>NC_136061.1:126784486-128064486 GCF_964261635.1 Lissotriton helveticus | reverse complement strand
TATCGCCCTAACTCTATCTATCTAATCGCCCTCACTCTATCTATCTATCTATCTATCTATCTATCTATCTATCCGCCCTCACTCTATCTATCTATCTATCTATCTATCTATCTATCTATCTATCTATCTATCGCCTTCACTCTATCTATCGCCCTCACTCTATCTATCTATCGCCCTCACTCTATCTATCAATGTATCTATCTATCTATCGCCCTCACTCTATCAATCTATCTATCGCCCTCACTCTATCTATCGCCCTCACTCTATCTATCGCCCTCACTCTATCTATCAATCTATCTATCGCCCCTCACTCTATCTATCGCCCTCACTCTATCGATCGCCCCCACTCTACCTATCGCCCTCACTCAACCTATCGCCCTCAATCTATCTATCGCCCTCACTCTATCTATCGCCCTAACTCTATCTATCTAATCGCCCTCACTCTATCTATCTATCTATCTATCTATCTATCTATCTATCTATCTATCTATCTATCTATCTATCTATCTATCTATCTATCTATCTATCGCCTTCACTCTATCTATCGCCCTCACTCTATCTATCTATCGCCCTCACTCTATCTATCAATGTATCTATCTATCTATCGGCCTCACTCTATCAATCTATCTATCGCCCTCACTCTATCTATCGCCCTCACTCTATCTATCAATCTATCTATCGCCCTCACTCTATCTATCGCCCTCACTCTATCTATCTATCTATTGCCCTCACTATCTATCTATCTCCCTCCCTCCCTCCCTCTATCTATCTATCGCCCTCACTCTATCTATCGCCCTCACTCTATCTATCGCCCTCACTCTATCGATCGCCCTCACTCTATCGATCGCCCCCACTCTACCTATCGCCCTCACTCAACCTATCGCCCTCAATCTATCTATCGCCCTCACTCTATCTATCGCCCTAACTCTATCTATCTAATCGCCCTCACTCTATCTATCTATCTATCTATCTATCTATCTATCTATCTATCTATCTATCTATCTATCTATCTATCTATCTATCTATCGCCTTCACTCTATCTATCGCCCTCACTCTATCTATCTATCGCCCTCACTCTATCTATCAATGTATCTATCTATCTATCGGCCTCACTCTATCAATCTATCTATCGCCCTCACTCTATCTATCGCCCTCACTCTATCTATCAATCTATCTATCGCCCTCACTCTATCTATCGCCCTCACTCTATCTATCTATCTATTGCCCTCACTATCTATCTATCTCCCTCCCTCCCTCTATCTATCTATCGCCCTCACTCTATCGATCGCCCTCACTCTATCTATCGCCCTCACTCAACCTATCGCCCTCACTCAACCTATCGCCCTCACTCTATCTATCGCCCTCACTCTATCTATCTATCTATCGCCCTCACTCTATCTTGCTATCGCCCTCACTCTATCTATCTATTTCCCTCACTATCTATCTATCACCCTCACTCTATCTATCTATCTATTGCCCTCAGTATCTATCTATCACCCTCACTCTATCTATCTATCTATTGCCCTCACTATCTATCACCCTCACTCTACCTATCTACCTATCTATCTATCTATCTATCTATCTATCTATCTATCTATCTATCTATCTATCTATCTATCGCCTTCACTCTATCTATCTATCACCCTAACTCTATCTATCTATCGCCCTCTATCTATCTAATCGCCCTCACTCTATCTATCTATCTATCTATCTCCCTCACTCTATCTATCTATCTATCTATCTATCTATGTATCGCCCTCACTCTATCTATCACCCTCACTCTATCTATGGCCCTCACTCTATCTATGGACCTCACTCTATCTATGGCCCTCACTCTATCTATCGCCCTCACTCTATCTATCTATCTGTCGCCCTCACTCTATCTCTCTTTCTATCTATCGCCCTCACTCTATCGCCCTGACTCTATCTATCTATCTATTGCCCTCACGCTATCTATCTATCGCCCTAACTCTATCTACCTATCGCCCTCAATCTATCTATCTATCTATCTATCTATCTATCGCCCTCATTCTATCTATTTATCTAGATACTGATCGCCATCACTCGATCTATCTGTCTAGCTATCTATCACCCTCACTCTATCTTTCTATCTATCTATCTATCTATCTATCTATCTATCTATCTATCTTGCTCACTCAATCTCTCTATCGCCCTCACTCTATCGCCCTCCCTCTATCTATCGCCCTCACTCTATCTATCTATCGCCCTCACTCTATCTATCTATCCCACTCACTCTATCTATCGCATCACCACAGCATCACTCAGCACCACCACAGCATCACTAAGGGGCACAACAACATCACTATGCGCTACCACAGGATCATTGAATGCCACAGCATCACTAGTCGCCATCACAACATCACTCAGCGCCACCACAGCATCAATCTGTGCAACCATTCAACAACAACTGGGTCAAATATGTTCTCTCAATGTTTCAAGCTTTATTACAAATGTCACAAAAAGAGGTTAGTATTTCACTTCTGTTCTTGGATTTTCGTCACAATAAAATACTCTGAACATATTCTTCACAAAAGTTATTTACAAAAGTTTAAGCTATTGCCATTATAAATTACAATAACTTTTATTTAAGTATTAATTATTAAAAAAACTAAAAGCCATTGTTATTTGTAATATCAATACATCTAAGTCACGTGAATACAACACATATTGCATTACATATGCTATAGGTGTCACAAGTTATAACTATTGGAATTGTAAATGACAAAGCTATTATTTCTGCTATTTTCAAAACCAACACATAAATAAAAAATGTGTAATTTACAATACCAATAGCTCAAACTTTCCTAATGCGAGACCTTATGCATTGCAAATGCTTGTTTATCAAATTCCTCATTTCAGAAATCAGCATGTCTCTCCAAAGCATTCATTTGCTAGAACGTGAGTAGTGAACATCCTAAAAAAATACTATGATGTCTTTGAACTGCTAAAAAAGAAGTGTAGAGTGCAAGGTTTTTTGGTCTAATTGGGCTCCACCATTGGTTCAAGACCCTTCTTTAGGACATTCTCTACTTTAGGAAATGTTCTACTTAACATGAAAGCATAGAGGCAAAAAATATTCTTTCAGGGTAGGCGTTTGATGAGTGGCTACTTTTCACCATACTGTCACACCATTTCTTTAGGAAAGAAGTAAATCAAAACATCAAAATTACATTACCTATAGTTCTCCTTTTTGGGTCCTAAGTTCAAAGTGATTTCCCAATTTTCTCCCCAGAAGGTCTTGTACAATCTTTGTTTTTAACCAACATGCAATATCCCAAAGCTTTGCCTGTTAAGATACCTAAACACTCTTAATGCTGCTCCTAAACTCCGTGTATTGCCCACTGAAGGGGTTTCCAATCACTATCAATGTCAGCTTTGTCCAAAAATGAGCTAGAATAACACAGCTGGTAAAGCATCGCTGATAAAGAGATGTGGTCCCTGTTTTCCAATTATTTATTGTCAAATTTGGCAGCATTCCTGAAGGACAAAACCTCCTTGTCTGTACCAGATCACATCCATATACTTGTCACAGAGCTGCGACCAGTGTTGGATTTTAATATCTTGCCTATTTGTACTGATTCAAGAAAATGCAAAAAATGGAGTATAAAATATGCACAAAAATGTGGGGTTTCACCGTGTTTTTCAGAATTGTTTACCAAGATAGCAGTTTTTTTGGGATGTATGACATTACAACGCGGTTTTTACAACGCATGCCTTTACAACGCATAGTGCTTTGGGGCGCTGGATAGTGAATAGTTTAATTTACTATTCCAACTCCAGTCCCCGTGGATAGTAGGGAAGGTGTTGGATAGTAAATTAAACCTATTCCCTATCCTAGAGGCCCCCCCAGCGCAATGCATTGTAATGGTTTGCGTTGTGAAAGTTGCTTCGTAAAGGCACTGCGTGATAAAAGTTGCGTTGTAAAGGATGTTTCCCGTTTTTTTGTACATTTGGCAGTTTTTGCCTGCAAATGGGACATAACTGCAAGTCCCTTAGGATGTCTCATTGGCATATCTAACTTTTCCCTATTCAGCTATAAAGTGCACGCAAACAGCAAAAACTGCTTAAAAGTCACATTTCAAATGTAAGATTGCAGCAAAGTTTATGCAACTCCCATTTTTTTTAAATAGAGTTTTATATAGCGCAAACTTTACCCGAATCGGGTATCAGAGCGCTTTACATAGCACCAGTTGTATTACATGAGGACACATTCATATTTTTTTTCTTGGGCACAGGCAGATTAAGTGATTTGCCCAGAATCACAGTTCCCCTGATTCGAGGTCGACCGCCCTAGCAGTTAGGCCAACTCCTCTACCTATTTAGAATGCATCATGCAAAACAGCAGTGTCAACACCCAACACCCAGATTAACATGCACATGCATCAAGCTAAATTTTGTGGGCAAATTTTGCGAATCGCAAAGAAGCATTTTAGCGCCCGCAAATTCGCTACTCCCAATGTATGGACCCAAATTTGAGAAAAACCATGAAAATCGCGAATCTACCAATTTAGCGTTTCCTTATTTGCGAAATACAAAATTGAGAATACCAAATAGCGAATCGCAATTAAAGACTCACAAACATATGCATGAAAAATCGCAAATAGCTGCGGCGCAGGTCTCGGTTCCCTTGTGGGGCCATAAGCCCACACGTATAGCACAAGACAAGCTGGTAAGAAGTTGGTACGATGGTTGCATAGCGCTTCCAGACATATACCTTTATTACTGGGCAGCACAATTAAAAGTAATTAAGCAATGGATACATCTTCCACAATCGGAACCGGTGCTAATGGCAGACAGGGAGCAGTTAGGAGTGTCTGGTATACTAGCTCCTCTTTACGATAAAAAATTATCTCTAACAAAGTTTGGGCTACTGCGACACACGCTTACACTATGGCATGCAGCGCAGGCAAAGTTAGAATGGCAGGGGTTGTTAACGTAGCTTACTCCACTATGGGACGCAAAGCGGATGGGAAAACTTAGGCACACAAAGGGTTTTGATCGTTGGTATACTATAGGAATATCGACGATTGGGGATATGTGGGAGAAAGGAGAAGTAATTTCCTTTGATACGCTACGACAGCAATACGACCTAGCCCCCACTGAACAGTTTAGATATGTGCAGATACGACACGCATTATTGACAGAGATACCACCTGGCACGGAAGTCCCAGAGGCTTCTCCTCTAGAGGACAGGCTACTGACTGACTACATGCCAAAGAGGGCGGCCTCCCTAATTTACGGTAAATTAGTAAATAATTTACCTGACCCAACGGGAAGCATACGGGAAAAATGGTCTCATGATTGTGGGGAGCTTGATGAATCGGAATGGCAGGAGGCGCTGGCATCCCCGAAGGAAGTGTGCATTCCCTCAGTCTCCGTTTGGTGCAATTGCGCATACAACACCGCTCCTACTACACTAGAAGCACTCTACACAAAATAGGACGGATAGATCATCCCTACTGCCTGAGGGGATGTGGTGAGGAGGGGACCTTTTATCACACCATATGGGACTGCCTTAGAATAGCTGAATATTGGACACAGGTCTTAAGGACTATGTCCCAATCAGAGGGAGTCTCACTGCTGCCGGAACCCAGGCGCTGTCTTCTAAATATATGGGAACCCAATGATCTCACACGTTCAGAACAGAAATGGGCGACACTGGGTATGATGGTAGCTAAAAGAAACATAGCACAGAAATGGGGTAGAGCGGAGAAACCTACCTTAGCAGCATGGAGGGGGGATATGGATGCGGCCATGATAACCGAAAGGACGGCGTTTAGCAGCAGGGGTTGCCCCAAAAAATGGAAGACAATTTGGGGGGCGTGGAATGCCTACAGAGGAAATATCTGTGAATCACCATCAGATACTGAGGATGATAGTACAGATTCAGACTAGATCCATGAACACACTAAGAGCTGTGAAATGTCTGACCTCAACTATTGGAATAATGTATATTGGTGGCTTTATTGCACTTGAAACTGTTTCTGATGAGTAGATATTGTGCAAACTTTACTGTATAAGTTATAACAATCTGCTTTGTATTATTCAAGAAAAACTAATACAAATATGTTTAAAAAAAAAATCGCAAATAGCGAATTTGGAGAAAGTCGCAAATTTGCAAGTGCAATTTAAAGGAGATTACAGGCAGGTGGTAACAATGCATAAAAAGCCCTACAGGTGCTAACCCTTTGAAAACTATTTAAACTGACTCACGAGTCCTCAGAATATTTCACAATGGCAGAACGCCGCTCAACGTGATGGCGAGGAGGATCCATGCAGCAGCTCAGCGTAAAAGGAGAATAGAGGAGTGCGTTTTCAGAGTGCGCATCACATTGTTGGGACAAACAGATGATGAAATAAACGTCAAGTACAGGCTGAATGGTGCCATGATCCATGATCTAATCACAGAATTGGAACCCCTAATGCAGTGCCAGACTCTTAGGACCAATGCCATCCCCACTCACGTGCAGGTCCTATGTTGCCTGCACCTACTTGCGTCAGGCAGTTTCCAGGGAGTAGTAGCTGTAGCTGGAGGGGTGTTACAAAGCTCCCTTTCACATTTCTTTAAATCTTCCCTGAAAGGCATGATGACAAGGATCCACAACCACTTTACCTTCCCCACAGGAATTGAATGAGACCAAACTGGACTTCGACCAGGTAGCCCGGTTTCCACAAGTAATAGGTTGCATAGATTGTATGCATGTTGCCATTTGTCCACAAGCAGTGAATGAATAATTTTTTAGGAACTGCAAATCCTATCATTAACTCAATATACAAGTAGTCTGCAATGCTACCTATATCATAACAGACATTGTGGCTCAGTACCCGGGAAGCACACATGACTCCTAAATATTTCGACACAGTGGCATACACACCCGTCTGCTCAGGGGTGATTTTGGCGAAGGACATCTGCTTAGTAAACATATGAAAATAATCCTCTCACACAATGGCCAAATGGCAATGCATAACTGTCACTAACCCTTTGCTCACTACCCTGTAGGTGACAGCGCATACACCGTGCAAAACTACATATTTACACCATACCTCAACCCAGCCACCCCAAATGAGCAGAGGTATAATGCAGCGCACATCGCCACACAAAATGTCATCGAGCACACCTTTGGGCTGATGAAAAGCCGCTTTCTCTGCCTCCACAAGACTGGCGGAGCATTGCAGTACCGCCCCGAGACCTGCTGCAGAATCGTGGCCACATGTGCCATGTTGCACAATATTGCTACCAGGAGAGGCATACCCATTGAACTGACTGACAGTGAGCCTGAGGAGGACAACCAGCAAGGGCCACAACTACGACCAGCACATGGGGCAAGCTCAGCAGAATGGCAAAGGAGACGTGCAGAAACTACACAACATTATTTCTGAGGTGAGTAATGTTGAGACACGACACAGCATGTTTGAACTGTACTGTATTTACTTGCATTAAACAATGTTGTGTTTAAGCACACATAGCAAGTGCAAATAAGCACAGTGATTGCACGGCAAAAAAAAAAAACAATACCTCATTTTCTGACTTGGATCACAGTCACTAGTATGGTATTGTCAATGGTTACCTCACCATAATTGAGTTGGTCTGCCAAAGTCAGTCTATCTCGTCCTACTACACACTCCCAAACACCTTTCGCAGGCCTCATCTCCATCCTTCATGGAGGCTTTGGAAGGTGTTGTGCTCTGAGTGGTGCGCCTCCTGCATGTGGTGACTGGCACTGACAGGCTACTGAGGAAGGACGTCCCAGCCGTAGCAGCCTGGATTTGTTCCACGGCATTAGTTACCTGGACCAGTGCCCTGGCCACATACCCACAACAATGGCTCATTTCCAGCTGCATGGCCACGGTCCGACGGGACAGCAGTGCAGTGTTGGTGCTCAGGCAGTTGTTAGAGTTAGTGTAGCCTTCTAAGCGCATCATTAATTGGCGATGCCTTCTCCTTTGTGTCACCTGGCCCTCCTGCATCACCCTGCTCAACTCCTGCATGGCTGCATTGGACTGCCTGTTGCCTACCACCACTGCTGTTGTGAGCTCTCTCACACAATCGCTCATGACTGCAATCTTGGTTGCCATTGTGCTGAGTTGTGCCTACATTGACCTTATGTGTTTTGCCAACAGGCGCTGCACCCTCAGCATCTGGCTCTCCAGCCCACCACAGACATTTGTACTTTGGTCCTCCTGCGTTGTGATGCATGCCCTTGACCTGCACCTCAGGCATTGAACTGTGCTGCGCCGGACCTGTGACTGGGTTGTCGTTGTGGGGGTACCTCGAGGCTGGCTTGTCTGTTGAGCTGGTTCACACTCCTCCTCAAGTTCCATGGGCTGCAGTGGTGAAACTGGAGCCCTGCTTACAGTGGGGGCAGAGGCTGTGCTTTGTGGAGCCATAGGTGTTTCCACGTCTGCCTCAGCCAGAGTCTCCTGTGTGTCTCCACAGTCACTGTCCTCAGACACTCCTTCTGCTGCAGCTGTGAAGTTAAACAGTGCAATGTTAAGTTGTTGTAAGGGTAATGTCGTGTCACATTCAGCATACTTTTGGTCTCATTAAATTACTATCTGTCACAGAGTGTTCACGTGTTTTACTTTCTTATTGTATGTTTGCCTACCAACTTGCCTAACCTGCCTGATTACTCCCATAATGCATTTGGGTGTTGCAGGAAAATGTGGACTGGAGTTAGTATCTGTACACTCAAGTTGAACAGAGGTGCAGTTTCAAATTTGGTATGTATCTTGAAATAGATATTTGCATGCATCTTACCTTGTGAAGTACTGGCCGCTCCGGATGTATCCAACTGGGTCACTCCCACCACAGCTTCAGGCTGGAGTGTGGACTCAACCAGGTACTCCAGGGGTGTATGTCCACCCAGTGTTGCTGGTCCCCTTTCAGTCTTCTTAGCCTCCCTCAGCCTGTCCGCAATCCTCTCCTTGACACAGCTGCGTAAGTCGTACCACCTTTTTTTCAAGTCGTCTATTGTGCGGTGGGTGATCCCCACTGCGTTCACTTTATTCTGGATCCTGAGCCATATTTTTCTCTTCTCTGCCTCTGGTACCTTGAGAGACAGTTTCCCAAAGAGCTTATCGTGGCTCCTCACAACCTCCTCTATGAGGTTTTCAATTTCTTTCTCACTGAACTTCAGTTTGCGTTTTCTGGTTGATGCACTCTCCCCTGGTGCTGATGGTTCCATTATTTGGCAATTGACAGGTCTGCAAGCCCAGAAGTTGTTTGTCCTACTCTGCTCCTGCACTCAGGCTCCTCCTCCCAGTCTCTCTGTGCACTGAATGAAGCATGGGCTGGATGACTTCCTGGTTGTGATATCATCAGCATGCATCAAAAGCGACGCGCTATTTGCGATATCCCTATTAGCGAATTCGCAAATTGCGAAATCGCTAATGGCATACTCGCAAATAGGTATTTCTGTATTAGCGACTCGCTATTGTATTATCACTATTTGCGATTGCGATTTTTAGTGATTCGGTGAAAAATCTGACAAATGGTCATGCTTTGGAGATAGCGAATTCATATTAGAGAATCTTTAATATTCGCTATTGAGGATTTCCTATTTCGGAGTTTGATGCATGTGCCTCTAAGCCTGTATGTTTAAATTCAAGGTTGAACCCATTGTCACATATCGAGAACAACAATATACAAGGCAGATGTCACTATGCCTTGTAAAAGGTAGGCCCACCTGCTTAGTGTTTACATCTAGAATGTAAGTTGTGCACTCATTTTAAAATGGTAGAATGAGTTTATGTGCTATTGTGCTGTGGCCAAATCATACATTGTTGAACTAGTACAGATTTGAACACATAGTTCTCCTTAACTTAATTTAGGAACTAAGCAGATACATCATTCTGGCAGCACTACTAAATAGTAAAATAAAGAAACAATTGATAAATGGATTTTTATTTAATATTTTTAAAAGGTCACATTTAATAAGACCATCCTTTCGTGTCCTTTAATAAACCAGTGTGACCTGGTGGCATTCATTCTCTTCCTGTAGCTGAAGCCCCCCTGACTCACCAGTTAATTCATTTCTTTAATATTGACTTCTCTCCTGGGAGAAGTTCTCCCCATTCACCATTTAGAGCTTTTCCTGGTCAAACATCCTGCTTGTCACAGTCCTTTTGATTTGACAGCCATACGTCAATGGGAGTTCCTGACTATTACCTTCTTTGAAAGGCACAGATCTTAAAAACTGGAAGGAGGTCCAACACCACGTTGAAATCCCGGCCCCACAGTCGCTGGCTGCACACCACTTATTAGACACCCTACCTCCACAAAGAAGGCGGGAAAGTCTACATTAGGGGCATAGACAGTCTAAAGTAAGGAGTAGCATCTTGCTGGGTGCCTCTCTGGCACCCTCTATGTTTGGTAAGATTATAACTACTGTTCCCTACATCCTATCCTAATACCTTAGTGTACTTTTTTTAATCATGAATGTTACTCGTAACTAAATTTGTTTGGGATCTTTAACTTAGTTATTTGTTAACTGCATTGTTGTATTGGTGTTGCTGGTCCCCAAGTCACTGGGCAAGGTGGACCCTGCAGTGACAATTTTGTATCCGACTCAGGCAGAGAATCAAAGTAAATATTAATCCGAGTGAGTGCTCAATTTGGGGTGATTACTTAGAAGTAGCATGCTGCTCGAGTACCGAAAACTCTTTGGCGTCTTGTCAGGGGTATGAAAAACTCTATAAATGCAATTACATATCAGTGCGTACTGTAAGCAATTTTATCTGGAGATGGCATTGTTGCATGTGCAAGCTACCAAAGTTAATATTAGGATTTCACACAGTAACCTTTTTAACCTCTCTACTCTATATTTTTTGTCATTGTGGGACCGCAGCTACAACTCAAATCAGGATTGAGGTCTTTCTCCCCATAGTCTAAGAAACTGTTTTGTACCACATGCTTGAACTATTTTAGCTACTTGTGATTTCTCTTTGCCACATTTTCAGATTTACAGAACATTCTGAATTATACTGGACTCAGCTATGGTGCACCCACGTAACTTCATGAATTGGTGCATAATTTGAGAATCCTATAATGAACACTATGTCAAATTCCAGAGAACACTCAAGAGATAGCGGATACCTGGATAATGATACATACAATTCCATGCATTTCTGAGGCACAGGCCGGTTCATAAATCCACAGATTTTTTTGATGGACCAGTATACACTAGGACAGTACCTGCACAATCTTGAAGATGTAGAAATTAATGACGGGTGGCTATATCGAATCCTAAAGGCCTCCTTATGAGTTGCACTCTACTTTTGTTGGGGCTGGTAACCGGTTACCAGCCTCATTGGAATAACAAGGTCCACGGATTTTCTGCGGACCTGGGGCCATATTTACGAGCCCTTTGTGCTGCCTAGCATCACTTTTTGTGACGCTCCGGTGGGGTTAGCCACCAAATCATATTTATAAGGCCACGCTATGCGACTTTGCATGGCTTTGAATGGGTTCCTAGATATGGATTAAGGCAGGGCAGCTGCGTTGCCTTACTCTGCACTAGGGAGGCGTACCATGGGCTTTGTGGTGGGTGTTCCCACTCAACACTCATGGATTTTGATGCGTCCCCAGATTAACAAGACCATGAAACCTGGGGATGCGCCAAAACCATACGCCTCCCAAGTAGAGGCGCAACGAGGAGAAATAACTTTATTTCTCCTTGTTTTTTTCCTTTTTCTATGTGTGCTGCAGAATGCAGCACACATAGAAATAAGAAAACATCTCCCAGGATAGTTTTTGTGCAGGAATGTGCCCCTCCCTGTACAAAAACAATCCAGCAAGCAATGCAGGCGCCCTTGCACCAAGGTGCAAAGGTGCATGCATTGGTGCTAGGCTACTGAAATGGCGCCAGTGCAGGGGAAAGGAGAGGAATGTGCTGTATGCAGGGCCAGACTGGCTACCGGGCAGTTGCGTGTGCTGCCGAGCTGGGGGCAAATTTCTCTGTGGTGGGGGCTTATTTCATTGATGGGGACCTGCGTGCGCATTAAAAAAAAAAGCAAAACGAATTTCGTTTTTCACACACAGGTCCCTATCAACGAAATCAGCCCCCACCTCGGCAGCACACACAACTGCCCGGTAGCCAGTCCGGCCCTGGCTGTATGCCATAGATATGGTTCATTACCCCCAGGTCCCGTTGTCCTCGTCCCATTCATTACAAAGTGGAGATGCCCATCTCCTGACAGAAAAAAAACCAAGAGCAATGCTGGGGCACTAATACTGCCCCTCCCCCCGGGAGTACATAAGCAGTACTTACCCAGCAGCCCTCCTGTTCTTTTTTTTCTGTCTGTCGACAGACTGGATGGTGTGCTGGTGCTGCTCCTGCTGGGCTTGAGTGGCGGTGCTACTCTTCTTCCTCCCGCCCGGATGCCTGGCTGTGTGGGCGCGGGGTTCCCTGGACTGCCTCCTGGCCTGCTGGGCTTGCTGGGAGTCAGTCTCTGTTTGGTGCCGGTGTTGAGAGGACGGTGTTCCCGGCTTTGCTGTATGCTGCTTGCACCTCCCGGCCCTTTGTGGCTGGTGCTGGAGTTCCAGGTTACTTCCCGGTCGCGGGCTCGGCTTCCCGAGCCTGGCCGGGGAGCCGTGCCTTGCTGGATGGGCTCCTGATGACTTCTGGGCAGACGGTGGTGTTGGGGCCTTGTTCCTGGGGTTGGCCCCCGCTCGGGGTAAGTCCCGTTTTCGGGTTCCTTCTTTCCTGCCTTGCGCACTTGGACCGTTTGGCCTCCTGCTGTCTTTTGATGTGTGTTTGTCATGTTTCTTCGTTTTCAGTGCAACTTGTCTCCGGCATGAAGATGTTCGCAGCATGGTGGTTCTGATGCATGCTACGGTCGCTTTGTTCCTGCTGCATTCTGACATGCGGGGGGTGGGGGCCTGGTTCATGGGATTGGTCACCGCTCCGGATGAGTCCCGATTTCGGGTTCTTTTTTCTTCTGACTTGCTCACTTGGCGGCCCGAGCAGGCCGGCTTGCCAAGGTCTGGGTGGTGCTGTGGCGCCCTCGTCTTGCGAGGGTCATGTTCATATTTGTCATTTTGCTGCACTATTGTATTCTTTGAATGTTTTGTGTAGCGCGCTTATGGCACCTATGGGTGCCTCCCTGTCGCGTATGACGGATTGTTCAGGAGTCATTGGTGTATGGTTCGACTGATGCATTTCAAAACATGAGTGCTGTTTTTGGTGCTTCTGTCGGTCTATGGGTGGTTCCTGCCCGTTTTCTTTCCGTTTGCGGGCCTTCCAGAGCGTGGCTGCCTGTGCGGGGGTTTGTGCCGGGGTGTCAGATGGCTGTATTTTCTCCCGTGCATTTTTTGTGTACATTGGCTGGGTCTCTTGTTTCCAACCTGGCATTGTTCGATGCATGGGGTTGTGATACATGCTGAGTCCGTTTTCGCCCTGTCTGTGTTGCAGCTCCTGCTTCTATGTATGGCTCAGTGGACTGATGCGTCCATTACAGGGGCCTGAGTTTGACCTCGTGGTCGCAGGTTCGATTCCCGGCGGGTCCGCTCAGACTTTCATCCATCTGAGGTCAATAGAATGTGTACCATTGAGTTAGTTTGCAATGTACATCTGTTATTCAGCGTCAGTAGACTTCTGGTAAACGTGCGCTTTTCATATACACATCTTGTTACATAATGCTGGACCTGGTGTTTTCCTGGCTGCTCCTAGTCCATTCCCTCATTTTGGCTGCCACCCGGATGGAGGTCTATGTACATGCTTCTGTGTGGATTGGTCTCTGCTCCGTGACGGTGTTCAGATCTGCTGGCTGCGCCTCATGTGCTCTGTGTGTTTTTCCCCTGGCATGTGTACTCTGGGCGCTGTATGTGGGTCGTCCCTTTGTTCCCGTTCCCTGCTGTTGTTCAGTGGAGGCGGGCATCTGTGGTTGTGGGACATGGTTTACCACTTGTCACATTTTGTCTCGCTTGAGTCCTGCCGATCCTCGTGTTTTTGGCATGTGGTGTGGCGGTTGGGGCTTGTACGTGTTCTTCGTTCTCTGTTCACTCTGTTGGTTGTCCTGGGTGCTGTGTCTCGGCCTTGGCCTGGTTTTGGTTGCTTTGCGGTGGGGGCCTTGTTGTGTGGTTGGCCCCCGCTCTGGCTGTTTTTCGCCCCCATTGTATTCTTCTGGGTGCTGCATGGCGTTGCCTGCGCCTGTTGCTCGTGGCCTGTGGGTTCGTGTCTGGCCGCTGCTGTCCTGCTGTCCGGCTGCTGCTGGTCCTGGGGTGTTGCCTGGCCTTCCTTCTGGAGTGTGTCTGGTCCTTTCTTCCTGGCCTTCGGCCTTGCCTCCGGCCCGCCCCGGATCTTGCTTTCTCCGGTGGTGGGCGTTCCGGGGGTCTACTCCCTCTGGTTCTCTTGTTCAGGGGTGCCCATGCTCTGGGCGGCTCTATGGCTGTTTGTGGGCTGCCTCGGGTTGGCGTGGATTCCGGTCGTCTCTGTGGTGGCTGTTTCCTTCGCTGGCTCTGCCTTTGCTGGTTACTGGGATTCCCTGTGTTGTTGGGGTTTTCCTGCCTGCTGGCTTGCATCTTGACGTCTGCTGCTCTTGTCTCGACGTGGCTTCTCTCTTCTTCAGCGTCGGCCTGTTGGGGGTGCGTTCTGTTCCCCCTCTGCTTCGGGCTCCCTGCCCCTCCTGCTGGTGGTTCAGTGTTCCTGTTCCTTGGACTGCTGCAGAGGTTGAGGGGGGGGTCATGGGGGCTCCCCTGGTTCCGGTTGGCCTGCCGTGCTGTTCTCCCTCAGTGGCCTTGCCTCCGCTGCGGTCTGGCTCTTGTGGCCTATGTTCAGCTTGGTTGTCCTGGTTTTTCCCTTCCTGGCTTCTGTGTGGTTGGTGGCCGTTTGGGGCTCCTGGTTCCTGGCCCTGTTTCTCCCGTCCCTTGGGATGCGCCTGGTTCCTCTGTTGGGTGGTTGCCAGTGTCGTGGGCTCTTTGGGGTGCTCTGTCCCCTCGGGTTCTGTTTCTCCCTGCCTCCGCTTGTTCTCGTCTGTTCCCTGCCGGGTGCCTGGTTGAGTGCCTGCCTGGGTCTTCCTGTTGCTGTGGCCTTTCCTTTGCTCCGGCATATGGCTTCTGGTGTTGTCCGGGGGCCGTTTCTGTGGGCTTGTCGGGCTGCTTCTGCGCTGGCTCCCCTTGTGCTTGCCTTTTGGCTTGCTTCTCTGGGGTTTCCTGTCCGCCCCTCCTGTTTCTGCCGTGGTGCCTGCCTGGTTTGTTCCTGGCTGGGGCCTCTTGGCTGCTGCCATTTCCTGTGGTGCCTCCTGTTCTCCGGGTTGATGTGCTGTCCCCGTGCTCCGCTGTCTGCGCGGTGGTTGTGCTTGGTCGGGCCTGGTTGGGGCCTGCCTGGCCTTCTGGGGCTGCTGGATGCTGTCGGCCCCCTTAGTTGTTCTGGTGTTGCCTGGTTCCCTTGGGGGGTGCCTGTCTGTTGTTTCGGCTGGGGCTTGGCGCTCCTGTTGGTTGGGCTCCCTTTGGACTCTGCTTCCTTGCTGGGCTCTCTTTGGGTGCTGGCGGGGTGTTCTGCAGTTGGGGCCGCTTCCTGGTGGTTCCTTGAGGGCCTCCTCCGGATGTTGGGTCTCTTCCCGGACTTGTTTCCCCGGTGTTGTGGGCCTGTGGGGGTTCTGTGGTTCTGGCCCTACGGCCTTCTTGCAGGTTCTGTGTGGCCTCGGCCTCTGTCTCCGGTTTATCCGGCTGTGCTGTCCTTCGGCCTGCTGTGTGGTTTTGTTGCCGGTCGTCTCCTGTTCCTTCTTGGTTATGGGGTCCTGGCTCGCTTCTTCCTCCCTTGCTTCCCCGGGTTCTGTTCCCGGTGTGGGTCTGTTTGGGTGCCCCGCCCCCCTCCCTCTCTGGTTGGGGAGCGGTTCTGTGGTGCTCTGGCCTGTGCGGGTCCCTCCTCCCTGGCTGCGGGTTGTCTTTGGTTTCCTGTTGCTTGGTCCTCTGCTGTCTCCTTCTGCCTCCGCTTGGGCCTTCTGTGCGGTCTGGCGGTTTTGTGCCTGGGCCTGCCATTCTGCCTGTGTGGTCTGGTTGCTTGGCTCTGGTCCTGGCTTCCTTATTCTGTTGGCGTTGTTGCCCTATTTTTGTTTTTGGCTCCCTGGGCCTTGCTGCTTGTCTGGCCTGGGTGTGTGATTCCTGGATGGTCCTGTGCCGTGTGCTCGCCTTCTTTGTGCTGCCCTCTCGGCGCGATGGGCGGCTGCTGGGGTTTCCCGGTTGCTCGGTGCTCCCCTTCTGCCTTGTGTTCCCTCCCTTTGGGGTTGGGGTTTTTCTGGGGTTTTGGTCATTGTCTCTGTGACCTTCCTGGTTTCTTGGTTTTGTTCCGGTCTTGTTGGCCTCTCCTTGCTTGGTGGGCTTTCGGCTGGTTTCTGGGGTTTTGGGGTTCTTCCCCCTCCCTGTTCTTCGGGTCGGGTTCTCGGTCCTGTTTGGCTCCTGGGTTCTTGTTGCTTCCTGGGCCTCCTCGGCCGTATTTCCGCCTCCGGTGTCTTGGGGTCGTCTCCTTTGTGACCTGGTCCAGGTTCCCGGTTTCTCGGGTTGGCGGCCTGGATTTTTTCTTTGTCTCCGGTGCTTCCCTCCTGTCCTGTGCTGGGTTGCTGTCCGGTTGTTTCCCTGCGGTCTTCCTTTCCTCCTTATCGGTGTGCCCTTGGGTTGCTGCTTGTTGTGGTTTCATGGGTGTGCTTGTGCGTGCGGAAGGCCGGGTTTCTGCTTTGGTATTTCTCCACTTTGTAATGAATGGGACGAGGACATAAGGGACGTGGGGGTAATGCTCTATTACTTACCGGTAATCTTCATTACTCCGGGTCCCGTTGTCCTCGTCCCATTCATGCCCCCCTCCCTCCCTCCCGGGTGGCCGGCCTTCCTGTCTGGGCTTGTTAGTACAGGAGGGCTGCTGGGTAAGTACTGCTAATGTACTCCCGGGGAGAGGGGCAGTATTAGTGCCCCAGCATTCCTCTTGTTTTTTTTTTCTGTCGGGAGATGGGCATCTCCACTTTGTAATGAATGGGACGAGGACAACGGGACCCGGAGTAATGAAGATTACCGGTAAGTAATAGAGCATTCCTGCCGTTTCACTTTGATGCAGGGCAGCGCAGTAAGGTGAGTTATTGCGCTGCACCAAATCTCTATGAATATGCCCTCTGGGGTTTTTCTATTGGTTCTCGAACCAAGTGAAATCTCGGCGAGAAAAATAGAGGGAAAATTAGGAAATACCAGTGGAATTAGATACTGAATTACAGATTCCACATGGTTCTAAATGTAAACAGCTAGTATCTCCGCCTCACCTAGATTTGCCAGCACCTCCTGTATCAGTAACTCTGGACAGGGCCGGACCTGCCGTAGCGGGCACTGGGCGTTTCCCTGGTGGCCTTGGGGGGCCGTTTTTGTCCCTGGGGCAATATCGGCCCCCTGTAACAAAATCGGCGAAACCGACCCTAGGAAACAGCTCGGCTACACCCCCCGTCTTTCCTCAGCTGGGCCCGCCAAGCAGTTTGCCAGGGCTGGTTTCGGTTAACAGTCCGGCCATGACTCTGGGGACAGAGTAACCGGACAAATTTCCAAGGTGTTGGTGATGAAGCATTTGAGCTAAGCAGGAATAAATATTCTGGCATGGTCTTCCTGCTACAGCTAATAGGCTTGCTTATTAAAAAAGAACTAGACAAAGTTTGACGCTAGGTAAGTGCCACATAGGCTGTTTCCTAAATCGCCCTGCTACACCTGGAGACTTGGCATGAGAATTAGCGGCCCACCAGGGTTCTGACACTAAGGTGTCTCAAGGCAATGACATACAGGCTTACTACAAGGCAGACGACTCTTTTTTCTGCTAGGTAATCCATCAATGTTGTTACAACAACAATTTCACTGGAAAATTAGAAATGATACTATTTTGCACTTATCTCTTAGAAAAATAGTTATTTGTATTCTTTGTAACAACACAGAATACTTTCATGCAATCAGCCATTAAGGATATATCAGTTTCTCATTCAGTGCACTAGTTTAGTTCCCAAAATGCAAGAAAGCATTTCAACTATGTGCATAAATATAAAGGCAGGAGACAGCAGATGCGGGAAACCAGTCCTATAATTTCAGCTTTCCTCGATCCCCCAACCCGTTTAATCCTGGCAAATAACTTTTGGGCTCATTTATTTATAAACGTTTGGAGCAGAGAAGATTCAGTTCAGCAAATTATGTTCACCAAATTTGCACTACAACAAGCCTCACTCATAAATGTTTAAATAGACTGTAAAGTTAGTTCACTTAAAATAATATGATTGATTATTTCTACAGTACACACCACATTGAACTGTCTCTTGGCTCCCTGATGAGCAATTTCCCAACCAGCTGGAAAGTACGTTTATGATCTCAAGGGCCCAGCCATGGAGACGTCATCATGTTGTATTTCAGATATTCACTCCTCATTGGACCGCCCTCTCCTGGATTGTAAGTGACTGCAAACAAGGCTTCTGGTTCTACGACCCAAACTTCACCTTACTGAACTTCACAGCGTTCCGAGAAAATGTGGCAAACCACAGCCAATCTGACAGTGAGGCAGCCAATCAGTATTGCTAAAACAGAGGGCTCAATTCTATCTGGCCAGATAATGCCCAATCAGAATGACAGGAACAAGTAGCTGCTTCAAATGCTGCTGGTGGATAATTGATCAGTCCCAATCAGAATGACTGCTGCTTACCATGCCTTCCTGCGTGTCTAGACATCCATAGAGGTGCGACAAAGCAGCGGCATAACTACTAAAGTGCAGATGGGGTGAATTCGAGCCTGTATGAAATGCGCTCGTGGAAAGCAATTACATTTGGCACTGATTCCAGAATACTGCAAATGAAGGATTCCCCCCCTTTTGAAATGTAGCCTTTCCTAGTCAGCAAAGGTTACAAGCAGTCACAATTGCTACCCTTACAGTTCCTTAACAATTACTTTAAGTTTAAATGTCTCAAAAGTCTTAGGTTGATTTTCCAGCTTTTTGCCAAACATGTCAATTAGGGTGCATAACAATGTCCCTAATTGTCTTTGATACTTTTCAACCAGTGGCTGACCCTCGATTTAGTCTCTTCCCAGCTGTAGCGAGGCCTGTACCCAAAGTGCCTGGTGGCCTTGTCCGTTTCGTAGGATAAAGAGGTGACGATGACATTCAACAATGGCTTGGTGAGGAATGGCTTCAGGGTCCAGAAAGGCTTCACCAGGAAGCGGATTACCACATGTATATGTATGAATATCCACATCTTCCAGTAAGGTACGTGCGAGCCCAGTCGGATTGTGGGGTCCACCTCCAAGAAGAGATCGCGCATCAGCAGGCACCTCTGTCGCGCCGGGGTGTGATCATACGTATAGTACAACTGCCCTCCCAGGACTTCCGGCTTCAACTGCAGCTGTCTGGCAGCCAGTACGTGCATCCACGCCACATTTCCTGGAACATATAAATAATTTGTGGGATATGATTGTCAGAAAGCATACCTAGACAGTGAGTTTATGCACACAACTACATTAATTTAGGGACATTTTCAAGCGTTCTTTCCTCAAACATGCACCTCATTAAGTAATCCTTCCAATAACTAGAAAGCAGATTATAATTTAGAGGTTTAATATGTAGTACTCCACTGCTTGCTTGGTTTCCCACATAAATCATGTATTGGTATACAATTTATGATCATGATTGACATAGCTATTTGTATGTGCCTGTCCACCATACGCTCATAAATGGCAAGCTTTTAACAGAAGGTAACCCTACACAGGTTAATACATTTATTCACATACAATATTTCCACTCAGTGTTGTAATATTGCTTGTAAATTCCTCTCAGGTGGTAGGGAATTACTTCCATGGTGGGTTTCCAAGGATAGTTCAGGAACAGCCTTAAACTCGAGAGTTTGTGGGTATTCTCATACTTTTTTTTCAACCCATTCCCTTCCTGGAATTGGTCAGAAAGTTACTCTTGTCAGGAACAGAAGCCAGGAGTGGCCCAAGTTTCCTTCGTCGTCGTCTGTCAAAATCCCTCTCCCACCCGGCCCCACTGCCCCACCACTCTTACCTGCATGGGCCGCGCCTGACAGAAGCAAATATCTTTCCAAGGTGTAAAGTAGAAAGAATAACAATTGGTAGGCTTTGAGTGAAGATATTTTCCCAGTTCTGTGGAGATATTACTTTGAATGTCATTGCACAAATATGTCAATGCTACATTGTTCATTAGGCAGCATTTCACATGTGGAAATGCTTCCAGGTGGTAGTAATTGGATATTCACACAAGTGTCCCACAAGTACACTTGCAAACCAGCATCTGCTACAGATTTCCAGGCAGTTTCTGGTACTCATCCTACTTTCTGTTGTTCCTGATTTTTTTAGGCCTGTTTCTAATTGCTAATTGTAATAGAGCTCTCTGGACAATGAGCTATCCTGTCCATGCTCCACATTATACTTCCCTCCAGAACCACTGAATTTCGTTTAATTTCACCAATATTTGTTGAATTTGTTCTTAATACCCAGTGCCCTATCTTTCATTTCTGACTTTAGCTCCCAATTTCTTGTCCTACCAGGATTTATATCTTTGTTGGTGAGTATGAACTGACCACACAGGTTGTCCTCCATTCAACCAACTAGGAGTAAGCTTGGAAACAGGTTTCCTCCCTTTGAGGACAGCGAAAGTAGAAAGCCCTGTGACGGCATTTGAGGAAGTGAGGTATGCTCACAGCATGTCTCTCAAAGTTTTCTGTATGGATTTGCCTGATGTGAAAGATAATTGGATAGATTCCATTATCATTTTATTTGTTCTCTCTACCAATCAAGTGGCTGTAGGGCAGTACACCGGTGTTCTTATGTGATTGATAGAAATGTTTTAAATTCTTCCAACACACATTGTACCCCATTATCTGTTATCATAGCACTAGGGATACCTTCTTTTGTAAATACATCTCTAAGGAATTCTATGAATTACTTTTTACTTATGTTACTCACAAATTGAATGTTTACCCAATGTGAGTAGTAGTCAACAAGTTGTAGACAAATTTGTGAATGATTCCTGGAATGTTAACAGGACCTATTAAATCTAATTCCAACTTATCCCATGGTTTAGATGGAACTTTTACAGATGAAAGTGGGGCCTTGCATATCACCTTGGTTTTATCACTTTTCCCACATGTGTAACAATCCCTTACTTTGTTTTTTTTACCATTTTATCCATGGTGGCAAACCAATATTCTACTCTGATCTTGTTCTTAGTCAGGTTTCTTCCTAAATGCCCCTCATGGGCAATATCAATAAATCGCTTTGTTAAATGTTCTGGCAGTACAATTCTGTAGGCTTTTAGGATATACTCTCCTTGAGTGTTAAATACTTACATTCCAGTTTATGTTGCACTTGCTCGGTAGAGTTTTTCATTTTTCTGGCCATCCCTGCAGGATTTTTTATCTAACTGATAGTAAGGTTACCACTCTCTTTCCAATATAGCTGGGATTGTAATGAATTGAAATGTTTCATTGGAAGACAATATATCAGGTGAGTGATCAGTAGTAAGTAATCTGGATAAGCAATCCGCTACAGGGTTCTTTGCTACTGGTACATATTCAGCTTTGAAGTTATAATGTTGTAACCTTAATATCCACTTAGCTATATGTGGGGTGGTGTTTTCTATGCTTTTAGTGGATAGTACTGGGATTAAAAGGTTTATGGCCTGTTCTTCGCAGGAATGGCAAATCCCATAAATAACATTTAAAATAGTTGATTCTCCAGAAACAGGCTAGCGCCTCTTTTTCTACAGTTGAATAATTAACTTCAGACCCTTTAAGTTGTCTGGAAGCAAAGGCGATTATACTTTCTGTTCCTTCTACTACTTGAGATAAGGTAGCCTCAAGACAACTGTTACTGGCATCATTGGTTAGAATAGGTTTGTGGTTCACATTGAATTTACCAATATTAGGTGCTTTCACAATTGCCTCTTTAAGTTTTGTAAAAACATTGGAGTGTGTATCTTCTCATTCAAATGACATACTGTTTTAGTAATAGGCATAAGGGTTGTACTGTGTCTGAAAAGTTCTTTACACATTTGGACATACATTCAGCAAGTCCTAAAAATGTTTTCAACTTTTATTTGTTCGAAGGAAGAGATGTATTTCTTACTGAATATATAAGGCTGATCTTGGGCTTTATTCCTTCGCTTGAAATGGTGTGACCTAAGTAGGCAATGGCTGTAACAACAATTTAACATTTTTCACTTTTAATTGTTAAGCCAGCTACTTGGAGGTTATTGAGAACAATTCTCACATTTTCATTATGTTCCTTTTCATAATATCCATATATCAAAATGTTATCCTGAAAACACAGTGTTCGCCTGCAATCCTCAAATATGTGCTACATCACCCTTTGGAAGGCCGCAGCAGCCGATGCTAAACCAAAGGCCATTCTGCTGTAACGGTACACTCCAAAGGGTGAAGTGAAAAATATAAGTGGTCTGGATTTCTGTGAAGCGCCACATGGTGGTAGGCTGCTGAAAGATTAAGCACACTGAAAATGTTTGCATTGTGTGTTAGGCCTAACAATTTGTTGATCCTGGGTAGAGGATGTCTGTTCACCCAGAGGTTAGAGTTTAGGTCACGAAGATCTACGCATAGTTGAAAATCATTAGAATTATGATTGGTGGTAATAACTATGGGCGTGAGCCATTCTGAGATTTCAATTTTTTTTCGATTACTCCTTGAACTTCTAATTTGTCTAGTTCTTTTTTTAGGGGTTCTTTCATAAGTAACAACTGGATCTGGTTTTGTGAAAAACTGGAACTGCATTATTTTTAAGCTTAATTTTGTGAACATTTCTTTTAAAAGTCCTAATTTATCTGTCAAGATTTCAGGAAACTCTTCACATACATCTTTGCCTACAACAGATCTGGCAATTATAAGCACTTGCTCCTCATTGTTTGGGTCAAGCATTATGCCTAAATCCTTCCGATGTTTCTATCTCGACAGATTCTAACCTTGTTAAGTTATGTATATTTTCCCACTATGCTCCTCTCCTTAAAGGATTGCACATTTTAACCATTCCTTTCAATGCGATGGGATCTTTATTTTAACCCCCTGGTTAGATGTCAGGTGGCTCTAAAGTATAATCCTTCCCAGCAAATTTATCCTTGAAACTCTTGTTATCAGTGAAGGTGTATGGGGGGCACAAGTCTGCATAGACGTTGAACATTACTCCATCTAATGCCATATCCCATGTGGGACAGGATATGTTCTGACTTTTTTCAAAAGAGTGTACCGGAAAAATTATTCTATTTTCGGTATCACAATCATTGTCATTACAGATTTAACCAAGTCTATTTCTTTAGTTCCAGAGTCTTTGCACACTTTATTAAAGCGTTCCCTTTAGTTGCATTTTTTACAAAGCACAGACCTTGCAGGGCACTTGGGATTGTTCTCTATGGGATTAGTGTTGCCACATCTGTAACACCTTAACTTATCTAGTTTACTACTTTGTTAGGTTTCTGTGTCTGGAGATGTTTTACCTTGTATATTTTATCTGTTTCAACTACATTGTTAACACCCTCTGACTCATTTAGCAATTCATTTTTTGTTTGAGTTTTATTTCTTTTATGCATTTGGCAGTATGCTCTATGCCGTTAGCAATATCTATTGACTCTGGTGGGTTCAGATTTAAAGCAAGTAGCTCTCCTGCACCAGGGGGCTATTTCTGCATCTTACAAGTTGATCATGTATAACAAAATTATTAGGTTGACCAAATTCGCAAGTGGCTTATAATCCTCTGAGTACTGCAATACAGTATGCTGTCTTTTCATTTATTCCCTGTACCCTGCTGAAGAACTTATGCCGTTCTAAGAGTATGTTTATCTTTTCTTTGAAACAGTCCTCTAGCCTTTTCAATGTGACCTGATGTGCATCATGTTGTGCTTCTCCATCACCCTCAACTTTTGGTGCTGGACCTTTAAAGCTCGGACCCTCTTCCTTCTGTGATATATTTCGGGTATCACAATGATTAAAATGTCTGGTCATTAAAGGAAAGACACAGCCTTGATGGATACTGGGTTAAGAAGTGTAACACATAAAGTGGCACATGTGCACAGGCAGCTCATAAGTGGGGCTATATATGCCATCTTTTTGTAATAAAAAATGAAACAACACTTCACAACTGGAACCTTCTCTGCAACAATGGAAATGAAAACATTGTTTTCAGAATTGTCATCATTTCATCAGCCGAAATGTGATTATTCTCTAAGTACTACCTTGCCTACCCCCTCACCTCTCTAGCCTCATTTGCCTCTCGCTAGAGTGAGGTAGAGTGAGTGACAAAAGAGTGATAGAGAGACTGAGAGACAAGTGAGCGAGGTTGAGAGAAGTGAGATAGAGAGAGGTAGTGGTACTGAAAGAGAGGTTTGACCTTCTCATAATCCACCAGTGGGGCAAGGCTGGAAGCTGTGGCAGGTCAGGGCTCCACGAGGCCTGATACCTTTACCACAGTGTCCCACTGAACCAGTTTCAGCATGGCAAGCAGCTCTGAGTCGGAAGAATCTGGTTTTCTTTCCCACTGAGGATGTGCCTCCGGTGGCAAGCCTCAGCACCTTGATCCAGGGATAAAATTACAATATCAATTTCTTTTCTCCAACTGCTGCTACATTAATTTACCTTCATAAACTTAGCTAAACTGTGCATTTGCTATGCCGGCTAGTGGTAACCAATACTGTTGCCTGCCATTGTGCTTTGATTTGTTTGAGCATATTCACAATGAACCAGATCACTAGGATCACAAATAGGAAAGGTCTGCAAACCAGTTACAAACTACCTCATTTTTTGGCAGGAGGACTGCAGTCCTCCATATTACAGAGGTACGATCACGATGAGTTAGTCATTGCAATCAGTACATGTTTCTGAATATTGTGGAACCTGGTCAATCAAGCAATCCTGAAGTCCTCAGGACAGTCGTCTGGGTTATCTTCAGCTAGGGCTCCTGCAGGTCCAGTCCACAGTGCTCAACTGGACCTTGTTGGATTCAGAAGTCCTACTGCTCTTGTTTTCCTGGAACAGACAAACAACCACTTAGCCCTTGACAGCAGCCCCAGCCTTTCGGTGTCAGCTGTCATCAGGAGCCAGGAGGTGTTGAGTCCTCTTTTTCCAGCAGTCAGGCACAGTCTTCTGTCTTGAAAGTGTTACCCCACTAGGAATGTTCTGAGAAGTTGGTGGTGCGGTTCCAGCCTTATCCTGTGCTCTAGCCAGTCACTGACAGTCAATCTCCCCATTATTCCCACCTTCTTTTCAGCTCTCTCGCTCTTGGTTAGTTAGATAAGCCATTTATCCAATGCACAGTACATGTTGTTAGGAGAAAGGACAGACTCTATACCACTGTTTACCAGTGGCTTAACAGACATAATCCCAAAGTCAACAAAACCAGACATGGAAAAGTTGGGCCCCACGTCAAAAATGATATCCTTTCTTTAACAGCCCATATAAGATTTCCACATGCTACAATTGATCATACCCTGAGTAAAAAATTCAAAGACTATATTGGACATTACAATTCAATACATCGCTGGTATATGCCTGACCAGTGCCAATTACTAATATCCTTTGATTTCTTTTTTACATGCAATAAAAGCATGACTAACTGGAAATAGAGGGAAAACAGACAAATTACCTCTTTTTAAAATGAGCTAATTCTTTAAATAGCATTACAACGTACCTACGTATGTGAAGTTATTCTGAACTCCTTCCGGTTCAAGAAAGCTTATGCAGCCCTTACTGGCTTTTGTGGTCAAATAGGTGTTCTTGATCTCTTTCAGCTTCTCTCCATATATGTTACTTGGACGAATTACACAGGTGATCAGTTTGCTGCCATTGGCCAGCTGAAAAACAGCAAAACACACCAGTGATCACACCCGATATTAGGAAACAGTGTTCTTATGGAGAGATTATCCATAGTAAAACACACAAGATGATGGACGGAATGTTGCACAATGGCAAAACATTCACCCCCAGTCCCAGATCTGGGTTTAAACCATCGTTATTTTGCTCACCAAGCCACCCCAGTTCAGACATGGCCATATGCAAATCAGTCTTGACCCTGTGCCTCATGGGAACAGTCCAGCCCAAACTGCCAAGCCATGTCTTCACTGTACCGGAATCTAGCATCCTAGGACCGGTTTCTGGCTATCAGCCGTCTTCAGCCAGGATAACTTGACTCCAGTGGCGTAGTGAGCACGGGACCCACGTCTGGGCATACCCTTCCCACATCATCTTGTGTGTTTTGCTGTTCACCCTATATGGGAAGGGTATGCCCAGACGTGGGTCCTGCAGTCTGCAGCACACAAAGAAAAAGTAAACTGCCTTTGAACATTGTTTTTGTGCAGAATAGGTGACCAATTCGAGTAATGCATGGACACTTGCACCACAGGCGCCTACTTTGGCACCAGGCAGCACTTGGTGAACCCGCTCAGGGAGCAGGCAGGAATGAGTCATATCTTAGTAGATTTGGTGCATTCCTGCCCTCTCTCTTTCACACAGCGAAGATTAATACATCTGGCCCTCTCTTTCCTCAATGGCTCCAAACTATGGAATCCTGATGGTTCACCTGAGCTCCCTCAATTTTCACTTCTCAACCAGAAGTGCTCAAAGTGAGGAAAGGAGTTGCACCGAGGGCCCCCAGTAGCGAAAAGGAAGAGCTGTCCAAGGGGTACCGTACAAAGGACCCTTCAGGATCACTAGCATCAACAGTGCAGCTTCTGGCTTTTACCCCTTCTCTCTTCAGCTATTGATATTCTCCTACAACTCAGCACCATTCAACTGGGGGAATTATGGTAGGCTTCAGCTTTGGCTGGCAGTGCCAAGATATCAAACACACACACACACAAACACACACACACACATGCACACATACACACACACACACACACACACACCACTCACTCTCTCTCTCTCTGTAAGTTAACTTCTTAGGGCCCGATTCCGATGCGGTTAGGAAAGCATTCCCACCTAGGGCCCGATTATGATGCTGTTAGGAAGGCCTCCTAATGGCATTTGCTCCTTCCGAATCGGATTAGGAACGTGTCTTCCCGACCGAGGGCCAGATTAGGCTCCATAGAAGTCAATGGGTGTCCTACCAAATCATATCTGGAAGCATCCGGATGCATCATACTCGGTCGGTCGGACTCTTCTGATCGAAGTCGGTCAGAAACCATTTCCAAACCGATTAGATTGGGAAGATTTCCTAACCGCATCAGAATCGGGCCCTTAGTTGTAAATGTGGAAGGCACATGAGGGAGTGCCTGGACAAAGGGACATATTTACTACTAAATTGGAAGGGTTTATAGAGGAGTAAGGAGGGGCTTAGGTAGGACTAGGTATGGAGTTTAGGGAGAGACATGCACTCACCTAGAAAACTGTAAGCACATTGCTGTTCACAACTGCACCTCTAAAGTTACTACAGCCAAAACAGAGGTCAATGTACTCCAGCTTGTCCTGGAATAAGTTCAGTACCACTTGGATGCTGCTGGATTTGATACTGCTCCTTCTTAGCAGGAGTAACTTACATTTGTAAATTTGGCTCCATCCTGTTTCATGGGGCAGATACAGATATGTCTTTTCTTTTGAGTAACTTTGCACTCGTATTAGTAAATAGCCATAAGTAGTAAAGTTAGCCTGTTTATGTTGATAATCCACACAGGTACCTTTTTCGAAATGCATGACTAACTGACAATGTACTGTTCTATTTTTCCCAGATAGAAGGGTGAGTAAATGTGGTGTTTTTTTAATAGTTGCAGAGGGGACATCCTAGTTTTATTGACTGTCCTGTTTACTACATAGACATCTGAATTCAAGTCTGTGTGTCTTGTTTCAAGTAAATCATTTATAAATTAATCTCCTTAGAGTTAGTTTCTTTGCTTGAATCAAGTTCAGTTTATTTAGCTAAGTTGCTGGTATATGAATTAATTCCTATATTTTAAGAGCCCAGTGTATACCTATGTAGTCACTACAAATATTATTGGCTGAATGTGCATAAACCAATAGTGCACAGCAATGTTAGAAGGGGCCCCTTGTCAAGACTTTCTAGTTATGTTTACTGTTTCTGTTAATGCACAAATTCATTCCTCTATGAATTCATAAGTGGTAACATTTATTTGCAGATAAATGACACTTCTTACTTATTGCTGTATATTCGGTGATTGCTTTCATTCCCAAAATATAATGTCTGGAACACCATCTATGGTGATTCATGGAGCATGTCACTTTAGCATAATTCGAGAGTAAATTATAATCCCAAAAATTGAAAATTAAGACTCTGGACAGAAAATTCTTTTACATTTATATGGCACAAACGAAAGATACAAATTGAACAAAATAATAATCAGCAGGTCATGAAAAGGTTCCATGAGTTATTCCCTCAAAGGCAATGTGCAAGTAGAAAATAAGTACATATTTATGGAAAAATACATTTAGTGAATGTGTTCACAGAAATAATTTTTGAAGTTCACAGAAGGCCTATATGAAGTGACTTCTCCAGATTTCTGATGATATTATGATGTAAAGTAAATAGTTCAGAATAGCTAATTACACAGCACAGCCCCCATATCCTAATACTGAGAGCCCCTCTTCAACTACCTGCACTGCAGGAAAAGTTTGTGTCTCTACCTGTTCACCGTTAGCTCTGAGGACTAGTTTTTCTGCTGTAGCCTTGGTCCTCCCATATGATAACACGGGTTCCCCATTATACTTGGTATCCTCTGTTCCTCTAATAGAAAGAAAGTTTTGTTAGGATCCATTACAACCAATCATTGAAAAAAAGATACACAGGACAAACAAGATTCTACCAAAAAAATGCTAGAACAGCAGAAGTCATGGTAGAGTGTCAGAAGGAGTGCAGATGTTGCAGACTCATTCACTGTTGTCTGGTTTTAGAGATAAACATTACAATACAGGTACATGTAAGACTACTTGAAAGACTGTGCTTTTTAATGAAGGAGTTCACTCTTTATGAAATGCTTTCTATAAGAATATTTTAAAGCTCAGCCATACAAAAATAAAATAAACTCGGAGATAGATGTGCATAATTGATAGTTTCCTTTCTAGCTTTCAAAAGTTCCTGGATCGTTTGCTAACCATAAACCTTCCTTTTCAATTTAACTGTTTCAAATTCAATCATTGATTAGGGCATTCAGTGAAAAACTTACCATACAACTATATTATTATCACTAATAATAAAGACAATGATAATAATAGGAATAATAATAATAATAAATAATAAGAGTAATAATGTATTGTTATTGTATTATTGTTACTATTATTATAATTATTATTATTGTTGTAGTTCTTGTTGATGTTCTTGTTGTTGTTTTTATTATTATTGTTATTATTATTATTAGTTTAAACCAATAATGGCGATGTGGTGATAAGCTCTGTCGTGGCTGCAGTACAATTATAGGTCCAAATATTTGACCTCAATACAGGCAAACAACGTTTTCTATTTCTATTAATAGCACATTTCAAGGGTTTGAATTTGCAGCCAATATGACTGAAGAGAAAGCGGTCAGTGGCTGATAGTAGAAGAAGGTCCATATAGTCTATTTTGCATCTGTACGCTTTGTCAACTTCCTATCTAGTCCTACACGCACTACCCTGCTTTTCATGACTGTCACAAGAGTGTATCTTCTCTTTTCAGCTCATTGTTTTTTAACGATATATATGTTTCAAGTTCTAATTCTGACAAAAATAAATCAGCCTGTAATCCTTCAAAGTTTCAAAAAGTGAGTCACTTTTAGTTGGGTAATAGTAACATCTAGGGGCCAGATGTTGGAGCCCTAATACCGGTCAGAAACGGCCGATTTTGGCCGTTTCCGACCGGTATTAGGGTTTTCAGATGTAGGGACATGTAATTTAAAGAATCGGTAATTTTACAGATTCGGTAAATATACCGATTCAGTAAAATACCGAATTGGTATATTTACCGAATCGGTAAATCCATATGTAGCTGACACTCCTAAGAGTGCCACAGGCCCTTAAGAGTTGGTATTTTACCACACAATCCTGTTGTGTGGTAAAATACCGAATTCAGGTGTGCATGCACATCTGTGCATGCACACCTGTGCCATGTGACACACAGACATGCCCTTAGGGCATGTATGTGTGCCACATGTCACACAAGCCTGTACTTGGGGTGCTAGAGGGTGTCAAAGTGACACCCCCTGCACCCTTGCAGGATTCGGTATTTACCGATTCGGTAAATACCGAATCGGTATTGCCCATTGATTCCTATGGGCTTCAAGGCCCATAGGAATCAATGGGCAATACCGATTCGGTATTTACCGATTCGGTAAATACCGAATCTTACAGATTCGGTATTCCTGAATTCGGAATTACCTAAATGGTATTCAGAATTACCTAAATGGTAGACTCTTAAATACCGAATCGGTAAAATTCGGTATTTAGGAGTCTATAAATGGGAATTACCTACATCTAGGCCCTAGTATTTACAGCACATACCTAGCTCCTTGCATGATGCTGCAAGGTGAGCTGTAAGAAAGACGACCATGATGAAAAAGTATGAATACTTTGTATGATAGTTGTCGAAGGAAGTATTTCACCTTACACTTGCCCACTGGTGCTGGAACAATTTTCAGGGTGAGGTTCTGCCATCAATGTTACATCACAGAAGTCATAGGGATTGTGAAAAATCCACGCGTCACACAAAGAACAAGTGTAGCGAATGCGTCAAGCCCATTTGGGAGGAGAGTGGTGAGGATGTGGTATTTAGTCAGTGGTGTATTTTGTAATACATTGTTGCCAATATATTGCTAAAGCGTGGTGTAGTCATTTATAGACAGCATGCTTTCCTCTGAAATGACCACTGCATTTGCACAAACATGCAGATTTACTCCTAAATATAAATAGTGCACAAACAACGTATGGAATTTGGGTTTTAGCGAATAATTATAATTGCACATTCCTAAGTAAAGAGTCTTGATTTGTTTTGATCCTATTAAAACCATTTCCATCACACTTCAGAATTACAAAAAAGTTTTATTTGTGTTTCCTTATTGCTGATATGTTTTGGAAATGTTGTACTGTCCATTGACACGTATACAAATAAAAAAATGGCATCTTACAGCCTTTCCGTTCACACTTCTTTTACTCTAGCAAGACTGTCATACAGTTCAACTTTACAAAATCCTGTCACTTTGAAGTCAGAGAATAAAAAGTAAACCCCAATCACCATGTTAAACGAAAAATAAACTATTTGTCAGAAGACAGATCCAGGCATTTGATCTCTGTCTTTGAACGCTCAGTAAATGTGACCAAATAAATACAGAATTTAAAGACATCTTATTGGTCATTCACTTTCTGAGCTCCAGCATGGTTATTTCAGGGGGCGTTGCAGCACCCCTACTTCCAACGACTAGGCACCTTGCCCTATGTGAAGACCAAGCTCACTGTCTGGCAGAATGCTGCATGAGAGGTTGGTATGTCGGAACATATGTATTATATTCACATTTTCCTTTTCCATTTTTCCTTTTCCCTCCACTGTTATTTGTTGAAATCTTCTGCTCCAATATATATTGGAATATGGATTAACTGGGAAGCCTGTTCTGTTTTTCTTCAATAAATTTGCATGAAATAAGTAATCTACATCTTACCTACAATATTGACTATAAGGGGTCTGTACCCTTTTCTTTACTAAATCACCTAATACATCAGTCTCCCACGGTCATTCTTGTGTGTGATTTTATGCCCACCCTGCTGAATTCAGTATTCGCTGCTTAGTGTGGCACCCACTGTCAGATGATCGTTGAAAACCGTTGGTTCACAAGTGTATGGCTGAAAACTGCACTTTACTATGCTCGATATCCTGTAGGTTTGGCACCTGGTATCTTCTTGACAAGGACCTTTTCACTTCCTTTCCTATTTACTTCAATATGCACACACACTCAACCATAATCAGGTCTTGCTTCTTTGGTAGCGCTTCAATGTGCATGAAATTAGTGCATCTTCATTTTTGTTAGGCATTTTTACTTGCCATACTTGGAATGCTCCTTCAACAGAGAGGAATTTACATCAAGCGGACAGAAACTGCAAAGAAATTATCTTGTATAAATTTAGGTGCATTATTGGTTATTATATGACCATACCTGTACATTAATTGTAAAGGTATTTTTGTATTATTAATATGGTTGATACTAAGTATTAACATCAAAGTTATCCTAGTTATGAATCACATCATTTGGATATGACATTATTATGGTAATTTTTTTCCCCCCCCCAAGTTTATTCATACATTTATTGATTGTCATAAGCTATAATTCATTTATATTTACAGCGATGTTTCACCTGTAACTGCAGTGTCTTTTGAAGGAAATAGTATACAGTTTATAGGATACAGAATTGACAAGACATATTAAGGCAGGTCCGCTTGGATTAACATTTACACTGCACACAGAGGTGTCTATGTGCATAGATTAAAGATCAATGTGTCCTTCCGCAAACCATGATAGTTAACCAACTCAAACTTGATTATAAAATAGTAGATTTGATTTGGCAGTATTTAGTGGCAAATTAGGCAAGTTCCAGGGATATCACAACAAGATCATTACTGACAACAAATTGATGACTACGGAACAAAAACTGAGACGAGCCTCTTTTATTGTACAAACTGATCTTCAATCGATGTAAGAACAAATGATCTTCCAGGGAACTTTTGATCATTAGTTTAGTTTTCATCCATTGTCCTCACAAAAAAACATAGTGGTAGCCTTAGACTATGTGTGGACCGTGGAGTCTCGTACAATAATAGAATTGATAAACATCTATTAATACATACTAAAGAGATAGTTGCAATGCTAGAATGTGCTACTGTTTTCTCTACATTGGATTTAAAAGCATCGTATTACCAGGTGGATTAAGAGGGGAAGTCGAAGAACTTTGCTACATTAATTACCCTTTTTAGGTTAGTTTGGTTCATAAGGGCTATGTTTAATATTTTTATGAACATGTACTCTTACATCAAATTCTTCTTGGAATATATCTTGGTTTTAAAGTAAGATATTAACTCACATTTAGAAATTCTCAAAAATATGTGCTATAGCTTATTTACAAATGGATAAATACCTAGTAACAAATGCGATCTCTTCAAAGCAGAAGTTGTCTACCAAGGGCATACTTTATTAAACAAAGGGATTATATCTTCTTGTAAATTAATTTCTGGTCCGATTTTCAATTCCTTTTGTTATCTGAAGAGTTATGGTTGGTACAATATGACCAAACGTCGTCATTTGTTTGTTTTTTAAAAATATATTTTATTGATTTTATACGGTCATCTTACAATCAATAGAAACACGTACCACGATATCCATGTCAATCAAATATGCCCCCATATTAACACCCAACTCACCCCTCAACACCCCCCCCCCTACATACTCGGTGGTGTGGGCCCATACAGATTCTTATACCCCACTGTGGTATCAGTTGTCCAAAGAGCTTGCAAAGCAGTGTTCCTTGTTTGTCAATCACATGGACGTGTATCGCTCATTCCTCACCCTTTTCCATCAGCGAGTCCCTTAGGGACTGCACCAGGGCCTCCCACGCTCTAGCTACCTCCAGAGCCTTATCATTACCTACAAGCGTAGCCTGCCTGAGCCTCACAACACTCTCACAGTTTGCCCATTTACAGAATTCCTTGCGCCAGCGCTTGCTCGAAGGCCCCTCCCTTGCCTTCCAGTGTCAAGTTATTTCTCTTTTGGCCAACAAGAGACCCAAATCAATAAATTTGCTGGTTACTTTAGTTTTAGCTGTGTGCGGGAACCAGTGAAACAAACAAGTGTCCATAACGTACTCTAGTTGTCTATCTGTAACTGCATTCAAAAGGTCCCCTACTTCCAACCAGTAACCCTCTATACGTGGGCACAGCCATAGCATATGTTCCAGTTCGACATCCTCCTCTAAACACCTGGGGCACGCTGCGCCTCGGACCTGGAAGTATTTCCGGATCTTGCCCGGGGTCAAGTAGGCCCGATGTAGAATGAAAAACTGAATCTGCTGGAGTCGAGCGTTCCTGCTCCCCTTCCATGCCCTCTTGAGAATGTGTTCCCACGTAGTATCCGGGATTGGACGGCATATACCCGCTTCCCACCAAACGTCGTCATGGATTCAGAAATACGTACAAATTGAAATTGTCTTTATTTCTGGTTGCAAATTTGCCTTTATGTGTTTAAACAATACTTAAGGAGTGTTAAATATACACATATAGGTTATATATTCAAGTTTGCTATGCACTATTATTCTTCCTTATGTTCCTCTGTTATTTGTGGAACATTCAGCTCCAATACTCATGTTTAATCTACAATGTTATCTTTATAGAACGGAATGTACACACGATACCTCTCTGATGTTTGTAGAGGTAGTCAGAGTTAGGATATGGAAACACTGGGATGCCTGTTTGCCACCGTCTCTCCATTGCCGCGTCTCTCCAATGTCGAGTGAGTGTCTTCCGGGGACCGGGAGCACCCGGGCTCCCCACAGCCAATCAGAACGCTGCATTGCAGTGTTGTAATTGATAAACACACAGACTACCGTGAGTCAATCACAATGCTGCAACGCAGCGTTGTGATTGGTCGAGCTTCGTCATTCGGCGTTCAGCCAGGGAATGGGGACCTGGGCATGTTCTCCATGCAGGCTGCATTACAGCCTGAATGGAGAACATGCGAAATGCGCATGAATGTTTGGCTGTCCCAAGTGGGCTGGTCAAATACTCATGTACACTTTACAGAGTGCACAACCACTCCTCCTCCATGACGTCAGGGGAGCCAAGCCCCGCCCAACCCTAGCCTGACCATACGAAAAATAAAATGATAACTTCAGTTATCATTTTATTTTTTCGTTTACACTGCTCTGTGAGCAGTGGAGTGATGCTCCTCCGCCTTAGTGGAGGAGCTGCCACTGCAATAGAAGGTGGGCAGGCAGGGCTAGGGAAGCAAACAGACAAGTGAGTGGTGGGAAAGCAAGAAAGGTAAAAAAAAGTGGGTGGAGAGGAAGCAAGAACGGCAACTGAGGGAGGACGAGAAAGAGGAACAGGTAGGCGGGAGAAGTATACCAGGGAGACAGTTGTAAAACACATGCACTCTTTCAGAGAATCATAACCAAAAAGTAAAAGGTAGCTCCTGAAAAGGGAGTAGTGGAAGGATACAAGTAATCGGTCCATGCTCCAGGGGAAGGATAATCACATGAAGAGGAGGGAAAGCCTATGGAAGGTGATGAATGAGAAGCAACCAAATGAGAGTGACAATGCAGCCACCCAATGGTAAGCAAAGGGTCATTCCTAAGCCCACTACAAGTTAACAATATGTTTCACAAGAGACAGTGCATGAGCTGTTTAGGGGATATCTAAAAACAAGCTCTGTTATTTATTTATGTATTTCATTTATAGAGTGCTTGAGCAACCAAAGGTTTCTTTGCGCTAAAAACAAATCTAAATTAATATTCTTAATAGTAGTAATAACAGCAGAAGTAGTAGTAGTCAATAGTCCAAAGGCAATAGTCCTAGCAGTAGTAGTAGCTGTACTAGCACTACTATTAGTAGTAGCAGCAGTAGTAGCAGTAATAATAAGATTAGCAGTAGTAGCCTTTATTAAGGTAGTGGTTACACTAACAGTAATAGTAGTATTAGAGGTTGTACCGTTAGTTGAAGTAGCTGTAGTAGATGTAGTCGCAGCAGTAAAGTAGCATTAGAAGTAGTAGTAATAGTACTAGCAGTTCCATTACTACTGCTAGTTGTAGCAGTTATAGTAGCATCAGCAGTAGTAGTACTAGCAGTTGTACTACTACTTTTAGCAGAAGCAGTTGTAGCATTAATAGCAGTAGTAGTAGTAGTAGTAGCAGCCGCAGTAATAGTAATAGTAACAGTAGTAGTAGTAATACTAGTAGTAGTAGTAATAGCAGTAATAGCAGCAGCAGTACCTGAGCATTGACTCCAGCTGCTTGTTGGGGCCCAGGGCGGAGATGGAGCCGGTGTACAGCAGGTACGGTACACTTCGGGCACAGCAGGCCTGGATCACGTTCTCAGTCCCTGAGAAAGACATTATTAGCACAGTGATGAACCGGCCTTAAACAGATTTTTGTGCAGTTTGCTCAATTCATGGAATAACGCTTTTTCATTTAAATCTGACGCAATTGAACCTTGTTACTTCCACCAATTAATTTTTTTTAAATCACCGACAAGGACAGCAGGTTTTTTTAAAAGGTTTTTTCTTGTCTCAAGTAGGTTACATAAGCAGGTCTTAAGGCTCAATACACAAATGGACGTGGCTATTACAAGCGCAGCAGGTGCAGTGGCACCGGGGATCAGGGGTGTAAGGACCCCACTGCGTCCGAACTATGGCTCTTGCATACCACGCCGCTAGAAGGATGCCGCTGGGGGGCGGTATTGTTTTTTTTCTTCCATTAGACACCTTAGGGCCCTTCCTGTGCCACTGTGTACTTTCCGTCTCTGTGTCTTTGCACCGCCAAGGTTCAGTTTGGGGTCTAGTAGGGGCCAGATGTAGGTAATTCCGATTTACCTACTCTTAAATACGAATCATACCGAATCGGTATTTAAGAGTAGGTAAATTGGAAGTAGGCAGATGTAGGTAATTTTTCATTTACAATTACCAATTCTGTAAGATTCGGTATTTACCGATTCGGTAAATACCGAATCGGTATTTCCCATTGATTCCTATGGGCCGTGAAACCCATAGGAATCAATGGGAAATACCGATTCGGTATTTACCGATTCGGTAAATACCGAATCGGTATTTCCCATTGATTCCTATGGCAGGGGGAATGGGCTGTCACTTTGACACCCTGTAGCACCCCAATTGCAGGCTCGTGTGCCATGTGGCAAACATACATGCCCTAAGGGCATGTCTGTGTGTCACATGGCATAGGTGTACATGCATAGATGTGCATGTACACTAGAATTCGGTATTTTACCACCCAATAGGATTGGGTGGTAAATACCGACTTCTAAAGGGCCTGTGGCACTCTTTGAAGTAGGTTTCAAATAGGGGGGAGGCGAGAGGACACTATTAACCACTCAAGATGGTGGAAGGTCCAGTAGCAGCTTAGTGTCCGTACTGAGTACTAGAGAAGCAAATCAAAAAATGGGGTTGCTGCACTGTTCCATAAGGAAAAGGAGGGAGGGAAATAGTTAGCTGGCGTGACCAAGAAGGGGAATTAAATGATACCCTGGGGCATCCATTATGTTGGATGTATTTGCCTCACACACCCCGAGGAGTGTCATGCTTCATCATCGGCGGTTGCTCCTCGTCGGGGAGGCGGTGCAATCCCCGACGGGCACACCTCAGAGAGGGGCTCTTTGGCGGAGATCTTTTTCCAACTGCCTTTTGGTGAAGTGGGGGTATGTGGGCAGGGTAGTGTATTCCTATGATAAGGCGGCTAAAATGTAACAAGGGGTACCGGAATGGACTTTATTCTGGGGGTCCCCTGGCTACAGTTAAAAGGTGAAGCTAGTTGCCTAGGTGTCAGCCTATTATGTTGTGTGACCCCTAGTAGAAACTAGCTGTGCATGTGGTCAACATGTTTCTCGCTAATGGTATATTAACCGCGATTCTTCAGGACCAAAGTGAAGACAACAACATGCTAGTATCATACGTGTTGTATTGTTACCTTTGTGGATCCTCCTATGCCTATAGAAAGGATAAGGAAACAGTAGTTAAACAAAAAAGTAGGTCACAATATTGCCAGGAAGAAAATCTACTAACATGCTGGTGGTATTGAACGTTATTTTACACATCCACCGCATGCCAAGTGTATTGAGCGTGCAAAGTCAAAGTGAAGTGCACACACAATAACTAGAACTGTGAAAAGGACCGTGGATAGTGAGGGTGATAGTTTTAAAACAACAATGTAAAAATACAGTGTTAAGAATGCAGTGTTAAAAATTGCAGCAGTCTTAATATCAACGCCTGCCTGTAGAATGTCAGGTATTAGGCAGGTCTTATGTGTAACACCACTTGGTAACTTAGTAGGCATAGTAGCACTCTCCCTGTGATCTACATAAAACATTTAAACAGGCATGGGTAAAAAAACTCGCATATGTAGAAGCTCCTACTCACCTAGTGATCATATATTAGAGGCCACATGAGTGTTCGGCAGGGCTGAACTGCAGAGCTAAGCCCTCGAGGTATGGCTAGAGAAGGGGTAGGAGAAAACGCGGTAATGAAAAGCGAGTCCCTGCCTTAAATGTGGGTGGACTGAATGAGGCCAGAAAAACCTGTATTGGCGCTGATCGCTCACCATTTGTCAAGCGCTAAAAGCACTCACCTGGAGTCTTCTGCGTCCGGGCGTTGTGACCTACCCATCCCCGCCGAGCTCGAGTAGATGTTTGAGCTCGGCGGCGCGGGTCATTTCAACAACGCCGGGCGTTCAGCGTGACGCGTTGGGTAGCCGCCCCCTGCCCAAGGTCACGTGTGCAGAGCCGAGTGCGTGGCGGCCATCTTAAGCTGGTGTAAACACTGCAGAGCAGCTGTTGCCCTGGCTTACCGCCCCATGTAAAAAGCGGTGAAAAGAGCGTGGATTACCTCAGTTAATTGGACGTTTGCATAGTGTTTGAAACCAAAGGGTTAGACGAATAGGCGATAAATAGATTAGATAGTTGTGAGGTACACGTAGTTGTGAACAAGGCTAGTGTCTAATTGCGGGTGGCGGCCATGATGTAAGGGGTCCCTATGGGTGCCTGTGTTGCAAGGTACAGGTTAATTGTGAACGGTAATGTCGCCCACAGGTCGCCATGGTGTCAACAACTAAACTCTCTGTGTCACAGCATGTCAATAGTAAACGGTAATGACGCCCACAGGTCGCCAAGGTGTCAAGGACTAACCTCTCAGTGTCACAACATGTCAGTAGCAAACGGTAATGCCGCCCACAGGTCGCCATGGTGTCAAGGACTGACCTCACTGTGTCACAACATATCAGTGGTAATCCCTGGTCAGTCCGTGTAGTGGGACCTAGGTCTCCTTATGTTAGGGGCCCATGTAAGTGAGTGCCCTAGGGTCAGTGGAGGTACCTGCAGGTAAGAGAGTGACCCGGAAGTGGTGAAAGGTCAATGTCACTGTCAACTCTCGTTGCTAGGGAATGTATCCGGTCACTGTGTCTCATGAGTAGATATTAAAAATGTGGGAATCTATAATGAATGCCAGGGAATGTCTTCATTGAGCCCCTGTTGGTCCGATGACAACCGATGCACCGATCTCTGTTCTTTATTGAAGAGCACTTTAGCAGGGCAGTTGGGACTGGACTCCAGAACTACCCACTTCATGGAATTCTCATCGTGGTTTGCTTCCACATAATGCTTGCACATTTTGGTGTGGGTCTTTCTGCAGCGGAAATTGCTGCGATGTTCTGTGATTCGAGTCTTGATAGGGCGGGTTGTCATCCCTATGTACTGCAGGTTGCACGGGCATATTAACAAGTATATGCAGTGAGATGTATTACAATTTGTGTGTTGCCTGAGCTCCCATTTGAAGGTTTCGGAGAGTAGTATAGTTTTGAGAGTCAGGGTGTATCTACAGACCCCACACATGCCACATGGGTAGTGGCCCACCACAGGGGGTAAGTGCCATAAAGTTAGTTGGGTTGCTTTCCTCGTTGGTTTAGGTCTGGTGCTAATCAAGATATCTTTTAGGTTTTGTGACCTCTTGAAAGCAAATCTCGGTTCCTCTAAGGTCATGTCACCTGTGTTAAGTATGCCCCAATGATGTTTAATCGTGTTCCTGATTTTATTGGACAGGGAGGTAAAGGTAGTCACACAGGTGATCGGTTGGTTTTCAACAGGGGCTCTCTCCTGTCGTTCCAGCAGGGCTTCTCGATTATTATTTCTGGCACGTTTCCTTGCCTTGAGAACATCACCCTTGGGTTAACCCCTGTCGAGGAGGTTCCTCGAAAGAAGAGCAGATTCCTTCTTGTAATCAGCCACAGCGCTACAATTGCGCCTAATTCGTAAGAATTGGCCAAAGGGCAGATTGGTACGTAGGGCTCTGGGGTGGTGACTCGTATAGTGCAGGAGGCTGTTACGATCTGTAGGTTTCCGGTACATGGTGGTCTTTATGGAACCTGCTTCCAATCTGATCGTTAGGTCAAGGAAAGCGATTTCCTGGGGTGAGGATGTCATGGTGAAGTGTAGGTGAGGGTTAAGTGTGTTGACCCAAACCAAGAAATCTTCATGTGAGGTCGGTGGACCGCTCCATAGGATAAGGATGTCATCTATGAAGCGTTTCCACATCCTGATGTTATCGCGGAAGGGATTAGACTCATGATGTATATGAGTATCTTCAAATTTGGCCATGTACAGACAGGCTACCGAGGGGGCGAAGGTACTGCCCATAGAAGTCCCCTGGGTCTGATGGTAGAATTTGCCTCTGTATTCAAAGTAGTTTTCTGTAAGGGCTAGTGTGGCGCACTCCATGATGAAGGTCTGGGGAGTGTTGGAGCTCCACAGTTCTTGCCCAAGTCTTTCCTCAATTACCTCAAGAGTCGCCCTCTGGGGGATATTTGTATAGAGTGCTTCGACGTCTAAGGTAATTAGGAGGTCAATCTCTCCTATGTCCTGGACTGTATCCAGTAATCTAAGCACATCTGTAGTGTCCTGAATGTAGGAGGGGATGCTTTTCACCAGGGGTTGCAAGAAGTGGTCGCAGAACTGCGACAAGGGCTCTAGCACAGAGTCAATCCCAGAGACAATAGGCCTCCCTGGTACTGGTCTAGTGGCTTTATGGATTTTAGGCAGGATGTAAAAGTATGGTACCCTGGGGTCCTTTTTCATGAGAAATTCTGCCTCTTTTTTACTGATCCACTGATCACATTCAGCACCGGATACCAGGCTTGTGATTTTGGTCTGTAATCGCGCGGTTGGGTTATCAGTGATTGGAGTGTAATATCTCTGGTCACTGAGCTGTCTGTTGCATTCCAACTCGTAATCCACAGTGTTCATCAAAACTGTGGCTCCCCCTTTGTCTGCCTGTTTGATTGTAATAGAGGAATCATTAGCCAATGATTTCAGTATAGTCAATTCGTTCTTGGAGATGTTAGAATGTGGTGTCAGGCGGTCAAGCCTATTGATGTCTTTCAGTACTGCCTGTTCAAACGTCAACACTTCGTTGGGGACCATACCATTGTGAGGTGTAAAGGTTGAGGGATTATGGAGTCCGGAATCTTCAGTGGGTTCAATGGGTTTCCCTTCAAAGAAGGCTTTTAACCTTATTTTCCTGAAGAACGCCTTAAGTTCCTTAGTTTGTTGGAACTGATCAATCCTGGGTGTGGGGACGAAGCCCAAGCCCTTTTGTAGGACTTCCTCCTCTCTTTGTGTTAGGTGATGATCTGATAGATTAACCACCAAACTCACTGTTGCCCTGACCGACTCGTGCTCCTCGTGTCCATCCCTTGGGGGCGTGTATCCTCCCATTGGACCCTTTTCTCTGCTGTGTTGCCTCTTTTTCGCCCTCGCCCTCTGCCCCAACCTCTGCCTAAAAAAGGAGGGTGTGAAGGGTTTTGGGGGGGATAGAATGTAGGGTATTGTGGGCCAAAAGGTGGTTGGAAGTGGGGGAATTGTGGGTATTGCCAGAGTGGGGGGCCCATAGGTTGTCCCTGATTTTGGTAATTGGGGAAGTTGTCTTGGCCCCGTCCCCTACCTCTTTTGGCCCTGGGGGGCATCTGTGCAGGGTTGTTGTCCCCACTGCTGTCCGAGCCACTATTAGAGCCTCTCCTTGATGAAGTCGTGCTGGAATCTGAACCGTAGCTAGTACCTGGGGGAACATAGTCATCCCTCAAGTAGGGGTAGACTTTCTCTTTAGAGAATTTTTTAATGTCCTTTTGTAATTTAGCTACCTTCTGGTTCATAAGGTACTCCTTATGTTCTGCCATTTCTTTATTGATCTCGGCAAGTTTTGTTTTAAAACCTGGGTTTTGTACCGAGGTCTTCAGGGCAGCCTCCGCTGCTTGTATTTTGACCAGCAGAGCATCGGCTAGTCGCTTGGCCGTGTTAACTATAAGGATGAGAAGGTCGTGTGTACATTTCCACGAAACCTGTGACCATTCCACCTTAAATTGTCCGTCCTCCCAGAATATTCTTGGGAAGTTTTTAACTATCAATCCGTTGGGTGCAATTTTGGCTTTGAAATATTGTGCCATCATAGCTCCATGGATAGTTACCCTAATCCATTCCCGTTTGAGGTCTGACAGGGATTGCCATTCTGGGGTGCTGCTGCTCGTTCCTGGTTCGATATCAATGCCAAAAAGAGAAGGTGTCCTCATTATGGCTGCTGCATCCTCCTCACCGAAACTCAGTCCCTGCCCCTCCATGCTGGTGAGGTCTGATAGGATTGGTGCCGGTGCGGTGGAGTCCTTCACGGAAGGTAGGGAAAAGGGAAAAGGAGAAGAAGTAAGGGTGGTACACTATGGAAACAAACCCTCGAGAGTGATAAGAGTGGGTCCAACACTGTATTCGGATATGGACAGAGTGTGAGCCACCGCAAAGGTGTGGGCTCAAGTTTTTGGGGGATTTGAACAGACTAACCCACCATATGAGAGCTCCCACGGTTTGCACCGTGCACGAGTAGGTTTCAAATAGGGGGGAGGCGAGAGGACACTATTAACCACTCAAGATGGTGGAAGGTCCAGTAGCAGCTTAGTGTCCGTACTGAGTACTAGAGAAGCAAATCAAAAAATGGGGTTGCTGCACTGTTCCATAAGGAAAAGGAGGGAGGGAAATAGTTAGCTGGCGTGACCAAGAAGGGGAATTAAATGATACCCTGGGGCATCCATTATGTTGGATGTATTTGCCTCACACACCCCGAGGAGTGTCATGCTTCATCATCGGCGGTTGCTCCTCGTCGGGGAGGCGGTGCAATCCCCGACGGGCACACCTCAGAGAGGGGCTCTTTGGCGGAGATCTTTTTCCAACTGCCTTTTGGTGAAGTGGGGGTATGTGGGCAGGGTAGTGTATTCCTATGATAAGGCGGCTAAAATGTAACAAGGGGTACCGGAATGGACTTTATTCTGGGGGTCCCTTGGCTACAGTTAAAAGGTGAAGCTAGTTGCCTAGGTGTCAGCCTATTATGTTGTGTGACCCCTAGTAGAAACTAGCTGTGCATGTGGTCAACATGTTTCTCGCTAATGGTATATTAACCGCGATTCTTCAGGACCAAAGTGAAGACAACAACATGCTAGTATCATACGTGTTGTATTGTTACCTTTGTGGATCCTCCTATGCCTATAGAAAGGATAAGGAAACAGTAGTTAAACAAAAAAGTAGGTCACAATATTGCCAGGAAGAAAATCTACTAACATGCTGGTGGTATTGAACGTTATTTTACACATCCACCGCATGCCAAGTGTATTGAGCGTGCAAAGTCAAAGTGAAGTGCACACACAATAACTAGAACTGTGAAAAGGACCGTGGATAGTGAGGGTGATAGTTTTAAAACAACAATGTAAAAATACAGTGTTAAGAATGCAGTGTTAAAAATTGCAGCAGTCTTAATATCAACGCCTGCCTGTAGAATGTCAGGTATTAGGCAGGTCTTATGTGTAACACCACTTGGTAACTTAGTAGGCATAGTAGCACTCTCCCTGTGATCTACATAAAACATTTAAACAGGCATGGGTAAAAAAACTCGCATATGTAGAAGCTCCTACTCACCTAGTGATCATATATTAGAGGCCACATGAGTGTTCGGCAGGGCTGAACTGCAGAGCTAAGCCCTCGAGGTATGGCTAGAGAAGGGGTAGGAGAAAACGCGGTAATGAAAAGCGAGTCCCTGCCTTAAATGTGGGTGGACTGAATGAGGCCAGAAAAACCTGTATTGGCGCTGATCGCTCACCATTTGTCAAGCGCTAAAAGCACTCACCTGGAGTCTTCTGCGTCCGGGCGTTGTGACCTACCCATCCCCGCCGAGCTCGAGTAGATGTTTGAGCTCGGCGGCGCGGGTCATTTCAACAACGCCGGGCGTTCAGCGTGACGCGTTGGGTAGCCGCCCCCTGCCCAAGGTCACGTGTGCAGAGCCGAGTGCGTGGCGGCCATCTTAAGCTGGTGTAAACACTGCAGAGCAGCTGTTGCCCTGGCTTACCGCCCCATGTAAAAAGCGGTGAAAAGAGCGTGGATTCCCTCAGTTAATTGGACGTTTGCATAGTGTTTGAAACCAAAGGGTTAGACGAATAGGCGATAAATAGATTAGATAGTTGTGAGGTACACGTAGTTGTGAACAAGGCTAGTGTCTAATTGCGGGTGGCGGCCATGATGTAAGGGGTCCCTATGGGTGCCTGTGTTGCAAGGTACAGGTTAATTGTGAACGGTAATGTCGCCCACAGGTCGCCATGGTGTCAACAACTAAACTCTCTGTGTCACAGCATGTCAATAGTAAACGGTAATGACGCCCACAGGTCGCCAAGGTGTCAAGGACTAACCTCTCAGTGTCACAACATGTCAGTAGCAAACGGTAATGCCGCCCACAGGTCGCCATGGTGTCAAGGACTGACCTCACTGTGTCACAACATATCAGTGGTAATCCCTGGTCAGTCCGTGTAGTGGGACCTAGGTCTCCTTATGTTAGGGGCCCATGTAAGTGAGTGCCCTAGGGTCAGTGGAGGTACCTGCAGGTAAGAGAGTGACCCGGAAGTGGTGAAAGGTCAATGTCACTGTCAACTCTCGTTGCTAGGGAATGTATCCGGTCACTGTGTCTCATGAGTAGATATTAAAAATGTGGGAATCTATAATGAATGCCAGGGAATGTCTTCATTGAGCCCCTGTTGGTCCGATGACAACCGATGCACCCATCTCTGTTCTTTATTGAAGAGCACTTTAGCAGGGCAGTTGGGACTGGACTCCAGAACTACCCACTTCATGGAATTCTCATCGTGGTTTGCTTCCACATAATGTTTGCACATTTTGGTGTGGGTCTTTCTGCAGCGGAAATTGCTGCGATGTTCTGTGATTCGAGTCTTGATAGGGCGGGTTGTCATCCCTATGTACTGCAGGTTGCACGGGCATATTAACAAGTATATGCAGTGAGATGTATTACAATTTGTGTGTTGCCTGAGCTCCCATTTGAAGGTTTCGGAGAGTAGTATAGTTTTGAGAGTCAGGGTGTATCTACAGACCCCACACATGCCACATGGGTAGTGGCCCACCACAGGGGGTAAGTGCCATAAAGTTAGTTGGGTTGCTTTCCTCGTTGGTTTAGGTCTGGTGCTAATCAAGATATCTTTTAGATTTTGTGACCTCTTGAAAGCAAATCTCGGTTCCTCTAAGGTCATGTCACCTGTGTTAAGTATGCCCCAATGATGTTTAATCGTGTTCCTGATTTTATTGGACAGGGAGGTAAAGGTAGTCACACAGGTGATCGGTTGGTTTTCAACAGGGGCTCTCTCCTGTCGTTCCAGCAGGGCTTCTCGATTATTATTTCTGGCACGTTTCCTTGCCTTGAGAACATCACCCTTGGGGTAACCCCTGTCGAGGAGGTTCCTCGAAAGAAGAGCAGATTCCTTCTTGTAATCAGCCACAGCGCTACAATTGCGCCTAATTCGTAAGAATTGGCCAAAGGGCAGATTGGTACGTAGGGCTCTGGGGTGGTGACTCGTATAGTGCAGGAGGCTGTTACGATCTGTAGGTTTCCGGTACATGGTGGTCTTTATGGAACCTGCTTCCAATCTGATCGTTAGGTCAAGGAAAGCGATTTCCTGGGGTGAGGATGTCATGGTGAAGTGTAGGTGAGGGTTAAGTGTGTTGACCCAAACCAAGAAATCTTCATGTGAGGTCGGTAGACCGCTCCATAGGATAAGGATGTCATCTATGAAGCGTTTCCACATCCTGATGTTATCGCGGAAGGGATTAGACTCATGATGTATATGAGTATCTTCAAATTTGGCCATGTACAGACAGGCTACCGAGGGGGCGAAGGTACTGCCCATAGAAGTCCCCTGGGTCTGATGGTAGAATTTGCCTCTGTATTCAAAGTAGTTTTCTGTAAGGGCTAGTGTGGCGCACTCCATGATGAAGGTCTGGGGAGTGTTGGAGCTCCACAGTTCTTGCCCAAGTCTTTCCTCAATTACCTCAAGAGTCGCCCTCTGGGGGATATTTGTATAGAGTGCTTCGACGTCTAAGGTAATTAGGAGGTCAATCTCTCCTATGTCCTGGACTGTATCCAGTAATCTAAGCACATCTGTAGTGTCCTGAATGTAGGAGGGGATGCTTTTCACCAGGGGTTGCAAGAAGTGGTCGCAGAACTGCGACAAGGGCTCTAGCACAGAGTCAATCCCAGAGACAATAGGCCTCCCTGGTACTGGTCTAGTGGCTTTATGGATTTTAGGCAGGATGTAAAAGTATGGTACCCTGGGGTCCTTTTTCATGAGAAATTCTATCCTATCCTATCAGACCTCACCAGCATGGAGGGGCAGGGACTGAGTTTCGGTGAGGAGGATGCAGCAGCCATAATGAGGACACCTTCTCTTTTTGGCATTGATATCGAACCAGGAACGAGCAGCAGCACCCCAGAATGGCAATCCCTGTCAGACCTCAAACGGGAATGGATTAGGGTAACTATCCATGGAGCTATGATGGCACAATATTTCAAAGCCAAAATTGCACCCAACGGATTGATAGTTAAAAACTTCCCAAGAATATTCTGGGAGGACGGACAATTTAAGGTGGAATGGTCACAGGTTTCGTGGAAATGTACACACGACCTTCTCATCCTTATAGTTAACACGGCCAAGCGACTAGCCGATGCTCTGCTGGTCAAAATACAAGCAGCGGAGGCTGCCCTGAAGACCTCGGTACAAAACCCAGGTTTTAAAACAAAACTTGCCGAGATCAATAAAGAAATGGCAGAACATAAGGAGTACCTTATGAACCAGAAGGTAGCTAAATTACAAAAGGACATTAAAAAATTCTCTAAAGAGAAAGTCTACCCCTACTTGAGGGATGACTATGTTCCCCCAGGTACTAGCTACGGTTCAGATTCCAGCACGACTTCATCAAGGAGAGGCTCTAATAGTGGCTCGGACAGCAGTGGGGACAACAACCCTGCACAGATGCCCCCCAGGGCCAAAAGAGGTAGGGGACGGGGCCAAGACAACTTCCCCAATTACCAAAATCAGGGACAACCTATGGGCCCCCCACTCTGGCAATACCCACAATTCCCCCACTTCCAACCACCTTTTGGCCCACAATACCCTACATTCTATCCCCCCCAAAACCCTTCACACCCTCCTTTTTTAGGCAGAGGTTGGGGCAGAGGGCGAGGGCGAAAAAGAGGCAACACAGCAGAGAAAAGGGTCCAATGGGAGGATACACGCCCCCAAGGGATGGACACGAGGAGCACGAGTCGGTCAGGGCAACAGTGGTGGTTAATCTATCAGATCATCACCTAACACAAAGAGAGGAGGAAGTCCTACAAAAGGGCTTGGGCTTCGTCCCCACACCCAGGATTGATCAGTTCCAACAAACTAAGGAACTTAAGGCGTTCTTCAGGAAAATAAGGTTAAAAGCCTTCTTTGAAGGGAAACCCATTGAACCCACTGAAGATTCCGGACTCCATAATCCCTCAACCTTTACACCTCACAATGGTATGGTCCCCAACGAAGTGTTGACGTTTGAACAGGCAGTACTGAAAGACATCAATAGGCTTGACCGCCTGACACCACATTCTAACATCTCCAAGAACGAATTGACTATACTGAAATCATTGGCTAATGATTCCTCTATTACAATCAAACAGGCAGACAAAGGGGGAGCCACAGTTTTGATGAACACTGTGGATTACGAGTTGGAATGCAACAGACAGCTCAGTGACCAGAGATATTACACTCCAATCACTGATAACCCAACCGCGCGATTACAGACCAAAATCACAAGCCTGGTATCCGGTGCTGAATGTGATCAGTGGATCAGTAAAAAAGAGGCAGAATTTCTCATGAAAAAGGACCCCAGGGTACCATACTTTTACATCCTGCCTAAAATCCATAAAGCCACTAGACCAGTACCAGGGAGGCCTATTGTCTCTGGGATTGACTCTGTGCTAGAGCCCTTGTCGCAGTTCTGCGACCACTTCTTGCAACCCCTGGTGAAAAGCATCCCCTCCTACATTCAGGACACTACAGATGTGCTTAGATTACTGGATACAGTCCAGGACATAGGAGAGATTGACCTCCTAATTACCTTAGACGTCGAAGCACTCTATACAAATATCCCCCAGAGGGCGACTCTTGAGGTAATTGAGGAAAGACTTGGGCAAGAACTGTGGAGCTCCAACACTCCCCAGACCTTCATCATGGAGTGCGCCACACTAGCCCTTACAGAAAACTACTTTGAATACAGAGGCAAATTCTACCATCAGACCCAGGGGACTTCTATGGGCAGTACCTTCGCCCCCTCGGTAGCCTGTCTGTACATGGCCAAATTTGAAGATACTCATATACATCATGAGTCTAATCCCTTCCGCGATAACATCAGGATGTGGAAACGCTTCATAGATGACATCCTTATCCTATGGAGCGGTCCACCGACCTCACATGAAGATTTCTTGGTTTGGGTCAACACACTTAACCCTCACCTACACTTCACCATGACATCCTCACCCCAGGAAATCGCTTTCCTTGACCTAACGATCAGATTGGAAGCAGGTTCCATAAAGACCACCATGTACCGGAAACCTACAGATCGTAACAGCCTCCTGCACTATACGAGTCACCACCCCAGAGCCCTACGTACCAATCTGCCCTTTGGCCAATTCTTACGAATTAGGCGCAATTGTAGCGCTGTGGCTGATTACAAGAAGGAATCTGCTCTTCTTTCGAGGAACCTCCTCGACAGGGGTTACCCCAAGGGTGATGTTCTCAAGGCAAGGAAACGTGCCAGAAATAATAATCGAGAAGCCCTGCTGGAACGACAGGAGAGAGCCCCTGTTGAAAACCAACCGATCACCTGTGTGACTACCTTTACCTCCCTGTCCAATAAAATCAGGAACACGATTAAACATCATTGGGGCATACTTAACACAGGTGACATGACCTTAGAGGAACCGAGATTTGCTTTCAAGAGGTCACAAAACCTAAAAGATATCTTGATTAGCACCAGACCTAAACCAACGAGGAAAGCAACCCAACTAACTTTATGGCACTTACCCCCTGTGGTGGGCCACTACCCATGTGGCATGTGTGGGGTCTGTAGATACACCCTGACTCTCAAAACTATACTACTCTCCGAAACCTTCAAATGGGAGCTCAGGCAACACACAAATTGTAATACATCTCACTGCATATACTTGTTAATATGCCCGTGCAACCTGCAGTACATAGGGATGACAACCCGCCCTATCAAGACTCGAATCACAGAACATCGCAGCAATTTCCGCTGCAGAAAGACCCACACCAAAATGTGCAAACATTATGTGGAAGCAAACCACGATGAGAATTCCATGAAGTGGGTAGTTCTGGAGTCCAGTCCCAACTGCCCTGCTAAAGTGCTCTTCAATAAAGAACAGAGATGGGTGCATCGGTTGTCATCGGACCAACAGGGGCTCAATGAAGACATTCCCTGGCATTCATTATAGATTCCCACATTTTTAATATCTACTCATGAGACACAGTGACCGGATACATTCCCTAGCAACGAGAGTTGACAGTGACATTGACCTTTCACCACTTCCGGGTCACTCTCTTACCTGCAGGTACCTCCACTGACCCTAGGGCACTCACTTACATGGGCCCCTAACATAAGGAGACCTAGGTCCCACTACACGGACTGACCAGGGATTACCACTGATATGTTGTGACACAGTGAGGTCAGTCCTTGACACCATGGCGACCTGTGGGCGGCATTACCGTTTGCTACTGACATGTTGTGACACTGAGAGGTTAGTCCTTGACACCTTGGCGACCTGTGGGCGTCATTACCGTTTACTATTGACATGCTGTGACACAGAGAGTTTAGTTGTTGACACCATGGCGACCTGTGGGCGACATTACCGTTCACAATTAACCTGTACCTTGCAACACAGGCACCCATAGGGACCCCTTACATCATGGCCGCCACCCGCAATTAGACACTAGCCTTGTTCACAACTACGTGTACCTCACAACTATCTAATCTATTTATCGCCTATTCGTCTAACCCTTTGGTTTCAAACACTATGCAAACGTCCAATTAACTGAGGTAATCCACGCTCTTTTCACCGCTTTTTACATGGGGCGGTAAGCCAGGGCAACAGCTGCTCTGCAGTGTTTACACCAGCTTAAGATGGCCGCCACGCACTCGGCTCTGCACACGTGACCTTGGGCAGGGGGCGGCTACCCAACGCGTCACGCTGAACGCCCGGCGTTGTTGAAATGACCCGCGCCGCCGAGCTCAAACATCTACTCGAGCTCGGCGGGGATGGGTAGGTCACAACGCCCGGACGCAGAAGACTCCAGGTGAGTGCTTTTAGCGCTTGACAAATGGTGAGCGATCAGCGCCAATACAGGTTTTTCTGGCCTCATTCAGTCCACCCACATTTAAGGCAGGGACTCGCTTTTCATTACCGCGTTTTCTCCTACCCCTTCTCTAGCCATACCTCGAGGGCTTAGCTCTGCAGTTCAGCCCTGCCGAACACTCATGTGGCCTCTAATATATGATCACTAGGTGAGTAGGAGCTTCTACATATGCGAGTTTTTTTACCCATGCCTGTTTAAATGTTTTATGTAGATCACAGGGAGAGTGCTACTATGCCTACTAAGTTACCAAGTGGTGTTACACATAAGACCTGCCTAATACCTGACATTCTACAGGCAGGCGTTGATATTAAGACTGCTGCAATTTTTAACACTGCATTCTTAACACTGTATTTTTACATTGTTGTTTTAAAACTATCACCCTCACTATCCACGGTCCTTTTCACAGTTCTAGTTATTGTGTGTGCACTTCACTTTGACTTTGCACGCTCAATACACTTGGCATGCGGTGGATGTGTAAAATAACGTTCAATACCACCAGCATGTTAGTAGATTTTCTTCCTGGCAATATTGTGACCTACTTTTTTGTTTAACTACTGTTTCCTTATCCTTTCTATAGGCATAGGAGGATCCACAAAGGTAACAATACAACACGTATGATACTAGCATGTTGTTGTCTTCACTTTGGTCCTGAAGAATCGCGGTTAATATACCATTAGCGAGAAACATGTTGACCACATGCACAGCTAGTTTCTACTAGGGGTCACACAACATAATAGGCTGACACCTAGGCAACTAGCTTCACCTTTTAATTGTAGCCAGGGGACCCCCAGAATAAAGTCCATTCCGGTACCCCTTGTTACATTTTAGCCGCCTTATCATAGGAATACACTACCCTGCCCACATACCCCCACTTCACCAAAAGGCAGTTGGAAAAAGATCTCCGCCAAAGAGCCCCTCTCTGAGGTGTGCCCGTCGGGGATTGCACCGCCTCCCCGACGAGGAGCAACCGCCGATGATGAAGCATGACACTCCTCGGGGTGTGTGAGGCAAATACATCCAACATAATGGATGCCCCAGGGTATCATTTAATTCCCCTTCTTGGTCACGCCAGCTAACTATTTCCCTCCCTCCTTTTCCTTATGGAACAGTGCAGCAACCCCATTTTTTGATTTGCACTCTTTGAAGTGCCAGCTACATCTGGATTTACCGAATCGGTAAATTTACCGATTCGGTAAAAATTAGGCTCCCTACATTAGAAAACCCTAATGCCGGTCGGTAACGGCCGAATTCGGCTGTTACCGACCGGTATTAGGGCTCCTACATCTAGCCCTATCTGTATGACAAAGTGGACTGGACCTCAGAATCAACGTTCTTCAACCTCATAGAGGGAATGGAAATTACAAGCAGTAAACATTTCCCTTGGATCCTTTTTAGGTCAAGCTTTATCCAAGACCTTTTTATTTCTAAAATTACATATATGTCATACTTACTTACAAGGGCTTCCAAGCAGCCCTCTTCATCCTCCAGTCTGTTATTGTGTCATTCACAATGTTCTTCCACCCAACATCTTCCTATAGCGTCTGTCACCGATTTACAGCCTGGGTCACTTGAACAGCCCACTTCAGTGTGAGTGACAGTGTTCATCCTTTTCACTATATCCATACACAAAGTATTTCCCTTCATTGCCAGGGCTATTATGTCCATAACAAAACAAAACAAGCGCTGGCAAAGCCAAAAGGCAGACAGCTACAACCAGGTCTGCTAGCTTTGCATGTGCTTGACACCCCTAAAACCATAAGAATGTTATGTTATGTTATGTTAAATGGCACTTTTTGAGCGCACTAACACCCGAAGGTTTCTTGGCGCTTGCTGAAGGGACGTGTGACAGAAAAAAAAAACGAGGAGAAGATTACCCAGAAAGAGTAAACAGGAGAGTTTTAAGGAGTTTCCTGAACTGGAGAAGGGAGGCACTGGATTTAATGGCCTGAGGGAGGGGGTTCCAAAATTTAGGGGCAAGAGAAACAAAACGACGACCCCCAAATTTATTGGTTTTGAATTTGGGGGTGACGAGCAGGTGGTGATGAGCTGAACGGAGGGAACGTGCAGGTCGATACAGAGTGACCAAGGATTTCAAAAAAGCAGGGCAAGGGCAGTGAAGGGATTTAAATACCATGCAGCCCAGCTTAAAGGCTGCCCTCTCCTTCACTGGCAGCCAATGGAGCCTGCGGAGCAGATGCTTCGCAGATTGCCACCTAGGGATCTTAAAGATAAGGCGGGCTGCCTGATTCTGCACGACCTGAAGACGGTGCAGAAGAAATCGTGGGAGTGCATGGTAAAGGGAATTGGAAAAATCAAGGCGCGATAGGACAAGGGACATGACTACCTGACACAAAGCTGCATGTGAGAGTAGGTGCCTGATCTTCCGGATCTTTCGGAGTTGGAACATACACGAAGAGATCGTGGCACCCACTTGAGCTTTAAGTGACAGCTCCGCGTCGATCGTCACACCCAAGCTCTTAACTGCCTTGAGTGGTGTAGGAGGGGGACCGAAGTCAAGGGGCCAAAACTGCGGGCCCCAATATGCAGCACTTGAACCAGGAAGAAGCAGCTCAGTCTTTCCGGGATTAAGTTTTAACTGGTTTAGATTCATCCACTGTTGGATGTAAGTCATAACGGCGTGAAAGTTGTTAACCGCCTGTGGAGAATCAAGTGGAAAGACGAGCTGCAGGTCATCTGCATAATTGAAGACTGTAACGTCCCAACTATGGAGAGAACGAATTAAAGGGCGGAGGTAAATATTAAATAATAAAGGGGAAAGTGAAGAGCCTTGGGAACTCCACAAGTGGTGGAAGATTTTGACGCGGTGAAGGGACCTAGACGAACAGCTTGTGACCTGCCTGTAAGGAATGACTCGACCCACCTAAGAGCAGGACCCTGAATGCCGGCCTGTCCGACACGGTGGAGAAGGATGTCATGATCCACCGTGTCGAACGTGGCAGACAGGTCCAGGAGAACAAGGGCCTGTGGTCTCCTGGCATCTGCATTCCCTCTCAAAGTATCCATGACTGGCAAAATAACTGCTTCCGTTGAATGGGCCGGCCTGAAGCCGGCCTGATTAGGCTCAAGGAAGCAAAAACTCTCGATGAAGTTGGAAAAACACCGAGTGACATGGGCTTCGAGGAGTTTTGACAAATAGGGCAACAGGGATATAGGTCGATAATTAGAGGGTTCAGCAGCATCCGCCCCTGGTTTTTTCAAGAGCGGCACAAGAATTGCTTCCTTAAAGGAACTGGGAACTGTGCCAGAGATGAGGGATGCATTCAGGAAAGGTAATATGCATTCTGGCAGCTTAAGGCAGATGTCCCGCAATACCAAGGGAGGACAGTGATCCTTCGGTGAACCCGATTTTACACGGGTGGCTAATTTCGCTAAGGTAGGGACGTCTAGGATAGGGAGCAGAGTAAGAGATAAAGGGTTATCCGGGGAAGCGTCGAGGGGTAATGATGACTGTGAGACAGGGAAAATGGAGTCTTTTATTTTAATAATCTTCTCAATAAAGAAAAGATTAAGGGTCTCACAGGTCTCCTTAGTCGGGGTTTGGGCTGGAAGAGTCCTATCGTCAGTCGTCAACTCATTCATAATCCTAAACACCGCTCGAGATTTATTGGTAGCAGAGAGAATTCTATCGGAGAAGTGCTCCGATTTAGATGAAAGGATAGCTAATTTATATTCTCTACGAGCTGTTACGTATCTCTGTCTGGATGAGTTGGAGTAATCCCGCCTCCATGTACGTTCCAGTTGACGAACCTCAAGTTTTAATAGCTTGAGGGTGTCAGAGAACCACCGGTTGACTTTGGGATGTCTGGTGCATGGGAACTTAATTACTGGAGCGAATTGGTCACTAGCCCCTTTTAACCAGCCACCGATGTCAGTGTCCATCCTGTTAACATCATCATAGGGAGAGGTAATCGGGCAAGTAGAGGCCAGGGTTGCTAAAAATCCCTAAGAGTCGTATTTATTCCATTTGCGTGAAGAACCACCTGCCATCATGGGGGCCTTAGTCCGCCCACTAAGAGTGATGGTCGTGTCGACTATGTAGTGGTCCGACCACACACATGGAAGTGTAGAAGGTTGGGAAAGGGTTAAGTTAGTGGTCCAAACCTGATCCAATATGTGACCTTTTACGTGAGTGGGTGAAGAGACGTGCTGACTCAAATTCAAACTTGTCAGGGTCTCGGATAGTGCCGTGGCTTCTGCCCCTGCATTAGCGTCATTAAACCAGTAATTAAAATCCCCAAAAAGGGCAAAGCTGGAATAAGATGGCAGAAGAGCAGTCAATTGTTCACATAATTTCTCAGCGAAATCCGGCATGGGTCGAGGAGGACGGTATACAAGGGCAAAAGAAAAAGCCCCAGCTTCCGTCCCCAGACTAATAATCAGGTTCTCTACTTGTGATAATACGAGTGAGGACGAGGAAATAAGATGAAATCGTTTTGAGATAATAGCCGCCACCCCTCCACCAGGATGGTCAGCGATGCGGTCAGCATGGAGAATGAAATAATCTGGGGGGAGGGCAGCCAAGATGTCGGGGAGAGAATCCTCCGTGAGCCAGGACTCAGTCAACAGGAGTAGGTCAGGGTTTTCTTGTGTCAGCAAGGTAAAGATGTCTGCCTGATGTCTCACCATTGAACGGGTGTTTAAATATAATACCCGGATGGAGAAATGGTTCTTTGAGGGGACAGTCGGGGGGGTACAGAGGTCGTGAAGGGAAGGGGATTTACATAGGATGCCGAGTGCAGTGAGTTTCCCCACAGTAGCTAAAGAGGGAACATGGCAGGGTAAATTAAAATCCCACAATTGCCTGGCTGTATATGTGATAATATGGCTAATATCCCCTGCCCCTGGACCCGTCCGGACGCGGACTGGCACCCCTTTGGCGCAGCTTCGGCGCGCCCGTAGCGCGCGTCCGCTGCGCGTCCGGAGGTTCATGGGCAAGATATAGTCTAGCCCCTCCTCCAGCTAGACCGCTAACCTCTGGTCCTGCCGGGCTCCGGGACCGACTCAAAATGGCGCCCTGCCCTCCACGCAAACGGCAATGCAGCCGCGATGGAACGGGGCAGGGGCAGCACAATTCAGCACAGGAAGGTAACAAGTATATCAATTGATATCAGAGCAGCAATTAGATTCTAAAAACGATGTATTTTAAAAATCGAGTGCAAATGTTAAAAAACCAGCAATTTGGCATACATTAAGCAGAAGAGTACACACTAATAGTAATTGATCATTAGCGCGCCTCGCAGTCTGCCCCTCAGCGTTTAAGCAGAGCAGTAGGAGCTGCCACCACCTACCACTGCCGCTTGGCTTGGGCAGCAGGTATTAGTTGTTTTTATTGTATATTGAATTGATAAATTACAGTTTTTGGGCGAATCTCTAAATAACACAAACAGCACCACCATGTGGCAGCTGTCATAATTGCCATTGTTGACAATTAAGCGCCAGTGCTGAGCACTTGAAACCACTGGCTCAAATTAAGCACTAGTCTTTAGTAACAACTAGCCAGTGATGAGTGTGGAAATGCCTCAGGTGGTAAGTTATTGCAAGCCTGTGCTATGAGTGTACTGTGGGAATGCTATGAGTGGTGTGAGGCCGGTATTCTGTGAAGAGTGCGAGTTCGGGCTGTTGTGTGTGACAGATACTCTGTGCGGGTGAGAGTGTGCCTCTGGCAATGTGTAACTGCAAGGCTGTGTAGGATATGAGACTGGTCCTCTGTGAGAGGTGTGACAGTCATGTCTGTAGTGTGTGACTGACAGTCTTTGAGGGATGTGAGTGTGTCTGGTAGTGTGTGAGTGCAGCTCTTACAGGTGCAGAAGTGCTGTGGGTAGGGGATTGCTGATATTATGATGTAAGAGTGTTTTCGGGAGTGGTTGACTGGCACTTCGTAAGGGGTGTAAACGTGCTTCAAGTAGTGTGTGACTGGCACTTCGTAAGGGGTGTACGAGTGATTCCGGTAGTGTGTGACAGGCACTTCGTAAGGGGTGCAAGAGTGCTTCTAGTAGTGTGTGAGTGGCACTTCAAAAGGGGTGTAAGAGTGTTTCAAGTAGAGTGTGACCGGCACTTCATAAGTGGTGTAAGAGTGCTTACAGTAGTGTGTGACTGGCACTGCGTAAGGGGTGTAAGAGTGCTTCCAGTAGTGTGTGACTGGCACATCTTAAGGGGTGTAAGAATGCTTTCAGTAGTGTGTGACTGACATTTCATAAGGGGTGTAAGCGTGCTTCCAGTAGTGTGTGACTGGCACTTAATGGGTGTAAGAATGCTTTAAATAGTGTGTGACTGGAATTTCATAAGGGGTGTAAGCGTGCTTCCAGTAGTGTGTGACTGGCACTTAAGGGGTGTAAGAATGCTTCCAGTAGTGTGTGACTGGCACTTCGTAAGGGCTGTAAACGTGCTTCAAGTAGTGTGTGACCGCCACTTCGTAAGGGGTGTAAGAATGCTTTCAGTAGTGTGTGACTGACACTTCGTAAGAGGTGTAAGAGTGCTTCTAGTAGTGTGTGACTGGCACTTCGTAAGGGGTTTAAGAGTGCTTTCAGTAGTGTGTGACTGGCAATTAAGGGGTGTAAGAATGCTTCCAGTAGTGTGTGACTGGCACTTGGTAAGGGGTGTAAACGTGCTTCAAGTAGTGTGTGACTGCCACTTCGTAAGGGGTGTAAGAGTGCTTTCAGTAGTGTGTGACTGACACTTTGTAAGAGGTGTAAGAGTGCTTCTGGAAGTGTGTGAGTGACACTTCGTAAGAGGTGTAAGAGTTCTTCTAGTAGTGTGTGACTGGCACATCTTAAGGGGTGTAAGAATGCTTCCAGTAGTGTGTGACTGGCATTTCGTAAGGGGTGTAAACGTGCTTCAAGTAGTGTGTGACTGGCACTTCGTAAGTGGTGTAAGAGTGTTTTCAGTAGTGTGTGACAGGCACTTCGTAAGGGGTGCAAGAGTGCTTCAAGTAGTGTGTGACCGCCACTTCGTAAGGGGTGTAAGAATGCTTTCAGTAGTGTGTGACTGACACTTCGTAAGAGGTGTAAGAGAGCTTCTGGTAGTGTGTGACTGGCACATCTTAAGGGGTGTAAGAATGCTTTCAGTAGTGTGTGACTGGCATTTCATAAGGGGTGTAAGCGTGCTTCCAGTAGTGTGTGACTGGCACTTAAGGGGTGTAAGAATGCTTCCAGTAGTGTGTGACTGGCACTTCGTAAGGGGTGTAAACGTGCTTCAAGTAGTGTGTGACCGCCACTTCGTAAGGGGTGTAAGAGTGCTTTCAGTAGTGTGTGACTGGCACTTCGTAAGGGATGTAGGAGTGCTTTCAGTATTGTGTGACTGGCATTTCGTAAGGGGTGTAAGAGTGCTTCCAGTAGTCTGTGACCGGCACTTCGTAAGGGGTGTAAGAGTGCTTTCCGTAGTGTGTGACTGGCCCTTTGTAAGGGGTGTAAGAGTGCTTCCAGTAGTGTGTGACTGGCACGTTGTAGAAGGTGTAAGAGTGCTTCTAGTAGTGTGTGACTGGCACTTCGTAAGGGGTGTAAGAGTGCTTCTAGTAGTGTGTGACTGGCACTTCGTAAGGGGTGTAAACGTGCTTCAAGTAGTGTGTGACCGCCACTTCGTAAGGGGTGTAAGAGTGCTTTCAGTAGTGTGTGACTGACACTTCGTAAGAGGTGTAAGAGTGCTTCTAGAAGTGTGTGACTGGCACTTCGTAAGGGGTGTAAGAGGTGTAAGAGTGCTTCTAGTAGTGTGTGACTGGCACTTCGTAAGGGGTGTAAGAGTGCTTCTAGTAGTGTGTGACTGGCACTTCGTAAGGGGTGTAAACGTGCTTCAAGTAGTGTGTGACTGGCACTTCGTAAGGGGTGTAAGAGTGCTTTCAGTAGTGTGTGACTGTCACTTCGTAAGAGGTGTAAGAGTGCTTCTAGTAGTGTGTGACTGGCACTTCGTAAGGGGTGTAAGAGTGCTCTCAGTAGTGTGGTACTGCGTAAGGGGTGTAAGAGTGCTTTCAGTAGTGTGTGACTGACACTTCGTAAGAGGTGTAAGAGTGCTTCTAGTAGTGTGTGACTGGCACTTCGTAAGGGGTGTAAGAGTGCTCTCAGTAGTGTGGTACTGCGTAAGGGGTGTAAGAGTGCTTTCAGTAGTGTGTGACTGACACTTCGTAAGGGGTGTAAGAGTGCTTCTAGTAGTGTAGACTGACACTTCGTAAGGGGTGTAAGAGTGCTTTCAGTAGTGTGTGACTGGCACTTCGTAAGAGGTGTAAGAGTGCTTCTAGTAGTGTGTGACTGGCACTTCGTAAGGGGTGTAAGAGTGCTCTCAGTAGTGTGGTACTGCGTAAGGGGTGTAAGAGTGCTTTCAGTAGTGTGTGACTGACACTTCGTAAGGGGTGTAAGAGTGCTTCTAATAGTGTGTGACTGACACTTCGTAAGGGGTGTAAGAGTGCTTTCAGTAGTGTGTGACTGGCACTTCGTAAGAGGTGTAAGAGTGCTTCTAGTAGTGTGTGACTGGCACTTCGTAAGGGGTGTAAGAGTGCTCTCAGTAGTGTGGTACTGCGTAAGGGGTGTAAGAGTGCTTTCAGTAGTGTGTGACTGACACTTCGTAAGGGGTGTAAGAGTGCTTCTAGTAGTGTGTGACTGGCACTTCGTAAGGGGTGTAAGAGTGCTTCTAGTAGTGTGTGACTGGCACTTCGTAAGGGGTGTAAACGTGCTTCAAGTAGTGTGTGACTGGCACTTCGTAAGGGGTGTAAGAGTGCTTTCAGTAGTGTGTGACTGTCACTTCGTAAGAGGTGTAAGAGTGCTTCTAGTAGTGTGTGACTGGCACTTCGTAAGGGGTGTAAGAGTGCTCTCAGTAGTGTGGTACTGCGTAAGGGGTGTAAGAGTGCTTTCAGTAGTGTGTGACTGACACTTCGTAAGAGGTGTAAGAGTGCTTCTAGTAGTGTGTGACTGGCACTTCGTAAGGGGTGTAAGAGTGCTCTCAGTAGTGTGGTACTGCGTAAGGGGTGTAAGAGTGCTTTCAGTAGTGTGTGACTGACACTTCGTAAGGGGTGTAAGAGTGCTTCTAGTAGTGTAGACTGACACTTCGTAAGGGGTGTAAGAGTGCTTTCAGTAGTGTGTGACTGGCACTTCGTAAGAGGTGTAAGAGTGCTTCTAGTAGTGTGTGACTGGCACTTCGTAAGGGGTGTAAGAGTGCTCTCAGTAGTGTGGTACTGCGTAAGGGGTGTAATAGTGCTTTCAGTAGTGTGTGACTGACACTTCGTAAGGGGTGTAAGAGTGCTTCTAATAGTGTGTGACTGACACTTCGTAAGGGATGTAAGAGTGCTTTCAGTAGTGTGTGACTGGCACTTCGTAAGAGGTGTAAGAGTGCTTCTAGTAGTGTGTGACTGGCACTTCGTAAGGGGTGTAAGAGTGCTCTCAGTAGTGTGGTACTGCGTAAGGGGCGTAAGAGTGCTTTCAGTAGTGTGTGACTGACACTTCGTAAGGGGTGTAAGAGTGCTTCTAGTAGTGTGTGACTGACACTTCGTAAGGGGTGTAAGAGTGCTTTCAGTAGTGTGTGACTGGCACTTCGTAAGGGGTGTAAGAGTGCTTCTAGTAGTGTGTGACTGGCACTTTGTAAGGGGTGTAAGAGTGCTCTCAGTAGTGTGGTACTGCGTAAGAGGTGTAAGAGTGCTTCCGGTAGTGTGTGAGTGGCACTTCATAAGGGATGCAAGAGTGTTTCAAGTCAAGTCTAAAGATACTTTATTTCGGCCTACAAGACCTCAAAAGCACATATGAAACAAATAAAAATTCATTACAATTTATCGATGTAAACATGTTTGTATACTCATAAGAAAATATAAGAACATCTTAAAAGTTAAAAAGATAAAATATTGAATAGCTTGGTAGGCATTAAGTATCTCGATCATAAAATGCAAAGTCACATGTATTAAGAGATAAAACTAATTAAAATGCGGTGTCCGGGGTCTTGGAAAGTGCAGAGGGTGGGCAGTTTAAACTTGTACTTTCTTTAAAACTGCGCAACTATCACACAACATTGAGAACAAGTAACGGGAGACAGAATAAACAATTGGCATGCGGTATCATATTTCAGGATTATGTAGGCCTGTAGGCAATGGGAAGTTCCAAGGTTCCTAGAAGGCTGTTTTAACAAACAATCCCTTATAGCCTTGTAGGTAGGGCAGAAAAACAACACATGCAAGTCGGTCTCCATGCAGTTTTTGCAAGACGGACAATCTTTCGTCAAACTACCCCCCACTTATCGGTAACAGCACATAAGGGGAGTACCCCATGCTTGAACTGCATGTAGAGTTTTTTAGCTAGGGAGGTCTGTATGTCATCAATGCCTGGTTCTAGGAGGTATAGGAATTTTATATCTAGAAAGGATGTAGTAAGTGTGCCTGTCTTGGGGCCCCTCTGGAGTAAATTGAGATGGTGATCCTTAAAGTTTTTTATCAGGACTTTTCTTGCTGTTACCGAAGAGCTTTCTTCCGGGCTATCCCATGAGTCTCCCATTCCAATGGCTACAAAGGAGTTCTTAATATAGGTGAGCCAGGGAATTTTGCTTGCACCCCTGAGATTGGCCACCTCCCTCAATTCCTCCTTATACGTGGATAATTCTGGGGTATTCCATAGGCAGCGCCAGTAAAGTAGGGGTCTGAGCGCTACCTCCTGTGCCATTGGGCTCATGCCCAGGTCCATTCGGAGCAGAGTTAAAGGGGTGGTATTGGGAAGACCCACCAGCTGTCTAAGGAATGAGTTTTCAATCCTTACAAGTTGTTCAGTTGGCCTATGGCCCCATAATTCAGCTCCGTACTTGGCTGCCCCTCTAACTTGCACCTTATAGATTTCCAACACCGGCCCCAGCATCTTACGTACACACTTGCTCTGCTGTTTCGCAAGGCCCCCTGACGATTCCGTCAGCTTGAGACAAACATTCCTGATTTGATCACCCCCCTCCATTTTCCCATTGAGGGTTAGGCCCAAACAGTCACAGGAAGAGACTTTCTCTAAAACTTCCCTGGCTAGTTGTGGAGTGTTTCAAGTAGAGTGTGACCGGCACTTCATAAGTGGTGGAAGAGTGCTTTCAGTAGTGTGTGACTGGCACTTCGTAAGGGATGTAGGAGTGCTTCCAGTATTGTCTGACTGGCATTTCGTAAGGGGTGTAAGAGTGCTTCCAGTAGTCTGTGACCGGCACTTCGTAAGGGGTGTAAGAGGTGTAAGAGTGCTTTCCGTAGTGTGTGACTGGCCCTTTGTTAGGGGTGTAAGAGTGCTTCCAGTAGTGTGTGACTGGCACGTTGTAGAAGGTGTAAGAGTGCTTCTAGTAGTGTGTGACTGGCACTTCGTAAGGGGTGTAAGAGTGCTTCTAGTAGTGTGTGACTGGCACTTCGTAAGGGTTGTAAGAGTGCTTCTAGTAGTGTGTGACTGGCACTTCGTAAGGGGTGTAAGAGTGCTCTCAGTAGTGTGTGACTGGCACTGCGTAAGGGGTGTAAGAGTGCTTCTAGTAGTGTGTGACTGGCACTTCGTAAGGGGTGTAAGAGTGCTCTCAGTAGTGTGTGACTGGCACTGCGTAAGGGGTGTAAGAGTGCTTCTAGTAGTGTGTGAGTGGCACTTTGTAAAGGATGCAAGAGTGTTTCAAGTCAAGTCAAAAGATACTTTATTTCGGCCTACAAGACCTCAAAAGCACATATGAAACAATTTCAAATTCATTACTATTTATCGATGTAAACATTTTTGTATACTCATAAGAAAATATAAGAACATCTTAAAAGTTAAAAAGATAAAATATTGAATAGCTTGGTAGGCATTAAGTATCTCGATCATAAAATGCAAAGTCAAATGTATTAAGAGATAAAACTAATTAAAATGCGGTGTCCGGGGTGTTGGAAAGTGCAGAGGGTGGGCAGTTTAAACTTGTACTTTCTTTAAAACTGCAAGGAGCACACCACATTGAGAACAAGTAATGGGAGACAGAATAAACAATTGGCATGCCTGTATCATATTTCAGGATTCTGTAGGCCTGTAGGCAATGGGAAGTTCCAAGGTTCCAACAAAGCTGTCTTAACCAACGAGCCCTTATAGCCTTGTAGGTAGGACGGAAAAACAACACATGCAAGTCGGTCCCCATGCAGTTTTTGCAAGACGGACAATCTTTCGTCAGACTACCCCCCCCCCCCCACACTTATCGGTAACAGCACATAAGGGGAGTACGCCATGCCTGAACTGCATGTAGAGTTTTTTAGATAGGGAGGTCTTTATGTCATCAATACTAGGTTGTAGGAGGTATAGGAATTTTATATCTAGAAAGGATGTAGTAAGTGTGCCTGTCTTGGGGCCTCTCTGAAGTAAATTGAGATGGTGATCCTTAAAGTTTTTTATCAGGACTTTTCTTGCTGTTACCCAAGAGCTTTCTTCCGGGCTATCCCATACGTCTCCCATTCCAATGGCTACAAAGGAGTTCCTAATATAGGTGAGCCAGGAAATTTTGCTTGCCCCCCTGAGATTGGCCACCTCCCTCAATTCCTCCTTATACGTGGATAACTCTGGGGTACTCCATAGGCTGTGCCAGTAAAGTAGGGGTCTGAGCGCTACCTCCTGTGCCATTGGGCTCATGCCCAGGTCCATTCGGAGCGGAGTTAAAGGGATGCTATTGGGAAGACCCACCAGCTGTCTATGGAATGAGTTTTCAATCCTTACAAGTTGTTCGGTTGGCCTTTGGCCCCATAATTCAGCTCCGTACATGGCTGTCCCTCTAACTTGTGCCTTATAGATTTTCCCCACAGGCCTCCTGAAGTTTGCGTCAGCTTGAGACAAACATTCCTGATTTGATCACCCACCTCCATTTTCTCATTGAGGGTTATGCCCAAATAGTCACAGGCATAGACTTTCTCTAAAACTTCCCCGGCTAGTTGTGGAGTGTTTCAAGTAGAGTGTGACCGGCACTTCATAAGTGGTGTAAGAGTACTTTCAGTAGTGTGTGACTGGCACTTCGTAAGGGGTGTAGGAGTGCTTCCAGTAGTGTGTGACTGGCACTTCTTAAGGGCTGTAAGAATGCTTTCAGTAGCCTGTGACTGGCATTTCATAAGGGGTTTAAGCGTGCTTCCAGTAGCATGTGACTGGCACTTAAGGGGTGTAAGAATGCTTCCAGTAGTGTGTGACTGGCATTTCATAAGTGGTGTAAGAATGCTTTCAGTAGTGTGTGACCGGCACTTCGTAAGGGGTGAAAGAGTGCTTCAGTTGTGTGTGACTGCTTGTCTGTCGAGGATGAGTATGACGTGAGTGTTCTCAGCATTCATGGTTTTCCACCATAAGGGCTTTAAGCGATGTTGTGACCCGACAGATAGATGACAGGACTGGAGTAAACTAGGACCCTGTGGGTCATGAGGGAGGTGACCAGGTCACCGGACACCACATCCGGTTAGGGACAGGAAGGACGGCAGACTGACCAGGATGGGCACAGGGATGGACATGTATGTGACCAGCAGCCCAGAGAAAGTAAATAAAAGAATCATTGAGCAACTAACCTGTGTGCCGAGTTTGGTGTTCGTCTGGCGCCCACTAGAGAGACACGACAACTGGCGACGAAGGGAAACGAGCCGACGCGTAGATCGGCGTGCATCGATCGACGGCGATATCAGAGTATCAGGAAGAACCAATGACCACCCTGGATGCGCAAAGAAATAAGGGAAGAAAAGTGCGACATCGGAGCCCACCCGACCGCTTCTGAGGAATCACCAGCAAACTGCGGTAAGCGCAAAGGAACGCGTGATCTCGAAATAGAGGCGGGAGCTCTCGCGAGAGTCTCGGCGGCCATTTTGAGATCAGGCGGCTGGGTTAATCAGAGGCGAGATCGGGGAAGCGGCCATTTTTAAGTCAGGCGAGCGAGATTTCGATTGCGAAATCTCGCGAGAAGAGCAGCGCCCATTTTGAAAAAAGGACAATACAAAGAAAGACCATAGAAACAAACATGGTGGCCATTTTAAGGTGAGACAAGAAAGAAAAGAAGCAAAAACCCAAGAAAAAAGACAAGAATAAAGAGAAAAAAGGACAAAGGAAGCCCAGAAGAGGCTAGTAAAGTAAACAAAGGAATAAAAAGAGGAAATAAAAGTGAAAAAAGATCACAAAAGAAAAAAAAAGGGAAAAAAGAGACAGTAAAAGAAGAAAAAGAAGAAAAGACAAAGAGCAAAGGAAACATAGAAGAACGCACAAAAGAGCGAAAGAACAAAAAGAGGAAAGAGCATATAAAAGGCAAGAAGGCAGGAATGGCAGACCCAAAATCCAGCGCACAATACAGGAGGCCTCTGCCGTTCAACTTATCGGAGCCACAAATTGGAATTAGGTGGTAGAAGTGGATCAGACGGTTTGAAAGATACATGGAAGCGACAGATATAACAGGCGGAAAGAGATTAGGGTTACTACTGAACTTAGTAGGAGATGACGTCGAAGAACTTCTGGGGACACTGCCTACCGAAGAAACAAAGACATATGAGAAGTTAAAGCAATGCCTAACGGCCAAATTTGAGCCACAACGGAATGTTGACTTCGAACGATATACATTTACCATTGCGTGTCAACAAGTTGACGAAACGCTAGATGACTTCGAGAAAAGACTGAGAAAACTGGTGACACATTGTGAGTTCGACAAATTCGATAACGAACAAGCAATATGCCTACGGATCATTGAAGGCTGTCATGACACAGGATTCAGGGCAAGAATACTAAAAGAACCGACCTCATTGGAGAACATCTTGTCACTGGCGAGAGCCGAGGCGAGAGCAACAGAACATGCCAAGGAAATGGAAAGAGGGAAGAACGTCGAAATCGAAAACGCACACCTCATGACAAACAAATATCTCACAGGCCGGTGGAAGAATGACTGGAGGGAACAAACAGAGAGGAGACAACATGAAGGAACATGTTACAGGTGCGGAATGGAATTTCCACACAGAGGCCCGTGCCCAGCGTTTGGCCAGACGTGCAAAAGATGTAATGGAAGAAACCACTACGCCAGTATGTGCCAAGGCGTACAATTAAGAGATGACAGAGGAAGAACAGGAAGACAACAAGAGTCGACAACAAGACACGTCAGGTATGTCGACAGAGAAAGGAGAAGTTCATCTCGAGGGTCAAGCGAAGAAGAGGAAGAAGGGAAAGTTGAAAGACTATACCACATGTCGGTGGTTCACACAGAACTGAGTGGGGGAGACGAAAAAGGAGAAACAACACACCCAACAGGCAGAAGCACCCAAGAAAAGACGGACTTGGCAAAGATAGGAGTAGGAGCACATGAAGCGGAATTTGTACTGGACAGTGGTGCAACATGCAATGTCATGTGTGCATCAGAGTACGAGAAGATGGAAGCCAAGCCGACACTGAGAGCGTCCAGGGTGAAGATTTTCACCTGGGGGTCAAAGGAACAGGTAACAAACCTGGGAAAGTTCACAGAGGAACTGAGGTATAAAGACAAAAAGAACAAAGAGGACGTCCATGTGCTGAAAGGCGATGTCCCAGGACCATGCCTGCTGAGCAACAGCACCGCCCAAACAATGGGTCTCATAACCATGACATATGACACAGAAAAAATGAAAGACACACTGAGAGCAAGCAAAGAGAAGACACAGGGACCAGAGAAAGAGGAAGAGAATGAAAAAGAATCACTGAAGGAACAAACAGAACAAAGGGTGGCTGTAGAAAGAGAGGAGACAACAGAGATGGCGCCAGCTGGCCCACACTAGTGGGCACACGGCAAGGAGCTAGAAGCAGACGAAGAGAGGCTGGCAAGCGGAGAGCAGAAGGAGGACAACCGACAAACAGACGCAGAAGCTGATGGCAGAGAACAGCGACCAAAGGGGGAACGCAAGGGGACAAAGAGACTAAGTGATGAAACGTAGGAGTCAGAGACTGGGGAGACGGGTCGACCAGACATATGGACTCTCTCTCTCTCTCTCTCTCTCTCTTTCTTCCTCTCTTCTCACCATAACAGTCGGTAAATGCTGTCAAGGGCTGAGGGGGTGAAAATGATCAGAAGAACTGTACCATGAACATTTGTTTGCAACAAAGGGGTAGATGTCGTGACTCGACAGATAGATGACAGGACTGGAGGACACTAGGACCCTGTGGGTCATGAGGGAGGTGACCAGGTCACCGTACACCACATCCGGTTAGGGACAGGAAGGACGGCAGACTGACCAGGACGGGCACAGGGACGGACGTGTATGTGACCAGCAGCCCAGAGAAAGTAACTAAAAGAATCATTGAGCAACCAACCTGTGTGCCGAGTTTGGTGCTCGTCTGGCGCCCACTAGAGAGACATGACAAGCACTTTCACAGACTCTTGTCCAGTGACCACTAGAAGGGAACTCCCAACCAACAACTACCAACCCCCGTACTGCTCACTGACATCATGGATGCAAGTGCTTCTGTTTACTGGTGCTAGCAAGCACACCTTACACCCATGGACAGAGTTTCTGTCCTCTTAGAGCTTGCTCTCTCCTTCCTCTCTGACTTCGGCCTTACCACCATAGCTCTGCAGCAGTTGATAACAACTACTCTCCTGACAAATGCCATCTCATAGCCCCAACCAGGAAGCAACACCAGCCACTACCTACTGCATTTAACACATGGCCTGTGTTAGCAATATCTCTGTCAGTTATGAGAAACAAAAATCATTTTTTATTTGTTCTAGAACAATTACAACTCAATCAGATTACCGTGAAGAAAATCATCAAAATGGAACTCAAAGCTTGTGGCCACCCTACCATTGAACTCAAAGTGGACCCTATTACACTCAGTGCTTAATTTGTAAAAAAAAAATAAGTGCCAAGGCCCCTGTCAGGCGGCCACTGCAGCCTGCACCACCATGGCACCTGCCAGTGCTGCCAATAAAGGTATCTACACATCGACTAACCATCACACTCCTAAAAGTATGACAATTCAGATTGTTCTAGGCCCCCAAAGCTATAAGAATAGGGTGGGCAGCAGGTATTAGTTTTTTTAAATGTATATTGAATTAATAAACAACTGTTGTGCTCAGCTCTAATGTAGAAAAACAGTGCCATCAAGTGGCAGACTGTATAAGTGACGAATGCAGAGCAGCGGAAACCACAGGTTCAAATTAAGCACTGATTACCCCATTACAACTTGACCTTCATGGTAGCAAGGCCGAGCAGTTCAGGGCATACTCAGGATTGTGACATAGGTTGGAATTTCAAAACTCTGCAAAGCACACAGCAACACTAAATAAATCAATACCCAGTTAGAGCTGAAGATAAAGCACTTCAATCCCTATAAAAATAAACACAAACTTGAAATTACAAGTGCACACAATCAAAACGACACCTCTCTCACCCCTCCTAGGCAGAAGAAGTTCTCTCGTTGTTACGCAATTGACGCAATGTAAGGCCCCTTCCTGTGGTGTTTGTGTCAGACTTGATAACCCTTTGTATACTATTCAACACAGTGTTTACAATGTAAAACCTTTTCCTGCTGTATTTGTCAGAGAATGAATTCCCAAGGTTACAGCCCTTACTATGGCATTGTCCAGAGCATTTGTCACAGCAGTCTCAATGTAAAACTCCTTCCTTCTTGGTTGCATGCAGCTGCGGTGCCACCATGAGAGCGGAGCTCCACTGGAGAGCAGGAACATGAAAAATAAAATGGTAATAAAACAGATTTATCACCATTTTATTTTTCATGGTGGCAGCAGCCAAGCTTAGGGGAGGGGCAGCAGCAGAGAGGAATACTGTGCACTTCACTTTAAAGTGCACATGTCACTTTGGCCGGCTGACGTGCGACGACCAGCCTGACATGCACACTTTAAACACTCCAACCCAAGATGTCTTAAACAGCTTGGTGGAGAGCAATCACAGAACATCAGAGCTTTAAGGTGCATTACACCAGCGTGCTCCAGCCTATGCTGGCGGTTCTTGCATGCAGCATGAGAGAAGCATCTGGATTGGTAGATAGGCGTTTCGGCTGGAGCTCTGGAGCATCTGCTGCCGAGAAGAAGAGCATCGAGCAGGAGGCAGTAGGTAAATCAATCGTCATTTCTTTTTAAAAGTTGTTTACATCACTGACAGGCACTGTGAGAAACTTACAGTGCCTCCAGCCTCCACTCCAGAGCTCTAACTCATGGTCCATTATAAACACTGTTGAGAACGGGGAACATCCTTTACCACGAAACTTTTACAACATGGTACCATTACCACTCAGGTTTTATAATGAAAGTCGTTACAACGACTTTCGCTGGAGGGCGCTCTAGGATAGGGAATAGTTTAATTTACTATCCAACACCCTCCCTACTATCCACGGGGACTGGAGTTGGAATATTAAATTAAACTATTCACTATCCAGTGCCCCCCAACGCAAGTCGTTCTAACGACTTGCGATGTAAAACCTGCGTTCTAACGGTACCCTTGGTAATACCACGCGTTGTACCGTCATACATCCGTTGAGAACGGACCATGATTGACAGCTTTGGCTTTGAGACTAAGGGAACTGCTGGTTTTTATTAGTACCTGTCAGTGGATATATATTCGCCTATCGCCCCACCTGCTTTGTTGGCCTCTGGCCACCAATGGTTGTATGTCAGAATATCAAGGTCATAGCTATAATATTTACAAGACTATTATCTGCAGAAATAGCGATTACCACTATATTGTCAAAATATACATGAAAGTGTAGCTATAATATTCTTAACTCTACATCTACATACCTTCATGATCCCTTTCTGCATATCTATAGAGATGCAGATATTGAATCTCTACTTATCTATACTTAGCTTGAAGATATTCTGCAGTCAATAATCTTGTAGGTGAACATCAAAAACTCTATATTCTGGTTGAACATCTTCCTATTGTATTTGTCTCAGATTTACATCACACAAATCCCCTTTCTACGTGATCTTTGTGTGTCCCAACAATATCCCTATCAGTTAAGAGAAATGGAACGACTTCAAGGGAAACTAGCACCACTGCTGCCCATTTAATTGTAAATAAGATCTACAAAGGGGTCGAGACAAAGCTCCTCTCTCTATAATGCTTGTTATTAATAATTTTATGCGATTACAGTAGTTGTGACAACCAGCAAAAGCGGTCTCTAGCTAGACCCAAAAAAGTTGTTTCAGATGTTGATTCACCATAGTCACAAGAATAGTGGAAGTAACTTCACATAACCTCAGCCCCTCCTAATTTCAGTGGAGAGCCTTTGGAAAAGGCCAGGAATGGGTATTAAGGAAAATAAACAAGGCTCTTAGAATCCTATATGTCATAATCTGAGACAAGGTGGTGGGGTGGGGGAGGGGCAAAAGCAGTGCCAGGGCTTTCAGAGGGCAAGTCAGGGACAGGAGCAGCTAATTGACGTCCTTGTTGGCAGTCACTGTGAAAAGCCAACAGCTACACTGTTGTTTTTCAACTTTTAATTATACCATTTAGCTTGAGAGGTAAGCAGCTTACAGTGGCAGCAACCCGCAGCTCTGGCTAATCCTTCTGCTTTCCTCACACAGCCCTCAAAGCACAAATCCAATATTACCAGACATGAAATCCTGTGTGTGATTTCAAAACTTTGTAGATGTGAAGATTCCCTTTGAACTAGTATAATTCGTTAAACTCAAGACACCGACTGTCATCACATTCAGTCCTATCACACTTGGAACAACTCCATTCAAGATACACGGTCCTTACATTAAAAACGTTTTTTTTATTATTAATGTATAAATGATAATAATCACAGAATTAAATCATCACAATAAAATACAGAATAAAAACATTCCAAAGGGTAACACAGTACCCATCAAAAATTAAGAAACATTGAAAATACATGATTTCTACAATAGGCATCTCATAATTAAAAGACAAATACCACATGAAAGGAGCAAATATAGGGCAGTCAAAAATGTGCCTTTACATAGCTAATTTGAAACCAATGTGAACAAGGCAAAGGACAGTTAGTTCTGGTCTCAATGCTTCTTGTCCCAAATCAAATTTAACACAACTTTCGGCGTCAACGCGTTTTGGTGGGACTAAGTGGATAAGAGCACCTTCTTCAGGACTAACAAAGATATTCCTTCCTTATTCTGTATCATTCAATGTATCTTCATTCAGTTTGTGGTATTGTACACAACGGGAAGCATCTGATTACCCGAAGCTGAGTATCTGTTTAATGGCCCATGCCTATAAATTAAAACGCTGTGTTCCACTCATATCAACCGGGAATTGTTATCCTTAGTACGATTCTTTTCTTGATATTTAAAAAATGTTTTTTCCGATATTCTTTTAATGTTGTTCCAAGTGTGATAGTACTGACTGAATGTGATGACAGTCGGTGTCTTGAGTTTGACGCATTATACTAGTTCAAAGGGAATCTTCACAACTATATTGTTGATTTTAGTGCTCTGTTCCTTTGAACTCTATGAGCCCCTCTCCTTGTGATTTCAAAACTACCACCAGTCAAGTTGTACAATATCAGTGTTAGAAAGGCGGTTCCCGGGGCGGCAGAAGATGTCTGACTGACCACCCCTGGACCCCCCTCTCCTTCGGGAGATGGCCGAGCGTTTGTAGAGAGGCCTCCTGGGAGAGGTCCCTCTCCTCGAATCGTAACAGCAGAACAATCACACCACTACAAAGGTACACCACACAAAAGGATAACTTCTTAGGGTCTTTATCAACAGTAAAGATTGGTTCTTTCGGCAATATGTACAAGTGGATCGAGGGATCCGTAAAGTCTTGGTTCTGGGGGGAAAGGGGTAGCGGGACAGTCTTAGTACCAGCCTGGTACGGGGATACCCTACGCACAGCTCTCAATCCTCGAGCTGCGGGGTTCCGTAAGGTCGGGCCGCGGCAGCGCCAGCAGGACTCCAAAGGTGGTTTCAGCGAGGTTGGGCCGCGGCAGCGCCAGCAGGACTCCAAAGGTGGTTTCAGCGAGGTTGGGCCGCGGCAGCGCCAGCAGGACTCCACAGGTGGTTTCAGCGAGGTTGGGCCGCGGCAGCGCCAGCAGGACTCCAAAGATGGTTTCAGCGAGATTGGGCCGCGGCAGCACCAGCAGGACTCCAAAGATGGTTTCTGCGAGGTTGGGCCGCGGCAGCGCCAGCAGGACTCCAGAGATGGTTTCAGGGATCAGAGCAGTGAGTTCTTCTCGGGGTCAGCCGCGACAGCGTCAGCAGGGCTCTCGACTCCAGGATACAACTGCCGACTTGTTCCAGAGCTGCCCCAGATATAGGTCTGGAGGCCTTTGATGTCCGGACCCTCGCGCCTGGGGGTCAGAGGGGCCGGGATGAGGGTGTCCAGACACCCAGCAGGGGGGTGGAGCCAGCGCCCAGGGAGTCCGGAGGGCGATCGAAACCAGGCGTCCGGGGACGGCTGGAGGGCCATCGAAACTCTCCTCCTCCTTGATTTGTCAAGTGGCCGTTTTACCCGCTGGTCGGATCTTGGTGCCTCGATGTCGGGGCTTCGCTGAGTCGGGCCGAGGCCACGTGGTCATGACGTGGAAGGCCCAAGATGGAGTCGGGCCTGAGATGGTGGGCCAGGTTAGGGGCCAGCCCAGCAGAGTAGGGCGAGTAGGGGTCGCCGTGTTCCTGAGGGGGAGAGCCGGGGGTCGCCAGGAGTGGCGGCTCTCGTTGAGGGTTGGAGAGGGAGGTTCGTCGAGGAGGCCAGGGGTTGTTGCGGTCCCGGGCCCGCCATGCGGGGAGGAGCGGGACCACGCCACGAGACCGGGTCCAACACACGTCCCCCCCAGCTGAAGGCGGGGATAGTCACCCATCCTCTTGGGGGTTCTCCTCGTCGAGACGGAAGAAGCGGGACAGGCCGTCGGCGTTGGCGTGGTCGTTGCCGGGGAGGGGGTGTTCCACAGTGAAGTCCATCCCTTGGAGGGAGATGGACCATCGCAGCAACTTTGGGTTTTCCCCTCACATTTGCATCAACCACCGCAAGGGCCGGTGGTCAATTTGCACCCGGAAGTGGGTGCCGAAGAGATAGGGTCGGAGTTTCTTGAGGGCCCACACCACGGCGAAGGCCTCTCGTTCAATGGTGCTCCAGCGTTGTTCTCGGGCCAGCAGACGTCGGCTGATGAAGGCCACAGGCTGGTCAACTCCTTCGGCGTTGAGTTGGGAAAGGACCGCCCCGACACTATGCTCCGAGGCGTCTGTCTGTACTATGAATTCCCGGCTGTAGTCGGGGCTTGGAGCACGGGGGCGGTACACATTGCTGTTTTTAGGGCCTCAAAGGCGGCCTGACACTCGGGCGTCCAATGCACCTTCTGGGGCTGCCTCTTGGAAGTGAGTTCGGTGAGGGGGCCAACAATGCTCCCATAATTCTTCACGAAGCGCCGGTAATACCCAGTGAGCCCCAGGAAGGCTCTGACTGCTGTCTGGGTGACCGGCGGCTCCCAGGCCATAATGGCGTCGATCTTGGGTTGGAGGGGAGCCACATGGCCGCTCCCCACTTGGTGTCCTAGGTAGGTCACGGAACCTTGGCCTATCTGGCACTTGCTTGCTTTTATTGTCAGTCCGGCCCGTCGGAGGGCCGTCAGGACCTCCCAGAGGTGCTTGAGGTGCTCGGCCCAGTGGAGGCTGTACACCGCAATATCGTCCAGATATGCGGCGCTGAGCTCTTCTAGCCCTGCCAGCACCTTATTCACCAGCCTCTGGAAGGTTGCGGGGGCGTTTTTCATCCCGAAGGGCATCACCCTGAAGTGGTAGTGGCCATCGGGGGTTGAGAAAGCGGAGCGCTCTTGGACGCCCGGGGTGAGTCCGATCTGCCAGTAGCCGGAGGTTAGGTCGAATGTGCTCAGGTAGCGGGCCGCCCCCAGCCGGTCGATCAGTTCATCGGCCCGGGGAATGGGATGAGCATCGGTCCAGGTGACGGCGTTCAACCCCCGGTAGTCTACACAAAATCGCAGTTCGGGAGCGGCGCCAGGGGCGGCGGCTTTGGGGACCAGGACGACTGGACTGGCCCACGGACTGTCAGAGGGTTCGACACCCCCAGAGCCAACATCTTGGAGACCTCCGATTGGATACAGGTCCGGACTCGGTCGGGAACTCTGTAGGCCCGGTGTCGCACAGGCGGGCTGTCCCCGGTGTCGACATCGTGGACGCACCACTGGGTGACTCCGGGGGTGAGTGAAAACAAGTCTGTGAACTGACCCAGTAGTTTTTGGCAGTCCTGGCACTGTTCTGGGGTCAGGGTGGAGGAGAGGGTGACCCCCTCGACGGAGCCGTCCTTCTCGGAGGTGCTCAGGAGGTCCGGTAGGGCTCAGAGTCGTCTTCGGCCCCACCATCCGTAGCCATCAGCAGGCTGAGTTCGGTCCGGACAAAGTGAGGCTTGAGCCGGTTGGTGTGGAGGACCCTGAGGGGGTTCCTGGGGGATTCCATGTCCACCAGGTAGGTGACAGGACTCTTACGCTCCACCACCTTGAAGGGCCCCATCCATTTGTCCTGGAGGGCACAGGGTTCGACCGGGGACATGACCCAGACCTGTTGGCCCGGTTCGAACTCGATGGAAGAGGCGTTTTGGTCGTACCAGCGTTTCATCTCCTCTTGGCTGGCCTCGAGGTTGGCTTCGGCAAGTTCCCGGAACTTCCGAGTTTGATTCCGGAGGGTCAGGAGGTATCGGTAGACGTCGGGGGGAGCATCTTTGACTGCCGCCTCCCAGCCTTCTTTGACCAGGCTGAGGGGACCCCGGACGGGGTGTCCGTACAATAGTTCGAAGGGGCTGAACCCCAGGGACTTCTGAGGAACTTCCCGATAGGCGAAGAGGAGGCAGGGCAGCAGCACGTCCCATTGGCGTCGCAAGGGCTCCTCCAGGCCCATGATCATCCCTTTGAGAGTTCTATTGAAGCGCTCCACCAATTCATTCCCTTGGGGGTGGTAGGGGGTCATGAATTTATACGTGACCCCGCACTGTTGCCACAGGGACTTCATGTATCGGGAGATAAAGTTCGTACCCCGGTCACTGACGACCTCTCGAGGGAAGCCCACCCGGGAGAAGATCCCCATCAGTGCCCGGCCCACCACGGGGGCCGTCACAGTCCGGAGGGGGATTGCTTCGGGATAGCGAGGTGGCATGGTCTACCAGGACGAGAATAAACCGGTGCCCTTGGGAGGTGCGAGGCTCCAGAGGCCCCACAATGTCTATTCCCACCCGCTCGAAAGGGGTGTTGACGACTGGGAAGGGTTGGAGGGAGGCCTTGTGCTTCCCTCCACTCTTCCCGCTGGCTTGGCAGGTGGGGCAAGTCCGGCAGTGATTGTTCACATCGTTTTTCATCTTGGGCCAGTAGAAATGGGTCACCAGGAGGCTGTATGTTTTGTCCTGCCCCAGGTGCCCGGCGAGGGGCACGTCGTGTGCCAGGTTCAGGAGGAAGTCTCTGAATCGGAGGGGGACCACCAGCACCCGGCCGGCCCCCAGTTCGGCAATCTTTTGTTCGCTGTAGAGGAGATCCTGATCCCAATAGACCCAGTGGGACCCCGACGGGTCTCCGGCGGCTTGAGTAGCGGCTTGCTGTCGAATTCCCTCAAGGGAGGGGCAGGTTCTCTGCTCCTGCCGGAACTGTTCTCGTGTGGGGCCACCTTCTTGGCGCCATTGGGCTAGTTCCGGGAGGTTGCCGAGCTCAGCCATTTCCTCACTGTTGGGCCCCGGTGGGTCGGGCTCCGGATCGGCGGGCGGCGGAGGCGCGGGCCACTCTTCAGTCGGGGCAGCTTCCGTCGGGGCGGTGGCCCGGGCAGCCATGGATCGGGTGGTCGCACAGGCCCACTCGGGAAGGCCTAGCATCCCCAGATGCTCTCTCCGCTCAACGTGGGCCCAGGGGGAACTTTCCAGGTCGTTCCCGAGGAGGCAGTCCACGGGGGCATCGTCCCGGACGGTCACTTTCAGCAGGCCCGACACCCCCCACCCCCACTCGAAGGGGATCTGGCACAGGCTCTCTGAATTGTCCACCGACCGTACTGGGCACAGCACATTGGGCAGGATTTGGTCAGGGGTCACCAAGTGGCCTCGGACGGCCGTTACGCTGGCTCCGGTGTCGCGGAGGGCTTCAGCCTGGTGTCCATTAATGGTGACCCATTGGCGGTACTTTTGAGTGTTGCGCGGGATCGGAGCCCGGGGGATCATGTCTCTTTCGCCTAGACATACCAGGGACATAGCGGCGGGCTCCCACTCGGTCTGTTCGGGGTCGTAGCTTTCTTCTTCGCCCCTCTCTTCTCCCAGGGCGGCGGCAGCGATCTGGCAATTTGGAGGACCGGTGGGGCCGGGGCGTTGGTTCATCGGGCAGAGGGGGTCATTGGCATAGTGACCGGGCCGCTGGCATCTGTGGCAGGTAACGTTCGGGCGGGGCCCCGGCCGTGCTGGGGGGTCCCTCTTCTGGCCAGGGACGGCGAAGTGGGGGTCGGGAGCGGTCCTGCGGGGGAGTCCCTGGTCCTGGTTTGGCCTCCTCCGCCGCCTCGCGGGCGGTGGTTCCCCGGGGGACCTCGGCCGTAGTCTCCCATCGGGCTCCGGGGGACCCGGGTGCTCACCCATCGATCGGCCTCGATGGCGAGTTTCCGTGGCTCGGTCAGCTTGCTGTCGAGGAGATGCTGCCGGAGTTCGATAAAACAGTTGTTGGAGAGGTGCTCCCACACGATGAGGTTGAACCGCTGCTCGTAGGTGGTGACCTGGCTGCCTTTGATCCACCCCTCTAAAACTCGACTATAGAAGTTCACGTACTCCACCCATGTAGTACCGGGGAGTTTCTTACAGTCTCGGAATCGCTGCCGATACATCTCAGGGGTGAGTCCATAGCGAGTAAGGAGGGCGGCTTTCATATGCTCGTACGAGGTCATCTCGGCGTCGGGGAGTTCTAGCAGGGCGTCTCTCCCTTCGTTGACGAACTTCCCTCACAAGCCGGCACCCCAGTCTTTTTGGGGTATTCGATGAGAGGCCATGGCTACCTCGTAGGCCTTAAACCATTGCTGGGTGTCGTCGTTTTTATAGTATTCTTTGACGACATCTTTGGGGATGTGGACCTTCGTGTCCGCCGGCGGAGGCGGGCCCCGGTTCCCGGAGGCGCTGGCCTCACTCGTTTTGGCCTTGATCTCAAGTTCTTTTGAGCCACGCTCGTGCTCGAACGTGAGCTTCTTCTCCTCTAAGTCTCTCTGTTTTCGTTTCTCCTCCAATTCTCCCTGCAGCCGTAGTTGCTCAAGGGCTATCTTCTTTTCGGCTAGCTGCAGCTCTCCGTCCAGACGGAGTCGGGCGAGCTCCAATTCGTGGAGCCGGCTCCTTTCTCGTTCGCGGGCGTCTTCGTGGGAGAGGCCCGTGTTGACGTTCGGGTTTCTTTCCTCTGCTGTAGTTGCGAGGTTTTCTCGGGGCACATCGGGGGCCGTGTTTTCTTCGACCTGGGGTGGCGTCTCTCCTGCCTCCACCCATGTTTGTAGGGCCAACTTGAAATCTTCCTTGGTGCTTAGTCCAGTGGTAGCGATGCCCAGATCCTTGCAGAATTGTTTCAATTCTTTATGGTTATACTCTTCCAACCGTTCTTTCTGGAACTCTGCGGTCGGTCTGTTTTCTTTGGTAGTCATGGTCGCGGTGTGTTTCGGTCAGTAGTGGGCGAGTCACTCTCTGTACGATTTTCGTTGGCTCGGATCCCACCACCTGCCACCAATGTTAGAAAGGCGGTTCCCGGGGCGGCAGAAGATGTCTGACTGACCACCCCTGGACCCCCCTCTCTTTCGGGAGATGGCCGAGCGTTTGTAGAGAGGCCTCCTGGGAGAGGTCCCTCTCCTCGAATCATAACAGCAGGGCAATCACACCACTACAAAGGTACACCACACAAAAGGATAACTTCTTAGGGTCTTTATCAACAGTAAAGATTGGTTCTTTTGGCAATATGTACAAGCGGACCGAGGGATCCGTAAAGTCTTGGTTCTGGGGGGAAAGGGGTAGCGGGACAGTCTTAGTACCAGCCTGGTACGGGGATACCCTACGCACAGCTCTCAATCCTCGAGCTGTGGGGTTCCGTAAGGTCGGGCCGCGGCCGCGGCAGCACCAGCAGGACTCCAAAGGTGGTTTCGGCGAGGTTGGGCCGCGGCAGCGCCAGCAGGACTCCAAAGGTGGTATCAGCGAGGTTGGGCCGTGGCAGCGCCAGCAGGACTCCAAAGGTGGTTTCAGCGAGGTTGGGCCGCGGCAGCGCCAGCAGGACTCCAAAGATGGTTTCAGCGAGATTGGGCCGCGGCAGCGCCAGCAGGACTCCAAAGATGGTTTCAGCGAGGTTGGGCCGCGGCAGCGCCAGCAGGACTCCAAAGATGGTTTCAGCGAGGTTGGGCCGCGGCAGCACCAGCAGGACTCCAGAGATGGTTTCAGGGATCAGAGCAGTGATTTCTTCTCGGGGTCAGCCGCGTCAGCGTCAGCAGGGCTCTCGACTCCAGGATACAACTGCCGACTTGTTCCAGAGCTGCCCCAGATATAGGTCTGGAGGCCTTTGATGTCCGGACCCTCGCGCCTGGGGGTCAGAGGGGCCGGGATGAGGGTGTCCAGACACCCAGCAGGGGGGTGGAGCCAGCGCCCAGGGAGTCCGGAGGGCGATCGAAACCAGGCGTCCGGGGACGGCTGGAGGGCCATCGAAACTCTCCTCCTCCTTGATTCGTCGAGTGGCCGTTTTACCCCCTGGTCGGATCTTGGTGCCTCGATGTCGGGGCTTCGCTGAGGCCGAGGTCGGGCCGAGGCCACGTGGTCATGACGTGGAAGGCCCAAGATGGAGTCGGGCCTGAGAAGGCGGGCCAGGTTAGGGGCCAGCCCAGCAGAGTAGGGCGAGTAGGGGTCGCCGTGTTCCTGAGGGGGAGCGCCGGGGGTCGCCAGGAGTGGCGGCTCTCGTTGAGGGTTGGAGAGGGAGGTTCGTCGAGGAGGCCAGGGGTTGTTGCGGTCCCGGGCCCGCCATGCGGGGAGGAGCGGGACCCATGCCGGGTCCAACAATCAGCAAGCAGACGGCTGTGTTTTGCTTAGTTAGTGTCACAGATGAAGTAATTTCAAAGGAAACTGGTGGGGAACAAATCATTGCAAGAGGGCCGAAGGAGGGGAAACAGGACAAGAGATGGCTGTCCAAAGTCTCAAAGACTTCTTGAGAGCACCTCTGCAGAGTGTGTTAGGCACTCCTTATTTTAGTTATTTCAGTACATTATAAGGTTCACTTCTCTTTATCGGCTCCTCTTTTAACTTCTCCCCTGTAAAATTTGGACCCATGTGAGTTTTTGGACATTTTGTAATCTCCCCTACATTAAGGAATTTGCAGATATTTGAAGGTTTGACACGCAACAGGAAGACTTTATTAAGGATCAGACCATCGTGCATAGCAGGGATGAGCCAGTGCAGGAAATATGTTGGGTCAAATAATCTTTGGGGAGAGAACGTGGCCTAACGGCTAGGGTGGTTAACCTCAGAGAGGTGCATGAGTGGAAAGACACCCCTAAGCAGACATAAGTAGGAGAAAGGCGAGGTTGAGGCAATGCTCATTTGGGGTTTGACCGATAGCTCACTGTCGAATAGCATGCCAATGTTTACCACTGGTTGAGGCAGTTATCTAAAGGATTCACCCAGGAGAAATGCAGTGGGACAGTTAACAGGCCCCAAGAGCAGCATTTCCATAGCATTAATTTCTGTATGTGCAAAAGGCAACACAACACATTAAGAATGTTGACGGAGTTGACAATCCTTTATGATTTTATTTGTACATTCTAATTATTAATGCATTAATGGATTACATTCTTAGTGGGACAGATAATTGAGAACTGGTTTGGACTGCAGCCAATACACTTTTACTACAGGTGTTCACTTCCAAAATGGCACCTGGCATCATTCTTATGACAGGTGGAGCCACACATCAGAAGGTGTATGCCGTCAGGCTACCTGGATGGTTGTGCCCTGCTTTCCTTCATTTAATTGGATCAATTACCTCTACGGTGGCCACCAGGACAATCCATGCACTCCACCTCCAGGTCAAGGAGGCTGAATAATAAAGGCAGAATGGCTCTAGCTCCCACGTTGAGTGCCTTTATTTAGAGTTAGGTTGGTTCCTTGGCCTGCTCATCCAGGCTGAGCCCAGCTTTTGGTACCCCGTGCCCTGCACATATCCATTTGCCCATGTCCCTTCTCCTGTGCAGTTGTTTAATATTAATCTCTGTTACTGCCAGCAACCACCTATCAGTAAGTAAGTGAGTAAGTAAGTAAATGGCTTGTAAAGCGCACGAATACTGAGGTGTCTTGTGCTTGGAAGAAAAGAATTAGGGCTGGGACGAAAAGAGTTACACTGTCTTCTACACTCTCTTCTTCCTCATAATTCAATTGTTCTCTCTGGTGCCTAAGCAAGCACATTAAGCTTACAAATCCACAAAGGGCAGGTTGACCTTCACTGGGAAATCAATAACTAGGTAGTCGAGCAGATCACTTTTCTGGCAACTGAGCTAAGCACAAGGGATGTCTCTAAAACACTGGCGAGAACACAGGTACATGATGTTCAATGCATGCAAAATATAAGATGATAGAGCCAGGAAAGATACATAAATTACAGCTAAACGTCAAAGAGCAAATAATACTGGAGACAGACCACAAATATCTTTACAATGATGAATACAGCTAATGTTGGCGTCAGGGCCTATTCAGGAAGAGTTTCTAGGCAGCCCAGTGCACACACGCTGCACATGTCCTCTGTGGCAGGCTAATGCAGAGAAACTAGTTCTGCGTATAAGATTGTGAGCTGATTGAAAGGGATATGAATGCTGGAGGGCATAAGATATTAGGAAGCTTTTTGATAAACAAATACTTGTTATAACCATTTTGATCATTGTCACTCACTTTAGATATTCTGATCGCTGACTAATAAATTGATGTTTCTACTCAATGTTGAGTTGTTGTTACAAAATGTTCACCAATGTGAAGTGATATGACTCATCCTGAAGAAATTCTTCTTTAGGAATGGGTGAGAGGAATCTGTTCTCTTTTCAGTAAAGCCTGTGCCCTGAAAGTATAAATGAAACTTGCAACTGCAACTGATGCTGAAGAGGGCACAGAGCCTCAGGGCTCAGTTGGAACAGCCACACAGCAGTCTCAGTGGCCAGACCAAAGGGTGATGCAACCTCTGCTGTCGGCTAGAGTCAAGGAAAAACAAGAGAAGGCCAGTGAAGACCACAACCCCTGAGACAGTGTTAGTTACCTGTAAAATCAATAAATACATTACCATAGTACAATACATATGATAAACCAATAGTAAAATACAGTGATAATACAGTGATAGGCAAAAAATGATCTAGTGAATGTAAAACACCACCCATTGTCATTTACAGTATACCTTTAAGGCAAAACCTCCAGACATAAAAATGTAGGTACAACTGTGCGCAAACCTCACAATTTTACTGTTTGGGAGACATGGACCTGGAACACTCAATGTAAAATCACACACCAGTACCTTCATGTTGTGGTTTGAGTTTATTAAATAACTGCTTAGTTACTTGAAACCATCGCAATAAAAATGCCATTATTGAAAGCGTGGTATATTGTTTGTTATAATCAACTGAGACTAAGTGCTAAAGGCATATTTAAATACCACATACGTTTCTAAAATGACAATTTGCTGGTGAATAAAACTCTTTACATTCATGGTCTGCTTCAGTCTCGTTGTCGCATGGGAGTGGATCGCGCTGTTTCCGGATTGAATAAAGTGAGGTAGAGTACAAACGACAGATGTGCAGCCTAAATTGTGGTCATTATTTTTATGAAGGGAAAGTGGTTTGATTTCTCAGCCAGCCTAGGGGGTTGCGCTGTGGAGCAGGCTGTTCTCCGCCTTCCACAGGAATTTGACAAATCAACAGTTCAGCTGTGTATCCCCTGGGGTCAAAGTAGGCCAGCACCGCCTGCCTTCTAGAGCGAACACCTCTTTGGTTGAAGGCCCTTTCAGTAGCTGACTCCTTTCGCCCTGTCCTGCCTTGCAGGAGCAGACCAGGTAAAGGAGGACTTCCTTCCTGGACCCACATAGGCGGCAGGTGTCAGGGAGCCTTCCCTGGAGCCAGGGTGGAAGGTGCTCTTTTACAAGTAGTACCCCCAGCCTTATCTTAAAAACTGCAACTTCACGGTGGTTTGGTACCCAGTGGAAAATATTTTATAGTTGTTAAGTTTATTTATTTTATTTATTTATTTATGCGTTTTTATATAGCGCAGACTTTACCCGAAGGTGTCTGAGCGCTTCACAATAGGAACAGAACTGATACATGAGAACATTACAAGTGAGCAAAATACAAAAGCAAACGTTACATTAAATGACGCAAAAATGACAATCGTGAGCCAACAAAATACAAGAGGTAGCAAACGGTGCATTACAAAAGTGACAATCGTGAGCCAACAAAATACAAGAGGTAGCAAACGGTGCATTACAAAAGTGACAATCGTGAGCCAACAAAATACAAGAGGTAGCAAACGGTGCATTACAAGAGGAAAAAGTGATGTGTGCAGGTTACAAAAGCGTACAAAATAAACATAGAGGTATAATACTGTAATATATGGAGGACACTCAAGCACAAGCACAAACGTTACGTAGGCACTGGTGGCACTTGTGCAGGTATCGAAAACAAACAAATTTAAGAGGTAGAAAACAGTGTGTTACAAGAGAAAGTGACGGGTGCATGTTACACACGAGTCCCAAACACATGTAAAAGGGTAATACTGCAATAAATGGCAGACTCTCAAACCACAAGAACACACTGGGAAGACACTTCCATAGTCATGCAAAGTAGATTTTTCAATTATTGAAGGCTTCCTTCAGATAATAGAGAGGGCATGGATTACATTTGGAAGTGTCTTTGAAGGAGGAGAACTTTGAGGTCAGTTTTGAAGGCCTGGGAGGAGGTGGTGGTCCGGAGCTGAAGCGGAAGTGAGTTCCAGATTCTCACTGCGCTGCCTAAAAAGGATTGGGCCATCGATCTTTCCTTCTTGAAAATGGGAGGCTCCAGCAGTAGATTTTCCGCATTTCGTGATGGTCTAGAGCCTCCAGAGAGTTTCAGTTTATTCGCCAGGTAGCGCGGAGAGGAGGAATGCAAGGCTTTGTGGGTGATTCAGGCAGTCTTGTAGATAGTTCTAGCCTCGATGGGAAGCCAGCGGAGGGTGGATAACATGGGAGTGATGTGGTCGCTTCTTTTGGCCCCATAAATGAAACGCGCTGCTGAATGGAGAACAGACTGAAGGGGGGATAGGTGGGATTTGGGGAGGCCAGTCAGAAGAGAATTACAGTAGTCCAGTCTGGAGAGGACCAGCGATTGGACCAGGGTTTTAAGGTCATGCTCCGGGAAGAAGCGACGAATCCCCCAAAGAAGGCGCAGTTGGTATCGGGCAGACTTTGCAATTGAATTAATATAGGAGAGTAGATTGAGTTTTGTGTCGAGTATGACACCGTCATAAGTGTCATCCATCCATGTGCTCCTCTAATGGATAGCGTGTCCTTGTCTTCTATGACAGAGCATGTTTTCAGGGCCTTCAGAACCGATCGCTTGAATACCTAGTGGCTGATGGGCATGTTCCAAAGTTGGGTGAACCCTGTAAGTTCAAGTGATTCTTGCAAGTAGGCCCTTGCCTGCGAGTGTTGCAATCCTGTAGCTCCTTCCATAGCATATGGTTTCAAGTTTTTGGCACTGCTTTCTGGATCTTGTTCCCGCATGTTGAGAATGCACCACACCTGGCTAGTGCCTGTTTCATTAGCCCAAATTCCAACTGGATTTGTGCTGGTGAGGTGAAGCATGGCAGTGAAAAAATTAACTATTTTGTGCGACCCATTACTGTGTCTAAGACACTTGCGTCCCTGCCTCTTAGCGATTCACTCCCATAGGTAATTGTCAGTAGGAGCTTTGCTTGCTCTGCTGTGTTTGTGTTTTCTTGTTGTTGTAAGTCATGGTTTTTATTTTGCCAAGGTTGATTGTCAGACCATGGGCCGGGGAGTAGGCCTGTGTGTTGTCTAGCAGCCTCTGAGGTCCCATTTGGGTGCGGCTGACCAGTACCACATTGTCGGCGTAGAGAAAGCTGAATTTTGCCGTGCCACTTAGTTTGGGAGTGCGGGTGTTGGAAGATAGCAGTTGTTCTGTCAGGTCAGCAAAGAGAAGATCGAAGAGGGTCGGTGCCAGGACGCACCCCTATTTTAGGCCACGAGTAGTTGGAATTTTCCCAGAGAGGTGCCTTCCTGTGCCTATCTTGACCCGTACCCATGTGTCATTATGAAGCATGATGAGCATGTTCAACAGGCTTTGGGGTATTTCCCAGCTTGCTAGCTTGCACCATAGCCATCTCCAGATGACACAGTCAAAGGCTGCTTTGAAATCAAGGTAGCAGAAAAATGTCTTAGTGACACAGGCAGCGTCCATTAGAAGAGAGATTGCCAAGATGTTTGTGATTGTGCCAGACGTATTTGAGAATCCTCTTTGATTGTAGGGTATGATGGCATTGCTTGAAACGCATGAAAACTCCTTGAGCACAGGGCTGGCAAAATATTTGGCCTCATTGTCAATCAGGGTGATTAAGCGCGAGTTGGCTGGGAGCGATCTGTCACCCCTCCCTTGAAAATTGGATATATAATCGAGCCTATCCATGAAGCAGGCAAGATGCCCATGCTTATGATCTGTGCAAATATAGAAGGCTAAGTCATGTTTCAACACCGCTGGAGGAATGTTGTTGGGATCCAGAACTCCTTCCCTCCTCCCCTTGGATTTTTGCATCATAATATTCTCTGCACCCACCTCATATGATCCCTCAGTTAATGTTGTGGCAAAAAGTCCCCAAGAGTCCTGCCGGGAGCTATTTTTCGTTGGCTGATTGAAGTCTTCTTTTAAATATTGTGCCCAAGTGGCTTCGGTGATATAAGCGTCAATGCCACTATGGCCAGGTTGATGGAGTACATTAACCGAGGCCCAAAATCTGGCACTATTGATACATTTCAAGTCAGTGTGTAGCTTAGCCCAGAGTTCGTCTTCCTGTGCTCTTTTTCTCAAACATTTTAGTTTCTTGCTCTGAGTTTTGTATTGTCTTAAGGGCGGCCCGAACACCAAGGAGCCCATTAGGATGGCGGGCGGATTGCCCCCTCCAGGCCAGCGGTAGCCACCGCCGGCCTGGCGGGGGTGATCCGATCCGCCCACCATCCGTGCCGGAATGTCCCCCGCCATATTAACCTGTCTGGGGGGTCCGCAGCGGACGCAAAGACTGTCCGCCGCTTTTCCGCCCCTTGCGACCGGGGCGGAAAAGGGTTCTATATGGTGGCAGTGTCTATCAGACACATCCAGCCATATTACAATGGGCATTTTCCAATGTCTTTTCGTGGTGGCAATGCCGCCACGGAAAAGCATGCGGAGTCTACCTGCGGGGGTCCGTTGCGGGCCCCAGGGACTCCAGGGGGTGGAGGGTGCACATGGGGGGTACCTATGGTACCCCCCTGCATTTCAAAGAACAACTTGGCAGGCACCACGTGGTGCCTGTCACGTTGTGCTTTGAAATGCACAACATGTATTTTTACCATTGCGGCGGGCGGTGCTTTCAGCCCCGCCCACCGCACAGTTAAAAATACAGGATGCGCCCGCCACTGTGGCGGGCGCATCCTAATTTCCCCCACGGGACCCCCGCCCTTATGGCGGGCGGTCCCTTGTACCGTGACATTGGCGGGTGGGCAAAGTCTGCCCGCCATCCTAATGGGGGCCCAAGTCTTTTCCGCAGAGATCACAGTGCATTGTTTATTGCGTTTTTGAGATTACTGAGTGTTGATCTTGTGTTGGGCTCTTACCTTCCTTGAACGTTTTACAGGCAAACTTAGGTTTGATTTTGTGAGGGTGTCCCACATATGAAGCACATCAGCACTTCTGAAGTTTTGCAGTATGTCTCCTGTGATTGCAGGCAGTTGAGTGAGAAAGGCCTGAGTGATCCTGAACCATTTGTTATTATGGTATGAGTGGTGTCCGTTGTTGCTACAATGTGTTTTGGGGTGGTGATGTTTGGAGAGAATAATACCTCCTGCGGGAGGCGGTCGCTGCCAGATCTAGCTTTAATTTGAAATGAGTGAACATGTTGAAATACTGAGAGGGAAACTAATGTATAATCCAGACTTGAGCTGGTTCTGTTAGAATGATAAGTAGTGGCCAGTGGGTTATCTCCTGCAAATCTGCAGTTCAAAGCCCTAAGACTTAGATATTCAAGGTCCTCCAGGAGATGGCGTCCGGTTTTTGTTTGGAAGCACTAGTGTGTTTTTGCCTTGCTTGGGTACCTACCATAGCACAGTTTGGGCTGCTTCTATGTCGCTGGTGGATGATCCTAGTAGGTGTTGGTTGAAGTCCACAGATATAATAAAGAGTGTGGAATCTTCCTCTACTGCTAGCCTTATTAATTCTTGCACTATTTTCCTGCAGTCTTTAGATTTACTCTTTTGATGGACATAGGTGTTGATGAAAATTACGTCAACTGCTGCATTGTTGATCGATAAGGTGCATTTCGTTGCGCTCATTACTGAGGACTTGATGTCCAAGGCTGTTGCGGGGCCTATGCTTGCTAAATGTAATTTGCCAAACCGCCCAAGAGGTGTCAGTATTTTGTCCGTTTCACTGCTGGGGTTGAGAAGTTTGTGTAGACACACAATGATATATCCTGAGCTCGATAGGCTGAAACGAGACAACAATTTTTTAGTCCATCAAATTCAATCCAAGAAAGTAGTAGATTTTTATATCTTCTTCATTTATTTCCAATTTGATCAGGAAAGAGACTTCAATCTTCACCCAGATAACAAAACAAAAAGCCGTTGCCAACACGTGTTTCGTCTTGGTATGGTAACCAATGACTTCTTCAGGGCTATGGCTAAGGTAAAATCGGTTCATAAGCGGAAGGTTGTATTTATACTGATCCACCGCTTTCACCAGTGTAATTAGAAAAGGTTGTTATCCACGCTTTCGCTGGGCGATGAACACCGTGTTGAACGCCGAATTCACGGAGACACTATCGTTTTCTACTCTCTGCACTCGGAGGGTACCACGTGTTTAATAACACGAAAATTATACTCATTTGTGATCTTGATACATATTTTCTATGGAAATCGGCGGATCTCCGCCTTTTGATTGGCAAATTGTTCATCGCCCAGCGAAAGCGTGGATAACAACCTTTTCTAATTACACTGGTGAAAGCGGTGGATCAGTATAAATACAACCTTCCGCTTATGAACCGATTTTACCTTAGCCATAGCCCCGAAGAAGTCATTGGTTACCATACCAAGACGAAACACGTGTTGGCAACGGCTTTTTGTTTTGTTATCTGGGTGAAGATTGAAGTCTCTTTCCTGATCAAATTGGAAATAAATGAAGAAGATATAAAAATCTACTACTTTCTTGGATTGAATTTGATGGACTAAAAAATTGTTGTCTCGTTTCAGCCTATCGAGCTCAGGATATATCATTGTGTGTCTGTTTTACAATAGTGATTGGCCCCTCTTATCACATTGTTTGGTCTTTGTTGGGTGACTGGGACCTTATCCTTAGAGTTCGGACAAATATTGACCCATACTTGTGTATCTTCCCAGCGCTATCTAAACTCATTCACCTGTCTCGCTTTGTGTTTGAGAAGTTTGTGTAGCCTTGAATATGAACAGGGTCAACCAGTCAGTTCTCCTGTAGGAGTATGATGTCGAATGACTTCAGGTAGTTGTGCAGATTGTGCAGTTGTCACTTAACTTTGTGTTAAGTGCCAAAAGCACATACAATGCGAGTGGGTGTTGGCTCCGTCATGTGTCTCCTGGGCCATTCACAGTCACACTGTTGTTGGGGAGCATCTGATTGTTCTTACTTGTATCCCTTGCAACTTTGGTAGTTTGAAGAAAGTTTTTCCCTGTTTTCCAGTAGTTCCTATGTGCTAAAGTTTTCTTACCAGGGGGCCCATTACACATTTGAGCACAGAGAACGTTGTCTTTTGCGCCCGGGAGGGCGCTGTGGTGTGTCCATGAGAAAGGAGGGTCAAGGGATATCCTGGGTCATAGCATGGGATGACCTTTATGTCCCACCTTTTGAGGGAAGGTCTGCTGTAAGGACTCTCTTTGTGATGCCAATTGTGGTTTATGAGGCCTTAGTTGCTTCCATGCCTGGTGCTTCCTCAGACCATTCAAACTGAAGTGCCGCCAGATCCTTTGAGCTCAGGTCGCCTAGCCTGGGAGTTTCTGCTAATAGCTGAAGGATGTTGCCCTTGTTTAGGACATCATGGCTTCCTCTAGATGCGTATCCCAGGATAAAGATTAACATTGTGGCGTTGTCCCGGTGATCCTCAGCAGTTGTTTGGGGGATTTCCTGTTCTGATAGTTCTTGGTGCAGAATAAGAGAAATTTCTTGTGAAATTTCGCCTGTCGCCTCAGTTTCTGAGGCTCCCTTCGGTGCTTTACTGTAATAAATAAAAGTGCTGGGTATGGGGTCTAAGCCTATGCTTGTCGAGTAGGTCAGTAATTTGCCTGTAGGTGTCGTGCAGGTGTTCCTTGCCAACAGAAAGTGATGATAGACGGAGCGCTGAAACCTTTCAGACACTCACCGCCAGTCACAAGATCTGGGTTGAATCCATCATCATTCCTTAGCTCACTTTGTTACCCCAGTTCAGACCCAGCCATATGCAAATCTTGAATCTGTTCCTTATGGGAACAGTCCAGCCCAAACTGCCAAGCCAGGTCTACCATGGACCGGAAACAAGCATCTTGGGGCCGGTTTTAGGGTAACACTCCTCATCAGCCGGGCTACTCCGTCCTTGTCATTACAGTGTTTATGGACCCGTCTTGAGTGAGGATCCTCTTGTACTGGTTTGATTTATCTATTGAGGGTCTGTGGGACATTGAATGGTAGGTGACACGATGAACCCCTGTTGGTGGAGGCTCGTACACTTTGGGATTGATGTTTCTCATAAAGGGCTGTCCAGGCGGTTCATCCAGCGAGTTTGCTGTTGGTGGGCAGGAGCTGGGCACAGCCGGCTGTTTGCCGAAACCTATGTGATTTGAGTCGGCGAGAGCCTGTCCTTCATTTTGCTCATCATCCTGTTCTACTTGATGAGAAGCTTTGTCAGCCATTTTGACCCGTCTTATTATTGAGTTGAAGAGAGGATATATTCTCTCTTGGTTGACTGGTTTTTTGTTCCGTCCTTTTCTCCTTTGTTTCCATTTGTGTATGGCATTGTTCCTCGTATTCCCGACCCCGCTTGGCCCAGTTTGAGGGCCTGCAGAGTCCGACTGCTGCCCTAACGTTGGGAGGTCTTTGGTGGTGCTTGAAACGCCCCCATCAGGTTTTGGTGGTGCCTCTTTTGTATATAGACTATATATATGTAGTTACACTACTACATAAGGTTTGTAACCCGCTTACATCCCGTGAGGGCTCGACTTGAAAGAAATCGTTAGATCTGCAGCTGTGTGCTGAATGCCTCGCAGACTACCTCGATCGAGTACCTGGAATTGTGACCCCTCCCGTGTTTTTAACATTACGATTGGTGTCTTGCCGCTTGATGCAGGAAGCTGTGTTTTGCGTGACATAAATGAAGGATACATCGGGGAGGAATATTTACCTAATAACGGATTCGAATTGAGTTAGTGCAATTCCCGCGCCATTTCTGTTGGCCAAAGTGACTTTGAACCTTGATTAAATAGATTCCCAACTGGGACCCTGGAACCAGCGACAGAGATAGGCCACGGGTGTACTATATATGTGCTGTGTCCTCCCCACTCACTCGGCGTGAGAGCCCTGATAAAGGTGCGCCCGTAGATCTGGGCCCTGCACCGAAACGCGCGTTGGCGTAACATTTGTTGGGGTCCTGCCACATCGATCTAGACTCTCTGGCATCTTGCCAAGAAGACTCTGCAGGATCCTATTTATGTGTCACTCTGGAGATTACGTTGAGGAAATTGTATATAGTGTCTGATGTTGAAATGGATGTCTGGGTGTGATTGGTTGAGAAAATGGAAGGTGTATGATGAGAGGTTGATGTGGGGTCGTTACATTATATGTATTTATTGATCAATGTTTTATGAACCGATGAACCTATGTATTTTGTTGTTAATTAACTTAGACTTAATGTGCGCAAAGAAAATATGAAAATGAAAATAAAGATTTAGTAATTTTTTAACAATTCAGTTGTTATTTACCCGGTGGCCTGTTCGTCACCTATTGGTGAGCTCTATGTGGTGCCTTTAAAATAGTGGACTCCTTGTGGGCCAATCCTTAATTCATTTGGGTGGACCTTTTCTTATGTAGTAGTGTAATTATCCCCTGACGTCCGCCCTTAATCGTTCCCAGGGGCCCCTCTTATATTGGTCTATATATATGTAGTATCTGAGTTTGTCATTGACTGTTATGCTCGATTTATGCCCCTGCCAGCGACTTCTGTGGTTGGTGGGAGGCCTGTAGGGTACCCAGAGATGATTTGGCCCCAGTTTGTTTGACCCCCTGTGTCCTTGAATTTTGTTTGAGGCCAGTTAGGAGGTCGTTTAACATTGCAGGGAAGGTTGGCAATTTTTCAACAATGTTGCTGCAGAGATAGGCTATTTAGGTGAAAGAGGGGTCTTCCTGCACCCGTTTTCATCATGGAGTTTAACTCTCCAAGTATACCGTCGATCCCGGTCACCTAGACTGTCAAAGTATTGAGACGTCAGAGCTGGATTTCCATCTTTTTCAACCGGTCTAGTAGGGCCTCTGGGGATAACTATGCCATGTTCAGGAGGGACACCCATGCATTCTTCGGAAGAGGTTGTTGTTCTGCATTTGCCTTGCCTTAAGGTCTGTGTTAGAAACCTGGTAGCTGAGAGGTTGGCAGTGGTTTCCTGGGGTCCTGTGAGTAGGTTGCTAGCATTTCATCCCATTCTGGTGTTTTTAGATATAAAAGTCCCACGCTGTCCTTTTCTTCAATTTCTTCTTGGGCTCTGGGGGCCCTATAAATGAACTTCCTGGGCCACTAGGTTTGGAGTGGGATTTTGGAGTGCTGCTAAGATTTCCTGCACTGGTAGCAGCTGCTGGACTTCCCTCAGCCTTGTTGGGCCAGGGGGGAGCTTGTGTACCACTGCTTTCTGGACTGCAAGGAAGGCTCCCCGGTGCTTTCCGTGGTGGTCATGCGGGCTGGCAGATTTGGGCCCTCCCATCCTTGGGGTGGAGGTCAATAGCACTATCGCGTTCCAGCATCCCGTGTGGCTATTTTGCAGTTAGACAAGAGTTGGAATGGTCAATTGGTTGGGGGTCATAGGCAGGCAGAGAGCATCCGGGTCTGTTTTTATGTTGATGACCGATATAGATGCTGGTGAGGATATTTAGGGGGTTTGCAGCCCAGTGAGCTTTTTGTGAGTTGAGAAAAGCACAATTGCAGCATCCTTTAGAAAGTTTAATTTTTGCGATATATTTTTGGCTGGTTTGTGCTGGCAGCGAGCTTGGTGTCACGGAAATAGCGGTTTCCTGGTGATCCTTGATTGCCCATTGTTTCTGCATGATTTGAAAGGTCTATTAGAGGGCCTTCTTTTGATCGGAATTTGAAGTTGGCTGTGAATCTCACTTGATTCGTTGACTTGGCAGGTGGGCGGTTGTCTCTATTAACTCTGCTTTGTTTCCTCCTTTTGGCGGCTGGCAGGGCCTTCCACCTGACCTTGCCGGACCTCGTGTTTAGGCCTAAAGCCTGGATGCCTGTGTCTTGGATTCAGAAACCCTGGTGCCTAGACGTTGGTTGATCAATGGACGTGGTGCCTCCTCTGTTTGAGTAAGTGGAGCTTGGATTTGTCTTGCTATGCTGCGCCCAACCGGTGGGGGCGCTTTCGTAAGCCAGGTCTCGTCGGCTTTTGCTGTCATTCGCAGCTGTCTTAACCTACTGTCCAAGGGTCCGTGCTGGAGGTAAGTCATGAAGTGCCAACACACCCCCTCTGCAATTATATGTGTCAATAGATGGTGGAAGGGGTCCAAGAGCACACTGGTGGGTTGAGTTTTTGCCCGTATGAGTGGGTTTTTATCCAAAGTCAGATTTTCTGATTCCTACATCTTGGGGAAACAGCGCCACCACCCCCATTGAAGGCTCTCTGGTGTCAGTATGATGGCAGAGGGGGGAGGGAGGTCACGATCATGCTGGTTGGATGAGTTGGTCCTTGAACTGCTGTGGTTGCAGTTGGTTTTCCTGTCCTCCTCTACCCATTCCCTCCAAGGAACACCACCAGCCCGCCGGCTGTCACCAGGGGAGGAGTGGTGAGGAGGTGAAGTTGCTTGTTGCTGCTCTCTGATTCCTGGTTGAAAAATGTTGGAAGCTTCATTTGGCAAGAGCAGCAAGGATATGTGGGAGGTGGTCCTTCTTTGGATTTGAATTTGTGCTGGTTTCCTAATGTGCAGAGCTCCCATCTCTCAAGCCACACCTGGCCTATCAGGCACAGGGCCGGACTGGCCGCAGCAGGCACTGGGTTTTTCTCTGGTGGGCCGCTAGGATTGGGGCCGGTTTAGGCCCCATGGGAGGCAGTTGGTGACCTGCAAAATCGGCCACAAGTAACAAAATCGGCCGAAACCGGCCCTAACCAACAGCTCTACCACACCCCCTTCTCCCCGCCAGGGGGGCCAGCCTAGCAGTTTGCCAGGGCGAGTTTCGGGTTCCCAGTCGGTCCCTGATCAAGCTGCTACCGAGGGTTGAGATCCTTGCTGGCTGCTTACTGCACCTGCTCCCCGCCCACGGGGCCATTGAGGAGCGAGGACCGTGAGTGGGCTATGTGGGTCACAGCAGGTCACAACAGGCGGAGTCTCGATGGTGTAGTTGGCGCAAGACCTGCTGCCTCGGGCCATGCAGCCATTGTTGGAAGCGCTATCTGGAGTTCTCCTCCTGCTGATGCCCACCCGATGTCAGTCTTTCAGGGCAGCAGTAGGCACTGGCAGCGGTGGCAACAGCGACTACGGACGGCAGCAACCGAGGACGGCTCCCCCTTAGTGCACCTCTGCGCAGCCTGCAGCATTGCTCCACCCCCCACGGATAGTCAGAAGTGGGAATTTGGAAGCATCAATGGCATTCATGTTATGGGGACGGGGCGCCATCTGTCGCACTGGCTCGCCGAAACTTTGTGCACACATGCAGCACTTCTGCTTGACCCCTTGCACTGGCATTGGGATACAGACCTGGGCCACTCTTGTGCTGACAAGGAATGGGCTACCATACTAGAATATTCAGCTCTTGTTCTAGGCAATGCCCGCTTTCACCTTATCACCTTTTTAGGTCTCGCCTCTCAATGCGCATGCGCATTGAGCGGAGCGAGACTATAGGGGCTTAAACAAGAGTTTAACTAGACTGGCGATTTACTGGCGATTTGATGCAGTGCATGTGCGATTTTAGCTCAATGCGCAAGCGCAATGAGTTAAAATGTGCGTGCACAGCATCAAATCGCCAGTCTTCGCCATCTGTTCCCCTGCTTGGTGCCGCCAGCACCTTCCCGCTCCACCCCCTGCTGCATCAAAGGCTTTCACGGCCGGGCGGCCGTGCTTTCAGTGTCTCCTTTTCTGTTTAGCTGACAGGACAGCGATGTGCCCACGAGCTTAGTTAGACCAAGGTCCGTCTCTAACGAGTACAAATTTACACTAGAGGAGCTTTAAGCTTGGAGAACAACCATGATCCAATATTAATCTTCAGACTCCCATAACGCAAAATTAAATATCAACCTCGACCATCTGATTATGAATTAAAAATGAAAAATTTCTAGAGTACTAAAAGGCACATTTTGTTTGTTGACTGTCTCGATGGGCAAGCTTCAGTTTCTCTAAATACGCCTGGAGTTTGGTCTGCACTTGCGCAGTGCTCACCCTTCGATTTTGTAACCATTAGCTGCTTTGTTACACTCGTGTCAGTCCAGAAATGCAAACGTGCACTGATCAGCAGCGCCAGTTGAAAATGTCATTTCCATTAGGTTTTACGGTTCTCGCTCGACTACTTATCTTGCACATTCGTTTTATGCACGTGGGGGTTAGCACGCCACACCTTTGAAGTGAAGCTTAGCTTCACTTCAAAAGCCCCTGCTGCTTCACACTATTCACGCCGTGTCTCTCCCTCATCGCCGCTCTCCCCGCTTCGCCCCTACTGCGGCCGTGTCGCATTTCGCCTCCCCCCCTCCCCACAGCAATGCCCTCCGTCTTGGTTTTTTTTTTTGCTTGTTTTTTTTCTTCACTTTTTAGCATGCACTCTGAAAGAGTGCATGCCTCTGCAGTCTGTCTCCCTCTTCCCGCCCTCCTCCCGTTGTAACTGCTCTCTTGTGTTGCTATCTGGTAAGTTATTCTTCTGACAGATAAATAAGCTAAGAGAGGTAAGGAATGTTGTCTTCTCAATCGAGTTTAAACATGACGTGATCATATTGTGTGGCAAAGCAAACCTGATTCCAGCAAAAATATACAACTAGCTGACAGGCCAGCGACAGCGATGTGCCCACGAGCTTAGTTAGACCAAGGTCCATGTCTAACGAGTACAAATTTACACTAGAGGAGCTTTAAGCTTGGATAACAACCATGATCGGATATTAATCTTCAGACTCCCATAACGCAAAATTAAACATCGACCTCGACCATCTGAATATGAATTAAAAATTAAAAATTTCTAGAGTACTAAAAGGCGCATTTTGTTTGTTAACTGTCTTGATGGGCAAGCTTCAGTTTCTCTAAATACGCCTGGAGTTTGGTCTGCACTTGCGCAGTGCTCACCCTTCGATTTTGTAACCATTATCTGCTTTGTTACACTCGTGTCAGTCCAGAAATGCAAACGTGCACTGATCAGCAGCGCCAGTTGAAAATGTCATTTCCATTAGGTTTTATGGTTCTCGCTAGACTACTTATTTTGCACATTCATTTTATGCACGTGGGGGTTAGCAAGAGCAGCCAATTGTACCGAAGAAAACTATTTTACTATGCAAACGAACTTTAATATGCTAATGAAATGACATTTCCTACTGGCAAGTAGCAGTGATGCTTAGCACGACAGAGTTGGTTGTAAACTGGCTGCACTTTTTATATTCTAATCGTATTGGTAGGCGAGATAAAACACAGAGCTGAGCATCCAGCTGGCAATAGGGTCAGCTCAGATGTTCATCTTTCCAAAGTCCACCTCATGAACATACTGTGGTCTTGTACTTTAAGAGTGTTGGTGATTACATCAGAGGCACCACCATCATTTGTCTTCAAAGGCTTGAAGGCAATCTGCTTCCCTGCCCCCCTGGTGTTTATGGCTTTTCTCGCTCGCTAATGCGTTTTTTCCCCTCCCACCCTTCCTTTGTTGTCCTCCGCGCGTGGCCTCTGCCTGTCGCCTCTCCGTCCTTCACAGCCCCTCTCTGTCATGGAATCTCAAATTTGGGGACTACATCTTCAAAACAAGCCTGTTCATGCTGACACTTGCAATTAAAATCCTTTCTTTCTTTCCTTTCATCCTTTCTTTCCTTCCTTCCTTTCCATCCATCCTTCCTTGCCTTCCTTTTCTTTCTTCCATTCCTTCCTTCCTTTCCTCCCTCCCTTTCATTCCTTTCTTTCTTTCCTTCCTACCTTCTTCCTTCTTTCTTTCTTTCTTTCTTCCCTTCCCTTCCACATTATCACTCAGCACCACTCAGCACCACCACGGCATCACTCAGCGCCACCCATCACTCAGCGCCACTCCAGCATCACTCAGCACCACCACATCATCACTCAGCGCTACCCCAGCATCACTCAGCGCTACCCCAGCATCACTCAGCGCTACCACATCACCACTCAGCACCACCACAGCACCACTCAGCACCACCACAGCATCACTCAGCAACACCACAGCATCACTCAGCACCAACCCAGCATCACTCAGCACCTCTCACCATCACCACATCATCACTCAGCATCACTCAGCACCACCACAGCACCACTCAGCATCACCACATCATCACTCAGCGCTACCCCAGCATCACTCAGCACCACCACATTATCACTCAGCACCACCACATTATCACTCAGCACCACCACATTATCACTCAGCACCACCACATTATCACTCAGTGGCACCCCAGCATCACTCCGCACCACCCCAGCATCACTCCGCACCACCACAGCATCACTACGCGCAACCCCAGCATCACTCCGCGCAACCACAGCATCACTCCGCGCAACCACAGCATCACTCAGCACAACCACAGCATCACTCAGCACAACCACAGCATCACTCTGCACCACTACAGCATCACTGGTTCAAATATGTTCTTTCAATGTTTCAAGCTGTTTTCAAGCTTTCAAGCTTTATTACAAATCACAAAAAAGATGTTAATATTTCACTTCTGTTCTTGGATTTTCGTCACAATAAAAAACACTGAATATAATCTTCACAAAAGTTATTTACAAAAGTTTAAACTATTGCCATTACAAATTAAATAAATTATTTAACAATTAATTTAACAAAAAAAATAAAAGCCATTGTTATTTGTAATATCAATATATCTAAGTCACGTAAATAAAAAACATGTTGCATTACAAATGCTATAGGTGTCACATTTGCGAAAGTTATAACTATTGGCATTGTAAATGACAAAGCTATTAATTTAGCTATTTTAACAAACACATAAATAAAAAAAAATGTCATTTATAAGACCAATAGCTCAAACTTTCCTAATACGAGACCTATTGCATTTCCAATGCGTGTTCAATATTATATGCTTCACAGGGCTTATCTCACCCCAGACAAGACAAACTGATATTATCACCAGGCAGACGCTGTCTGTCCTCTATGTATCCTGCCTGAAGCCAATCTTATACACATGCTCTGGGTCTGCCCGTCCCTTAAGCGTTACTGGCTGGGCATGACCACACACTTGTCAAACTGCACGGGGCAACCCACACTACGTGCCCGATTTACAGAACTAACTTAAGACAAAATCCTAAACTTACTACCATTTACTCATTTTGGTATTCACAGAAGGCACTTACTAATCAATGAGTAAGTGCTTTCTGTGAATACCAAAATGAGTAAGTGCCTTCTGTGAATACCAAAATGGTAGTAAGTTTAGGATTTTGCCTTAAATTAGTTCTGTGAATCGGGCCCTACATACATGGGAAATATGCCTCCTAGGCCAGCACCGCCGGGAAAGAAACACAAAGCCAGTAATGATTTACTGATCTGGGGCTCCTCCTAGCCAAGTGCCTGAACACCCATTGATGGAAGTCGCCTACTGCCTGGGAACATTCCATGCAAGCCTGGGCTCGGCAGAGAACACTGCCCTTAACAGGGAAGGTACAAGGGGTTAAGCAGACCTATTGCCCATTGCTGAATCACACAGGGAGGTCCAGACTCCTGTAGGGAACTTTCGGGTAACCCGCCCCAATCGGACATGATAAATGATACATCCTGACTGCTCCCCCCTCCTCACATCTGTTATTTTGAAGGTTGTTACGGGAAACAACCATTACAACGCAGTCATTACAACACACTACCTAAACAAGGCAGTAATTACAATGCAACATCCTTTACATCGCATGCCATTACAACACAGCCATTACGAGCCATGTCACTACAACGCATGCCATTACAACGCATGCCACTACAACGCATGCCACTACAACACATTATTAGGTTAGTAATGGGAAATAGTAGTTTTTACCCCTATGCTATCCAACACTTACCCTACTGTTGCACTCACTGGATTGGGAATTCACATTTTTACCCCTACACTATCCAACACTTACCCTACTGTTGCCCTCACTGGAGTGGGAATAGTTATTTGTACCCCTACACCACCGACACTTATGCTACTGTTGCACTCACTGGAGTGGAAATAGGAATTTTTACCCCTACACTATTCAACACATACACTACTATTGCCCTAAAAGTATTATGGGTTGTAATGGTATGCGTTGTAATGGCACGGATTGTAATGGAATGTGTTGTAAGTGTAGTTTATGAAAATGCTTTGTGATGGCATGCATTGTGAATTCTTGCGTTGTAATGGATGTTGCGATGTAATAACTGTGTTGTGAAGGCATGCGCTGTAAAAGTTTGCATTGTAACGTGGCCTATCCGTCGTTATGCCATAATAATGCATTATTTTTTTTTCTTGACTTGTTACACTATTTAAAGTTTGATGTTTTATTTTCTGTGTTTACTGAATCTGAAGCTAATTTCCCTGTGACTTTATGATATCTCCATTGGAAATGTGTATGAGACATATATACACTGTAAAACATGGAGGGGCTTATTTAAAAGCCCCTTGCGCCGCTGGTGGTGCGTCACTTTGAAAAATAGTAAAAAGTGACATAACGGCGGTGCAAGGAGCTTGTACATAAGCCCTGGAATATTTTTGAAAAAAGTAAACATATTCAAGCAAAAAAAAAAGAATTCCACCATGCCTTTAGATAGTATTCTTAAGCATGATTAATCTTGGGCAGATACACAAGAAATTAGGTTAAGACTCAGGTCCTAAGTTGAAGAGACAGCACTTAATGATAGATTTTTTGAGTCATTATTAATGTAAAATATCTTTTGAGAGGGTAAGGCCACATAGGTAGGTTCCAGGGTGTGACCTAGTAATGTGGTTCTGAGAGAGGAACACAGATCTTGATTGAACCTAAGGGCCATGGTGTCCTGTTTTATCTTTATTTTGAAATCCCTTTGGGAGAAGTCCTCATTAGCTAAAAGTGTGATCTAGTTCTAGAAGTGGATTATGTACATTTTATTTATTTATTTTATTTTGAGAGTTTTGTATAGCGCGAACAAGATCCTTGCAGATACCAGAGCGCTTTACATACATATGAGAGGAGAGCGCAATAAAGAAAACTTAATAAGGCAATTCGTACATACATATGAAAGGAGAACGCAATAGAGAAACTTAATAAGGCAATTTGTGCAGGGAGCGCACAATGCCAGGTAGTAGCGTGTGATTGTGTGGTGGATTGAGGCACTGAAATACAAGGGGGAGGCAAACAGGCAAATTGCATAGTTAATGTTCAAGTGAATTTAGCCATGAGGATACAATGAGAGGTTACATTTCTGGTTTCTTATTATTTCCTACCATGTAAAAGGGTGAATAGCCCATATAATATGTGGGTCTTTTGTGCCCTGACAAGTAGCACCCTGTCATGTCATGAGTGACACCCTCCGCTGGTCCTGCCTTTATAGCCCAGGGCACTTTGCATCTTACCGTTTTCAATATTTAAACCAGAACTACATGTTCCAGAATGCAATCTGATGCTAACGAAGCAGGACTTGCTGGAGATTTCACCCTCCCTACTGGGGGCATCTTAACAGCTATGTTTAGGCAGCCTGTAGGAATCAGCAGTTCTGGTCCATCAAAACAAAAAAGGAATATATATATATTGCCAGTTAATGAAATTACTTTAGTTGCCTCGAAGGGCAGACGCGGCTCTCTCTTGGAGGCTGCCTGAAAGAGACTGAGTTCGGAGATGAGAGAACCTGGACCTGGCCTGGGCTCAAAGAAGTGTTTCCGTATAGAAATAGTTTATTTAGCAAGTGGGGCTTGGGGGGGGGGCAGCCGACCGTAGGGAGGTCCCCCCACCCCCGGGGGATTTGGGAGGGGTTTAGTAGGGGGGGGTATTATTGCAGGCTCCGGCCATTTTAAGTTTTGGGCTATTTTTGGTAGCCAGACCAAAAGGAGCCCAAGCATAAATGCTTTGGGCTCCTGCTGCCAGCCACCATTTTAGGTTTGGTGACCTGGTGGCTGGGAGCTTAGTTAGAAATGTTTTCCCTCCTACCCTCCCACTTTACATTTTTTTCCTTCTTAGCTGGTCACTTTCCTCTTTTCCCTTTTTGTTCCTTTGTTATTTAGTGTAGCATTTTTTGCATATTGGTTGGCATTTCTTGGAACAGGGGAGCAGGGGTTTTGTTCTAGTTGTAATTGTCGCTTGGAGCAGGTGCCATGCGGGGTCTTTTTGGTTTGTTGGGCAGTTTGGGCAGATTTTGTTGATTGATGGTTAATTTGGTTATCGACAGGAATAGGATAGGATGGTCGTTATTTGTTAGGTTACACGTTTTGGGGGACTGGCAGGCATGGGAGTTGGTTAACGAAGGGCTTGTTTTGATAAGTTTTAATGGTGGATAGGATGATGTAATGTTGTTGTAATATTGATAATGTTGTATTGTATGGGGGAGGCGGGGACATAAAAATTTTAGGAGAGGGGGCGGGTGTGGGGTTAGGGATGTTACGTATTTAGTGAGGTTTAGTTTTGGATGGCTTTTGCCAAGGTTGTTTAATATGTGATGCGCACCTGTTCCAATAAAGCGGCCTTTTCCACACATACATTGTCTCGGTCTGCTTTACTCTCCCCCTCACCCCTCCCTCCCAAACTGCAGCTGCACACAAACAGGGCTTGGGCTCCCGCGCACGCGCACCAGCTCCCTTCATGCTAAGCTGCGGTCCACTGTGACGTCAGATGCTGCTTGTAATAACGTACTTAAAACTGACGGAATCTACTTAGTGCTAAATTTGTAAAAATAAAATAAGTGCCAGGGCCCTCGTCAGGTGGGTACTGCAACTTGCACCACCCATAGCACCTGCCAGTGTTTCCAATATTTTTGTTTTTTGCAGATTTATATAGCGCAAACTCGACCCGAACGTATTAGAGCGCTTTACATGAGCATCAGATACGTTACACGAGTACACATTACATTTTTTTTATTTTTGATTGGTAGGCACGGGGAGATTAAGTGGTTTGCCCAGAATCTCATGTTATGGAGTCGACCCCCGAGGCTCGAATCTTGGTTTCCCAGCTCCAAAGTCGGCAGTCTAGCCGTGAGACCACATCCTCTCCCAATGACAGACCCAACACAACTACTAACCATCACACATACTATGAGTGTGACAATTCAGACTATTCCAGGGCCCCAAATCTAATAGAATGACCGGAGTGACAGGTATCAATCATTTTGATACATATTGAATTAATAAATAACTGTTGTTGTGTTCATCTACAATTGAGATTGAGACAAACAGCGCCACCACAAAGGCCGCCTATCAAAGGTGTCACATTGACAATTAAGTGCCGGTGCAGAGCACCGAAAACCACAATCTCAAATTAAGCGCTGGCAGTTAGAAAGGAGACATGCTTGCTGAGAACCATGATGCTTCACATGGATTGGCACTGGTGTTATGAGCCTCTGACCAGTGGATACACACGTTTAATCCTGGCCTCTAGACTGATGTGTCTATCTAGGCCAGGCTTGTGATGGCTGTGATGTGTCGGTTTATGAATGAGTGTCCTCTCCATCACTAACGACCCCACCAGCTGTGGACATCTGGAAAAGCAGCCGCTCTATTCTGCCTCTGAAGCAAGGAAGGCAGAAAAAATGTGTGGGACCTCCCTCTACCATCAAGAATGTGCACATTTATATTAGGGGGGGTTAGTAGTGCCCAGCCTAATACCTGGCTATTATCTAGTATGCACAAATGCCTTCCTTAAACCCCCAACACATTTATAAACAAGCACCGTCAACACTGGTCGTTTGAATTTCTTGTAGAAAAAGGGTTTTTAAATCTTCACTGAGACAGGGCAGATCCAAAATGGGCAGAGGAAATGCAGGTTGGCTTCACATATAGTTCAGGATGGACAAGCAGGAGGGGGTAAGGTGAGCAGGGGGGCGAGGAGGCGTGGGAACATCAGGGCGATGCAGGGGCAAACCTGGCAGAGATGTGCATGTTCAAGAATGCAGAGGGAAGTGAGGGTAGGGTACCCGCAGTGACACTGAAAAGCATGGGCAGGGAGGCACAGGGAAACATAGGCTGGGAGATACAGAGGGGCACAAAGAGGCATGGAATGCAGAGGGGGCAGTAGTAAAATGGGACTGAACACTGTGGGTGCGGGCAGAAAAGGGGGGCATAGAAAGCAGAGGGCTAGTGAAAGCTTGCGGGAGGGGGCAATGCCAGGCACATAATGGCACGACCTTCCAAAGAAAAAAAAGCATATGTAGTGTCAAATATGCAGGTGCACATACAAGAGCATGCAAAGGCCAAAGCACCCTCCCCCCTATTGATACTGAGGGGAGTAGAGATAGCCCTGCTTTGATGTCTCTGATGCATTGCAGACATATAAGCAGCAACCATGATGATGCTCATGTCACAGTGACTTATTTTTATTATTTATACCCTGAGACAGCGCATGTGCATCTTGTAAACTACAAAGGGGTTTGGAGCCCAGCCATTGCTTACCATTTGTTGGCTTCATTGTCAGTCTTATTTGCTGGTTCCAGTATCACTTTCTCTTTGTTTCTCCCTTCCATGGAACATAGACCAGATACTGATTACTTCTTCTGATTAGTGTCCTTCCATTGCTTGCACTGGGCTTGAGGTACTTTCTTCTTCCTACCCCGTTTTCTTCATTGTTGCTTGTTCCACCATTACTCCTCTCACGGCGTTGCTTGCCCATCACTGTTGCTTCCCACTGATCCATCCATGTTGTTTTTTGCCGGTTGTTTTTGCTTGCCCCGTGCCCCAGCTTCCCTCCCGCATTGTAGCTTGTCCACTGTTGCATAGACCATACTTGTTACTTCAGTGATCCTCCGCCCAGTGCTGCTTTCCCAGTGACATCCACTACAACTTCTCCCACTCTCCTTCTACCCGTTGCTGCTTGCCATGTCATGCTTGCCTTCTTTATTGGCTTTGCCAATGCTTCTTTATTTAACAGTTTCACATGCTCTCATTAAAACATAAGGAAGAAAGGGAGCATAATTATTAGAGAAAGAGTAGGAGGTGGAATGGACAGCACAAACATTGAGATCAGAGCAAGTGGATACATATCTACGATAGAAGTGAAGGTTCTGGGATTCAAGGTGGATAACAGTGTGGCATCAGGTGATTGGAATTAGCTTCTTGGACCTACTGGCATCAATATTAGATGTACTGATATACCTGGGTTGTGAACAGTGAGAGACAATGCCACAGGCTACAACTCTGAGACACAAGAGTACACTAAATATACTGCTACTGAGGCCAATTCTGCCCTATGAGGTCCAATTTCATCATATATGCCTCTCACTGCCACTGACCAGCTGATTAATTATAGGAGCCCTGACGAAGTTCCCTCTGGCAAAAATCGGGAACGAAACATGTGGGCTGTGTGCGAGTTTCAGAAGATTGAATAAACAGAAGCAATTTTGGAACAGATTCCTACTTGCGTATATTGACTTACCAACAAGTACACCTTCCATTTCCTCTTGAAACTTTGGCTCCTCCTGACACCTCTGGACGGCTGGTGCAGGAAGTGATTGCATCACTTTCTAATTTATTGTGCATGTGGACTGGATGTGCTTGACCTTGGTCTGCCGTTTGCCCTTTCTCTCTTAAACTAAAACATTTGTCCATCAGTTATTATGGCAGAGACCAAATTCCAGTCCTAACTGCTGTGGAAAAAATATATTTTGCCTTTTAAGATCATTCAATTCAATTCAAAACTTTATTTGGGAGCCTTGTTGCAGCCATAAAAGTTATTCACGAACAGAAAATGATAAAAACATTTTACATCATAACAATTTAATTTAAGATTTGACCAATATATATGTCTCAGCCAGAAGGATAAAATATCTCATAGAGTACCAAACTTCGACAGCGTATCTCCTAAGTGCATCAAAGTTTGTGCCCGCGTGGCAGCCTTTAAAAAAGCTCCCACATTAGAAAACACTTCATAATTACGTAAAAGTAATATGAATCTAAGAGCAGGTCTGCATTGATTTAGTTCAGTTTCTTTAAAAAAAACAACGGCACACAGCCAGCGCGTTCCGTTCCCCTGTGCCACGGGAACTTCGTCAGGGCTTATGTAATTGGATGAAAGCTGGACTGGGTTATCACCAACTGGACCGAAGTGAAGTGTGTTTCAAAACGTGGAAGCCAGATACGTATCACATATGTTAGGTAATGATATTCCTGCTGGAAATAAAAAATTCTGTGGCAGAGAAAACGAAGGGAAACCGATGTCTCCAAGGATTTCAAATAAAAGCTATGTGGAGCCACCTCCCTGAAATCTCAGGTGGAGTCGAAGAAATGCAGGTGGTATATTCTTGTATCGCCACTGAAGGTGTGGTCTCCTTCCCAAAAACCCAACAGAAGGCAGCAATATCAAAGGAGTGGGGTCCCTCAATGTAAAGAGGCAGTATCCATGCAGAAAACGCTGGAAAAACGCGCTATTATGTCTGTCAGCCTCTTATCAAGGAACTGCTGACCTTTCAGGGAGGCGGCTCCACATAACTTTATTTGAAATCCTTGGAGACATTGGGTTCCCTTCGTTTTCTCTGCCACGGAATTTTTTATTTCCAGCAGGAATATCATTACCTAATATATGTGATACGTATCTGGCTTCCACGTTTTGAAACACACTTCACTTCGGTCCAGTTGGTGATAACCCAGACCAGCTTTCATCCAATTACATAAGCCCTGACGAAGTTCCCGTGGCACGTGGGAACGAAACGCGTTGACTGTGTGCCTTTGTTGTTTTTCAAAGAAACTGAATAAAAAGAAGAAACCTCAAAGAAACTACTTCTTGATTTTTTATATAGTGCACCTTCCTTTTTGTTCCTAATCCTTATTGTAAATAGGCACCTCTCAGCAGAAGTTGCAGGAAGTTGCTGCATTCAAAGTAGTACATTTTGAAACTAAAAGGGTGAATGTGCTTGACCTTGGTCTGCTGCTGTTGTCCTGCATTGATTTAGTTTCCTGACCTGCTGGGACTACTCGAGCTGGGAAAAAGCCAATAAGATTATTACCAGTGAAATTCCTTTGATGATAGGAACATTCCCACCCGAAGATGGCCACTAAGTTTGGCCACTAGACAAGGTAGACATTCAACCTATGAAATAGAGAACACCTTGACTCTTCCAGTAGTAATCACATGTGACCAAGGACAGCACTGAAAGGAAAGGACTACAACTGCGAAAATCCTTATTCGGTGTATTAAAGGTAATAGCCATCCTTAGATTGTACTTTTTGCTGTCATCTAACAAAGAAATTACACAGCAAGCGATAATTTACCTGAAAATGTTTTAAGAATTGTAACTGTTTTGTTAATTACCTCTCAATGATACAGGTAATGTGTAGTGACGAATATATGGTGATACCACGCATACCATCACAACGCGGTATTTTACATCGCGGTTTTGACAACCGAAGTCATTATATCGACTTGCGTTGGAGGGCGCAGGACTTAGGAATAGTGTGAATTACTATTCCAACTCCAGTCTACATACAGTAGGGAAGTGAAAAGAAGTTCATCCGAAAAGGCAAGGTAGGTGGAGAGTCACTTTATTCGGACCAGTACAGCTCATTCCCGGCAGCAACTGCCGATGATAGAATTACAAATTCCAATGTACAATGAACACTCCAAATGGAACATGGAACATAGGGAACGCACGAGCAAGGCAAGTGCGGGACCCAACCGGAAGGTGTTGGAATAGTAATTCACACTATTCCTTAGTCTAGAGCGCCCTCCAGTGCAAGTCGATGTAACGACTTGCACTGTTAAAACCACAATGTAACCATAACAAGTTGTAATAGTTGCTTATTAAAGATGTTTCCCGTAGTGACAGAGTGAGAGGTTTTCAGCAAATGAAACACTCTTGGATGAAGCAACATGTATCAATTACTTACCTGGAAAAAGGCAGTACTCCCTCCATAAACACCCCTGCCACTTCCGACTTCTTCTATATAGGTCCCTCCCCCTACCACTTGACCTGTTCAGTAGACAAGTGCAGCTCCCATCCAACTCTGTTGTCCAAGTAGGGCGGGAGAGATGTATGCATTAAAGTTATCAGTAGTGCAGCAGATGCAGTTGCATCAGGTCCCAGGGTGGTGAGGGGCACACATCACACCAATTAGAGACTATTTGTTTACTACCAAATCAGTGGATGGGGTGCAGTATCTTTTCATGCATTAGGACATTTGGTGCTCTTGTTATGCTACTGGATCTGAACAAGATGGTGAAATGGGGTGATATTGAGAAAACAGCTCTTTCACACAACAATGCCAGAGTCTGAAATATAGGTTGGACTGGGGAAGCGCCTTCCTGAACCTACAATATTGCTTTTGCTGTCTAAGACATTCACCCTGTTGCCATGAAAGGTTTTCACATTATTTGTCCTGTGCATGACATGTTTTTCTCTATTTTAACAGAATAAAGAGGTTGCTTCCATCTTGGGTTCATGCTTCTTACCACCAACATTGACGGCCTTCATTTTCCAAAAGGGCTCCAGGTCCAGGTAGTCTAGGAGAGCAGCTGTGTGGATCACCACATGGACCCCTTTCATGGCCTCCAAAAGCTGACTGTACTCAGTGATGTCCCCTCTGATCACTGTCACTTTAGTAGTTGCTGCAAAACATAAATAACCAGAGAAACCTTAAATCAAGAAAGACCACACTACTGATAATCCCACCTTTGCAAACAAAGCTTAGGATGTTGCGGCTTCTCGGTTCAATGACGACAAGGACCATACGCAACCACTGAGGATTTAGAAGAGCAAAGAAATCCTGGATGTTCCCAAAACCAGGATTAAGGTCACCAATTTGTGTATACTGCCTGCAAATCTATCCTCTTGCCACTTCCAGAACTAATTCACCCCTTTACTTGTCCCGCAAGGAAGTTCTTTCATTATTGTAAATTTGTAATCTATGTCTGATCAATCTTCATCCTTTTTTGCAATTTGTGTTTTTTGTGTGACTGACATCTATTGTTTAATTTGACATGTTCTTGATTCTCGTTTGTTTCTGTAACGTGTAAATATGTATTATTCTCCTCTTGTAACATACTTGGGGCCATATTATCAAGAAAGGGCGATACATTACTGCCGCTTTTATCGGCAGGAAATTGCCGCTAAAGCAGCAATAATGGGCTTGATAATATGCCCTTGTGAATTCCCATAGAAGCCCAGGTTAACACCAGAACCTGGGCTTCTATGGAAATTCACAAGGGCATATTATCAAGCCCATTATCGCCGCTTTAGCATCAGTTTCCTGCCGATAAAAGCGGCGATAATGTATCGCCCTTTCTTGATAATATGGCCCTTGTTTCTATTGTGAAGCGATCTGACACCTTTGGGTTAAGTCTGCGCTATATAAAAATGTATTAAATAAAAAATAAAATCAATAAAATCTCCCACATGCTTAAGGAACGGTTAGTTGCCGCTGCAGCCAGTCTGAAGTCCTGCACGACGCCAATACTCTATACTTCAACTACCACCCTTCCCTTCCTTCTTCATCCATGCACCTGAGAAGTTGGAACCACTCATCTAGAAGTCTTTGGAGCTCTTTAAGGCCTCTGAAAAAGGTTGTAAATAGCTATAGAAATAAAGCAATCAATACAATAAAATATACAGTGCCTAAAGTAACAAGCATTTGCAATGCAATAGGTCTCGCATTTGCTCGATTTTGAGCTATTGGCATTGTAAATGACAATGCCATTTATTTATGTGTAAAAACCTGCAATAATAAAAGGCATTTCAGTTTACAATACCAACAGCTCAAAATCCCGCAAATGTAAGTCCTATTGCATTGCAAATGCTTGTATCAGTTACGTTATGAGACAGGTTCACAGAACAACAAGTCCTCCCTGCTTCAGTTGGTAAATTGGCATATCTTTATTACCTGGAGGCCAAGGGAAACCTATAGTGTGCAACCAATATTTATTGACAACACAGCAATCAAACTACCTAGAATAGGTCAAGCAAGAAAAAAAACGTTTTCAAATGTAACTAAATTAGAGTTCATACAAGAGTCTGGACGCAAAGCTCATAATCTGAATCGGCTAAGAGCAGAGTTATAAAAGGTAAATTTCATATAAATTGAAGCATGTTACATTATCCCTGCATGTAACTGAAAACGACTGCAACTGCTCAAGGGCCACAGCATGAAGTCGCACTGTCATCTGCTGGATTACGAGGAAAAACTTTGAGGTTTCAAATTCAAAACATAACATTTAAATCAATACAAAAACGCACGCTACCATCAACTATATTAAATAAGTGTCTACCTGGCATTAGCATGCCAGGCTGCAAGAAGGAATGGAAAGTAGCTGCGTTATATCACAAGCATTTGTAAGGCAATCGGTCTCACAATTGTGAAAGTTGGAACTATTGACGTTGTAAATGATATTATTTTTTTAACTTATATTTGTTTTGTTTGTAGTGGAATTAAGTGGTTTGAATTGCAATTGTTAGACGGCGTGGAATTGTGTGGGGTGGGATTGAGTGATGTATATTGAGTGTTATGTAGTAGAATTATGTGGTATGATGAATAGATAGGGGTGAGAGCTGTATATAATAGATAGAAAGTAAGACTGAGAGGTATAAGTAGTTTGTGTCTGACGTGGTGAATGAACTGTAGATAGAGTAGGTCGGCAAGCAGGCAGTTCCAGGTGACCAACCGCTCTGGCTTTTCCGCTAGAAACGAATAGCCTCAATCCATTCTTCCAAAATAACTGTAGTCTGCACTTCAGTGCATAATTTATTGTGCAAAATAAACCTTAAAACGAACCGTAACTAATATTGCTAAATCCTGGGAGTAGTCTGTTCAACTAAATTGTATGTCTGGAATTTGCACGCTCCATGCGTGACCCCCTGAACACTAGTTTTCAAAAGTAAAGCCAGTTTTATAAGCAGTAGACAAACCAGCCCAGGGCTACAACGAAGAAACGAACAAGTGTAAAAGCTTTAGAATACCCACTATGTTACCACATAAAAACACGGAACACTCTTTAACTTTCACAAGTCCCGCATTTTATTGATTATAATGAGGTCAGCCCGACCTCACCACTATGTTAACATCACATAGGCAACATCGTGGCATACCCCTCTTCGCATGGGCATATCTTTTCTCCAAGACAACACATCACAACACAGTTTCGAACATAAACCCAGTTCTCAAGAAAAATTTCCCTGTTTTAAATTGGGGTGTGAACAGGACAATCTCTGCTTTTGATTAATGCTGCATACGCGTTACATTAAGGCCGCAGCCACACTGTAGGGAGGGAGGGAGAAATGAAATGAACTCTTTCCCCAAGAGCAGTGTTACAAAAGAGAGCCCTAGGCACCGAAACAACAAAACAAGAGGTCAGTTAAGTGCAAACAAGTTCTTTTCAGTGCAGTGTTGTAATGGAAGAATTAATATCAAAGTTTCCACGTGAAATAAATTCACGATTTGACTTCAAGCTGTGTGATACTTGTTGCATGTTTCCCTGGCAAACATGTTCAGGGCTCGACTCGTGCACGGGCCCTAAGAGCCAGGGCTCGTCCTGATAATCTGTTAGATCGCCCACTTCTACCCCCTATGCATCTCACTGACCCTGCCGTGCACATACACTGCACATGCAACCCCTCTGCATAGCCGGGCCACGCCCTGTGCGCAGGCACTCAAGTTCTCGAACCTTCCAGCTCTTCATAGCACCCCTTACCCCCCCTCCCCGCCCTTAAATTGCGCACAGACTGGACATTCAGCTCCGTGCAAACCGAGAGGTAAGGGAACCTGCAGGCAGAGCATAACCAGGTGTGTGCGCGGAAGGGCAGGGGTGATACTAGCTGGGGAGAGGTGATATAAATCGGGGAGAGCGGGGGGGGGGGGGGGGGGGCGGGGGTCACACAAGTAGTTTCCTGACAATGGAGCACATCAAAGAACCGAAACTGCAACAACCTAAAGGACTTATGTAAAGCGCTCTGACACCTTCGGGTAAAGTTCGCGCTATATAAAATCGCATTAAAAGACTGACGCCAGAGCCAAATGAATTAATTAACTGACACTGGAACAAAGTAAACACGACGAGAAAACTGACACTAAAATAAAAATTTATGAAACCATACTGAAAGGCAAATTAACGCCCCGATACTGGAAAGAAAATCAATCGACAAATTCTGCGACGATTCGAAGCACCGATTATGTAAAAACGAAGTTTCAAATGTGGAAGCAAAACAACAGGTGCATGCAGTGCAACCGAGAGCAAACTGGCCCAATTAATGGTCGACTAATATACGATGTAAATGTATACATCAGGCAAGGTTTACACAAAGAGCTGACACTGCGGGCGCAACTGCCGGAACTGTCACTAAAGGAGTAAAGTAAAAAGCCTGTGCTTTAGGCAATAAATAAATTACTACCGCGATTCAAAGACGGTGACTGAGAATTCAAAAATAATACAGGCAATCGACACTCTATATTAAGACCATGTAAAGACGACACCTGATACTAATACCGAAAAAGAACCAGCACCGCCTCTCTTCTACCTCCTCCACCGCCGAGGAATGGGCAGTAATGAAGGCGTGGTGGTGGCGCCAGTAATATGCCTGCTCAATTATCACAGCATGCCGAGAGGCGCCCCACACTGCTGGAGCACTCAACTGTGCATTAATTATAGTTGAGTGCTCCAGCAGCCTGAGGCGCCTGTGACATGCTGGGATAAGTGGGTCTCATGCTGGGATAATTGGTCTTACGGCGCCTGAGGAAGTGAAGTCTCATGCTGGGATAATTGGTCTGACGGCACTTGGGACGCCTGAAGTGCAACAAACGTGCACAAGCTGCTCCACTTTCAAGCGCGTTCACAGACCTGGGTCGGCTCGTGCCCAGGTCTGTATCTGCTCGCTCACTGCTCTGACTCCCTTGGCAGGGAGCAAGGCAGCTATAAGTCTCGTTGGCGGCAGGGCTTCGCCCTGCAAGGCCAGCGAGACCTAAAAAGGCAGCATGCCAGTCTATTTGTTTATCATCCAAATGTCACAATGCAGATGACACAACATCTCATTTTCACCATCCTCCGCGCACCCAGATAAGGTATTTTCTTTATATACTCAAGGCTGCGGGGATGCCTTTTGCAGCCAAGTTATACACTCTTTTAAATGAAAATATTCTATTTGTGGTTTCCTACCAGTTGCATGTATTCATCCAAAAATATTCCTTGAATAAAGGATTAGAGCCACAACCCTATAACAGTATAAAGAAAGCATCCCTCTCCTAAGAGAATCTCATAACCTGTTTGTAAAGGGATCCATTCTCTTTGTAAATTAGAGGGTTAGAATTGTTGCAAGAACTGCCTCTGTCCCAATCAAAAAATGCTGTGGCAACAAATGATGGATAGAATGCTGAATAAATCAAACATTCACCCCCAATCAAAAGAACTGGGTTAAATCCATTGTTCTTTTGCTCACTACGTCACTCCCGTTTGGACCCAGATATATGCAAATCAGTTATGACCCTGTGCCTCATGGAAACAGTCAAGCACAAACTGCTAAGCCGGGTACTCCCTGAACCAGAAACAAGCATCCTGGGACCATAATCAGGATATCACCCCTTATCAGCCAGGCTAGCTTGAATCCAGTGACACAGCGAGCAAGGGGCCCATGTCTTGGACTTCACCTTCCCACTTAGGGCGAAAAATGTTGTGGCAACAAATGATGGATGGAGAAAAGCACGAAGAACAGCTACTACATCCTCGTATTGCCCTGGTCCACTGCCTTCATAGACACACATGCCCCATAAGCCTATCAGGAAACTAGACACAAAACGAAGCATTCCCTAGAAAAAAATCTCTATACAGTATGGTGCAAAATGTTTTATGTTGAAGTGCTGGTCTGTTGAGTACGAATAGCCCCATACAAATTTGTAATTACAATGGCGAACATCAAGAAATTCCTCAAAGCACATCAAATTTCTTGAATTTTCGCATTATGTGATTTCACTTTTTTTTTTTAGCTGAGAGAGTAACTTGCATAAAAAGAAGTCTTGCAAGATAACATCAGGAGATTGGTTCACAAAGAAGATGTCTCACTGAGTGCCATTTTCTGATCAAAGTCCCTCTCTTGCCTGTATCCTCCAAGACGATTGTACACAAGGTGCGCGCTTGTTAACAACAGTGATACAAGATACCGGTAAACAACATTTAAACATAAAAGCATAATTTCACAATATTGTCGTGGAATTTCTTGAAATTTCAAGGCACACAATTATGCAGTGTGGTACAGATGGTGCACATGAGTCTTGGTCACTGAGAAGTTCAATCATGATGAAGGCCATCTGCGGAGGTCCCAGGGGTTGTGTAGTCAAAGGCCATGCAGCATCTCTCCCTTCACTGGAGGAAGCTCCAGGACTACTGGACCCCATGAAGAAGGTGACAAAGTCAAGAGTCTAGAATCCTATTCGATACACTGGGGCACGAGTATCTCTATGGAGCACGACGCTTGGCTTGAATCCCCACAAATACTGGAATGCGGTGCTGGATACAACAAAAAAGATGACAGCCTTATGAAAGGCTCTCTTTCCATTACCCACAATGCAACTCTTCACACATTTTAGGAAATTCGATTCTCAGCCCCAAACCACTGGGATCATTGAAAACTAAAGGATGATATAGAAGGAGTGAGTGTCTTTCATCTACAGGATTATAAAAGATGAAATCAGGGCAAGTGACTTAGGGCAGGAGTAAATACAATCACTTGAAATGGGAAAGAAAGTGGATGGCGATTAAGAAAGAAGAGGCCAGTTCTGTAGAAGAAGCCACTGAACTACTGGAACTGGTCAAAGAAATCCTCCCTCTAGAACCAGCGGATTGCAGCAAACTCTAAAGAAAAGGATTCTGTGTCTCACACCCACAGAATGCAGGAATTAAAATTATCCTATGGGCTCTCATCTCACAAAACGCACAAGCCCTCACACTACAACATGCACACAAGAAGCATAGGTGGAGAGTGCAGTATTTCATAACGTGGAAAGAAACAGGGGTCCTCTAGGTTCTGACGTGCAGCTCAGTTGGATTTCCCTATTCGTGTTCATGGGATATAAGGGAGAACACCTATAAGAGGACAATTTTGAAAACCTTAAACTGTGCCACTGGTTAATGGACTGACTCGGATAGAAGAGCGTAGGCACTGCATCTAAAGCTGAGGAAATCATCATTTAGTGGGTTACTTCATGGGTACTTTGTGGCACCACACAATTAGTTCCATATTGTTAATGACGAGCCTCTTGCATAAAAGAATCCCCTAAAATGAGTGATTAGGTATATTTGCAAAAGAGAGTATCAGACGGTAGGTACACCCAATTACTGCACAAACCCAGAGCGAACGTGGCCATAAAGGAATACAACCTGTTATGCGACCTCTTCAGGTAAGCTATGCCAGTCCTGAGCCAATCTCTTCTGCCCACAAATAATGCAATGTAACACCAGTGCTTCAGTGCTACTGAAACAGTAATGCCCTGATTACGAGCTTAGGTGCTACTGATCACAGCTGATAAATAACAATGCCATAGGGTACGTTATTTATTGGATGCGATAAATAACACCTATTATGAGTTAGTGGGGAATAACATGCAGATTTTAGTGCTTAATCACCGAAAGCCGCGTGATACGGTGAACACTATATGCTTTTATCAGATGCATTAAATACCTACCAACTCATAATTCAGACCTAGGTGTAAATAGGAGGCCAACCCGTAATAAGGGCCTCAGAGCGTTAAATTTAGTGACTGACTGCTGCAAATTTTTTGCTTTGCAAATAGCCTCTTTTGGCTGTGTGATTAGTTATGGAAACATCATACCTGTGGCAAAAGCTTTCACGCTTTCATTTTCCCTGGTGTCAAAGATCCGGACTTCACTGATGTAGTCTTCTTTAGCCAGCAGCTCCACAATGCGTTCCCCCAGGAACCCACCGCCTCCAGTCACCAGGTACACCATGTCTGCTGCCATCTGCAGAATGAGACAAGCCTGTAAATAGGGCAAATCGTGGAAAACTGATCTCGGAGCAGCTACACCTGTATCTTTACACAAGATAGAACTGGTTGGAAATGTGACAGGGAATATATAATAACTGACAATTTAATGTACACTCATCTTGACATGTTGTTATTTTACTCATACAGTAATCCTTTGAAACTGTACTGTATAGTAAATGTAAAATTCGAGTGTGAGAACCAAGGATCTTTCTATATCTCAGCCAGTCAGTCATAGATTTTGTTGGTTTTCCTCCTAGAAATCACTATACCTTTGAACATACAAAAAATAGAAAACTAGTACAGACTAAGGGAGTTTACATCTTCACACTGTCATTGCCAACCGCACATGGAAACTGTAGATTTCTCCATCAAACAATCTCCCTTGCAGTACTCGTCACAAAAATGCCCAAGCATTATCATGGCAAGTGGATATCAACAAACCATTCTAACATGCAAACAAGCTATTTGCATACATACAGAGGTTCAGCAAACAAACTATTTGCATACATACAGAGGTTCAGCAAACAAACTATTTGCATATATACAGATGGTCATTGCCATTAACCTTTTAAATTGTTGTTTACACATACAAGGACCTTTATAATTTCACATCTTGACAAAAAAGTTGAGCATATTTGCAAGATTTGATACTACATTCTTTCAGGACTGTTTTTAATACTTTGGACCATAGATAGAAAAAGTATTGTAAAATGAGAAAAAAATAGATTACGTTATTTGCTTTGTCTATCACACACAAAATATGTTGAGTGACTATCCTTCCATTTTGTCAAAAAACTATTCAGCTGCCTCAGACATGCCTTATGTGGACACAAAGCGGGCATGGTGGACCTACCTGAACTTAACACCCTGGAGGCCAAACTCCTGATGGGGATCTCGGTAGAGGGGATATCTCTCAGATCCTTCGACCCCAGGTCATTAATGCCCCAGACAGATTTGCAGCCCTTCGACAGAAATGGGAGGAATGGGTTAGCCCGCTTGATGAGGTGGATTGGAAGGAATCTTGAATGGCACCTTAAGAAATGGCTATTTCCTTCCACCTCCACTTAATCAAACTGGAATATTTCCATGCCACATCTCTTTCCCATCTCCACCTATGGCTAGCGGGTAAACTTCCTGCCCACTAGTTTTCAATGCACCTGCCCAAATGCAGACTTCCCTCACATCGTTTGGGACTGCCCCATTGTTGCTGAGTCCTGGAGCCAGATTGGGCAGAGTATTGGTATACCGTATCAACCTGATGGCTAAGGTGGCCCTCTTGGGATTGGAGTGACCACATTCTGGTGGGCATTGCCTCGATGGTGGCCAAAAGAGACTTTGCCCATGGTTGGAAACTACCAACACCAGATCACTGAGATACTATTTGGTGTTGTATCACCTTCGTCCAATGAGATTCTTTACTTTGTACCTGTACAGGTGTTCACTGTTTGAAATCATTAACATTTTTTATAACAAAACAAAAAATTCAAATGCAAATTTTATATTCTAACTTCAAATAAGGTCCATATACATATGATAAGGAATGCGTACACAGGTTTCCCTGCGTGAAGACGTTTTAACTTGGTAATAAGATGTGCTAAACGACTATCTTGACAGCGTCTAACAGTTCAACACATTAATCATGTCAAAACAACATGATTTTACATATCTCTAGGTCTTATAGCTTCAGGTTCCTAGTACAAATGGATCACGCTTAAACCAATCAATGTGTCTCTATGGTACCTTACACAGGTGAACTGGAGGGCATGGTCACACGATTGTAAACCCTGAAGATCCCCCTGAACATACATGGTGGCAGTGTTAAACAATATGTGGACATGCAGAAATTAAGAGGCGTAAAGGTAGAAATATCCCAAATATTTTAAACTATTTTTAATCTAAAGTTTCTCCCACATCGAGAAGAGAGTTGTTGACTTAGTAAGGAACAGCTTAAAAGGCAACGATAGCAACCCTTAAACCTATGGGAACCAGGGAAATGTGTGTCTTATCTGCAACAGTGGTTCACAATGGTGTCATTTGAACAGAAAATAAATAATACGAAGTGGAATAACCTCATGCAATTAATGCCTAAGAAGACCACCACCACATAATTGGAATGAATATAACAAATGCATTTATATTAGACACATTAGTTTATATACAACACAAAATTGCCAAGGATTTACAAAAATGTAACAGTGCAATGTGGCCCAAGCGTGAAGCCTGTAACACCACAAATCGCAAATATAAAAACAAAGAAATGTTACTAAATCTAGACAGGAGCTGAGCAACTAGTGACAAATGATCCACAAAATGACTTCAATAATCTATGTAATGACAGATCCTTAATCGGTGGAGGACTCAGCATGGCATATACTACATAGGCAGGAGGACATCAACAGAAGATTCCTGGAATTCTATGCCACACTGTGATGTATTCCTATAGGTTCTGTATCGATCCCCCTATTCCTGACCCTGTTCTGGTTAACAAGTTAACTAGCAGCCATCCCATGATGCAGAAACCGTTATCTGATGAAGCCACACCACGGCACAGGAACGTGTTATCTGATTAGGTCATAACGCTTGCCATCTAATTAGACAAGCAATATTCCTCCAGCCCCTGATAAGGCATACGGAGTTCTCAAAACAAATCAAACCTATGACAACCTGGGAAAAACCCTGCGACCATTGTTTTGATTTCACCGAGAACTTCAGCAAAAGAATGTGCTAACGACCAGTTCGTATGACATCCTTATTGACGTATCTATGTCCATCCTTACGTCAATCTCGGCACCTTACAGGTATAAATATTACCGGTATTGCCTTAAGCAAACACACGCGGTGGTGACGAGATCGGAGCAGCCAGACTTGCCGAAGCCCAGAGCAGAGCAGACCCCGCTGGCGCAGCCCCGCCTTCCTGACGCGCTGAAAACGAGACGCTGCTTTCTCCTGCCGAGAAATCCAGCTCCGGCGCTTCCGGGCAGCCCTCGCAGGCAGCCTGGAATATCGAGACCAGAGACGAGAGATACCATCCCTCATTCATCCTAGATTCCAGGTACAGAACTGAATAACCCCTTGCAGAGAATTCTTGAGTCAGTCACTTGGCAAAACAAACTTAACTTAAACTGCTACTTTCTATTCCCGCCCACGTATTAGGCTTAGGTCAGGTACACTGGGGTAGGCGTAGTTAGAAACACCAGTTGAGCACGATTAGTCAAATGTATATGTGTATGTATCTATTTTATTCATTTTAAACCATCTTATGGCTTAGAAACCATATAAATGTTTTTACAGTATTATTTTATACTTCTGCTTTTATTGTATGCACTTTACTTAACCATAAGTATTGCGATAATATCGATCCATTTCTCTTGTATGAGAAAAGAGACTGATCAATAAATACCATCTTTTATTGAACACGCCCGTCTCTTCCTTTTTCTCTACAATCTGGTGAGACTAAGAATGCACGTACTGACTGAGTAAAATAAGTTGTCTTTTGTTTTCACACGACTCTAGAGATACACTCTTGATTAGGGGAGAGCAAAGTTGTCATGTTCTATGGTTGTCAGAAACTAAATCCCTTCTTGTCTATCCAGGGAGGTTCAACTCCTCCTTGCCTATTCGAGAAAGTTTCTAGTGAACTCTGAGCTAGCTGGCAAACCCAAAACTTTAAGTCTAATATCGACAATAGAAGACCTAGTTAACGTCTGGTCTAGGCCTATACTATTGAAGGTATTATTCCAATGCGCAGAGCCTATTGGGATAATAGGAACTACACTACATGGCGCCCAAACATTTGGAAAGGCGATAAAACTAACGCAAGACATTAGAGTAACTCAGTCGTGCTTTTTCACTCAGACCCCTTTTTTCCCATAATACTCCAAAGACGTCTGGAGTGGGTGAAAGGTCATATCCGCCAAACCTCGCAGGAGGAAACTCCTATGTATGGTTCTTGGTTTAGTCAACGTTGAAGGATACACTGTTCCAAAATATTGTGCATCTAATCTTTGTTTCCATAAGAAACCTGATCTGCAAACAAACGGAAAAACCTTCCTGTCGGTAAAATGGTAGACAGTGATGAAGAAAGAGAGACAGCTAGATTAGCAGCTGAACTCGTAGCAGCTGATAATACTATGCAAGAAGCAGACCGGGATATAATACTCATCCCGGTCAACAAAAGGAAATCTATAACTTTAAAACTTATAGAAAATGGACTGACACCGAGAGGTGGCACAGTCATATTCGTAATAGAGGCACACGAATATCGGCAGACAGAGGTATTCTATTCATGGATACACTTTCCAGCAGCAAATGCTGTAACAAAGGTCTTCCACTATTACAAAACAGAGGAACCTCCTGATGAATACACTCCTTTCGAGGAGGTGGAAGTACCACTTAAATTTCAAGAGCACGTGCTCTTGTTTAATGGCGCCCTAAAACACAATAATCACATCACCAGGCTCGGTCCACTAGGTAGACCAGGAGCAACGTGGCCGGTCCTAGCCGGATACACACCACATCCAGACATCGACGGGATGTCTGCAGCAGATCTTTTAATACAACTAAAACAATTAATAAAAGTACATAGACAATTAGTCCAATATGTAATGCGGACTTCAACAATCCAACCAGCAATTAAAATTCCACAGCTGACCCATCAGGGGAATACAAATAAAATTACACCACAGAACATACAGTCCTGCCTAGGTAAAGTACCAGCTAAACGGGAACAAATACCATTCTGGTTAGCACAAAAAATCACCCAAATAGAGGCGGTGTTTCCAGACACCACCCCGTTAGAAAAACACAGGATTCTGACTATCTGTCTTCCAATGGGAATCGCACCACACGTGGAGGACTGTGACACTTGGGGCACAGTCTTTGCTTCCATCTACACAAAAACGCATGGTGTTCCATCCATCTCGGTAATACAAGATGTGCTAAAACAAATTCAAGATGAATACGGTCCAGAACCCGCTTTAACTCTTGGTATGAAATTACTAAAAGACTTCAAGCAGGTCTCGGCTATATTACTAGCCAATATAAAGGGAGAAGCAGCAAACGTGGCGATCCGCCAAAGGTTAAAAGAAACAGGTATAGCAGACCAACCAGCTGAAATTGCCAGAATTATAGAAAAATCCTATGAGGAACTAGGTAGAGATAGTTTAGGTGGAATACCAGTAAAACCCCGACTGATTGAAAGTCCTGAAAAAGTATTTTTTAATAATAATTTAACATCACAAAAAAAGAGCTGGGATGGAAACAAACAATCCAATCCTAAAGAAAAGAAATTCCAGTCCAGAGGAAGGTCTCCTCGGCGGAGAGAAAGATCTCCAAACCAAGGACACAGGTCTCCCCAAAGTGAGCCCTCTGGGAAAAGATACAACCTTAGAAATAGGGATAATATTAAGAAGCCTGATAGATATCAAGAAATTGATACACGCCCCTCTCAATCTTTTCGAACTTCCTCGCAGAAATCGGAAAGAAGAGGACGATCAGAACAAAGAGAAGAGCACGTCAAGTCCAAAGACAAGGAACCTGCTCATCTAAAAAAGAAATTACAATTTCCAAAAAAGAAGGTAGCCAGTATTAAAGTAATTAACAATGCCGAGAATACTGAGGACACAACTGAAAAACGGAGAATGGGCTCAGACAATGCTAGACAGCGCAGCAGAAGTGAGCATAGCTCGCAAAGTCCTTATGAATCATCTGGAGACAGTGGACACGAATGAATATCTTCAAGTGGAAACTGCAGACACCAGAGTTAGCAAACCTCACAAAATATATGAAATAACATTACGTATAGAGGGGGATAAGACTAGAAAAATAAGGGGACTATTTTGGGATAATCTCTCCAAGGGCTATGACATCCTTCTAGCTGAAAAAGACTGGCCACCAGAGTTTATCAGGGACTGCCCTCATGGCGAAGAAATAATTATGCCTGCCTTCTCAAATCATATCCCAATTCATAAAAAATACACACTTGCTAGAAAGTGGGCAGTAGCTCAAGCTCCTGCTTTATATAAAAATCACGTAGGATGGGATGAGGACTCTCCTCCTCAGAAAATCCAGTTAAAAACACAACCTACTGCACAAAGACAGTACCCAATTAAGCAAGAAGCTAAAAAACAGGTAAAAGAAATCCTAGACCAATTAGAATACCAGGGGGTGATTGAAACTTGCACCTCACAAATGAACAACCCTTTGTTTCCTGTCTCCAAACCAGACAATTCATATTGTCTAGTTTTGGATTACAGACACCTTAACTCATGTTACAAAACTTTTGCAGTGCAAAACTCGCATAGTGCTGCACTAATGAATAACATAGTGCGCAAAAAATACAAAACAACATTAGACATCTCTAATGGATTCTTTTGTCAAAACATAGCACCAGAGAGCAGATATTTGTCCGCATTCTCAATAAATGGCGCTCAAAAACAATTCTGTCGGTTACCCCAGGGGTTCAAGAACAGCCCAGGATTATTCTCAGCGAGAGTAACAGAGTTACTACAAACATATGAAGACGAAGCATTATCTTATGTCGACGACATATACCTAACAGATGATGACTTGGATACTCACTTGAAGAGAGTGAACACCATAATACTTGGGTTCGCAGCAGAGGGTTACAAATTCAACTTTAAAAAATCTAGAATTGCCCATCTAACAGTCCTGTTCTTAGGATATGAATTATCAAGTGAAGGCAAAAGCCTGGCTGACAATTTCCTAGAGAAATGTGCCGTACTCCAAGCACCTAGAACACTAAAAAACCTACAGTTAATTCTAGGCTTCCTAAATTTCGGAAGAACATACATTGCAAATTACGCAGAAAGGGTCAAGCCCCTTTATGATCTAATAAAACCAGATTTTAAAAGAACCAATTGGACTCAAATACACACAGAAATTCTGAGATCCTTACAAACTGACATGTTAATAAAAACAAAATTAGAAACACGTGATAACACAAGCAATCTTGTGATTAGAGTCATCCCAGGAAGATGCGGATTCTCATACCTGACCTCTAATGAGGGAGAAAAGGTACCAATTGCATTCAAATCACACTTGTACACAGAGGCTGAAAAGAAGCTCAGTATTAAAGAAAACATTGTTCATGCAGTTCAAACCGCAATAGCTAGAGAAAAAGATAAAGCGGACGGTAGACGTATCACAGTCAGAACAGCAGAATCAGCCTTTGAGGCATTGACAACACCGTGTAATTTACCAACAACAGCATTGAATCCGGAATGGATACAATGGGTGAATTCAATTACAACGGACAAAGTAAAATACTACTTTGATCCAGAATTAAAAGAATTGAAAAATCTAGAATATGAAAGAACATTCCCTCTGCCAATCGACATTCTGCCCTTACGACAATACGCCTGTGTAATATACACAGACGGATCAGCACAACCCGCAGTGGGGGGTAAACAAGCTTACAGTGCTGCGTGCGCGATTGTTAAAGGTCGCTGGCACGAAGGGAAATTTAAACCAGCTATCACCAAAACACAATCTCTGGGAGATTGTACAGCTCAGCGAGCTGAACTACTGGCATTCAAGATGGCGCTTGAAAATACCGATCGAGAATTCCCCACACTCATAGTGTGCGATTCGTATTATTGCGTTCAGTCTTACAATGAATACTTGCAGATCTGGCTTCAGAATGGGTTTAAGGATGCAAAAGGAGGCACAATCAAGCATAAAATGCTCTGGAAACAAGTAGTTCTTTTACAAAAAGAACTACCAAAGACTCACGTGATACATACACTGAGTCATCAACGTGATGGCGTTCACATTGCAGGGAATTCATTGGCTGATGATGCCGCAAAGGCAGCTGTGCAAACGGCTTCCGTAGCTGCCATCACACGGTCAAAAACAAAAATAGACAGCGAAATATTACAGGCTGTCAGCGCTACAGAAAAGGATTCGATAGAAACACTCCCGAAAGGCTTTCCAGTAAAATACTCATACAAAACTGATGCAAACAATGTTCCTTTTGCTCGAATCCCTGGAGTGGGGGATAGGGCAATTCCAAACATGGAACATAGGTTAGGACTAATAATAGCGGCACACGAAGGGCTTGCTTCTGTACATGCCGGCGTCTTAGCCACAGTATTATTATTAAAACAGAGATACTGGTGGCCACAAATGAGAAGACAAACATGGAACTATGTTCTAGAATGTGAAATATGTCAAAGAATGAAAGTATCGACGGTGAGACGACCAGCACAGACGCCCCTTCTAATCTCAGATAAACCATTAGCCTGTGTTTATCTGGACCACTGTGGTCCCTTACAAAGGGATGGTAACTATAAATATATCCTGGTCGCAGTGGATTCATGCACGAGATTCATATGGATGTGGCCCCAGCGCTCGGCTGACGCCAGAACTGTTATAAAAGATTTGCGAGTCTTTATCGGCACATACGCAATTGGCATGCTACATTCTGACCAGGGTCCTGCTTTTAGCTCTCGAGCTTATAAGGAGGCCATGACCAGCATGGGCATTGCATTGCGGTACTCTTGTCCATTTCATCCCGAGGGAAACGGAATCGTAGAAAGAAAAAACCGTGACATAAAGCAATCTATAACAGCAAAGGTATTAGGTTCGGGAGCTGGGTGGGTCAAACATCTAATAAGTGTCCAACATAGTCTAACCAACCTGCCAAGAAATTCTCTGAAGGGATTCAGTCCGTACGAATTATTGTTTGGAACTAGGATGTTAGTCTTAGATCTTGACAGTCAGACTTCAGTTTATTTATTTATTTATTTATTTATGGTTTTTGTAAAGCGCGACACTCGTCCCAAGGGACATCACGGCGCTGTAAATCAAAGGAAACTGCTGAGGACTGAATTGGGGAGTTAGTTTTTGGGGAAAAGGTGAGTTTTAAGTTTTTGGCGGAATTGAAGGTAGTTTGTGGTGAGTCTGAGGTCTACAGGTAGCTCATTCCATCTTTTGGCAGCCAGGTATGAGAAGGCGCGACCGCCAGTTCGCGCTTTGTAGATGCGTTTGGATTTAGCCAGCGCCAGGTGGTTTGATCTTAGGTTCCTGCTGGGGATGTAAAACTCAATTTTCTCTTGAAGAATGAGGGGGCCCGTTTTATGAAGAGCTCTGTGTGCATGACAGAGTAGTTTGAAGGTGGCCCTCTGACGCATTGGTAGCCAATGGAGTCTTTTGAGACATGCGGATGCCGAGTCTCGCCTGCCTTTGTTACATACCAGTTTGGCCGCCTGGTTTTGGAGGATCTGTAGGCGGGAGAACAGGTGTTCGTTCATCCCTTCGAACAGGGCATTTCCGTAGTCCAGGCGGCTAACTAGAAGGGCTTGAGTGACAGTGCGTCGACAGTCCAGGGGTATCCAGGAAAAGATTTTTGCCAGGAGTTTAAGTATTGCGAATCCCTTGCCCCATAATGAACGGATGTGGTCCTTCATGGACACGACATCGTCCATAATGATGCCGAGATTCCTGGCATGCTGTTTTGGAGTAGGAGCCGATCCCAGTGAGGATGGCCACCATGTGGCATTCCATGTGAGTTTAGCTCCTCCAAACAGAAGTATCTCTGATTTGCCGGCATTTAGCTTTAAGCAATGGGTGCGCATCCAGCTAGCCATTTCAGAGAGACAGCCGTGTAGCTTTTCTTTTGCTGTCTCTGGTCCCTCATCCATTTTCACCATCAGCTGTGTGTCGTCGGCATATGAACATATGCCGATGCCCCACTTTCTTGCAATGTCTGCCAGAGATGATACGTAGACATTAAAGAGAGTGGGGCTTAGTGAGGCCCCTTGTGGGACTCCACAGCTGATGTGGTAGGGTTTTGAGTGGAATTGGCCCATATGGACTGATTGGCTGCGATTGCTGAGAAACGATTTAATCCAGCCCAAAGCTGTGGCTTGCACTCCTTTGCTTAGGAGGATGTTTAAAAGGCGGTCGTGTGACACCGTGTCAAACGCCGCTGACAGGTCGAGCAGTATCAGAGCCACAGATCCCCCTTGATCTGTGATGCATCTCACACTGTCCGACACTGCCAGCAGCGTTGCCTCGGTACTATTGTTGGCTCTAAAGCCGGTTTGGGTGGGGTCCAGGAGTGAATTCTCCTCCAGATATCTGGACAATTGGGTATTAACCAGTTTTTCCAAAGCCTTGGAGAGGTAGGGGAGCTGGGAGATGGGCCTGTAGTTTTCAGGATTAGTGATGTCGGATCCGGCTTTTTTCAGAAGGGGGATCACGGATGCGTGCTTCCAAGTTTCAGGAAAGGATGCGGAGGTGAGTGACTGGTTAAAAAGTTTGGTAATAAGTGGGCAGAGCGTTGGTGCGATTGCGGAGAACACAAAGTGGGGGCATGGGTCTGCAGGAGAGCCAGATTTGATTGTTTGTAGTACAGATAGTACCTCGGTTTCAGAGACTGGTTGAAAACTTGTTAGGCTTGTTAGATTGCCTGTGTCTTGTTGGGAGTTGCTGTTGTCTGATGCTGGTGAGTTCTTGTCAGGGTTGTCGTGCGAGTGAAGGGAGTGTGGGGGGGTGAAGGTGGAATATATTTTGTTAATTTTGTCCATGAAAAAGGTGCTAATGCGGTCGCAGGCCTCAGTTGACGGAGTGAGGGTTTGTGAGGTACTAGAGGGATTGCTGAGTTCCTTTACAATTTTAAACAGTTCTTTTGTGGAGTTTTGGTTATCAAGGATACGTTGACTAAGGTATGCTTTTTTTGCGGCTCGGATGGCTGAGATGTATTGTTTCCGTTTGGTGACATAGTTAACTCTGGTTTCCGAATCCTTTATTTGTCTCCATCGATGTTCGGTTTTTTGACATTCCCTTTTGAGGCTTTTGAGGAGAGGAGTGTACCATTTTTCCCTGGTGGCAGTTTTTTCCCTTATCACTCGTAGGGGCGCCAGTGTGTCTAGTGTTTGGCGAATTCCCGTTTCTAGGAGAGTGACGTTGGTACCGATGGAGGCGTCATCCTTAAGGATGATGTTTGTGTCAGGGAAATGTTTGTGAAAGTTGGAGTCGTTAATGAGTCTCCAGGCTCTGTTGGTGGTGGGTGGGATAAGTTTGGGATTCATGGGTTTACCGGGAAGTTTAAATGAGAAGGATATCATGGAGTGATCAGACCAGGACAGGGGGAGGATATCATTCATAATGGTAGACTCAATATTCGTGAAGAGGAGGTCCAGGGTGTGCCCTGCTGAATGCGTAGGACCCTCGACCCACTGTTTAAGCTGTAGGAGTTCCATGTCGTATTTCAGCTGAGCGGATCCGGGGGCAATCATGCTTTCATAATGGACGTTGAAATCTCCTATGACCATGTAGTTGTTACGTTTTAGGCAGGATGGTAGTAGTTGGTTTAATAATTTGGCACTAACACAAGTTGGTTGTCCTGGGGGGTTATAGACAACAGCACCCGCTAGTATAATAAGGCCCTCTAGAGAGATATTGAATGGTAATGTTTCAAGTTCGGGGTATGTGGTTATTGTTTCCGTGAGGCAAGTTAGGTGATCTCTGAAAATCACGGCAACTCCGCCTCCTTTTTTTTTCCCTGGTCTGTTTTGTGTGATTATTTTGTATTTGGAGGGGAGGGCATTAGCTAGATCTGGGGCGCTGGAATCGGTTAGCCAGGTTTCCGTAATAAAAACTAGGTCGGGGGTCATGGATATCAGCATGTCCCAGATTTCCAGTGCATGTTTAGGTAAAGACCTGGCATTAAAATATAAACATTTTAATTCCAGCAGATTGCTAGTGGGGGAAGAGTGATGTAAAATAGCAAGCTGTTCCATGCCGGACCATCGACATGAGCGGCACGAGATAGGGCCATAGGCATGACCAGGGCCCGTTTGGACACATGGGAGAGATCTGGCACCCATGGTGGCGTTGTGAAGAGCTAATAGATCGCTACGTGTGTAGCGAGTAGGTTTGGCCCTGGAAGGGCTGGGTCCTGTAGGGGGTATGGCCCCTGGTCCCGGTCGGTCGCGGACGGGCGCAGACGGGCTTGCCTTAGGCGCGCCTTCGGCGCGCATCCGTCGCGCCCGCTGCGCTCGCCCGCTGCGCGACCGAGCGTTACACATATTTTATGGTGTTATGGGTTGTGGACCAGGGGGCGTGGCCTAATAAGGGGCGTGGCCTCCGCTCGTGGCGGGAGGGCGCGAGGGGGTGAACGCGTGTGACGTCAGCGCTGGCTCCGCTGACTACACGGCAGGTCTAACCGGTGAGTAACTTTAGCAGCACAAGTATTCTGTGACAGTGTAGATTTAAAAAGCACAAGTATTCTGTGACAATTTAGTTAAAAATACAAGTTATTTAGTGACACAAGTTATTTTCAGTTTAGTAGCCTTACTCCCGGCTTTCCGCCTCAGGAGTCGATCCTTGATCTTTGCTGGGAGCCCTAACGCGGCGCTTTTTATGCGCGAGTGTTTGTTGGGGGCGTGGCCTAATAAGGGGCGTGGCCTCCGCTCGTGGCGGGAGGGCGCGAGGGGGTGAACGCGTGTGACGTCAGCGCTGGCTCCGCTGACTACACGGCAGGTCTAACCGGTGAGTAACTTTAGCAGCACAAGTATTCTGTGACAGTGTAGATTTAAAAAGCACAAGTATTCTGTGACAATTTAGTTAAAAATACAAGTTATTTAGTGACACAAGTTATTTTCAGTTTAGTAGCCTTACTCCCGGCTTTCCGCCTCAGGAGTCGATCCTTGATCTTTGCTGGGAGCCCTAACGCGGCGCTTTTTATGCGCGAGTGTTTGTTGGGGGCGTGGCCTAATAAGGGGCGTGGCCTCCGCTCGTGGCGGGAGGGCGCGAGGGGGTGAACGCGTGTGACGTCAGCGCTGGCTCCGCTGACTACACGGCAGGTCTAACCGGTGAGTAACTTTAGCAGCACAAGTATTCTGTGACAGTGTAGATTTAAAAAGCACAAGTATTCTGTGACAATTTAGTTAAAAATACAAGTTATTTAGTGACACAAGTTATTTTCAGTTTAGTAGCCTTACTCCCGGCTTTCCGCCTCAGGAGTCGATCCTTGATCTTTGCTGGGAGCCCTAACGCGGCGCTTTTTATGCGCGAGTGTTTGTTGGGGGCGTGGCCTAATAAGGGGCGTGGCCTCCGCTCGTGGCGGGAGGGCGCGAGGGGGTGAACGCGTGTGACGTCAGCGCTGGCTCCGCTGACTACACGGCAGGTCTAACCGGTGAGTAACTTTAGCAGCACAAGTATTCTGTGACAGTGTAGATTTAAAAAGCACAAGTATTCTGTGACAATTTAGTTAAAAATACAAGTTATTTAGTGACACAAGTTATTTTCAGTTTAGTAGCCTTACTCCCGGCTTTCCGCCTCAGGAGTCGATCCTTGATCTTTGCTGGGAGCCCTAACGCGGCGCTTTTTATGCGCGAGTGTTTGTTGGGGGCGTGGCCTAATAAGGGGCGTGGCCTCCGCTCGTGGCGGGAGGGCGCGAGGGGGTGAACGCGTGTGACGTCAGCGCTGGCTCCGCTGACTACACGGCAGGTCTAACCGGTGAGTAACTTTAGCAGCACAAGTATTCTGTGACAGTGTAGATTTAAAAAGCACAAGTATTCTGTGAAAATTTAGTTAAAAATACAAGTTATTTAGTGACACAAGTTATTTTCAGTTTAGTAGCCTTACTCCCGGCTTTCCGCCTCAGGAGTCGATCCTTGATCTTTGCTGGGAGCCCTAACGCGGCGCTTTTTATGCGCGAGTGTTTGTTGGGGGCGTGGCCTAATAAGGGGCGTGGCCTCCGCTCGTGGCGGGAGGGCGCGAGGGGGTGAACGCGTGTGACGTCAGCGCTGGCTCCGCTGACTACACGGCAGGTCTAACCGGTGAGTAACTTTAGCAGCACAAGTATTCTGTGACAGTGTAGATTTAAAAAGCACAAGTATTCTGTGACAATTTAGTTAAAAATACAAGTTATTTAGTGACACAAGTTATTTTCAGTTTAGTAGCCTTACTCCCGGCTTTCCGCCTCAGGAGTCGATCCTTGATCTTTGCTGGGAGCCCTAACGCGGCGCTTTTTATGCGCGAGTGTTTGTTGGGGGCGTGGCCTAATAAGGGGCGTGGCCTCCGCTCGTGGCGGGAGGGCGCGAGGGGGTGAACGCGTGTGACGTCAGCGCTGGCTCCGCTGACTACACGGCAGGTCTAACCGGTGAGTAACTTTAGCAGCACAAGTATTCTGTGACAGTGTAGATTTAAAAAGCACAAGTATTCTGTGACAATTTAGTTAAAAATACAAGTTATTTAGTGACACAAGTTATTTTCAGTTTAGTATTATTTTAGTTTAGTGGTGAAGGAAAAATGCTTTGATATCAAAGATCGTTTGGCTATTTTGCAGGACTTAAACAAAACAAGAAAAGACCTGAGCAACATAAAGTTGAAACAGCAGCCAACAACCACTGAAGAACCACCACCTGTCCCAGCAAGACCTGTCTGGATTCCAAAAGTCGGGGATCTAGTCAGAGAAAAGATCGCGGTAAAGAAGGAATTTGGGCCTTCTTACAGAAAAGCAGTTCCTGTCTTGTCTATCAACGGGACAAGATCAGTAGTACTACCGCCGCTTGCTGGTAAAAAGGAGAACCGAGTTGTATCCATCGACCTGGTAAAACCACAATCATGTGGCCGATAACAAACAGTAGGCCAAGTGGTCTCCCGATAAGTAGCAGAACACCAAGGTTTGCTACCAATACAGAGGTCCTAACTAAGAGGCTAATCACATTCGAAACGCCTACAGAACAACAACAAGGACTATGCAACAATGCAATGGAACTTAAACCTCTGAAAACCCAAATAAAAACATTTAGTAGAGACACACCAACCTACAATGAAGTAACAAACGAATATGCAAGAAATAGTAATCCTGAAACAATTGACAGAACTGCATCCGGCTACTTCATAAACTTCGATGATTCCTCTGAAGACCTCAGTGAATCAAAAACACAGCCATCAACAAAAACCTTTAAAGACAAAGCTAAAGAACTTTTGAAACATCTGAAAGAAACATATCTAATTTCTCCATGGATTGAATTTTGGGTGGGCTTTGGTGCATCTATCCTCATACTTTGGCTCATCATGGTACTAACTTTGGGACGCTTCATTGAGGGAAAATATGCTAAATTGGACACAGCAAGTCAGAAAATCAACTTGATCCTCAAGCCACACACATCTTCACACGTCGAGAAAAGAGAACTTTCTTCAGTCAACTTCACAGCCAATCCTATACCGGGTGGGGTAGCATGGGACAATACTGACTACGAAATTTATGGTCCGGTTGAAATCCTGAAATATCCACACCAAATCAAGATCTCGTTAAGTGACTTTGTAAAACCAAGCTCATTTGCTGATGATTGGGACTTTGAAAACATAAATGATATGATGTCTGACTTAGTGATGTCTGCTAAATTTACCAAACATGATTTGCAGGGTTCGACAAATTATGATAGTATGTACTGTTACAACCACTATGGTAACCATGTTTTACATAAATCGGCACAACCTAGAAATGTTTTAAATTATAATCAATGGGAACATTGTGCAACCCCTCCAAAAGGAAGCTCAAGAACCTTTTACGACAAATATTCATACTTTTCAGGGTTCAACACAAGTAATGCTGAAACATTTTATTTCAAATTGTCAAATAAGACAGGGACAAAGACCATGATAACAAACACGAAATTGATATATTCAGACTCATTTTTTGAACAAATGAATACTTTTGGTTTTGATTATTGGGACAAAAATGTTGAAGTAAAAAGTGTTTGGGGTACAAAAGAATGGCAAGTACAAGGTATAGAATCATTGTTTAGAGCCTGCATGATCCCAGAACAAATTATATTTTTAAATGACACTGTTCAACAAACTACCTGTCTTGGCCGAGCCAAAATCAAAGACTTAAATAAACCGTCTATTCCAAAGCCAACAATGAACAGCAATAGCTCTACAGATGAAGAGATAGACGTAAACTATGTATTAAACCAAAACAGAACACATCCTGATTGGAAACAATGGTTAATCTGGCCCACAGATACTAATAACTGTCAAGATAGATTCCTGAACAAAACACAGGGGTTCACATTGACCAGGCCAGACCCTAGATATTCCCAAAGACAACACCCAGGGATAATCACCACCTACAGTGTGGGCAAACTCTGCCTTCAATGGCTACAAACTTCCACACTGGCAGAAATTAAGCAACACCTAACTTTACTTACTGATGGTGCTGACTTGCGTGATTTCATTATGGGACCACGCAAACAGCGTCAAAAACGCTTCATAGCAGCCTCTATATATGCAGCTTACAACAAGGCCTGGAAGGTGACTCAAATTGAGACAGCAGAAAGTATACGGGAAATTGACCGTATTAATTTGGAAAAATCACTTTCTATAGTGGACAATGGGTTAATGACTCTGTCCTCCAGAATTTTTTCTTTGGACAGCATTGTGTCTTCAGCAATCGACATATTATCGCAAGACTTACTGTTGTTACAACACGGTCAGTCTCAATTGCGTTCTATTGTACAGCTTGGCTGGACGTTACAAAATCTGCGTTCAGGCTATGTGCCTTGGCGTTTAATCAACACAACGTCACTATTCAATATCTTTAACCTTACTGATAAACAAATCAGTATGGCACAGAAGGGTGCTGATTATACAATCCTGAGCATTGAGAAACTTGAGAGATTACCAGTGACAATGTCAGAACGACCTGTCAGTGAATGGATAATACATGGGATAATTAATATTCCTATATCAACCTTCAGGTTTCAATACTGCCAAAAATATATACAGGCTGGCATGTACGAAAAATTGGGAAAAGGGTACATTAAGACAACATGGAACTTGCCCTATTCACATGCATGTGTCAGTAATAAAGGACAGAAAGTGTTTCTTAGTGGCAATAATTGTGCGATGTCACTAAGCGGTACACTTCTGTGTAATGGAATTAGTTTGCATGGAGCCTGTGAAGGGAACTCAAATAACCTTTCATGTCACCAGCTAGGCACACCTGCAACAGAGATAGAACCATTTTTTCAAAGACTCTATAATGGGAGTTACATTCTAATTGTGGACCGCAGATGTTGTAGTCTTATGCCCGGGACTCCTTATCTCGTAACTACGACTGCGAAGGTCAAGTGCTGTGGACGCTTATTGTTCCCCAGCTCCTTTCCAGACAGGGAGGCAAGGGCATGGCCCAACTTGAAAATTACTTCTATTCGAATAGACACTTTAAGCAGAATGAAAACAGTGCTTCTTCAGACGCCGACCAGGCTCACGTCATCAAAAGAAACGTATGATCTCCTAGTCGCAAGGACGACTGCAGAGATTCACTCATTGTTATCAACTAATTCCCCCATACATTTCGCAGAAATCCTGAATGAAATCTTAAATATTTCTGATACCAGTGGAGTCTCAAAAGTATTTAAGACAGTATTTTCGATGGCATTAACACCATTCAAAGCCATACTGGGTATTTTTCCAGATTTCGTCCATTCGATTTTTGGCGGACTTCCCCTCATTTTGGGACTAATTGCAGGAATCCTATTCTTAGTCCTTATATTTCGTTATGGCAAACCGTGTCACAGACAAAACACCTGCGACAAGGGAAGAAACAATCCGAGCCATTGGATACCGGGACCGGATATCAAAAATCCTGGGACTATCCCGGCTTAGAGACCTGAACATGACTTGGTTTCTTTCATTTCGACCAATGTGGCATCGATGTGTTTTACCTGTATTAAGGTGCTTGCTGTGCGGAGAAGAATGCGTGTTGGACACCTGTCTGACGCTACAATCGGATGCGCCTATGGATGCAGAAACATTGTTGGGTCCGATAACGGCTCATGCTTTGTGCTGCCCTCAACGGCTACCAATCCTGATGACGGCATTCGTGGAAACTTCACCACTACGATTAAGGGGTAGTGAAGTCCAAGATGAAAGCAGCATCGATCAGGTACGACCTTCTGTCAGCAATACTAATCAAAATGTCAATGGAGACAATCATGCGCACGAATGCATGGTTACACCTTTTTCCGAGTTAGTGGAACTCTCCCAGGAAGCTGTTGACAGCTTTTTCGACAGTCTAAATGATATGATGTTCTCACCAGAGCAGAAATAGAGACTTTTGAGCAAGCTAGCACACGGCGTTCCCAACACCCTGAATTTGGCCTTCAACTTTAATAATAAAGTAGCATGAACAATTTCCCCTCCAGTTCACGGACAGCAATTTTTTCAGCAGCCCCAAAATATTTTTACGATTTTTTCGGGACACTTATCATCTGCTTAAAGTAAGAACTATTCTTAGAGAACTAAAATTTCTATTTTTAGAAACTTTATAGACATTAGCTGCCCGCTGGTATGTTCATAATTATTTTATTCTGTGATGGAATGGTCTCGAACCTTTTTTCTGTATTAAGAGCCATTTCATGTGTAATTCTCATATTCGATTACTAATAATGTATACATGCGTGATTAATTTAGCATTAGTCTACTGCTTAAGTGCATATAGTACATATGGCTATTTCATTTTCCCGTACATTACATAATTTCGAAATGCATTATATGTATTTTGGGGTGGTAAGGTATACACGATACTCTACAGTATGTTTTACTATGCCTAGATTCGTAAACATGGCCATAGTTAGCGTGGAGTGGGTGTGATGTATTCCTATAGGTTCTGTATCGATCCCCCTATTCCTGACCCTGTTCTGGTTAACAAGTTAACTAGCAGCCATCCCATGATGCAGAAACCGTTATCTGATGAAGCCACACCACGGCACAGGAACGTGTTATCTGATTAGGTCATAACGCTTGCCATCTAATTAGACAAGCAATATTCCTCCAGCCCCTGATAAGGCATACGGAGTTCTCAAAACAAATCAAACCTATGACAACCTGGGAAAAACCCTGCGGCCATTGTTTTGATTTCACCGAGAACTTCAGCAAAAGAATGTGCTAACGACCAGTTCGTATGACATCCTTATTGACGTATCTATGTCCATCCTTACGTCAATCTCGGCACCTTACAGGTATAAATATTACCGGTATTGCCTTAAGCAAACACACGCGGTGGTGACGAGATCGGAGCAGCCAGACCTGCCGAAGCCCAGAGCAGAGCAGACCCCGCTGGCGCAGCCCCGCCTTCCTGACGCGCTGAAAACGAGACGCTGCTTTCTCCTGCCGAGAAATCCAGCTCCGGCGCTTCCGGGCAGCCCTCGCAGGCAGCCTGGAATATCGAGACCAGAGACGAGAGATACCATCCCTCATTCATCCTAGATTCCAGGTACAGAACTGAATAACCCCTTGCAGAGAATTCTTGAGTCAGTCACTTGGCAAAACAAACTTAACTTAAACTGCTACTTTCTATTCCCGCCCACGTATTAGGCTTAGGTCAGGTACACTGGGGTAGGCGTAGTTAGAAACACCAGTTGAGCACGATTAGTCAAATGTATATGTGTATGTATCTATTTTATTCATTTTAAACCATCTTATGGCTTAGAAACCATATAAATGTTTTTACAGTATTATTTTATACTTCTGCTTTTATTGTATGCACTTTACTTAACCATAAGTATTGCGATAATATCGATCCATTTCTCTTGTATGAGAAAAGAGACTGATCAATAAATACCATCTTTTATTGAACACGCCCGTCTCTTCCTTTTTCTCTACAATCTGGTGAGACTAAGAATGCACGTACTGACTGAGTAAAATAAGTTGTCTTTTGTTTTCACACGACTCTAGAGATACACTCTTGATTAGGGGAGAGCAAAGTTGTCATGTTCTATGGTTGTCAGAAACTAAATCCCTTCTTGTCTATCCAGGGAGGTCCAACTCCTCCTTGCCTATTCGAGAAAGTTTCTAGTGAACTCTGAGCTAGCTGGCAAACCCAAAACTTTAAGTCTAATATCGACAATAGAAGACCTAGTTAACGTCTGGTCTAGGCCTATACTATTGAAGGTATTATTCCAATGCGCAGAGCCTATTGGGATAATAGGAACTACACTACAACACTATATATGCCAAGAGCCGGGGGGAGAGTGATGCGATTGGGGAGGACTTGAACGCAATCCCACTTACTGCTTTAGATGCTGATGAGGCTGAGGCCTTAGGAGCCCCCATTAATGTACATGAAACAAGGGCTGCAATTAAGGGACTGGCTAAAGGTAAAACACCTGGAACAGATGGGATACCCATAGAGCTGTACGCTGTGGATGTTGAGGAACTACCATCCAGATTAGAGGAAGTATATGGGGCAGCCCTGGAGGAGGGCCAACCACCGGGGTCCACCTGGGAAGCCCTGATTGTCCCACTTCTTCAGCCTGGTAAGAGCCCCACAGAGCGCGAAGCATACATGCCATTATCAATGTTAGATTTTAAAATACTAAGTAAAATACTGGCTATGAGACTGCGACCGCTTATGTCGACCCTTGTACATCAAAACCAGTCAGGATTCTTTCTGGGCGCAATATGGCACTCAATATCAGGCAGCTCATAGCCCTTATGACTAGAGGAGGTGCAGGGAGAGACAAAGAAGTGGTCTTCGCAGTAGACATTGAAAAGGCTTGTGACAGTCTTGAGTGGGGATTTTTATACAGTGTGCTCGACAAAATGGGAATGGGACAGGGCTTCTCGGCATGGGTTAGACTAATAAATTCAGGGTCAACAGCAAGAATTTGAGCAGGATGAACGATCTCAGAGAAATGCAGAGTTGAGCAGGGGACTCGACAGGGATGCCCTTCTCGCTACTCCACTTTGACCTCGAAATGGAGCCTTTGGTCTACCTGGCCCGCACAGGAGGACACTACCAAGGGATACGATTGGGGGCCAAAGCGCACTATATAGCCCTTTATGCTGATGATCTGTTGCTCTTCCTGGGTAATGCGCAGGAGGATCTACCAGGAGCTAGAGCGTTGATGGGTGAGTTCGGAGAAATACTCGGACTGAAAATGAACTGGCGAAAGTCCAAATGGTTTCTATTGACGGCTTCTGGGACACCCGTGGCGGAATTAAGAGCTCTCACTTGGGAACCCCACTGTCTAGAGTACTTGGGGGTGAAATTATAGCATGCCCCAGCTGACATATTTGAGGGAAATCTAGTTACGGCAGTGAGGTCCTTGAAGGCATAATAGAGTTGTGGAAGGGTCTCCCACTATCGCTAGCTGGAAGAGTGGCCCACTTGAAAATGGTGACGTTGCCAAGACAACTATACTACTTCACGACACTTCCAATGTGGATACCCTCGAAATGGTACGCAGACTTACAATCTATAGTACATCCTTCCTGTGAGCATGGCCCGGAGGCGGGTCGCTCTTTGAACAAAGCAACAATCAACACGGTAAGGCAGACTAGCGGTCCCAGATTTTGCGCAATACTACTAAGCGGCCCAACTACAGTGGGTGGGGAGGTGGATAGGAGACCTTCAATCCCAGACCAGGGAGGTGGACCCACTTGCTCCAGACTTAGGAATCTTATGGACGCTACTGCTGGGTAGGGGTAGAGACACATCTGAAGATTCTGAAGTGATAATGATAGACAGACGGTGCTGGAGACAAGTTCTCCAAAAGACGCAGACCAAATTCCCATACTCCCCTGACCTTCCCATACCCGTACTCGGGGTGCTTTCTTGTGGATCAGCTTGGGTGGGACTCGAAAATTGGGAAGCAGCAGCAGTGACAAGAATAGGGGATCTGTACAGCTTGTGGAGGGAACTCATGCCTTTTGAGGACTTCAGAGAAGGGTATGACCTGTCCCAGGGGCATTTTCTACTGCATGTGGGGCTAGTAGCAGCGATTACAGCACATTGAAGATTGGGACCTGCTAAGCCCCCTCTGCATGCCACTTGTGGGTCCTTGGGTACTGGGGGAGGTACAATTAAAGTAGTTGCCTGGCTATATGGGGCCCAAAGCAGAGATATGACACAACCAGACTAAACTACGGAATAACTGGACGGAAGACCTGAATATCCCCCTAGATGACAAATCCTCGGAAAACGTATTGAGGGGGGATACCCAAATCATCGAGATATGCCCATCCGACTAATCAACTTTTTCATATTGCACAGAGCATACCTCACTCCCGGAAAGATAAACATGTTTATTCAGAGGGATGATGCGAAATGCCCAAGATGCAGAGAGGTGGGTGTGGAGCTACTACATATGCTATGGACATGCCCTGGGCTACAGGCCTTTTGGGAAGCAGTAGCAACCACCATTGGGGGGGTAATAGACCGCCCGATCCCACCCACTTCTGCTCACTGTTTATTGGGGCTGTTCCCACACAATGCTAAGAACTGGGTCACTAGTTGATTTCAAGACTTGGCCCTGGTTCTGGCAAAGCGGAAGATTACGCAACATTGGAAATCCTCAGGGGGGGGAAGTCTCACTTGGAAGGCTGAGCTAGAGAGTTGGACGGCCTGCGAGGGGAGGATACTCCTTCAAAAGGCCAAAAGAAGGATTGGGAAATTGTAGCAAGCTCTGGCCTTGAAAGCCCTAGTCAATAGCCTGAAAGAGCCTGAATTACCTTCGGGGGAGACAACTTCGATGGGAGTATCCCCATGAGGTACGCCCGAGCCGGGTGCGGGGAGGGAGGAGGAAACATGGATTTAGAGAGGGGGATTCTGATACACTCCAACACTAGAAGATGGCGGAAGGGGGAACTTCTGGGCAGGAGGGAGAGGGGGAGAAAACCACGAGGATTACACTCAACCCTCAGGCACACGACTCTTACTGATACAGGACGACTGCTGGAGATCTACTAGGGGGGAGGGAAGAAGGGAGTTGGGCATTAGGAAAGAGAAGGGGATGTGTATTAGTTCCAGTACCTTGTCAAAATCTCATAACTCTAGATCAGTTGCACAAAGGGTCGATACGATGTAACTAATAGTTGAAAATGAATATAGAAATGTAATGTAATGGATATCAAATGTGTTATTTGAAACTCCAATAAAATATGTAAAAAAAAATGACAGATCCTTAATTGGTGAGTTAGTGACTCATTGGTGTCAGAATCAAGTCGATATCTCCCTGTCTGTTATGTGTCTATGCTGTGCAGCTTATGTGGGCACAATTCTCCAACAGAAAACAACTACGACTTTTAGCATGTAAATAATATTATGATATGTCTTGCAAAAAGGCACATTAACATTCAAAGGATAAGAACTTAAAATAATATTTTTTTACATTTAAAAAAAATATATAATATATGTTTTTTGTATGATTATTTAAAATCTTTACAATAAAAAGCAACAAAAGCGCAACATTAATACTGATTGGTTAAAATTTCAATAAAACCATGTGATTTAAATAATAATCAACCATATGTTCCCCTTTTTTTTTATACATCTATAAGAATGCAGGGTGATAAATGTTGTTGGTCAAGGTGCACTTTAGAATGACAGGGTGGACAGATGAAGGGTGCTTTGTTGGCGCTGTCCAAATAGGGGTCTATTTCCTCACACAGGAAGCTGTAGTCAGTCTGTTGTTGAGGCACGTTGGATTGTGGGCCCCTGGCGAGGTTTTTCTGCCTTTATGAGTGCCTTTTCCACACAATGAGTGTACTTAACTATTCTAGCAATGGAACTTGTATCTGATGAATTAAAGCGGGTCAGGACTGCTTCCCTGCAAGTATGCACCCCTTGCTTTTTCCAATGGGGGCACAAGAGTACTCGGCGAATTCATAGTGTGGTTGGGCAGAGACAGATGGTGTGGACCAGGTTTTCAACAGCCAACCCGCATGACCTGCAGGCCATATCTCTAGCTGTCCTCATCCAGGGCTTAATAAATGGTAGTGACTGGAATCCGCCCATTCGGCAGAACAAGAATTGTTTGTCTTGGGATTTAAGGCTTCCGCAAGGTACTGCTAGGGTTTCAGGGATGTGTAGCTGTTCAATACAACCCAGGAGTGTTGGCGTTTCGCTTGGGTTGCCCTATCCTCTAAGGATGCTGATATTTTAGATGATTTTGATAACGCTTTTTTGAATTGATGTAGGCTTGCTGAGCTTAGCCACAATTCCTTCAGGCCTAGCAGTATGATGGTATCATTGAAATACTTGAAAAGGGCGTGCGTGGCTTTTTTCGCAATCTCCTCACAAACATAGTAGATAATAGAATTGGGCTCCGTATGTTTTAGCTTATAGCAGAGAGTAGCCAAAGCTGCTCCCCTTGCTTGAATATGCTTTGTTAGCCCAAGCTCAAGTCTGATTTGTGCTGGTGAAGTGCATTGGGGACAATGAAAGATTTTCCTGTATATATGAATTAGGATTTTCTCCAGGACCAAGATGTCTCTGCCTCTCAATGCTTCACACCCATAAGCTAGGGTTGATATTATTTTTGCTTTAGCGGTTTTAAGTATCGGGGTATAGGAGGGCCCATTTATGTGCCTGAATAGCCATGATAGGTCTGCTGCGATGGCCATCCCTTTCTTTCTGATCTCCTCTTTATGGGACTTTAAGGAAATGTAAATATTTCATAGTTTTCTGAAATTCTTAGGGTCAATCTAAAATAGCTGATGCTTGGAAAACATTACAATCAAAAATGTATTGATATCAATGTCATGTAAGTACATAAATATATTTGTATAACTAGGAAGTAATGGAGCCCAAAACAGCGGATAAAGTTCAGGAGAATGATTCCTGGTGGTTTACAGAGATGAACTTAACTGTTTCCAATATATTTAAGCATGGTGGTGTTTCCTGTTGTGATAAAAACACAGAAAAGCATGTCCCCAAATCCAGTAATCCCCACTAGGATATTAACACCTGTTGTAAGAAATGCTCATCTCTTTAATGCCTGAATTCATCAATCAACTAGCAAAGTGGAGGGAGATGCATTCCATTCCATGCAAAGCATTCTTTGTAAGCAGTTGAACTAGATGCATTTTTTTAGCAATCTGCAGATTAGGCAACAGATGGTGGATTATGGATCAAATGTGTCAAATTATTGTCTTTGCCTAACTCTTGCTCTGCCAAACAAGACGCAGAAAGACCTGTAAGACTCAAACCCGGAAGACACTGCCTGGCATGTTAAATACCTGAGGAAATTAGCAGCGCAGGCGCTAGAGCGGTCACCTGCAGAGCCATGACTGGGAGACCCTGGCCATGAACTGAGGTCCTGTAATGACGTAACAAGGAGTAGTGCATACAACACAACCAGCTGCGGCCCGTGGAGGGAGTGCCGGTGGTACAGAAAGGCGGGGCGGGGGAGGGGCAGGGTGGAGGGTGCTAAAAATCAGAATATGGGTAATTGGAGGTAAGTAAACAATGTAATTATTAAAACGAATTTCGTAGCGCGAGCTGCATCGCATTTTGCGATGCAGGGCGCGCTACGAAATTTGTTTTATTTATTACAATTATTAGACTCGAAAATACCGAATCGGTAAAATTCGGTATTTTCGAATCAGTAAATTTAAATTACCTACATCTAGCCCCAAGTCCTGTCACCCTTAGCAGAACATCATTTTGTTACATAGAGATAATTTTAGACTGTGTGCTTTTTCATTGTTAGGGTTAAATACATTGCTTTAAAGTTGCCATATTAAGATAGCTCATCTTACCTTTGGATTTCCACTTTGACCTACAAACGTCAGTGGTCAGCAGCGCATCAAGTCAGAGTGGAGGTATCCAGTGTCTCTGCTCTTACTCTCCCTCCATTACCCTTTCCCGGTCTCTACTACTGAGTGTGATTCATTTGGAGAGGGGAGGAAGAGTGCATCACTCCTGGTGGATCCAGAAGACAAGGTTAGTCTTTTCTAACAATATGCTATTATTCTTCCCCTGCTGAAACATCCATCTGTTGATACCTAACATCAATGTTAAGCCAATAATCACCTCAAATCCATATTTTTTTCACCTAAGCTCTTGAATGGTTGGTATACAACCAACTTATTCTACCAGTTAAACTTCTAGCTACTTAATACTTGCAATTAGAAGTTTGTGAATTGCGCTTCACTTAAATGGCCCTCGAATCTACCTTCCTTAAATCTATCTTCCGTTCTCTGTTCACTATATTCACCACACCTTCATACACATTCTCTTCAGCCACTCACCTGCTGCTGAGGCTCCCAATGGCTCTGATGCGTTCATGCCCCTTGCCTCACTTGGATCATGGCCAAAGCTCTTGTCTGTTTCTCCCCTCGTCTTCAGACACATTACCAGTCTCTTGGGTCCCCACTCTCTCTCACCGCTGACCACCCTACCAACTGGCTTTCCCCAAAGCTCCTTACTTGGTTCTCCTCTGCTCTCACTGTAGATAAGCTTACTTGGAGAGATTTTTTGTGTTGATTAATTTATTTATACGTGATTTTATGTTGTACAAGCAAAGCACCCAGGGTTGCAGTGCACTTTACATGAGTGTTGTTCAACCAATTACAAGAATGTACAGAAAGTTCCAAAGGTTGCACATCACCTAGAAAAAAAATACATAATGGCTGAACATAAAGTAGTAATAGGGAAAACGCAGGCTCTGGGCTAGTCTTTTAGTTAGTGAAATAGTTGCAGTATAATCAGTATTTAAATTTGATAATTGATAGGAACAAATGCACAAATGCAGACACAGAGAGAGAATTTGATAGAACTAAGTTAGAACTTGAATCATTCATATATTATGCATGCAGAGCAGTGCGGGCTCTTCAGATCGATTTGAAACATTTTCCTAGAAAGAGGTGGCCCTGACAGCTAGTGGAATGGAGTTAAACATACTGGGATCTATTCCAGAGAAAGATTGTGTAAGAGAACCTTTCTTTTTTATAGGCTGGAGTTTCAAGCTGAAGTGGTCAGACCTCTGAAGGGGTCAATGGCTGCCTGAGATAACCAGAAAGGTCAGGGTCTCAAAGTCCAGTGCCTTGCGAGTGAGGCATGTTAAGGTACAGAAACTCATTGCCTCTATGGGAAGCCATTTCATTTGGATTGGCAAGATGTGATAGAACGTTATTGCGACTGTGTCCCATTGTGCAGTGGCATTCAGTGCTGCTTTGATAGGGTTCAGTTGCAGGTAGGAAATGCCTGTGAGAACCGATTAACTGTAGTTTAACTTCAAGAGCATGAGCGCTTTGGACCACTTATTGAAATCCAGTCCCGGGATAAAATTAGTCAATTCTTCAAGATAAGTGAAAAAACTGTCCTACATACAATTATATTACGTGAGATTGCAGCCTGAGGTGTTCAACTGAGATTAAACCAAGAGGTTTGTGCCAATCTATAACTGAGCATCTGCAGTTCAGAACAGAGAGGTCATTGGGTCAAAATCTCAGCAGAATAGTAGATTTAGAGTGTGGTGGGACGAAGAAACCCCTTTGTAAGTCCCTCTACTTTGAGGTGATATTGTGTTAACCATATTGACTATTCTCCAGGATTTAGGACACAAGTTCACCATCTCAAACAACTTATTTTCCATGTAAAACTGGTACAATATATTAGATTGGTAAAACGTATGAGAAATGTTCCATAAAAAGATTGAAAGGTATAGTCGTGAGGATCGAGCTTGAGGGACTGCTTTTTGGAGCCAACGACCTTCTTTTCATGTACTGACACTGTTCATCTAGCATGATAAGAACCATTTGAGGACTGCGATATTCTCTCCTCGCTAATCCTTATGAGAGTGGAGTGATCAACTGTGTCAAAATATGCTGAAAGGTCTGGAAGATGAGAAGGCAGGCAAATATAGAAACATTGTGATAAAAATAGTGTCCTAAATACTATTTACAAAAATACTAACCCATGGGATGTACATTTTCTCTAATTAGATTATATTCTCACAGTGATATTCTGGTACCACACCACATGCAGGAATCAGTTATCCTAGTTGAGAATCTTCAATTCATCAACTATTTTTCGGGTTAGGGCCTCTATGGTGTATCCTCACCTGAAATTCAGCAAAACAGGAGTTCGACAATGAAGTTTCTTTTCCACTATGATAAAATTGAGATGGGTCTACATACAGCTACCTAGCACCCTAGCTAAAAAGAGTAGGTCAGAAGTTCTGTCCAATGTCTTTTTAGTAATGGTGAGACATGGCCTGGCAGTGTACCTTGTGGGGAAAGTGGTTAATCAGGTTTATTAAATAGGATTTGGCATCTTTAGGGTATAAAGAAACTGTAGGTGTCAATTTAACTTCAGAGTAGGACTTCAATCAGTCACCACTAACACCTCAGTACCACCTGTTCAATGTCAAGAACATCCGGTAATAATTCCCATTTCACTCAGTCGTAATCCTGCTGAACGCACTGATCTCTTGTATGCTAAACTGATGCAACCTCTTCTGGTGAAGGAGATGCATGACAGGGTCTCACATGATCCCTTTCACATCTGGTCAAGTTATGCTCCTCAGGTTCTGGCAAACTCCACTCCCCGGTAATTTTTTCCTCCAGGTCACCTTTGTTGGAATACCCCTCAGACCCAGCTCAGAGAGATACCCTCCCTTTCTGAGTTTGAACGAGACCTAATGTCACAACTCCTGCCTCTGGAACGTAAAGCGCCCTCTCCCACTCAAGGTACACAAGTGTGTAAGTATAGACATATTTTTAAATATGACTTGTAATGCATGCATCCTTGTATTAAACTCACCAAACCTCATATATCATCACAACTTCTTCATGTACCAGTATTGGAAAGAAGCCTTTATCTACCACCTTTGTAGCTTTGTGGAGCACTTTTTTGAGAAGGCCATTTTACGTTGTTTTTTTTTTTTAATAAAATAGACTCAAACTCCACCCTCATGTCGGCGTTCATGGCACAAATTTGAGAACTGAACAAGATAAGGACCTAATGGACCTTTTACTGACAGCAGCTGTGAAAATGGTCCTAACCAACTGGAAAGACTCGAGCAAAACTAGCTACAAAGGATGGATCAACTGGGCCACGCATCTCAGAGGAGCAGACAATATTGCACTACAATGTTCACCCTGGAAAGCGTCTCCGAGTGTGTTATGGGAAGCTCTGGGCACTTACCTAGACTCGTATGAACCCCCATAATTTTGCTCCTTAGTATAACATGGTTGGACCTTCATGCGAGCTCAAACATCCTAAAAGTGGGTCAGATGTAATGCAGAATGTATAGCTGATGCCAATGTAATGTAAAGAGACTGTATCTCTCTCCACGCCTGTCCTATTCCTTTTATGTTTCACCACTAATTTTTTCTGTCCTTTCCCTCTTACATCTTTTTCGGTCTAAAAAAAACAAACAATTGGGGCTAGCTAGATATCCACAAATGTATAAACTACTATTATCCATTCTTGGCTAACCCTGTAACAGTGGTTGTGATTGTATTCTTTATAACAAAAAAAATAAAATAATAAACAATATAAAAAACACACATCTTTAGCCATTCACAGGTATTTCAACATACACACACATACATACAGTCACAGATATAAGTACCAACAGAGAATCAAGAAACCACAGCTGCCATGTATCCACACAGTCACACAGCACATGCAGACACAGTGACACACAATCGTTCACAGAAATAGGCAAATACACACACAGACATATACAGGAACGCACTGGCACTTACCCACACGCAGACATATGGTCACAACAGAGATGACACCACCCACAAAAACAAACCCAGTCAAAGATGAGTTGACAAACACTGACATGTCCACGGAGAGTCACAGCCACACATATATGTACTCACATGGAAACATGCTGACACACACAGGCACATGCCTTCAACACACAGGTATCAGCACTTAGGTACCCAGAGAAGCAAAACAGATATGTGCTCAGATAGCCCCACACACGCACATGATTGTACAGACATGTTCACACACATGTATGAAGATACACAGTGGCACGAACAGCAACCTGGGCACCCTGGTTTGAATTAGACTGTGAGTTGGATACTAATAACATCACAGTGATACAACCCCTGATGTTGGGCACAAGTGACCGGCGTTGTTTACTATAATTCATTGTTTTTACAATGTGTACATCTGCTCGACCCGGAGTGACAGCTACAAACTCAAAGATGTATAGAGAACGTCTAAAAAACATAACAGGCTCCGCCGTTATAAATGATAGCGCCTCTGTTTACACAAATTGCAGACAGTGATGAAACTGTAAATATACACTACCCCAAACACCTGCCCCGCAGCCTCCCAGCACACCCTGATTTCTAGAATCCGGTCTGACCCGGATGATGGGCCCCATGTGTTCCGTCTCACGTTTCAGATGTTCTTGCTGCCACAATTAAACAAACACTTGCCAATGTTGTACTGTTTTTTTGAGCTACTACCCTTTTCAAGAACATAAAATTAAATAAAATGAGTCGGATCACCAAATAAAATAACTATAGCAAATATAATAAAAATGCACCTGAAACGTAAGTCTGAGTTTTGTTTCGAAAAATAAGTCCCACATTATAGAAAATAACTTGTTGAACTGTTAACCCCAAGCGCCTGTCAGATATAAACATATAATATAGAGTATACCTTGACGTAAAACCGAGTACTCGGACACTCCGCCCTGCGCTGCTCCTTGTCTGTGAGATGCTGTATAAACGGTCTGTTTATTAGGAGAAAGAAAGAGACCCTTGAACCGTCCGCCATCAGCCACGGAAGCACGTGGGAGGGGCGCGAGGCGTGCTATTACCAGAGGCGCGAATCAACACTGGGTTAATATGTCAGCAAATTCTATTACAGGACCGGAGGATGCAGATTATGCTTCACATTTCTTTACTGCAATAAACACAGCAGCCAATGAAAATTAATATTTTCATAAATAACAGTGAAACAAACTACATTTCCCATGATAACACATGAGTATAGGCACGCCCCCATAGTCCATAAGAACCCCTTGCGTGCTCCCATCATCCTCTTTCTTGGCTGCTCACAGCAAGAGTTAAGTGCACCTATTTACTGGTCCCCTCAATCTGCTGTAGCTTGGGGATATTCTATTTTATTGAAAATATATGATATGTATGCATTTAATGTGCTTTATTCTGTTTATACTTAGCGCTACGATTTGATACTCAGTATGTCAGTTATTCGTTGTGTTGCCTTATTGTAATGGTCGCGCTTTAAAGCGCTCAGGGACTCTGCATTCAGCGCTGCTGGGTCGCTCCAGCTCTCGGCGCTCACTTTCCTTCACGCGCTTTGAGCGCTTTTGTTGCTCGGTCTCTGACCGACAGGGAGCCGGTCGCATCGCTCAGAAGAGCCGTTTCCCGGTAGCGCTGTGGCGCGCGTTGGGCTCCCCTGGTACGCCCTTCACGTTTAGGCCGGGTGGCTCACGGCCGACGCGCGTGCCCAAACGCTGACCAATATGGGCTTGTTTCTAGTAGGATTTGGTCGCGTTTGGGCGGCGCGCCTCGGCGCGATCCCCGATCTTACACGGGACGCATTTACAGTGCATCCTTCACACCGGCAGGCTCCCTGGGTGATCGCCTTTTAAGAAAATTGCTGAAAGGTTGTAAAATACAGGGCCTTGGAGTGAGCACACACTCCTATGAATATTTGGCCAGGTCTTTGACCCTAAAGAGTACAGCTTTGCTGAGGGGGTTTGGGAATAGTTCCAAATTGTCGGTGTGCTGTGGGCTGACCCCCCCCCCCCCCATTACCCCTCCTGTGTGTGGACAGTAGGGATCTGTCCCAGTGTATTAATATTTACTCCAGGCAAGATGGAAGAGTGGGCACAAGACCCCGAGGAGTATTATGGAGGAGAGCAGGAAGTTGGAGACGGACAGCAGGAGGCTGTTCTAGAGGACAATAATGTGGAGGCTTTGGATGCCTCAGTCCAGGCTTCAGTAAATAAAGCCATGGAAACTAAAGTTCCTCAAACGGTGCAACAAGCACTAGCTGTGGCACTTCGTCCGATCAGGAAGCAACTGGAAGGGTTTGCCAAACGTCATGGATATGACAAGCCAAAGAAACAGAAGAAGGAACAGGCCTCTTCCTCAGCCACTACCTCGCAGTCCCAGGTTCAAACTCAAGAGCAATGGCCACACTCTCAGACACTCGCGTCTTTACCAGCGTCAGGTATGGGGGACCACCCTTATCAGGCGGGAAGGCAAAGGCTAAGCGCCCAATTCAAGTGGATACTGGTACCACTACTACCAATACTGATACGGACACTGATACCTCAGAGGAGCCCCCTCCTCCGAAGAAAGCCAAGGTGGCCCCTAAGGAGGCGGCAGACAAGGCTAGCACTCCGTTTAATTTTGATACTTCAGACATTGTGCACCCCAGGTCATCAGACTGGGTTCCACCCCCTGCGGTGTCTTCGTACCTTCACGACAATCTAAGGAAGGGTTTCTCCAGAGAAGTCCGTAGTCGTTTAAAGTCCGAGTGTCCCCGCTCTGACCTGCCAGACAGTGTGGCGGAAACTCCGGAAATTGATGCCAGTATGTTGACCTTCTTGAAAAAATTCTCGAAAGACCCCAAACGTGGACTTGATCGTGCTTGGCGGGGTTGCCAAGACAAAATGCTCGACGTGGTGGGTCCATTGGCAAAGATACTAGAGATGGCTCTAGCGGCCAAAGAAGGCGCTACACCGGTTGACCCGGACATATTGGCGGGCTGGACTCAGCGCGCCATCTGCCTCATCGGCAATGCAAACTGTGCGATCTCCACAGAAAGACGCAAATCCTTATTACTCAGGATGGACGGCAACCTGGCGGAATTAGCAGAGGCAGAACCAGGCCCCCTTGCCGATGGCCATTTGTTCGGAGACCGATTCGTAAAGGATGTGTCCAAATACGTTGGGACATTCACTGCTTTGGACAAAGCTCAAAGCGGCATTAAGCGAGCCCTCACCCAGGGTGTTTTCAACAGGGCCGGACGAGGCGGGGGCCGCTCGTCGGGCCGAGGCTACCAACAAGGCTCCCAGAGAGGTGATTATGGCCGTGGAAGAGGAGAGTGGGATTCCACCCGTGGTGGTACCTTTTACCCGTCTCGCAGAGGCTTCAACAGGGGCCGTTTCCAGGGAAACAACAGAGCAAATTTCAAATCCCAGCAAAAGACAGGTGAGTGTAATAGATCTCTCTCTGCTTCCACTGGGGGGTCGCATACAACATTGTCTTTCACAATGGCAAGCCTTGACCCAGGATGCCTGGGTTCTGCAGACTGCACAGGGGTTTCGGCTGAACTTTTATTCCCATCCGACACAGGTATCCTTTCCCCGTCCTCTCCATTTTTCCCTACAAGATCGCAGTTTCATAGACAAAGAAATTGCAGACTTGCTGCAGAAGTGCGCTATTGCGCAATGCCAGAACGCAACTCGCGGTTTCTGCAGCAACGTTTTCATTGTTCAGAAGAAGGGAGGCGGCAACAGGCTAGTGCTCAACCTTGGGGATTTCAACCAGTACCTTACATACAACCATTTCAAAATGGAAGGTATTCACCTGTTGGCAGACTTATTACAGGACGGAGACTGGTTAGTCTGTCTAGACCTCAAAGACGCCTATTTGTCCATACCAATTTTTCCTCCACACCACAGGTTCCTGCAGTTCCTTTGGAACGGCCAGTGTTACGATTATTTGGCTCTTCCTTTCGGGCTCTCCTCGGCTCCCTGGTGCTTCACCAAAGTGATGAAACCAGTGGTAGCTCACCTCAGAGAGAGAGGAATCAGACTTATAATTTACCTAGACGATATACTGATAATGGCGCAGAGCCAGTCCACACTCCAGCAGCACTTAGACATGACGATGTCGCTGCTGCAGAGCTTAGGCTTTGTTATCAATCAGAAGAAGTTGGTGATGGTACCGACACAGGTGATAGACTTTCTGGGGTTCACCATAGACTCACAGACGGCCCAATTGTGCCTTCCGCAAGCGAAGTTGAGAGACTTGAAGAAAGAGATTCTGAAATTACTGGACAGGCAGATGGTTACACTCAGGGCGATTGCCAGAGTAGTAGGGATCTTGGCCTCGTCAATTCGGGCCATATTCCCGGGCCCTCTTCACTACAGGGCACTCCAACGCCTGAACATCAAACATCTTCAGAGAGGTCTGTCATACACGGACTCAGTTCCATTGTCGGAGGAGGTCCGGACCGAGTTACAGTGGTGGCTCGGACACGTAGAAGCCTGGAACGGCAGGGCGATCTTCGGATCACAACCAGAGGTGGTAATCGAATCAGACGCCAGCAGATGGGGCTGGGGCGCGCGCTGCGGAGATATTTCCACAGGCGGCAGATGGTCAACGCAAGAGCTAGATCTACACATAAACTGCTTAGAGCTCCTCGCGGGATCGTTTGCGATCCGCACGTTATCCCCGAGGCGGACATCTTGCTGTATCCTGCTGCGTTTGGACAATGTGTCCGCAGTGAGATACATCAACAAGTTGGGCGGCATGAGGTCGTCACTTCTTGTTCAAATGGCCAAGGACTTTTGGCACTATTGCCTCGAGAATCAGATCTCGGTGATAGCGGAATACATCCCGGGACAGTCCAATCAGGTGGCGGACTGGAATTCCAGGTACCTACGGGAATACAGCGACTGGAAGCTGCTTCCCCAGGTGTTTCAGTGGTTAGAGACGATTTGGGGTCCTTTTCAGACGGACCTATTCGCCTCCAGGCTGACCTATCAGATTCCCAGGTTCTTCAGCTGGAGGCCGGATCCGATGGCGACTGCAACCGATGCCTTTCTCCAGGATTGGTCGCAGGGGATTCAATATGCCTTTCCCCCGTTCCTGTTGATCCCCAGGGTAATGACACAGGTGATCAGGCAACAGGCGGAAATAGTCATGGTGACACTGAAGGACTGGACTTTTTAACAGTACCAGCGGTGCCAGGGAACAACACCTATAACCTTCATGGGATACCTGTTTCGGCGCACAAACTACAGAGACACGGGACACTTCCTTCGGCGTCAAAGATTCAAGGTTTATTTACTGCAGGGAACACAGAAGTCACAACAAGTACAACACGTGCAACTTGGGGAGACTGCTTCAAATTGGTTCTGTGGAGCGCTCCTTTTATACAGATTTTACTCATAGGACAACATGGTACACAAAAGTTTACAACCTGGTTCCCATAATTATCCCCCAGAGGGGTCGCTTTGGTCACTTTGGTACACATAAGGTCCGGAACATAAGTGCGGAAACATTTGGCGGTTCCCAACTGTAAAAACCCATCTTCCCAACATTAGTGAATTCCGATCGGCAGTAAAACAGATCGAAATAGGGACAAAGACAGGTGCAGAGGAAGATGGAGACAGTGGGGAGATCGAAAAGGGTGTAAAAGGGGAGGTATCGGGAAACACGAGATACAGGCATCAAAGGGACGTGCCTAATGAGATGCACGGCTGAGACAATAAACCGGCACGGCAAAAGCGGGGCCATCTGCCTTACAGTATCATCCCCCTCATCGTAAAAGATATTTACAAAGAACATGTGTCTTCCACAAATATCTTGAGAGTCCCAAGGTAACGAAGCGGACAGTGTCCGTTCGCTGGCTACTTGAGGGCAAGAGACAAAATGGATGCCGTATCTAAGATGGAACCCGTGGGTACAGATGAAAAAACCCACATATCAAACGAACGGTTTAAGTTAGCACAGCGAAACTGCGTATACTTACTAAACTCGTCATTTGCGGTTCTTAGATACCAGACTCGACCATATTCGTGCGAGTCGAAAACATCACTTACAATTGTCACGGAACCTCAGACGCTCCTTTTGCCCTCATGTAGGCAAGCACTAGTCGGAATCATATTCGATATTCATCAGACCCTCGAGATGTTGCTGTAGCATAGCTCTGTCCAACCGAGACCCTTTGGTAACAGGTGGCTGTCTCATACACGTTGTAGCACAGAGGCCACATAAGGCAGGACCGCACTGCACGCAAAGGCAACACGTGAACAGGAACGCTACAACGACTCCAATGATCATCAGAATCTTCCAACCCCAAGTCGACATCAGGCCCCAAAACCATCCAAGTAGCGTCCAATCCCCTACATCCACGTGTATGGATTCGGAGATCTTATGCAACTTCGAGATGGCTTGATAGACAGTCGGAGCGTTATCAGGAATGAAAATACAGCAGCTCGAATGGATCACCTTACATACCCCACCTCGATCTGCTAAGATCACGTCTAAAACCATACGGTTTTGTAACGTCATAAGTCTATCCGCCTGAAGTTCTGTGGTGATATTACCAAGGGCACTGGCAGTAATATTAGCTGTCGATTCTACCACTCGAGTCAACTGTCTCAGGTTCCTACTATTAACCATAGGTCCCCAAAATGGGAGGAAACCCTTGAAAAAGTCTCCTGCCTCTTGACCGGCAGTATCCTCTTTGCTAATTACGCCTCTCACAACTCTAGTTTTGTGATAATCTGCATCTACAGTAAACGTCGGAGGCAACATGTTTGCGATAAAACATGAGCCCATGAAGTCAGAGGGCAACCATGCATACGCACGATCATGACAAATAAAGTATGTACCCTTGGCAGCCAAAAACACAGGGGACGAGACCATTGGCAAAATATAATTTTTAGTGCAAGCACTCTCTCCAAGTCGGGCTTTCGATCTACGGCCGCGACCTATTAAACAAAAATTACCAATGTGGGGTACGACCCATATCGGAGGCGAGCTTTTAAGCTGTTTTTCACCAGTAAACACACTATATTCGCCTCTACTTAGGACCCTATAGGCTTGTACCTCTTCTTCAGGGATAAGCGAGGGATCATAGATATCGCTATCTAAATCCTCTATTGCTATAGACAAAGGTTTTTGGTACGATGTAGGACCAGAGTAGGGGGAACGTGGTTCTCGAATGGGGTGGAAACCCAGTGCGCTTTGAAACATTGTTTGAAATGCTCGAGCAGACCCTTGGGAGCTATACGGTAACACCAGATATGGAATTCCCTTATCCGTAGTATGCGGCATCAACCCACAACCCAACAATTAGTAGTGTTAACCACTAACTGATGTTGATGAAGGAGCTGAATAAAGGAATTGTTGCGGAATTCTGCACGTCTAGCCTGCTCGTGTTCAGGTAAGATGTGAAAAGAATGAGGAGAATCAGTGGAGATGAGTTTAAGGTCAGGGGTAGGAGTAGGTATGATAGAAGGCAAGAAGTAAGACATCGTGTAATATACTCCACCCGCCAATAACGCAGAAACAGTCACAAACAGTATGAATATTTGGAACACAAAACATTTGGTACGACTGAGTTGCTGCAGCTTGAATCTTTGTGCTTGAGCTCTTTCCAAGTCCATCAGCTTTGAAAATGCCATTCCCTATGACCGTCCGCAACGTTTCTTGACGCACTTCGTTCTGTGTAGCAATAGTCAATTCCTAGGAGTTCCCAGGAACCGACGGTCTTTAACCTAGCGTCAAGACCTACTAACCAGAAGGAAGTACGCGCGCGGCCCTACGGCCTTCATTTCACAAATATATATATATATGCGAAAACACTGTCTCTCAGCTGTGGAAACAAAAAGTGTAAGGAACGAAGCTCAATGAATATGTACAAAATAATTACAATAGTATGAGTGTTCAAACTGATCATGGAAAACGGGATAATGCACTTGTCAAGGGACAGAACGGGGTTTTTTTATTAGTCTTTAGTGCTGGATCGCAAAAAATATCGGGTTTTCCCAGGACGTGTCTGTTCGTTAAACAAAAGATCTGTCGAAGGGACAACGCCCTGTTGATCAGCTGAATGTTCTGGTCTTGAGTCTTCTGATGACAAGTGTTCAACAATGCCTTTTTGCTGCACTGAGGATTCTCCGACAGGTTGTGCGTCGCTGAAAGGTACAAACGCTGACAATCCTTCGGTTTCAGTTGATGCAATGCCTTTCCTCACCCACGAGTCTGCTGGCAACGGGATGGGGACTTTCTTGGTATGGGTGGCATGCACCCAATTCTTTCGCCCCTCAAGACGAACTGCAGTTCTCGTGGCAAGGAGGACCTGATAGGGTCCAGTGAACCTGGGATCCAAATTGTTCTTGCGCGAAAAATTTCGCGTTACCACCCAATCTCCGGGCTGGAGCTGGTGGCCTGGACCCTCCGTCTGCGTCGGCAATGCTTCGTGAACCTGTTGGTGAATTAACCTCAGTTTAGCAGTCAAGTCATGAAGATAATCGATCAACATTGGATACTCAAGATCACAAAAGGCACCCGGTCTAGGGACCCCCCAAACATTGGCAGGGCGACCGAACACTATTTCATAGGGACTGAGCCCTACTCGGGAGTGTACAGTTGCCCTTGTTGACAGTAATGCTAAGGGTAAAGCGTCAGGCCATGTAAGACCTGTCGTAGCCTGAATCTTTGCTAGTTTTAGTTTAAGGGTGCCATTGTACCCTTCAACCAAACCAGCTGACTGAGGATGATTGGCACTATGGAATTTCTGATTAATTCCAAGGCCCTTGCACACACTCTTCATCACACTCCCCACAAACTCACTTCCGTTGTCTGACCACACAATTCTAGGCATTCCATACCGAGGAAAGTATTCCTTCAGTAGGATTTTCGCAGTGGACAAAGCAGTATTGTCTTTGAGAGGATAGGCCTCAATCCATCGGGAGAATGCGCAAACAACAACTAAAACGTATTTCAAGTTATTGCATCGCTCCATATGGATGAAGTCCAATTGGATCACCTCAAAGGGACATGAAGGGGGAGCAAAACTACCAGGAGGAGTTGGGGTTCCCTTACCAGGATTGTACAACATACATACCATACAATTCTTAACCAAGCGTTCAGCACATTTCGTAATACCATCATTCTTCCACACAGGAAACAGCAATTTACAGATACCTTTCGCGCTAATATGTGCTAACCCATGTGCCATAGTCACAACAGCCAGCACATATGCATCAGGCAACATCCATCTTTTCTGTTCCGATAAGTCAATCCAACAACCATTCGCATCCAACTTTCCCTTACTTTCTTTCCACTTCGTCTTTTCAGTCTCGGTGGCCTCATTCTGAATTGCTTTCACACTCTCGATAGTGTTTTCACACATACTTGATTCTGCAGGCCACCTAACCGAACTCGTCACATACATTCGAGTGCTAAAGTTCCGAGCAGTCTCCTTAGCAGTCTCATCCGCAAACGCATTACCACGACCAACATCATCCGTCACCTTACGATGCGCACTACATTTAACAATCGCCACTTGCTTAGGCAACGTAAGTGCATCCAAAAGATCATTTACAAGCTGGCCATGCTGAATCTTCGTACCATGTGACGTAAGGAATCCTCTCTCTCTCCACAGTCGTCCAAAACTATGTGCCACACCAAACGCATATTGGCTATCTGTAAACACATTCACCCGTTTATCTTTAGACAACACACACGCTCTCGTCAAAGCAATTAACTCAGCAGCCTGAGCCGAATTCTGACTTAACCTTGCGTTTTCCACAATCGTTCTCAATGTAACTACAGCATACGCAGTTGTCACATCACCGTTCGGCAACTTGAAACAAGAACCATCCACATACAAAGTACCATCGGGATCTGTCAATGGAGTATCTTTTAGGTCAATGCGACCCTTGGTTTCCTCTTCAGTTCTGAGATAGCAGTCATGTACTGCTTCACCACTTGATTCTGTGTCGATCGGCAGCAATGTTGCTGGATTCAACACATTACATCGTTTTATCCGTATGTGACTGGCCAGCAACGTCAACTCATATCCAGACAATCTTGCACTTGTCAGATGTTGAGTTTTCGTTCGGTTCAATAGAGTGTCGACTGCATGCGGAACCATTACCGTGAGCATATTATCCATGACTAGACCTGCGGACTGTCGAATGGACGCCGCAGCTGCCGCTGTTGCCCTTAAGCAACTTGGCAAAGCTCTTGCTACTGGGTCTAAAGTCGAAGAAAAGTAAGCACATGGGCGTTGCTTACCACCAAAAGGTTGTGTCAAAACACTCAACGTGCAACCATCCCTCTCGTGAACGTATAGTGTAAACGGCTTACTGTAGTCAGGAGTGCTCAAAACAGGAGCCGAACACAACGCATCACGCAATTCAGAAAAACTTTTCTGACATTCTTCAGACCAAGGTACTGGGGATGAAACATCTTTGCACGTAAGGGCTATCAATGGTTTCGCCAACAATGAAAAATTTGGAATCCATTGTCTGCAGTAGGACGTAATACCTAAAAAGGCGCGAACATCTCTCTGGGTTTTTGGCACAGTCATTCGGGAAATCGCTGCAATTCTCTCTGGGGTCAACCTTCTCCCTTCTTTTGACAATAAGTGACCTAGATAGGTAACTTCTTGACAACAATACTATAGCTTTGAAGGCGATACCTTGTGGTGCAAGTCATGTAGATAGTGTAACAATGATACTGTAGCCGTTTTGCAAATAGTTTCTGTATCAGCTGCCACTAAAAGATCGTCAACGTATTGAATCAAAGCTGCACCCGTTGGTAATACAAAGTCATCAAGTTGACCTTTAAGTGCTTGGCTGTAGATTGACGGACTCTCACAGTAGCCCTGTGGAGCGCGTTTTAGCCTAAAACTGCGACCACCTAATGAAAATCCGAATAGGTCTCTGCTTTCCTCTGCAATTGGGATGCTAAAGAAAGCATTCTTTAAATCGATCACTGTGAACCAGGAGGCAGATGCCGGGATCATTGTTAATAAAGCCGTAATGTCAGGGACCACGGGGAATTGTGGAACCACTATTTTGTTTACCTCTCTCAAATCTATAACGAAACGGTACACAGGAGGTTTAGTTGGGTCAGTTCGTTTCAGAATTGGCAATACAGGGCTATTACATACATTTCCACGAGTTTCTTCAACAACACCCTTTCCAATGAGATCATAAACAATTGCTAACAGCGCTCGTTCGCCCTCGAGAGAAATACGATATTGAGGTAAACGCGGTAATCGCGCATTTGGTTTCAATTGAATCACATAGGGTGGAATGTCTAACAGGCCCACGTCATTGGGACCTGTGGCCCATAAGGACGCAGGGAGGGAACTCAACTCCGGTGGGAATTTATCGACTGACAAATACATGGGAGAGATCACTCTCCGTCCCAATGTAAGCTTCACTCCTTCGGGGGAACAATACAATGTTGCATATAATCGTTTCAACAAATCCAGACCCAAAAGATTTTCACCACAACCTGTAGATAGAATCAGTGGAGCGGTTAGCTCACGTGGTCCAATCATAAGAGGCAAAGGATTAGAGACTGGGTTACTAACAGGGGCGCCAGAGAATCCAACGGAAACGTTCGTTAAGCCAGACAAAGGTGCGCCAGGGAGTTTTGAATGCATGATGGAACTTTTTGTCGCACCAGTGTCTAACAGAAAAGGCTCAACTACACCCGATGTAGCCACTGCAACGTAAGGCCCACTCTGATCGACCGGAACTGACACTACTCCCTCTCTTTGTCGTTGGCTGTCCTAGTAATGGTCATTTACAACAGTTTCATACTCTACATAATAATCATCAACATTATACTGTGCAGATCGAACTGACCCCGCATTTCGCTGATCAAAGTAATTATTTACATCCGATTGATTTTGATAACGATCACTCTGATTGTGGGATGAACCACGACCTCTACCACGAAGTGCCTGTTGAGGACCACCACCACGGTTTCCACGTGTCGACACACCATTCAGACGGTCCCGTAAGGCAAGACAATCATATTTTAGGTGTCCCTCTTTCCTACAATATGCGCACTGATTATACCCAAGTGAAGATCTGGAATCAAAGTTGTCAGAGCGCGGCTGTGTTCTATCGAGCTGTGCTCGTGGTCGATACTGCTGTTGTGCATCATTTTGGCTTGATCGTGGAGGGTATGCTTGCTGCAACAAAACCTTCGTTTTGAGCTCCTTCGTTTTCTTTTCTACACGATCACTTTCTTCCTTTTCCCTATTCTCATAATACTGAGCCGTTGCTAGTATTTGCGCAGGGGTTGAAACTGCCCATGCACTTTCTGAATTCTTTAGTTTGTTGCTTAGTTCAGGCAACAAATTCGACACGAATTTGTCAACGAATAACCGCTGGCCTCCCTCAGCGCCCATGTCCTGGCCGCTGTGGTCGACAAACGCTTCCTCAAACCTTGTAAAGAAATCCGAGACACTCTCGTCTTTCTTTTGCTTACAAGCTGATAACTTATCCCAGTTCACCTTCATCGCTGGCATGAGAGTTTTCATGAGCGTAATGATTTTCTGAGGCAAATCCAAGATCAACTGTTCAGGCTTGGCCCCACGGACTTGTAATGCATCAGCTGCTAGCAGTGCAGCCCAATCACCCCCTAATTCAGCTGCGTGATTGGCTTGACGAATTTTAGCCCAAACTGGTTGCGGTACAACGTTGCCAAACAACATGTCGATGTCGGCAAGGTTCATAATAGAAGCTTCTATCAGTTGTGATAACTCCTTATAATAACCAGCCGGATTTTTACGCGGATCGGGTAAGGATTGCTTCACTTGCAAAACTTCCGATCGTTTCCATGGAAGATGTATCCACACTCTTCGAAAATGCGGTAGCACCACAGGGTTACCCTGCGGATCTCCAGGCACCCACAGTGGCGGGACTTCTCTCATAGGATACTGACCAGGAACCGCTTTCCAGTTTTCAGTGGTATCATCTAATGATACCCGAGAATGTGCTGTGGGTCTGAATGCTAATAAGCGTTCCACGGCACGTCGTACATCGTCTCCTATAATCATACCGTTTGAAAAGTGACTCTGAAGTTCAATTATGTCGGACGGTACATTATCTACATCATCATTATACCATTCTTCTCTCAAAAAGTTACACATCTCCTCAAATACGAATCTCTGCGTAGGCTCATTAAACTGAGAAAACGTATCAAAGACTACACGTGGAGTGTAATTAGCAGGATGTCTTATCCACCTATGTGCCATTGTTACTAACGTCTCTTTCTCCCTACCACTAGGGATCTGACTCCGTCTCTGAGGAGTTTCAGATAAATTAGACGAAAATAACGGACCAGAAAGAGGTGAATAAAGGGTAGCAACAGAGTTAGGAACACGCTTACGAACAGAAGGAGAAAGAAAAACAGGGGCAACAACACTGGAGGTGAAGGAAGGCATAGTAGGAACGGACAAGATAGTTGGAGTGGCAGAAACAACAGTCTGCGAAGGTACAGGTACAGGAGCAGTAGGAACGAGGACAGGTGGTGAAACAAACGTAGGGTTAACAGCGGGCTGACCCGCAGCCGCTGGAGCAACAAGAGGTACAACAGGAGGTACTACAGGAGCAACTACAGGAGCAGTAGCACCCTGTACATAAGGAGGTGGTGATTTCATCAAGTATGACAGCAAGGAATCCTCCTTCAAATCTTCTTCTTTCTTTTCTGATTTATTCGGTAAAACTGGGTAACATTTATCTATTTTCATGTGATGCAATCTAGTAGCGATTTCCATGTCTTTTTCTTCTTTGTCTTGTCTACATTCTTTTATAGCTTGCATTACAGGAACGAACTCTTGCTTTTGCTCCGTTTTAAGTTGTTTGATTTCTTTCTGCTTGGCCTCTTTACGCCATATCCGAAAAGAATCAAACATAGCTGGCCTAGCTTTCTTTGAAAATAATTTAGCCTCAAGATTATCTAAAATCGAAAGTTCAAAAGTTCCATGTGGTGGCCATCTAAGGTCACCGTCTTTCTTTGTATAACGGACCCAGTAATCATTATAGATTATAGGACCCACACCATGTCGACTATAAAGATCATGTATCGGAGTTCCAACTGGAGGTATCGGACATGAGTCCTCCAACCGGGAATCCATTGCGCAACATTTGAAAATACGAAACAAATCACTATGGCTAGGCATCGTGCACACTAACCTAGTATCAAACTTCAAGGATTACCGAAGCAATAAAACCTCGTGTAAGTCAAAACCCTCGGTTTTTGGCAATTGCAACTGTCAAATAATACTAAAAACCAATACTAAGAACCACAAATGCAATGGAACCATGCAATACAACAAAGCCTTAAGGCTATTACAAAGCTCGGAGAGGAGAGCTAACCACAAAGCCTGAGGAGGCTATTACAAAGTTCAGTGAGCTATTACCACAAAGCCTTAAAGGCTAACCACAAAGCTTTCAAAAGCTAGAACAACCACTAAGGACTGGGAGCGACCCACAAATACTTAACTCAGAACTTCAATGGCGTCACCAGGAAGGCCCGTCTGTCGTCTCGCTTGTACATAAGGTCTACGCCGGGCGTCGAAGACAGGTCGACAGTCAGGGCATCGGTCCGTCGCAGCCGTCAGGAGGCGGGAATCTTCGCAGGGAAAAACTTCGGGCCACTTATTTCGACAACAGGATCGATGAAGCGGGGTGCACCTTCCCTCGGAGATTTCACACGAAGGTCCTCACGATCATCAGGCTTTGGACCGGTACCGCTGAAGTCGCCCCACGTTGGGCGCCAACTGAAGGACTGGACTTTTTAACAGTACCAGCGGTGCCAGGGAACAACACCTATAACCTTCATGGGATACCTGTTTCGGCGCACAAACTACAGAGACACGGGACACTTCCTTCGGCGTCAAAGATTCAAGGTTTATTTACTGCAGGGAACACAGAAGTCACAACAAGTACAACACGTGCAACTTGGGGAGACTGCTTCAAATTGGTTCTGTGGAGCGCTCCTTTTATACAGATTTTACTCATAGGACAACATGGTACACAAAAGTTTACAACCTGGTTCCCATAATTATCCCCCAGAGGGGTCGCTTTGGTCACTTTGGTACACATAAGGTCCGGAACATAAGTGCGGAAACATTTGGCGGTTCCCAACTGTAAAAACCCATCTTCCCAACATTAGTGAATTCCGATCGGCAGTAAAACAGATCGAAATAGGGACAAAGACAGGTGCAGAGGAAGATGGAGACAGTGGGGAGATCGAAAAGGGTGTAAAAGGGGAGGTATCGGGAAACACGAGATACAGGCATCAAAGGGACGTGCCTAATGAGATGCACGGCTGAGACAATAAACCGGCACGGCAAAAGCGGGGCCATCTGCCTTACAGTATCATCCCCCTCATCGTAAAAGATATTTACAAAGAACATGTGTCTTCCACAAATATCTTGAGAGTCCCAAGGTAACGAAGCGGACAGTGTCCGTTCGCTGGCTACTTGAGGGCAAGAGACAAAATGGATGCCGTATCTAAGATGGAACCCGTGGGTACAGATGAAAAAACCCACATATCAAACGAACGGTTTAAGTTAGCACAGCGAAACTGCGTATACTTACTAAACTCGTCATTTGCGGTTCTTAGATACCAGACTCGACCATATTCGTGCGAGTCGAAAACATCACTTACAATTGTCACGGAACCTCAACACCGTGGTCGACGTCGCAAGCTTGGTTTCCCAAGTTGTTACAGTGGAGTTGCGATCGTCCACGGTTACTACCGAACTTGGAGTGGCTATTGCAGGGCCCTCGTCAGGAACAGCATCCTCTAGTAGTGGAGGGCAGACTAACCCTGATGGCATGGCGGCTTTCAGGGAACAGTGGCACCTGCCAGGAGTTTCGAAAGAAACTTCAGAGTTCATCAAGCAAGCATGGGCTCCATCTACCAGGAAGCGTTACTCCGCGGCCTGGAAAGACTGGGTGGATTGGTGCATGGGAAGACAGGTGGATCCCGTGGGGGCGGAGTTATCCCACATGTTAAATTTTTTGGCGAGCAAAGCAGCTGGCGGCCTAGCCTATCGCTCGGTGAATAATTTCCGCTCAGCTATTTCTGCGGGGCATGCCCAGATAGACGAGAAACCGGTAGGCATGCACCCGATGGTTTGTAAACTACTGAAGGGGATTAGAGTAGCTAATCCACCTAAACCCAAATATACGGGTTTGTGGGACGTTTCGTTAGTTCTCGCTTTGCTCAACAGATGGCCTGATAATGCACTCTTGTCCAGAAAACAATTATCAGCAAAGTTAGCCATGCTACTTTGCTTATCGGCATGCAGTAGATCCTCAGACGTGAGAGCGCTCGACGTTACAGGTAGAGTGTTTACCCCGGAAGGGGTTTCTTTTACTATTACAGGTCGTACCAAAACTATGTCAAGACATATTGAGTATAATGCATTCCCTGATAATGATAAAATATGTGTTGTAAAATGTTTAAAAGCATATGAAGAATGTACACAGGCCTTGAGGCCTCAGGGTTGTTCACAATTATTTATTGCTTTACAAAAGCCGTTTAAACCGGTGGCGGCGGCCACTATTGCTAGATGGCTTCGCTTCATAATGAAGGAAGCAGGTATTGATACCCAGATCTTTGGTGCTCATTCTGTGAGAGGCGCTATGGCGTCAAAGTCTTATGGCTTAAGATCTAGTCTTCAAGACATCATGAGATGTGCGGATTGGTCTTCCGAATCAACATTTAAGACGTTTTATTATAAGCCGGTGGGAGATATTACTTCTGTGGTTTTTAAAGAGCGTTAAACTAGCATAATCTGAAGCCTACGGTTCTGTAATAGAATCAAAAATTTGCTAGCATTCGCGCCAAGAATTTTCAATTCTATTAAGGACACGGAGGCGAGGATTATCCCACCCGGCTTAATTTTACAGTAAATAAGCTTACCCACCCAATTATGCGGTGATTTCGGTGGTATGTTTCCTTTCTTTCAGGATCAGATAAGAAGTCTGAGTGAGCGACGACGGACGATAGGACGTTTGGCCTGAAACCTTGTTTCTTCCACGTTGGAGGAGTTATTCATTGTTCAAGTTTTGTTGGACTTAGTTCGCCTCAAAGAAAGAGGATGATGGGAGCATGCAAGGGGTTCTTATGGACTATGGGGGCGTGCCTATACTCATGTGTTATCATGGGAAATGTAGTTTGTTTCACTGTTATTTATGAAAATATTCATTTTCATTGGCTGCTGTGCTTATTGCAGTAAAGAAATGAGAAGCATAATCCTCGCCTCCGTGTCCTTAATAGAATTGAAAATTCTTGGCGCGAATTCTAGCAAATTTTTGATCCGCGTCTTCCTGGCTGTACAGGAAACTAAATCTGAGTGTACAGCAGTGAGCCAGGAATATACAACCCCAGCTAAAAGCACCAAGTGTACACAGGCCCGTAGCCAGGGTTAGATGGATTGGAGGGGGGGAGGGGACGAAGAGGGGGGGAGAGGGGGGAGAAAAGAGGGGTTGGCACCAAAAGATAACTATAACATAAAAGAGGTCTGGGGTGGACACGGATGTGACTTTCCCTACAATAACTTTAAAGAAAAGACAATATATTACGATTTTTAAGAATGCAATAGATTTGCCATCATTTTCTAAAGCACTCCACTTTGACAGCTATGCATGATAAACGATGCCCTTAAAAGCACAGTGAAAAAGGAACAGTGAGAGCCTTTGGCGAGACTTTTATCAAATGGTGTTTTGAAAGCACTTTTAGACAGTGACTAGAAGATGAATGCAAGTATACATGGGGTTGTGTACAGTGGCGGCTCCTCCATGTGGGCGGAGGATTGTCGCCTCATGCTTTGTCATAGTGCGAGAATCAGAAACATAAAATGGTATTATAAATACAATTTTATGTTTCTGCTCAGGGCCGAACTGGCCATAGCAGGCACCGGGCAATCCCCCGGTGCGCCGCACGGGTGGGGGCTCGTTTTGGGCCCCTGGGGGGGAGGCATTTTTGTTACAGGGCCGTTAGCATATCTGCAAATTCGGCCCTGTACCAAAATCGTCCGAAAACCGTCCCTGGCAAAGAGCTCAGCGGCACCTCCAACCCCCGAGTGGGGAGGGGTGGCCGGCCCAGCACTTTGCCAGGGCCGGTTGTGGTTCCCAGTCCGGCCCTGTTTCTGCTTCTCGCACTGCGAGAAAGCAGACGGGTTTGGTTGGGGGCGGGTGTGCGGTCTTGCTCGAGGGCAGGGGAGGAGTGGCTAGCCCTATGTTACGGGCCCTGACTGTTTGGTCGGCCCTCTGGGGTGGACCAAACCAGTCATGGGCTCTCTACATTTTCTCCATGTATGCTACATGGAGAAAATGGCCTCCCTATAGACACCTGTGGGGTCGGTGTCCCAACCAATCACAACGCTGCCATTGCAGCGTTGAAATTTGGCTTAGGGGAGGCAAGGGAGTCTGCCTCCTTCATGTTTCTGCAGAGGAAGGAAAGCAGGAGCAGTCCGAGCAGAAGACGTGGGACCCGAGAAAGGTACGTTTTATTACTTTTTTATTATTATTTAAACCCCCCCTCCCTGCGCGATCCCACCTTCCATCAAGACCATTCGCCCGCCAAGCCCCCTGCGATCCCGTACCCACCCTCCCCCACCTCCCATGAGCCATGCCGGCCTCGACTGGTTGTGTGTTCTCCATCAAGGCACCTTTGGGGAAATGAGTGGCAAACGCTGCATGTCCAGGCAGATTTTAATAACAATCATTAATAATAACTGGATGGGTTTTAAAGGCTGTTATAAAAAACATTGTCACATATGTGAGTACACAGATACGGTGCATGCAAAAATGCGATCCCGTTGTGAGTCAGCACTGTATCAACTGCAGGGCCGCACTCCTTTGTTAAGGGAGCGTCACCATACTGCTTCTAAGCAGTGTCACTGAAGGAAAAATAAAATGATAATAACTCTAGGTTATTATAATTTAATTTTTTTACTTGTTGCAGCAGCTTTGCGGGCGGGACGGAGTGTGGCTGCTCCGCTTACAGAGCAAGGGAGGGGAGGTGTAGTTTGCACTCCCTAAGGTGGAGATGAATTTCTGTATGGCCCTCTGGGACCGGACAAACATTCAAGGAGGGCCGACCAAACATTCATGCGCACTTTGCATGTTCTCCATGCTGGCTGCAACGTTGAATCAAAATTAGGCAGCCTCGGCTTTCGAGAGAAGGGGCATTCAGAAAATGCTGCGATGGCCTCCGAAGAACACCTTTGTACCCCTGCACTAATATTTTTACAGCACCGCTTTGGCTCTAAATCACTAGGATGGAGTGGCAGTGATCCATTTTGTAGGCAGACTCAATCTCACAGGCATAATCTTTGTGTCCATGCATTGATGTCTCTATAGCCTCATGTCCCAGTGACCTCGTGCAACCTTCAGTGCCCTTCTCAATGACACTGTCTGCCTGCATCCCCAAGTTCCAATATCTGAGTCCAATTGTCTCTCCTACTGTCTGCATCACTAACAGCGCCTGTATATCAGTATCCCAACATCATTGTCTAAATCACAATGCCCATGTAACAGAGCCAATGTCTTCATGTGTCCGTTTGTCAGTGTCCTAGGGACAGTATGCTTAACTCAAGTGTCATTGTCCAAGAGTCACCCTTCTAATGTGATTGTCCCAATGCTCCTTGTCCATCTCTTAAATGTGCACCACTCAATGTAGGTTTTTACTTAAACACTGCCTGGAAGCCCACAATAGAATTAAAGAGTCCCATGTAACTGCTTTTTCATAACAGAGGCATGGCTAAAAAATAACTCCTCACCGAACATAGGGGCATATTACCAAGGGTGGTGATAGGCAATTATCGCCGGTTTAGCGGCCATTTCCGGCCGCTAAGCGGCGATAATTCTATCGCTCTATTAGCAAGCTGTCGCTAACTGATGTTAGCGACAGCTTTTAGGCGATAGTGAGCGGTTTGGGGCCCGCTTTGCATGTCAGCGATATTTATCGCTAATGACATGTAAAGTGGGCATACCCAACCTGTTAGCGACTGAAAGCAGTCGCTAACGTCGCTATCGCCTATTAGCAAGGCAGGCGTAGCGATGGAAATATTCCCGCTATCGCTAAAAACCAACACCTGCTCAGACCAGTTCTTAGCCATGTTATCCAATGGGAGGTGGATAACATGGCTAAGAGCATTTCGTCGCTAATGCGTGAATATCGCTGTATTCTCAGCGATATTCACGCATTTCGCCTGATTTTTATAGCTTTTGAGATAAACCTTGCTATAATAGCAAGTTATCTTAGCGATAAAAACCGGTGATGCGCGGCGATAAAAATATTGCCGCTAACCCTACTTAGCGATAAATATCGCTATTTGTTGGTAATATGCCCCATAGTTCCAGCTTTTTAGTATGGCTACCACATTGTACATTTTGATATAACATCAAAATAGGGATATGGAATTGCGGGCATCCATAAAGAATATCTTGAGGTCTCTGATTATCAATTTCTTCCTAGTTGGGGGTTAAAGCTCTAGCCCTAACTTTCAAAATATTGCATAAACTCTCCTTTCAGTGTATTCGCATCTCAACTTTATTGATTAATTTTTTTTAATCTGTGGCAGCATGTCTTCATAATACCAATACAATTCTTCGGCTGGGTGATTTTTATATTCATCTTGATAAAGAATCAGTTAAGAACACTGATAATTTTGGTCATTGCTGCTTCTTTTTATATCTAGAAAAGAGTGACCCCACGAAGGCGTCCATGCATTTGATGCCATTTTATGCTCCTCTGCTTTGGCATCAGTTTGGAAATATTCCAGGTTGACTTGGACTGATCATAGCCTGATTTATGACATCTGGCCCTCCCTACCCCTCAACCTCTTTGAAAATCCTATCACGAGCATGAGAAAAACTGACCTCTGAAGGTTGAAATAAAGTGCTAAGGCCCACATGCATCATTGTGTCTTTTTGCATTTCTTAATTTGCGAAAAATAAGGAATCGCAAATTAAGAAATGCAAAATGATATGCATCAATATTTTCGGTATTCTTGTGGGATTCGGTAAAAATCGCAATTTTTACCGAATCCCAAAGAAATACCGATTTCTTAACTTAATTTTCGCAATTCCCATTGATTCCTATGGGCCAAAAGGCCCATAGGAGTCAATGGAAATTGCGAGTGGCACTTAGAAAATTTCATGGGTGCAGGGGGGGTCCAAAGGACCCTCCCATGCACCCCTGAAATGTACTTTTCAGCATAAGTTACATACACACATGTCCTAAGGACATGTGTGTGTGTAACTTTACAGTATAAAAAATGCATTTTTGTGCATTTTTTATCAATTTCGCAATTTACCACGAAGTTGAACTTCGTGGTAATTTGCACTTCCAATTTTAAAAAACCCATATTTTTCTATAATGATGCATAGCACTTAAGAAATCGCACAATTGCGATTTCTTAAATGCTAACACAATTTTAGAAATCGTAAAAAAGATGCGACTTCTAAAATGGCATGATGCATCCCAACAAGCACTTTTGCATTCGCAAACGGCCGATTTTAAGGAATCGCACCGTTTGCGACTGCAAAAATGCTTGATGCATGTGGGCCAAAATCCCTTCTGTCCCATCCTCACTGAAGACAAACTCCGATGCCACAGAAAACTGGGTATCATATGTGCTCGGTAAGTGATAACAATAAATTGGTAAACTGAAGAACCAAAAACACAAAGAAGACTGCAAAAGACTGAAAAGATTATTGCAGAAAGGGTATGAAGCACACATCTAAAATAAATATATTCTGCCCACTTACATTCCTATTGTGAAAATATCAAGAAATGAAAGGCAGAGTTTACAATATAAAAACGCCAAAAGGAAAGTTTTTACACTAAACCACCCAGAATCAGATAGAAACTCTCCCAAAGTATCACCGTTTTTATGCAAAAGTGTGTCTTCCTTTTTCCACAGCAAAATGTTTGACCTGGTGGAGAACATCTCTCTGACTCTGAGGCAGTCTGTTGGGGTTGAACCCCCTCCACCTCTACCCACCCCACCATATGCCACCACCGAGCCTCTCTGTGACACGTTTAATGCCATTGGCAAATCAACATCATCACAAAATGTTAAAATTATCCCTTCCTCACTTACGGATGCCTGCTCAGTGCAACAACTTCTGAAATTAGCCCTGCCATCTTGCCATATCATACACACCACTGCAATTCTTTGCTACCCTCTGGTATAGTAGCATACAAATAGAAGGAAGCATTTGTTTTGCCTCTTTTGAAGAACCCTTCTACAGACCATTACATCTTGACTAACTATTATCTGACCCTATTGTCCGATCTCACGTCTTCCTCTCTATGCCGGAATAACTGAGATAGAGGTCCATAACCATCCCATTATCCATCAGGTATCCTACAAGCTATTACACAAAGCTCAATCAAGTTTTAACAAAGGACAGTCCTTGTAAAGCTACAGAAGAAATCATTAATACCTTGGACTGAAGAAGCAGTGGCTTTGATTTTACTGGACCAATCTGCTGACTTGATACCATCTCTGACTCCATTTTCCTGCAAAGACTTCAGGCAGCCGGAATCTCAAGTAAAGGCCTGGCTTGGTTTACATCCTTTTTACTGGGCCAGACCCAACCAATGGTGCTGGATGTTAGACCTGACAGACAGCCTTAGGGTTGTGGTAAACTCCAGATTGTTGCCTTCCTTCCTCCACCTTTCTGACCTCAGTTTTGCTGGTATTAGGACTTTGTGCACTTTACCACTGCTAAACTGTGCTAAAGTGCTAAAGTGCTTGTGCTCTCTCCTTGTGCTCTCTCCTTTAAACTTGGTAATATTGGTTCATCCCCAATTGGTATATTAATTGACTTAGAATTTCCTAGTACGGTGGTACCCTCTGTACCCTGGGCCTGTGAATGAAATGCTACTATTGCGTCTGCACCACAGATTACGCCATCCACTTAAGTAGCCCTGTTGGCCTAACGGCTAGGGCGCTCGACCTCGTACCTGGGGGATCTGGGTTCGAGTCTCGGTAACGACGCCAAAACCTCCTGTGATTCTGGGCAAATCACTTAATCTCCCCGTGCCTAAAATGAAAGTGTGTCCTCCCGTGCCTAAAATGAAAGTGTGTCCTCATGTAACGTAACTGGAAAATATGTTCGCGCTATATAAAACTCTGCAAAAAAAAAAAAAAAAAAACCATGTCGCGGGCCTGCCATCGCTGAGCCTCTGTGTGCAGTTAATACTGCCATGTTGACCCTTCAAAATTAACCTTTTACCAGGCTCAAAATTTTAAGGTAGGCTCTGTACAACCTAGACGACATGGTGTAATGTATTTAAAAGGCAGAACATGCACTTCTAAGTTTTACATGTGTTGGTAGTGGAAAACTCAAAAGCTCTTTTTTACTACAGCAAGGCCTAGCTCTCCCATAGAATATAATTGAGATGACCTTATTACATTTATAAATGGAATTTCCAATTGGGAAGAGATAAAACCTCCAAGTCCAGTGTCTCTGGTAATCATAATTTAAAATCGCAATGTATGGTGAAGTCAGACTTTAAATTACAATTCTGAAGGTGCTACTTTTAGATACTTAAACAAACAAATGATGCAAAGAATGCTGAACAATGCAACCATGCCTACCCAGTCACAAAGATCTGGGTTTAATACATTGTTTTCTTCGCTCACCATACCACCCCCGTTTGGACCCAGCCATATGCACAACAGCCAAGCCAGGTTTTGCCTAAACCAGAAACAAGTATCCTGGGACCAGTTTCAAGGTAACATCCCTCAGTAGCCAGGCTAGCCTGAATCCAAAGGCGCAGTGAGCACGGGTTGCACGTCTGGGCATACCCTTACTACTTAGGCCAACAAAAGCAAAATGAACAAATGACGGACGGAATGCTGAACAATGAAAACATTCTCCCCGAGTCACATAGAGCCATCATTTTTTTGCTCCTCACATCACCCCAGTTTAGGCACAGTTATATGCAAATCAGCCTTGACCCTGATCCTCATTTGAACAGTCCCGTCCGTACTGCCACGCCAGGTCCCTCTGAAACTGGTTCCAGGATGCTTGTTTCCAAGCCATGAAGGACCTGGCATGGCAGTTTGGGCTGGACTGTTTCCATGAGGAGCAGGGTCAAGACTTATTTGCATATGGTGGCATGGTGAGCAAAAAAATGATGGATTAATACCAGATCTTTGTTACTGGAGATGAATGTTTGCATTGTTCAGCAGTTCGTCCTTCATTTGTTCATTTTGCTTTTGTCGGCCTACTTGGTAAGGGTATGCCCGGACGTGCAGTTGGAAGGAGGAAGGAGGAACCATAATGCCCAATTTCATTCTTACTCCTCGATTGATCGATTGGTGGAGAAGTGTGGCTCACTGGTTAGAGGCGGCAGACCCGTAAGCAGAGAACGGCCCGGGACCAGGGTTCGATTCCCGACGCGGCAGGGTCGTGGACCAGGGTCAGCGGACTCGATAATTCTCGCCTCGGTGCCTACTCTAGTCAGAGACCACACGCGGCAACTCTGGGCATCAGCTTGCCTCATCTTCACAACGGCCCCCCCAGATCGCCGGGGATGCTTGGTCGCACCTTAGAGATACCCATCTGGGACCATCTCTCAGGGTGAGCCAGGACGGGTTCCCCAGCGGTCGAAGCGTGGAGATACTCCTCCGGGAGTCGATTCCTAGCGCTATATAAACCCGCAATTAAATTAAATTAAATTAAATCTCCTGAGACTCAATTCATCAGGACCCATTCCCGCCCGGGCCGTTAAAGCGGCTCTGGCATGTGACATTCTTGTACCATCTGAATCTTCGGGACAGGTTTGCACCCATGACCCCTCCCCCCCAGCTCCTCAGATCTCCACTTCCCTATCGATCTACTACCTCAATACCCGCTCCCTCATTCGCCATCAGCTTGAGATCTTCCAACTACTGCACCAGAGTTCAATTGATGTCCTTCTCTTAACAGAAACTTGGATCAATGAAGATTCTGCCCCTGACATCTTGGCCGCTATCCCTATGGGATATTATATTATGCACGCCAACCGACCTGCTGGGAAGATCGGTGGCGGGGTGGCGGCTATCATCCGCTCCGAATATATTTTTTCCGAGATCACGGTAATCCCTATCCCTAAAATTGACTATTTGGCATTAAAATTCACCTCCCCTAAATCGTCTTTTACTTGTGTTCTCGTATATAGACCCCCCCACCCCATGCCTCTTTTTCCCCAACTTTTCAGCGACGCTATCGCTCAGCTAGTAATCAACCACGCCAATATCATGGTTATCGGTGACTTTAATTATTGGCCATTCGATGCCCAAGAAAGCAATTCATCGGTAGAATTCACCGAACTTCTAAAAACCATGAACCTTTCCCAACATATTCATACCCCCACTCATCGGAAGGGTCATATCCTTGACCAAGTCTGGACCTCCAATTTGGACATTTCACCTCCCTCAGTTGTCCCTTGCTCCTGGTCAGACCATTATTTCATCTCCTTTCATTTACCCCTGCACACTTTGTGCCTTCCACTCCGCACTAAGAATCTTACGGCCCGCAATTGGAAAAGGGTCAACCTGCTTGAATTCCACGATTTACTGGTCTCTACTGCACCCAAACTGCAGACTTCACTAGAGAACCAGGCTGATAATCTTAACGATTGGCTGCGCCAGGCAAGCGATAAAGTCGCCCCCTTCAAAAGAATAAAAACCAAGCGCCCCCATGACGCTCAATGTTGGTTTTCTGACCAACTTAAAGCGGCCAAACTTGCACTACGGCAAACGGAGCGCCGTTGGCGACGCCACTACGATCCCCAGCTCAAGCTTGTCTACATTGAGACTCTAAAATCTTACAAATTATCCATCTTAGCAGCCAAGACGGCATTTTTTTCTCAAAAAATTCTGAACTCAAATAACAAATCGAAAGATATCTTCGCAATCGTGAATGAGCTCTCCCGTCCAGACAGAGTCACCCCTCAACCTTTACCTACCCAAACTCTCTGTGATTCGCTCAATTCTTATTTTACAGAAAAAATAACAACAATAAAAAACAATATACCGACTCCGGCCTCTCCTATTCCTCCTCTCCTTCCCCCTACCAACACCAGTACCTTGACGGAGTTTCCACCCATATCGCATCATGAGTTCGTCTCTCTTCTCCACAAAGTCAGCTCTGGCTCCCCCAGTGATTGCTGCCCTCCGCAGGTCTTGAAAGAAGCTTTTCTAGCATGCCCAGGTCCCCCTCTAGCATTGCTCAACAACTCCCTTGCTATTGGGGAGGTTCCATCTTCTTTCAAGCAAGCCGCAGTCCTACCTATTCTAAAAAAAAACAATGCAGATCCCACCTTACTCAGTAACTACAGACCCATCTCCCTCCTCCCATACTTAGGAAAGATCTTGGAGACCTACGTCACCCGCTGCTTGAGCTCTTTTATAGAGAAATCCTCTTTCTTAGACCCTCAACAAGCAGGATTCAGACCCCTCCACTCCACCGAGGTGGTCATAGAAGCAGTCATGGACACCCTTAGGAAAGGTGCTGACAAAAACATCTCACAAACCCTTGTCCTATTAGATCTCTCGGCGGCATTTGACACGGTCGATCATACCATCTTGATCGACCGTGTCCAAAACGCTGGCATTCAGGGAGTGGCCCTTGACTGGCTCAGATCTTTCCTTCATCAGCGCTCTCAATCTGTTCATCTTTCCACTTTTTCTGCCTCATACACTCCCCTTCCCTGCGGCGTCCCTCAGGGTTCTGCACTTTCCCCTCTCCTTTTTAATTTGTACCTCCAACCACTTCTAGCCTCCCTCCGTAACTCCCCGGTCACAATTTTTAATTACGCTGACGATCTTCAGTTAATCTTTCCCATAAATTCTCATCCGTCCTCCCGTATTGATTTCCAGTCCACCATGTTGTCCATTGCGGAGTGGATGTACCACAGCCATCTAAAGCTGAATCCTACAAAAACAGAGCTCGTTCTGGTAGGAGGACCCACTCATCCCTGGAACACCACCTTCTGGCCCACAACTCTGGGGATAGCACCCACTCCAGTGAGCTCTGTCAAAAGCCTGGGGGTGATCATTTCCGATGACTTATCCATGAAACCGCACATCAACGCGGTGACATCTGCCTGTTTTTTCCATCTGAGGCGAATCCGTAAGATCAGCAGGTTCCTTACCAAAGAAGCCCTAATCCAAGTTGTCATCGCGCTCATAACCTCCAGGCTCGACTATGCCAACATTCTGTACGCTGGAATCCCCGCTTGTCACCTTCACCGACTTCAGCTGGTGCAGAATCAGGCTGCCCGGCTGATTTTCCGCCAACCCAAACACGAACACGTCACCCCCCTCCTCCGCACTCTCCACTGGCTCCCTGTCTCTAAACGCTGCACTTTCAAACTGGCATGCACCACTTTTAAGGCACTTTCGGACGCAGCCCCCTTGTTCATATCCTCAACCTTGTCCCGTCACATCCCCTCTAGAGCTCTCCGCTCAGCGTCACTAAATCTTCTTGAAGTCCCCCAATACAAAAGGAAAAAGCACGGCGGCCTGAGCTTCTCGGTTCTGGCCCCTTTTACCTGGAACTCCTTGCCTCCTTCTCTCCGTCTTTGCCCTAAATACGATTGTTTCCGCAAATCTTTAAAAACTCTGCTCTTTCAAGCTGCATTTGACTAACTCTCCTTTCTAGGTCACCGTTCTATGTCATTGAGCGCCAAGAAACCTATGGTGATAGTGCGCGTTACAAATAATTTTAATAGAATAATAGAATAGAACCCCCTAACTGTCCCAGGATCCTGAACAGTGCCAGGAGAGGAGCCTAGGGCCAGTGAGCAGACGCTTGGGCCTCTGCGCAGGGAGAAGAGAGGCCCAGGAGGAGAGCCAGGTGAAAGGCTGGCGCAGGTAGCAAGTGAAGACTGCTCCCTTCCAAGTGCCCCCTCTTGGAGACAAGGAGGGTGAAGGACAGTGCTCCCAGTGGCTGGGGAGTGCCACCAGGAGCAAGAAGAGGCTATAATTGTGAAGATCGGTCCCCTGGGGGCTGAGATATGCCCCCCAGAAGGTAGGCGTGCTTTGATCTCTGGTCAAACGATTACGGAGAGTGTGGGGTGCCGCCGTTGGTCTCAAAGATGCCCCAGGGGTAGGTCAGGTCCCGGGGGCTGCCCCTGTAAGAAGCTGGTAAAGAGGGGTGCCAGGAGCCCACCCTGGCCCAAAAGAAGAACTGGAGCAGGGGAGCGCCGTAGGGCCCCCTGGGAAAATTGCGAGGGGCTCGGGATCCCAACTCCGGGCCCTGTGTGCAGTGGAAGGAGGGGGGAGCACCGTCACGCCCCCCCCCCCGCAAAGAAGACGCTGGGGCCAGGGATTCCAACTCTAGGTCCCGCCGAAACCGGGGAATGCGAAGTCGCTCACATTGAAGATTAGTGAAATGGGGGGGCCAGGAGCCCACCCTGGCCCCCGCGGAGAAGCTAAGATGGCGCTCCCCGAGAAGAGTGGCCCCGAAGCTGCCGGCAGAGAAGTTGAAGCCGGGGGGCGCCATTGCGCCCCTGTGTAGAGCCCTGGGGCCCGGAACCCCTACTCTGGGCCCCGATGCCTGCGTCGGAGAAGCTGAAGCCGGGGAGTGCCGTCGCGCTCCCTGTGAAGATTGCGGGGGCCCGGACCCCAACCCCGGGCCCCGGTGTAAGGAGAGAGGAGGGGGGAGTGCCGCCGCACTCCCCCCACTGCAGCCGGAGGAAGGCAGGGAAGTGCCGTTGCACTTCCCCAAGGGCCCGAAGGACCGGTGAGAGTCTCCGTGTCTCCCACACCACAACAGAGATGCCGGCTCCCGTGGCAGCACGCGAGGCTGTTCGCCAGACGGGGAGTCGGTGGGAGCCACCGGGGGTGGGCTCATCAAGTGGCTCTCCTGCGGGCCTGCGAGGCGGGGTCCCGGGTGGGACAAGACCCCGAAGACCGGAAGAGCAGCGCTGGCCATGCGGGGTGCCCGGGTGGGACCTGGCCCCCGCGAAGAGGAGCAAGACGCGGGCTGAGCGGCCGGGGGTGGGCATACACTCACCTGGGGGTCCTGGGTGGACCGGGTCCCCCACCGGTAGGAGGACGCAGCTGGAGGCATAAATCACAGCTCTCCCTGATGCAGCAGGAGAGCCTCGTCCCATAATGCCTTGCAGGCCCGGACCGGCCTGCAAGGGAAAAACACAGTTTTTCTGCGTGCGGTGGCCCCAGGAGAATGGGGTCACCACGAGGTGAATGCAAAGGTGCCGGGGGAGATGCAGGAGCAACGCAGTCTTCGCCAGCACGACAAATGGAAGTCCTCCCTGAGTCTCATGGGGACTCAAAAGAATAATCCCTCAAGGGCTCAGCCCGGAGTCTTCTGCATCTCCATGGCTGGAACTTTTGTTTTACAGCTGGGGGTGCCTTAGGGACTGCCTCAAGGAGTGAAGGGCTGAGTTGGGGATGTCTGGAGAAGGGCATCCCCTGGAGGTGAAGAGGTGAAATTGCACCCGTAGGGTATTTACTAATGTTATTTCTTTCAGAGGGACCGAAGATGTGATGTCATAAGCAAAGTGGGTTCATGTTGCTAGACATTCCTGATAGGATGTCTGGCTGTATATGCTTAATCCTGTGATTTCATCGGTGATGCCTTTAGGGGCGGTAGTTGCAATGCATTCTAATGATCCAGAAATGTGATGAGTACTGTCATTCTAAAGTAATGCTTAAACATGCATTCTTGTTGCTGCGCTTAGGTGAAGAACCCAGACTGTTAGCCCTTAAGATGTAGAGATGTATACTTCATGGTCAGTAGGAAATGCTCAGTCAGGGTTATTTGTCACCAGGCAGGTGTGCCTATTTGAAATGCTTGTTGAGGTAATGAGGAGGGTTTGCCACTAGGATGATGCCAGTGCGCAGTGCCCTCACTCCAGGTTATGTTCAGCTAACTGCTTTAGGGGGCAAGATGATGTGCATACATGGGAGTGATGGTACTAGACCCCACACCCCCTGGGGGAGGGGTGGAGATGTTATGCAATGTCACAAAGTAATTTCAACAGCTTATGTATACTTGTAAATTGGTGCATAGTATTGAGTAGTGTGTATGTTTTATAAATGTACTCCTACTTTTATAAAGCAAAGTACAGACTGGATAATCAATTATTGAGTGTTATTTCTGCGCACCTGCAAATGGCGATTACTAGCCCACACCACCTCCCTTGAGTAAGCCTCAGACTGCTCTGCAACGCTTTCCTCTGAGAGTCAGGCGCTACAATTGGGTGTTGGGTTCCCAGTGAAGGACAAATGTAGTCATGTTATTTTTGCAGGCCTTACAGATACTGGCTCGTTTTCCAACACCCAGCATTAGTATTTGTGGACTTCTCTTTGCTTCTTGGGTAGGTGACCCAATGCCAGTGTTGGTTTGGATGAGCCAGTGTCCCTCTGTTCCTTTCCCTCATCAGTGTTCCGGTGTCAAGGCCAGTGCCCCTATTCTTCACTTCAACCAGTGTCAGCGCCTCAGCATCAGTATCCTGGGATCAATGTCCCCATACCAGTTATTTGTGTCATTGAACTAAAGGCGGCATCCCATGATCAGTATCTCTGTGTCCTCTTGTTCCAGTGTTCCTAGGCAGTGTCACAATGTCAGTAACCCTTGGCAGTGTTGCCATGCCCCATCCCATGTCAGTGTCCCAATGCCAGTGTCAATGCTTGTGTCCCTCCATGTCAGTGCCCTGGTGTCAGTGTCCCAGTGTCAGTAACCCACGTCAGCAACCACAGATCAGTACCTCAGTGCTGTGTCCCTCCAGTGGGTGTCCCCCTGTTAGTCTCCTGTGCCATTCCACTGTCCTGGTGTTGTTCCATAGTGTCAGTATTTTGGTGTGAGCATCCTATCATCCCTTTTCCAATCTTCTAGTGTCACCGCACTGTCACTGCCATTGTCCCAGTATTGATAGTTGTGCCCCCATCAGCATTCAAGTGTCACATTTTTCAATTCAAAATCCCATATAAGTATTGGTGATCCGGTGTCTGTGTCCTTGTGTTAGTTTTAGGGGGTTCCAGCGTGATTGTTGGTGCCCCTAAGTCAGTGTCCTTGTGTCAATGTTTGTGACTGATGTCACTGCTCCACTTTCACTGTCCCCGTGTCACAATCCCCATGTCAGTGTTGGTGTCTCTAGTATATGTGTACCAGTGGCATATCCCAGTATCTCCATGTTAGCATCCTCGAGTCACAGTCCCAGTCAGTATACGCGTCAGTACACTTATGTGTCGTACTGCCAGTCAGTGTCCCTATGCTCCTATATTGTGATATTGTACTGGCATGGAGTCCTAGTGTCAATATCCTTGTGCCCTATGCCCTAGAGTCTCTGTGTCAATGTCCTAGTGAAACTCCTGCATGCCTGTGTCCCTGCATTAGTGATGTGTTCTATGTCTGCAATGCAGTGTCACTGTTCTATTGCAATATTGGTGTAACTGTGTCTTCTGTGCAAGTGACCTAGTATCAATGTTGATTTTCCTGTGTCGTTATCCTAATGGCAGTACCTATCTGTGTTAGTGTCCCCTTGTTAGTGTCCTAGTATTACTCTACTTTTGAAGCTGCAGTCATGTCAGTGCCCCTGTGTCAGAGTTGTGACACCGGTGGCAGTGAGCAAGTAGGAGTGTTGGTTCCCACTTGTTAGGGGAGCTGTGTCATTGTTGGCAACACAGTGTCAGTTTTCTGGTGTTGGTATGTCCCCACCACCACACCAAGGGACCTATTATGATTGCGGTTTTTCCGCATCCTCCGGAGGATGCGGAAAAACCGCAGCGGACCCACCAAAGACCCACCGCCACATTAGGATGGCTGGTGGGTCCTGGTTTCCGTCCGCAGCTTTTCCACCGCGGTTGGCTTACAACCACGGCGGAAAAGCTCTAATATGGTGACGGTGTCTCTCAGACACCGTCAGCCATATTAGGATGGGCTTTAAAAAATGCTTTTCCGCGGCGGGTTTTCCGCCGTGGAAAAGCATGTGTAACTTCACTGCGGGGGCCCGTTGAGGGCCCCCTGGGTGAAGGGGGGTTGGGGGGTGCACAGCATTTGTATGCAGAAATCGGCAGGCACCGCACGGTGCCTGCCGCTTTCTGCATACAAATGCAATGTATGCATTTTTACCATTGCGGTGGGTGCAGCTTGAAGCCGCACCCGCCGCAATGGTAAGGATGTGACCGCCAGGGTGGCGGTCACATCCTAATTGCACAGGAGGGAACTCCGCAGGCCATGTGGATGTTCCCTCCTACTCTATGGTGGCGGACGGACTCAGGTCCGTCCGCCATCATAATCGGCCCCCAAGTCAGGCACTTAGCTTGAAATCAGTTTTATTCAAACTACCCTAGATAAATACATAATATAAAAAATAAACAATGGGTCACTTATGTGATATGGTCCTTTAATGCCATTGCTGATTCTGGTGACATTTACAAGCAACTCAGCATTGTAGTTTCTGATGTCACCAAAACCCCTTAATACCAATATTTGACCCTATTAAACGTTTACGCCCAAAATATCAATAAATATATCTGTGAGTGTGTGTTCTTTATATATGTCTACGTATCTGTCACTTTCTGTCCATTTATTACCCTAAATGCTATTCTATTCATGGATTGCCTTCCCTGAAGCAAATCCAAGAACACATGTGTTCCACTTCTACAAGATAGAGGAACCTCCAGCGGAATAAGTTCCTTTCGAGGACATTGAAATTCCATTAACTTACCAAGAGCATCAGCTCTGGTTTAAAGGCGCCCTACAACATCAAAATCACATTACCAGGCTAGGTCCACTAGGTAGACCAGGAGCAACATGGCCGGTACTAGCCAGCTACACACCACATCCTGACATTGAAAGAATGACAGATGTGGAACTGTTAGTTCAGCTAAAACAATTAATTAAAATACATTGACAGTTGGTTCAATATGTCATGCGGACTCTAACAGTCCAACCTGCTATAAGAATTACACAGCACACCCCACATCAGGGGAACACAAACAAAATTACACCACAGACTATACAATGAGTCATTGGTAAGTTACCAACAAAAAGGGAACAAATTCAATTCTGGTTAGCTCAAAAAATTACTCAGATCGAGGCAGTATTTCCTGATAGTACACCTCATGAGAAACACAGGATTCTAACAATCTGTTTACCAATGGGGATCACACCACATCTGGAGGACTGTGACACTTGGGGTACAGTCTTTGCTGCAATCTACACAAAAACACATGGTGTTCCGTCCATGGCGGTAATACCAGACGTCCTGAAAATGATTCAAAATGAATACGGGGCAGAGCCTGCTTTAAATCTCGGTATGAAGTTACTGAAGGATTTCAAACAGGTCTCAGCTATAATATTAGCTAATATTAAAGGTGTAGCAGCATCCGTGGCAATCCGCCAAAAACAAAAAGAACTTGATGTAACCTAGCAACCATATGAACTGGCCAGAATAAAAGAAAAATCCTATGAGGAACTAGGTAGAGATAGTTTGGGTAGGAAACCAGTAAAGCCCGAACTAACAGAAAATCCTGAAAAAGTTTTTATTAAAAACACACTCACTGCTCCTAAAAAGAAGTGGGAAAATATTAGACAGACACTTCCTAAAGAGAAGCGTTCACAATCTAGAGGTAGGTCTCCTCAAAAGGAACCCTCTGAAAAGAGGTATAACCTCAGAAACAGGGATAATTTGAGAAAACCTGATAGATATCAAGATACGGATACACGTTCCTCTCGTACCTTTAAGACTTTCTCACAGAAATCGGAAAGAGGAGGACGATCAGAACACAAGGAGGAACGCATGAAGTCCAAAGACGATCAACACGTACCAAAAAATAAGAAAACTCAATTCACCAAGAAGAAGGTAGCAAGTCTAAAAATCAGACATGCCGAGGATCTTGAGGACACAACTCAAGAACGAGGAGTGGGCCTAGACAATGCTGGACAGCGCAGCAGAAGTTACCATAGTTACTTAGCGCTGGGATACCTACGGGTGACTACGCGCTGTATAAAATTAAATAATAATAATAATAGCTCGCAGGATCTTGAAGGATCAGTGGACCTGAATGAATACATTCAAGTTGAAACTGCCGATACCAGGGTTAGTGTACCCCATAAGTTATATGAAGTAACACTCCGGATAGAGGGGGACATAACTAGAAAAATAGGAACACTCTTTTGGGAAAAACTCTCTAAGGGTTATGACATTCTTCTGGCTGAAAAAGACTGACCACCTGAATTTGTCAGGCAGTGCCCACATGGTGAAGAGATCATTATGCCAGCCTACTCAAATCATATTCCTTTTCATAAAAAATACACCTATGCCAGATAATGGGCTCTGGCCCAGGCTCCAGCATTATATAACAATCATGTGGGATGGGATGAGGACTCTCCTCACCATAAGATACAGTTAAAAAATCAACCTACTGCTCAGAGGCAGTATCCTGTTAAGCAAGAAGCTAAAACACAGGTCAGGGAGATCTTAGATCAACTTGAATACTAAGAGGTGATTGAAACATGCACCTCGTCCATGAACAATCCTTTGTTTCCTGTCTCCAAACCAGACAATAAATATCATCTAGTTTTGGACTACAGACATTTAAATTCTTGTTGCAAAACCTTTGCAGTACAAAATGCACACAGTGCAGCACTGATGAATAACATCGTGCGAAAAATATATAAAACCACATTAGATATTTCTAACGGTTTCTTCTGTCAAAATATCGCTCCTGAAAGCAGGTATTTGACCGCTTTCTCAAATATAGGGCACAGCTTCACTTCTGTCGTCTCCCCCAGGGATTCAAGAATAGTCCAAGGTTATTTTCAGCCAGAGTAACAGAGTTACTACAAACGTATGATGATGAGGCATTATCTTGTGTGGATGACATCTATCTTACCGATGATGACTTGGACAGGCACTTGAACAGGGTGAACACCATAATACTTGGATTCGCCTCTGAAGAGTATAAATTCAACTTTAAAAAATCAAGAATTGCCCATCTCAGTGTCCTATTCTTGGGATACAAACTTTCAAGTGAAGGCAAAAGCCTGGCAGCAAACTTTTCAGAGAAATGTGCGCTGCTCCAACCTCCAAAAACGCTGAAAAACTTACAGTCAATTCTAGGTTTCCTGAATTTTGGAAGAACTTACATTCTAAACTACGCAGAAAGGGTTAAACCCTTCTACAAATTAATCAAACCTGATTTCAAATCAACTAATTGGACTCAAAAACACACAGAAATTATGCGTTCAGTGCAAACAGACATGTTAGCAACAACACATTTACAGACACGCGTAAATCAGACCCCCCAGGATATTGCGGCATAGATGTGCAAATTTAGCTGCACAAAAATGGAAATTTAGCGGCATTATTGCGGCACTTTATTTTACTCGTAATCATTCCTTTTCAGCCTTAAATGAATGTAAACTGATTTAGCAAGGTGAAACTGGCAAGTTTAAAGTGTTTGCGGCTCTACAGAAGCACAGCTCCAATCTGCACCTCGTGAGAGGGAGCCCTATTTCTCCCTGGGGTTATCTAGCACCCATGTATGCACCTCTGCCGGGGCACAGCTACCTCCTCGACCCGTCCATTTTTAAAAACAGTCATTTCTATCACCCTTTTTAACATTGAAAATATATTGATAACACCAATATGACCCATACAGGAAGTCCTGCTTTGCTGCTAGAGGGCTTTACTAGAAAGTAATGCAGCAAATTAAGTGTGACAACTTAAGTGACACTTTGTGAGTGGGCAAAGGCAAGGAAATTCATTAAAAAAACTATCCTCTTTTCTGAAACCCAATGGTCTAAAAGGGACATTAAAATATCCCCAGCAGTTCTGAAGCACTGCTGCTGGGTACATAGCTGCCAAGGTTTCAGATTGCTTATGTGTGACATTTTCATAAATTCAGTGTAAATATGAGTGACATTCACTGACTATGACTGACATTTTCTCCTGAACAAAATCAAGCAATGAAGTCTAGGGAAACAGATAAATATCAGAAATTACCGCCATTTGAGCAATTAGAAACCCTAAGAATGTATTGAAACTGCAGTAAAGTACTAGAAATGGAAGGACACTAGCCAAGTGCCTTTGTAACCTGATTCACATGCTTTGCAGAAGGCATAACAATCCTCTGCCCTATTTTATCATGAAAAACGCTGATCTCGCAACGGCAGGAGCATTATTCAGCGGCGCTGAAGGGATTAACTTCCAGAGTTTTTTCATTATTATTATTCCCTGGGATTTACTGGGCACACAAAGACCTCTGCAGCAGGTGTGTTAACCCCAAAAGATAATTTAAGATCCAGACTTTGCAACCAATTGAACAGAACAGATTTACAACCACATTTCTACTTGTTGCCAATTTCATTTGTTGCAGAGTTTTTTTTTTTTTTATGTATAAGTTGAGGCCTAGATTTTGTGTCAGGGTTGCGTCTCTTTTTTGGCAAAAACTCAACGCAAAATCTCCTAATGCGCTTACATGTGCTTTTGATAGACCTGCTCAACATGTGTGAGGTCTGAAGATCTGATGTCACTTGTGATATCACTTCCTGTGAAGTCATGGGCTGTATGATGCCACACATCATGTCACTTGCGTACTGCCCAACTTAGTTGGTATCACACTTCTATTTTTTAGGACTTATGTCCTGGAGCAAGTAAACAAGACATGTAAATGGACCCACAATTCCTAAAATTCAGAAATCGAGCACTTGATCCATTATGTTCTAGCAAGCATCTAATGCACGGGAGGCACCGGGTCAGCCTGACATGCTTGGACGTCTTGCATACTTGAACTCTCAACCTCATGCATGAAAGGCGGGGACTGCTGCTGAGCTAGCTCCAACTATTCAAAAATCCCTCTCTTCTGAATAACCGATAGGAGATAACCATTTCTTTTCCGCTAGGCGGTCGCTATTGTAATGGTAAAGACTGGTATAATGCTCCCTATCACTTGATTTGTATCTACTGTCTCATATGTATTTTAATTCAATTATTTTTAACTGTTGGATCACTTTGGTTTAATAAGTTTTTAAACTGTATATATTGATATGTATCTTTTATGATCAGTGATCGAAATAAAGATTTTTGAAATGAAATGAAATGTAATGGTAATGAAACCATGCATTCCTTTCTGTTCTTTTGCCGAGCTGACGTTTTCATAACACGACGCTGCTTATACGTCTACTCCTTTAAAACAACACTGTATTTGAGAGCAGTACTTGCGGTGAGCCAGCAACATTAAATGTTAAAAGAAGCTTGTAAAGCCTGTCTTAACTCCGCTTTGCAGTTTATAAGTAAAGTACAGTGCGAACAAGCAGTGCTTCGATAATATTATTCTTTCCTCGTCTACCAGTTCAGAATTGCAAGCTAGATTCACCCAAAGCACAATTTTGTTTTTTAAATACTCCGGCGCTTCAGCCTCTCTTCGAGCCCCACTCAGCTGCAGTGCCCCAGCCCCGCCAGCTCCCACAGTTCCAGCCCCGGGCTCCGTCTGCTAGGACTGCCTGCTCCCGTAACAAGTTCCCGAAGTTTGCTGGGCTCGCCTGCATAACATAAAAAGCCTTACTTCGGAGCTTTTACCATTTTTAAAACTGTTCACTGTACAATACTACCTACAGAGAAAAGCACATTCCCGGAGCTGAAGAATAAAGCACGCCGCTCTCTGAGACTTGTGTTGTTTGATCTCAGGATAGCTAAAGGCTTGGATCTTGGCCAGGAGGAAGCAGGTATTGGACGGCTGGACGGCGGCACGTAGTGACGTGTGCACCCACAGCCAATGAAAGAGCATAAGAGCATTGTTTGTTTTGCTGACACTTTTTTTTGTAAATATCGCGGCAATAATTGTAAATATAGCGACCATCGCGGTAATCGGCTGATTTCGCGATTTTTTCGTGAATCGCGAAATCGCGAAATGCTGGAGGGTCTGGTAAATATACGCAACCTTGTAATCCGAATCAACCCAGGGAGATGCGGATTCACATACCTAACCTTTAATGAAGGTGAAAAGGTACCAATCTATATATATAAAAACGAAAGTATTGTTTGTCTGTCTGTCTGTCTGTTTGTACTTTATGTATTACTACACCATTTATCCGATCGCCATGAAACTTTGGGAAGTTTTTGAGTAAACTCCCGCGAAGGTTTCTGGCATAAATTTTTTTTAAATATCGACCCCCCAGGCCCCTCATAATCTTTCAAATACTGATGTATGCACCAGACGGAAAAACCAAAAACTCGTATATTCACAAGCACTTGAATAACTAAATAGAATTAAACCAACACTTTGAAATGTTTTCCATATTAAAATGAATAAGTTTCAATAAAAATGACACAATGTAAATTGAATGTTATCATAACGAGTTTCCTTGAATTTCCTTTCTTCTGAGATTACAGCAATGCACGACGGGTAAGCTAGTAGCTTATAAATCACACTTGTACACACAAGGTGAAATGAAATTCACTTCAACTGAAAGAATTCTGACAGCAGTTCAAACTGCAGTAGCAAAAGAGAGAGCTCTTGCACAGGGAAAACGCATAAAAGTCGCTACTCCTGTACCTGCCTTAGAGGCAGTGACAAAAGCAAATATCCCGAATGCAAAAGCTTAACATCCGGGATGGATACAATGGTCTAATTCTCTTGCTGCAACAGACGTTGAATACGTTCTTGACCCCTACTTGAAAACTCAAGAATTTCTACAATACGAACAAGAATGTCCTCTGCCCACTGAGATTCTGCCTCTAGAACATTACAGATGTATAATTTATACAGACGGATAAGCACAGCCCGCAAAACAGGTTTATAGTGCAGTGTGTGCGATTGTTAAAGGTCGCTGGCGAAATGGTAAATTCCGACCTATGGTCACAAAAACGCAATCTCTAGGAGATTGTAGAGCTCAGCGAGCTGAACTACAAGCTTTCAAAATGGCGCTTGAAAATACCGATCGCGAATTCCCCTCACTCATAGTGTGCGATTCGTATTACTGCGTCCAATCTTATAATGAATACTTGCAGACCTGGGTTCAAAACGGTTTCAAAGACACAAAACGTGGCACAATCAAGCATAAGTTGCTTTGGGAACAAGTAGTTCTATTACAGAAAGAACTACAAAAGACTCATGTGATCCATACAATGAGTCATCAATGTGATGGCGTTCAAAAACAAAAATAGACAGCAAAATAATGCAAGCTGTCACTGCTTCAATAAAAGACAGTGGTAAAACACTTCCAAAAGGCTTTCCACTCAAGTACTCATATATAACTGATGCAAATAATGTTCCTTTTGCTTGAATCCCTGGAGTGGGGTAAAGGGTGATTCAAACAGGAAACGTAGAGGTGCTTTGATACAAGAAGCACATATGGGAGAGGGTCTGATACATCAAGGGATCTCAAAATCTCTAGTAGAATTAAAAGAGACATACTGGTGGCCAGGGATGAATGCCCACATTTACAAATTTGGAATTAATTGCGATGTCTGTTACAGAGATCATAGCATAGAGAGGCACCAGATACCTGACTGTAGTGTAGCCAGCCCAGTACACACACCGTTGTTAGACAGCATTAGACTTTCTACAGGCAGACGTCACCATGGCCGAAAGCGGTCCCAGAACTATTAGGACAAGATTCATTTGGATGTGGCCTCAGCGCTCGGCTGACGCCCGAACTGTTATAAAAGATTTGCGAGTCTTTATCGGCACATACGCAATCGGCACGCTACATTCTGACCAGGGTCCTGCGTTTAGCTCTCGAGCTTACAAGGAGGCCATGGCCAGCTTGGGCGTTGCACTGCGGTACTCAAGTCCATTCCATCCTGAGGGAAATTCGGTTGTGGAAAGAAAAAACCGTGACATAAAGCAATCTATAACAGCAAGGGTATTAGGCTCGGGTGATTTGTGGGTCAAACATCTAATAAGTGTCCAACGTAGTCTTAACAATCTGCCAAGAAATTCTCTGGGTGGAATCACTCCATATGAAATCCTTTTTGGTACTAGAATGATTGTCCAAGAACTCGGTCGCCATACTTCAGTGGTAGAACAAAAACCCTTTGATATCAAAGACCGTTTGGCTGTGTTGCAGGACTTAAATGAAACAAGAAGTCTAAGCAACACATTACAGAAACCAACGGCCACTGAAGAAAAACCACCTGTCCCAGCAAGACTTGTCTGGATTCGAAAGATTGGGGATCTGGTCAGAGAGAAAATAGCAGATATGAAGGAATGTGGGCCTTCTTACAGAACACCAGTACCTGTCTTAGCAATTCACGGATCAAGAACAGTGTTACTGCCGCCCCTTGCTGGAAGAAAGGAGAACAGGTTTGTATCAATTGACCTGGTAAAACCACACCATGTGGCCGATAATAAGTAGTAGGCCCATTACACTCCAAAGGTTTAGCAGAGGACCAAATTTCGCTACTATCCAAGAGGTTCAAACTGAGAGACTCATCACCTTTGAAGAATCTGCAGTAAGAAAAGAAGGACTATGCAACAAAGCCATGGAACTTGTGCCTCTTGAAACCCAAATAACAGCTCATCAATAAACTCCTGTCAACCATGATGTAGCATCTGACTATACTAATATGTCAAGGGATCAAGCAGCTCCAGTGATTTCAAATAATCCGGATGCAATACCAACAATTGACAGAACTGCCTCTGGCTATTTCATCAATTTTGATACTTTTTCTGAGGGTCTAAGTGAGCCAGAAACAACGCCAGCAATAAAACATTCAAGGAACAAGTAACAGAACTTTTTCACCAGCTTGCAAATACATATCTGGTTTCACCATGGGTTGAATTTTTGAGTGTGTTAGGTGTACTTTTTCTCCTACTATGGCTCATTCTTATTTTAAGTTTGGGAAAGCTGATAGATGGAAAATAAAGTAAAATGGATACAGCAAGTAAGAACATCAACTTGTGCCTAAAGCCACACAAATCATCTCGTCGTGAACAGAGAGACCTGTCATCAGTAAACATCACAGCCGTTCCTCTACCTGGTGGTATAGCATGGGACAGAACTTATTATGGCATTTATGGTCCGGTAGAGCTGTTAAAGATTCTACACCAATTTAAGGTTTTCTTGAGTGACTTTGTTTCCCCCAGCACATTTTCTGATAATTGGGACTTTGAGACTGTTAACAACATGATTTCAGATTTTGAAATGTCAGCAAAATTTACAAAACATGAATACTTAGAAGGTTCATCAGATTATGAACAAATGTATTGTTTTAATCATTATGGTCATCATTATTTCCACAAATCTGCAAACCCTAGAAACATTTTTACTTATAATCAATGGGAACATTGTCCAACGCCACCAAACGGTAGCTCAAAAACATTTTATGAAAAATGTCCATACTTCTCAGGTTTTAATGTCACAAATCCAGAAACATTTTACTTCAAAAATGTTAATAAGACAAAAATGAAAAGTATGTTGACCAATACTAAGCAAATGTATTCTGCGGCCTTTTATGCTCAATTGTCCACATTAGGTTTTGACTTTTGGAAAGACAACATTGAGACAAAAACTGTCTGGGGCACAAAAGACTGGCAGGTGCAAGGTTTAGAAGCCTTATTCAGAGCCTGCATCATCCTAGAACAAATAATGTTCTTAAATGAAACTGTTCAACAGACATCTTGTCTTGGCCTTGCTAAGATAAAAGACTTAAACAAACCGTTCATACCTGATAGTAATGGAACTACAGATGAGGAGGTAGAACTGATCCTGATTGGAAAAAATGGTTAATCTGGCCCACAGACAAGAATAACTGTCAAGATAGATTCCTGAACAAGACATAAGGGTTTACAGTAACTAGGCCAGGTCCAAGATATGTCCAGAGACAACATCCAGGGATAGTAACAACATACAGTGTAGGAAAACTGTGCCTTGAATGGCTACAAAAATCCGCACTCCCAAATATAAAACAATACTTAACTTTACTTAAAGATGGCGTTGATTTGAGAGACTTCTTACAAGGACCTCGTAAACCACGTCATAAACGTTTCATATACGCAGGTATTTATGCTGCTTGTAATGAAGCATGGAAAGTCACGCAAATGGAAACTGCAGAACGAATACAAGAAATTGATTGTATTAATTTAGAGAAAGCTCTCTCTGTAGTTGACAATGGGTTAGCGACTCTGTCATCCAGAATTTATTCTTTGGGCAGCATTGTATTCTCTGCCATAGACATAATTGAACAGGACTTGCTCATGTTACAACATGGACAGACTCAACTGCGTTCTATAATACTGCTAGGCTGGACATTACAAAACCTTCGTTCAGGCTATGTGCCTTGGCGTCTAATCAACACTACGTCCTTGTTTACTGGATTTAACCTTACAGATAAACAAATCTCTTTGGCACAGAGGGGAGCAGACTATACGGTGCTGAGCATTGAAAATCTGGAAAGATTACCATTAACAGTTTCTGAGAAACCAGCAGTGGAATGGATAATACATGGCATCATCACGATGCCAGTGACGATTTTCCAGTTTCAGTATTGCTTGAAACACATACCAGCAGGCCAGAATGAAAGGTTGGGTAAAAAATACATAAAGTCGACCTGGGATTTACCATACACACACAAATGTTGGAGTGGGGAAAAGGAGGTATTTCTTAGTGGTAAAAATTGCAAAAGCACACTGAGCGGTACATTTTTATGTCAGGGTATTAATTTACATGGAGCCTGCGATGGTTCTTCGACCAACTTATCCTGCCACCTGCAGGGTTCCCCGGCAACAGTGATAGGTCCAATTTTTAGGCAGCTTTCCAATGGGAGCTACATAATGTTGAATGATCACAGCTGTTGTGGAATGTTGCCAGGAATACCCTATCTCGTTAGTGTGTCAGCCAGGGTCACTTGTTGTATGCAAGTATTGTTTCCTAAAACTAAGACAGACGGGGAGTAGCCGCTATGGCCTTCACTGAACATCTCTTCTATACGGATTGATACTTTTTTTTTTTTAATCTTTTTTTTTATTTTAATAACACAAAGAAAAAAAAACATTGCATCGGGTATACAATAATTGATAGTAATCAACAATTAACAATCATACGGAACTTGGGATCACGGGGATTCCGGTGATTTTACGACCCTCTGAAGCCTCGGGGTGCACACAGTTCACCTCGATAACTACTCCAGGCTCCCCATATCTTCTCCCACTTTCTTGGACAAACCCTGGCCACATACACCGCCCTTTCCCGGAGCATGCACCAGTCTAGGTCTTCAGCCCATTTAGCGATCCTGGGCGGTTGACTGGCCCCCCAGAGCTGAGCAATATTTCGCTTCGCCACCATACATGCCAATGTCACCCACTGTTTCAAATACCCATTCAAGTCCGTGGGTTCCCACACGTTCAACAGGCACCTCCGGGCCTCTGGTCGCAGCTCCTCACCCAACACTTCTCCAAGCTTATTATGTATTGTTGCCCAGTAGGTCTGTATCACTCCACAATGCCATATAATATGCATGAAGGTGCCAAGCTCTCCACACCCTCTCCTGCACTCCCCGCCCATCTCACACCCCATGTGCACCAGCCGAGGCCCAGTAATATATACTCAATGAAGAATTTTAAGCTGCACCAGTCTAAGCCTCATCTGAATTGCGACCACTTTCGGGGAGGAGACCGCCTCCACCCAGTCTTCATCGTCTAACTCTAGTCCATCTGACCCCCATGCCAATCTAAGACTTCTCAACGGATCCTCCATATTATTTATGAGTTTCCTATAAATCAAGGAGATAGTCCTTTCTGGCACATGGCCATCTAGTACGCGATCCTCAAGGGGGGAAGCCTCAGGAAGATCTGCACCTCTGGGCATGTGAGCCAGGAGAGCATGTCGAACCTGTCTGTATTGAAAGTGTTCGGCAGCATTCAAACTATATTTTTCTTGTAAAGACTCAAACGCCTGCACACCTTCCTTCCCCCATACATTTTTAATCTGGCTGATTCCGATGAGGTCCCATTTATCAAACCCTTTAGTCTTCCACAAGCTCCCAAGTTTCTTTGAAACCAACAGTGGGGTGGCCAATGTCAATCTGCCCTCCCATCCCAGACTTCTGGTAGCGGCGTGCCAAACTTGTACAGCATGCGCTGTCGGGCCTGCTAACGTGAATCTCCCGGGTCTGGCATATAAGGCCTTAAGAATGTCTCCACCAGGCACTTGCCCACGATCCATAGCATAGCCCGGGTCTCCGGGGGGCCCGTATATCATGTGATTCACCGCCGCAAGTTGGGAGGCCCAATAATATTTCCTCGAGTCCGGGAGTCCGATACCTCCATCATACCACGGGAGCGTTAACTTGTTAAAGGCTATACGTGGCCTGCCCTCCCATAGGAGTTGTTGCTGAAGCGCGTCAATCTCTTTAAAATATGTCAATGACACCGGGTCCATTGTGTTTTGGAGCATATACAGGAACCGTAGCAAAGCCGTCATCTTGAATAATACTGCTCTTCCAAGTAACGATAGAGGGAGAGCGCTCCACCATTCCACATCTTTCTTAAATCGGTCCAAGGGGGGCCTCAGATTCCTAGCGTACCTCACCTTCGGGTCGGAGGATATATAAATACCAAGATGGGTAAATCCCACCGGTTCAATCCTTATCGGGCATGCTTGTGGAATCACGGGCGGTGCCCCTGACAAAACGAACAGTACTGATTTTGACCAATTAATGGCAAAGCCAGAGTATCTGCCAAATATGGCCAGTACATCCAAGAAATTACTTAGGGACGCCGTGGGGTTATGCAGAATGTCATCTGCATAAAGCGAGATTTTGTCTTCCCACTCAGGCGTCCACCGCAAGCCACGTATTGACCGGTCCCACCTAACCCAAGCCGCCAGAGGCTCCAGCGCCAAGGCGAAGAGGAGCGGAGACAGCAGACACCCCTGTCTCCTGCCTCTTCTTAGGGAAAAATCGGCAGACTTACAATTATTGACTATCACTCTGGCCAGGGGATCAGCATAGAGCAATCAAACCCATCCAATAAACTCCGGCCCAAAGCCCAGCTTGGCCAAAACAGCAAATAAGTACGCCCATACGACCCTTTCAAATGCCGTCGTAGCATCCAAGGATACCAAGACAGCCCATACAGTCGCCGCAGATTCAGGGCCGTGTTCCGACGTGGCATGAAGCCGGATTGGTCGAGGTGCACCAGGGTCGTTATGACTTTGGCCAATCTAATGGCAAGTAATTTTGCCAGAATCTTCGGCTCAGCATTGAGAAGTGAAATGGGCCTATAGGAGGAAGGAGATGTCTTAACCTTGCCGGCCTTGTGAAATACCACAATGTTTGCCACCCGTTGGTCATACGGAAGCCGTCCCGACTCCCTACTTTCTAGAAACATGGCTCGCAGAAATGAAGCGATTTTATGGGCATTCAATTTATACATTTCTATCGGAATACCATTTGGACCTGTTGCTTTCCCAGATTTTATGCCTCTAATCGCCTGCGCGACTTCATCGTCCGTGAAAGTGGAATCAAGATAGTCCCTATCATCATCCGAGAGACTCGGCATGCCAATATATTTAAGCATGTCACCATTGTCAACCTCCATGAATCCACCAGCCGAGGTATACACTTTCTTAAAATATGCTGAAAACACATCTGTAACTGCCTGCGGATCTGTGACTCTGTCAGATCCCGACCCCTCTAACTCCAACACTAGCCTAGAGGCCCACTCCCCACGTTCCAACCAAGCAATCAGTTTACCGGCCTTGTCTCCGTGCTCGTAGTTCCGACTCTGTAGAGCACCGTCTTGGGAGACCGCTCTCTCCCTGGAGAGGTTTCGATATTCCTCTTGTTTTAACTGTAGTGTATGTAAATCACCTGGATCAGCTGACTCAGCCACCCGTTTCTCTAACTGTATCACCTCCGCTTCCACTTATTTACCTCCGCCTGGTGTCTCTTTTTCTTACCTGCGACCAAGGAGAGAACTTCACCTCTCAGCACCACTTTATATGCCTCCCACACCAACTGCGCCAAATCTACCGTACCCATGTTCTCATGGAAATAGCGTTCTGAAATCTGGAGTATCTCCTTCCTAATGGCTGGGTCTTTCAGGTGCCATGCCGCAATAGGAGCAACCCTTCCCACCGCTGGTTGACCCATCTCAACCTCTAACCACACCGGAGAATGGTCAGAGATGTTATGTTATGTTATGTTATGTTATGTTATGTTATGTTGCCATTATTTATTTGGCGCACAGCTGCTCCAGCAAAGGAGCGTCCTGGCGCCCGACAAGAAAAAACATAACACTACCAACACAAAAGCTGAAAAAGAACAACTACGGGGGACCTAAAATAAAAAAGTTTTAATGGCTTTTCGGAACTGCAAAAGATCCTCCAGCAAGCGGATCTCAACTGGGAGAGAGTTCCAGATAGCCGCAGCCTTCACACGAAAGGAACGGCCACCGGCACGACAGCGCTTAAACCGAGGGACCACGGCAAGCGCCTGGCCCAAAGATCGGAGAGAGCGCGCCGGAACATAAAAGGACAGGAGATTGGACAGGATCTGAGGGGCGGTACCTTTCAAAATTTTAAAAGCCAAACATAGAACCTTAAAAGGAATTCTCATCCTCACCGGCAACCAGTGCAGGGAGCGAAGGACATTGGAGACGGGGCAAAACCTAGGCAAGCCCACTATAGCTCTGGCTGCAGCGTTTTGAACCCGCTGCAGACGGGTGATTTCTGCCTGGTTGGCCCCCACCAAGAGGGAGCTGGCGTAATCAAGCCGGGAAATAACCGTCGCCTGGATCACCAGCTGCCTCGTCAGGGCATCGAAAAATGTAAGAACAGGTCTTAGACCCCGGAGCACGCCAAAACAACAGGCCACTTTTTTTTAGTATGGCCAACAAAGTTGAGGCTGCAGTCCAACCAGACTCCCAGGTTTCTTAATTCTGAAACCGGAGTCGGGGATGGTCCCAGTTCCGAGGGCCACCACCTGTCCCCCCAAAGCTCCGCTCTCTTTCCGACAATCATAATCTCGGTCTTAGTTACGTTAAGCTGGAGACAGTGTGCCGTCATCCAGTTGGCCACCGCCTTCAGTCCATTCTGAAACCGGGGGGCATCGAGCTCCGCATCCCCGCTGAGAGTAACCGCCAGCTGAGTGTCGTCGGCATACGAGACCATAGTCAGGCCCCACTGCCTTGCGACCTCAGCCAGCGGTCTCACGTATAGGTTGAATAACGTGGGACTCAGCGAGGATCCCTGCGGAACCCCCATGGCCAGAGGGTGTAATTTGGACTGAAAGGGTGGGATGGCCACGCAGAAAGAACGATTGTTGAGAAAGGAGCAAAACCACTGCAGGGCCTGTCCCCCAACCCCAATCTCCTCCAGCCGGAGCAGCAGAATGCTGTGGGAGACAGTGTCGAAGGCGGCGCTGAGGTCTAATAGTACCAGCGCCGCCGTCTGGCCAGCATCCAACACCGCACGCAGGTGCTCCACCATCGCAAGAAGAGCCGTCTCCGTGCTGTGCCCAGCACGGAAGCCATTCTGCGTGGGATCGAGGACATCGGCTCGTGCAAGATGGTTTGACAGGGCCAAGTTGACATGGGCCTCTACAACCTTCGCCGGCCAAGGGAGTAAAGAAATAGGGCGGTAGCTCTCGGGTTTCAAGGGATCCATCGATGGCTTCTTCAAAATTGGAGAAACCACCGCCTGCTTCCATTTAACAGGAACCACACCCGAGGTCAGTGAAAGGTTAATTAGGGAGCACACATTAGATGCCTCTACCAAGGTATCTCGCTTCCCTAACTGCGCCCGCCAGTGCCGCTGGTATCAGCACGTAATCCAACCTGGACATACTACTATGCGCGGCAGACACATGGGTAAAGCATGCCTTGCATGGGTTGCGCGACCTCCAACTATCGATCAGCGCCAGTGTTTCAAGGAAATCAGGAAGCCATCTCTGCGACGGGGGTAGAACCCACGGCGGATAGCGATCCACTTTCCCGTCAAGTACTGCATTGAAATCTCCCCCCAGCACCAATAGCCCCACAGGCAATGTCAGGAAAATGGCACTTAAGTCTCTAAAAGTATCGGACTGGAGGCCAGGTGGTACGTAGATCGACAAAAACGTGAACGTCTTCCCCGCAAGACGCCCCGAGACACCCACATATCTACCTCTCTGGTCTGACCAAGTGGCCTGAACATCCAGCAGAAGAGAATTCTTTGTCAGGATGCCTACCCCCCCTAGAACCAGATGTAAACCCAGCATGTGCCACAAGTTTATATCCCCCTTTGTGGAGGGCCATGCATCGGTTCCCAACAAGGTGTGTCTCTTGTAGCAATACGACTTCTGGGGAGTGCCGTCTGATTAGTTGAATCACCATACCCCTTTTATCTTGTCACCCAGACCATTTACATTCCAGCTCAGTACCCGTATCCCCGATCCCTGATTAATACTTGACATTTACCCCACACCACTAGCGTCCAGTTGCAGTCTTGTCTCCCAATGCAAATAACAACAAAACTCAAACAAACCCCTACACAAAACACATTTCCCAGACCCCAATTCCCTCCCAACCTCCCTGCACCCCTGCTTATGACGTATGCCCATCCCCAACTGGCAGTGTGCCTGTCGCCCCAAACTCAAAATCAACTCTCTAACTACGGGGAAGAGAATCAATATAGCTCACTACCCCCCCGCCCCCCCAGCTCAAGACCAAACTTGAATCCCGCTTTCCAAGGCTACCCAGCGGCCCTCCTCTGCACCACATCAATATCGTTATGCCACCATGGGGCCATTTCCCAGTGACCACTATCTCAGTGTCTCATGCCCACCCGCTTATTGCGCTCTCCCACCTACTGTCCATCTTCTGCCCCCTGATCTTGTCCTTCAGACTCAGGGGATTGAAAACAATCAATCCAGTCTGCTGCAACCTCAGGATTATCGAAGATCCAAGTCTTCCCCTTTGCCTCCACTCTTAATCTCGCCGGGAACATCATTCCGTACCGCAAGCCCTTATCTCTCAGTTTCTTCTTCACCGGCAGGAAACTTTGGCGTGGTTTCTGCACAAGTTGTGTAAAGTCTGGAAAGAAGGAGAGTGAGTCATTTTCATATTGGAGGGACCCCTTTGCACGGGCTGCCTGCAGTATCGCATCTCGATCTCTAAAATTCAGGACCCTCGCGATCATCGGGCGGGGAGGGGCGCCGGGCCTGGGTCTACCCCCGGGCACTCTATGAGCTCGCTCGACAGTAAAGAAAATTCCCAGTCCCTTAGGTTTAAGATAGTTAAGGATAATGTCCTCGACAAACAAGTCCGGCGCCGGGTCTTCTGCCTTTTCAGGGACTCCTAGGATCCGTACGTTATTCCGCCTGGCCCTCCCTTCAAAATCGTCCAGCTTTCTGTCCATCAATACCTGAGAGGCCTTAGGATCACGTACCTCCTGTTGGAGTTGCGCCATGTCGTCCACCAAGCTGGTGGTCTTTATGTCCAAGGATTTGACTTTTTCATTTGCTTTGGCGAGGCTTGGCATCAAGGGATCCCATCTTATGCCCCAACGAAGCCTGCACACCCTCGATGGCAGCCATTACATCCGATAATGTTAGTTCCGCCGATGCGACCGAGGATTCTCCAGTCTGTCCCGGGGTCCGTTTCACCTCTCCCGGTGATCCCTTTGGCAAGGTATATCTGTCTAATTTATTGGATTGGACCGGTTTAGGCCCCCTCGACTACCTGTTCTGGGACTTATCCGGATCTCCCCTGGCTGCCATATTGATCGTCCCGTGGCGAGACCAGTCACGTCCGCACCTCCTCAGATCTATGCAATATAGGTCATCGATTTGCCCCCATGGCGTGGGCCAACACCGGATAGTCCAATAATCAGTTATGAAGAGATCAACCCAGTGTATGGCACAATTCACGACAAGTTTAAGGTCTCACGTCAGTCCCGGTGGCACCTGCTATTGTTTGCCTGTGACAATAGGGGCAACAGTACATCTACCAGTATCAGTCACTCCATGGAGCATATTTCCCCAAGACTCCAGAGTAACGACCGGTCCAACTCCAAGCGGCCCCTACACTGAACAGCCGATCTATCCACGGGGGGGCGAACGCTGCTACCGCAGGTAGATCCCAACCGGGCCTGCCAGACTCCGCGGCATCAATCAGCGTCTCCCGGGGCTCCCACGGCAAGACTCGCCAGCAGCTAGCGTCCCCAAGCGGATCGGCCCGCAACACACCTCGCCGGTATGTACACTGCTCCAGAGGTGCTGTAGTTAGCGTTGTGGGGGCGGGGATTAGAGGCCTGTAGTCACGACCCTCCTGCTCTACCGATCACAGGCAGACCCCTGCAGCGGTCAATCTGGGGACCCCCGGCCGCTCGATCCACAGTGCATCTACAGATTCTTTACCACCAGCCGCACTTTAGGGCTCACCACTCACGCCACCGGGGCACCACCGCATCTCCGCTCCGGTCCTCAGTGCCACCACGGGGTCAGCCTCTCGCAGCACATCTACTGCCGCCTTGTTGTCCGCCGCAGTTCGGGGCTTGTTACTCCCGCCCTCAAGTGCCGCCGGTCAGCTTCGGTCCCCGATGTTACAGAGGGACCGGAGGTTCTTAATAGAGTTTGCTTGTCTTCTGCGGGCAGCTGCTCCTGCCTGAAAATTCCCCGGCGTGAACTCCCCATGCAGGCCGGGCCGGTCACTTCCGGTCAATGGCCCCGTTGTTGTTGTATTACAAGACTGCCACCAATGCCACTCGAGTCCCCAGGCTCGTCAGGTCGCAAGGCCACAACTCGTACAGGTCACAGCTCTGGCCCCGGACACCGCAGCGGGACCGGAGTAGCAGCCGAGCCGTCAGCGGTGACTTGGGAACCGGGAGGCACACCGTGGTCACAGGAGATTTGTCAGGATCATCTAGCTGGGGGGGCTAGCTACGCGGAGCCGAGGTCCATCTTGCTCGACGCGTAGCTCCTCCTCTACGAATTGATACTTTAAGCAGAATGAAAGCCATTCTTTTACAAAAAACTGTGCCACTGACCTCGTCCAGAGAGACGTATGATCTGCAAGTTGCAAGGTCCTCTGCGGAGATACATGCCTTATTATCAACGTACTGCCCGATACATTTTGCAGAAATGTTAGGTCGTATCTTAAACATGTCTGATACCAGTGGTATTGCACATGTATTTAAGATGATTTTTTTGGGGACTGTTAGCACCCTTTGAAGCAATCCTAGGCATTTTTCCAAACTTCGTGCACTCTGTGTTTGGCGGTCTGCCTCTCATTTTTGGACTCGTAGCAGGGATACTATTTTTGTTCCTTCTGCTCCGATATGGCAAGTCCAGTCACCAGCGATACCCAGATTACCATGGAGAACACTCTTCTGGCAATGCAGTATCCTGAGCGCATAACACAGATTCTTGGCCTGGCTCGTTTGAGAGATCTGAATACCACGTGGTTCCTATCGTTTAGACCAATCTGGCAAGATTGCATCTTACCTGTTCTACTATGCCTGATTTGTGGAGAGGAATGCGTGTTGGATATTTGTCTGACACTTCCATCAGCACTGCCAACGGATGTTGACGTTTTGCTTGGTTCGGTAACGGCTCATGCATTGTGTTGTCCCCAGCAGCTACCAATCCTGATGACGGCATTCATTGAGGTTTCACCAGCAATTCCAGCTGAAGGTGAGATACGTGGACCAACAGGCATACAGGTACCATCTACTGCGCACATTGCTAATGCGACTGCCGCTGACGGCGATGCTTCTCATCTGTGTACGATTGATATACTTAACGAAGTGGTTCAAACTTTCACCTACTGTGTTAGACGATTTCTTTGCCACCTTAGAAGATTTTATGTTTTCTCCTGACATCGAGAATATCTTTTGAAATTAGCACACAGCCTTCTATCAACTTTGAATTCGACCTTCATTTTTCAAAACAAAAACTACTAACTTTGGAACTCTATTTTTCTACGATTGGAATTGACATTTTACAAAATTGAACTTTGGCACAAGGTAATCTGCTTAAAGTAGTACTATTCTTAGAGAACAAGAATCCTTTGAAATACTTCCTAGAAACAATATTGACCTTATCAAACAACAAAAATGGTTTATATAATCTGCTATGGGATGGTCTCGATCTTTTTTCTTCTGTATTTACGAGCCATTTCATAAATGTAATTTTCATGATTCATTCAGTTAGCATTGCCAATATCATAATATATGCTTAAAATGAGCCTGCCAGACTCCGCCGCATCAATCAGCGTCTCCCGGGGCTCCCACGGCAAGACTCGCCCTTAGCTGGCGTCCCCAAGGGGATCGGCCCGCAACACACCTCGCCGGTATGTACACTGCTCCAGAGATGCTGTAGTTAGCGTTGTGGGGGCGGGATTAGAGGCCTGTAGTCACGACCCTCCTGCTCTACCGATCACAGGCAGACCCCTGCAGTGGTCAATCTGGGGACCCCCGGCCGCATTGCTAATGCGACTGCCGCTGACGGCGATGCTTCTCATCTGTGGAACCCTTCCTGGCTCTCCCTGTGAGAAGCCCCTCCTGGGCACCCCCAAGGTGAAGCCAGGCATCCCAGTGTTGTAGGGGCCGTTGTGGAGATTAAGCAAGCTATTGCCCAGAGTTGCAGCGTGGGACCCATGATTAGAGTAGGCACCGAGGCGAGAATTATCGAGTCCGCGGACATTGACCCAAGACCCTGCCGCATCGGGACTTGAACCCTGGTCCCGGGCCCGATCTCTGCTTCAGAGTGTGCCGCTCTAACCAGTGAGCCACACTTCTCCACTTATACTTAACGAAGTGGTTCAAACTTTCACCTACTGTGTTAGACGATTTCTTTGCCAGCTTAGAAGATTTAATGTTGTCTCCTGGCATCGAGAATAACTTTTGGAATTGACTTTTTACAAAATTGAACTTTGGCACAAGGTAATCTGCTTAAAGTAGTACTATTCTTAGAGAACAAGAATTCTTTGAAATACTTCATAGAAACAATATTGACCTTATCAAAAAACCAAAATGGTTTATATAATCTGCTATGGGATGGTCTCGACCTTTTTTCTTCTGTATTTAAGAGCCATTTCATAAATGTAATTTTCGTGATTCATTCAGTTAGCATTGCCAATATCATAATATATGCTTAAAATGAAATCATTACTTTCAAATGCGTACGGTACAAATGCTCATTTTCGTGTGCAACCATTTCAAATGCATTTGATGTATTTTTGGGTGGGATTGTAAACACATGCTTTAGATATGTTTTAGTGCTTACATTTAGAAACGTCGAACATAATAAAGTGGTGTTGTATAGCATTTTAGGATCCTATTGTAATTTTCCCGATTCATGCCCTTATATAGGTATAAATCACCTTGTCCTTATATAGGCATAGAAATTATAACCATATTTAGATATAGCTCAGGCAGTCCAAATACGATGTGGATACTTCCACTAGTTCCGAAAATCCACAACGATTTCTTGGAAAACTCAGCTTCAGCAGTTAGGGACTTTCCCTTGCTTGAATATTGATTTGACCAAGAACTCATGGAGTTTTCAAAGAACTATGACTCTTTGATGATGTTATTATGTCCAACTGTACGTCAAACTTGGCACCTTCAAGGTATAAATATGCCCACACTTGCCATAGCAAACACACGGTGGTTAGAGCAGTTCGACTATCTACTTGCCCGACTCATCTCGCTACAGCAAGTGCTGAAGGAAGCCAACCCTCCAGCAGACGCACTGAGAGAGACGCTGTCTTTTCGCTTGCCGAGAAATCCAGCTCCAGTGTTTCCAAGCTCCCCTTGCGGGGTATTGGTAAATCGAGTCCTGAGACAGAGAGATACCAGACCTCTTTCATTCTAAACCAAGTTACGGAGCTGATTAGACCCTAAGAGAAATCTTGACTAGATTCTTGGCAACAGAATACTAAACTTATGCTACACCTCACTTACTTCTTCCCTCGTACTAGACTTAGGTTAGGTACATCGGGATAGGCGTATTTTAGGAGCACCAGTTGAGTACTTTTAGTCTTTATTTATTTATGTATGTATTTTATGGCTTAGAAACCATACCATGGTTTTACAGTATTATTTTATAATACTCTTCTTGCTGTACGTATTATACTTTACAGCCAGTATTACGATTGTAGCAGTTCATTTCTTCTGCATGAGAAAGAAGACTGTTCAATAAATACTTTTATTGAAAACACTCGTCTCTCTATTTCTCTGCACCTCTGGTGAAACGAAGCATGCACAAATGACTGAGTAAAATATCTATATATTGTTTCCACGACTCTGAAGATACGTTTTATCTTGGGAAAACAAAGTTGTCATGTTTATGCGGTTGTCAGAAACAAATTCCTTCTTGTGAATTCGAGAAAGTTTCTAGTGACCTCTGAGCTAGCAGGCACTCACAATTAAGTTTAATATATTCGATAGAGACCTAGTAGACAGAAGTCCTACGTCACATCTATAAGATATATTATTCCAATGCGCAGAGCCTATTGGGAATATGGGAACTACACTACACCATGTTTTAGGCTCATTCACAAAGAATTAAAGTCAATACATTTACCTCTGATGTTAAACAGGGGGGAGAAAGAGATTCCCTGCTAGTGGCCAAATTGTGAAACTATAGAACATGGGATCAATCCCAGCTTCATCACCCGAACAAATTGCATGATCCAAGGCAAATGTTTTATTTCACCATGACGACTGGTTCTTCATTATCACACATGATAACAGCTTTTAATATGTGAGTTTTGGATGTGTACTGTACAAACCCTCTGATGTTTTGATTTAATAGGCAATAATATTGCAGGCCACATTACATATAGAGGCATATTGGGTACACATAGCAATTGACTTGCCTCTTAGTGTTCATTAATGGTACTGGGCAGGGGCGGAGATGTTTCAAAGTTTAGGTTGAAATGTAAATGCCTCTCAAAGAAGTGATATCATCTGATATTTTAAGGTGAAACGCTTCCAGTTTTCTGAATGTTTAATATAGGTTTTTAAATGTGAGGAGATTTTTTAAAAGATGTCTGCTGCATGAGTAACATGGCAAATATTTTCATGACTGAACTCATGCACAAGTTGTTTAAAGCCAAGCCTGACCCTGAGCTTGGCTCCGGCCGGGCGAGTCTTGTTTATTTGTTGGCTTGCCCACCTCTTACATTCGGAGCCCTTTGGTGTCAATTCATCTGTGGTGCCGGGCCTGCATGAGTGTATAAACTTCCTCTTTCATCAATGGGAACCTTAATTGATTAATTGCGACAGTTTCTGCGACAATCAAACCCTGGGACAGCCCCTATTGACAACAAAACCTGCTAATCAAGAAGGTGCAGTAATGTTTTATGCCAGCAATTAGCATCAAAATACTTTAATATTGTAAAAAAGACTCCTTAATCCTAACTAAACCTGTGCCTGCCACTCCATTTATTTCATCAGTGGGACATTGCCATAAATTTAGGCCTGTACAAGCACAAGCTCTTCTCCACCTGTGGCCTTTTGCAGTCAACCTTCAAATATAAACATTTATAATTAAAACTGTTAGAGTTGAGGCTGTCCCCGCCTTTCTTGATTCCTTAAATACTCTTCCTACAAAGCTTCTCCTTCCCCTGTCCCTATCGATCCTGTCCATCTTGCGTCAATTCCACGAAGATTCCTGGAGAAAGACTAGGCTGCACTTGTCACTTTACCCAGGTCTCCCCTTTGTGAAATAATCACACGCCATACAACTATGTCGCATAAAAGACATTTATTAGGACAGGTTTGCAAAATATTTAGTCAACCTTAAAACAACATTAACATTAACGTCAAACATTTTGAAACAACATCCCCATCTTCACCCAAGAGTTCTCACTTCTCACCATGAAGCTTTAACCACATGCCCCGTACCTTGTTTCATTCTTTCTCGTTTTACTCACTGACCTTCTTCCATTCCTCTCTCACTTCCTCTACAAAAACATCATTCAGTGAAGCCTCCTTGCCCTGTTCCAAGAATCCTGTACACAGTCTTCTTTCACCTGTGTTCCCTTCGTACCCCAAAATGGTTGGATATGCCCCATCTGACTTTCCACCCCCTAACTACCGCTATCCAGGAAAAACCCCTGGGGCATTTTACTGTCCCCCCTCTCTCCCCAATATTTGTTGCATGTCAAGAGATTCAACGATACACCCCTCTGCACCAATTTCTCTCATTCCACTGCTTACTAACCACATTCCTTATCTCCTTCATATGATAAGCATTGCCAAATTGCGAAAGGTGCACTCCATCCTCCCTGAAGCGACACTCTTCCTCCTCATTGATGCCCCCATGGTCTATCACCTTGATGTCTCTTAGCGTGCAATATACCCTCATCGCACTGTTGAGTTTGCTCCTGGCCTTGTCAATGGCCGCATGTTTCAGCGCACCTCTGCATGGTCTCTGAGGCACAAATTCAGTCCATACCAAACATATACGAGAGAACCTCTGTTGATCAACTGCAGATCCTATGGAATGTGCTGCAATAGTCCAACCCCGACAACTGGACCTCATGCATTCATCCCCAAATGCACAAGCTACATATCTGGGCAACCCCTCAGCCAAACCAGCTTTGCCAAGAAAGGCAACAAATTGCCCCAGCTCATCCGACTTCTACCCACCATATCCGCTCATGCCTGTAGCTGAGCTAACCAAGCTCTGTCCATAAACCAGCTGGTCTGCATATTTTGATGCCCAATGCACAGAAGAGTGTACAAAAATCCATGTCACCAGCGTATTCTTCCCTGGGCTGCTCATGCACCCTATGTAGAAAAGGAAGGAATTATTAATGAACATGCCCCACCCCCCACATGCATGCAAACTTCCATAATTTCTGGACATAACACTTACAAACTTGTGACCTCCACCTCCCTTTCCTCCAAATCTGGTTCCAATTCCATTCTACTCACGCCACTGCAGTTGCTGCCCCAACCCTAAACGAGTGTGTCCCAGAGTTAGCTGGGTTTCGCCCCAGTTTACCCAATGCCCTGCGCAGTACTATTAGTAGCTCTAATAGCCTTGCGCACTACTGCCCCCCACTATGGTAAAAGATCGCCTTCTGCCTGCACCATTGCCGAATCTCAAACCTATGCCTCTCATTCAACATGCAGGCCTCAGCTCTGCCCCCCCTCTTGCAGCCATATCCACAAGCCCCTGCCTGCCTGATCTTTCTTGGAACGTCTCAGCTATATCCCCAATTGTCCCTGCTCCAACCGTCTCTCTCCATGTAAAATACCCAACTGTCGAGCTGACCCCAAGAACAATTGGCCCTATAACGATTCAAATGCGATCATCTCCTGCAATAAAGGCCTCCCGCTCCCTGCTCTCTCCCCAAGATCCCTCGCTGGGTCAAAGCCACAGTACAACTTCCCATAACTCCCGCCAACTTGCCCGCAATGGTCGTATCATTCTCCTTTCTTTGTTGGCTTGCTCCTGTATCATCGGCCTCTGTGTATGTCCCTCAAAAGTCCCAAATTAATACCACGCCAGATGATAGTTCCTCCTGCTAGATTTCACTAAAGACCTCTCCTTCAGCCCAATCACTCTTACTCTCCCCACTTCCAAATGCCTTCTGGTAATGTGCTGTTGTCCTCCCCTCCTGGTGCCAATCTGTGGAATCGTTGCCACTGCAAATGAGATAAGGCATCTACTCATTGTTCATACCAGGCATGTGTTTAGCCCTGAAAACAATATTCAATCATAACCAGCCCAGCATACATTTTTTCAACAATCAAAGGACTCCCCGATCTCTCGACAACTGCCGATTCACTACCGTCATTTTGTCCACATTGAGCATCAAAGTTCTTTTAACCTACTCTCCACCCACACTGTCAATGCCACAAACGACAGAAAAAAATCCAGAAAGGCGATGTTCGGCCTTGATGCAACTAATGCAGTGGACAACTCTCTGCACACCACCTGGCATTCCAGAGCAGACCAAAACCATGTTCCCCCTCATCCGAAGAAATCTGCACTTGCCACACCGTGTTGTAGTCCAGAAGCCTCACTGAGACACCATTGAAGTCATCCCAAAAAGTCCTCCAGATCCAAAAATCAGCTTTCACGACAAGTAGATTTGCACTCTGTGGTGGGGTAACACAGCCCCAGACATAATCATTGCCAATCTCTTACAAAAAGTTAATTCACCCCTCACCACTCTGCATGTAAAATTCAAGAAACTCAACAGCTTCTGAACCAACCTCAACTCAATTTTCCTTTCCCCGACCACCTTTACCACCTCATGCCAAATCTCTTGTGCCTTTACTCGAGGCTACCGTGCCACTAACAATTCAGTGTCCAACACAAAGTCCAAAAATGTGAACACCGTACTGGAGCCTTGCGCTTTTCCAGTTGCCAGTAGAACACCCAGCTCCTTCACTAACCTCTCAAAGTGACCCAAAGCACTATGGCACACTCCTGACCCTTTTCTGCCCACAAAGAAAAAGTCATCCAAGTAGTGGAATGCCTGTGGTGCCCACTCTTTTTCGTAAACAGTCACTGCAGAAAGGTGCTGAATCAATGCACACGAGATGGCACAGCCCATGGACAATACTCTGTCCACGTGAATGGCACCCCCAAACTGCATGCCTAATAATGGAGAAATCCTCAAGGTGTCAGGACAACAATCGAAAAGCCACTTTGACATCACGCTTTGCCAGCCCCAGCCTTCTACTGCACTGCCTCACAATTTTTATAGCATCATCAACCAAAGTATATACCACTCCAGTGTTCTCTGTGGCAATTAAATTATTCACCGAAGCTCCCTCTGGCAGCAACAAATGGTGTATCATTCTAAACTCGCTATTTACCTTTTTGGGCACCACCCTCAATGTGGATATGATCAAGTCTGCCAGGGGCCAAAAGACCTACAATTCTCCCTTCCCCTACTTCCTCCCTCAATGTAGCCACCACTACCTTTAGATTTTCTTTTGCTGACCTAAAATTGTCCACCACCTGCGTCCCGAAGGCCCTGGTAACCTACCTGAAAACCTTCTTTGAAATCCCATTCCAACTTGAAGGCCGTCTCGCTGTACGGGTAGACAGAGAGACATGGGAGCAAACCCTCCACTCTAACTGGCATAGGAGCCATTAGGTCCAGTAGTACCCTGGTGTCCCCTCCCTCTGGTCACCCTCCACTGTTCCCTGGGGCTGAGTAATTGGATTTATCCCCCCACATTTCGAACACTCATGCTTGAACTTGTATGAGTGTCTGGAACAGAAAACTTTATAGAAATACCAACATGCCCTAAATTGAGTACTGTTGGATTCGGCACATACCCTGCCCCCTGATGGGGCGGAACAGGGCTTACAGGGCCTTTACGTGACTGGAAGACCAATCGCCATATGCGTAGAAGCCGTTGACTGTGTTGAAGACATCCATTGCATCCACAACTCCGAATCCACATCCCCCCACGGCTTGTCTGGCTTGATACTCACCCACACCCTCAACTCCTCATCATAGCTGTGCCACGCATAGCCTCCAAAATGCCTGTGCCTTCCTAATGATGTTCATTACTTGAACAGCGCAATAGCACTGCCCGCAATAAATACTGGCACAGAATTATAAAGCCGAAAACCAGTTTTCCATGTTAACAAGCACCCTGGGTCACAACGCCAGCTTCCACTCCTCTTCTTTTGACTCTTCCATAGCTTGAATGTTTCTGTGTGGTAATTTAAAAATATCTGCATATTCATGTTACAATATCCTATTCTTCGTTGTGTCAGAATTGTGTGACCCGAGTGGCATTGCTAAGGCCATGTAAGGAAGCCTCTTCTCATGTGACCCTCCCCCTTTGCTTTCATCTCCTTCAGAGATGTCCGTTCTCTTTGAGTCCTCCGTCTGAACCCCTTTTCCTTCATTGACCTTGCCACAACCTGCATCTTTGGGTGTCTCTAGTACCCTTGTTGCCTCCTTTGCTTTTATATCCCCACTCTCAATGACCCCATCCCTGACCCCAACAAACTTGCATGCTTTTGTGGCAGAAACCCCTTCCTTCATGCCCCATACTGATAATCAATCCTTTTTACCTGAAGGCAATCCGCCAATGTCCCGTCTGTCCCTGCGATGTCTGCCACTCGCCCCGGATTGCTATCCTGCAGTGCTACCCTTGTCAGCACTTGATTTCTGAAAGACACCAACTGTATCCCCTTCTTCTGTGCCACTGGTAACCCCACTTCCTATTCATCATGCAGTTCACTTTCCTTCCACTCATCACTGCCTTCATCGTAGTCCAGCTCCAACTCATCCTCACCTGTGTCCATCTCACACACCAATTATCTCGCAAGTTCAACACTCCATTTCCCAGACATGTCACTCTCCAACACATTGCAGAGCACCTTGGGCCTCATTTATGAGGCCATGCGTCAGTTTTGCGCTTCCGATGCGTCACTTTTTGTGACGCATCGGCGGCGTAAAACATGCCTCCTGTTGCGCACTATTTACAAAGTGACGCATCTAAGCGGATGCGTCACTTTGTAAACCCCTGCGCTACATTATACCTGCGCCAGGTATAATGTATGCAGAGGGGGCGTTCCCCCGCAAAAAGCCTCGTAGAAGTGACGCAGTGAAATCTATGAGATTTCACTGCGTCACTTCTAGGATGCCATTGCGGCAAAATCTTGCGCCTGCCTCACAGCAGGCGTAAGACTGACGCAGGCCCTTTCACATGGGGCTTACCCCATGTGAAAGGACGCATTGCTGGAGTTGCGTCACTTTTGTGACACACTCCAGCAATGCGTCACTTTTGCGCTTACAGATACATCAGAACTACTGACGTATCTGTAACTCCTTGCGACATGATGCGTCATACATTAAATATGATGCATCAGGAATGTCGCAAGGAGGGCGCACTGAGAAGTGACGCATCGCTGCTTTCACGCAGCGATGCGTCATTTCTCATAAATGAGGCCCCATATGTGTGCTGCTAGACAGAGCCCTCAGGGTTGGGAGGGCTGCCGCAGCCTCCCCCCCCTCCTCTACATGCCAACATCCAGTAGCTGTCTTGTGCCCCATCGGCATCGCCAACTGACTACCAACCTCACCTGCTGGTATTGGTGCGCCAGCACCCACCAGGTTGCACCAATCCAGTGGGCCTCTAGCTCCACTGGCCTATCAAGCCACACAAGCTCCTGCAGACCCTGACCCCATCTGTCCTCTGTCTCGCACCCATAACCAGAGTCCCCCCACCCAATGTTCTTTGGGCGTGGCTATTCACCCCCACCTAACTGTACTCAATCTGCCCGCATGCAGGCCCGCATGTTCACTAACGCGGTCAAACCCACTGGGCTCCATCCCCTCACCGAGCTCCTGGTCTGCTTCCAGCCTGCTCCTTCCTCGTGTATAATTTTTGCGGGGAGGCTGTACCATTTGCCCAGTGCCTTTATCTCCGTCACTACCAGCGGTGTGCCCTTTCCTCTTCCTGCCATGCCTTGCCTTTTCGTGTTGGTATCCTCCTCTGCAGGGGCGAACACGCCTTAATCGCATGCGCTACTCTGCCCGACGAGGCACGCATCGGGCAGCTCATGCCCACCCAGGCCTGGTCCAATACACCAAGCCTGAGTAAATCTGCCCACACCGAGGGTGCCCAGGGCGTTCCTCAAAGCCACATTCTCCTCCGCACCCCGCTCATCTTGTGCACTAAAGAACGTGTCTTCCCATTTTCGCGGGTGGTGCAGGAGTTCCATTTATATTCCCGGGGAAGACTAGCCTGCGTCTGTCACTTCCCCCAGGTCCCTCCATTGCCAGGTCTGTTAACAAAGCAATGTATCTCTACAGATAGTATACCCAATCCCAGAAATCTGTATATGAATGTGTTGTCAGATTACATGAATGGGCTGCAAAGTGTCAACATGTAACTATGACAGACTTGATTAAGGACTAATACATGGCACATTACTTCATTAAGAAAATGCAGAAGCATCTATAGGCTGCTAGTAATCAGCATTAGAAAGAAACAATCAAGATTGACAAGGTAGTAGAGGAATCAGAAAAGTGCACGGGGGAAATGCAAAGAATAGAAATAAGGAAAACCATAAAGGTAGCAGAAATTGATTAAAAAATAAAGGAATTGAATACAGTTGGAAAGAATTAGAAAAAGTGCTTCAGGGGACTGGGGTTACAAGCAATTGCCCCTATCTTAAGTCCTATCTTATATCGTTTTTTAGGTGCCACGGATCGGAGATTCAAAATTCCCTAAATCTCCCAGGGCAGAAACTGTCCTTACTCTCAAACTTAGCACAAATTGGTCAGCACACTAGTTCCTGTCACAATTATTCAAAAAGTAACTGCAATTAAGTACAAATACAGATCATTCATACCAGAATCAGTGGTCTTGTTGAAGTTCATTCTTTATTAATTCTTCATTAAAAGACTGTAGCCATAGCAAACGCGTTTCGTCCTTCAAGGACTTCTTCAGGGCGAAAAATGAGTCTGTATCATAACATAGTCATAGGCCAATTTCAGTATGTCCTCTTTCAGAAACGATTTGAATCATAAATCTCTCAAAAAGGTTTTTTCTTTCTTATAATAATATTTCCTTCTAGGTAAATGGTGAGCCGCTCTCTCGTTGGCGAATCACTCCTGAACCGTATTTATTTCATTCATAGATGGGTCATTCAATATAGATTTCGGCCAGCTCCATGGCGTGCCGTCCTCCGTAATGGCAAAACTGGAACAAAACCTTGTCACAGGTGCGGGAGTAGTCTAAATGCCGCTGTGGGAAAAGAAAAGCAACATTGCAGGAAAAGAGGATGTTTTGCCATTGTGTGCAGGGCAGCAAGTAGAGGGCAAATATCAGATGCGGAAGAAACTGCAGAAGAGAATAACAAAAGAGTATTCAGTGCGGAGAATAATAAAAAACAGAGAAGCGACATTAATGGTACATTCTGGTTCTTTATACTCTACAATTTTAAAGACCTTATTTGTTGACACCTGGTCAAAAGTAGATTTGAAACCTAAAGATATTAATTTGAAAGTCTATCAAGAAGAGAGCATCCATGTTATTGGTTACATGTTGACAAAAATTCAATTCAATGGTAATGACATAACTGGTAAGGTGTTTGTGGCAAAATGTGGCCCAACCCATGTTAGGTCGGACACACCAATACAACTGTGTATCATAGTTAACACTAGGGTCATAGATTAAGGTAGATGAGGGTCTGGACGATGTTATGTGCAAATAGGAGGGTGTGTTTGCAGAAAGATTATCCTCAGCAGCCAGTGTTTTTCAGAGACTGATATTAAGTTTTTGGCTAGAGTCAAAAATATTGTTTTCTTCCAATATGACAGTTTAGTTTTTGGATACTCCATTGAAAGTCAAAACTAGGTGTTGCAGCAAGTCTTAAGTAGAATTTCTTGCTCAAGCCTCAGTCTTCAAAGGAAGGAGTCCAAATAGTGCACATTTTAGAGCGAGCATAAAGTGAAGTATTTAGGATATCGATCTCAGGCACTGATGATATGCCACAATCAGAGATGGTCAGTGCCATAGTCAATGCTGTGGTTCCAGGAAATAGAGACTAAGGGGCATATTATCAAGGGGGTTTATCTCTAAAAGCCAAGAAAGCGGAGATACAATTATCTCCCTATTACCTAGCTGTCGCTAACACCAGTTAGCGACAGCTAGTAGGAGATACCGACCATCTTGGGCCCCACTTTGCATGTCAGTGATATTTATCACTAATGACATGCAAAGTGGGCGTGCCAAGATGTTAGCGACTGGAAACAGTCGCTAACATCGCTATCTCCTATTACCAACTTTTGGAGATATTCGCGCTAAGCGCGAATATCTCCAAAAACTAACACCTGCCCTGAGCAGTTCTTAGCCATGTTATCCAATGGGAGGTGGATAACATGGCTAAGAGCATTAGCTCGGTAATGCATGAATATCGCGGACTTTTCAGCGATATTCATGCATTGCGGCCGTTTTTTATCGCATTTGCGATAAACCTTGATAATAGCAAGGTTTATCTGCGATAATTTCTGACGATGCTTAGCGTTAAAAAATTTGTTGCTAAGCATCGTTAGCGATAAATATCGCTTAACGTTGGTAATATGCCCCTAACTTCGATCATTTGTGGGTCTTGTGGAATATTGGGGTATATTACCAACAACTAGCGATAGTTTTTGTCTCTAACTTGTTTAGAGACAAACATTATCGCCGCAAACCGGCGATTTTTATCGCAGATAAACCTTGCTATTAGCAAGGTTTATCGCAAATGCGTTAAAAAAACGGCCGCAATGCATGAATATCGCTGAAAAGTCAGCGATATTCATGCATTATCGAGCAAATGCTCTTAGCCATGTTATCCACCTCCCATTGGATAACATGGCTAAGAACTGCTCAGGGCAGGTGTTAGCTTTTGGAGATATTCGCGCTTAGCGCGAATATCTCCAAAAGTTGGTAATAGGAGATAGCGATGTTAGCGACTGTTTCCAGTCGCTAACATCTTGGCACGCCCACTTTGCATGTCATTAGTGATAAATATCACTGACATGCAAAGTGGGGCCCATGATGGTCGCTATCTCCTATTAGCTGTCGCTAACTGGTGTTAGCGACAGCTTGGTAATAGGGAGATAATTTTATCTCCGCTTTCTTGGCTTTTAAAGCCAAAAAAGCGGAGATAAAACCCCTTGATAATATACCCCATTATTCCCAGTTTGTATTGAGAGTAAAAAACTGCTCAGCTAGATTGGCAGCAAAATTTTAGCTTTTCAGTTTTATGGTGGAATGTGTTCCTGGATGATTTGGTTTCAGATTAACACTGCAGCATATGGTTTTACGATGGGTAAAAATTATTGATCTATTCCGATTTATTTTCACCAGCTGGAATAAGGAATAATCAGAAGTACTGAAGTTTGTACACCCAGTTACTGCAGATTTTCCCCCTTTGTAACCTAATACCTAGAAAATGTAACAAGTGAAAAAAATGTCTGGAGTGCAGTATTACCACACAACTTGGATTACGGGATTCTGGCTCAAGTAGTGTTTCAGCCCAACTTGTAACAAGGGTCTTATCCACTGTCATTACTTAATGCACAGTTTTTAATAGGAGTTAAGGATATAGTGGTTGCAAACTACATCTTGAAAATATATCTCAAATGTACTGACATACATCAGTTTTGGCACTTTTGAAAACATAGTGCTATATTAAAATGTAACCAATTCTGACCGATCGTCAATAAGCTAAGACTCCCTGCTATACTCAGAAATAGTTCAGGTATTTTTATAGTGCTATGATGTGTGTATATATGTATATGCGTATATATGAATATATATATATGTGTGTGTGTATATATATATATATATATATATATATATATATATCACCTGATTGCCTGATGTGTTTCAGTACTTTTGAGACTTGTTACATCTTGCCTACACACAGCTTTTAGCTATCTATTGTTCATGTTGAAGAAATATTATGGACAATACCAGTACTTACATTGGGGTCAGTGTTTTGTTTATCATTGGATTCATTTTCTTGTTAACCTCAGTAGCTTTTTATTGATGGCTTTCCTTCCTCCTTTTGTTGCTCAGCCCTCCCCTGGATAGCTTCTTTCACAGCTCCACACGATGGAGCTACATTTTAGGTCTCGGCTAAACATGCTGTTTACAAGCAGTGGGATTACATCCTGCTCATATTTTACCATTTGTTCACTCCAATGTTGCACTAGTATCCTTCGTTCCCATTTGTTCATGGCATGCTTGTGTCATGCCTCACCTGGGGCCTCATTTATGAAAAGTGACGCATCGCTGCGTGAAAACAGCGATGCGTCACTTTTCATTGCGCCCTCCTTGCGACCCCAATGATGCGTCATATTTGCAATATGACGCATCATGTCGCAAGGACTTACAGATACGTCAGTATTTCTGACGTATCTGTAAGCGCAAAAGTGACGCATTGCTGGAGTGTGTCACAAAAGTAACGCAACTCCAGGAAAGCCCCATGTGAAAGGGCTTGCGTCAGTCTTACGCCTGCTGTGAGGCAGGCACAAGATTTTGACGCAACAGCGTCCTAAAAGTGACGCAGTGAAATCTCATAGATTTCACTGCGTCACTATTACGAGGCTTTTTGCGGGGGAACGCCCCCTCTGCATACATTATACCTGACGCAGGTATAATGTAGCGCAGGGGTTTACAAAGTGACGCATCTGCTTAGATGCGTCACTTTATAAATAGTGCGCAACAAGAGGCATGTTTTACGCCGCCGATGCGTCACAAAAAGTGACGCATCGGAAGCGCAAAACTGAGGCACGGCCTCATAAATGAGACCCCTTGTGTCTGGCCCTCCCCTGTAAAATGGACCTAATACTTGTGTTCATCCACTGCTCCCGTTTATTTAAGCAGCTTTTTTTCTCGGTACTCAAGCACTCCATGAGTGCTTTTGTTTTCACTTCGTCTCCCACCTGGCTGCTCCAAAACCACAAGCACCCACCATACTCCCTGCAGTTCACACTTACAAGGGTGCTTGAGTCTTCCATGTCATCTCTCATATGTGAGCTTGCCTTTCCTCATCCATGTTGCTGTACTCTGCATGCTTGTTGAGTCATGCTGTGACATCCTCTCTCAAACATCGAGTATGGGCGCGGCTCCAATGCAGTCATATCACTGTCCATGATTTGGAGATCCCTTGATTCTTTCAGAAGAGGCTCGAGGCCTGGCATTTTTAAAGCACAGAGCAAAACAACAAAACTGTCCCTATTACCGTGTTTGTGTCCCGTTCTCAAGAGTATCTCGTCAAAATGAGCTGGGGAGATTTGAAGCAGCTTCAAATGACTGTGCAGGAATCATTGAGGACCAAAGATGGGGAGATGAAAAGCTGCCAGGATGGGAAATGTAAGAGAGGATGCGCTGACAGCAGGGGAAGACAGATAGCGGAGCCAGTGCCGCCTACACGCCGGGGCTGACGGAGGAGCATGCACATAAATAATGCTCAGAGGTACAGATTCACAGCTGGTGTGGTATAGGTTTTTTTTAAAGCACCCTTTTCTCTCTAGGAAGTGACCTGACCTCCTAAAAGTCTAATGATCAAATAATCCTATTGCCATTACAGGAGCAGGCTTATTATTTATGGCTTCTGGCGATCGACATGGACAGAGATTTCATTGATTTTGGATGAATGTGGAATAAGGGTCCAAAATAACTGATGGGAGGTATGTAAACCTAATTTCTTCATTTCCCACCTAGGGTACCTGGGTCCGCCTGGCATAGTACACCCCATACACTGCAAAAAAGCCTCTGAATTTCCCAGGAAATGAAGGATAACTATAAAGTCGCTGCTGTTTGAAAAAGCCATGCTACCCAACTGCAGTCTACCCCACTCCACTGTAATCTACCCCACACCACTCCAATCTACTCCAATCCAATCCACTTAACCCCAATATTCCGGACTCCACTTCAATCTACCCACTCCACTACAATCTCCCACAATCCAACCTACTTCAATATACCCCACTTAAATTTACACCACCTCACTCTACTCTACCCTACTCCACTCCAACCTACCCCACACCACTACAATCTACCCTATTACAACCCACTTCACCTCAATATTCCCCACTCCACTTCAGTCTACCCACTCCACTACAATCAGACCCCACTCTACTCCAATCAACCACAAACCATCCCACTCCACCCCAATCTACCCCACTTCAATGTATCCCACTTCGCTCCACTCTACCCCATTCCACCCTAATCTACTACACTCCATCCTATCACAATCTACTCCACTCCAATATGCCACAATCCACTCCTCCAATCTACCCCACTTAAATCTACCAAATGTCCCCCACTCCTCTCCACTCTACCAAGTCTACCACACTCCACTCTACTTCAATCTACCCCACTCCAATCTACTGCACTCCAATCAAACCTACCCCATTCCACCCCAATCCACCCCACTCCAAACCTACCCACTCCAATCTACCTCAAAGTACTACATTCCAATCTATTCTTCTCCAATCTACCCCAGTCTACCCACTCTTCCCAACTCCACTCCAGCCAACTCTACCATCTCAATCGACCCCACTTAAACCTACCGCATTTTAGGCCACTCCACACCTATCTACCCCACTCTATTTCAATTTACTCTAATGAACCCCACTCCAAACTCCCCAACTCTGACCTATCCCTCTCCAAACTACCCAACTTTACTCTAACCTACCCCATTTAACTCTAATATATCCCAATATACCCCACTCCATTACAATCTACCCTACTACAATCTATCACACCCCACTCTACCCCATTCCACTTCACCCTAATCTACCCCACTCCACTCTACCACAATCTACCCCCCCACTTCACTTCAATCAACCACACTCTATCCCACTACCCTACTCCAATCTAGCCACCCTAATCTATCCAACTCCAATCTACCCCACTCAAATCTAACCCACTCCACCCCATTCTACCAGAGTCTACCCCACTCCAATATATCTCACCCCATCCAAATATATACCCACTTCAAGTTACCTCAATCTACTCCACTCCATACTATCCAACTCCAAACTTTCTCGCCCAATCTACCCGACTCCACTATACTCCAATCTACCCCACTCCATTCCAATCTAACCTACTTGAATCCAATCTATCCCACTCCACATTTGTCAAATCCACCCCACTCCATTCCAATCTACCCCAATCCGCCCCACCCCACTCTTTCCCATCCTACTCTAATATACCCCAGTATAGCCCACTCCACCAATCTACCCTGATCTATTTCACTCCAATCCACCTCCATCTACCCCACTCAACCCGTCTACCCCAATCCACCCCATCCAATCAACCCCACTCCAATCTAACATGCCAATCTACCCCACTCCAATCTACCCCACCTTAACTGCCCCCATTCCACTTCACTCCACTCCAGTCTACCCCACTCATCTGCAATCTACCCCACTCTACTCCACTACAATCTCCCCAATCTACCTATTATACTCATCTTTACCCCACTCACGTTTACCCCAATCTACCCGACTCCACTTCACCCCAATCTACCCCACTCTGCTTTACTCCAATCTACCCCATTCCATTCTTGCCCAATCTACCCCACTACACTCTACACCAGTGTACCCCATCCCACCCCAGTCCAAGCCATTAACTTTTCGCCATGCTGAACAACATGGCTAAAACACATTCCCAAAGGCAGTAGCTCTCGCATTGGTGAGACCTACTGGCTCTGTAAATGCTTGTTTCTTTTGTTATCAGAACTCCATGTGATTACATGTTTTCTGCTCCTTCCTCCATGTGCAGTTTCCTCCCACATTCCTGCTTTCCACACTCTCAGTGATGCTACCTGCTTCTCCTCCTAAACTCGTCCCTTGCTTTCCCCGCACTGTTATTTTTTTTAACACCCGACAATCTCCTCTGTTGCTCCTCAGCCCTACACCCAATCCACCCAATCCAGTCTGCTGGGACTTACATCCACTGTTTCTCCGCCACGCCACCCAACCCACTGTGCTGTTTTTTTTTTAGAAAACTTACAATATTTTGGGAGGGATCAATTGCTACAATTTATTGAAGGCGGGTCACTCCATCTTTGATGCCGCTTCGTGAGTATTTTCAGTAATTTACTGGCTTCCACTCCTGCTGGTTGTCACACCTATATACATACTTCTACATAAATACTTAATTTACATTTAAAACGTTAAACAAATTAACACACTTCGAATTGCGAACCGGCGTTGGGAAGGCCAGGCCACTGGGACAGCTTCGACCAGCCCCAGTACCACCTTCTCCAGGACCGGTTATGCTGTGAACAGGAGCCAAGCCAGGGGCATGAACCGAGCCAGGGGCATGAACCGAGCCAGGGGCATGAACCCATATAACGTGTGCGTCACGGACACCTTCTGCAAGGTGAGCAGTCAGTTCACGGCCGCGGCCTTGCCTTTGCGCCAGGCACCGTCGTCATCCGGGCGCCCCCAGAGGGCACTGCCCTGCCGTACGGGGCTCTGGGCACAGAAACACCGCGCAGGCAACAACGCCTGCCACAGCAGCTTCAGGCGACAGTCCCACAAACACGGTGCTTGCTGGATCTAGGCCTCGCAGTAGATGCATTTAACCCTTTGTGCGACTGCGTTATTTGCATGAAATTAACAAAGGGATTTTACAAAATGAATATTATAACGTGCTGATGCTTAAGTGTGAGGGGAAGATTTACAAGCCCCTTGCGCCACTTTTGCCTCACTTTTAACATGGGAAAAGTGACGCAAAAGTGGCGCAAGGGCTTGTAAATCTTCTCCCAAGTGTTCGCATTAGAAGGGCAGTTATTGCTCTGAGATTCACAGAATAACACAAAAGGCGTCATAACCTGCTGAGCTAGTTTATCAGTGGCCCAAGCCATACACAAAATGGGACTCCTTTCGTAATGAAAACTTCAAGCGTGTTCTATCATCCATATATCAAGTTTAATCAATGCGTAATTTGCGAAACCAGAAGTGCAGGGGCCCAGAACTTTTCTTGAGTCACAATCGCACTGGCCATATTTCATATTTGTTTCCTCTGTGCAAAAAAGGAAACACATTGATGTCCACAATCATAGCTGCGTTCTTGATTTAAATAAAAAAATACATAAAAATACAAACTCCCACTAAGGAAAATTGGCAAGTTTTCTTTTCATTACTTGCTGGAAAAAATGGCGCCAACTTAACTGCTCAATGCAGGCACTAATTCGTCACCCTGTAAAAAGACCTGAGCAGGTAATGAGGCTCAAAGCTCAAATCTCTTAGAATGTACTAGAACAGGTCAACTGCAGCCAATATCCAGGCACATAGCATAGTCAAGCAGTAGACAAGTGATCCGCAATGGATTAGTAATATATATCCATCCATCCACTCAACATCGTCTAATCTCATTCCACCCATCCATTCGGACACCTCTAAATAAAGATTCTAGAATTTAACTCCACCAACCTCCCATCTTTTTACTACAGCCTCACATAGTCTCATTAAGAATACTAACTTTTCATTTCATATAATAAAATGAGAAATGAAGATTGAAGTCAGGCATTGATTGTACTCTGATTCATTTTATACTATTATATATATATATATATAGCAGCCCGTCCCGACGTTGTCCGGGTATGAATTGCTGCCGGCCAGTAGTATATTGTTTAGTAGGATTTCGTTTTGATAGCATTTCTTATCTGTGACAGGCCTGTGAAACGCACAATTTACATTACAGAAGAACACATTCATTTGTGGTAGGCACGGGGAGACAAAGCGATTTGCCTGGAATCACAGGATGTTGAGCTGATGCTGAGATTCAAACGTAGCTCCCCAGTAAGTACGTTGGTGGCACGGCGGCCCACATCTCTGGCCTGATGCTGTCTCTCCCGCCTATATATTTTTTTAAAAAAAGGCTATAGAGCCTGTCAGAGCTTAGATATCTGCGTTAGTTACATCTGTCCATTAAAATACATCATACCTGTCTTGGGTTGTTTTATATAAAGCCCATAGAGCCCACTTGAGTTCAAATATCTGTGTAGGTCACATCTGTGGTTTATAATGCATCTTTCCCAAATCTGTGGATTTGTTTAAATACATGAAAATCGGCGTAAATAATAATACAACTGATTCAAATTTGAAATTATAGATTCATCCTTGAAGAAGGAATATCTCATCAAAACAGATTCCTATATAAGAAGTATAGCCATAGCCTCTTTGGCTATATCAAGGCATGGCATCGTTAAGATACGAAATACATCCTAGATTGTAAGTTGCCTGATTCATTTATTAATTCTTGAAACAACTCATTGACGAGCGAAGAGAACTAATGATATTTTATATTATGTCTTTTTCTCTATATGTTCTCTTTTCTCTAGTTAAATCGTGTTTCATCCATTATCAACAAATTATCATTAGTGAACAGCGAAAAATTATAAAATCAGTAAGTATATGTGTTATCACTTGAATAATTGGTATATCAATACCGTGATATACCATAATATGATATTCTCTGTGAAAGATTTCTTTCACAGATAAGCAATCTCAAAGAGTCATCGCTAAGTCCTAGCGACATATGCCTTGTATTACCGCCCCCTTAAGGCACAATTAGCTACATAATGAGCAATGAAAATAAGCATGTTGGATATCATTAGTTTGTTGTATAGGAATTATATACTACATGGGTCCTTTAATGACGACTGGAGATGTTTATTATTATTTGTATTTGTTAAATGATTAGCAAATGTTATAACTGTTAATATAAATAGAAAAATGTGATATTAGTTTAATTATGTTTTAAATTAAAAATCTTCTTTATTATTAGATAACCTGTGGCTACTCCAGAAGAAGGCGCTGGTCGCCGAAACACGCGTCGAGACAATTTGTTTGCCACTTTTATGTCCTTCCATTACATTGTTTTTTCTATATAAATTGTAACTTTTTATTTGCATTGTGATTTTAATTAATTTCTGTTAGTTTTATTTTGTGTAATTAGTGTTAAAATATATGAATTGTTTATCCTGTTCCTTTTGTGTTTTAATAAAATTTATGACTGACGATCTTTTGATCAATTTTAGCATTCCTTTCTCCGAGTCACTTTCCCATGAGTTTCTAACATTGAATTGCCTAGGTTGTTACATATTTCTTATGATAAGCAGGAAGAACACCCTTTGAGGGCATATTTACAAGCCCCTGTCGTCACAGGAACCTCACTTTTAGTGACGTTCCTGTCACTATAAACCCTTCACCTTATTTACAAGGCAGTATTAAGGTACTTAACGTGGTTTAACACCGCCTTGTGAATGAGGCCCCCTTTCATACTTCACTTAGCGTGAAAGGGGCGTGTAGTGGTTGTTGTAATGGGAGTTCTGCCGCAACACCCATTGATTTTGATGCTGCCCCCTATTTACAAGGGTGGCATAAATAGAAGGTAGCGCCAACATTAAGAACAGGGAAAACCTGGTCTTAACCTGGCAAAAGGAGGAGAAATGCTTTATTTCTCCTCGTTTTTGCAGACACAACAAATTACCATGAATGATTGTTTATGTTCAGGAAGGAAAACCTCCCTGCACATAAACAATCATTCCCTCAATGCAGGCACCCTTGCACTATGGTGTGGAAGTGTGCCTGCATTGGTGCTAGGCAGCTGAATATAACTCCACAGCAGGAAGAAATGCAGGGGTGCACCGTATTGTTGTAAATACGGTGCATCCCTGCGTTTCCAAAGTGATGGAGCACGGCATTAGCAATTTAGGAGCTAAGCAACGCTACACCACTTTATCATACATTTGCCCCTAAGTTCCTCTGGCCATTTAGAAGCACTTTGCCTGACTTCCAGTAATAGCTAGCATACAGAATTGAAGGAATGTTGCTGTTTAAAGTACAGCTCTGCTTGTGGTCGGGTATTTTGATCATTGCTTTGAGTGGGACTGTTAGATTGGCACTGTTTTAGCAAAACAGAAGAATAATCTCATCATACACTCAACACGCAAGTTTGGTCACATTATCTGAGCTGACCTTACCATAATAGTCCAAACGTCAGTTTGAGTGTTATTGCTTTCACATAGCAATGATTGCTTGTTGAGCTGTGTGTTGGAAATGCTGTCATACAGTTGTCTTCAGGCACCGTAAATGAGGGTTTTATTCTACTACAAAAAGCCAGAGGTCAAATCAGGGGTGTAGCTTCAAGTGGGATGTTTGGGGTGTTACAACCCCGTAATAAATGCATTTTCTGGTAAATAGTTAGTTACAAGTGCTTTCAGTTGGGTATGATGAGCTGGGTGTCAGATTTCACCATGACTTTTTACCCTCTCTTGGTTTTGAAACTCTTCACAAATGTTGTCTATTTTACAAAATTGTTATTTCTCTCACTTAGTTTCCAAACTGCCTTCCTCTCTATTTTGACCTCCTCTTAAGCCCCTCTCATGTGCCCTGCTTATGGTGTACTGTATTTGAACATTAAATTGTTGGAAAATCAGAAGGTTACCTCTCACCACCCCCCATCCTTACTGATCAAGCTGCGCCCTAGCGCCAAATAATGTGGGCAGTATTCTGTGGCCATGGTTTGGATCCAATCTTTTAAGAAACATTGTACAATTCCATAGCAGTGGTAATCTAAGGAGTAATATTCCATGATGCTTTATTATTTTGGTCATTATTGCTACTGGATGCATAGTATTTCAGATGATCTAGGTGCAGCATATAATAGGGTATTTTTATTGTCTAGCTTGACAGCGCAGCTGTCACCAGACAATTATATGTGCATCCCTAGAGAGTCATCTTTGGCCCATCTTTGGCCCATGCCCACATGTTGGGAGCCAGGAGGCCATGTTTTGATTCTGTAGAAGTTGTATGCTTCCACAAAAAAAGTACTTTCCCTCAGAGCTGTGATCATTTTGTTTATCCAGCTGGGCTTGAACTTTCAGGGACAAACATATAGCATTGTAATGCTGTTAAAGTGTTTTACATGACTAGATAATTTATGGTGTTTTTCTCTGGCAGCAGCACAGATGGGAAGAGGGAAGTAATTAATTTATCAAGCTTTTTGGGCATGGCCTGACGGTGCAACTGAGACCTGGGGCCAGAGTTACCAAGATTTGACGCAGTGCAACTAAGAAAGACAGCTTGCTGCGCTGTGCTGCATCAAATGGAGATGGCCGGAATGTGCCATATTTACTAACATATGGCGCATTCCTGATCGCTCTCTGTGCTGGCTCATTTCTGGCTGCCAAGAACGGATGTATGACGGTACAACGGGTGGTATTACCACGCGTAACGCTGGTTTTTCAACGCAAGTCATTACTACGACTTGCGTTGGGGGCGCTGGATAGTAAATAGTTTAATTTACTATTCCAACTCCAGTCCCCATTGATAGTAGGGAAGGTGTTGGATAGTAAATTAAACTATTCCCTATCCTAGAGCGCACTCCAGCGAAAGTCGTTGTAACGACTTTCGTTCTAAAACCTGCGTTGTAATGGTACCGCGTTGTTAGGGTTTCGTTGAAAAGGATGTTCCCCGCCAAGAACTCCATGATGTAAGGGTGCCTTCCTACACAAAAAGGGGTTTTCCCTTTCTAAGTGTGCTACAAAATGCAGCACATCTAGAAAGCAGAAACAACAAGGAGAAATAAAGATATTTCACCTCGATGCGCCCCTATCATCAAAGCAGAATATGGACTAATTCCCAGCTTTACTACTCTTAGTAAATCCGGGAATGTGGCAAAAAGCATGGGTGGATGCTTAGGAACAGCCATTCTCCACTCATGTGATGCCTTTCCAGTGCAGAACAATGCAAGGCAGCGACTTGCGTTAAGATGTACCAAAGCTGTGCACTGAGGCTTGGTAAAGCTGACTAAAGGATTGCTTTGTTCTTGCATCACCTCGCATACCTCAAGCGAGTTGAGTTATGCCCTGGTCTATTAACCTACACCCATATTCTTGTACAATTGTTTGTTACTACAGAAATAGATATCCATTTCCATGCTATTTAATTGTAATACTTCACATTACCATACAACATTACTTTAAAGCCAGGTCTATTGTCATTGCCAATGTTTGTTTTAAGTGTAATGCGGTATAGTTTTCCTGGCATAATTTTTCCGGATGGGCATTCCTTGAGCTGTGGTTGTTTCGTATGGATGGCGATTCCACACATATTTTTTTGAAGTGCATTTAGGGTTGCACGTGGGCACAGCATACCTGAGGGGCATAAATTACTCATATGAGCGTCAGAGAGCTGCTATATCTTGTTTATGTTTATGTTTACGTAATTTGTATAGCGCAACAAATACCCTGGGGTGTCTCGGCGCTTTTGATCTTTAAGGGACAAAGACCAGCGGATGGGATCATTGATCGAATAACCAGGTCTTCAAGGCTCTTCGGAAGGAGATGAGCGTGGGACTGATTTTGATCGACAGGGGTAGAGAGTTCCAGAGTTTGGGGGTCGCCACCAGAAAACGTCTGTCTCCCCAAGTTGAGGTTCTGGTACGAGGAACGGGTAGCAGGAAAGTAGAGGCTGATCGTAGGGGTCTTTTTGGGGCATAGATCTGAAATGCATTCCTCAAGAAACGAGGCCCAGTCTCATGTATGGCTTTATAGGCGATACAGAGTGCCTTAAATTTGATCCTGTTCCTGACTCGTAACCAATGGAGATGGCGTAATGCCAAAGAGGTAGATTGGTGTTTGGGAATACCAAGCAGGACTCTGGCTGCCGCGTTTTGAATGGACTGTAGCTTGTTTAGGACTTGCTCTTGCGTATTAAGAAATAGCGCATTACTGTAGTCCATTTTTGAGAAAACCAAGGTGGTGATCAAAGTTTTTCCAGCTGAAGATGGCAGGTATTGAAGTAGTTTTTTTATTTTCCTCAGTATGAAAAAAGAGGAAGAGACTACTGACTTGACATGGTGTTTAAATGACAACCTGTCATCGAAAATGACTCCCAGGTTTCTGACCTTGGTCACCGGGATCGGTGGAGGCCCCATTTGCTTGGGCCACCAGATGGGGGACCTATCCGGTGAGAGGGTGCCAAAGGTCATAACCTCGGTTTTGTCCGAGTTAAGTTTCAAGCAGTTCCTCGACATCCAGGAGCAGATGGCTAGCATCCCCTCCTGGAATCTCGAGGCAACTGCCGGTCCGTCCCTGTGTACCGCCAACACCAGCTGTGTGTCATCGGCGTAGGTGGTTAAGGATAGTCCGTGCGTTTTTATAACTCTCGCTAGGTCCGCTACATATATATTAAATAATGTAGGGCTTAACGATGAGCCTTGGGGTACCCTGCAGGGTAAGGTGAAGAAGGGAGAGTAAAACTCCCCCAACCTCACCGCCTGCGTACGGTTGGCCAAAAAAGAGGTGAGCAAGTCCTTGGCCAAATGGTTGACCCCCAAGGCTGCGACACGGTTGATCAAGATGTTGTGATCAACCGTGTCGAAGGCGGCGGATAGATCTAAAAGTATAAGGACCGCCGCCCCACCGTGGTCTAAGATGTTTCTAATTTCATCGGTGGCCTTTATCAGGGCGGTTTCTGTTCCGTGGCCCTTCCTGAAACCAAACTGCGTGTCATCAAGAAGCTGATGCGTGTCAATGAATTCTGACAGCTGTTGGTTCATCACAGATTCAAAGATTTTAGCGGGGAAAGGGAGACAGGCAATAGGTCTGTAATTGACAGACTCACTAGGGTCAAGCAACGGTTTTTTGAGCAGAGGTCTTTGCACTGTTGACAATGGGACGCTGTTTGTGCTGCCACTGCCACGGACGGGTTGTTGTTGCCAGTTGGGGGACTCCAAGCCCCAGAATCCTCTGCTCTCCCAGGAGGGAGGAGCTCCATCTTCACGCTTTAAAAAGCACCCATGACCCTTACAGAGCGGGACGCTGTTTGTGCTGTTGCCACGGACGGATTGTTGTTGCCAGTTGGGTGACTCCAAGCCCCAGAATCCTCTGCTCTCCCCGGAGGAGGGAGCTCCATCTTCAGGCTTTAAAAAGCGCCCATGACCCCCGAAGTCCGGGCCCAGGGCAGGCCCGTCCGCGCCCATCAGCGACAGGAGGAGGCAAGGCAGGGCCACCCCCCTTGGTTTTATCACACGACCCAAGGAGCTGAAGTGACTTGTGCGTATCCATTTCTGCTTCTGAGGTTTGTTCCATTGCTTTGACCTGCCTTACCTGCCTAGATAGTCCCTGTGGCAACCGATCGGGAATTTTTACATTGGGGGATTTGCTGCAGGCCTGCTGTGGGCAACTCTTGTAGTCTCTGTATATGTAGCTATATTTATTGTATTATCTTACTCTTGAGATTCACGTACACGGGACAGTATACCCTCTTGGTCTTGTTATAATTTTTGGATATGGGAAAAAGGAAACTTCCATGGGGGGCTGTCAAATCGCTGAGTAGTGCCCACCCCCTCTTCTATTTTGAACTATATTACAGGTGCAATGGGGGTGTTGGAAAAACTGATTATGAGTGTGGAGTCTCTAAGAAATTGCACTAATAATATCTCTGGTCTGACTCCTACTGAAACAGGTGCAACTGTTATTCCGACCACTGCGCTTAGTTCGGGTAGTCTACCTGTAATTGAGCAGCGGGAAGATAAGAAATTAGAGAAGTGTATTTCAAGATCCCCTATTACAGCCCCTTCTGACACCCAATCTACCACTCAACCTAAGTAAACATTTTAAAACTGCATCTATTGTGTCGTCCCAAACCCCTCTAGTGTCTGTTTCTAGTGGACCAGGTGGGGGAGGCCAACGTCCTAAGAAAACCTCAACCCAAAAGCAATCGCTGACCAAACAAAATAGAAAACATAGTGGCTGACCATCAGCATGCTGATTACGCATCCTTGTCTGCCCTGGTACAGTCCTTTTCTGAGTCAGTTAAGGTTGCATTTAGCTCACTCACGGAGCAACTAAAAGGGATCGAAAGGTATATCCTTTCTCGACTGGACCTGCTGGGTAATAATCAGACCCCATCAGTAAGTCCCCCTCAAATTAGGGATAACAATGTTCTAAACCAACCCTGCTCTCTGCTCGATCCTATTCATAACACTCAATGCAATTATCAACCTTACCACACAGTGCCTGCTAGGACAGGGGACATGATTAGCTCTATTTCAAGCACTGAAGCTTCAGGGCGCTGCTCTTATTTTCCTTCACAGCCTTTAATACCCAGATCTGACCTAATTAATACCCCCACCACATCACATAATGTGCCTCAAAACCCAATTCTTACTGACTACGCAACTATTGACTCTATACCTTCCTTTTCTGTTTAAACAAGCATTGGAAATGCAATAGGTCTCGCATTAGGAAAGTTTGAGCAATTGGTATTGTAAATGACACTTTTTTTATTTATGTGTTGGTTTTGAAAATAGCAAAAGTAATAGCTTTGTCAGTTACAATGTCAATAGTTTTAACTTTCGCAAATGTGACACCTATAGCATTTGTAATGCAATGTGTGTTGTATTTACGTGACTTTGATGTATTGATATTGCAAATAACAACGGCTTTTAATTTTGTAAATAATTAATACTTAAATACAATTTATTGTAATTTATAATGGCAATAGCTTAAACGTTTGTAAATAACTTTTGTGAAGATTATGTTCAGTGTATTTTATTGTGACGAAAATCCAAGAACATTGCATTTGCACCTACACACACACACACACACACATAGATGTGGTGGTGGTGGATCTGGGGGATATGGTGGTGGTGGATGTGGTGGTGATGGTGGTGGATGTGGGGGTGGATGTGGGGGTGGATGTGGTGGTGGATGTGGTGGTGGATATGGTGGTGGATGTGGTGGTGGAGGTGGTGGTGGTGGATGTGGTGGTGGATGTGGTGAAAGTGGTGGTGGATGTGGTGGTGGATGTGGTGGTGGAAGTGATGGTGGTGGAAGTGATGGTGGTGGTGGATGCGGTGGTGGATGTGGTGGTGGATGTGGTGGTGGTGGATGCGGTGGTGGTGGATGCGGTGGTGGTGGTGGATGCGGTGGTGGTGGATGTGGTGGTGGTGGATGTGGTGGTGGTGGATGCGGTGGATGTGGTGGTGGTGGGTGTGGTGAATGTGGTGGTGGTGGGTGTGGTGGATGTGGTGGTGGATGTGGTGGTGGATGCGGTGGTGGTGCATGTGGTGGATGTGGTGGTGGAGGATGTGGTGGTGGATGTGGCGGTGGATGTCATGGTGGATGTGGAGGTGATGGTGGATGTGGTGGATGTGGTGTTAGATGCGGTGGTGGTGGTGGATGCGGTGGATGTGGTGGTGGATGTGGTGGATGTGGTGGTGGTGGATGCGGTGGATGTGGTGGTGCATGTGGTGGATGTGGTGGTGGATGTCATGGTGGATGTGGAGGTGATGGTGGATGTGGTGGTGGATGCGGTGGTGGTGGTGGATGCGGTGGTGGTGGAAGTGGTGGTGGATGTGTTGGGTGTGGTGGTGGATGTGGTGGTGGATGTGGTGGTGGATGTGGTGATGGATGTGGTGGTGGATGTGGTGGATGTGGGTGTGGTGGATGTGGGTGTGGTGGATGTGGTGGATGTGGTGGTGGATATGGTGGTGGATGTGGTGGTGGATGTGGTGGTGGAGGTGGGTGTGGTGGATGTGGTGGTGGATGCGGGGGTGGATGTGGCGGTGGATGTCATGGTGGATGTGGAGGTGATGGTGGATGTGGTGGTGGATGTGGTGGTGATAGTGGATAGATAGACAGGAGTATTCCTTAAAGACTCATTCCCTGATGACCAGGTATTTTTCAAGGCAAACAAAATCCTCCTTTATGAAGATGGTGAGGGAGGAGGCATAAGATATTTTGTAAGCCTCTTGGAGTGCAGCGCCTGAAAAGCTATTTCTTTCAATGACAGGTGTCTCCTTCTTCATGCCCGTATATACTGAAAGTAGTTGATTCCATCCCTTCGTGGTCCAAAATCCAGGCAGAGGCTCAAGAAAAAAAAGTCTTGCAGCTGAAGGTGGCAATTGTCAGAATATCAAATTTCCAAGGGAAAACAATCAACAGAAATGTTCCTTATACGGTTTACTGCGATTTGCAACATTACTATAGATGCCCACCTGACTGCGCGGAACAGGTTAAGCAAAGAGGGTAGAAAAAGAACCCGGCATATCCTTTGAGAATTACACCCAACTACTGAACACCCTATGCTACCCTACACTTACCCTCCAGTTAACATGTATGTTCACTTGTATATCAGACTAATTAATGCTGGGAATGTTGAATGCTCCGGAGTTCATGAGAGCTGTAACCAGGGCAGCAACTATAACATTCATATTTTCTCCCAGATGCTCGAACATTCCTGTTTGTTTGAGTTAGCATTATTTTCCCCAAGCTGAAGTAATTCATCTCAATGTAATGCTTTAAATAGAACACAGCAGCTGCGTATACCCACACATGGGGTGAGTGGGGGCGGGGGAGCTGAAGGGAGCCCATTCAGCACAATACTCCGGCCAAAGAGCTCCGGCTTAAATCCGGAGGCGATTCCCCCGCAGTATTCTGTGGCCATGGTTTGGATCCAATCTTTTAAGAAACATTGTACAATTCCATAGCAGTGGTAATCTAAGGAGTAATATTCCATGATGCTTTATTATTTTGGTCATTATTGCTACTGGATGCATAGTATTTCAGATGATCTAGGTGCAGCATATAATAGGGTATTTTTATTGTCTAGCTTGACAGCGCAGCTGTCACCAGACAATTATATGTGCATCCCTAGAGAGTCATCTTTGGCCCATGCCCACATGTTGGGAGCCAGGAGGCCATGTTTTGATTCTGTAGAAGTTGTATGCTTCCACAAAAAAAGTACTTTCCCTCAGAGCTGTGATCATTTTGTTTATCCAGCTGGGCTTGAACTTTCAGGGACAAACATATAGCATTGTAATGCTGTTAAAGTGTTTTACATGACTAGATAATTTATGGTGTTTTTCTCTGGCAGCAGCACAGATGGGAAGAGGGAAGTAATTAATTTATCAAGCTTTTTGGGCATGGCCTGACGGTGCAACTGAGACCTGGGGCCAGAGTTACCAAGATTTGACGCAGTGCAACTAAGAAAGACAGCTTGATGCGCTGTGCTGCATCAAATGGAGATGGCCGGAATGTGCCATATTTACTAACATATGGCGCATTCCTGATCGCTCTCTGTGCTGGCTCATTTCTGGCTGCCAAGAACGGATGTATGACGGTACAACGGGTGGTATTACCACGCGTACCGTTACAACACTGGTTTTTCAACGCAAGTCATTACTACGACTTGCGTTGGGGGCGCTGGATAGTAAATAGTTTAATTTACTATTCCAACTCCAGTCCCCATTGATAGTAGGGAAGGTGTTGGATAGTAAATTAAACTATTCCCTATCCTAGAGCGCACTCCAGCGAAAGTCGTTGTAACGACTTTCGTTCTAAAACCTGCGTTGTAATGGTACCGCGTTGTTAGGGTTTCGTTGAAAAGGATGTTCCCCGCCAAGAACTCCATGATGTAAGGGTGCCTTCCTACACAAAAAGGGGTTTTCCCTTTCTAAGTGTGCTACAAAATGCAGCACATCTAGAAAGCAGAAACAACAAGGAGAAATAAAGATATTTCACCTCGATGCGCCCCTATCATCAAAGCAGAATATGGACCAATTCCCAGCTTTACTACTCTTAGTAAATCCGGGAATGTGGCAAAAAGCATGGGTGGATGCTTAGGAACAGCCATTCTCCACTCATGTGATGCCTTTCCAGTGCAGAACAATGCAAGGCAGCGACTTGCGTTAAGATGTACCAAAGCTGTGCACTGAGGCTTGGTAAAGCTGACTAAAGGATTGCTTTGTTCTTGCATCACCTCGCATACCTCAAGCGAGTTGAGTTATGCCCTGGTCTATTAACCTACACCCATATTCTTGTACAATTGTTTGTTACTACAGAAATAGATATCCGTTTCCATGCTATTTAATTGTAATACTTCACATTACCATACAACATTACTTTAAAGCCAGGTCTATTGTCATTGCCAATGTTTGTTTTAAGTGTAATGCGGTATAGTTTTCCTGGCATAATTTTTCCGGATGGGCATTCCTTGAGCTGTGGTTGTTTCGTATGGATGGCGATTCCACACATATTTTTTTGAAGTGCATTTAGGGTTGCACGTGGGCACAGCATACCTGAGGGGCATAAATTACTCATATGAGCGTCAGAGAGCTGCTATATCTTGTTTATGTTTATGTTTACGTAATTTGTATAGCGCAACAAATACCCTGGGGTGTCTCGGCGCTTTTGATCTTTAAGGGACAAAGACCAGCGGATGGGATCATTGATCGAATAACCAGGTCTTCAAGGCTCTTCGGAAGGAGATGAGCGTGGGACTGATTTTGATCGACAGGGGTAGAGAGTTCCAGAGTTTGGGGGTCGCCACCAGAAAACGTCTGTCTCCCCAAGTTGAGGTTCTGGTACGAGGAACGGGTAGCAGGAAAGTAGAGGCTGATCGGTGGAGGCCCCATTTGCTTGGGCCACCAGATGGGGGACCTATCCGGTGAGAGGGTGCCAAAGGTCATAACCTCGGTTTTGTCCGAGTTAAGTTTCAAGCAGTTCCTCGACATCCAGGAGCAGATGGCTAGCATCCCCTCCTGGAATCTCGAGGCAACTGCCGGTCCGTCCCTGTGTACCGCCAACACCAGCTGTGTGTCATCGGCGTAGGTGGTTAAGGATAGTCCGTGCGTTTTTATAACTCTCGCTAGGTCCGCTACATATATATTAAATAATGTAGGGCTTAACGATGAGCCTTGGGGTACCCTGCAGGGTAAGGTGAAGAAGGGAGAGTAAAACTCCCCCAACCTCACCGCCTGCGTACGGTTGGCCAAAAAAGAGGTGAGCAAGTCCTTGGCCAAATGGTTGACCCCCAAGGCTGCGACACGGTTGATCAAGATGTTGTGATCAACCGTGTCGAAGGCGGCGGATAGATCTAAAAGTATAAGGACCGCCGCCCCACCGTGGTCTAAGATGTTTCTAATTTCATCGGTGGCCTTTATCAGGGCGGTTTCTGTTCCGTGGCCCTTCCTGAAACCAAACTGCGTGTCATCAAGAAGCTGATGCGTGTCAATGAATTCTGACAGCTGTTGGTTCATCACAGATTCAAAGATTTTAGCGGGGAAAGGGAGACAGGCAATAGGTCTGTAATTGACAGACTCACTAGGGTCAAGCAACGGTTTTTTGAGCAGAGGTCTTTGCACTGTTGACAATGGGACGCTGTTTGTGCTGCCACTGCCACGGACGGGTTGTTGTTGCCAGTTGGGGGACTCCAAGCCCCAGAATCCTCTGCTCTCCCAGGAGGGAGGAGCTCCATCTTCACGCTTTAAAAAGCACCCATGACCCTTACAGAGCGGGACGCTGTTTGTGCTGTTGCCACGGACGGATTGTTGTTGCCAGTTGGGTGACTCCAAGCCCCAGAATCCTCTGCTCTCCCCGGAGGAGGGAGCTCCATCTTCAGGCTTTAAAAAGCGCCCATGACCCCCGAAGTCCGGGCCCAGGGCAGGCCCGTCCGCGCCCATCAGCGACAGGAGGAGGCAAGGCAGGGCCACCCCCCTTGGTTTTATCACACGACCCAAGGAGCTGAAGTGACTTGTGCGTATCCATTTCTGCTTCTGAGGTTTGTTCCATTGCTTTGACCTGCCTTACCTGCCTAGATAGTCCCTGTGGCAACCGATCGGGAATTTTTACATTGGGGGATTTGCTGCAGGCCTGCTGTGGGCAACTCTTGTAGTCTCTGTATATGTAGCTATATTTATTGTATTATCTTACTCTTGAGATTCACGTACACGGGACAGTATACCCTCTTGGTCTTGTTATAATTTTTGGATATGGGAAAAAGGAAACTTCCATGGGGGGCTGTCAAATCGCTGAGTAGTGCCCACCCCCTCTTCTATTTTGAACTATATTACAGGTGCAATGGGGGTGTTGGAAAAACTGATTATGAGTGTGGAGTCTCTAAGAAATTGCACTAATAATATCTCTGGTCTGACTCCTACTGAAACAGGTGCAACTGTTATTCCGACCACTGCGCTTAGTTCGGGTAGTCTACCTGTAATTGAGCAGCGGGAAGATAAGAAATTAGAGAAGTGTATTTCAAGATCCCCTATTACAGCCCCTTCTGACACCCAATCTACCACTCAACCTAAGTAAACATTTTAAAACTGCATCTATTGTGTCGTCCCAAACCCCTCTAGTGTCTGTTTCTAGTGGACCAGGTGGGGGAGGCCAACGTCCTAAGAAAACCTCAACCCAAAAGCAATCGCTGACCAAACAAAATAGAAAACATAGTGGCTGACCATCAGCATGCTGATTACGCATCCTTGTCTGCCCTGGTACAGTCCTTTTCTGAGTCAGTTAAGGTTGCATTTAGCTCACTCACGGAGCAACTAAAAGGGATCGAAAGGTATATCCTTTCTCGACTGGACCTGCTGGGTAATAATCAGACCCCATCAGTAAGTCCCCCTCAAATTAGGGATAACAATGTTCTAAACCAACCCTGCTCTCTGCTCGATCCTATTCATAACACTCAATGCAATTATCAACCTTACCACACAGTGCCTGCTAGGACAGGGGACATGATTAGCTCTATTTCAAGCACTGAAGCTTCAGGGCGCTGCTCTTATTTTCCTTCACAGCCTTTAATACCCCGATCTGACCTAATTAATACCCCCACCACATCACATAATGTGCCTCAAAACCCAATTCTTACTGACTACGCAACTATTGACTCTATACCTTCCTTTTCTGTTTAAACAAGCATTGGAAATGCAATAGGTCTCGCATTAGGAAAGTTTGAGCAATTGGTATTGTAAATGACACTTTTTTTATTTATGTGTTGGTTTTGAAAATAGCAAAAGTAATAGCTTTGTCAGTTACAATGTCAATAGTTTTAACTTTCGCAAATGTGACACCTATAGCATTTGTAATGCAATGTGTGTTGTATTTACGTGACTTTGATGTATTGATATTGCAAATAACAACGGCTTTTAATTTTGTAAATAATTAATACTTAAATACAATTTATTGTAATTTATAATGGCAATAGCTTAAACGTTTGTAAATAACTTTTGTGAAGATTATGTTCAGTGTATTTTATTGTGACGAAAATCCAAGAACATTGCATTTGCACCTACACACACACACACACACACATAGATGTGGTGGTGGTGGATCTGGGGGATATGGTGGTGGTGGATGTGGTGGTGATGGTGGTGGATGTGGGGGTGGATGTGGGGGTGGATGTGGTGGTGGATGTGGTGGTGGATATGGTGGTGGATGTGGTGGTGGAGGTGGTGGTGGTGGATGTGGTGGTGGATGTGGTGAAAGTGGTGGTGGATGTGGTGGTGGATGTGGTGGTGGAAGTGATGGTGGTGGAAGTGATGGTGGTGGTGGATGCGGTGGTGGATGTGGTGGTGGATGTGGTGGTGGTGGATGCGGTGGTGGTGGATGCGGTGGTGGTGGTGGATGCGGTGGTGGTGGATGTGGTGGTGGTGGATGTGGTGGTGGTGGATGCGGTGGATGTGGTGGTGGTGGGTGTGGTGAATGTGGTGGTGGTGGGTGTGGTGGATGTGGTGGTGGATGTGGTGGTGGATGCGGTGGTGGTGCATGTGGTGGATGTGGTGGTGGAGGATGTGGTGGTGGATGTGGCGGTGGATGTCATGGTGGATGTGGAGGTGATGGTGGATGTGGTGGATGTGGTGTTAGATGCGGTGGTGGTGGTGGATGCGGTGGATGTGGTGGTGGATGTGGTGGATGTGGTGGTGGTGGATGCGGTGGATGTGGTGGTGCATGTGGTGGATGTGGTGGTGGATGTCATGGTGGATGTGGAGGTGATGGTGGATGTGGTGGTGGATGCGGTGGTGGTGGTGGATGCGGTGGTGGTGGAAGTGGTGGTGGATGTGTTGGGTGTGGTGGTGGATGTGGTGGTGGATGTGGTGGTGGATGTGGTGATGGATGTGGTGGTGGATGTGGTGGATGTGGGTGTGGTGGATGTGGGTGTGGTGGATGTGGTGGATGTGGTGGTGGATATGGTGGTGGATGTGGTGGTGGATGTGGTGGTGGAGGTGGGTGTGGTGGATGTGGTGGTGGATGCGGGGGTGGATGTGGCGGTGGATGTCATGGTGGATGTGGAGGTGATGGTGGATGTGGTGGTGGATGTGGTGGTGATAGTGGATAGATGGACAGGAGTATTCCTTAAAGACTCATTCCCTGATGACCAGGTATTTTTCAAGGCAAACAAAATCCTCCTTTATGAAGATGGTGAGGGAGGAGGCATAAGATATTTTGTAAGCCTCTTGGAGTGCAGCGCCTGAAAAGCTATTTCTTTCAATGACAGGTGTCTCCTTCTTCATGCCCGTATATACTGAAAGTAGTTGATTCCATCCCTTCGTGGTCCAAAATCCAGGCAGAGGCTCAAGAAAAAAAAGTCTTGCAGCTGAAGGTGGCAATTGTCAGAATATCAAATTTCCAAGGGAAAACAATCAACAGAAATGTTCCTTATACGGTTTACTGCGATTTGCAACATTACTATAGATGCCCACCTGACTGCGCGGAACAGGTTAAGCAAAGAGGGTAGAAAAAGAACCCGGCATATCCTTTGAGAATTACACCCAACTACTGAACACCCTATGCTACCCTACACTTACCCTCCAGTTAACATGTATGTTCACTTGTATATCAGACTAATTAATGCTGGGAATGTTGAATGCTCCGGAGTTCATGAGAGCTGTAACCAGGGCAGCAACTATAACATTCATATTTTCTCCCAGATGCTCGAACATTCCTGTTTGTTTGAGTTAGCATTATTTTCCCCAAGCTGAAGTAATTCATCTCAATGTAATGCTTTAAATAGAACACAGCAGCTGCGTATACCCACACATGGGGTGAGTGGGGGCGGGGGAGCTGAAGGGAGCCCATTCAGCACAATACTCCGGCCAAAGAGCTCCGGCTTAAATCCGGAGGCGATTCCCCCTCAAGTTTTTCTTACGCAGGTGCGCATAGCATAGCATAGGAGCACCTTGATTTGAAGAAGTCAATATCATAAGTATCGGCTTTCAGTGGCAGGGTCAAAAGTGCCGAATGGGGATCTGGATCAAGCGTGGCCGGATACAAAGCTGTGGGTGACTCTTGATGCATTGAGGGGCAGGGTGGTGCAGGGGAATCAGCATGTTATTGTACACACGTTAGATATGAGTGGAATGAAGGGGTAACAGTCGAAGTGAATCCAGATCTTGAGAGCGGATGAATTGTGGATGGAAACTGCAAGTACACTGAAAGGCTCTCCTGATAATCAAAGACCCGCATATGTGGAGAAAAGGAAAACATATTTTGAAAATTGCTGGTGGCGATGATTTTTCGTGTGAGGGAAGAAGCTGTGCTTTGGTCATTAGCGTGCCTGGCCCTGCGCACAAGTCTGGGAGTGTGGAAAAAATGTGTAGGATTAGAAGGAATATTTTTTGCGATGAAAGCTGACTCTGTCCGATGAGGTCAAGGCGCATGTTCGCCAGTTCTTTACCCCTCTCTTCCCCTAAAGTATGCATAGTCATAGGGTCAGGCAGACAGGGATCAGGAGAGTGCAGCTGGTGGGGAGGGGGACAAAAAGGGAGAACTGGAAGCATAGATGAGAGGACCAATACAGAATCAGGGAGAGGAGCGAGGGCACACGGGTCAGAAACAGGATGGGCGAAGATCACATGTCAAAGAGTGAGGAGGGCATGATGGACGCTGAAAAAGGGGACGGGGCACAGCCGTCTGAAATAAGAGATGGAAAGAAGTTGAAAAGGAAGCAGGGAGGGAAATAATATGATCGGAACTACTGGGAGGGAGTGTGGAATGGAAGCGAAGGAGAGAGGGGTGCAAAGGCTGGTACAACGTGAAAAGTAGACCAGGGGAAGGTTGTGAATAAGAAATGAGAGAAAAGATGAAAGGAACTTAGAGAGCCGGAAGGAGAAAATTTGACAAACAGCGCGAAAGGGAGCTACAAGCAGGAGTCCGATATGAGGCCCAGGAAATGAGAAAGAAAGAAAGAGGGAGTGTAGGAGCCCGAAAGAGAAAAAGACGAAATGGACGAGACGTGGTGACAAAGATGGTGAGAGGGTAAAGGGAAGAGAGAGAAAGATAATTGGTCACTGGGAGGGAAGGAACAAGTTGGTGGTGAAGAGGGATCAATAGAGTGTGAAGGCAAGAGTGGGAGAAAGAGACAAGCGAATGAAAGACAGAAAGGGGTGAAAGGGAGAGTAGCGGATAATGGGAGATATTGAAGAATCAACGAGGGGACAATGAAATGAAAAGAATGGCGAATGAAAACGATTGAGGGGTGAGGCAAACCTGAGAAATAATATGATGTGAAAAGATGTGGACGGGGGATTAAAAAGAGATGTCAGGATACGGTGAAGGAAAGAGATAATAAAATTTCGAAGCACACAGCTAATGTTACCTTTCCCAGTGGGAGAATACAAACAAAACAAGACGGAGGGCATTGCTGTGGGGAGGAGAAATGTGACACGGCGGGCAGGGGAGGGGGCTGAGCGGGGAGAGCGGCATGAGGGTGTGAAGCAGCAGGGGCCTGAGACGCGCCGCCTTTGATGTGGTAATGCGAGGCAGGCAGGCAGGCGGCTGGTGGCATTGTGCATGCGCTTTTTAGGGCTTGCGCTTGCGCAATGACCTAAAAAGCACATGCACTGCAACAAATCGCCAGTGGAATCGCCAGTTAGGTAAACTCTCGATAAGCCCCTATATATCGAGCTCCCACTCAATGCGCATGTGCATTGAGATAGGTCGTTCGACCTAAAAATAGACTGTTTAGAGCTTCCGCCTGCAGTTACACCCTATGTCAGCGGTTTCCAAACTGTGCGCCGTGACGCCCCAGTGCGCCGTTAGAACTTGCCAGGGGCGCCGCGCACGTCTTGGGAACGTGGAAAAGGTAATGTGCGAAGTATGTAAATTAACTGAGCATCTTCCATTAGGGTCGGGGTTTGACAGTGTCTTGTTTATTCCACTATTCAGAAGAGGTCGTACTGCCGTGGATGAGTGTTTTTGAGGGGGCACGCGTGGTCCTGTGAGTGTCACTACTTAATTACTGTCTGTCTCGGCCTGCAGAAACCGGATGATTAACATTTCCCAGCGAGGAGAGATCACACTGTCTGTGACTCTCCGTGAACTTCGACCCGAGTCAGACTAGAACAGAGAGACATTAGGCCCAGGAAAATAAAAGTGCGTCACTAAGTGACATGCTTGCAAATTGTACAAGGTTTAACGCAGACACGTCATACAAGTGTTTTGCAAGAAATAGAAAATGTAATGAATTTGAGCATTGATATGTTTGTTTCAATGACAGGCAAATCAACAGTGAAAACCGGCACAACACGAAACATGGCCACAAACAGACAAAAAACCAGCGCCTAACTGCCCTAAAGGCTAGTCCGTCCATGGCTCAGACACACTTCAATTCCTGCATGCTCTCAGACACACTTCAATTCCTGCATGCCTCTGCAGCCCGTGACCCTCCTTCCCAGCCTGGCCAAACAACACATAGCTCAAGTGTTGAATAGCTGACCTGGCAAATTAGGCAAACTAAATTAGAAAAGCATCCTTTTGCATTAATCTCATTACATTTTTGATTGGTCAATACAATCTCTACATTTTGTCCTTTCTAGCACAGGGTGGATAGCAACTTTTGTATTCCACTGTTCCAATGTTCCGTATGTGACTGCAAGCACTAAAATATGCACATTGCACTCTGGCGCAGGTAAAAATTAGAGCCTTGCAAGGTCTGATACAGAGGAGTGTATGGTTGAGAGGGGCAAGGGCCAAGGCCATTTTCACATGTTTATTGCTTGATTTTGCTGGGGAGAAAGTAAGTGTCACTCATAGTCGTTGAATGTCACTCATAATTACTCAGAAATTAGGAAAATGTCACACATAAGCAACCTGAAACTTTGGCAGCTATGTAACTCTGCAGCCCAAGAACTAGTGCAACATATGTGTGGAACCCTGCTCCCTTCTCCCACTGGCTGAATACACTCACACTTAGGCGGGACCACAGGCGCTGCGGCGAGAACGGGCTTGAATTGGGACCGACTAGGTGAGAGCACTCAGATGTCCTGAACACTTTACCCATTTCTCCAAATGCATTTCTAGGTACTGAGCTGAGGCTGGGCTTACATCCCACCACCTGAATAAAAAAGTAACATAATGGGGAGCCGCGGCCAACAGCCAATGGGTCAAGGGAGCCGTGGGTCAAAAAAGTTTGGGAACCACTGCCCTATGTAATAATTTTAGCTAATGTCCCCGGCGTCTCTAGCTCCGTCCATGAATCATGGGAATGTCTTAGGAATAACTCTTTAAATTGGTTGAATGCGAGGGTAGGGCTTGGTGGGGCACTTTTTTGAAAATGATTAGGAGAGTTAAATGGGTGGGTACAGGAAGCAAAACCTTAGAGGGCGACTGTGTGGTGCTCTCATTCACCTCCCCTAATCTAGTGAAATGTATTCTTGAGAGAGAGAGTTTACCATCTTTCACCACAAAGCAGACTGTCGTCCTACCACTTGGCTCTGTCTATCAGCACCCGCCCCCTTCAAATTCTGCCCAAGCAGTCCGTACGCACCATCAGGTGCAACTACTAGCGCATCAGCACCCAATTGAGACCCACAATAGGTTTGATTGTCTTTCCACATTAAGCGGTGTGGCTTGACTAAAAACTACTGATAATCTAATCGTGGAGAGCCAGAGTGGATCCACGATTCCTTTAGTGCATGAGAGGGGGCCACACATAGAGAGAGATGATGCATTTGAGTCCTAGAGCTCTCTTGGCTTTGTATCGCTGGCGACTCTTCAGCTTCACAGTTACTACGTGTGGCGGTTAAGATACCCTGTGGTAGCCCCCTCAGTTCTTTATTGGAATGTAGCTGGTCTACGCCATAAATGCACTACGAGCGAATGGTTTGACTTCGCATCTAAGTTTCACATCCTCTGCTTGCAGGAAACCTGGGCAGTGGATCCAATCCATTTTGTTTTTATAAACAAATGTTATTGTGTCAAATATCAAACATAGTGCAGAGCTCCTTAATCCAGATGACATGTGCCATAGCATACAATGCAGAATAATGACATTGACATTTAGTTTATATATTTTCAGAATTGTAAGCATAAAAAACAAGAATACATAAACGTAATAACCCGCCCGTTGCACAAATCCACACCCACTTCTTGATTGCCACCACCTCACCTACTCCAATGAATGCATTTCATCCCTATGTAGTTGGTCCCTCACTCTACAGGCCTGCATGATTATCCCAATACCAAGACATCTGCAGGAGGCACTGTATCCAGGTAGAGTCCCCGATAGTCTGCCCATCTCTTCCAGATCTTGGGATGTTTTTGCACACATCCCCAGGCCTTAAATATTGGCATCACCAATCCCATACAAAAGTCAGGACCATTCTTCCATGCCGACAGAGAAGGTGGGACCGATGCTTTCCATAACCTTGCAATATCTCTCTAAGCCAATGTCAGCCCCAACAACAACAAATGTCTTTTATACATATTACTCCCAACGCCCTCCATGATGGATTATTGGTGAAGAGGGGAGCTCCCACCCCAATACTTCTGCGAGACAAGCCAGAACTCCTCGCCAGAATCTCATGAGTACTGCGCAATGCCAAATCGTGTGTATGAGGGATCCTTCCTTCCGACCACATCATAGGCATATCAGGGATGACACTAGACCCGCCCTCCACAGCCCTAGTCTGGTGTAATACACTGAGTGCAAGTACTTAAATTGGATGAGACGCAGACACATCGCTATCACTGCCTCCATAGGGGAGTCCAGTGCTTCCATCCAATCATCTAAGTTTGTCTAACGTAGGAAAGCTATTTGTCACCAGGGACTGATAGATTTTTTTTTATTTTGTGATCTTTTAGATCTCCCATAAATACCATGGCTTCAATAGGGCTACATTCGGGCTAGAGCCTCTAACCCTTCGATGCTAGGAGAGATGGCATGCCTTAATTGGAGGTATTTATAAAATTGAGTTTTTGGCATCTGATACTTTTGCAGAAGGTCTTGGAACGATTTCAGGACAGATCCTCAGATCACATCCCCTAATGAAGAGATTCCTATATTGTCCCACCCCCGAAACCCAGGTAGAGCAGCCAGTTACGGCAGACGCCCAGTGTGCCACAGTGGGGTTTCCCCGGTCAACTTGTCTCACCACCCCATCTTATGGAGAGACTGTTTTCACACCTGGAATACCACCATCGTGGACGGTGATAGAGAGTTGCGCAGGGGTGCTGAGTACAAAATTGTATGAAGGCTGCAGTCCCCCATGCATCTCCACTTCACTGCATACCTCGGGGTCTGTCCTATCTCCATACCACCATTCATTCAGTATTAGCAGGTGCAATGCCATATATAATACGATTGGACATCCGACGTAGCCAACCCCCCACAGTACGTCGACTGAAAGCAATTCTGCAGCGCAATTCTAGACGCCTGCCCACAGAAGTTGGCCCAGTGCCTCATTCACTTGGCGAAACCACTTAGAGAGGACCGGGTAAGGATGATTCTGCAGGCTGTAGAGTAGGCGGGAGTTAGACCATTTTAAAAATTGCAGATCTGCCATAAATGGAGAGGGGCATGTGTGACCAAACTTTTATCTCCTTGCGTGCCCGCGCTCATATTGGAAAGATATTTCTGTCCCATGACATATTTGACAAGTCCGACAGGAAGACACCCAGGTATTTCACCCCCTCGGTATTTGCTTGCACTGCCAATGCCCAAGGCCCCAATCCTGCCAGTCCCCCAAAGTACCCAAAGGGTAGATTTACGGGGATTCATGAAAAGACCTGAAGACTCCCCAAAAATGTGCATATTACGGAGCAGCCTCAGTCCCGTCTTGTTGATGTCTGTTAAAAAGAATAAGACATCATCAGCATATCATGCAATGCGGTCTGAGAACCCACGTGCCCACTCAAAGCCCGTCACCTGTGCATCTATCCACACCCACACTGCCAGGGGCTTTATTGCCAAGGAAAAGAGGTATGGTGACAAGGGACACCCCTATTGGGTGCCCCTTCTGATTGAAAATGTAAAGGAAGTGGATCCTGCAATGCGCACCAACGCTGTAAGGTCTGTGTACAACAATTTTAGATAGGACAAAAAGCGCAGGCCCACATTAAGGCGTTCTAGGAGTGCAAACTGGTATACCCAACTGAGGGAGTCAAATGCCCTATCCATGTCTGCCAGTAATAGGGCAGCTTGTTCCCCTAATCCCCAGATGGTAGCCATGGCAACATGCGCACAGCGGATATTATAGCACGTTGCTCTCTGGGGCATAAACCCGGCCTGGTCAGGATGGATCAAGTTAGTTATATGAGATTGAAGGCGATTGGTTAATGCATTCACCAAGAGCATTCGCCAAGACTTTTGCCTTGACATTTAACAATAAGATGGGATGATACGTGGCTTGTTGGTCTGGGGGTCGGCCCGGTTTATGAAACATGACCACCTCCGCATATCTCCAGTCTCACGGAAGGCAACCTTGTTCTCTCGCTTCCTCAACTACTCTAATAAAATGGGGCCCCAATTTAAGGAAGTACTTTTTAAAAAACTAGCACAGGAAACCATTGGGACCCGGCGCCTTCCCTGAATTCAAGCCCCCATTGCTGTGCTCAGCTCCTCCTCGGTAAGCGGGACATCGAGCTCCGCGCGCGCCTCATCCAAGAGGGCCCGGGGAGGTAAATCATCTATAAAGCGACATATCATGCCTCCCTGTAAAAGTTCCCTAGGAGTATATAACTCTGCAAAATAACTTGCAAAAATCTCTGCAATTAGTGAGGGGTCCCCGAGAATTCTTCCATGTGGCCCCAGTATGCTGAGAAGAACCTAGGGGTGTAAGGCTCCCTAACACAGTCTATGGAGTAGTTTACTGGACTTGTCCACTGGTAAATCCTACTGTGGGACGCCAGCCATGCCAACCAAGCTTCATCCAGCAGGTCAGCATGAACCTGCCTCACCAGCACCGGCTGTCGGCACTCCAGACTCCCCCCCCCCTCCTCTCTACCATTCAGCTCAAGTTCCATTATGTGGGCCTCTGACCTCAGGAGCGACTCCCCTCTGAGCTTGACGTGCCGCTGCGCAAAATGATATGTCGACTCCCAATATGATTGGCTTCATAGCCTCCCACAGGGGTTCAGCCTCTGCTACCAAGCCAACGTTAATGTCTAAGTATTTTTTCGATTGCCTGCCCCATGTGTTCCCTATATTTATCATCCTGCAGATTCCAGGGTAAAAGACGCCACCGTAATGGTTGTTTCACAGGACCCAGCTGTACCATAAGAACGACTAGGGAGTGATCTGACAAACCTCTTGGTAAGATCTCTACAGCCCTCACCCAACTGACAGCCCCTGATGGCACGAATATGTAATCCAGTAGGGAGTATGAGTCATGTACCGTCGAAAGGTAAGTGTAACCCTGCTCATGCCATGAAGCCGCCTCCAGGGATCCGCCCAGCCCAAGCCAGTCACCAGGGAGTTCAGTTTAGTAACTTCATGAACATTGGAGTATCCCCTGGTCTCTATCTATCTTTAGCCATGTCCATCACGTTATTCCAGTCCCCCCCTATCATCGCCAACCCGTCCGGAATATCCGCCCACAGAGTCGTAAGGCGCTCAACAAGCACCCGTGACAAAGGCGTGGAACATACACACATCCCAGAACCACCTGCTCTTCGTAGATAGTGCCTATGATGAAGACTTACCTCCCCTGGGTGTCTGTCCATGTCCTAGAGTGTTTGTAAGGAACCCTGCGATAAATTAGAATCGCAACCCCATGGGACACTAACGTGAAACCCGAATGGAACACTTAAATGAAACCATACTTAAGGATCTAATCCATTTTAATGGCTTTAAAACATTTCACAGCCCAGCGATTAAGTCCAATTGTGATCGACCTAAAGGGGGCATGTGTATCTATGTGCCAAATACGCTGGCTCCCCTAAATACTACAGTGGTTGCTACAAGAGTGTTCTATCAAATTGTTTCTCTCCAAATTGCTGCACATTTGACTCTGGCCATTGTTAATTTTTACAATAATGCCTGCACATCAGAAATCTACAGTTCTCCATCAACTAGATCATGATTTGGAGAAAGCATTCCCTAAAAACTGTAGGGATCCAATTATCTTATGGGGCAGAGATTTTAACATACATCTCTGCCCTCAGTCATCTAATAAGGCATGTGGCATGACATCTCCTGATAATTGTAATATTACCCATTTCCTCCATTCAGAGTACAGGGATACGTTAAATGATTTACTCTTCAAACACAACTAGTGGTTTTGCTATGAACTTACCCATACACTAGTCAGGGGCGAGAATAGCGTGATAGACTTTATACTGTTTCCTCAGCGCTATTCAGCACTGGTTTTAAAGTTTTTTATCCATGATATAGCGATTAGTGATCCTTTCCCCCAAAGTATTGCGCTGAATTTTGACCTTTTCATCCAGAAAGGAGATGCACAAAAAGTTACTGCATTAGAGGAAATGTATATTTCCTGTCATAATGGGTTCGCTCTAAGATGGTCTCTGGTGGATCCTTCTAACTTTTTAGCAAAACTAATTCATAAAGAGAGGGAGGCGTTTGAGGTATGCCTCAATGAAACCACAGAGGCACACAAACTTATTTTAGCGTTCAATCTTATAAAAAAGGGCATAGGAGAGGGGCTCCATGTAAACCAGAAAAAAGCAAAGGTGGGTCATTGTGGCTGGTTCGATTCAGTTTGCATAAAAACCCACAATAATCTAAAACTAGCTTTAGACAAACAACTGAGATCTGTTAATGAGGCCCGGCAATGTAGACTAGCATATAAACTTGCCATTAAACAACGGAAAAAAAACTTGAAGGAGAATACGTGGAACTGACTACTCGAAGCTAGTCTGTCCAATAATAACATCACGTTCTGGCGTGTCATCAAATCCCCTTCCTATAATGCCCCAGACTGCCCACGAGCTGAGATAGCCATTACAGAAGCTGCTTGGATAGCACATTTTACTAATTTGTATTCTTCTAAGGAAGACATTGTGACCCCCTCTCCTACTGCCTATACTCATACTGGGCCCGCGTCTCCCCCCAATGTTACCATTTCTTTTTGACCTTTGAATAATTGGAAATATCCGAAATTTTCCCTGGACGAAGTTGTTATGGCACTGAAAGAAAGCAAGGGGGGTAAAGCCCCGGGGCCTGATAGGTTCCCTATCGATCTGTTTAAATTTAACACTGACCTTTGGGGCCCCATCCTTACCTTGCTCTTCAGAGCCTGTCGGCAACAAGGATTCTTACCCATCTGGCCTGAGTCTCTTATTGTCCCTATATTCAAGAAGAGTGACTGTAACAATCCAGCACAATACAGGCCTATTTCTCTTCTGTATTGTCTAGTAAAGGTGGCTGGTCGTTTTCTTCTAGGCCGACTGCAGGACTGGGCAGAAACCAACAATATCCAATCAGATCTGCAGTACGGTTTTAGGTCTGGGCTTGGGACCACAGAGCAGGCCATTGATCTGGACATACTCATAGGTAAATATGTGAATAAAAAAAGGAGGCAATTTGTTTTTAGTTTTTGTAGATTTATCTACTGCGTTCGATTTTGTGTCCTATGATAAGTTATGATCAATCATGGCTAACATGGGCGTGGACACCACTATCGTGAACTTTCTCAGAGATCTGCACGCCCAAGGCCGAGGTAGAGTTCGCTACGGCCTTAATGGTAAATGTACCGGACCATTTAATATAGGAAGAGGGGTACGCTAAGGGTGTGTATTGACCCCCTTCTTGTTTAATCTCTATCTCAACAGTGTAGGAGACACATAGGCAAGCAAGTGTGCGGACCTACCTCAGGTGGTATATAGGCAATACAAGCACTTTTTTATGTCGACGACGCAGTATTAATGGCCCGTACTTCACTTGGCTTCCAGCGACTAGTTGACAAGTTTGCACAGTTCATGCAAAACCATGGTTTACAATTAGCATCAGTAAAACCTTTGCTATGAAAATTGGGAATAAGGCTTCCCGCTGACGTGACATTTTTATTGAGGGTTCTAAAATTCACTTCGCAACAACATTTTCATATTTGGGGATTGAGTTCAGTCAAGCTGGGAACTGGCCAGGGGCAATTAAATCAAGGAGACTTCATTTTGTTAAAACAATAATGGCTCTACTAAATTTTGCTAGACAGCTCGACATTAAACACCCGAGGGAATTGATGACAATCTATAAGGCCAAATGCAGACCCACTGCTATGTATGGGTCTGAGCTCTCCAACTTGAAGAAAATTCCTTTTTAAGGAATCTCCTTGCTCTCCTGAAAAGTTTCTCAACATACGTTTGTCACTCTGAATTAGGAGTCCCTTACATAGCAGATCTGATCAGGATCCAGTCAGTTCTTCTCTGGCATAAAATGTGGTCATCTGAACACACCCCTCTCAATCGAGCCATAATGGCTGATTGTTTAAAATCTACGCATGTGCTCAATATCCTGTGGCTTAAATTCGTGCACAATATCCTGACCGACCTCGGCCATCCCGAGTATTTCAACCACTCCGAGAGCCTGGTTACTGTTCAAAGAAAAGCCTTGAAATTGAATTGTATTTCATTATTGGAGGAAACCATGTTATCCTCCGAAATTTTGAAACATTCGATGTTGAGGAAACAGAAGATTCTGACTAGTTACTACATGCAATTGTACTTAGTCAAAGTGTATAACCCGCGCCACAGGTTCATGTTGACCCGGTTTTGGTTGGATATTTTCCCCCGTTTAATTCGTTTCCCTGCTATTAATAACTGGTCACTTGTCTAGGTGACTAGGGGTATTGCCCCTGCGATGGTACTTCACCACAGAGCCCCATTCACACTGGGCTTTTTTGTAAATAGTTTTCAAGGCTGAGTAAGAAACTCATCAAACCTTTGTTATTACAGCTGGGTTTTGTACAATGTCCCCCAGCGTTTACATACATGCAACTGTTACCGAATTTATACACATGTGTAGTAATGTCACAGTTTCTGCTGCCCGTTATCAATTACAGGAAGCAGTTGTAAATAGTAATTGAATAATCGCACTGTCGATGACTGTTTTTATATTTAATAATAACCTTTTGTACTTTGTTTTGACTTGTATTCTGGTTTTTAAATTTTCACATGTATGTATTTTGTAGCTTTTATGATTCACCTTGTGACTTCGAATGAAGCTTATTTTGATTGATTGACAATGGTCTTTTGTTAGACATCTTTACAAGGTCCATTTCAGACTTGTCTGAGAGCATCTATTATAATTTCTGACAAGCAGTTACAATTAGGTTGCCAAGACCCTGGTTCTGGCATGATGTTGCCCTCAGGTTGATACAATTTCAATGGATAATGCGCTTTCCAGAAACAGATACTATTGTACCACTTTTTCGCCATGTTCTACCAATGTATCTAGGAATATTTAATCCAGAAATTCACCCACTTAATTTAAATGTTTCACAAGTACATTTCCAATCCTTAGAACCCCCCCATCCCTCACACCCTCGCCCCAGAAGAGCCTCGGTACATTAGCTGCACCCACTCATCAGCTACACAGGTATTTTATAAAACCCTCATCATTGAGTGAGCTGAGGCAACGACCTGTCTCACAACTCTGGACACAATTTCAGCTCAGCCTTGATTATACTAAGGGCAGGAGGACATTAACACATTTTTGTAGAAGTGTGGACTTTTATTTCAGCTAGAAATGTAGCCTTTTAAAACTATTTGAAGAAGCACCAGGTAAATATCTACGTCTGTATGTCAATGATTACTAATTGTTCTATGAATTTTTTAAGATGGATTTGAGTAATTAATTTGCCAATTAAATCAAAGCATATCGCAGACTTTCGTTACGTGACTCTGTGAAGCCCTTAATTTTTGCAAAAAGATATATTCATATATCAAGGGCGATACTAAACTATACGATGGTAGCAAGCACTGTTTAAAACAAAGCTATGGCGTACAGATGCTCACTGTCCCAAGAGTATCTGGTAGTGAGAATTGATGTACTCTCGCACTAAATTACTGCACCCCAGCCAAGAAGTTGTTATACTTTTCCCTTTCATATTAAAGAAATGCAAGTGCTTAGGATCATAATTATGAGCCCCTTGCGCCGCTGGAGCGTCACTTTGTGATGCTCTGCCGGCGCAACCTTGAAATCATTTTATGAGGCCATGCAAAACCACTCTGCATGGCTTTGAATAGGCTTGCAGATATGGAATAAGGCAAGTCAGCATAAATCTCTGCATTGCCTCACTCTGTGCTCAGGAGGCCCATAGGTGCTGTGGTGGGTCTTCCCACGCAACAGCCAAGGATTTTGACGTTTCTCTAGATTTACAACACTATACAAACTTGGGGTTGCACCGAGATGAGCTGTAACGAGGAGAAATTACTTGATTTCTATTTATTTATTCGTCTTTCCATGTGCGCTTCCTTCTGCAGCACACATTGAAAACCCTTCCTGCACAAAAACAATTCTGCCAACAACACAGGCACCCCACCCTTGCATCATGGTGCAAGGCTGCCTGTGTTGGCGCTAGGCTGCACCGAATTGGATAAATACAGTGCATTTCTGCCCTTTCACTTAGGGGTAGGGTAGCACAGCTGCCCTATGCTAAATACTTATAAATGAGGGCCTTACTATCCAACAGTAAAGCACTGGCTGCGAGGCTAGAGCTGGTATGCCAATCAGACAAGGAAGAGCTGTCATACAGTAGCACCAGCAAGGTGCAGCAACAATTACCTGTTTCTGATATTCATTGCAAATTCTGGGGCAGATTTATGAGGCCCTTGCGCCACGTTTACGCCGCTGTTGCGTCACGCAAGGCGGCGTAAACGTGGCGCATCCCTACGAGGCATTTACAACGTGACGCATCTGGAGATGCGTCACGGTGTAAGGCCCTGCGCCACATGAAACCTGCGTCAGGTTTCATGTAGGCGTTACGGTGCAGGGGTGGGCGTTCCGACGCAGGAACGCCCCTGGAAAGTGACTCAGTGAAATCTATAAGATTTCACTGAGTCACTTTCTACGTCAATTCCTTACGCCTGCTTGAAGCAGGTGTAAGGGTGATGCACCATGCAATGTAGGGGTGGCCCCTGTGCATTGCAGGAGTCATGTCGCACTTGTGACATGACTCCAGCAATGCGCCGCCCGTACGCCGAAAGATGCGTCACGCATCTTCCCTGCCTTGCACCATGGTGCGCTGCATTGTAAATGCGGCGCACCATGGGTTGCGGAGCTGTGGCGCACTGTGGCGCACATTAACTGGCGCATCCCCGGGGATGCGCCAGTTAACGTAAATCTGCCCCTTGTGCTTTTAGAAGTAGTGGCGGGAGTAAAGAGAGGAGAAACAATGGGTGTGTTGCCATAGGTAAAAATATATCTTTGTTTGTGATCCAATTATGGTTGGCACAGACAGTTCCTGGGCATAGCTCATATCCTTGGTGACATAAGGATCAGGGCATTTCTACTCGTGTTCAACTGGAAAAGCTTGAGGGGGAGAGACAGAGAAAAGCAAACACGACAGACAGCACTGGAAACAAAAGAGCACACATCATTAAAGGCATTATTCACACAACTCAGCATCTCACATCTCAAATTAAGATTTTATAACTGTAGCGGGCTAAAACAAAGTCCTAGAAGGCCAGATCCGTGCCAGACTCCGAGGGTATCCGCTTAAGACACATTTACGGAGAATTCATTTAAATTAACTAATTCACACAGCGTTATTCTTGAAAATCTGTGAGGGATTCGTCTACCCTCGACCATACTGGGACAGCCCTGTAAATAAACAGAGGTACAACAGCCTCGTCAGGAGAACAGAAGTAATTAGGTCTTGTGCAGGGAATGGATTGTTTTTGAAATATTAACAAAAACCTAAATGCTGATAGGCCATAAAGTATTAATTTGCAAGATTTTTGTTGGTTTTCAGGTTTAAATTTAACCCACAAAACCTAGATCTTTGAAGAATAATTCTCATGTTGCTGGAAAGAATTGACATACTTGTAATTTACAGTTGATACAAACTAACTTAGAGGACAACCAGCTAGATTCATGAAGCCAAATTGCGCTCGCAATAGCTGCGAATTCGCTATTGCGCTCGCAATTTGACGGGAAGGAATTCAAGAAACCCAAACAACCGAAATAGCGAATTCGCAAATAAAAATTAGCGAAATCGCTATTACATTTGCAGAATCCTGGAGGATGGGCATTAGCGAATAGGAAATAGCGAGAAGCCATGGATTCTGCGAATTCAATTGCGAAGTCGCAAAAAAGTCACAATTGCCATTCATGAAAAATCGCTAAAAGCGGAAAACGAGAAAATCGCTATTTGCGACGCGCAAATTAAGAAGAACTCAAATCAGGTGGTAACCAGTACTGAAAAAAATATTTTTAAAAAAACAGTCAGGTCACTCCCAACAGGTGCAGGGCTGACCAAACACATTTAAGGACATGCAGCTGGATCCTGGGGATTCCCACAATGCCTGGACTTTACATGCTGGTGAGGCGGCGTAGGCTGCAGCGAGCTGCACGCAACAGACGGAGGATACAGGAGCGGATATTCCACCAGCGGGTCACCCTTCTGGGCCAAACCAGGGAGCAAATCTATACCAAGTACCGCCTGAGTGGGGCTATGATAATCAAGCTCATCCGGGACCTAGACCCCCGGATGCAGCACCCTACAAGGAGGACCAATGCCGTGCCCACACATGTGGAGGTATTGTGCTGCCTGCACCTCCTGGCCTCCGGAAGCTTCCAGGGGATGGTCGCAGTTGCAGGGGGGATATCCCAGCCCACCATGTCCCGCTGCCTAAGGAGTTTCCTGGAGGCAATGCTGACCCGGCTACACCACTATATATCATTCCCCACCAGCCAACAGGACCTCAATGATACAAAGCTGCAATTTTACAATGTAGTTCAATTCCCACACGTCATTGGATGTATTGACTGTACGCACGTCCATATTTGCCCACCTGCTGAGACGGAGTACATGTACCGCAACCGGAAAAGCTACCACTCCCTCAACATCCAGCTGATGTGCAATGCCAAAACAATAATCACGGACATTGTGGCACAGTACCCGGGGAGCACACATGACTCCTTCATCTTCAGGCACAGCGGCATCCAAACACGACTGGCCAGGGGAGACTTTGGGGAAGGACACCTACTAGGTAAGTACACATGCCCCAAATGTGTACATTGTGATCATGTAGCTGCACAGAACAGGCACTCACCCTCTGCTCCTTACATACAGGTGACAGCGGCTATGCTCTCCGTTAGTACCTTCTCACCCCATACCTCAACCCTGCAACACCACAGCAACGGCGATTTAATGCATCACACATTCGCACAAGGAACTGTATTGAGAGGACATTTGGCCTGTTGAAAAGCAGGTTCCGCATACTGCACAAGACAGGTGGGGCCATGAAATACGATCCTGCTGCCGCATCGTGGCCGTGTGTGCGATCCTTCACAACATTGCTACCAAGCGCAGGATCCCTGTTGACATCTCTGGCAGTGAGTTGGAAGGGGACAACCACCCACCTGCTCATATGCGTCACGCATGCGGGGAAAATCCAGCAGAGGGACACAGGCGCCGTAACGAAATCTGCATGAACCATTTCTAATGCACCCACTCCCCACACCCATTACTTGACTCATGCATGAGGACATTAAGAATGACATGAGTCAGATTAAGGTAGTCAAACCAATTGTATTTGTTAAAGCACAATAAACTTGCCATTCAGCTAACTTGTACATCACTGACATATTGCCTTATATGCCTGTCCTTCAGGAGGGCATGCTTGTACCAGCAGCATGGCTCCTCAAGTCAATGTCAATGTTCAATGCCGCCTCCGGGCAGATGCTCCCAGCCTCCTTTCCCCATCGTCCTCCTGATTAGGACGTGAGGCAGCAGAGGGCCTGCTGCTGCGGCGGGGTGCTACCACCAGAGGGATGGACTGGTTGCTATGGCTGGATGTAGCCTCACTTGTGTCGTCCCCCCCACACCCCCGGCCATGGTTGGCAGCCTGCATGGCCTGGACTGCAGTAGCCACATGCTCTAGAGCTGTTGCGACGTCCTGGCAGCACTGGACCATTTGGACCTGCATTGCCAAAGAGCGTCGCGAGAGCTGCGAGGTAGCGTTGCCGATTATGTAATTCGAGTGCGTGTACGCCGACAGGCGGGTCAGCAGTTGGCGGTGTCTGCGGCGATTGAGTTCCCGCTGCCTGTTAATGGCCTGTGTGTTGGCCTCCATGGCAGCTGTCATCCTCTCAGACATCAATGCAACATTTCGGGCCCCAAGATGACGTGCCTGTGTCTGATGCACATGCAGCATCCTGCGCTCGATGGATAGCCCACCTGCTTGCAGATTTAGCCCCCTACCAGCACGGGAAATGTTGGAGTGCTGACCCCTCACCAGTCCGCTGGATTGGCTCCTCACAGCCGCAGGGCGGCGGGTTGGTTGGCGAACTGGAGCTGGTGTAGCTTGTCCCACTGGGGACTGTGTGACAGGCAGTGCTACTGCAGCGCGTGCTGGCACAGGGGTGGCACTGGCCACAGGGGCAGGTGGTGTGATGAGCACCGGTGCGGGAGCTTGCACAGATGGTCCGGGCTGTGGGGAGAGATTTGCGTCTCCCTCTGTGTCCTCCGTGATGTCCATGACCAGGCCATCGCTGTCAGTGCTTGGGACTTCTGCGCCACCTGTGATGTAAAGTGGACGTTGATTAGTGATTAGTGACATGTTTCTTATCCATTTAGACTTCCTACATGCATGCAGACTACCATTCCCTGACTGGCTGCAGGATTGACTCTCACTAAACATGTGTGGCTTAATGGGGCAAGATGGTAAATGTGGTCAGACTACATGTCCCACAATGCATTAGGGCTTTAGTGGTGTGCTTTGGCTGCATGACTGGGCTTTGATATGGGAGGCTCTGGAGTATTGGACATTGTTAGGGGACAGGGGGTCGCAGTCGCATGGCACTTACCTGGTATGTCCTGTGTGGGTCGGGAGGAGTCAAGCTGTGTCACACCCACGCATGCCTGTGGATTAATTGTGTCCTCCACTCGGTCCTCCAGTGGTGTATTCGGTGGGACAGTGGGCTCCACTCCACCTGTCGCCACACGCTCCCCCAGCCTCTCCGCTATCCTCTCCTTTGACCTCCCTCTGAGGTCATACCACCGTTTTTTGAGTTCGTCCACGGAGCGCTGGGTCACCCCCACAGAGTGAACTTTTGCGCGGATGCGCAACTATAGCCGCCTTTTGTCCGCCTCGGCCACCCTCCTCGAATCTTTGCCAAACAGGCGATTGTAGTCCTTGCAGACTCCTTCTATCAGGAACTCTAGCTCCTGCTCAGAAAATTTGATCTTTCTTTTGCGCCCACTAGCAGATCCAGCTGCAGCTTCCTCAGTCATGCTTGCCACTGGGGTGTATCCTGCACAACTCCTGTAGGCACACTGGAGGGGACCTCTGAATGTGATGCTCCCCGTACAGTCTCTCACTGCTGAATGAGGGTGGAACCTGCCTACTTCCTGGTTGTGATGTCATCACTGGGCTCAAGATGCGACTTCCCATTTTTGCGTTCTCGCACTTAGCGAGATCGCAATTTGCGATCTCGCTATTTGCGAAATCGCAATTTCTAAACAGATTTCGACAGGTTATGCGAATATTTAGCGATTTTCGACAAATCGTAATCGGCGATTGCGGCCGATTGCGATTTGCTTTTTTTTCACGCACTTTTTCATGAATGCCAATCTGCGATTTCTTAATTGCGATTTGCTTTTTCTCGCAATTAAGGAATCGCAGATTGGGACATTGATGAATCTAGCTGAATGTCTGTTGTTACACATGCTGTAGTCGCTGATACTGCTTCTTTGCACAATGAAAAAAAATCAATTTAAAGTGATGAACATCAGTGAATTAAAATAGCATCCCTCCCCTAGATTTCACCTGCAAACCGTGGGTTGCCTCAAATGACAAAGGAACTGAGCATGTGTAGTAGGCAAACGGTTGGTACAACCTTTACTTTTATCTGAACTGGTCCACATAGCACATATTACACTAGTCCATTTCAACCGACTTTAATCCACAACAGAAAAACTTACCTCTCAGAATGGCCCTTCTTTATGGTTTCAATCTTTTTATTGAGAAGAAAAATGCCAAGAGCAGAGAATATACATCTTTACATGTGTCACCATTAGACAGTGGTGCTGGGATACATGGCATTAGTCAAGAATACACAGTAAAGAAAGGACAACAACTCTGCAGGAATAGGAAGAGAGAAGAAAAAAGTAGAGAAAGAGAAGAGAAAAAAACCCATTCCCATCCCGATCCCAACCCCCCCCCACAAAACTCAGTTCACCTTTGATTCTGAATGAGAACAGCCATTACAACACGGGGATTACCCCTCACTACCATTACAACACGGGGATTACAACGAAAGTCGTTACAACGACTTTCGCTGGAGGGCGCTGTTGGATAGGGAATAGTTTATTTTTCTATCCAACACCTTCCCTACTGTCAACGTGGGCTAGAGTTGGAATAGAAAATTAAACTATTCCACTATCCAGCGCCCTCCAGCGAAAGTCGTTGTAACGACTTTCGTTGTAATCCCCGCTTTGTAATGGCATGCGGGGTAAAAGCCCGTGTTGTAATGACATACAACCATTCTGAATTGGGGATGAATAGTGCATTCCGGGTATGAACATGATCGCTCATGCCTTGCAGATGGTTAATGCAGACGTAGGAGTCACAGATATTTCGAGCCTGTCAGTTGTCTAAAGTCTTGCGTTAATAGGGACAGATGGGGGCGCCACAATTTCCAAAAGGCCTCACCCAGATTTGTGGGTGACAGGGATATTCTTTTCATGTCTAAGTTGGACCATTACTTATGCAACCATCCTGTATGAGTAGGTATCTGTTGTGTACCCCAGTGTGTCAAGATGTTCTGCGTTGCTGCCCCTAGCGCAAGGTCCATCTGCCTGCCCCGTCTGGATTTCAAGGCAGTGGTTAAAGGGTTTAGAAGTCCTAACAGAACGTAAGCAGGGAATCTGGGTATTTCTGTGTCAAAATGAGTATCAATCTCATCAAGTACTTGGGTCCAATATGGCTGGAGTTGGGGGCAATACCATAATATATGCACTAAAGTTCCCGGGGCTCTGCAGTCCCTCCAACATCTATCACTGCAGTTTGGGAACATTTAATGCAGTCTAGCTGGTGTGAGGTACCAGTATGAAATGAGTTTAACAAAGGTTTCAGTGAGAGAGGTGTTGCAAGCTGTATGTCTCGCTCTATAGTATATATCTCTCAATTTCTTCTGGCTTAGCTGCCATCCCAGTTCCTGCTCCCACCTGTGTAGGCTGGGCTTATATGTGTGTTTCTGGCAGTAAATTTAAAAAACGTTAAAACTCCGAGATGAGGCGTTTATCTGTTTATCAACCAGTGTTGGTATGCCGTGAGGGGTCTTTGAACGGGGAGTCTAGTCCTAGGGTATGATATCCAGTGGCGGAGTTGTAGATAGCGTAGTCCTTCAGATTCAGGAATGGTGAAATTTCCCTTCAGTTGCTGAAAGGGAATCACCCCAGATTTATCTATCATGTGCCCCATTACATGGTACTTACTCCAAGCTTCTCCATTCCGTGTATGCCCCAAGGTCCAGCCCCGGGGTAAAGTCTGGATTATTAAACAGTGGTATCAGTGGAGAGGGGAAAGAGGTAAGACCGCCTTTGATGTTTGTTCGATCCCACACTTCCATTATCACTTTTGCGATAGGAGAGAGGTAAAGATTCTTTGGTCTATGGGTTTTCTTAAGGAAGGGGACCTTCCACAGAGAGGTACCAGCCACTGCTCTGTCTAGGAAAAGCCAGTGCTTCTCTGATTCGTGCTGTTACCATTCCACCAGATACGGTAACTGGGCCGCCCGGTAGTACATGTGGAGATCGGGAATGCCCATAGCCCCTTCTTTAGGTGAGGCATAACACAGCTCCCTGTGCATGCATGAGTTCTTTCCAGACCAGAAAAATTGAAATATTTCAGTTTGTAATTTGGCAAGCATTCCTTTTGGAGGGGCGAGGGGTAGTGTTTAGAATAAGTAGAGTATCTTGGTGAGTATGGTCATTTTGGCCACAGCAATTCAGCCTTACCAAGATACCTTATGGTGTTTCCAATTGGTCATCTCGCTTCTAACCTGCCGGTATAGAATTTGATCGTTTATTGATGAGGTCTGTTGAAGGGTAGATGCCAATTTGATTCCTAGGTAAAGGAGCGCAGCAGATTGCCATTGAATAGGGTATTGCAATTGTAAGCGTGACGCTAACTCTTGGGGTACCGAGAGGCCTAAAGCCTGTGATTTTTCTACATCGACTAGAAAGCCTGAGGCCTGCATTCAGTTCCTCTAGAAGGGCCGGCAAAGTGAAGGCGGGATTATCCAAGGTGAGTAATATGTCGTCTGCATACTGACTTAATTTGTGAATTTCCCCCCGAAGACGGCACCAGTAATCCGGAGGTTCTGTCTTACTCGTTGGGCTAGGGATTCCATACGTAAAGCAAACAAAAGAGGGGATAAAGAACAACCTTGTCAGCTATTCGGACAAGTCGGACAATTTCTTTAGCTAAACCTAGGCTAGTTATACTGTTTTCCAGGTCAGTGTACCACCCCTCAATGTTGCAAGTGTAAGGATCCCCAATTTCGATTGGCCAAAGGAGGTGGAGAGGTCGTCACACCATTCCAAATTTTAGAATTTTGCCATCTCTTATTCAAATTTACGTTCCCGCCCATCAAATTCAGGTTCACATGATGTCTTCATTCCACCTAACAATGTATGTTCTATTGACAAATACATTGTATACATTTTTAGTTCATAGGGGCAGGTTCCCAGGAGCATCTTCTCAGTCAGTCAGCTCCTTGGCTATAGTCCAAAGGTAAAAAACAAAACAAACAGAAAAGTGAGGAGGGTCCTAGGGGAGAAATATTAAAGACCTACTAGTATCTTGTCCCCCAACTCAATTATCAAAAAACACGGAAGATACGGTAGGTCTAATACACTGTCATAATAGGAAAACCTTATTATGGAAAATTCAGAGTAGTAGATACCAAATGATTATCTATGAGGAACACAAGAGAGCTATCTAAACAGTCACAGATCGTGAGTAAAGAAACCCATCAGCACACCAATTGGTGGGGCCTCATCATCTGGGTTTTGTAACCGCGAATGGTGTCCATAAAACAACACCTCAATTAATTCAATGAGGGTTGTAAAGTTTGGATCATCAGACGCAAAAGACATAAACCATCACACAGATGATGGGTGTTATAAAGAGCTGATAGGAAAAAATTGCAGTGCCCAAACAATAATGTGAAAAAGTTAAAAATACCTGTCGTGATGACTAAAGAGCAATTTTATTAGGGGTGACCATCAGGACGGTATGTTTAAAAGCAGAGTGGGTATAGTATTTTGAAAAGAATATTACTAACCATCAAGAATGTAAAGTGGTCAACATGTTTCAGCCCTTACGGGCTTTCGTCAGGACCTATGGAGTTCACTACTGCAATTATGTGAAAAAATGAAAGGAGACCTACCAATGGTATGGTCGCTTCAATCCCAGCGCTCTCCTGTGTAATCAGAAAACATGGAAAAGAGAAAACAAAAATACAAGACAGTTTGTACCCAGTGTTCTCTTAGATTTAATACGGAATCTCAGTATGAACAGGCTGATTTAACAATCACTGTCAATATTGGATTGGAATCATGCATTGGTTACTCACCCATAAATGTAGGGAGGAACAGCCTCACCTCTCCTGGCACTCGCTCAGGAAGAAAGAGGCCACGCTCTGAATAAACAAGAAAAACATTTTGCAATTCGCCATATTTAAATGCGATATATACCTTTTTGTGTGGAGCTGACAGCCAGAAACTACCAGCAGACATGGCAGGGAAAAGCTGCACATAGGGAAATGAGAAGTGACTCCTCACTGAACCCTTATGAAAAATGAAAAACCCTGTAGCCAGATTCTTTATATATGAAGTCCTTGTGAAACAAGGGACTAGTACAAAGGAGCAGGACTTTACAGAGAAAGATGTGCATTATAATACTGGAAAAACCAGGAGCCAATTAAACAAATTCATTGAGACAACACAAAACAACTCACTGAAAGAGTGGAGGAGCGCAGAGTTGCTCCAGGCATCTATCTTTGGGAATCCAGACAAGTCTATTTCTACACAGCTGGTAATGTTATTTAGAAAAAACTTGTCTATTTTTCAAAGCTATAGGTTATTAAAAAGAAACCATTATTACCAAGCTACTGATGTTAACATAAAAGCAATGAAGCACACTCGCAGCGCTCACCCACCTGTCCGTCGTTACCTCGGTCGTGTAACTGAGCCGAGGGGAAGGTGGTGAGGCTGCCTGTGCGTGCGTGTGAAAAGAGACTAAGGCGGACCTGAATGGCAGCTATCTGCCGAGGTGCTGCATTCTGATTGGACAAAGCAGAAAAACCTTTTACCAATAGCAAAACGGCTACGCGAGGACTGTGTGCCTTGCAGGTTTGCCGTTTCAGAAAATGTCAGCGCTGCCTTGATAGGTAGACCTGGCCGGATGCGGAAATAAATGGTCTCGGCCCGAGTCAGTCATGATGTTGGAACTCACCTATTGGTTAGAAGCAACTACCAATGGCCGTGCGGTACCGCCGACATGGTAAATGCTCGCATTTGACGCGGAAACGCGTAATAAATCATGAAAACGATCTTCACTAAAAAATATATATATATGTTGGTATTGTGATCATTTTACTATATTTGGGAGGCGAGTGTCAGTTTTAATGCCTCATCGGTTCCTTTATGTTGTTAAATGAGAAAAGGGGTTGGTGTTGTTTGCCCAGATCCCTAAAAGGACTCAGAAAGTAAAATACAGGGCGATGAAGTTCCAGTGCCAGGTAGACACGGAGAACCAACACAGTTTTTTATAACAATGTAACCTATTACTTGAAATCAGGTAGAGTGGAAGTATACAGTCTACCATGGATCATGTGTTACCTAGATCTTAGTAACCATTAATAAAGGTTTATTGAGTGTATCTCCGCATACTGGAACACTGTGTGTCGCTGTAAGTGCCTGCAGCACCATTCAATTTTTTCTTTTTTCATGATGGAATGTTGTTGCCAATAGAGCTACGCACCAAATAGTCGCTGACATTTTCTGAAACGGCAAACCTGCAAGGCACACAGTCCTCGCGTAGCCGTTTTGCTATTGGTAAAAGGTTTTTCTGCTTTGTCCAATCAGAATGCAGCACCTCGGCAGATAGCTGCCATTCAGGTCCGCCTTAGTCTCTTTTCACACGCACGCACAGGCAGCCTCACCACCTTCCCCTCGGCTCAGTTACACGACCGAGGTAACGACGGACAGGTGGGTGAGCGCTGCGAGTGTGCTTCATTGCTTTTATGTTAACATCAGTAGCTTGGTAATAATGGTTTCTTTTTAATAACCTATAGCTTTGAAAAATAGACAAGTTTTTTCTAAATAACATTACCAGCTGTGTAGAAATAGACTTGTCTGGATTCCCAAAGATAGATGCCTGGAGCAACTCTGCGCTCCTCCACTCTTTCAGTGAGTTGTTTTGTGTTGTCTCAATGAATTTGTTTAATTGGCTCCTGGTTTTTCCAGTATTATAATACACATCTTTCTCTGTAAAGTCCTGCTCCTTTGTACTAGTCCCTTGTTTCACAAGGACTTCATATATAAAGAATCTGGCTACAGGGTTTGTCATTTTTCATAAGGGTTCAGTGAGGAGTCACTTCTCATTTCCCTATGTGCAGCTTTTCCCTGCCATGTCTGCTGGTAGTTTCTGGCTGTCAGCTCCACACAAAAAGGTATATATCGCATTTAAATATGGCGAATTGCAAAATGTTTTTCTTGTTTATTCAGAGCGTGGCCTCTTTCTTCCTGAGCGAGTGCCAGGAGAGGTGAGGCTGTTCCTCCCTACATTTATGGGTGAGTAACCAATGCATGATTCCAATCCAATATTGACAGTGATTGTTAAATCAGCCTGTTCATACTGAGATTCCGTATTAAATCTAAGAGAACACTGGGTACAAACTGTCTTGTATTTTTGTTTTCTCTTTTCCATGTTTTCTGATTACACAGGAGAGCGCTGGGATTGAAGCGACCATACCATTGGTAGGTCTCCTTTCATTTTTTCACATAATTGCAGTAGTGAACTCCATAGGTCCTGACGAAAGCCCGTAAGGGCTGAAACATGTTGACCACTTTACATTCTTGATGGTTAGTAATATTCTTTTCAAAATACTATACCCTCTCTGCTTTTAAACATACCGTCCTGATGGTCACCCCTAATAAAATTGCTCTTTAGTCATCACGACAGGTATTTTTAACTTTTTCACATTATTGTTTGGGCACTGCAATTTTTTCCTATCAGCTCTTTATAACACCCATCATCTGTGTGATGGTTTATGTCTTTTGCGTCTGATGATCCAAACTTTACAACCCTCATTGAATTAATTGAGGTGTTGTTTTATGGACACCATTCGCGGTTACAAAACCCAGATGATGAGGCCCCACCAATTGGTGTGCTGATGGGTTTCTTTACTCACGATCTGTGACTGTTTAGATAGCTCTCTTGTGTTCCTCATAGATAATCATTTGGTATCTACTACTCTGAATTTTCCATAATAAGGTTTTCCTATTATGACAGTGTATTAGACCTACCGTATCTTCCGTGTTTTTTGATTTATAGTCCAAAGGTCACTTTTCCAGAGATTTGCGATTCTCGCGCAGTCGCAGTTTCGACAAACATGGAGTACAGCGTTACGAGACAGGCCAGTTTTCAAAGTGTAACATGAAATGGAAAAGAAACAGTTTTAGAACACAGAATAAATTAATACACTGTATACCATGTATTTCTACTCTGTACCCATTATCTTAATTTTAACTATAGCATTAGGATTAGGCAGAATGAACAGCCTGACGAAAGCAACAGTGCAAGCTTCTCGCATGTGAGAACATAGAGCAGCCATATTAGCCCTAGTGCGCAGAAGCGGCAGCTTCCCTCCAAATAACGAATACGTCATGTCACGTGAGTATGACAGACGCATGTGCAATAGAAACTCTTGCGTAGCAGCAGCCATTTTAAATGCAAGCGTATTAGGATTAGTCAAACTCCTAAGCAATCTTCACTCGGACACCCCGTATAAATGTAAAATATGCAAAATTAGTAAAACAAACATGTTGGTTACTTTTATTAATGTTATTCGAGGTTCATGAATACGAGCAAGTCACTTCATGTGCGAATCCTTGCTCCATCACTTTATATGGTCCTTGGTATCTTAAAATGGCCTCTGTGTGGCTGCTGATGGCATTTTTAGTAAAGCGTGCCCTGCTTTGCATGCAGGTCTTGGGTGAGCATTTTCTGCTTTCAAACAGAAAGGTACCCAGTTGTGCTAAATGCTCTTACGTTTTTGGAAGCAGTGATGGTGACCCTGGACGGGATTCTTTTTCATCTCTAGAGGACGAGGGCAATGTGCCTGGGGCTACCTTCTGAAGATGTAAGTTTACCCCTTTTTGTTGCAAGAATCAAGTCTTCAGTGGCCTATGGAAAACAATAACATTTTAATTTTAAGTGAACTCGCTTTTAAATGTTAACATTCATTTTGTAACTAGTGTTGCTTTGGTGCAGTAGTACTCCTACAAGGGGCCACTTTGCTCTGCTGACGGTCTTTCTGCGTGTGCCATGCTACCAAATTTAAGCTTGGTATTCCTCATAGAAACCTGAATTTATCTTTGGGTTTTAGATTTTTCAGGTCTCGCCGAGACATGCTGAATTCACTCTGTAGGCTTACAGCCTGCCTATCGCTTTTGATTTGTGAACTAAACTGTTGTTCACAAAAGCTTGGTTCCATGTGGTTAATCCTTGCTATATGTCCCTCCTTCTCATGTCTTGCTCCTTCCCATGAAGCATTGGCCGATTAATTGTATTATTTCACATTAGTGTATTTAGCTTTGTGTATGTGCACTGTTTTATCAGTTGCAGAGTGCATATGTTTTAGGAAGGTTCTGTTTTCTTATGGCGTATTGTTGCTAAAGCTTGTAGGAGATGTGTTCCAAGTGTTTTTTGATTAAGTGTGCTTCATTTGTTTAGCAAGGCGATGTTGACAGTGTTTTTGTAATTTATGTGCTTTTCATTTTGCTATTTTACATTGCAAGAACTCAACACGTAGGTATCGGAGCACTTTACAAGAGTACTAGTTAGGTTAGACATAGGGACACATTCACAAGCCCAGATAATTAACAGGCATGGAGAGATTAAGGGCCATATGTATCATAGTTCCGTTTTGCGAATTCTAAATAGCGATTTTTAAGGAATCGCTATTTATAATTCGCAAAACGGTATGTATGTAAAAAATCGCTTCTTTTTAGCGATTCCTTAACATTCCTAATTTGCGATTAGCAAATTGCTAATCGCAAATTACCCATTCATTTCTATGGGCCAGGAGGCCCATAAGAATGAAGGGGAAATTTGCGATTAGCAATGTGCTAATCGCAAATTAGGAATATTTTCAAGGGTGCAGGGGTGTCTCAAGAACACCCTGCTGCACCCATGAAAATGACATGTGGGGGCATATGGCGCACATACATGCCCTAAGGGCCTGTATGAGCGTCATACGGCACCTTTGGTTTTTTTGAAAATTGCTCTTTTAAAAGAATTCGCAACTTACCACCAACTAGAAGTTGGTGGTAATTTGCGAATCCTTATGGGCATTTTTGAAGTATTTTTTCTTTGATACATTGCATTTAAGGAATCGCAAAATTTGCGATTCCTTAAGTGCAATCGCAAAATAAGGAATAGCAAATTTTGCAATTCCTTATTTTGCAGCAAAAATGTTACATACATACCATTTAGCAAATTTGCATTCGCAAAGGCCGAAATTCTGTGAATTTCGGCCTTTGCGAATGCTAATTAGCTTGATACAAATGGCCCTAAGTGACTTACCTAGAAACACAGGACGTTGAGCCTCCTGCCACAACTGGAACCACTCTAGCCCTAGCGGCAAGGATGCCACATCCTCTCCCCTCAAGATCAGCATATAGGACAACTTTATTTTCTTATACAGAGCACGCTCTCACTATTGTTACTTAATAATTGCAAACGTAACGGAGGTGCTGACTGTTCTTTTGTTACCCCTGCCATCTGTCTCAAGTCCTACATACAAGACAACTTGTACTCCTTTGGAAAGACCAATTATAATGCATTTCCATTATGCATTCCAAAGCAGCACGGGCCATCTTGTTTTCTACTGCTGAAGCCTTGCTCAATAGTGTGTGTGTGTTTGTTCTGGGCAGAAACCTGTGTAATCCAAAGGGGGGAACGACTTGCAAAGGGATAGGTAAAGAAACAGTAGCAATGCCAAAAATATTTTTGTTCTGATTTCTAGACGAGACAACCCAGGCATCCCTTACCACCACACTCTTGTGATGAATCATCACATACAATCGAAGTTAAACAATGGTCTTTACGGACCAGAGGTTACTGGGATTATGATAGACCTTTCCACATGACAAGCACTTTAAAGCTATGCAAGTAGATTAATGAGTCTAGTTATGGACTACAGTTTAACCAGAGCGGAGAACCGGAGACTGCCTGTGCCACGGACAGACCTGCGCCCTGACTGTTGCATTAGTCTCTCATGTATCCTGATTGTATGCACACTGCTGTAACCGTAGCAGCAAGTAAAAGTTTGAAAACAACACTTTTCGACTTAAGTTTATCTCCCGTCATATACTTGTTTAGCTGCATCCACTAGCATCACCATGATGCTTTTAATCTGGAGGGAGTGCTGGAAAGCCTTTCTAATTGGATTTCCCAGGCGATCGAATCTATAACCATGCCCCTCTATAACAGGCGAGTAAGAAATGCTTCCTCAATACCCTGGTACTCCGGCAAACTTAAAGATCTTAAACACGGATGCAAAAAACTTGAACGTACTTGAAGATCGGAATACTGCCCCTTGATTAAAACTACTCTACCAAGGGCTCAGAGAGACTATTATGCAGCCATCAGGGAGGCAAAAAGTAGCTTTTATGCGGAGCGCATTGCCAGGTCCAACAACAACAGTAGGGAAATTTTCGCCTTCGTCCATAGTTTTCTATCACCTTGCGCTGAACGTATTGCTCTCCCTGCTTCGGCGGAATGGTTTGAGGAGCTGTCATGCCTCTTCATTACTAAAATACAGGCAATTCAGGACAGCCTAGGGACTAGCCTCTTTGAGCAGGCAATGTCCCACATCCTGAACATTTCAGTTCCCATTCCGTCAGCTCCCCCGCTGATGGAATTTTCTCCCATTGCTTTGTCCGACACACTGTCTATCACTTAAGTCGGGCTCGACTACAGACCCATGTCTGGCTAGGTTACTAGCAGAGGGCTGCGGAGGTGGTAAACCCGGAGGCAAATACCATCATTCATTTGTCTCTCCAGACTGTCACTGTTCCACTGTCATGGAAACAGGCTAAATTGTAACAGCTTCTGAAAAAGCCCTCCTTGGATCCTACCAAAATCGCTAGTTATCACCCTATCTCTCTTCTCCCAGCTGTAGCAAAGGTGTGCGAAAAAGCTTTCTTTAGACTGCTGCCCGCCTTTGTCGAGTCATCTGGTGCACTCCACCCTGCCCAATCCGGATTCAGGGTGACTTACTGCACGGAGACTACTCTTGTCGAAATGTCGGAGGCAATAAGGGAGTGGTTGGATGCAGGTGGCAGAGCGGCTCTGATTTTATTAGACTTTTCTGCCGCCTTTGATACGGTGCCCCACCAACTACCACTTGCCCGGCTTTCAAACATTGGAGTGTCTGGTCACGCCTGGGACCGCGCCCAGCAGGTTTGTCTATCACCATTCTCGTCGGCCTTCAGAAGGGTGTCCGCAGGAGTTCCGCAGGGCTCTACTCTGAGTCCTCTGCTCTTTAATATCTATATCATGCCCTGATCTATCTTGCAGAGGAGCTGGAAGACAAGATCATAGCCTATGCAGACGATACCCAGCTCCTCTCCCCTGTCCCCGGAAACAGCCCATAACTGTCTTTCTACTGTTTTTAAATGGCTTGCACAAGCGCAGCTGAAGTGCAACAAGGACAAGTCGAAGGACCTTTTGTATGGATCCTTCCCCCCATCTTTCAGGAAGACTCTGTGGCCCCCAGGGTACCCTCGGCCTAACTCAGTGGGTAACCCTGCTAAGAACTTGGGTATCTGGTTTGGTGAGGACCTAAGGTTCTCCGTGCAGATTAAGAGGCTTGCTGGGGTATGCTTCGGCACACTCAATTCGCTCAGAAAGTTTCTCCCACAGTTACCTAGGCCAGCCAAAGAAATGGTGGCTCGTGCTCTTAACTTGTCACATTGACTATGCCAATGCTTCGTATATTGGCACACCTGGCTACCTGCTAAAAATAACAGCAGACAATACAGAATGAGGCAGCCAGGCTTCTGCTGAGCGTTCATGGAAGATCAAGTGTGAAACGGCATCTGCGGGATCTCGATTGGCTCCCAGTGGCCCACAGAGTTCAGTTTAAAGCCCTTACTCTGGCTCATAGAGCCTTGCATTGGCTCGGGCCGACGTATCTTAGGAGGCGCTTTGCCTTCTATGTCCCTCGCAGAACTCTGAGTTCTGCCGTGCAGGGATTGGCAGTGGTCCCCCGCTTCCGCAGGACGCGCCTGTGGGGTTGCGCCCTTTCCGTCAAAGCAGCAGAAGCCTGGATCTCCCTCCCCGTGGAGCTTCAGAATACACAGGATACTAGGCTGTTGAACAAGCAATTAAAGACCCTACTTTTTAATATGACCATTTAAATCTCAGGACCTCTACTTTCACGCTCACCGCCCGCGCCAGGACACTCTTGAGTATCTGTGCACGATATAAATGTATTATAACATAACATATCTGGACATCCTTGAACGCTTTCATAATATTGCTGTTATGTGTTTTCTAGCTTTAGCTAACAGCTCTGTGCTGAAATCCAATCAACTGTATTGTTTTTATTTTTTCACTCACAGAAACTTTATTCAGTGCACAGTAACCTGGCATTGTTTTGACCCTTCTTGCAATCTGTGTGGTATCTCGGATGACCTTTATTAATTGTCTGTGTGCTAGTCACACAAATCTCTTGCCAGCTGGCCTTGTTGTGCCTTCCAGCTGCCTGCCCGGCCCTCCAAGTTTGGTGTGTTTTGTGGATAGATTGTATAACTCGGTGAAACATTTAAGAAAACTTAAATGTCTGGATGTAGAGTTATGCATAGCTACATTTTCTCTTCTTTGTATTAAGCATCACGGTTGGGTAGCCGCGTTGGTCAGTTACTTACAGTGTAACTCGTTCTTTTTTACAGTGTAATATTGTGAGTGCATAGCGATGATGGTCTGTTTGAGATCAGTTACATTCAACCTATTTTATTAACACAAACACAAACAATTTACACCTACTATCCAACTACTGTAGAAGGGAGTACATAAAAATAGAACCTCTTGGAAAGGTGAGACCTATTGGCTTTGCTAATGCTTGTTTTTGTCTGTATGGAAGCAGACTCCCCGGCTCACAACTAGGCTGCGGCCTCTCTATTCACGGTGTCTAACAACCTGATTCCCCCGTCTTTCCAACAAAACACCAGAAGGCATACACGGCAAGCACCACTCACACAAAGGGGGCCCCTTGAAATCGGATAGCGGTAGAGAAGAAAAGAGGAATTAAACAGACTGCTCAGACAAAAGTTCTCTACCTGAATTGATTAAATTGCGCTACACGTCGCTGATATATAAACACCCAAGAAGCTGGCCTATAGACAAAGGCGTGCCACAGTCAAAAATTCTGAACATATCAAAATGTATTAATAATCAGTTCACATATTAGTATATTAAATACATGTCAAGCAGACTACTTACCCGCAATGGATGTCCAACCACAATCCACCCATCAAACAATCAATTTGTATTCAAGCCAGTCAAACAAATAAAGGGGAATCACAAAGACCCACATAAAAGTGTTTACTTTTCATGGGAATTCCCTGTTTTAATGTTTTAAGTGAGTGACAGTACTTAACATGCTTGTCACCTTGCAGACTTAGCTGAATCAAAGCTGGAGTCCATTTCTAGAGTGGTACAAGAATGAATCCCCAGGATATTTTCCATATTGCTTAATGTTTGATATTTGGAGGGGATGAATGTTTACTAGTTTACCTATGATGAGGAACGAGTCATGATTGGGTTGTTGAACCACGCAATGGAAATTATTCTGAAATTGACAGTCTGTCAATTCAAAACTGCCACAAGCAGCCGCAGGAGGTTAGATATTATCGTCAGATTACCTTGTAATCTAGACATAGAATCCTAGGTCACTCTTTAAGCCATTGAGAAAGAAATAACCAGAGGATCTGTGAAACTTCAAACCATACCCTGTTCAGAGCACAGCACCTGACGTGTGGCCATCAACAACGTAGTTCTGGAATATGAGATAGACTGAACACCTTTGCTCACAATAGGAAAGGAGGTGCAATTGTAAGAACAAAACGTTCTTGAAAGCCCAAAACGAGAAGGCAGAGGAAGAGGAAAATATGGAACAGATTCAAAGTCCTGAAGGAAAGGACAGCACAAAATGGACTATTAGAGAGTCACAGAACTTCAAGCGCTTCTGACATGAACTTTGAACACTATGGGCCAGATGTAGGTAATCTCAAAATGGGATGTAGGTAATTTTTTGCTAAAAATTACAGAATGGGTAAGTTTAGGTAATTACCGAATCGGTATTTACCGATTCGGTAATTGCCTTCATTCCTATGGGCCTGAAGGAATTCCTATGGGCCATTCATTCCTAAGGGCCCATAGGAATGAATGGCAATTACCGAATCAGTAAATACTGATTCGGTAAAAGGGGGAAAACATTGAAGGGTGGCAGGGTGTCACTTTGACACCCTGTTGCACCCCTCAATTGTGTATGGGTGCACATGTGGCACACATATATGCCCTTAGGAAATGTACGTCTGCCACATTGCACTGTTGAAAAAGCAAAAAAAATGCTTTTTAAAAGGTGTGCATTATTTACCACTAACTTGTAGTTAGTGGTAAATAACGAATCCTTAACTGAGGAATGCACCAATTTGAGTGCTCCCTACATCCTGGATTCGGTAATTTACCAAATCGGTACGTTAAGAACTCGGTATTTTACCGAATCCTTAAATTACCGATTCGGTAAAATACCGAATCCTAAAAAAATGCCACCTACATCTAAAAAGCCCAATAGCGGTCGGTAACGGCCGAAATTCTGTAATTTTGGGCGACCTACATCTGGCCCTATATGTTTACTATAATCCGGAGCCAGAGGTTCTAAGTCCACAAGCTAAAAAACCATCACCAGATACTCCAGGTGTGTAGGCACCCATTGAAGAACTAATCTACATTGGCATCATACAGTGAGCTCTCTGGCTTCCTTGAAGCTTTTAAGGTTCGTTCCACTTCTTCAGACAATGAAACACCTTCTTTGTCCAGAATATCAGGTAATGAGGTGACGTCTGAAGCCCAAAATCACAATTAACCTGAAATGCACACTGAAGTTGCATAATGGTATCAGTCACTTATGATCTCTATAGGGAGGCTGCTGCATAAATCTCATTACCGCTAGTAACCGTAGGAGCTGTGCAAAATGACCAAATAGTGATTATAATATTTCCTTTGGCTACATCTAGATAGATAGTACCTTGAATTAGCAAAGGAACACAGGTTAACATTTTGCTGGTTATGTAAAACTAATCAACTCCATTTGCACTCATTATTACTATGCAGGAGTTAATGCCTACTTTCTACACTTATTTCCGGAGTGATAGAACTGCTGGCAAAATACAAAACCATACATTTATTCACAGGTCTAAAAATAAAAACTGCCTTCCTATACGTTTTCCTTTGTTCTACTATCCAACACAGAAAAATTCCAGCAGTTTATTCTGTATCAGATTGGTTGTTTACATGGGAACGGCTATACAGTAAAAGAATCATGTTTACGCTATTTCCAAATTGCATGTAGAGTTTTACATTCCAAAAGTCAGGCGATTGCTAGAAACGATCAATACATTCAAAACTACTATTAACCTATAATATGAACTACATTTATTCCAGTAGTCTACCGTCAACCATTATTGATATTTTTGTAGTACTGAGCAGAATATTCTATACTGCGCAGGTCCGGACTGACTACAGTTTGGAATGCTGCCGAGCTGGGGGCTGATTTCACTGCGGTGGGGGCTGATTTCGTTCATGGAGACCTGCGTGTGCTTCAAAATAAATAAACCTGAACAAATTTCGTTTAACACACGCAGGTCTTCATAAACGAAATCAGCCCCCAGCTCAGCAGCATTCCAAACTGCCCGGTAGCCAGTCCGGCCCTGGCGGAATGGGCAAACGTTTGGCGACTCCGCGTTACTCTTCTAATGCAGCGTCTTGGCCAAATTCTGAGAATTAAAGCATGGCAGAAATTGTTCTCACACGTACCTCCAAAAAGGCAAATTGGCAAGCGAGATTTGGCATCCCCTACCGCAATTTTCTGTCACTAGGAGGACACATGCCGAGATTTTCCTTACACAGGCAGTTGCGACCGTTCGCTGTTAGAAGGCTGCTGCTCGAGTAAAAAATCTACTCGTGCTGCAGTAAAATCAACTAAAGTACTTGCGCCCTTTGGCACACTGCGTGGTGTTGATTTTTCAGTGCGGAACGCGCTACCGGCGGTAATTCACAATGTGTGTCGAAGAATGGGCCTATTTCTGCCCATTGGTGGAAGTCCACGGAATCTCGCAGAGTTTTTATGTAACTCTGCAGAATTCTGCATAGGTACAATCATTGAGTTCCGCCCACTCCTACTTTTATGTGGTAGTATTATCATTTCTACACCTCAAAAGGTGTTGAATAAAGTAATTTTTTTCTAGGAGCTGTGTAGTAGGAACAAGGAGACTTTTGCTTGTGCTAAGGTATGCATATCTGTCAGTGTCTCCGAGTGTTCTTGTGACTGCTTTAAGAATATTACTAACACATGGCTAGAAGAGAGTCTAGTTAAATTTGGATTTAGTGCTTTGGGATAAAAACAACCATCGGAGGTTTTGAATTTAAATGATGATAAATATGTCTTTATTTCTGTCCTTCATTGTATTTTCTCATATTTTGGCTAGTATGTTTACAATGTTTATTATCATTTTGATTCATCAAATGATGTTACAAATAGTGCCAATAATTCCAATAAGATTATTAAAATGCTGATGATAAACATTATTATGTCAATATCGGTAAGTGCAGATATTTCCAGAGTCACTATTTTTGAGGTTCCTTGCACAATATCACGTTAGTCTATCAGAGTTATAAAATGTCTTGTTCAAATGTACAGATTTCTATATGAGTGGAAGTACAACATTACACCCTGTGGGTTTTTATTTCTTATTTGTTAGAAAATGGGATTTCCGGTTGGCTAAGGCTTGTGCCAAAGCCAGGCAGAGACCACCACTCTAGTCAAGGCAAGGAGTTACATGCCAAAGATAACCCCTGCTCACCCTCTAGGTAACGTGACACGAGCAGTAAGGCTAATCCCGGAGACAATGTAGGTTAAGTATTTGTGCAAGCACCCACCAGCAACAGCATCCCTGGCCCCCCACAAAAGGAACTCCACACAAGGTCATATATTAAAATAGCCTTTGTATTATACCAAACACATTAGATAAGAAACACAGGGGCATATTACCAACAACTAGCGATAATTATCGCTATGTTGGCTTAGCGGCAATATTTTTATCGCCGAGCTGCGGCGATTTTTATCACTTAGGAACCTTGCTATTATCAAGGTTTATCTCCTAAGCGATAAAAATCGGCCGAAATGCATGAATATCGCTGAAAAGTCATCGATATTCATGCATTACCGAGCTAATGCTCTTAGCCATGTTATCCACCTATCATTGGATAACATGGCTAAGAACTGCTCAGGGGCAGGTGTTAGCTTTTGGAGATATTCGCGCTTAGCGCGAATATCTCCAAAAGTTGGTAATAGGAGATAGCGATGTTAGCGACTGTTTCCAGTCGCTAACATCTTGGCACGCCCACTTTGCATGTCATTAGTGATAAATTTCACTGACATGCAAAGCGGGGCCCAAGATGGTCGCTATCTCCTACTACCTGTCGCTAACTGGTGTTAGCGACAGCTAGGTAATAGGGAGATAATTTTATCTCTGCTTTCTTGGCTTGTAAAGCCAAAAAAGCGGAGATAAACCCCCTTGATAATATGCCCCACACACTTTACAATGTGCCATAGGCACGGGCGGAATTTACAGGGGATTATGTACATGGGACAGGGCCACGTGGGCCACTGTCAGGGATAAGCACTTTTAGAACTAGCACTTGGTAGAATTAGCACTTTGTAGGAATAACGCTTAGCACATAGAGCATATAATACTGTAGCACCAAATAGCAAATGTAGCACACAACCAGTAACCACTGGTAAAAGGTAAGTACCACCTACCCAATCCTAACCACCTTAGGCATATATCACACAGGGAACCATAAACTCACTAGCATAACCTATACTAGGAAAAACAACCTCCTAAGCATGAAAACACATTTAGAGGTATAGGCCAGAAGCTTCACACATGATGCATAAAAACACATTCAGAGGTATAGGCCAGAAGCTTCACACATGAATCATATTAGGGTCCAGGTTGTGCCACTGCGCCAAAACCTAAACGTAGCAGCTGCCCACTACTTGCTGGGCAGCTGAGGACAAGAACAGGGCCTAGACGCTGCAGCTGGCACTAAGTGCTGCGCAGCTGGGGAAGGCCAAAGTAGGGATGAAGGAGTGCGACTCACTCCTGAGTCCAAAGTACATGTCCCTAGGAAGGACAACCTAAACAGTGCAGCTTCCCCCTAATTGCTGGGCAGCTGGGATAAAACTGCGACCGGGTCTCTCCCTGGCACTCTGGGACAGAGGCTGCGCACGTGGGAGCCTTCTAGGCTCTAGAAATAAACAAAGGTGCCCCACGTTGGAGCCCTCTAGGCTCTAAAAAAATGTGGTGCACCCTGGAGCCCTCTAGGCTCTTAAAACAACTGTGGTGCACCCTGGAGCCCTCTCGGCTCTTAAAACAATTGTGGTGCAACCTGGAGCCCTCTCAGCTCTTAAAACAACTGGGGCTTCGGGCGAGCTCTCAGGCTCTAGGATTAAAGGGGGGGCAACAACGGAACTTGCCCCCGATAAACTGTGGGCCCCACGTGGGGTTCTGAGGGGAGGCTCAACAACGTTGGAGCGGCCCACTGCCAGACGGGCCGCTCTGACTCTGCCTCTCCATCCCCACTCCGGCCAACTTCACTCACCGGCTCTTGGAGGCTGCCGGTCTCTGGCGGCGGCGGGACGTTTCTGGCGGGGCGTCCCTCGACTCCGGGGAGCCCCGCTCTGCCATGGGCGCCCTCGGCCGCCTGCTCTATTTCACCCGGGCCCCAGGGCTCTCCTTCGTCGGCTGCCACCACAGAGCTCTTCTGCAGGGGCTCCCTCCAGGACACGGGAGCCCCACAACACTTTGGCTCCTTTCTGCGGGCCGCGGGCGGCATCTCCGGTCTCCCTCTTGGCACGGGAGACCAGCAAGGTGGAGATGGCTTCCCCCAGGCAGGGGAAAGCGGAAAAGCCCGCACTCCAGGGCGGTGAGCGGGACTTCCTGTCGGCAAGCGGAAGTCCCGCCCCGCTTCAGGCACCGGCTGCCTGACTTCCTGCTTCGCCGCGGCGGCGGCATCTTTTCCGGGGGCATAACGAGGGGTAGGCACCCTCAAGGCATAAAATAAAAGTAGAAACGGGGTGGGCACCCGTTAAGGCGCCTATAAAAAGGGGTGGCACCCTTAATTTAGAAATAGCGATAATCAGGCATAATGCAGGGTAGGCACCTGCGAGGTACACACAAGGGCAGGAGCGCTTCCCCCCGAGGAAACACAGCAGCGCTCTGCCTATAAATGCAGAATAAAGCACTCACCAGGCGCTGGGGGCACAGGAAGGGAGGACCCCTAAAGAAGATCCCCTTGGCAAAAAAAGGGGTCCCAGCAACAACCAGGGCAACATAGGCAAAGGTCTCCAGGGCCAGGGGAAAGTCTTCCAGCCATCCTCAGGCCAGGCAGAAGGGACCCCAGAAAAAGGTCCTCCAGCAATCCAGGGGCTGGGCAGGGCCCAGGGAGGCAAGCCTTCCCCTGGGCCCCAGCTGCAGCACGCCCCTGGTAGATTTAAGTCAGGAAACAAGAACATTTAACATGAGGTCACAGCCTCTTTTTATACACAAAATCCCTTTGTCTCTAGGGTGCAGGGTGGGGGAAAATCAGACGCAGCTGGTTTTGAAGCACTCTGTTGTGCTCAGCCCCCCATCCAATTCAGAGGTCAGGCTAGGGTCATCAGTCGCACCACAGGGGGCGGAGCCAGCATTGTGGAGGGAAAGCCCAGCCTTATTCAGGTCCCAGGTGCAGCTCCTCCCTGCCATCAACATGCAGATCTCCCATTCACCACCGGGGCAGACCCATCCTGACTCCTGGAGCCAGGCATACCAGCCAGCTCCAGCCAATCACAAGCCAGACAGTCAAATTACATTAACTGCACAGATATGCTAACTTCTAGAAGTGGCACTACCACACTAGACACAGTAAATCCGCACACATCATCACGCAGCATTTACTCTCACGAGTTCGCACATACCAAACTCGAGCATGCACTTCCCACACATCAGGAACTACTATGGACACACATATCCCCCATGCATTCCTATGGGAGGGCAGGCCAATCTCACACACGCACTCAGAGAGCGCACGCACTTTACACTGTGCCACAGTGCTAAAGTGCGCAAAGACCAGAAATCACTATACTTATCTCAGAGTTCAATGCAAAAAGTTCAGGGGTGAACCTGCCAGAAGGGCCAAGTTCAACACAATTGTTAAGTGAATGTTGTGTCATTAGGCCTGGCATTCGCTCTTTCGGTCTGTGGTTTGCTTGTCCTTCTAGTCGGACACTGGAATTAAGGTCACAAGCAAGAGGTATGGTGGTTAAGAATGTTTTACCTGCCACCACTCTGATTCACAAGTACTTATGAGTGGTTTTGTGCAAGTCCATGTTATATAAAGTTAAAAATTCATATTTATGAGTAGTAATCTAGAAGTTTTTTAATACATCACCATACATATTGAAATAATCCAGCTCAGGATTAGAGATGTTTACATCCCTGATATATGGAGATTTTAGCTAAAACTTATTTCACTCTGCGGTTTAGGAATTGCACAGTGATGCCAGTGAGCAATTTCTAACAGTGTGCTAATATTTCAGAACGAATGCAAAAACATTTCACAAAATCTGTCTTGGAAATGGTGGTTTTTGTAATTGTCATCTGTCGCATATGTGTTGGTTTCAGGGCAGATTATATTTGACTGAAGATCCTTAAACATTCTCTGAATGACCTGAATATCCCAGACACCTGCAGAAGGACCTGGAAATATGATTTTATCTAGGTTAATCCTAAGCGTGTTTGGAATTTCATAGGTCTCACTGGGTCCGAAGATCAGATACAGTAACGTTTGCCAATAGACACCATCAGTGGAAATGCCGTCAGGTTCAGAGTAGAGATGGAAAAAACACTGGGGCATATTTACAAAAACTGGCAAAGCGTGGTGTAGCTCCAAAATTGCTAATGCCTCACTCCGTCTGTTTAAAAATGTAGGGACGCGCCGTATGCCCAAGAATGCGGTGCACCCCTGTGTTTCCCCTATTGCTAAATCTACCTGTCTAGCGCCAACACAGGCACCCTTACACCATTGTACAAGGGTGTCTGCATTGCAAGAAATGATTTTCAAATGCAGGAGGTTGTCCCTTCCTATACATGAACAATCACTAATAGCTGTTTGATGTTTCTATGTGTGCTACATAATGCATGACACATAGAAGCAGCAAAACTGAGGAGAAATGAATCATTTCTCCTTGTTTCCCCAGGTTAAGACCAGGTTTTTTCTGATCTTATTTTTGGCACTGCCCAATGTTTTGAACACCCTTGTAAATTGGGGGCAGCATCAAAAGCAATGGGTGGAACGCTCACCGTAAAACCAGTTGCCCGCCCCTTTCACGCTAAGGGATGCGTGAAAAACGGCCTTATTTACAAGGCGGCGTTAAGCCATGTTAAGTGGCATAACACCGTCTTGTAAATAAGGTTAAGGGATTATCACCACCAGAACACCATAAAAAGTGACATTCTGGTGTCGATAAGCCCTTGTACATATACCCTACTGTGCTTTGTAGGATGTTCTTTCTGCTAAGTCCTAGCATTGATCTCATTGGGTGGCCTTACCCAATCAGAAGCGAGTGCGGGAGGAGCCTATTGTGCCCCCCGGCTATTTTATGCCTGTCGCATTGCGGACGCGGTGATTCCATTTTTACTGACTTTGAAAATCCCTCTAGCTCTAGTGTGTTAAGAAGCACTGTTTTTTATGTGGGTTCTGTGTTGCTCTTAAACTCCTAGCTTTTTAAAATTGTTTGCTGTGCTTCCTGATACGGCCTGCGATCGCGCTGATTGGGTGGCCTTACCCAATCAGACGCGAGCGTGGGATGAGCCTGTTGTGACCCCAGCTATTTTATGCCTGCCACAGCATGGACGCGCAGCGCGCACCCCACTGAGGCATCGAAGGAGCATCAAAGGCAAGCCCGTCTGCGCTGTCCGTGGCTGGATGTCATCAGATGACAGGCAATTTATCCATCTGGATTCCTGTAGGCGGGTCTATTCGCACAAGGAGCTCCTCTCTGTTAGAGACCTGATGAATCCATGCACCAATCAGGCCCGGGTTCCTATGGATCACCCTCTCTGCTATGGACAATGTGAGTTTAAAACTGAAATGGATGCTCATTCTATGCCATCCCCTTCTCACACCTTTACATTTTTTTGTCTCTACTGCTGCTTGCTTGTTTTTTATTTTATTTTATTTTTATTTTTATTTTAAAAGTTTTATATAGCGCTAGCTTGACCCGTATGTATCAGAGCTCTTTACATACACACAGTAAAAAACACAAACGGACATTACATTACATAGTAGGCCGACAGTAAGGAAGCAAAACAAAGAAAAAAATACAGCATGGGAAATAACTATGCAGTGCAGCGGAGGGGGAGAGAACAATATGAAGAACAAGCATTTGCAATGCAATAGGTCTCGCATTTACGCAAGTTTGAGATATTGACATTGCAAATTAAAATGCCCTTTATTTTTGTTTTCGTGTGAAGGAATGAACGCATGGGCTGTAAGCTACATGGGTAAAGGTGATTCCTAGTGTGGTGTCATCCAAAAACCAAGCGGGATGTACATGGTACAATAAACAATTGCTATGCGTAGCCTCACTAAATCAGTGAAATAAATGACAAATCTAATGACAATTATTCGAAATTAAAAAGTCAATAACAGGGGATAGCCTATATCGACCACTGACAGTCAAAGCTTCATGAATAAACCAATTTCTGACATATTCAAAACATGATTTATAGATGGTTTGAACAATTTTAGGCTAAAAAACATTATCAACCACAGTTCATGTTCAATGTAAGGGCATGTTCAAGTTAATTTGATTAACACCTAATATGACCGCCAATGTTGCTCCAGCAGAATCCCTTCCTCACTTTCTATTAAGTAGGTTCACCTCTGGCCTGCTTTCACTTCCGGGTGCACATTGCCATAAATCTCGATCTGTCCGTGGCCGTGTTCACAAGTTTTTCCGGAGATTTTCTTTGTGAGACGCTAGCCGCATTCATCAGGTAGGATAAGATAACATTTTAAATACATTTTGTTGTATCTATGCCTTTAATTATGTGCATTCCTTTCTGAGAATGCAGTCATGTCATCATAGAATGTAACATGTTTCTGCAGTTGCTTCTTGGTCTCGGATGTTGATGACTTGCCTCCCTGTTGGGCCAATAAACTACTTCTTTCTTGATTCACTCGTATTGCATCTTTACAATAATGGCGACGATGAGCCCAGCAGGCGATTATGAACCCAGCGTGAAAAGGATTTTCGTTTTTTTTTAAAGAAAACTTTCGTTTTTTCATTTTTATTCATATGGGCTGCTGTGTTCATTTTTGACGTGTTCTGCGTGATTTCTACTGTGGCGATTTCCTTGGCGGCACTCAGCGGCAGGTACAACTTTCTTTATTTAATAATTAGGGATCATTTGTGGAAAGTGTCCCTACCTTCGTTGCTCGGCGTCTTTCAAATCCTGCACGCGAAGTGTTCAGACTGTGTTGGAGCGTGCCTGCCATTGTTGGAGCGTGTCTGCTTTGGAACGTCTCATCGTCATCTATCAAACAGGCGCTCAGCCACACGTCACACGCAAATACACGCTCTACGTGTTGCCGTGGTGCTTAGCAACCGCGTCTCTGCTGTTTGACGCGCATTGTTGTTGCTACCTTGTCACCTAGCAACCGCGTGTTTGCCATCCCGACGCGCTTTATCTTTCCCAAAACATTTACGGAAGTGCGCTGTGGCCCCGGATTCACATGTTGTTGTCTCCTTATTTTTGCAGATGTTACCACGTTTTCAAGATAGTTCGAGGCAAGTCATAATTTATTATGTTTGATGCAAATTTGACCATTTGATTTTCGTAGTCAGCTAGAAATCAGCTGGAAGTCATTTCCTTTACTTTGGAACTTATCGTTGTTCGTATGAAGATAAGAAGTATCTGAGAAAAGCTGTACGCAGTATGGAGTAGCTGCAGTAAAGTAGTAAGGAGTATCCTGGAAAAGGAGGCAGTACGCACTAAAGAGAAGCTGCAGAGAAGCTATTCTTGTTGTTATTTTAATTCTTTATTTTGAATTATTATTTTAGATTGTTGTGTTAGCTTATTTAGTTAACTTATTGTGTTAGTTTGTTTAGTTGTTTTTCCTTTCAGCATGTCGTCTTCTGCAAGTGGAATGAATCAACCTCCCCAGTTTTTAAGTGAGCAAGGTGAACCAATTTTACCGTGGAAAAAGTGGAAACCTATTTTTGACTCTTATTTACTTGCCATTGGTGGAGAGTAGTTTTCTGCTGTCAGGAAACAAGCTGTTTTATTGAACAACCTTGGTATCGAAGGAAGAAATATTTATGATAGTCTAGATCCGATACCTATTGGCAGGGGAGCTGGTGAACCTTCGGATGTGTATGAAATGAGTGTACTTCTCCTTAAAAATCATTTTGGTGCACGCATTAACGTTGTCATGGAGAGACACATATTTTTCATGCGCACTCAAGCTAAAAGTGAGAGAGTTGGAAACTATGTTGCAGCACTTAAATCCCTTGCACAAACTTGTGAATTTGAACTTTTGACTGACTCTCTCATTCGTGATCAACTGGTTCGTTGTACTAATGACCTCAAAATCCAAGAAAAACTGTTGTCTAAAAATCCTAATTTAAAAGATGCCATACTTATTGTTGAGAGTGTTGAACATACCTCTACTTGGGTTAAGGAGATCAGGAAGGGTCCTTCTCAAAATGATCCTGTTTCCAGTGTTAGTCATGACCATCGCCAAATTTTTCAACCAGAGTGTAGTGTTGCTGCTGTTAGAAAAGCTCCTCCCAAACAAGAGAAGACCATTCTTAAGGCTGAAAGGCCTAAACAAAACTACAATGTTAACAGTTTTAACAGAGAGAGTAAATTTAGATGTCCCAGATGTGGTAGTGAGAAGCATGGACCGAACTATCCGAACTGTTTTGCTAAAAGTACTGTTTGTAGAAGTTGTGGAAGGAAGGGCCACTATGCAAGGATGTGTAAGAGCAACAAAGTTAATTGTATTGATGATGATGAAGTTTACTCCCAGGATTCAATTCATTGCATTACAAATGATGTTGTTAATGGTGTGAGTCAAGTTGATGATGATGAAGTACTTATGCCCTCTTGTGACATCCAAATTGCCAACAAAGTTGTCCCCGTACTTGCTGACTCTGGTTCACTGTTTACTCTTATCAGTGATAAGTTTTGGTTTGCCAATTTTGATGGAGATAAAATCAAACTTTTGGCTCCTGATATCAATCCTGTTGGGTATGCTAAACAAAGGATTGAAGTATTAGGATACTCCATCCAAACCATTGCTTTTAAAGGCAGAGAAACTGTTGGTAAGGTTTACGTCGCAAAGAGGGGTGATAATCTCCTTGGATGGCGTCACCAACGGAATCTAGGAATTACTTTAAATCCTAATGCACCCGAACAGGTTATGTTGGTTTCTCATTTGGGTGATTTTTCAGACATGGTTGAGAAATTTCCTGAAGTTTTTAGTGAGGATCTGGGCTTACTGAAAGGTTTCAAACACAAGATAGTTTTGAAAGGGAATGCCAAGCCTGTGGTACACAAGGTCCGGAAAGTGCCCAATCTCATGTTAAAACCTCTTCAAGTTGAAATTGACAGGCTGTTGAAACTTGGTATTGTTGAGGAGATAGAATCCTCAGAATGGCTTGCGCCAATTGTTTTGGCACCTAAGGACAAGGGTACCAAAATTAGGATGTGTGTGGACCTCAGGAGTCTAAATAGTTCAATTTGGGTTGACAGGCAGCCTTTGCCTAATATCAATGAGATTTTGACCAAGTTGGGTGGTGCTACCGTGTTTAGCGTTATGGATTTGTCAGCAGCATACCACCAGGTTATATTACATGAGGAGTCAAGACACTTAACTTCTTTTGTGACTCCTATTGGTGCATACAGGTTCATTAGGATGCCTTTCGGTTTAGCCAGCGCAGCTGCCTGTTTTCAGAGAGTCATGAAAAATATTCTATCAGGGATTGATTGTGTCCTCTTCTTCCAGGACGACATTTTGGTCCACGGGATTGACGTTAGCAGGCATGATGTTATCTTATTTGCTGTTTTGACTAGACTCAAGGAAGCTGGTTTAACCTTGAAACGGGAGAAATGCAAATTCAGGGTTAAGTCTGTGTCTTATTTGGGACACAACATATCTGGGGAGGGCATCAGTCCAAAGATTGACCTTGCGGAGGCTATTCTTCAAGCTCAAACCCCTTCTAACAAGGATCATGTAAAATCCTTCAATGGTTTGTCGGAATATTATTCTAAGTTTATTCCAAATTTTGCTAGTGTTATGCAGCCTATCAGACTTCTTCTCAAAAAGGGTGCTGTTTTCAATTGGAACAAGGAGTGTTCTGATGCTTTTGATACTGTCAAGTCTGAGATTGCAAAGATGCCAACGTTGGGGCATTTTGATGTGCACAAGAAGACCATTTTGTCCACTGATGCTAGTTTACGTGGTTTGGGGGCTGTATTGTCACAGTTTGTGGATGGTTCAGAAAAGGTTATTGGTTTCGCGTCTCGCTCCTTGAAGTGTGCTGAGGAGCGATATTCGGTCATTGAGTGTGAAGCCTTAGCCTGTTTTTGGGCCATCAAGCATTTTAGGTTTTATTTGTGGGGCCTACCTTTTGTGGTTAGATCTGATCACAAACCTCTTGTGCAATTGTTCTCATGTAGGAATGTCGAATGTACAACTCCTAGGATTAAGAGATGGGTTGAAGGACTCATGGAGTACAATTTCTGTGTTGAGTACTTACCGGGTCTCAAGAATGTTCCCGCTGACTTTCTCTCTAGGTTACCCCTTGATAAGTTGGCCATGTATGATCCAGATTCTCCTACTGTCTCAAGGGTAACGGAGTCTGCATTAAATGAAGTGGAATGGAAAGACCGTTTTTCTGATGATCCAGCTAGGAATTTTATTTTGGAAGCAACGGTCAATGGTTGGCCTGTTTTGAAAGAAGTTCCTGATCCTGCTAAAGGTTATTGGAATGTAAGGGATGAATTGAACATTGTTGAGAGTGAATTGTTTAGAGGCAATAGACTGATTCCCCCTTTTGGAATGAGGGGAAAGATAATTAACTTAGCTCATGAGGGACATTTAGGTCGTAGCCTCACCAAAGCAAGGGTCAGAGAATCCTATTGGTGGCCTGGGTTGGACCGAGAGGTTGACATTGTTGTCAAGGATTGCCACATTTGTGCTGGTAATGACAAATCCAGGAAGGTGAACACCGCTCCTCTTTCTCCTGTTGCCATACCTGAACGTCCTTGGTCTAAAGTTGCTGTTGATATTATTGGACCATTTGAGAACCTCGGACCCTCTGAGAGATTTGTTGTCGTTCTAGTAGATTACACTTCAAAGTGGTTGTCTGCTTCTTGTATGGGAACTGTTTTAAGTAAAAATGTTATTGAGTTTTTAAAGGATGCTTTTACCTGTGAAAGAGTACCTGACATTTTGGTCTCTGATAATGGTTTCCAATTCACCTCCCAGGAAATGTCTGATTTTCTCAAGGATCTATCTATCACCCATCATAAGACTGCCCTTTATTCTCCGCAGGCAAACGGTTTGGTGGAAGGCATGAATAGGTTAATTAGGGCGTGTGCTCAGACTGCTTTGGAGAGAAGACTTCCTTTGAAACCTATTCTCAGAGAAAAACTGTGGGCGCACAGAAACACTCCCAATAGTGTAACTGGGATTTCGCCTTTCAAGAAACTCAAAGGTAGAGTTGCTGGTTCCAAGCTTAATCCTTTGTGGTTGTCTGTTAAGGATAGAGGCTCTGTACTCAATGATTCTAGGTTAGGAAACTACCAGGATAAGTACAAGCGCAGATTTGACGTCTTGAAGGGGGCGAAGGATTCTTTTTGGAAAGTAGGTGATTTTGTTTTTATCAAGAAGGCTGTTTGGTCCCCTAAGGGTGAGTCCAAGTTCTTTGGGCCTAGGCGCATTGTAAAGGTCATGAAGAATGTGGTGATGCTTGCTGGGGGAGATGTCTGGAGCATGTCACGTTTGTCAAGGTGTGTGGAGGGGGATGATGGTATTGTGAAACCTGATGGTATTGTGAAACCTGCTCCAGTGAAATCTGGTCCTGTACCTGGAAAATGTATTGTGGAGACTGCTCCAGTGAAATGCTCAGATCTTGAACGCTCGTTCCAACTTCCTCAAGGTGAGCATGTGCTTCCTCAAGATGAACGCGTCCCTTCTCGTGGGACAAACTATAGAATCAGGAGACCTCCTTTGTATCTCCAAGATTACTATTCTGAATGATTCTTTCCTTTCACTGGATCTTTGTTTTCTGTTTATTTTCTTTTTCTTTTTCTTCCTTTTTCTTGTTTTATTTTGTTATTATAATAAGGGAGATGTGTTGTATCTATGCCTTTAATTATGTGCATTCCTTTCTGAGAATGCAGTCATGTCATCATAGAATGTAACATGTTTCTGCAGTTGCTTCTTGGTCTCGGATGTTGATGACTTGCCTCCCTGTTGGGCCAATAAACTACTTCTTTCTTGATTCACTCGTATTGCATCTTTACAATACATTTGTTCGAGCTCATTTAAAGTTAATTATTTTGGAGCCAAAACGATCACCCAATTGCTCACCGACGGTTTTACGTAATGGTGCTTGTCCGTCGAGGGGAATACCTTTTGTAGTTTTCAACCCCTGATTAATACACCCGCATAACTTGATCAACTTATATCGATGCCGTTTAGGTAATATATCTTTTGCCTCATTCGTCCACCATAAATCGACCTTGGGACGGCGTACTCAGGCTTATACCATCTACTTGTAGAGAAGAAGCTGTCTACTGACACGAGATTAATTCTCCCCTTTTCCAGCCATAAAACACGGAAACCTATGATCCTGTTAGAGTTGCTTAGACATGCGAGCTATATACAATTAACGTTTGTTTGACCTCACAGGTTGTTATCCTGTAGGTTCACACTGTTTGACCCATTGGTCTTTTTAATTTTTTAGAACACAGTGTCATATCGTCGCAGAACAAAATAAGCATCTGTGCATCGATAATTGACTGCAACTTCAGAATAAATAAAGGATTTGCTCACCGATAACTTTCTGCATTTTCAGTATCGCCATCTAGGTAATTTCCTTCTAAACACAGCCTCTTGAACAGCTTAATTTTATGACAGTCAAATGCGAGGCAACTAAAACATCACTGATTTCTTTTTCAGACAGCGGTTGCTGCAGATAACCTTTTAAAATTACAATTATTGATACAGATAGTGATTCACTCTCACCTAAGTGTAAGCATCAATTTTGCTTCTTTGAATTATTTTGCTAATTCATAGCCCCCACCCCCGATTTAAACATAAGTCAAGGTGATGGTGTCATTCACTCCTTCCGGGTTGTGCATATTTTATGAGGTGCACTATGTTCCTTTACACACGGGTCCTTGGTTCTTTATTAAATTGTGTTTTTTCGCAAAATTTATATATTTATGGATATTTTCATGTTTAAACATTAGGGTTCATCAGACAGCACCAAAATTTACTGTCCTGAAGATGGTCTGAAAGACGAAAGCTGAACAGACCGAAAAGTCGACTATCACACCTATTTCCAAGTGGAAATTAATTTCTTTGAGAGTTGCGTAATCTTATTGTTTGATTTGTGACTTTCATCATTATATTTGGAATAGTCATCTTTTATGTAGTGTTAGCACAATGTGTTTTTGGCTTCTTTGCATAAATTTGTTGCTGTAAATATTTACTTTTATTCTGTACCCTACTTTAATATTTAATGTCTAAATAAGACTGACCTTTTCTAAATATCCAAGTTCTCCCGTGTTGTTTTTTCCTTCTGTTGGCATTGCTGCTTTGTTGTCTATTGACACTACATAGTCATCTCCTGTTAGAGTGACACCTTCAGATTAAATCATATAATTCATCAGAAGTTATTCTACGTAAACAAAATCCCTTGCAGGTCCTTTTACTTGATTATAGCATTGCCCAAACCTACAAGGGTATATTGGGTTTCCCCCTTTCTATCACTCGCTACATCACTACAGCACTACAGCAGATGAATGGATGGAGAGAGCTAATAGAACTCCATTGTAAGTATGTATAGTGTATATATTTTTGTTAAACAAAAAAAAATGACTTGGTTAACGCCAAACGGACAAAAACAGTACATAATAGCCACAACAATTAGAACATGCTAAACCAGACGTCAGTCTGAGATGGTAACCCAGAAACAAGTGGACGCTAGAAGGCTGTAGTACAGGCAGAATATGCTTTCACTCTACCCCTCATCACCATTGCCCCTCCGCTGTGAAAGCTGCATTATAAATCTTCCCTGTGCCTGTACTTTTAAGTAGTTGCGCTATTTGTTTGGTGAAATCACTGATGTTTTCTGGCCATCTTTGTTTAATTTTTTTATGCAAATGCAACTTACACCATTACTTTGAATCCAGCCACTTATTTAACTTTACAATGCCGCCTTTTTGTTTATTTTTTCGTCAATGAGTAGCTCCAAAAGAAATGTTGCGCACAAGTTACACCAAACAGAATAAAGGAATACATAATCAGCGACACTAAGCACAATACAAAACAAGGCTTATAAACGTCAAGCAAACAAAATAAGCAAGCGGAAACATGAAGGAGCCAGCCATAGAAGGAAAATTATGGTTGAAAAGTACTGTCCACTTATAGAAGGTGTACAGTGAAAGGACTTGCATTTGTCTCCCTGCCACGGAGATAGACGCTGTTAACACTGGAGGTCACCCCGTGAAAAAGAAAGAATCGCCGGTGCCGCCAGGTCGGAAGTCAGGCAGGCCGGGGCGGGACGACAAGAGATACCGGAAGCCCAGGCGGGAGCCTACCCAGCACTGGGACGTGTGGGCAGGAGGAGCAGGGCGGCCGGTGCTAGCGGGGCTCCTGTGAGGTGAGAGAGCCCCGCACTGAAGGAAGAGACCACCGCCGCCTGCAAAGAGCCCCGCCTGGAGAGCCGGAGACGAGTAGCGGTGAATGGGGGCCTTCTTCCTTTGATGAGCTGCGAGGGCTCCAGGGGGCATTCTGAAGATATCGAGGCCCACGAGGAGGGGGGTTCTCTATGTATGTTTGTGTGTGTGCATGCGTGTGTGTGTGTGTGTGTGTGTGTGTGTGTGTGCGCGCATGCGCGGCTGGTGCGGGGGGAGGTTCTCTGTGTGTGTGTGTGTGTGTGTGTGTGTGCCTGCGTGCGTGTCTGCTTACAAGGAGCCAAGGGAGACAGGAGATTGTGAACGCACGCGTGACCTGATCCGATTCCGCAAGGTTGCGCGTGCACATCACTTGTCTCCTGTCTCCCTTGACTCCTTGTAAGCAGAAATGATTACAATAGAGTCTTGCAGCGACGATCGCTTCACGATCGGTTTGCAGTGCAAGACCTAAAAAGTTGAAAATGACATAGTCCGGTCACTCACTATCCTTGAATGTCCATAGAGAGAGAGGACACAACTCGGATATAGAAGTCTAGGTTAGTTGACGTTGGTCAGGAAAGTATTTGTATAGGAGATGGAGTTTCAGGTCCCTTTTGAAACAGGAGAAGGAGGGGTAGCATCCGAGGACTCCAGGGAGAGAGTTCCATATCTTGGGAGCATTGCCAGAAAACGATGGTATAAGGTGGTTTTCTTTTCTTTTTCAGTTTCGGAGGAATAAGAAGGAGTGAGTTGGAGCTTCTTGGCGTTCTGGATTGACCTGCTCATACCAGTTTGTTATTTAGGTAGTTGGGGCAGGAGAGTGAAGGGTTTTGTGTGTGATGCAGGCCAGCTTATAGATACATCTCCCTTCCATGGGAAGCCAATTGAGGCAGTTGAGAGCTGGAGTGATGTATTCAAATCTTTTAACTCCAGATACGAGTCGAGCGGATATGTTCAGCACTGCCCTTAGAGAGGCTAGGTGAGCTTTTGGAGTCCCTGTAAGGATGGCGTTCCCGTAGTCGATTTTAGAGAGAACTAGGGATTGGACTACTGTCTTGAGGTCATCGTGGGGTAGAAAAGGTTTCAATTTCTTGAGGTGTTTTAGAGAGAAAAGAGCACTTTTTGCAGAGTTTTTGATGTGGGCCTCCATTGATAAGTTCTTGTCAAGGGTGATGCTTAGAGACTTAACTGAGTCGGATAGTGTAAGGGGGCAGTTTAGGTCAACCAGATTCTTGACCGCTTGTAAAACACTAATAGAGGTGTTTTATTTGATGCAGGATGAGGTACCTGATATCCTCTCTTTAACAGAAACCTGTTTCACCTCTGACACGGAGGCAGAGCAGCTGTTGGCTTTGCCGCAGGGCTATACCTTGAAGAAGCTTCATAGAATGGTGTGGGAGCGCAGGCTTGATAAACAGGCGTGGAGGCTGCAATAGGTGTTTAGAAATGGGTTTATTGATAATAGGGTGAGATGGAAAGGGTTGGTTAGGTGGTTTTACTTCTTCTTCTGACGATTCCTGGGATGAGCTGGAGGAAGTTGAAGCTGGCAAAGGTGTTTTCTTGCCCTCTGGTTCTTCAGGACCGGGTTGGTCTTTCCGGAGGCTCATAGAAGGATGAAAGGAAACAATAGGGGAACCGTCAGAATGGGGTTCTTACGATAAGGTCAAGATATGGTTATCCCTTCACCACACCGTTGTGACTCTAGACTAGCAGGTAAGATGCAGGATAGAACCGAGCTCTCCTATCAAACAGTTGAGGATAAGAATTCAGGGATGGTGAACTTTAGGTGCCTAGGATGTCAGGGAGGGTGAACTTTAGGTGCCTAGGATGTCAGGGATGGTGAACTTTAGGTGCCTAGGGAGAGAAGTTAACAGTGCGCCTATACGTGCAGAGTCCGCTTACAACATGCCCCTGTTACTTCTCACACTCCTTCTCCAACCCGTCTTCAAATACTTTGTGCTCTACCCTCCCGCTATGACTTCTTCCTCACCCTCCCACTGTGTGACCCCGAGCCGGTTACACTCACCGGCCCCGCCGTAACTCTCCCTGAGTTACGGCCGCCTTCCAGCCTCCTCCGGATGCCACCAGTCCTCTGACTCGCGTTCCACTCCTTCTTCCGGGCCTCTGGAATTCTCCGAGTCGGGTCCCGCGTCTTCACTAGTCCAAACGGGTCCCGCGTCTTCTCTCTCTCTTTCCGCTGTGTGCCGCCATCCTGTTCCTTCTTCCGCATCTTCTCTCTCCTCGATGTTCTGACCCGGCGCGCCTTTCATTGGTTCGCGCTCTTCTCTTGCGGGGTCTAGGGGCGGTACTTCCGGTTCAAACCGGTGGTCGGCTTCTCCCTGTAGAAACACGGGAGACGAACACGGTCGTTATAGTCCCATGTGGCCCGGCAGATACAAGGTCCGTGACTGCGTTACCCTGGTGAGTGCGGGGTCCTCCTCACAAATGCAGTCATTTTAAAAACTAGCTACTCATGTAGTTTTATTAGAGAGACTATTGCTGATTCTGAAAGTGCCCTCTTCAAAATCACTCTAAACTGCAATTTTACCCTTTCAGAGCTACTCATTTATCACCCCACTGGCCTGTTAAAAAATGTTCGTGAAGTGCTAACAAATGTGGTCAGCATACTGGCGATCAGGTCCGCTAACTTCAACGTTGTGGGGGATCTTAACCTCCACCTGGAGGCTGGCCAAGACAATGAGATCGCCAACATTTTGGCAGACCTCGCAGCACTTCAATTGATGCAATACGTTCCCAGCATTACACATTCTGCAGGACGCCTTTTAGACCCAGTTTTTACTAACATACCTTCTTTAATAGTTTGTCATCCTCTCCCCATGACCTGGTCAGACCACTTTCTTATTTACACTACAGGGTGAAGGCCCATCCTCAGACGCCCACCCTAAGCCCATTCTAAAACGTCCTTGGCACAATCTAGATGCCAATCATTTTCGAGACCTCCTCCTCACCCAGATGCCTCACTAACTGGGAATATTGAAGTAGCAAACAGCCTTCTGCTTGAGTGGCTTACACACACCCTTGACAAATGCATCTCCGCCAAATACACATATAGCCGCAGAACACAGGCCAGTCCATGGTTCAATGAGATGCGGACCCGTGCGAGAAAAAACTGCAAGATACTGGAACGCGTGTGGAGCTGCCACTATGACCCCTACCTCAAGACGCAATACCACTTTGCTATCAAGGACTATCATAAATCCATTCGTAAATCGAGAGGTGATGATTACCTCGCAGAAAAAATGAAAAATAGCAGCAATCTGGCTAAAAGCATTTTCTCCCTGCTAAAAGAATTTAAAACCCCGGCGCTGTCAAGTGAACCCACCATCACCTCAAACTTTCAGTGTGAGGCTCTAGACACCTTTTTGTTAATAAGGTTGAGTACAACTATAAAACCTGCAACCCCCCTGCCCCCCACTATCGACAACAAAGGTCCTAAGGCTCTGGCTAGTTCCTCTGGTTGCTTATTACTCTCTTTTCCTGTACTATCCCAGGAAGTATTGATTACCCTCTGCAGCAAAATTAAATCAGGATCTCCAATGGACCCACTTAAACCAGATCAGTTCCAGAAATTTCTACCCCAACTTCTGCCTATCTTCTGGGAACTGATAAACTTTTCTTTGTCTTCTGCGGAAGTACCAGCTGCATGGAGACACGCAAAGGTGATCCCATTACTAAAAAAACCAACTCTTGATCACTCCAAGCCAGAGAATTTCTGCCCCATCTCACTTCTTCCTTTTGTGGCTAAAATGACAAAGTCTTACAACAAGTCTATTTTAACCATGTTCTTAGAGGCCAATGAATTTCTGGATACCTCGTATAATGACTTCAGATCCCGTCACAGAACCGAATCTGCCCTGCTACAGTCACAGAAACCGAACACCTGCGGAGTTCCCTGGATGAAGGCAACACCGTGGTTCTGATCCTCCTCGTGCTGCTTTCGACACTGTGTCACATCAGATTCTTCTGCAGCCCTTACAGGAGATAGATATTGGAGGTGCCGCTTTAAACTGGTTCACATCATTTCTATCAGAAAGGTCATTCCAAGTGGTCTCGCTTCCCTACAGCTCTTGGATACATTCTGTGCACCAGGGATCAGCTCTGAGCCCCATGTTTTTCAATATTTACATTCAACCACTAGCGGCTGTTGCAAAAAGTAAGGGCCTCATCTCCTTTGCTGACAACACTCAGCTTGTAATCTCTTTGTCTAATGACTCAGACCAAATCTTGGCTAAGTTCCAGGATGACATGGTGACCATTGTGGATTGTATGGTGGCCAACTACTTACAGCTGAACGCTAACAAATCTGAGATTCTTGGGAAGAAACACCCATTTATGGAGCAATCACTGGTGGCCTGCTGTGCTGCCCCCATTGCCGAAGAAGACCGTAAAACATCTGGGTGTCTGGGTTGACTGTATTCCGACTTTTTAGGCACAGATGAAATCAGTGGCTGGTGTCTGTTTCGGGCTGCTACTTGGACTTAAGCCACTGCATGGATTCTTTGACACCCAAACACGCCAGATGATTATCTAGTCTACCATACTTTCTAGACTGGATTATTGCAATTCTCTGTACTTGGGCGCTAACATAGCAGGGATTCATCGTCTCTGGAAGGCACAAAACACTGCGGCTTGAACACTCTTCACCCTCCCCAAATCCTTCAGTTTCCAACCTTCTACGTAAGCTTCATTAGCTACAGGTGGGGAACAAAATCCTGGTGGAGAAGTGCATCTCACACAGAATTCTGTATGCCCAAGCTCCCCCCATTCTAGCCAATCTCCTCACTTCTTATGTCCCTTTCTGCCAGCTGCGCTCCTCAGACCAACATCTGGCATGTGTTCCCCGTGTCAGAATCGCACAGGCCAGAGGTCGGTCGTTCCATGCTTTAGCTTCTGCCCTCTGGAATGCCCTTCCTGGTACCACCAGAAGCATACAATACCATGGGGCATTCCAGAAGGCAGTAAAGACCTGGCTTTTCCTGGGATAAGCCTTCCACCTTAGATTCCTCTCTTGTCTGGTCACTTTGGAAATAGTGCTGGGATGTTCCATTGCTGGGGCACCCATGAGCTCTACGAATCCTGTAACATAAAATAACATAACATAATACTGATGCAGTTCAAAATTGACCGGTTGCAGCTATGCCAAGTCTGAAAGGTACTGTACTTGCACCATTTGCAAAACAAAATACTAGCAGTGTTTTTTTAAACCAATTTTTAATACTTTTCCAGTACAGCACACATGTTATAAGATAGCAGTATTCAAGGTACATTTGTGTATTACGTATTTCCTGGTGATGACAGTATTCGGCAAGGAGCATTCGGTTCAGTATACTATGGTTAGAACAGCAACATTAATAAACATCATATACAAAAACAACAGTTGATGGACAGAATGCAGAACAATGTCATACATTCATACCAGTACAGAGATCTGGGCCATTCCAGTTTGAACCCAGCCATATGCAAATCAGTCTTGACCCTGTGCCCCATGGGAACAGTCCAGCCCGAACTGTCAAGCCAGGTCCTCCCTGGAACGGAAACAAGCATCCTAGGACCGGTTTTGGGGTTTCAGCACTCTTCAGCCAGGATAGCTTGATTCCAGTGGCATGAAGAGCACAGGACTCACGTCTGGGCATACTCGTCCCACTCGGGGTGATAGATGCAAAAACAACAGTTGATGGACAGAATGCAGAACAATGTCATACATTCACCCCAGTACAGAGATCTGGGCCTAAATCCATCATTTTTTGATCACTATGCCATTCCAGTTTGAACCCAGTCGTTTGCAAATCAGTCTTGACCCTGTGTCCCATGGGAACAGTCAGTCTGAAGTGCCAAGCCAGGTCCTCCCTGGACCGGAAACAAGCATCCTTGGACCGGTTTTGGGGTTTCAGCCCTCTTCAGCCAGGATAGCTTGATTCCAGTGGCATGGAGAGCACGGACCCATGTCTGGGCATACCTGTCCCACTCGGGGTGACAGATGCAAAAACAACAATTGATAAACAGAATGCAGAACAATGTCATACATTCACCCCAGTACAGATATCTGGGCCCAAATCCATTGTTCCTTGCTCAGCATGCCATTCCAGTTTGTTTGCTGTAACACATTAATAAACATCATGTCACATCAGGGAGATCCATATTTTGTCAACACAATTCGATTATCATCAAAGTATGAACCTTAGTCATGCCTTCACATTATTCTTTCATTCTGGAACGGCAGAACATGCGCAAATCCACTCCCTCCTCTCACCTCGCAGCACAAGTCGCCTACAGATTCCCAAAGTGGCACAGCCCAAAGCCTGCACACTCCACCCCTGGGAATAGTGGTCCTCAGGAGCCCCATGTCTAGCATACTAGCCACATCTGGCATACTAGTAGCCCGAGGTGTCAGCATACAGGAGCAGGAGGCTTCCCAACTAGGACCCTCAGGAGTCTTCAAACACCCAAAGATCAAGCAATAACCCTTCCCACAGTGCGGCAGTGGGGCTCCGCCTCAACGCATTGATTTCCTCATGTTGCAGGGCCATCGCGTCAGCTCTGCCCCATTCGATGGTTGCTGCACACCAGTGTGCGCCTTCCAATACATTGCTATAGACCGCTGGGTCATGAGGAGGTCCTTATCTATGAATCTGTTGGTTGCTATATGTGGCTTCTTCCATTTGAATGTTCTCAGCAGCACCCCCTCCATGGTAAGGAACCCCTTTCGGCCCATCACTTCTCTTAGTGCCTCTTCCATCCCCTGCCAACCCAGAGTGCCATAGCTGCCGGGCAACGTTAAACCGTGTGTCATGTCGGCATTCAATTCAGTACACCGGGGACATAGCGATGAAGATCCAAACATTTTATGTAATCGTCAAGGGTAAGGTATTCCCTGTGCAAGGAAATGCCCCTCTGGGAGATCATTCGACTTCCATAACTGGCCAAACGGGATGAGCACTCCCTCGCAGAATACGTCATCTAATGTGCCCACCACGGCCTATGCCCAGGTTGCTACGCCTTCTCGCACGATTTATGCGCAGAGTGGTGCACCTATCCAGGGCCGGACTGCCCATAGCGGGCACCGGGCGATCTCCCGGTGCGCCGCACGGGCGGCGGCCGGTTTTGGGCCCCTGGGGGCCATTTTTGTTACAGTGCCGTTTTTGCAGCATAGCTGCAAAATCGGCCCTGTACCAAAATCAGCCAAAAACCGGCCCCGGCAAAGAGCTCGGTGGCACCGTTTGGAACTTGGTTCTGATCCTATTTGAACTTGAAGATAGTCATCTGGCTTTGAATTAACATATACCTTGAGGGAGGGCCTCATTTATAAAGTTTTGCCCTAGGGCAGCGCTGCAGACCTTCCTGCTGCGCTTCCCTACGGCAAAAGAAAAGGGCAGGAATGCGCCGTATCTATAAGATACGGCGCATCCCTGTCCTTTTTACCTGCGCAATTGGCTGCTGGTGCAAGGGTGCCTGCGTTGCGGGGATGATTATTTTTGTACAGGAAGAGAAACCTTTCTGTACAAAAATAATCACAAGAGGTTTTTCCTCTTTCTATGTGTGCTGCAAAATGCACTGACTTTTTGTGAATTTAACCTGATTTTGTGAACGGACCTATGTACTTTTATGTTGGTCCACAAACGAACGAGTCCGAGGGGTCAGAGTATGATGTGCCTAATTAATATTCATTACGCAGGTCTTAGTTTAAGACCCCCAATGGTCACAGGGCCTGCAAGGAAGAGCAGCCCATCAACCCTATGAATGCATTGCAAAATGGAAACTTCTTTGTAACAGGCCGTGTTCTCCTGTGCCACTTCCTACTCTCCCACGGCGGTCAACACAATTTCAGGGGAAGTGGTGCAAGGGGGAAACCTTCCTGTTTGCGATTCAGTTACCACCCTAACTTGATGGGTTGGTAGTTGATGTTGAACAAGTGTTTGTAATAGGGATAGCAGCCCCAAACCAATGAGGTTACCATACCGACTTGAAAGCCCCTTTTACATCCCTAACAAAGAGATTCGGTATGGGGCGCTAACCCCATTTTGTGATTCGGAAAAATGACAAAATGTGGTTACCTCATAAAAAAAAGAATAGGGACTTATTGCATCTGGCCCTTTGTCATCAGCTTTTGGTAGCCACCCAAAAACCTCGCTCGCGTCTAGCAAGATGGAACTCGCTGTGTTCTTCACATGGGTTCCTTGCAAGCCCTGCAATCAAAGCGCATGGTTCAGACAAATCTGTGACACATGGAAGATTTGTGATCTTTGGTGTGTTGTTAATAAATTACTGTGCACTGTATAGGGTTTTTATGTTATTTGATTACATTGCTAAAGAGCCTCGAACTCAAGATCTCCTTAAGTGAACTGTTACTCCTTTCAAGAACACCATTTCCTCCAGAGATTGTTAAACTGGAGTTGGGTTCCCACTTCAGACAAGGCATTGGCTAACACTTCTAAGGTGAATGAATACCAACCCCTGATTTGTATGAAAAGTCCTAATACCTCATACAATAAATCTTTTGTAACTGCACAAACTTGAAACAAACAATGAACATTATGCTAAAGCCATGCCAAAGTAAAGCGAGTGCAGCTATTTACAGTATATATTCATATTGATTGACAGCTGACAAGAGGCCAACATGATCAACATAAACCGTGCCAAATGGCTTTGCTGTTTTTATCGTTTTAACTTGAGATGGCCTTGCAATAATAAAAGGTTTGTTCAGTTGACAAATTTTACATTGAAACACATATTCCTTCATTGTTGTAGGATAAAGTGGCCACCAGTAGTGTTCTCTCAACATCAGATGAGCCACTGAGATTCCTGGGATATGCAGATCCAATATCCTCATACGCTACCTTGATTAAATCTAATCTAGATGCTTCATTTATTTTGAATATAGAGCTCACCAAACCCACTAATAGTTACTAGAGGTTTTCCACCAGTCAGCAGTGAATACTTATATTTCACTGATAAAGGTTTTGTGTGTGTTCAAAAGCTGACACTTCTATTGCTAGTGTTATATCCTGGTCTATTTCAGTCTGAGATCTAGATACAGCTGCAACTTTACACTTCAGAACAGCACTTTTAGTAGTTTCATCTTTTAGGCAGAATTACTGCTCATGTGAATCCCTTCACACAGATGTGCCAGTTTATATTATGCATCTAGCAGTGGAAGATGACATTACAAAATAGCTATCCATTCCCAAAGCAGTTTAGCTTTTAATTCTTCAATTTTTATATTAATTTGATCTACAATACTCTACAACAGTATTGTAACCCTGAATACAGAAGGATTAATCCGACACCATTACTGTGGGATTTTAATGTCAGCCTTTAACGAGGCCGACAACGTCGTATTGATTCATTTGAGTGGTGCAATCACTTAGCAGCTCAGTGCACAGGCAGCGGAGTCCCTTTGTCATGTAGCAGGTTGTGCAGAACCATCACTGTAAAACACTGGTTCAGATGAAAAAGGTTTCACTTTTTATTATGAGGTACCACCTGTTTGTATTGCAGAAAGTCTTAATTTGCTCAACTTGGGATCATATTCAGACCAGATGTCAAGAGAAGCCTGCATAGATGCCATTTCAACCCATCTAGAATGCAGGGTTCTAGAGGTCGGTATGCTAACTTTAGTGGCTGTCTCTAGCTTTGTCAATAGTCACTATAATGATCATTTGTCTTTGAGCTATAGGGTTCTCCTAAATGACAGCATCTGATCTGCAGTAAGGATGTTCTCAGTAGGAGAGAACTTTCCTTCAACAGTAGGGTACAAGTGTGACATTTTTGCAATTGGAATTGTCTGACCTTGATTATAGAGATATATTAGTGAAACCTGTCTTACTTAGTACTGCTCTTATTAGGTCAAGAGAATTACCTCGAATTTGCTGGAAGGCTGAAGCTATCATATCCGTTTGCTGTCTTTTTAGGATCTCCATGTGTGTTGCAGTCCAGTCCTTCCCTGTGAAGGTAGTAGTAATCAAATGAAAGAGGGGTTTTATGTTTTCAGCATAGTGTGGTAAACGTGTTCGTCCATACTTAAAAAACCCAAATAATATTTGATGGTTTTGAGTGTATTTGGAGGCTCTACTGTAGCAAATATTTCAAGAAACCTAGACTTTAAGCCTTGTTCTTCACTTGACCGTTCATAAACTAGAATTCACATTTAAATGACAATTCTTACTATTTCTAAAATGTATCTTGCAACCTGGTGTCACATGACCAATCAATTTTTTTCTCAAATTCATCTTGTAACCTGCTGGCACAATTACCTTACTCGTATGCTTTTAGTGGTCAGATGATAAATCATCGGAAATGTAGATATTATCCACTTATGATGCTACAACTAAACCATCCTGTAAGCGTTCAATTACTCTTTTGTAAACACTCCCAAGACTATTTTTAGACCATAGCAGTAATCTGGTACATCTACACTGTATTACTCCTAGTGTGCACGCTGTAGGATATTGTGACTCGGGAGCTATGTCGATCATGAAAATCCCACTACCCTCATTTGAAACGTTTCCCCTTCTAATTAGGTCATTAAACATACACTGTGAGCATTCTGAACATCATGCGTTTTACAAATCTGGTTCAAATTGCTACAAGCCAAAGCTAATCTCCAATTTAAATATCCTTTCATATTGAAAAAATAGGGGAGTACATGGTAGATTGCATAGGAGCTACTATATCTTGGTATTGTAACTCACCTATGATCATTTTCAGACCACTTTAGCTTCATTGAATGGTGGTTTACCATGTTAGGCAACAATGTGCAACGCTGCATCCTTATCCCACCCTGGTTGTTAGAAAGAACATGAACCAATTGTTACGCCCATTTTTTACCATACGAATTTCTAAGAGGTTTTGAGATCAAAGTAGAGAAGGAGTTCATACATTTTCCTTATCCTTTAAGAGCTTTAATCAATTCTTATGATGGACAGTCACTTTCAAGTATATCCTAGGCATTGGGATTTGAGCCTAGAATATTAACTCAATAGTCCTTTCCGTATTTCTTCTCGTCCAGCAGGTGTTTCAACCTGGCCATATTCTTTTATCTCGGTTGTCCTCACCATGCACTTGAGGTCTCGTCAGGCAGATGTTACATCTGCTGTGCTGTCTAGCACTGTATGAGGCCTTGTATTGTTTTTAGAAGAACTCTTTTAGATGAAATTATTTCCTGATTCTCAGCCACCTTCTTCTTATTGAGATCTCCTTTCTTTACTGAACCGTCCCATTTTACTGTTGGAATGTCCGGATGCTGAACCTTTGAGAATCTTGTTGATCTTTCGTTGATTTACTTGAGCGTCTCTGACCTCCTGGACCCTGTGGAGTGATATCATCCAGAAGGCTTTATTTCCCCCCTGCTTCTAAATTTGTACTCACTCCGAGTGCCATCATCTGTATATGACCTAGTGTTCCTTATACAGGGTAGCCTTTATATTTAGATGTTTTCACTTCAGACAAATTCTTGTTCTGTTTCCTAGATTTTGAATCGCGCTCACCATCCTCACTAGATTTCAACTGAGATTTAGAAGCCTTGTACCTTACACTGAGCCAGCCCATAGGTGCATATACTTGCACAATTATTTTAGAAAGCTAAGATTCTCTAGTCAGGGTGATTACAACACAGGAAAAAAGGGAAATGAAAGAGCATTATCATCACATTGGCATCATCAGCATTGTACAGGGTTCACGCATTACAATAAAGAATTAACGTGGAACATTAAGCACACACATTACTATTTTACAGAATCATACAATCCAGCACATTTAATAGGGGCTCATTTTCATCACCCTCAGATGCAGTATCCAATGACGAAAGTCCCTCCCAACCGAGCTTGTTGAAGGGTATCTGACATGGTCATAGTAGGATTCGCCTGGCCCTGTCCCTCTTAGCGTACGTCTTGACCCGCAGCCAAATTCCACTTGTTGTAAATAATTTTGCCAAATTCTTACAAGCGTATACATTCTGTCCATAATTATCATGGTAAAGTATTCCATAGCCTATGTGTGCTACGCCATAGTCCATTATAATGAAGGGCTCAGTGGGAGAGGGTTCTTCCAGGTGTGGGCTATTGTTAGTCTTCCCACCAGAAGGGAGAAGGTAATCAGTTTTCCCCTAGAGGTAGTGTATGTGTAGAACAGGCCTTCCCCAGCGTCTCCCAATAGGAGTACCAGTGGGTCCATCGGAAGAGGCATTGACCAAATATGATGAACCATTGGAAGCGTTTTACATATATGCATTGCCACCACGTGGCATGAAGTCAGACTGGTGTGAAATACCACCTAGTGAGGATTTCGTAGGAGTTAGTCTTATGTTGTAGGTAGATAGAGGTCTTGGCCACACGCAACCAAAGCCGCTGCAAGCTGTTATCTGTAATCGTGATACCTAAGTCTTGTTACCATTCGCTACTGGTGGGGGTGTTGCCGCAGCTGGAAAAAGGCTACATAGAGCTGAGTTGAGGCGGCTGATACTTATTTTGGGAGACCCCTGGACAGAAAGTGGTGCCAGAGATGTTTTGGCTCTACTACCTTTATTGTTGATTGAGGCGAAACTCATCTGCAGTGGTCAGTTGGAAGAGCATGCCCATCCAACAAGATCCCTCGCTGATAAAGGTCCCCCAAAAGTGGGGGCACCACCCCCTGCACTCTGTAAAATGAGTATCCATCATGCCCGGCAAGGACTCCAGGTTGCGTACAATAGTAGAGAATGGGACGGGCCATGTAGTGGCTCTCTGGAGAGGGTTAATTATTTCCCAGTGTCTCAGGAGAGGAGCGGTAGTGACCCGTGGGGTCTGTGGTGGTGAGAAATGGTTTTGGGGCCTCATCCACATGAAATGGTGCAGGGGGGAGCGGGGAACATACTTGTTCAAAAAGCACCCCAGGCTTGACATAGGAGAGGTGATGCCAGTCAAGAGCAGATTGCAATTGGGAAGCGTAGATGTAGTATTCCATGTTAAGAAATCCCAGCCCACCTTCAGACGTTCTCTTATATAGTGTTGCTCTAGGTACTCTGGGTGTAGAATTGTGCCACACAAATTGTAGCAACTATTTTTGAGTATGCTGGCGTCACGTGGGATCCACCGGGGCAATTTGTTTGTCACATAAAGAAATTGGGGTAAGTAATTAATTTGGGAAACAACCTTTACAACGCAGTCATCACATCGCACTACATTTACAACTCAGTCATTGCATCGCAACATCCTTTACAACGCATGTCACTACAACGCAACCATTACATTGCATGTCACTACAATTCATGACACTACAACGCAGGCATTACATCCATGTCATTACAACGCACACCATTACAACGCATAGTACCCCTACACTATCCAACACTTACCCTACTGTTGCACCCCCTGAAGTTAGAATAGTAATTTGTACCCCTACACTATCCAACACTTACCCTACTGTTGCACCCTTTGGAATTAGAATAATAATTATTACTCCTACACGTGTCCAACACTTACCATACTGTTGCACCCGCTGGGGTTAGAATAGTAATTATTACTCCTACACGTGTCCAACACTTACCCTACTGTTGCACCCCCTGGAGTTAGAATAGTAATTATTACCCCTACACGTGTCCAACACTTACCCTACTGTTGCACCCCCTGGAGTTAGAATAGTAATTTTTACCCCTACACTATCCAACACTTACCTTAAATGCAATGTAATGGTATGCGTTGTAATTGTATGCAATTTAGCGATTTGCAAAAAAACTCACTAAATTGGCAGTTTTGTAAAAAACCTGCGCTTTTTACAAAAACACCCCTGAAATTTCCGGAATGTGACCTCGTCCTTACTGGTCCAGTGCTCACCGCTGGGCCACTAAAGGAGGCTCAGCAGGAAAGCGAGGTGTTTGTTTATTTACTCCTCACCTGTCTGCTGTTTTGCATTCTTCAATTAATACATCTAACAATAGGTTCAGGAGGAGAGTCACACAGAAAAAATATATATGATCCACCACATAAACTTTCAATTGACAAACAGTGAGAAAAAATCAGTCAGTGAATGAGACAGAATAATAGAAGAAGCCCTTCGAACAATATTTATATAATTACAAAAACATTATTTATTGAACATAATACAAAAAGGTTAGACCTAAAAACAGTTGCGCTCAAGACAAAAAGTGCTGGTATACAACAAAACACAAATCAGAAACCAGACAAGTGGCACACAAACCATTATACATTACGGTAAAAGAACAACAAAAACATATATAATGTGTCCTTGATTCAATCTTGGCCACAGAAAGGCGTCGACAGCGTTTCGACCGCTATATTATTCTGAGGTCATCTTCAGGACTCGAGCGTACTATATCTATACAGAATAAGATAATCAATTGATCTATTAGTGATATAGCTCTCTTAACAATGTCAATATCAGTAGGCTTCTTCAAAAGAAAAGACTTCAACGGGAAAGAAAGAAAACACCAAGTGACAAGGCAGTCATGAATAAATAAGAAAAGCCAACAGCAACCACAGTGCCAATAGAGTTAACAGTCCATCACCTCAACCAAAAATGATAACAGGGTGTAATCACCTATATAAAATCAATATGACCATTAATTCATTGTGGTCATTCACGAGAATTCTTTAAAATTTGCTGCAACAGAGGAGAGTAAAATCAATAGCCACATTTTGAAGCGTGAGGCTCAAATATAGAAACAAGCCAAAGGGGTACAACTAACTGGCAGTGACGTGTGACAGCACACAGCGTCATACAAACTTCATAAAATCTTGTCAGTGGAACAATTTCATCCAACCTGAGCACCCTTTTCTAATTGGGCTGCAAAAAAAGACAAACGGCCATGTTTGAATGCTTGAAATTATGGCATAACAAAAGGCACATAATATTGGTTTACAAAGAGCTTCAGTCGCAAAAATGAACATCACCAATATGCCGGTTCGCGATATGTGGCGTGTTCCTGCTCACTAGTGGAGCATATATCCTACTGAAGTAATTGGAAATTAATAAAACTACTAAAGTAAATGTCCAGCCATGTGTTTCAAGGCTGGAAACGTAGCAGAACAAGAGGCACATGATATAGATATACACAAAGTTTCGTCATGAAAACTCTACAACCAACAAGCAGGTCCGTGATGTCTGGCGTTCTGTACACAATTAGGGAAAATAGGCACAAAAATGATGGAATAACAGATTAGTGTCGTATACACACCTAGGATATATTAAGGGTTGAGGCATGCAATACGAGTCGACCGTACGGTTTCAGAAGGACAAATTTAATCGGCCCCTCCGCATTCTAACTGCTAAGATCTGTGTGGGTTACATAATCAAATCAGAGCACGAATAAATCGCGAACCAACTTACCGATTCCGCACAATTGCGGGCCACTAGTGGTTTAGCGTTAAGGTTCGCCCGCTATAGTCAGGCTGGCCATCTTTCTGGAAATAAATTCCATTCAACAGAAACAAACATCGACAACAGACCACCCATTACGATGCGAGTACAAAGATATTACCGCTTGACCTTCAAATATCAGGATACACGGACAAAAAACATTGACATTGAAAGGTCAGTTAAATAAAAATTAAAATAAATTAAAATTATACAGATGCGCCATCATGGAGAGACGGAAATTACACATAAGCTGAGCCATGGCAACCACTTTACAAGTTCCAGTAGAAGCACGAGGTCACAGCAAAGGTGAGGGTGCCAGCTAAGTGAAACATCATTGCGAACAATCCACCATGGTATGAAGGTGCCAAGGCTGTCAGATTATACAGGGGCACACTTGTATTTGAAAGTTATAATACTGCTTGGCAACCAATCGAGGTGCAAGTATATTTGCATAAGCACAAAACCAATAGACCTAGCTCGGCGGTTGTCAAAGCCGTATTGTGGTTCTTATCATGTTGATGGAGCAAGGATTCGCATGTAAAGCGACTTGCCTGTATTCAACAACCTCGCATAACAGTATTAATAAGTAATCAACATGTTTGTCCTACTAATTTTTAAATTTTTTCCCATATATTCTGGGTGTCCGAGAGAAGCTTTGCTTATGTGTCTACTAATACTAATTCGCTTGCATCTAAAATGGCTGCTGCTACGCGGGGATTTCTACTGCGGATGCGTCTGTCAGACCCATGTGACGTGACGTACTCGCAGCTTTGGAGGGAATCTGTTGCTTCTGCGCACTAGAGCTAATATGGCTGCTCTGTGTTCTCACACGCGAGAAGCTTGCACCGCTGCTTTTGCCAAGCTGTTCAGTTTGCCTAATTGTAATGCTATAGATAAAAATAAGGTAATGGGTATAGAGTAGAAGTTCATGGTATACAGTGAAATCATTTATTCTGTGTTCTAAAACTGTTTCCTTTTACTTTTCATGTATCGTAATCTTTGGGTCTGAGGGACGGGAATGCTTGATTTTGAAAATCCTTTTGCACACAGCACTCTACAAGACGAGGGCTGAAGTCATTTGACAGTGAAACCCAGCCAAGACAATCACAGCCAAGATGCGCCTGAGAAACTGAACTTTGCCCCTGCTCGCAGAAGCCAGAGTGTACCTGTTGAATTACAATGTATTTATTAATAAAGCGACCATTGTTACGTGAATTACGAAGTAATGTGAACCAGAAATTGATGGGCGGGAATGTAAAAATTAATATTCAATGCTGAAGTATCAAATATTTAGGTGATGTGTCGACCTCTACTCCTCTCTGGTCCAATCGAAATTGGGGATCCTTACACTTGCAACATTGGGGGGTGGTACACTGACCTAGAAAATGGTATAACTAGCCTAGGTTTAGCTAGAGAAATTGTCCGACTTGTTCGAATAGCTGACCTGTCACTGACCCAACGCACTCAATAGCTGATCGAGAACAGAGGTGCTGCGAAGCACTCTGTCAGAAGACTCGCTGACCCAATCGGGGTTCTGGGACCTGAAGTGCTGGCGAAGCACTTTGCTGGGGAATTCGCTAAACCAATCGGATTTTTGACTGATAGCTGCAGAGAGGGAGTAGCGCAGGCGTTGCAACTGAACTGCGGGTGCTGGTCTCACGTTTCGGTGGTCTGGTTCTGATCCAAATCTGGTCTACCCTGTCCTGATTTCCATACTGCACCTGCTGGCCTACTGGCAACTGCATTTTTTGGGGTTTCTTCTGTCCTATTAACTGACCCGTGGCCAGGGTTGGTCTTCACACCGTTCTAGGTAAATATAAATCTGTGTGGGTAACAAATAGTATATTTGCGTCTCTTTCTGACCCTCCCTGAATCTTGCTAAAGTCTTAATTGCATATGTTCCTTTTCTTTTCCCTTCCTTTGTGATAAATAACAAAATCGCGATTCTTGCTATTTTAGCATGATCCATTTTCTCCCTCCTTTAGAATTGAAGATAAAGAACTGTTCATGAAAATAGATGTTCCTTTTTACCCTCCCTGTTGAAGAGATTAAACTGTGATTTATAGCATGTTCCTTATTTTTCCCTTCCTTTAGAAATACCATTTCAAGTTTGAATTCTATAAGTTCATTTCAGTATGTTCCTTGTTCTTACCTTCCCTTGAGAATTCTAAATGGTTGGCATAATATATCTTTTGCATAGTTATACGCTGTTTGTGATTCTGATTATTGATAGCTTGCTTACCGTTAACCTTTGGCTTATGACTTTTGATGAAGACTAGATAAAGGTTTTCAAAACGTTTCTAGTCTGTGTTTATTATATGAGTGCATATGTTATTTGCTACCTAATTTAAACTAACTCCCTGATCCCATAGGTTTACAGATACCGATGACCAAGAGAGTAAGTCAAGGTTATAGGACCTAGGAAGTACAAATATCTGATAATCATTGCCCAGGTTACCTGATCTAAGAAATTGTGGTTAAATTGAATATGGGCCCAGGTGAGTAATTGGTAAATGTTATAGTCAGGTGACCTGCGCGCTCTATCAATGTAAACAGGCACCATTCAAAATTGTAAAGGCCTGAAAATAACCAGAAATTACCCAGATGTCGTTAGAGAGGATAAAAAAGAAGAAATGTTACAAATGAGAAAGCGTTTTCATTAGAAGAGGCCTAGCCACAAACCATTAATACACCTCATTTTAACACATCAATCACCAATACATTGTATTACATGATAAACAACAAATATAGTTTTGACTTTATCCTCAAAAGAATCGAAGCATGAGCACGAATTGCACCATAGTCAATTGTTTGTATAGATGTTAAGTCAATACCATTTGTAGACTGTATACCAATAACATTTACATTTCTGCAGCAGTATGTGATGCAACAAATCAATACAGATACTGTAGTGTATTCAAGGAACCTATTAGTTGGTTATGACAGAGTCGCATTCCTCCATCGAGTGTAGTCCCTGATTTACACTGTCACATCGAAGCATCCAGCGGCATTCACTCTTGTTAAGAATGTTTGCAATACTCCCACCTCTGGCAGAATTATTATTATTATTATTCTGAGTTTTGTATAGCGCCTGGTTACCAAATAGGCATCCCAGCGCTCGCCAGATAATAACACTACCAAAGAATAATGCAGGGTTTAAGCAGAAAACAAAAACGTCTTTAAAAGTTTGCGGAACCGGAGAAGACTAGCTTCCGAACGAAGTTGTAGGGGCAGAGAATTCCACAAAGTGGCCACATTTATCGAAAACCTTCTGCCACCAGTTCTAGCCCTCTTCACCCTCCCGACCTGAAGAAGATGTTGATGGTCGGAGCGAAGAGAGCGAGGAGCCTTGTAGGAGATTGAAGTATGTATCACTTCAATCACTTGCCAGCGCATATCACTGGGAGCGTGATTGAGCTCCAAGTAATGGGCAACCAGGGGGGCATTCTCTGTTTGGCAACGTGTTCTACTTTTGTCTTGCCCTAGTCTGGTTTTCATTTTATGGGTTGTCTGCCCAATATAAATCAGACCACAGGGGCACCAAATTGCATACACAACGTTTGTCGTGTTGCAGTTTGAGAAGTCACGCAGATCATGAGTAATGTTCTGATGTATGAACTGTTTGGTGTTCATACTTGACCCACACATGAGACAACCACCGCATTTTTAGTGCCCCACCAGTTTATTGAGGCCCCACATCGATGTCAAATTGGTGCTCTCTGCACGGGGTAAAGCTGCTCGAACCAAATGGTCACGGAGATTCTTTCCTCTTTTGTACGAGAATAGTGGTTGTTCATGTGTAATGCCAGTAGAAATCACCAAAGGCCAATGTTTTTTGATGATACTCGAAATTTGATTACTACGTGTTCCAAATGTGGTTACACAAGGAATACGTTTGGTCTGTTTCTTAACTTTGGGGGTCAACAAGAATTCACGATGGTTATACCACGCTCTTCTCATTGATCTTTTTATCAGTTTACATGGATAACCACGTTGTTGGAGTTTCTTGGTCAAAGTCTCTGCCTCACAGAAGTAATCTTCCTTGAAGGAGCAATTTCTACGTATCTGCAGAAACTGCCCGAAAGGAAGGCCATCCCTAAGTCCTCTTGGATGATTACTAGAATATTGCAAAAGTGTATTGCGGGCTGTTGGTTTAGTAAATAATCTAGTGGATAACCTACCATCATGGGGAAAAATAGTAAGGTCCAAAAAATCATTCTGGGTGTTATTAGAATTGGAGGTAAACCTTAAGTCAGGGGAACAGGAATTGAGCCAGTCAAGAAACAAATTGAGGTCGTCATGTGTGGCTTTTAGAGGCAAGATAATTTATAGAAGACCTAGCCATACCTCTGACTACAGGTGGACAACCCAGAGGCATGCTCATTGGTTCAGATCCAATGACCATAATCTCACCCTATAACTTAGCAAATCAGAACCTCTAATGGTGATTAAAATATTTCAACTCTTCTTTGACTGAGGTGACCATTGTATAAATGTATCCAGTTCAAATTTTGGACATACCTGGATGTTACAACTGTCTGACTTCAGCTAATAGCAGTATCTATTATGCACCATTGCTTAGTTTTTCCTGTCCTATATCATTACTTTTAATATATGTCAGAATCATAAGATACTCTTAGAAATTCACAGTTTTTTAAATTGCATGGATTTCACATTCTGTATGAAATGAGCCCTACACAAGATTTACATTATAACTGATGAACTATGGTAAAAATGCCACATATCACTGGCACAGTACAGCCTTATTAGAGCCAAAAGATTCGTCATGAGACTGGTGTCGTTCTGATGTCCTGTAGCAGTTGTTAATACTCCATAACTTGAAACACTGCTCAGAAACAGAGGTTTACACAAGATCTGCATATAACACTGCGAAGGCCCAAGAGACAGTTGTTTCAGTACAACTTTGAGGGTGTTACTGAATCCCAGTATGTAGGTGCAGAGGACAGTACAAGGGCCCAAAGGAATCACACACTCTAAAACTTAACATCTAACACTCACTAGCTGTTGCTGTCCAGAGGCCTCTGAAGGCAGCCCTGTGAGAGGTTGAATAATTCCAAGGATGTAAGGAAAGGTGATCCTGCAGAAAGAATTTCAAGAAGCGCCTCAAACAGAAATCATCTGGGAAGAAGTTTGTGACATCTGGCTTGAAGTCAATCTGAGGCATTCTCTCATCAACAAGAAGAAAGTCAGTCACATAGCAACACCCTGGGTGTGGCTTTTATAGACTGTGGGTCCTTAAATCTTGAAGCATATCCTAGGATCCTTGAATCCTTTGGGTAACCCTTTGAATCACAAACTCGTCAAATCCTGCAGTATATTCTCAAATCTCGATGTAGCCTTCCACTCAGATGAGGCACATACTGTCACAGCTTTCGGGAGAGCCTGCATAGGGACAGTATTGACCGTACTGGAGGTGGGTACGGGGAGGTAACAACTGGGCAGCACGAAATGTGACAGCCACAATCTTGGGTAGCATAGCTTCTGTCACACTGCATGGATGATATTGTGAGTGGCAATTCCCTAAGCAAGGGGTGTAGGGGGTAGATAATAATGTTAGGACGGCAGGTGGTTAGGAGTGGCGGTGAGCACATGTGACAAGCCATGACACCAGACCTCTCATCAGCCTTTGACACAGTAAAGAATTGACAGAACCGCACACAGAACTCCTGAGGCGGAACGCGGGAGCACCACTTACTTGTAATTTTAAAACTTATGTATTGTTTTTAAACTTTACTTGCTGTGCGCTTACCTCCTCGCGCTCCTCCTCACTTGATCTTACTCACCCGTGCAGCCGAGTAGGTGCTGTAGCGTGGAAGAGCGAGGTTGGCCATCTTGGGAGAAGCCCGGGGTTGCCGCTCTAGTTGTCCGGCCACTCCCACCCCTGCCTGTATATGAGCAATACTCCCCCCCGGCCGCGCGGCGGGCGCGCCGAAGGCAAGCCCGTCTGTGCCCGTCCGCGCCCGGTCGGGCCCATGGGCCACAACCCCTGGTCTTCGCACGGTAAGCCCCATAAAATATAGCTCATCTACTCTATATGGGCTGAGGCCTAGAGGGAAAACAGAATGTAGTCATACTCTAAATCCTGCTAAACCACCTTTATACTGCCGCCACTGTCACCTGCATTTTAAGTCATCAGATCATTTGGACCGTGACCCCTCAGTTACTACACTACATAGTATGGCTCTCTTGAACTGCAGATCTCTCCCAAAACACTGTATTGAAATAGCATTGTTAATTGATGAACATAAATTGGATGTTCTGTTTTTGACGGAAACGTGGTTGCAAACGGGGAATGATCCCGATATCATTCGAGCCCTTTCCGTGGGATATGGAATTTGTAGAATGGATCGTGGGTCGGGTAGAGGTGGAGGCCTAGCAATTATTTACAAGAACATTTACAAATGCCGATTGTTACCCTCATCACTTGATGACTGTGAAAGTCTGGTCTTTTCAATTGAATTCTCACCTATCAATACCCTCTCCGGCCTAATGGTCTATCGGCCTCCGGAGACACTAAACAATTCATCCCTAAACTCATTGATACGCCCGCAGAACGGGTAGTGACGATGGCAAATTTCACAGCATTGGGGGATTTTAATATACATCTAGAGGATCAGTTAAATCCCATAGCTAATAATCTTCTATCAAGCCTTCAGGCACTAGGTCTTAGTCAAAAGTGTTTTATCCCAATGCATAACAAAGGCCATCTCCTGGATCCAGTTTTCAGCAACTTAGATAATCTCAGCTCGGGGGACCCGATTCCCCTTCCCTGGTCGGACCATTTTTTAATTACTCTATTCTGGGTTACGAGGACTGTTCCCTGTGTCCAGAATCCTACAGTAGCTTGGGACAGGAAATGGTGCAGGCTCCCCTTGGCGGAATTAAACTGGCCATAAAGGCTTCAAAGCCTCCAAAGGTAACTGACACGGAGGAAGCAAACAACAATTTTAACAATTAGATCCAGGATACTCGTGATCAAACTCTTCCCAAGACTATTGTTCAGAAACAAAGTAGGAAAAACGCGGCCCCTTGGTTTAGCTCCGAACTAAGGGTCCTAAAACAATCTTGCCGGAAATTAGAGAGGGCTTGGAGACAGGATTCCACCCAACACACAAAGGAAACCTATAGGAAGGCCATTAGGCTCCATAAAATAGAGATTAAAACTGCTCAGGCCCACTTCTATGAAACTAAATTTAGTAAAGCCAGCAACTCTCCAAAGGAGATTTTCCGCATAGCAAAGTCCCTGATTACCCCGCCCCAAATACCTCCATCGAAGGAAGGAGCTTTGTGACATTGTAATCAACTAGCTGCGTTTTTCAAAGAAAAGATTCAAGCTATTTACACCACTTTTTCCTCTAATCAGCCTGAGTCACAGGAAATTGAGACAAAGGGCCTGGACCAGGCCCCGGTGCTGGATCAATTCTACCCTTTGAACGTAGAAACGTTTGACCAGGTCATTGGCAGAGTGTTGTCGGGCTCTCCGTCGGACCCTGCACCGCCCAAACATCTTATGGCGGCTATTGACTCTGTCCGACCAACAATTATAGAGATACTAAATTCCTCTATAACAACCAGCACTGTCCCCCCCTGTGGAAGTGCGCGATGGTGAGAGCACTATTGAAAAAGCCCAGTTTAGATCAATCAAACCTCTCCAACTACCGTCCAATCTCGCTCCTGCCCTGGTTGAGCAAATTGTTAGAAAAACACATTAATAACATCTTGGTCGACCATCTAGAATCTAACGGTTTGCTAGATGCCACACAGACCGGCTTCCGTCCACATCAGGGGACGGAGACTGCTCTGTTGATGGTAACTGAAGAAGCAAGGAAGGTGGTGGATGAGGGGGGAATAGCTGCCATCATTCTTTTAGATCTAAGTGCAGCGTTCGATACGGTCAACCATATCATCTTGACCGACCGACTTAAGAGTGTCGGGGTCACAGGCGCTGCACTGGCATGGTTTTCCTCCTTCCTCAGTAACCGCCACTTCCAGGTCTTCGAGGGAGATGTGGCCTTTTCCAGGCTACCCATGGAATGTGGGGTACCTCAGGGCTCGGCCATAAGTCCGACGCTCTTTAATGTGTACATGAGACCACTGGCGAGGATTATCCATCCATTTGGCATTAAGATCATCAGCTATGCAAACGATACCCAGTTAGTGGTATCTCTTCACCACGGCAAGGGCTCGTCTAGCACATTGGCCCCCTGCCTTGTAGCAGTAGCCAAATGGATGGAGCGTTCCTATCTCCGCCTCAATGGAGACAAGACAGAGATTATGCTGTTAGATAATTCCTCCCCCTCTATCTCTGTCCCCATGTGGCCGCCATGTTTAGGTCTTGCACCATCTCCAAAGCCACACATAAAGAGCTTAGGCGTTTGGCTCGACAACTCTCTCAATTTTGGACACCAAGCCACTATGCTCTCATCAACCTGCTATGGGCTGCTAAGAATGCTCCGCAAAATCATTCCCCTTCTTCCTTTTGAGGCTAGAAGGATAATGGTCCAGGCCCTTATCCTGTCCCGGCTGGACTACGGAAATGTTTTGTACTTAGGAGCCCCACAGACCACAATAAATAAACTACAAGTGGTCCAGAACAGCGCAGCAAGGATGCTCTTGCAGGTTCCACGGCGACAATCAGCAAGGCCAGCCGTACGGCAGCTTCACTGGCTACCCATGGCTGCCAGGATACAGTTTAAGGCTATGTGCATGGCTCATAAAGCGATGTGGAAAACTGGCCCATCAATCCTACATCCATTGCTAACACCCTATTTGCCACCAAGAGCCTTACGCTCTAGCTCCTTACATCTGGCCACCACTAAGAAAATAAGGAAGGTAAGATGGGGAGGACGTTCCTTCTCATATACTGCGGCCAAAGTGTGGAACTCTCTTCCCCAAGCCATGCGATAGAACAGCAATTTGTTGACCTTCCGCAAGCTCCTAAAAACGCACCTGTTTGGATTACCCTCCTAGATGGTGAAGACTAATGCGCTCTGCTTTCTTTTCCTTGAGCGCTACGAGGCCTCCGGGTAGTTAGGCGCTATAGAAATACTCTTCATTCATTCATTCATAAAGCATCAGGTCTTTATACAAAGACTGCCGGCCCTCTGAAACCAAAGGGCTGTGCTTGACATAATATTGTTATACCTCGCCAAGAGATATGATATTATTTCTTTGCCACTGTTATTACTATTCTTCAAATCTTCATCATTGCACTTCCCTTCAAAATTTACATCAGACCCATATCAGAGATCAGTACCTTCAAGTACTTCTGCTATAGCTACACTGATGACACACAGAAAAGCCTCAAATCCTTTGAACATAGACTCCTATGGTGCATGCTTCATCCTAGGATTAGTGGACCAGGGGCTGATGTGAGAAGTTGGCCTGGTATTTGTTGTTCACTATTCTAGTGAGCACCTTGCACCAGTTCAAACAACCCTTATGGTGATGGTTGTAAAGTCAACCTTATAGACCAGCTATCCTAGTGGTAGCATGGACAGAGCAGTCTTAGGCTAACACGTCAGAGAGCATGTGAAGCCAATTGTTTTACCAATAACAATCCCTTGAATACCAAATGAAAGGACACCACACAAGGTATATATCAAATATATATGTATTCATTACTAACACAACCCCTCTGCACTCTTTATGAGTTCAGAGTTCGAGATACAGCACAAGTTACTCAATGAACATACTATAAGTTGCACAAATACAATTCTGCCCTAGGTGCTTCTCGAACCATATAAGAACCACTTCAGGAAAGGTGAGTAGGCCTGGGGCCTAGGAAATCTCTGGGGCTACACTGAGCAACCAAAGGACTGGAAGTAGGAGACCCACAGGGTGCGTGTGCAGTGTCTAAACACACACGCGAGTTACCATAGACTTTCAATGGGAATGTAAAGTTTACAAAGTAGTTGATTTCGGACACTTCTGGTTGGACTACGGGAAAACCCAGTTAAACTAGGACACTTGGATAGTTGTTACCCACGGGAGCACCGGAGTACTCGAGTAACCTCACCCAGGGAAGCCGGGTGCATAGGTGTTCTTTTGCGTCGGGTTTCGTCGTCGAATCCTATGGAGAGCTGCAAGAAGATGCTGCAGGTGACCAGGAGGAAGATGTCCGGGTGGATCCAAGGGTGGATCAAAGAAGTGAAGAACCTGAAAGCAGAGAGGCAGAGTCTGGGTCACTAGCCATTGACCAGGAAGGAACCAGGTGATGTCGAGATGCAATCAGGTGATGAGGCAAAGCTTGACTCTGCAGCCACGTGGACCAGGAGGTGTCGACGATGACCAGGAGCTGGATACGGACTTTCCCACAAAGGATCTCACTGTTGGCGGTGTCGGCTTCCGGATCGGAGTCAACAAGCCTTGGCAAAGGCAACCCACGCAGGAAAGGAAGATCGGCTTCTCTTCAGACCAGCAAGATCTGGGAGCTTCCTCGTTACAGGAAAGCAGGAGCAAGCCCAGAGCAACCAGGTGGTGTTGATTCAAAAGGATGTCTTCAGGAGGGCCACTAGCCAACGGGCTAGCAACCGCGAAGACGCGTCTAGGAGAAATGCAGGCACAGGCCCCATGCGGCACTCATGGAGTGTGGACGGTTAAGCTTCGGTGCATTTACTACTCGGGGTTGGGGCTTCTCAAACCCCAATGCACAACTTCGAGGATGCCTCAGAAGCTGCACAGTTAGCAAAAAGCAGGTCCTGCAGGGTGTCCGGTCCCGCTTCTCTCGTGTCCGCCACGGGTCTCAGCTTTGCTGTGGATGTGGGTCGGAGTCAGAGAAGTCTGGAAGTCCAGAGGCTTTGTCGCTGAGTCTTCGGGTTCCGGCTGGAGCGTCAACAAAGCAGACCGGCAAGTTACTGGTGGTGCCTGTTTGCACAGGGTGGTCACTCCTTGACCACAAGGGAGATTCTTCAGTCTTCTAGTCGCAGTAGAATGTCGAAGGTCCAGAGTTTAGTTTCAGAGTTTCAGTTCAGGATAATCTAAAGTCTCTAGACTCAGCTCCTAGCTATATACTAATCTAAGGGGGTGGATTACCTGCTAGGTTCCTCCTATGGGTGGAATCTGGGAAGGGGGTGGTTACACCCCTTTCCTTTTGTCGAGTTTCACGCCAGAGCTGGGGCTGGAGTGCCCCAGCAACTAGTTTGAACCGGGCTATGCATGGAGCACCTTGTGTGCCCCAGTCAGTGCCTCATTTCATTCAACCCACCCTGCCCAAAACACTACAGGCTGTCTAGGAAGGTGCCCGCACCTTCCAAGACAGGAAACCTATTGTCCAGGCCTCCCCTGCCAGAGTTTCATTCAGCAGCAGGAGGTCAGACTCGTGTCTGTGGCAGCAGCATCCATTTTGTGATGCTGAGGCTCTGTTTAACTTTAACCGGGTAAAGCTACAACCACATGTCTTCTCCCTCTAGAAGGGTGGAATGCTACCCCCGCCGCCAGGAGTGGTGGGGGGTAGTATTCCAAAGCGTATGACACCCTTACACGACATGTTTTGATAAAGCCAAACTAAAGTTAGCATTAACCGTGAGGATTATAATGCACTTAAGAGTATATGGTATGGCTATATCATAGAACAGCTATAAGGACATGGTTCCGAAAGCTGCAGACAGGCTCAGCTCATGCTAGAGCACCATCTCACATAAAACCAAGCACTCTGCCTCCAGGATTGTTAAGGCCTGCCATAGGAGTGACTTATAGGTATATATGTGTCTTTATATAATGGTAGGTATAGGAATAGCTGTGCGCGCTACAAAAGTAATTAACATAACATAACATAACATAACATAACATAACATAACAATACTATACTAAGCAAGGGGTGTTTACACGACCTTGCCCCAGCTGACTGATCAGCCAGTTGTGTCAGTTTGGATGGCCAGGGGTTGCATAATACATGCTGCAGCCCCTGGTAGGCCTTGGATGCACCTATGCCCTGGGTACCTATGGTACACTATACAGGGGCTCACAATGTGACCCAATATCCAATTAGATATGTACCTAAAGTACATAGAGTCCATTTTACAGAGAGAGCAGATAGCCTGGGGCCCTGAATAGCAGGATCCCAGGCTAAACACTAGGCAAAAAGTTGGGGTAACCATATAGTCAGATATCCACCTTCCTACAGCTGACATACAATCACCAAAAGATAATCTGTTCAAAAACTAATATCCTCAGTTTAAAAAACTGGCCCATACATCACTCTACTGTCAGCTGCCATAGGAATTAGTATTCCTTGACTGTCACTAGAAATACGAAAAAACGTTGCTTAACATAGACCTCTCTCCCGCTCAAGGGAAATCAGGTTAGCAAAGTTTAATTCTTCACCATGAGGACCAGTGTATTTGTTTGTACCTTCCCACAGCTCATATAAATTATTCTGTTGCACAAACTGAGATTTTGGATCACCTTTACAAGGTTTGTGTTCACATGGTTCAATGCGCCAATGCTTGAATGTGAAAGACAGGTTGTTTGTATCCCTGCAGAACGCCACTTAATACATAGTTGAAGTGGAGTCAATGCTTTGGGTTACTAACAGTCTCTACATAGGGATCCAAGGACATTGTGGTGATTGGAAACAAACCTGTTTAGTTCTTCTCAACACCAAACACCCAAACTGCACTAAGAAAAGATACTTGAATTATGAAACATTTATTTCAACAAGCTCACCTTGTTGCTTAGGACATCTAATACAACCACACAGAATATAATTAAACCAGCACCAATGCATATTGCTAGCAGTGAGAATAGGATGAACATTTCTACGATGATTACATTGTAATCTATAAACCTAACACCCTAAAAACTCCTTGTTTGCCCTATGCTAGGAGAGCATGGAGTTCTATAACGTGCGATTATAGTTTCTTGGGAAGAATCAACACACAGCGTCCCTCTTTACAGCTAGAAGCTGTAATTAAGAGTAGTCTGGGATGCTGTGTTCCCTGCAAAAGGCACACATGTCCTCTCTGCTGGGGCTCAGCTTGCTAGCAGCTCTCAGTAGTGAGTGCGATATGGCAGTATCTCTGGAAGTCAAGATCTTCTTTGGCCGTATCTTGCGTGATAATCTGGGGGGAAGCACCTCTCCTGACAAGTGGTCAAGTGGCAGCCCTTTTATACTGTATCTTATCTAAAAGGTGAATTTCCCATAGCACCTTAGGAATGCCTAGCATAACCAATGTGCATCAAGGTGGTAGTCTAAGACACATTCTCATAAACAATAAGTTAAATAGCTACGATTCAGACTACACTGTTTTGGCTATTGTACTTGTTTTAATTTTTTTATTTTTTTATTTTCAAAACCTGTATTGAGAGGATTCAAAACAAACAAAGTACAGTTTGCATCAGATCAGATCAACATACCCAGTAAGCTCTAAGTCAAGCATCATCATTGAAAAGACATTCCCACCGGCAAAAAATAAATTCTGTGTGACATAGTAATAACAGCAGAGCTACCCAGTTTGTCCCTCCCCCAAAAAGGAGGTGTGGGTGCAGCTGCAGCGATAGTGGCCAGCGCAGTGGACTAGGGAGGTAAAGGAATAAAGGGAAGCAGTTACTGACCAGCACCGGCGGCCGCCGCAGACGGGGTGCCGGCAGGGAGCGCAGGGGAGGCAGCATGACTTAAAGGAGCACGGGAGTGGAAATATGTCACTAAGGGTCCCCATTTGTCAATAGGACGAGACCTCGCGGGTAGCAGGTCCCAAAATTCCAACAGCAAAGTCTGGCATCTCGAAGTGTCTTCCAGTCAATGATCAAATTTAGGCCCGATCTGCGACCCCAGCACATGGCCACCCTGTGCCTGGCCAGGACTAGCAGCATTGCAATCAAGTGGCGAGAGGCATCTGGACAGAATTTTACAAAGCCTAGCAGACACAGTGAAGGATCAGGCTGCACAGTCGTGGAGGTAATTTCTGAGATGGCAACGCAAACCACCTGCCAAAATTCTGACACCTTGGGGCATAGCCATGCAAGATGAGCAAAGTCTGCGGCAGGGGCAGCGCAACACATGCATCTGTCACTGGGTATGAGTCCTACTTTGTGAAGTTGGACAGGAGTGCGGTATAGCCTGTGCAGATATTTGAAGTGTATAAGATGAAGCCGGTAGTTGGGTGACAGTTTCTTCGTCTGATTGCAGCAATAGAGCCAGTCAGCCTGCGCGATGTCCATGTCTAGGTCCACGCCTCAACGCCACGCGCGCCCGATCTGTGGAGATGGAATTGGCGACAACGTGATGGCATATAATTTAGAGAGCATTGAAAGATTGGAGAGTAGGCGCGGACCAGACCAGGCCCAACGCAATGTTTCAACAGTGTCCACCTCAGCACACGGGCGCCCCGCCGAAGCAAATAATGCCGTGGCCAATGGCCAGGGGGATGCAATGGCAGGTGTGGTTGATAGGGAGAGGGATGGATCCAAAAATGCAGAAAGCGGACTGGAGCGCATAGGGCGTAAAGCTTGAAGTCAGGAGCACCCATTCTGCCGGCCGACATAGGGAGAGTGCGGATATCGTACGCAACTCTTGGTTGTTTACCGGCCCAGACGAGTGAAATATTTAAGGAGTGCAGTTTGTAGAAAAAATGAGCAGTGAGGAGGATCGGTATGTTCAAAAACAGATAAAGGAATTTTGGCAGAACCACCATCTTAGCAATGGCAATCCGGCCGGCAAGAGTCAGCGGAAACTGACTCCAATTCGGAACCTTGGATTCCAGCCAATCCACCGCCCAAAGTTGGATCTCCAGAGTTCGTCTATGTCCCTATTCAGCCAGATGCCCGAGTAGCGGGTGGGACCAGAGGCCCATACAAAGGGAAAGTCTGGCGTGAGTGACCTGGTTGCATCAGTTAGGGGAAACAGCACGGACTTGCTCCAATTCACCTGTATACCAGACAGTCCGCCAAATGATCTCACGTACAAGAGGGCTAAGATTGTCTTGGGGGTGGCGAACATACAAGGTTATGTCGTCCGCATACATGGAGACAAGGAGGGCACGGGCTGAGAAGCCTATACCCCTCTTAGTGTGGTGCTGACGAAATCTGGCCGTGAGAGGTTCCATCGCAATGGCGAAAAGCATAGGTGATAGAGGGCACCCTTGCCGAGTGCCACGTTCAATGCAGATGGAATTGGAGATCTGCCCATTAATTCGGAGACGAGCCGAAGGGCTAGTGTAGAGGAGCGATATTTTGATATAAATATATTGCTGAAACCCATGTGCGGTAGGAGAAAGAATAAGAAGGGCCATTCAAGCGTGTCAAACGCCTTTGTGGCGTCCAAAAAAGCAGCTACTGGGGGGAGGCTGGGGTTGATCTGGTGTTGAACCGAAAAAATGGTTCGGAGGTTGTGTGAGGTGACTCTGCCAGGAATAAATCCAGATTGGTCCGGTAGGGAAATGGAGGGGCATGAGCAGTAGAAGGCGAGAGGAAATGAATTTAGCAAAAATGTTATTGTCAGTGTTAATAAAAGAGAGGGGGCGATAGGAGTCGCGATGGTCAGCTGGCTTATCGGGATTAAGTAGCAGCGTTATCATTGCCTCATGGAGAGACTAAGGGAAGAGGCCATTATCAAAGGATTCATTGTACATAGCCGCCAAATGCGGTTCTAAAAGCGAAGCATATGTTTTATAAAAGGAGGCTGGAAGACCGTACAGGCCGGGGGCCTTATCACCGGGCAAGCTACTAATGGCGGCGAGTATCTCCTCCCTAGTGAATGGCTCATCTAAGATTTTCAGATGAAAATCCTCCAGCCAGACCAACAAGATGGTCTCGAAATATTGTTCGAGGCCTCGCGAGGGGGGATTGGGTGGCCAGCGGTGTAAAGCTGCGAGTAAAAATCCATGAAGAGGGTCTTAATTCCCTCCAGGGAGGTGGTTCTGGCGGCGCCCCCGTCGCTGAGAGCCGTAATATACGACACAGCATAGGAGGTTTGCTTAAGTCTTACCCGGCCGGACCCCCTCACTGAAGTGACGAGCTCGGCCCTCTCTACCCAGAAAGGCAAGCTCTCTGTCAGCTTCTTCAGAGAATTCTGTGTGTTTCTGTCTTAACAGCGCGAGGGTGTCATTTCATTTCAGTCTCTAACTTAGCAAGAGAGGTGCGGATGTAACGAAGGACGCCAGCCTGTTTGGAAATGCACTCACCCCGTATGGCAGACTTGAAGCCCTCCCAGAGAACAGAAGCAGATTCTACGGAGCCCACATTTAGTTCAAAATAATTGGTGATGGCTATTTGGATCTCGGCACAGAAGGCGTAGCGCGTTCAGAGGGAGTCGCCATGTGAATGCTCGCTGTGGGGAGTGAGGAAGGCAAAGACTGATTTGCACCGATGCATGATCCGAAAACGTACGCGCCATATGAGTTGCATCGATAAGCCAGGTGAGGACGTCTGGGGAAGTGAACCAGAGATCGATGCACGACCAGCAGCCCCTGGCTCCATTGACACAGGTGCCCTCGCGGGCATCAGGCCACATATGGCGCCAGGCATCATAGAGCGAGTTGTCAGTGAGTATGGACTTAAGAGATGCGGTAGTGCGCGGGTGAGAAGAGTGAGAACCAGAACGGTCAAGCACCGCGGAAAGAGTTACGTTAAAATTCCCCCCCCAGATAATAGCCGCCGGACCAAAAGAAGAGGTGAGGTGCCATATGTGACTAAAGAAGTCAGGATCATCCGAATTTGGTCCGTACACTGCAGCGAACGTCACGGGTTGAGACAGCAGGGAGCCGTGCAGAATTACGTACCTACCATCCGGATTAGTGAGTGCCTGAACAGTTTGCTAGGGGAGGCCCCTGCGTATCAAACTAGAGACCCCCCTTGCGTATGATGAGTAAAACGAAGAGTGTGTTTCTCTCCAGTAGCGCGCCTGGAGAGAGACCCGGACAAGAGGTGCGTCTCTTGTAAGAGACATATGTCCACTCCGTGTCGCTGTAAGTGGGAGTGGATGAGCCTAGCTTTTCGGTGGTCGTTTAGACCGCAAACATTCCAGATCCAGCAGATAGTGTCTGTCATCCTGAATATGGTGCTACGCAGCGCGAGTGGGAGACACCGCAGGCAGGAGCTGATGGTATACAGCAACATGATGTCTTCTGCCAGCGGGAAAACAAGGGAAACTGCCCCAGTCATTGGTGTGGTGAGTAAGAAGCAAATTATCTGGACAGGCCAAATGACAGAGGAGTCCCTCAATATGCAAAGACCGGGTGAGCAAAACAAACCAGCGGGAGGGGGGACAAGCAAAACAATTTGTACATAAGAAAATGTCATCGGCAGACTAATTGCAGAGGAGAGCAAGGAACACAATGTAGTGACGCATTCTGACCACAATGAGACAATGAACATTGATCAAAAAATAATATACCAGAACCCCAACACTTTGAGAAATACAAGAAACCCTTGATACCCTCCACCCCAACCCAACCCTACTACCCACCCCAACCCCCCTCCCCACCCATCCATCCTCAAAGCATGAATCTGGATTGTCAAAAGTGAGGATGAGTTCAACCCAATCAATATTAACCATTCGGATGACCCCACCACCAACCAGCAGACCCATCCCAACAAACCCCAGAACAAAGCAAAGAAATCCCACAACGCCACACCCACTCCAACCCCCCAAACAGGCTGTGGTAGCACCCAGACCCACCCCAGGGACCCACAACTGGGAAGGGCAGAAACAGCATTGGGAAAGGGAATTATCCCGTGAGGACATGGCAGAGCTCGGCGTACACCCCTACAGTGAAGCAGGGTGGCTAAGCTAAAGGTACATCAGACATTGTTAAGAAAAGCAAATAGTTCACTTAATACAATATTTCAGTCATTATCTCTGAGATGTCCAGTGTCTGCGAGCTAAGAGCTGAAGGAAGAGGAACGAGATGATTTGTCAAGTTTCTTGGCAAATGCTAGGGCATCCCTGGAGTCAGAGAACACCAGCGTTTTAGCGCCCTGGCGGACTCTCAATTTTGCCGGGTAGGTCAGTGAATAGGAAACCTGATGGTTTTGGAGGTTTCTTTTCGCGTGTTGGAACTCCCGCCAGGCAGCCTGAACGATAAGCGTGTAATCCTGGTGAAAAGGTAACGAATTACCATGGTGAGTGATTTTGCCCCTGTCACGTGCTGCACTCAGGATTGCATCCCGGTCTCTGAAACTGAGGATTTTTGCGATGATGGGACAAGGTGGAAGCCCTAGACCCGGGCGAGGACCAAGGGAGCGGTGCATGTTCAACAATAAAAACTGAGGAAAGAATATCACTGAAGAGTTCCTTAACCTGTTGCCCCATGAAGTCTTCCATGCGAGCAATGTTGGTGTATTCTGGAACACCAGTAATACGGAGATTGCTCCGGCGAGAGAGCGCCTCCAAGTCCTAATTTTTCTCAACGATGACCGCCAAAATCTTGTCCATCTGAAGCAGTTTTTGATGATCTTGTGTGGCGGCATCCTCGACATCCGAGACCCTGGACTCGACGTGGAGGAGGCGATTGTCGTGGGAATCAACCCGAGCCTTAACCAAGTCCAGGCGGGCGGAGAGCTGATCCAGTTGAGCGGCGATGCCAGTGACTGTAGACTTCACATCAAGCATGATTGCCTTTAAGTCATCATCGCGAGCCGGAGGCGCATCCATAATGGAGGTAGAGTCACCAGTGTCCGAGCCGGCGCCGTCCTGGCACGTCGACCTGCCTTGCTCAAATGTAATTTTGGGCTGCTTCTGATCCGTTCTCCCCATGGCGGACCACGGGCCTCACCAAGCAGCAGAGGAGATGTGAAGTAACCTAGGTGCGCTGCAGGAAGAAGTGCGACTAACGGGCCTCTCCTCGCCCCCAAGAGCGAGACCAGAAGGGACAGTGGAGGAGACTAATGGCGAGAAGGGTCTTGGGGAGCAATAAAACCAATGAGTGTTCCACCTGTTAAGTGCTACACAAGAGTGGAAGGCACCAAAGGAGGCCGGGTGAACCCCAAGTGTGGAAACCCCCAGGAGGCTGCGAGGTGGCGGGGGTAATTTAGTAATCCTGGCGGAATAATGGGCGGCAGCGCGCGGTCACCCACCCTGCCAGAGGCCCCCTTCACAGCAGAGCCACTCACGGATAACACCCCGTAGGGCCCCACGTCCTCCAGCCGGCAGCTGGGAGCTTCAGCAGCCGCACTCTGGAAACAGTGGGGGAGGGTCAGCCCAGTCGGCCCAGGCACCCAGAGCAGGTGTCGACGTTGGAGCAGGTTTCCTCGGTCCCTGATCGCCTCCAGGAGTTCAGAACAGCCGCAGTCTGGACAGCGGAGGAACCCGAGTCAGGAAATGCCGGTTGTAGTCAGGTAAGACCCTAATGTCTGCAGGATAATGGCGGGGTAGGAAGCTTGGCCGGCAGAGCCCACTCAGAGTGCGGCCATCTTGCAGCCGTACAAGCCACGCCCCCGCTATTGTTCTTGTTTGACCTTGAAATAGAGATAACAAGGCACTTGTTCCAGATTGTTGACGCATCAGGTATCTTATCAATGTCCAAGTCTGAGTGACTAGATTCGTTCACAGGTTCTTGGAAATATAAGGACAGGCAACATCTGAGTCAAAGGCAGACAAATTGATAATTCTGCTAAAAACAAAAAGTGTTTGGAGCCTCAGCCTGCTTAAAGTGGAGTAAGGCCTTATGGTCGCTACATCAATTCCAGTGGATTTTACGTGGGCTGATCACCATGTAACTACTAAACCTTCATACTCAGGATCACATTCCTCCCATCCTTCATAGTCTTCACTAGTTCCCAGTGGCAGGCACATTTAAAAATCAAATTCTGCATCATCTTTTAAACACCTATGGTAGCAGCCCCATCTTACTCCAACACATATTCAACACCTACCAACGAAGAAAGGTGTAGACTAGGACTGGTCCAAACTATGGCCAGAGACATGAATCTTAGGACCTCTTTGAGGGACAGATGGCAAGCTCTGGAACTCTTCCAGAGAGTGTCAGAAACCTTTATATCTGCCCATCAGGTCAGATGAACTCTAAAAGCTGCCTGTTCCCAGCTAGTCAGCCATCACTCCATCATAGATCAGCTGACAACTCATGGTCCGCCATTGATCTCACACTTAAGAATTTAAAGCCGCACTTCTCGGTTACAGTGCAAAGATGCCAGCCTCGTTGAAGTGCGGAGCCTAGCCTTGCCTCTATTATTCTAGTGAATCCTGCTCCCTGGAGCCGCCTCCTTGTTTAAGAGGGTAATTTTCCGATGGTACGGCGCCTCCTTGTTTAAGAGGGAAATTTTCCGATGGTACGGCTCCAGGGAAACTCATTCCTGCCTTCGGTAGTGCCTGGTGCCATCCCTAGCCTCTGAGGAGCAGGCAAACAAACTGGGGCTCGCTGGGTGGATTGCTTGACAAACCCACCTGCTCTGGATGGAGGGAGTGGAACCTAGTGGTGGCCAGAGGGAGTTACATGACTGGTTAGGCCCTTGCCGGGTGGCAGAGATTGGCTACAGCCTGGACTTCTCCCCCTCCTCTTTTGTTAAGGCCAGTGGATATGTCCCAAGCATCACAGATGGGCTGTGGGGCCAAGTTAGACAAGGCTCTCCCCCTCCCCCATCTGACTCTGTGATTGGTAGGAAATGCTATTGGTGAGTTGCATGGAAACCCACAGGTCTTGGAGGTGGTGACGGACTCTCTGGAGGAAGGGGCACCAGCCTGCTTTCCATGCTGCTCCTTGGAGCAGGGGACTGACTGGGGAAAAAGTGGCACCTCCTCGCACTTTGATGGTACTGCCCAATTCTCCAAAGGGGAGACATATTCTGTAACCTTGCTAAGATTAGATTTTCCATAGACAGTGAGGAACCTGAACTGGCGTGATCTGCTGGGGGACCACCCTTCTTACCCACCCGGAGAAATTGGTGTCTGACTTCTGACAGGGCACATGGGTGTTTGCGTTGCAGTCTGCCATATTTGACTGTGATTCCAGGACCAGGATGGTATCTGTGGGTGACACACCTCGCTCCCTTTGCTAGCCTGGGCCTGTACTGACCAGCACAGTGAGTGGAACACAAATCAAAGGATTAGTTCAAATGGGTAAAGACAAAGGCCCGTGGCAGACACTTCCATGGTAAGACTGACCCATATGCTCACCTCCCTCAATCACCCCTCCCTGAGAATAGGATGTTTCAATCGAGCAGGAACCCTGATTGGGTCAATAAGTCAACATGTAAAACTGTACCTCCGAAAATGATTTTACAAGCCATCAGGCTGCTCAAAATATTCTGGAGGACAATATTAGCAGGGTCGGCATTGAGGTTTCTTTATTGCACCAGGATGTTCGATATCTGTCTGAGTGCACTAAGATGGTGGGAAATCATATATCCACTGCTGAGGATTAACTTCTCATGCTCACTATGGAGTATAAGCAACTAGGCAATTGGAAAGGGGGGAAGATGATACAGAGGGCAGATCCAGACGTAATAATCTGTGTCTGATGGGGTTCTCTGAAAGAACGGATGGCCCTAAACACACACACTGTCTGACAGCCAGACTGGTTCAAAACTTGGATTATATATAAATCACTAGTGCATGCTCTAATCTGGAAAGAGCATATTGAGCAATGGTCCCCTGGCCCTAGCGTTGGCGCTAAGACACGTCTAAAGAAGTCAGATTTCTCAACTCTGTTAACAGTGGCACAGTACTCCGAATAGCAAGGGGATGTAAAGACAAACTGTGAATCCTCAAGGTTACTAATCTTCTTAGACTATATCACAAGAGTTTAGCAACAATTAAAATCCTTCTACGAAGCAAAGCAAGAGTAGAGAGTGAGGTTATGCATGTCGCTATAAAGAGCAAAGCTTAAGGGATGCACCAGGGATGGCCCTATTTTGTTGAAACGTCAGGAAGTGACTGCGAGTGGGTAGAGGAGGGGGCATATGTCTGTGGAAGACCTAGTGGGTCTGGCCCAGGAGGCGTGGGTCCCCTTGAGACCGGGATGTCTCTGCACCCAAGCACAGCACGTTTGCGCAACAGAAGGCAACACTGCCAGAAAACGGAAGACATGATCTTCGTTAGCCTCTGGTTCTAGCAATGCTGACAAACACAGACCTACACTGTGGCAGAATGTGCTCAATGTAACACAAACCTAGCACTCACCACACAAGAGTGCAAAGTGGCTGTTGAAGAAAGGGTGGCCAGGCACCTGAACGTTAGCCAACAGCAATGACATTGTAAAGCAGTCCTTGTAATGGTAGCACTCGAAACTGAAGCAATGGGCCATCTGCCCTAATCGAAGTCTACCATGTTAACTGCTAAGGGAAACAGATGCGTCACATTGGGAAGTATGGGATAGCAAGACTGTGGGTGTTGGAGTTAGTTGGGTACACAATGGGACTCTATTGCAGGGAGTGGGACAACATGCAAGGGATTTATCATCAGTAGGTACAGCATAGTCTCTGAGTTTAAAGCTCTTTCCTGGAACCTTAATGGCCTGAACAATAAGATTAAAAGGGGAGCTATAATGCACAACATTAAGAAAGTAGCACTGTAAGTGGTCCTCTTACTGGAAATGAACTTGTTGGGTACCAAATGCTGAATTCTTGACCTCAGGTATACCAGGGTGCTTCATTCTGGGATCACAAAATGGTGCAAGGGTTACATATTTTATTAAGCAAGACATTTCCCCGGACTATGAGGGCCTGATTCACAGAACTAACTTGAGACAAAATTCTAAACTTACTACTTTTGGTATTCACAGAATGCGCTTACTACTTTTGGTATTCACAGAATGCACTTACTACTTTTGGTATTCTCACAATGGATTTACGACTACTAACTTTACGTCCGCACTCGGGCCGGAGCTTCCGGCCTGGAGGCGGAGCTTCCGGCCCGGAGGCGGAGCTTTCAGCCCAGAGGCAGAGCTTCCGGCCCAGTGGTGGAGATTTCAGCCATTGCTAAATCCCCACCTCCGAGCCGGAAGCTCCGCCTCTGGGCCGGAATTTCCGTCCCGAGTGCAGACTTAAAGTTAGTAGTCGTAAATCCATTCTGTGAATACCAAAAGTAGTAAGTGCATTCTGTGAATACCAAAAGTAGTAAATGTATTCTGTGAATACCAAAAGTAGTAAGTTTAGGATTTTGTCTTAAATTAATTCTGTGAATCGTGCCCTGATGGAGGTTCGTGACAATGCTCTTGGGTGATATGTGTCAGTCCTTGGCCAGTTAGACGGGCTGTCCTGGACTATTGTCAGTGTGCATGTCCTACCTGTCTTAACCACAGTACACTACTAGTCCTTGCTGATCTGGCACTAGCAGGCCTCAACGAGTGTGTTACTTATGAGCAGGGACTTCAACTCTGTTATGGACTCCTTGGTTGACACAAGAGGGCCGGGGTTTGCTAATCTGCAGACTGCACTCACTGGCAGGACATCGTCCAAAGGGTTGAGTAATGTTTGGAGGTTGATGCAGCCTACAGATCACAAATTCACATTCTACTCTGGAGGTCTTACTCCAGATTAGACTACTTCTTTCTCCTGGCAGTTGAGATACCATGAGTCAAGGGTGATACTATGCTTCTCAAGTGTCTATCAAATCACTTACCGGTTGGGATAATAATGAGCAAACTCCTGGGAACAGCAGGTCACCAATCGTGTCTTAACTCAGGGTTGCTGTTTGACAGGCATTTTTCAGATCACATCTATGCAGACAAAGTAGACTATCTGGATAGTAATAGACATTCGATCTCTCCAGCTATATCGGTGTGGGAGGCACTAAGGCAACATCAGTTCCAAGACAATTTCACGCATGGCAGGCCAGCATAGTGAAAAGGACAAAGAAAATATCAGACTAGAAATCTTAATCCTTAATTTGGAACATGATTTTGGCGAGAACCCTGATGCAGAAGTTCAAAGGAAACTGGTGGTTGCTTGAACATTCTTTAAGGAAACCTGCCAGATACATCAAAAAAACCATGGTCTGCTTAACAGCATTGGCTATAGCATATGTGAGACAGGACCGGCAAGTTAACATACTGCATGGCTAACCTCTAGAATAATAACCCAAAATCATGACCCCGTACAAGGGATGGTCACCAAGGCGGATGACATTGCAAGTATTTGCTGACTATTACAGAACACTGAAACCCACACCAAGGGAGGAGGCCGATAATCCACTCATTAACAATCATCCAAACTTCAAAGATCAGATAGGGTTGTTCTAGAACCTCCTAAGTTTTAGGACACATTTTTGAAGCATTAGCGCAGATGCCGTCTGGGAAAGCCTCCTGGTCCACATAGTTTTACCTCAGAGGTTTTTTTTAAACGCTGCCTGCTCATTTTATAGAACCCTTGATGGCCATGTTCCAGAAACCTCTAAACATATTTGAATGGCCACATCATTTCCAGTGTGCTTCCATAGTGGTTGTACCCAAACTTAGAAAATCTCCCATGCAGTCGACCTGCTACTGGCCCATATCTCTGACTGATAGAGTTGACAATTTTGGCAAACGTCTTGGCCACTCAATGAACATATGGTATAAGGTCCCTGGCCAACCTGGACAGAATGGTTTTATGCCTCAAAGGGGGGTGAGACAGTGTATCATGCATCACAAGTAACCCTCCCTAACCTTAATTAAGTAGATCCACCCACAGGTACTCATAGATATTGAAATGGTGTTTGACTGATCTTCTGGTCCTTTCTCGATTAATTACTTTAAAAAATGAATTTCGGACTCAGATTTAGCGCATATGTGCTATTGCTGTACTCCCCTCCACATGCCAGGGTTTGGGTCAATGGTGCTTTATCATCATCCTTCCCAATCGAGAGGGGAACACAGAAGAGTTGTTCCAATTCCTGATCCTGTTTGCACTGATTATGGACCCTTTTGATAGTTGGATAGGAGTAGATGCTCAGATATGGGGCAGGAGAGGAAACGGAGGACCCCATTTCTCCATATACGAATGGCATACTTTTGTATCTGCAGAGACGCTCACTTCTGGATCCCCAGGCTTACTCACATGCTGAAGGTCTATGGGGACAGCTCTGGTCTCTGGAAAATTGGTACAATTCCCCCTTGGTTTTTGGGTAAATTGACCCAATGATATGCTGTCCAGGCACAATGTTGCACATGGTTAATTTAAATATCTTGGTGTTTTCATAACAAGCATCCCTGACGAAAGCTGGAGATGCAATTGCACCCCAAAAATGTAGAGATTGAAAGATCAACTGGAGGGTCGGAGCAGGCTCTGCGATTTCTATAGGGTCATGGTGATCTGTATAAAATTATATCTCTACCTCAATTAGTTTATTCAGTGCAGAATGACACATGCAGGCCTCCCCAGGTTATCTATAAAACACTGAAATCAATGTTTACCTCCTATTTGAGGGAAGTGCCCACCACAGGTCGCATTTACCAAATGTATCCAGTCACCAAATGATGGTGGACTGGGGGTTGCGGACATTAAACTTTATTATTTGCTATTGACACTCAATGGCAGGGTGACAATCATGTCCCTGCCCTCATTGATCAAAATACCCATGGAATATTGGCATAATGCTTTGAAGTGGACCACCTGAGCAAAGACACAACAGGGGAACACCAATGGGGGTGGGTGACTGGATCTCCAAGGTTACTGCTTTGAAGTGATTCCAGGCCTGAGGTACTATAGGCATCTCCATGTTGGGAGATGTCTGAGTGTCCACACACATAAAAGCCAATGAAAACCTTAGCAAGGAATTCGATATACGCAGATAACATGTTTTCCAGTTCATACACTTAAACATGCAATAGAGGGTTATAAGGACAAACTGAACTCCATTCCGGATGTTAACCCAGTAAAGTATAAACTTACAATGAAGGAAATAAAAGAAAAAGCATATCCACGCTGTATCGTATCCTTTTAGTAAACATCCTCGACCCACTTGCAGCTCTTGTATACAGATGGATAGAGATTTGGCAAGATTGAAGATGACTCCACGCGCTTTAGCAACTTCGCCCAAGTGGCAGCTAATTCAGTTTAAATACTTGTATAGGGCTTACTACAAACCAGATAAGCTGGTCAAGATGACATGACAGAGGGCACGTTTCTGCATGTGATCTGGGAAAACCAGGTGACCCAAGTTTACTGGACCAAAAACCACCGCACTCTGCAGACGGTGAATGATAACACTTTTCCACAATCTTCTAAAAGTGTCATTCTGAGCATTCAGCTGAACTGGGACATACCACAGCAAGTGCTTTTTTAGGTCAAGCCTGTGCAGCGCATGCGCTGCTCTGCGAGGCATGCTGTATTTGAGTATGGACTTCAAGCTCCGCCCACTATCCTCCATATTTTTCATTGGCTTGCGCCATTGTCCTTTGTAAATTCTGACTTCTAATTCGTTAATACGTTTGTTAGTCCCTCCTTAGTACGGCCTTGTCTTCAGTTGTAACTTCCCATGAGGAATGACCCTTTTATTTCTGTTGTTACACATATTGTTTAGCCTGTTGCAAAAAACACAGTTGATGGACAGAATGTAGAACAATGTCATACATTCACCCCAGTACAAAGATCTGGGCCTAAATCCATCGTTTTTTTGCACTCCACACCACCCTGGGTTAGACACTGGCTATATGCAACTCGGCTATGACCCTGTGCCTCATGGGAACAGTCCAGTCCGAACTACCAAGCCATGTCTTTCCCAGACCGGAATCAAGCATCCAAGGACCGGTTTCTGGCTACTAGCCTTCATCAGCCTGGATAGCTTGACTCCAGTGGTGTGGAGAGCCTGGGACTCACGTCTGAGCATACCCAGCCCACTCGGGATGAAAATTGCAAAAAACACAGTTGATGGACAGAATGTAAAACAATGTCATACATTCACCCCAGTACAAAGATCTGGGCCTAAATCCATCGTTTTTTTGCACTCCACACCACCCTGGGTTAGACACTGGCTATATGCAAATCAGCTCTGACCCTGTGCCTCATGGGAACAGTCCAGTCCGAACTACCAAGCCATGTAGTTGTTTAGCCTGTAAGCACTATTTTCTTTTATATGTTTCTCCTACTGCAGGCAGTACTTGCTTTCCTGCAACATTCAGCATGCCATGCGCGCTTTCACTTTCCAAGCAGCCTGAGACTATGGCGGCCGCTTCTTTGCAATGCAATAGGTCTCGCATTTACAAGAGTTTGAGCTACTAGCATTGTAAATGACAATGCTGTTTATTTATGTGGTAATTATCAAAACAGATGAATAAAAGGCATTGTGTTTTACAATGCCAATACCTTAAACTCTTGCAAATGCGAGACCTATTGCATTGCAAACGCTGCATGGGTATGGACTATTGTGTAGTTGTAAAAGTCAATTTATAAAAACTGTGATTGTCCTAAGAAGCACAGGAGGTTATGGAGGGAAATGGTGGGACCCTTTTCAATCTGTATTACCTACATGAAGGGTAATGCTCTGAAAATCCCAGCATGAATCCAGCGCCTGGATACCCTTACAGGGGATTAGCTGAACCTTACAAATCCGAGTTGGTTGATTCATTGATTGAATACTGTATTGCTTCAAGAAATTTGCAAGTGACATCCTGTTGTGCTATGGTTTATGTTGATGATCTTTATTTTCTTGTTAAAACAATAAAAAGGTTACAAAAAAAAAGAATGCAAAGCCTCAGATGATAAGTGCCATCAAGTGCATCTCCAGCTGTCTTCCATTGCTCTGCATCACGGTCATGTGTAAGCATGCCACCGAGTCTGCAGCACATGCCAGGAGCATTTCTCTGACCTTTATATATGACACTGTAATGTAAGTAAGTAAACGTAATTCCTATTTCTAAAGCAAAAACAAGGTTTCAAGGCGCTGGGGGGGCTGTCGGGGAGATTAAGTGAGCTATTGCCCAGAGTCACATGGTGTTGCGCTGAGCTGCCGCCGGCGATCAAACCGTGAGCCCCTGTGCTCCAGAGTCAGCAGCTCTGGCCGCTGCATCACACCTCTCCCTGTTAAATTGTTGCATTACAAATACAGTGCAATACAATACAGTAGAAATCCAGTTTGTGAAATGTGGTTAAAGGCAGAAATGTGTATGAAAATTGGGTTACCACATATTTTTGTCAATCTGAGACTTACTACAGTTTAGCATTGGAGTCCAGACAGTTATTACCTTGTAAAGCGCTCTGATACTCCTGGGTCCAGCAACGCTATATAAAACCTCATAAATAAATAAATAAAATATGGTAATGTGGTACATACTGTGCCGCATGCTATTACTTATTACCCTTTGCCAAACATTATGTCGTAATACCATGTATGCACTTAGGGGCTCATTATGATCGCGGACGGACTTGAGTCCGTCCGCGACCATCGAGGAGGAGGGATCCTCCGCATGGCCTGCGGAGTTACCTCCTCTCCAATTAGGATGTGACCGCCACCCTGGCGGTCACATCCTCTATTTTTAACATTGCGGCGGGTGCAGCTTCAAGCTGCACCCGCCGCAATGTTAAAAATGCATACATTGCATTTGTATGCAGAAAGCGGCAGGCACCGCGCGGTGCCTGCCGATTACTGCATACAAATGCAGGGGGGTACCAGAGGTACTCCCCATGTGCACCTCCCACCCCCCCTTCACCCAGGGGGCCCGCAACGGGCCCCCGCAGTGAAGCTCCATATGCTTTCCCACTGCGGAAAGCCCGCCGTGGAAAAGCATTTCTTTTTGGACATCCTAATATGGCTGGCGGTGTCTGAGAGACACCGCCACCATATTAGGGCTTTTCCGCCGCGGTTGTAAGCCAACCGCGGCGGAAAAGCTGCGGACGTAAACCTGGACCCACCAGCCATCCTAATGTGGCGGTGGGTCTTTGGTGGGTCTGCTGCGGTTTTTCCGTATGCTCCGGGCCGGCGGAGGCTTCCGCCGGCCTGGAGGATACGGAAAAACCGGTATCCTAATCTGCCCCATAATTTCTACATCATATGTTATTACCCAAGAATTTAGTGCAATATTCTAAACTAATTATTGAAACCTATGGACTAGTACTAAACACAACTTGCACCAATTTTAGGGCTCGCTCCTAATAGTCAACTGCAAATTGTAATATTTCCAGCCTAGACACTTTTCACAATGTTTAGTCTGCGTGGAAAAATAATTTGACATATTATTTCTATTTTTTACTGTAGCAGTATAAATTGAGAAACAAACATAAACTTGATACAAACGGGAATTGCTGCAACAGATGGTTTTATTGCAATTACCTCATTGGTCTGGAGTACATCATATAGTGTGATCTGGGCACGATACTAGCCAAGCTGCTGGTGCAAACATTTTTAGTAACATTGTAGTTTTAGATCAGAACTAGTACTTCCATTAGGTGAGGTAAGACAGGCTTAGGGCTCCACCTATTGGTAGGACCAAATTACTACAAAAGTCAAGAAAAGTACTTCTGTTCTGCGTGTGGAACATTCTAGGAGAAAAAATCCTGAAAAGTCTGTGCACCATTCCAGCCACATAAATACCACTTAAATATCAAGGCGTGGGTTCAGACGCTGAACAAAGAGTGAATAAATGTAGACCAGCGGACACGAGCCTCACGTACAGCATGTTTATTTCTCAGTGCACTATATGACAAGTCATTAGTAGGCTGTGGGTGCTTGACAACAAAACCCCACACCAATCCACACAAAAGCTGAATACAAAACATTTTCCATATGGCAGAAAAATCCCCATGAAATACAGAGGAAAAGATTAAATGCATTACTCAAGTATAAAACAATAGGCAAATACACAGACACTGCAGTGTAACCGCTTATCAAAAGCGGACTGCTCTTTTCAATTATTTAGACCAACATGTGTGGTTATTAAATAAACAAGTAAGGCACACACAGGTTCATGGCAATGGATACCCCAGTATGGTAAATAATAGAAGTGGACAACAAACAGTCCCATGCTAGACACTAGGATTATAAATAAAGGTACATTTGTATGGGTAATCACCAACTTGGAGGACATTCTAGCTGCTTTTGGACACATTGTAGCACCGTTAGTTAAGCACCAGTAAGGGTTGTTGATTCTATAGTATTAGAACATATAGAATCAATACAGTCACGCGGAGTCCTGAAATCGCCCAATCCCAAAAACTTTTTAAAAATTGGCTATTTTAACGCCTGTTTTCCATTTTTCATTTTACCTGGATGGCGCCACAGTGCTGAGATACCCCTGTGGGGATGATTCATTGCGCTATATCAAGTTCATGTAACAGAACATCAGAGAGGGTTTGGGATTGGCCAGTACAAGGCGAGGCAACCTTGATAGCGGACCGGGCTCTCGGACCCCTGGTGGGAAGATGAGATCTTGCTGAGTCATGGTTAATTATGATCTTGATTTAGCAATTTTGTAGTTTGTAGAACTGGTGTATTTGTGGGCCTTCCTTGGCTGATGGGCCTTCCTGCTCAGGGAAAAGCCAAAAGTAAAGCAAAGAGGCTTAGCAAGCGCACCAGAGTAAGTGGTATGTAGCCCAAAGAGAAGTCCTTAAGTCACTGATGAAAAGGTATTAGGCTACAGAAGACTAGTGTAGGAAGACTAGAATCAGCTCAGGCACATCCACACCACATCCTATTAGGGTCACAAAGATCTTTAAACAAACCCCTTGACCAATAGTGTTGAATTCCAGCAAGAGGTCATACAGCTATTGTCTACAGCACTAGCAATATTCAGGAAATGTGAACTTCTCTGTCCCAACAATTAACAAACAACAAAAATGTACACTTTTAAAGGATCGATATTACATGAGGAATATTGGTAGCACCATTTTCTCTTAAAGCGTCTAAACACATTTTGTAGAATTATCAACACAGTCATTCAACTGGTAGTTTAAGTGCACAATCACCACCTCAAACACAAGAGTTGGATTCTTCTAACACTTCTTTGCTGAAAGCGAAAGATGAAATGTTGGACGCTAATAATTATCACTGAGGTATGCACAATTTTTGAACAATTAAACACGTTTTCTCAAACTCTTCCCATTCAGAAGCAACGCCATTGAAGACACTATGAATGCAGGAGAGATTTCCACCAATTGAGGAATATTCCCACTTTTCGTTAGCCTTTAATACTTAACCTTACCTTTACTACAGACCTCTGCCTACTTGATGACGTGCACCTTCTTTACCTGCGCGATGTGATCTGTGCTCTGCATATCTGCTATCATCGGCAGGCGGCTCGCTGTGCACTTTCAGCTGCATACACAGGGGCATATTACTTTAGAGTGTAACTTTATCTGCCTTGACTTTACTTGTTATACCTGTGCATGGAATGTGGCTGATCTTGGAAAGTGCATGGGTTGTGTTTGCTGATGTCAGGGGGCAGGAGGTGTGTGAAGTTAGTGTGTCAGAATCCCAGTGTCTTGTCCTATTGTGAAGCTGAGAGTCATGGCGATGCAATATTTGTTTTAGATTTTGCACCCCCACCCCAGGAAAATGCTGGCTCCTTTTGCACACAGATGGCTATGGCTACTTTACCTGCTTTTTAAGCCCTTCTTGGATTCTTCACATCCTAGCCGAGAGTTTGACAACATGTAATTATGTGGACCCTTCCCCCAAATCACCCTCCTTTGCCCCTCCATGAATTCCTGAATGCCAAAAATACCCGGTTGTGGGCTTCTCCTTCAGGTTTATCCAGCTATAGTGGGTACAATCTGACCAAGGTAAATATGTGACCAATGCAAAGTACTGAGGTAATATCATGCTTTTTTTGTATATAAGAGCGGAATTCTCACTCCTCCTTGCATCGCAACAATTCCATGGTTCCTGTTGGTGTATTTCCTCGCCCCTGAATGTTCCAGCCTTCCTGTAATCATCAGTCGAGGAATACCCAGCTGGTTTGTGGCCTCGGTTGTTGCGACTACTATCTCTGTTGGTAGTTGCCTTTTCCTGGACGCCTTCTGGCCTTCATAGACTCTTGCTGCCATCTGTGAGATTTTTAGCTTTTGTTTTTTTTTCCCCAATTGGGACTCCTACTGGAAGACACCCTCTGAGGCTGCTGGAAGGGGTCTCCCTAATCTCTGGCAGACCAACAATGTAAGGCCCTGGGCTCCCCGATCTTGCTTCAGTCAGGGGTCTCTTGCTACGTGTTCTCCCCCTATAGACCTGACAGAAAAAGGGTTGGCGGGGTTAACAATACAACTAAAACCCTAATAAGGTATTCTACTTCTCAGAGAAGTTAAGACGGGTGGGTTTCTCTGAGCCCTAAAAAGCCGGTTCTTTTATCATTTGAGAATACTCCTGGTCATTTTGAGCTAAGCAGGCAGAAGGCCAGCCCAACCATGCTGTGAAGGTGGTGGAGTGGAGTAATACCCAACATATTATGAGATTCCTGCAGGTTTGGTGGGAATTATTTTTACCAAAATTGCTACTATCAGTACAGTTGGATCACTTTGAACAAAACTGCAATTCCGGCTGGCTGCCACGTCATAGTCAAGTGGGGGTGGTTGATAAAATACAAAAAAGTAATGGCCTGAGATAGAGGGAGTTTTATCCCAGGGCATGGGGCAATTGCTGCTTTTTCCTGCTCTGGTCCGCAATAACTCACAGTCAGAAAGCGTCTCATAGAGAGGGCTGGTCATCCAATGTGCATAAACTCTTTGCCCTGTGGTGGATGGGCGGTCGGCAAAAGGTTTTGTAAAGTGGAGCCAGCTAATGACACCCACCAGTTCCCACAACTCTCGTTGAGGCTGGGGAACCAAAGGTTTAGTGGAAGGGGCCACTGCAGATTTTTCGCAGATACCCCGCATCCGTCAACCCTTAAATGACCGTCAGTCTTTACCTCTTTGACTCTTACTTGCCCTGAGAGAAATGTTGGCACAGAATGACCACAGAGTATTTTCTGGTTTAGGGCGGAGGTTGGAGCAGAGGGAATCTATTTATTTGGAGCACTTTTAGAAAAGTGACCTGAACAGTTGCATGCCACATGCTGCAGTGAGCTTTGCCACATAGAAGTTGAAGTCTCTTGGTGTACTCAGTGCTCTCTATCGGCATCAGTAGAGCAGCGCATAGAACCGCACCAAAGTAACGAGCAGAAACAATTTAGAACTCCTTTAAAAACAGGCCTACTTTTCCTAAAACAATAAAGAGAGCATGCAAACAGCCTTACAGCAAGGAAGGAAAAGTGATAAGGCATCTGCAAAAGAGAAATCAGGCTTATCACAGCAAAGGCTTGCGTTCCATGTCTGATTTTTACAAATCCAAGACCCAATCAGGATCCAGTCTCTCTAGAATCCTGAAAGGAATTTTAAAGAATTGACCATGGAAGCTTTCCACTACTTTTTCCATTTTTCTCCCGCACCAGGACTATTCTCGTCAAGAAGAAAAGTTGCTCACTTCACATCTTAAAGTTGTTCAGAGATTTGGACTAAACCTACCGTAGGAGAACCTTCTCTGCTGGTGTGACCAGGCATCATTGTGCTGCTTCTTTTTATTACAAAGAGAGGGATGTCTGATTCTTGCTAAATGTGATCTACTGGTTAGAAAGCTCTTGTGCACTCTAGAGCCTTCCTGCTACCCGTAGGGAATTGTTTTTCTGCCAGTCACCTGTTAGCAAGAGTATACCTATATATGCACTACATATGCTCAATACAAAGCACTTTAATTTACATTTTTGTACATCCTGGATGCTAAAAATCAGTTCTTCTAACTTTGCTATAGAGACCTATCATTTATTTATTTTTTCAAACAGCAATACTTCTCTAAGGCTATCATAGTGCTAGGAACAGCCGCGCAGGATGTATGCCCTAAAACAAACAGAACAACCACCCAGTATAGAACTCCAAAGCCAAAAGATTCTCCCCTCCCAAACAGGCCATTAGAAATTGGGATTTTTCAAAGGATGTCAAGGACCGAACAGATTTCTCAGGAGCATGGCGGATAAGCTTGGACAGAAGAAAGGTGCAACACGTGATATGCGTGATGGATAAAGAAAGTGCTATAAAATGAAATCTTTGCTTCACTGGAAGCCAGTGAAGGCAGCAACAGGCTGACTAGACATCGCCAATCTTGTGAAGCCCAGAGACATCTTTTGCATCTTTCGCAGATGCACTGTCATAGTATAGACATGTGAGCACCATCACTCCATTGACTCAAACATGGTTTTTTGAGGGACCGAAGGGGCAGGACCTTCAGTGGAAGAAGCCAGAGTAAGAAAAATGGGACCATGATTTGCAGTCATTTAAGAATACCTCGTTTGAATAGGACACTCAGCTTTTTTGCCTGGGATCCGTGAGTGGACATAGGGCTAGAGCCTACTAGCCCAACAGGCGTTCACTCCCCACTGTGAGCATCTCAGGCTTATCACCATCCATCTTAATATAGTTTATAACCATTCACTTCTGGATGGAAGGAACGCGACTGACAGGATCTGTAGGAGGATAATGGAATTTCAGCAAAAGCCCCGTATAATCACTGTAGCAAAATGTTAGACATCTGAGTGAACATTTGAACTCCACAGAGGTGATCGGTGTACTTTAATAAAATGGGGAAAATAGCAGAGCCTTGTATGACCAACACATGACAGATCATTTAGCAGAGCAAAAAAGAAGGCGAGCCACTGCCGCAATCCATCCACTAAGGAAAGATCAAAATCATTTCAAGGCAGAGCAGCACTGAGATGGCTGATTTACTGTAGCAACATCGCATGTACTAAGCAGAGATCCAGCAGCATCAGCCATGACTGCTCACCCTCATCCTTTCTCCCTGTATCTAAGTAAGGATGCTAGCAGAGCCATCTCTCTGCTGTGTTTAGAGAGGAAGCCAACTCACAACTATTCAAGAAGGTCAAGAGAGTCAGGAAAATAGGAAAATCGCTTCGCCAGGTGCCCTTTACATAGCGGGCAGGCCTGCTTTGGGCCTGTAGCTCTACGTGTCAATCAGGTCAAGCCAGGCTTTTTAATCAAAGGAGTGATCAGCCACTTTTACAAGCCTCTTCAACAAGGCTTGAGGAAGTAAAACTGTGGATGAATTTAGAAACTGGTGGATAGAGGGGCCATTCATAACCTGTAGAATGGTCACTGGGAAACCTGATCTGAGACGCATCAGAGTGTGGCCGACGTCAACTAGCGTCAGTCGCCAGAGGGATGTAATATCCCTTTCAGGCCTCTCACCTTCACCTGTGGTTCTTCCCTGTCCAGATGAGGATCTAAGGTTTTTATCTACTCTTACATATCATAGACTTGCTCAACAAAATGCTCAGTTCATCACACAATAGTTGTGAGAAAGGTACCACATCTGCATGTGTTATTCTCTGCTGCCTCTCATTCTCAGGTATGTATGACACGTTTTGTTTAAGCCAAGCGCAAACAATGGTATATTTAGATTCACTAGACAGACAACATCTTACTTCTAGGCGCTGAAGGTGCTCTCTCTCATCCGAACAAAGTTATCCAGACTCAAGCACAACACCGCACAATGTGGGGCAAGTGCAGCCTCTAACCCAAAAGTACGCTCCAAGTGAACTGCTCATGTCAAACCCAGACTGACGACAAAAACACTATTCAGAATTTAAGAAACACTCAAGGAAAAAATACTTCAAAAAGTTGCAAAGTCGAAAGATTCAAGTAACTTTAGTAGTTTGGCTTTTAAGGGATGCACAAGAGGATACTGCATGGTGCACACAGAGTGAAGAACCTCTGTGATTTTTTTAAAACTTTTCCAGAGCAGAGACATGTGTCCCATACAATTAATTTGAAAAAACAAAGAAAAAAGACAAGGGCAACTGCCAAGTGACTGAAACGAAAACCTAGCTGCGCGCTGACCCTGGTACGTGACCAATTAGGGAAGACCCTATCCCTGAATCAGGACCAGTCACTCGACGGTCAAGAAGGAGGTTTATGAAGAAGATAACAGTGAGTAGAATGGGTGCAACTTCACCACAATATCCAGATCAGAGGCACACTGCCCAGTAAAGCTAGAAGTCAAATAGGAAAACACAGAATTCCAATGGATGATTAGTGGTCGGCCAAGGACACTAGTGATCATGGATCTGCCTTCCTGCCATTCTCTGGGATCGAGAATTCTGCTGACAGGTTCCCGTCATGGCACTAATGCCGCTCTTCCCAGAAGTGGCTCATGGATGCAAGTCTGGCTTTAAGGAACCATGTGAATGTATGACCATTCCTTCAAGAAAGAAGTAAAAGTGCTACTTATGAACACATTTCTTCCCTAGATTCTAGGATACCCTTCTTTTCTCAATCACACCGATGACTACCTTCACCAGTGACCTCTTCGTTTTTAACTTGTTCAGTCCTGACTCTGCCCTCCTGTTTCTTGACATTACCTATTCCTTCAGTTTAATTGTAACTTTATTTTTGACTTTTTTTGATGTTTCCCCTCTACTATCTGAGCCTTGTAAAGCATGCCTATGCCCATGCTACCTATGTATTTTATTTTATTGTTATCACAAAGCTGCTCTCTGTAACTTTGTAAAGCGCTCTGATACCCACAAGGGTTAAGTCTGCGATATAAAAAACTATCTGAATTAAAATATTAAATTCCACTGTAGTTTCAGACCTTCCATGATCTTGACTGCTTTGTGTATTTCTTGCTAAGGGTGGGCTCCATAATGTGGTTAGTCACAAATTATAAGTCTGAATTTTCTAAAAAGGTAAAATACTTCAATTTCCAAGGCACAGTACATAATCTAGTAGGCAGTAAAATGTCAATTTGCAGTACAGCTCTATACTGCCAATAGCAGTGAACTGGGATTTGCCTCCTCCCAGGTGGAAATAGACTAATTTTCAATAGTTGGGTATGGTGAGGGCTTGGAAACCAAGTTACAAACGATTGAGGGAATTAAAATGAATAGAATTTGAATCCTGTAAATGCGGAAAATATGTACTTGGCCAACAGGGTCTGTGATGAAAAGCAGTGATGGCCCCAACAAGCAAAGTTTTACTATGGTTGAATATCCTGCTTCTCATAGCAGATAAAATCTGAATAACAGGAATGGTGTCACATCTCTAAAATGAAAGATACAATCCGACATTTGGAGAAAAACAGTGGAAAAAGACAGATATCCTTGTGTAGCTGGTGTGGATATGGAGAGAATATCTAGAACAGAGATGCACCCAGTGTGCCATATTAATGCACAACTGTACAGTCAAGATGTCAATGGTATCACAAGACTGGGTGTAAATGCACAAATTTGACATATATTGTATTACGTAGTCTACATTTAGTGTTCCAGGTTGTCATTATATAGTTGAGTCATGTGTGGTCAAGTGCTCTGGTGGACAGAGTTACTACTCGTTGAAATTCCAAGTGAGAGATCTTGCACACAATGTTCCGATTTCGCCGCACTGCTGAGGACGCGTCATTATACAATTCTGATATGAGACTGGGTAAAGTATGATTCTAAAGTCGCTGTCACGCTGGTCAGGAAGAGGGGCCCACAGTGAGTCAACACAACACCAACTGCAATCACGGTATTTTTGGGCGATCAATATCCATCCAACACTAGAGAGCCTCAGAAGAAAGTGAGAAACTGAGGAACAGTAAGAATAACAAAGGGATGATGGCAAGCAATTATTTTAGGGGATACCTTGGGGTGAACAGACAAAACAAAAAATTCTCACAGATAATAGGAGTGTTTTCTTCTGCAAATTTTGCATTCAAAGATAAGCATTAAAAATTGGAATATAGGAAACAAAACCTATTAGCAAGGTGTAGATTTAGGTAATATCAAACATGCTAACTTCATCTTGAACGGGACGCACCCGTGCATGAGTGTGACCATGGAGAAGTCTTTGAGGAGGGTACGCTGCAAAGACAGCCCCTGAAACGCCACCGCCATCAAGTGATGCACCTGCAGGGCGCAGGCGAGCCATCTGTCGGCTCCTAGGAATGTCCATATGCTCCTGCCCATTGCATCACTTCCTGCGCCGGGTCTCCCGATTGTCCAGCAGTGAGGAGAAGACGTGGTACGGGTAGTGCCTCTGCCAGTGTCCTGAGCGCTTGATTTTGGTGCTTGAAGGGATGATAGCGCCCAAGGTTTCCTGCCCCGAGCCTGGTTCAGTGGAAGTAGATGGATCTGGAATAGCAATGTGGAAAATATGCTTTTTATGATCAAAGGAAGAATGGATTGTATGAACTACCACACTAGTTAGAAGAAGACTGTGAGAGATAACTAAGGAGAGGTTTAACAAGGACAGGAAAGGCTATTGACGAAGTATTAGGGGCAACAGGTCTTTGTAGAAAGAGCCTCAAGGAGAGATAGAGAAACAACACAATAGCTTTATTGCAGGCTATCTAACAGTTTTCAGAACATGTTTTATTTGCATTCTGAGCACAATAGCGTGTTAAGAACAAGTGAGATAAAACAAAAAGGAAGAAAGTTCCAAACAATTAAAAAAAATTTACAGTTAAATTACAAAAACCCCAAATACAAAGTGCTTAAATATTGCAAAATTGCAACATAACCTAATAAAGTGAGCTACACCTAAGAATTTTTATCAAGCAGTTGCATAAATGATATCAAAGGTTTCCTAAGTGTCTTTACATATGCGGGCCTACCTAAGCAGTGGGCGAGAGGAGGGTGACAGTAAGCACACAAGGGAATAGGGGCGGAGAGAACAGAAAAGAAACAAGCATTCATCAAACCAGTTAGGACTGGCTTTGATTTGCTAACACACGGAAACAGCATGTGTGGATGCCTATCAGTTTAAGCGGTAACTCATATCTATATTTGAAGCCTCTGTCATTGACTCCTGAACCTTGTCATTTCAACAGATTTTATCGTTGACCTTCCACCCTCAGAATGGAACCATGTGATAATAGTTGCAGGGGGCACCTTTTAAAGTATATCTAATTTCCTCCTCTGTTGAAACTACCAATGTCTGAGGAAATACCTAATGCTCCCTTACATATATTTTTGCTTTTCGCGGACTGCCTCATACTATCATCTCTGATAGAGGTACTGAAAATCTATCATTCTTTGAGAAAGCTTTGTGTTGGGCATTGGAGGCTGAACAAGCTTCATCTTTGGATTACCACTACTGTCTAATGGAAAAAAACAGCAAACTAATCAGAGTTTAGAGTAATATCTACAGTGCTACTGTAATGTAACTGAAGACAATTGGACTTCTTATTTGGCAATTTCAGAATTGTATTACAATAATGCAACTCAGAGTGCTACTCAAGTTTCTCCATTCTTTTGTATGCAAGATTTTTATCAAATACATATTTAATCTTATTCTTGTACTAACCTGTTGGTACCAGCACCTACTGAATATTTTTGTTAATTGCAAATGCAGAGACAACTTGTTTTACACAGAGTCCACATCACTCACATAGCAGCATAAATATGGTGATGAATAAAGATCAAATTCAGTTTCCTTTTGACCTTAAGAGAAAGTTTGTCTGTGCTCTTGTTTCCTTCCAGTTCATACTTTGACAATCAATTTTTGGCCACGATTGTTTGGGCCTTTCGTGATAACTCATCAATCAATGCTGTTACTTTCCGGGTGAAATCGCTTTGTACCTGGAAGATTCATTCTGCTTTTTTATTCTTCTCCACTGAAGCCATATGTCTGTGAGCCATATTTTCGACTTGCATCTGAACCTCCACCTGATATGGGACAAGTAAATCTGTGCGACTCTGAAGGTTTCAGGTTGGATTCAATATCTGATCCAATGGAAGGATTATCCTCCTAGTGAGCTTTCTTAGGAGGTGCTTCTTCTTTTTATATTCCTGTTCTGGTTCACTGTTTCTTCCAAATGAACCATGATGAATGTAGAGCACGAGGCGCAGGGCACAGTGTTGCATTCATACAGGTTCTAGTGTAGAGCACAGTATACAGAAATCATCTCAGACCAGATGGCTTCGCATGACTTCAGAAGGTGAAGAAGTTTCTCATACGCTTCATCTCAGCGTGTGGCCCTTTTGAACTAAGGATGGCCATTCTCGTCACTTAGATCTTTCCTGTGATTTTGCACTTGTGGTGACCAGAAGGTGTTTCCTATAAGTCATGTCTTGTGCGAAAGACAGCAACAGGACTCCAGAGCTCTGTGAGGGGTGGAGGTTGTTAAAATTGAGCTTCTTCTTCAAGATAGAACAAATGCCATCAGGTCTTGGGAAGTCCATGGACCAATGTCAGAGTATTCCAATCCAAGGTGTAGCAGAGTCTATCTCTATAACACCTCTCAACAATCTATGCACACCTTGGACTCACATACCATTGTCACCGGGGTGTACAGGACCAACATTCATCCATTTCGGTCACACCTAATGTGTGAGTCTTAAGAAGAATGCAATATTTCCTCACAAGATGAGTAGTAAGAGGTGTACTCTTTTGCGACTGTTCTATCTAGTCCCATGTTCCTTGTGCATTTTTAGAAGAGTGGAGTGGTAAACTGTATTAAGCGTAGCTGAGAGGATTAGTAAGTGAGTGTAACCTTTATCCAGGACTCATAAAACATCATTCACCATTTACAGCATCAAGTCTCTATGGTGAATCGCGACTAAAGATTGTTGAATAATTCATTTTTTTAGCTTTTGCAGTTTTAGCTGTGTAGCTATACAGCTTCCTGGAAATGTTTGGTAGCAGAGGTTTGTCATAGGGCAGAAATTGATTGGATTTACTGGATCTACTCCAAGTTCTTCTTTTGCAATAGGGGTTACCTGACTACATTTTAAAGAACAATGGACCATACACACTGTCACAGGGAAGCCTTCATCACTGTATGCAGAAAAGAGCCACATACGTGCCTGTGCCTTTAAGAAGAGTGTTGTGCATGCCTAAAGTTGGTTATGTCTATAAGCACTCTGAGTGCTCTTTTTTTAAATATGTAGGTAAATATGAGGTGACTCTTCCAGCCAATGTAGAGACAGTGGTGTGTTTCTTTTCTCTGACTCAGTGCATGGATCTTTTGAGTATTCAATTCATCAATACTTCAAGGAGAGCATAAGGGCTTTGGACCTAGTGGAATAGAAGTCAAAGGTGTGTAAGGTACTATATTTACACAGTTTTTTTTAATAGAATTTTATCTAGCAAGTATCCGAGTGCTTTACATGAGCACCAGTTTCATTACAGAAGCACACATTCCTTTTTGTTAGGCACGGGCAGAATACGTGATTTGCCCAGAATCACAGGATGTTGAGCATCGTTGCCGAGACTCGAATCCAGTTCCCCAGCTTTGAGGTCGACCGCTCTAGCCGTAAGGCTACATCTCTAAGTGCACGGGCTTTTTATTAAAAAAAAATTGGCTTCTAGCAGGTATCCAACCAAATGTGTGAAACAATTCAGATTTTGCCTTTTGCTCCATATCTTTGAATTTATCTACCCGAAACTGACTTTTTCGACTGGACCTCATTATTATTATTATTATTAGTGTATTTTGTAAAGCGCGCAGCTGACCCAATGGGGCATCCCGGCGCTAATGGATATGGCAACAGTAATTGTGAGGTATGTTGTTTAAAGGCCAAAAAGGTGGGTCTTGAGAGATTTACGGAATGCTGGTTCTGTCAGACATGCCCGTAGGGATAATGGAAGTTTATTCCAGCGCTGAGAAGCGCCGACTTCAAACGATTTCCCCCCTGATCGGGGTTTTAAAAAAATCTAGGTGTGACAAGAAGAAGTTGGGAATTCGAGCGCAACGTTCTGGAGTTGTGGTAGGGACGAAGGCTAGACTTCAGGTGGGCTGGTCCTTTACCCTTCATGGCTCTGTAAGCCAGGACCATGGCTTTAAACTTGCATCTCTTGGCAATGGGGAGCCAATGAAGTCTGCGAAGGTATGGGGTAATATGTTGTCTGGGGGGAATTCCTTCAACAAGACGGGCTGCAGCATTTTGTACAGTCTGAAGTTTGTTACATAGACCAGCCGTAAGGCCTAGGTAGAGCGCATTTGCATAATCGAGATGGGAGATTATCAGAGCGTGATAATCGGCAGTCGGTAGGTAGATAGTTGATAAGCCTTTTTATTGTTTTCATCTTGGAAAAACAGGAAGCTGTTACTGTTTGCACCTGGGCACTAAAAGAGAGGTGACTATCCCAGCGAACCCCTAGGTTCCTGACTGAATCTTTTGGTATGGGGGCTTGACTCAAGTCTTCCGGCCACCATAGGCTAGAATCCAAGGGGGATGGTGAGTTGAAGAACAACATATCCGTTTTTCCAGCGTTGAGTCTCAAAGAGTTAGAGTCCATCCATTTCGATATCTCCCTGAGACATGATTTCAGGGGATCGAATGCCGAATCAGTGGGCTCATCAAAGGTGAAAAGAAGCTGAATGTCATCAGCGCATGAAGATGATTTCACACCGGTCTGGGCAATCATTTCAGCAAGAGGGCTAAAATATACATTGAAGAGTAGCGGGCTCAGGGAAGAACCCTGGGGAACCCCCCATTTGAGTGGTCTAGCGAAGGATGTATAAGGGGGGTATATACCTGCTGAGTGCGATCAGATAAAAAAGAAGAGATCCACTTCAGTACGGTACCGCCTATGCCCAGGGACCTTAACCTCTTCAGCAGAATCTTGTGAGAGACGGTGTCAAATGCTGCTGATAGATCCAGCAGCACTAACACCGCCCTCGACCCGCGGTCCAGCGTCCATCTCACCGAGTCAGCCATTTCGATCAGGGCTGACTCCGTGCTGTGGCCGGACCGAAAGCCATGCTGAGAGTCATGCAGCAGGCCATGAGACTCAATAAAATTGGCAAGCTGACAATGGGCCAATTTTTCCAGGATTTTTGCTGGTGCCTACAAAAGGGATATTGGCCTGTAGTTGCTTGGGTTGTCTGGGTCCACGTTGGGCTTTTTCAAAATGGGAACTAAGGAAGCATGCTTCCATTTATCAGGGAACCTACCTGTTCTCAAGGAGTCATTCCAAATGGAGTTAAGAAAAGGATTGAGTAGAACAGCCAGAGCCTTATATTGCTTCGCCGGCCAGGGATCATTAGGTGATCCAGATTTACATTTAAGTAATTCTGCAAGAGTGTCTTCTTCTGATAGGTCTAGAAATTCTAAGAAGACAGGGGACAGCGAATTCGGAATAGTCAGTTCCTCCTCCAAATTTGAGGAGTCAGTTCTGGGGAAGGAGGCATATATAGTTTCTATTTTCAACTGCTGATCCAATTAATAATCAATGTATATCATCTAAAATGTCAATTTACAACCAAATCAAATACCATTATTGCTTGATAACAGTGAACTGTTTTGGTAAGTCATATTTGATTTAAACACGTCGTACTGATTAAAATGCGACAAATAGAAGAAATATGATATCGATGTTATGAGAGGTGCTTTATAGTTTTTTATCAAAGTGTTTAAACGGTTTAGAATTATTGTGCAATAATAGTGACGTTGTATGGTATCAATAGACTCCTAAAAAGAACTTGTTTTTATAGTCCGTATTATTGTCATACTTTTCTTTACTTGAAAGAAGACGTGTGTTATTCATTATTTGAAAAACACCCCTAGAGAATCATTTATGAAGGCAGTGTACAATATAAAAAACAATGTGAAGTCTAAAAAAGTAGGAGTAACCCCACTGGGCACAGTAATGGGAAAAAGCAGATTTGCTCAGGCTGTGATGCAACAGCAAGTCAGCGCGTCATTGACCATGTGTCATAGAGAGTTTCAAATATTTTACGCCATTCAAGAAAAAGGCACTGGATCTAATAAGCGACAACAGACCTTTGGCTGGAATAGTTATGGTGAGCCTTAGCACCAGATCCTAGGCAAGGAAAGGTATCAGCAGTCCCACAGCCCAGGCAGAAATGTTCTGGATTGTCCCAAGGTTTCATTGTATTTTCACAAACTGTACACCACTGACACAATGACTGACCAGTTTTCTCAGGGTATTGGACCTCCAGCACTGATTGACCCCTATACAGGTCATAGATCTGAGCGTCACCCACATATTGGAGAGGCTGCATGTCATGGCTGCCCAGCCAGTCACTTAGACTCCTTACAAGTCCTCTTAACATTGCTGATGTCACTGAGCTGTTTGACTGTCCGGATCCATGTATTGGGCCAGTAGATTCTGCCAGGGGTTGGCTACCCACTACTAGAAAATCAAGGGAATAGGTCCTGAGTAGTTTTAATTGGTTTTCAGTGTTATGTGATAATCACAGATAAAAGCAATATTCTCTAAGAACAAGAAAGTTTACACGTACACAAATTTCTGGCCATATGATGCAGAGCACAATGCATCCTGTTACATTTCTTACAACGCACCACTACGATTAACGAAGATCTGGTAGCTGAATCTGTTCTGTGTACTATTCGTGATTCTGTGTCTATGCAGCTATAATCAACATGCTACTGTGAGCTGCCAATGGATCTGGAACTGGCGGCTTCCTCCTTACCGCACACTACAACCTTACAACCAAAAACAACAACTGTCAAGATTAAAATTATTGGTAAAGAGTGCCAGTGTCAAAAGAACCATCCAGTGCAGAAAAAACAAGAGTTCTCTTTACCCAACTCTGAAATCTCTTACAATAACCAACAAAAGTATTTTATGGCTTTCTCTGATGATGTCAACTGGAGTTTTGAGATGCAGTGACATCATCCACTGGACGGCCCTTTTAAATACCTCATGAGTGCAGCCCGTTTGCCTGTCCATATGTGAAGATGGCTTTTGCCTGGTGTCTCCGCGTGTAATATGTGTGTTCCCGACATGGTGCTGGGCATGGCATGAAACATATGTGTGCCAGAAGAGTTCTGGCCATTCACATCAGTGGTCTGGAGATGCCTTACAATGGAAACAAGAGTTCATCAGACGATGTAGAAATGAAAGCCTGTAGGTGTCGTGTCCATATGACAACCTGCTCCTCAATTAATCATTCAAGAAGGATTTTTATGTATTCTGGTGCGGAAGTCCCTTCTCACAAGTCTCTTGACCTCTACCCTACCTGATTATAGCATATTTCTCAGCAGTGGAGTGCTAGACTTTTCTGGGTGTTTTGGATTCACCCAAAATGGAACTTATTTTAGCTTGAGCAACTATCAGCCCTTTTCCACATCAGCACACAGTTTCTGTTGCACACTACTGATCATGTAGTGCAGCAGAGGCCTTTTTAATGAATATTAATTTGGGGGATTGCCGACTAGCTCTCCTTGGTAGGTCTATGTTGTAGGTCATGAGTGGTTCCCCTCAGGCAACCTTGATTGCACCTGTGTCTGGTTGGTCAACATGTTGGGTGGGATACCCATATGGGGTCCCCTGGGTGAATGCACCCCTAAAGTTATAGAGTGGTCCGTAGGGTCAGTGGTAGCCAGATTTAGCTGTCTCCTCTCTTCCTATATGTCTCCTGCTCTTCTCCTTAAGATTCCTTCTTCCCTTTGGAATTTATTCTGAGGCCAAGGGCATTGTTTGATTCTGGAAAATCATACTGAAGAAGGATGCTTTGTTGCAATTGGCTAAAGCTGAATCAGTTCCAGCAGGTCTTAGTTCAGCAACACTCGAGAGCAACAGTTGAACATTCACGGTGGCCTGAGGTGTGTCGCGTCACAGCCTCTACAGCATGACGTGGGCACCTGCGGTTCCCCAGTAGCCTCTAATTTGTATTGGCACCAGAAACCGAGAACCTTAAAAGGGAAGTTGAGAGTTCTGGAACCTCAAAAGTATAGAGTTTCACCTACTGATGGGTGCCATAGACTATGGCTATCAAACATAAAAATGCATTTCACTGTGATTTGTAACCCTAAAAATGTAGGGCATCTTGCTCCTGTTACCGAAGTGAGACTCACCCTGCCCCGAATGAATGTAATAATTTTGTGAGCCAAGGAAGCTGACTACAGCAGGATTATGGCTATTCATTGCAGCAATCTATCCTTCTACATGGACAGACTTCCGCGTTGCCGCTTACTTGTGACCCCTAAGACTATGCAACCACTGCCTGGCAACTTGGGCTTCAGATGGTGGCCCTAGCTGCTCCCTACTCACAGAGGATCACCAGGTGGTTAGGTATCGAACCGGGCTAAATCTAACCTTACTAGCACTGCTTGACTGCTAGGCGGGAACTTTCCCTGTTTATGTATCTCTGGTCCACAGGCGTTAGTCTAGAACACAGCTCAGTAACAACGTAACCCTAGATATGCCATCAGAAGACTACCCAATGTACAGGACATATTATAGTTACTGAGCATGTTTCTCCGCCACACTATCCTCCAAAACTAAACCTTTATGGGAGCCTTCACTCGTTCCATCCCACTTAAAGCCGAGGGCATTACTGGTGCTTCTGTACTTCTTCGGACCATTACAGAAGGCACACGCAGAGAGAGGAAAAAAAGATGTAGATAGGGAGAGGACAAGGGGAGAAGCATGGCTGTTTTAGATATTTTTGCCAGGGCTACTTATGGTTTCTTCTCTGGCTCTGGCAGCCCTAACAGAGAGCCAAAGGGCCATTGGGTGGTTAGCACAGTGACAGAGCCTGGAAAGTATGACACAAACTCCACACACCTCCCAGCCAAAATAAAGGGTCTAATTTAGATATCGGTGGACGGGTTACTACGTCACAATGGGGATGGATATCCAGTCCACTGAAATCTAAATCCCATAATATCCTATCGGATTTGGATTTCAGTGGACAGGATATCCGTCCCCATTGTGATGAAATAACCCATCCACCGATATCTAAATCAGGCCATAAGTATTTGAGTGCCAGGGCCAACCACCAAGAATCACCAATACAATTTAAGCAGCGCTCACCGTGGATTCCAATCATATGCTCCAGAATTAATACTCTTTCAGCCAAGATCTTCAATGCCTCCCGCAGCTGCTGAACTCCTTCGCCCTGAAAATAAAAACATGTTTACACCTTGATGTTTATATATGGCCACTTAGGACATGTTCAGACATATTGCCTTGCATACCATCTACAGGTGGCAATGTGAGGTCTGTGTTGATCCTCGGTCGACCCAGTAATTGGTCCGGCACATGCATGTCCAATGAGCGCCCTAGACCAGTGGTTCATAGCCTTTTGACTTCTGTTAATCATTACTGAAATCAAGGGACCCCCGCATGGATCATTATTGGAATTAGGAGACCTGCTTTGAGTATTTATTGAAATTCTGGGATCCCGGGCTAAGCAATTGAAATGAAATGAAATGAAAATGTGACTTGTAGAGCGCTGCAGCTGCCCTGAGGCGTCCAGGGCAGCTGGAACAATAAACAAAACTATAGGAATAAGCAATCATCAAACACATACACAAACCTTGAAATATTTCATTTAATTCAAAATGAAATATATAAAAAACTATTAAATATTAATGGGAAGGTTGGAGCTCTTCTAAATTCAATTGAGGCCACCACCGTCTATATTATATTCTCTTCAGTGCACTTGCACTACTTCTACCAATTAATATGAGGATAAAAACTTAATTTTTAACTTTCAATTTCAAAATAATTCACATTTACAGAACGTTTTACAATTTGGAATTGTACTTTTGTATTTATACACACTTTATTAATCTGTTAATATTCTTTCATTTTCTAAGCAGTCGTGGATCCCCTGAGTAATGATCCCTGGATCACGGGTTAAGAATCGCTGCCTTAGACTTAAGGGCTCTTTCACACAGCAGACTTAGGGGGTGTCACCTGTGTCTTGGGTCTATAATCTGGTAAGAGGGCACTTCACAACTCGTATAATTCTCGGTAGCAGGGTATAAAGGTATAATACCCCGCAGTTGCACTATCCTATAGGGCTTATACGAATAAGCGTAGATCCAGGTTGTCTTCATAGAAGTCAAATATAACTATAATGCAAGTAGTAAATTCTGCCCACTACCCAAACTTTTCTATGAACCACAATACATGCACATGTGCTAAATGCAATATTTCCCATGCCTCGTTGCCCACCCACAGCCCTGTTGAAGCATATAGTTCCAGTCCAACTTTACTCTTACCCAGGGCTGCTGCCTACCGAAGAAGTCTACACATCTTACCTCTGTCCCTTTCTCTCCGTCTTCACCTTTCATGCCAGGTTCACCCTGTGGACATAAAGTATTCAGCTTTACTACCGAGAAGACACTTATTTCATTATTTCATGATCATGTTTTGTTAGGCAAAAATCTTATTCAAAAGACTCAATGGATATGGAGAACATTAAGCACTGAGTGGTGAAAATAGCACAAGTACAGTAATTCGATAAAAGCATAGCTTAAAGGGAAAGATTCAGCCAACCAGCATCCTTGCTTGTAACAAATAGCACAAACGTGTTGTTTCAACGCTTGCTCAAAAGTAATCTTCAAAATTAAATTACGCAGCAGTTCTTTCTAATTGTTTCTACAGGTCTTGGCAATAAATTTGCTCAGGCCTTAAATGAGTCAATTAAGTATTTGTTACATAACAACATAACATGTGTATTTGTAAAGGGCGCATTCACCCAGAGGTCTCTTGGCGCTCAATAACAGTTGTTCATTGTTACCCAAATCAATGGTACTCATTTTATCGACCTCAGATGGATGAAAGGCTGAGTGGACCCGCCGGGATTGAACCTGTGACCGTGAGGTCAAACACAGGCCCCTGCAATGGACGCACTAGTCCACTGAGCCACCAGACCCGGTTATATGCACCCGAAGGTCTCTTGCTACTGAGACTGGAACGCCTGAGGTTAAAAGTGACACAAATCCGGTCACGCAGCAGGACAAGGAGCGTCGGGAAGAGAGACTAACAAACCCGCTGACCTTAGGGTACTCTCTGTGGTTGTAGATCTGACGTAGGGAGACACGGAGCCCTGGCCAGTGGCTGGCTGCTAAGAGGAAACAAGCATCGGCTAAAGCAATAGACCAGGCTCTACTGTGGCTACAACCACAAGCACACTCATGTCTTTCTTTCAAAATGCTTTATTCGGTATATGAAATATAACCATATAGCAAACAAAATAAATGTATACATTACATTGCATTTAAAAGAATGTAAGCGCCATACTGTACAGGGCATAAGGTTAGTCAAGTAGATTTAAACATTTTACAGGTGTACAATTTCACATATAATCAATTTTACCATGTTGTGAATAGATGTTTTACGTCAATTTCATAAGGACACTAATATAAGACTCGTCTAAGTATACAATCTCAATTTGGAAAGTGCTATTTTTAAAATGACCTATGCTAATGGTATTAGTGCAAAATTCATCTAGAATATACAATTCTAATGTGAAAAAATGCAATGTTAAAGTGGCCTGTGCTTGTAACAGTATAAAAATTAAAACATTTCTCTTGGTAAATGTTACAGAAATCAGATAATTCATTTTCACATAATAATTGATTTCCTTTTAAAAATACATTTTAAAATATAAGTAGCTACATAAAAACATATATCCGTACTATTCAGTTCAAACATTAACCGCAGAGCATCTTTAGTTGTTCTTTTGTTATATTTTAAAAAAATGGGCTTTAAAAACAATTTCCTTAAAAAAGTATAAAATTTACAAAAAAGCATAAAATGGCAACAACTCTGTTTAGATACCCCATCGCATGGGCAAGGTAAGGTGCTATTCCGTCCGATATTAGAGAAATACACTAGGTGGTGCACAGTGCCTAATCTCAACCGTGTTAAAACAAAACGGTGGGAGCTTCTTGTGACAACTGTCAAATATCGCTGGAATCCTTTTTTAGCACTATGTTCTTGATAAAATACATATGTGCGTTGATTTGCGTATTCAACAACCCTAACCTTCTCGACATATTCTGAAAAGGATTTCTTCAGCTCCTTTTTTGCGAAGGGAACATCGTGTTCCATATTTAAAAAAGGGTCCAGATCAAAAACTGACTTGTACCAGAACCGGATGTACCTGAGCCAAGGGATACGCATACAGTGTTCCAATTTTAGGCAATCTTTAATTACACCTTGGGTAAACTCTGTTTCGGGCGTGAACCATATAGACCGCCATAGGGACAGTGGGCGTAGGGCAGCTAAATCCCTAATAAAATGTAAGCCCACATCCTTGTGGATGATCTCAATGGAGGCAGGTGCAGAGGTACATAGTAAGCGGTTTAGGAAAAGGTTTTCCTGATGTTGAATCAACCTGCAACTATTGATGTTATGTCCCCACACACCTGCCCCATACAGTGCAGATGACAAGCACCTCATTATGTAGATGTGGATCATCTCTTTTATTCTACGGTTCCCCAATTTAGCGGCAAATCTGAAGACACTGTTGGTGTTCCTAATCATTTTTAACTGGACACTCTCTTGTTCACTGGTCCATCCCCCATCACCTGAAAAAGTGATCCCAAGGTAGCAATATTTTTTGACATTTTCTAAAAAGAAGATCTTATTTAGTTTAGTTTTCTTCCCGCATGTCATTGTGAAAGTTTTATCCTTATTGATTATCAATTTCCGTTTAGCTATAAACGTATGAAAATTGTCAATAAGGCGTTGCAGTCCATTTTGTGTACGTGATAAAAGGACCGCATCATATGCATAAAGCAGAATTGGGATAGGCTTACCATCAATTAAAGGTGCATCCACGGCGGACGTTCTGAGTTTTGCATCTATCTCATTTATAAACAGAGAAAATAAAAGAGGTGCTAAAACGCATCCTTGCCTTATGCCTCTGTTAACTTTAAAATAAGGGGTGCATTCGCCGGCCAGACCATAACGCACCTTACATGTCAATGTTTCATATAGTCTGGCCAGGAAATAAATGATCTCTTTTGGTGCACCCATGTCTAATAAAACAGGCCATAAAAGTGAGTGTTCAACCAAATCAAAAGCAGAGCTTAAGTCGGCAAAACATAAAAAAAGATTTCCTTCCTTAACTATTCTATATTTGTTAATGATAAGATCAAGGTTGACGCATTGCTCCATCGTACCAATCCCCTTCCTGAATCCATACTGTACTGGTGATAAAATAGATTCCTCCTCTGCCCATGTTTCTAATCTGTCTAGGAGGACCCTACTTAGTACTTTGATTGACGAATTAAGGAGGGAGATGGGACGGTAGTTGCATGAGTCCGACCTGGAACCCTTTTTAAAAAGGGGTACAATAATTGATTGGCCCCAGGTTTGTGGAAAATCAAATTCAATTGCGGCATTAAAGAATCGTGTTAAGATGGGTGCCCATAAGTCCATTTCATGTTTATATAGATCTACCGGCACACCATCAGGCCCAGGTGCCTTGCCACCGTTGCTCTTCTTACGTCCTGCCTGTACCCCATCCAAAGTAATGTGTAACGAAGTGGTTGGCCAAGTACAAGTCTCTAAAAACAGCCCATCAGAGTTAAAAACCTTAGAAAAGTGCTCTATCCAAGTATTGCAGTTAATGTTGGAAGATACAACAGGTGTCATTCTTTAGGAAAGGGCAATTGATTATCTCCCACAAGAGTTTGCTATTTTTTGTAGTTGCAGCCATATCTAAATTTTGCCATGCCTCGTCTTGTAGCTGTTTTTTCCTTAACTCTAGCGTAATTTTGTAAGCATGCCGCTTCTCCCTAACTTCTTCCAAGACTCTCGGTTTTATTGACAATACATGTTTTAATGAGGTCAAAGCTTGCATACAATCCTTATTAAACCAACCCAATTGTCTGTCCCTGTGTTTATGATTCTTTACAGTTAGCAATCTTTCTACTGTTGCATTTATCTTGCTAATCATAGATAACACAGTTCCTGGGGTAGTCACGTCTTTAAGACAATAACTTATTTCGGCACCACATTTAGCGTTTACCTCTACCAGAAATTTATTAGGGTTGATTTTGGCCCACTTAATTCTTGGACCATTCGGTCTAGAGGCCGTGATGTCCTGCGTCGGTTTACTATAAGTTAGGGTTTTACGTCCCCATCCTAATAATGTCAGAATTATGCTATTGTGATCACTCAGTACTTGTTCGACGATCCATAAGTCACGGTAGGCCGTACCACTTGGAATTAATATGTGATCAATGTTAGAGTAGGAATCCCTACCTTTAAAGGTAGGGCACCTAATATTGCCCCTTTTTTTTAACAATCCAATAATTCTAGATCTAATTTGGCGACTAGGTTGTTCAATGCCAATCCATATGTATTGTGTGGGAAGTGGTTCTCGGTAGTATTACTTCTATCGTCATGGTCATAGGTAGTACCACAGATCCCCTTTTGGGCGTCTTTGCAAACTTGCAAATTAAAATCTCCTGCCCAGAGAATGGCTGGGGGATCCTTATGACCTACAAGAAGTTCATCTAGTGCTCTATCTATGTCTTGTACCACAGAACCTCTGCTAGCATCAAAAATGTTATTATAAAAATTAACAATAACTAAAGTGTTGGCTTTATGATGCTCAAGGAAGGCCCAACCTCTAGGCATTTACCTAGATTAAATTCTGTAAGCCCAGTAGATATCAGGGTCAACAAACCGCCCTTGGCCCTACCTGCGACGGAGTTTACGCCATTTATATAAAAACATGTATAGCCTTCGACTGTAATTTGGTCTCTATACCATGTCTCTCGAAGACATATTATGTCGTGCCCTTGTGCGATAAAATCATTCCAAACAGGAGTATTGAATTTACCATTTATGCCTGCTATATTCCAGGTAGTAACGTTTAGTCCATCTCCAGTGACGTGAACTGTTTGATGCGAGGATAATGGTATTGGATTTATGAATTGGGTAGTATCAGTTGCTGCCGTATTATTATATTCTGGCGGAATTTTAGCCTCTGAACTGCCATTTAATTCTGGCATACATTGATTTCTACCCAAGTAATAGGGAGAATCTGCATTCTGTACAATATCTTTTATCCTAGTCCTTCCCTTTGCTATTTTATCCTCCACGGTACCCAGATGTGGCATATTCACATCCTGCCCTACCTCCTGACCTACATCCTGATCGTCCCTTAACCTGTCTAATTGTACTACATGCTGTATACCCCTCCCAACCATTTTATCATCCATCAGTACTCCAACCACAGGAAAAACCTGTTTCTTATCAGATATTTCCTTACTACCTAACCCCTGAGGCTCTGTAGAATGTTGCAGTCAGTCTACCCCCTCTAAATCTGTAAAGGGGTCAAATCGATTTGACTGGGGTAGTTGGAACATCACCCTGTCAAAAGGATTTGTTACACATGGTTTCCTTCTGTATGCATGGTGCGGGGGGAATGATGGACGGTTTACGCCAGGGTAAAAGTAATTTAGATCCAAAATTTGAATGTTCCCCTCTCTGCCAAACCTTGGTTCCCTGCGAATGAAGTCTACTACCCAGGGATCCTTGAAATTCACGATGACGCAGTCGCCTTCTAGGTTCTTAACATTGTTCCCTACCCAACTCACCCTCCTAACATTTAGTATCTCTGTGTTAGAAAAGGGAGGGAGCGTTTTATTTTTGTCAAGCCAGAAGATGGTTTTATTTTTCAATTCCCTATGTGTTTCAGTTTTCTCAGTCCCAATCCCACGAACTCCCACCAGGATAATCGTGTAGGGTACTGCTTCCGGGGGAAGATTTACCCAGGGTAATTGTTGGGAAATACGCTTATTGCTAATATGACCCCGCCCATTAATCTGGCTTTCATTTGTATGTACACGCAATTCTAGTTGCTTCTTAGACACTGCACCTGCCCCCAAAACCTTGTCCCCAGTGGACTTTATTAGATTAGCCTCTACCGGCCGTTTTTTAACACCGGTTTGGGCAGGTTGAATGACGGGGTTTGCAATGGTGTTAATTTGCATCACCCCGCCGTTCTTAGGATCAATGATTGATGGGACAGTGGCGGATGATATAGCCTTTGGGTTCTTCAGGGATTTTGTTATAGTGTCCAATGTAGTTGTATTTCCAATAACTAATTTTTCTAGGTCATCTAATTTAGAATTAATCCTTTTTGTCCTTTCAATCAATGGCAACATCAAGGATTTAAGTATTTTCTCCATATTCTCTAGGAGCGCCTCATTAGTACAACATTGGGTGGCTAGTTGAGGTTTATCTATAACAGCTGTGGGTGAACAGAAAGGCAGCGCAGGCTGCCAGGGTGTCTGTTTTAACTTTTGGCTACAACGCCCGTTCGTGGGCTGCCCCTTCTTTTTCTTTTACCTGATGGACCAGTAGTTGTAGTGTTTGTAGTTACTTCTGGCACAATATCGACATGTATGGGGCTAGCAGGTGATAGTAAAAGCGATGATGAAATTGGGGAGAGGGGTGGTGGTACACTACCCCGCGAGGTGCAAGAACCTAAACTAATGGGTGTTGAGTTTAGTAGGGAGCATGCCTCGATATTGTCTGGTTCCTCCTGTGTGAAACTAAGTTTTGGACTCAAGGAAATAGGCGAAACTTTACCTTTGGGTCGTTCTGGGGTGACAACTGACCCGATCTTGCCCAGTGAGGAATGTTTCCCAGTTAAGAGATCTATTGACAGTCGCTTCTCGGCGAGTGCTATCTCTTTTCCTAAAACCACAGTAGCCCGTGTAATAAACTGGTCAATAGTGCCTGTAACCACACCTCCCATTGTGGCTATAGCCACCTGGCGGCCCTTCCTAGCCGGTCGGACCATTATACCTCCGAGTATTCCACTACCGACTAGCAGAAATAAATGAAATAATCAGTATGGTATTTACGTATTTCCTATAGGCAGAGTCTTTACTCGAAGGGGGTGTGGCCCAGCCCAGCCACGTCCTGCCCCGGACGGCCACAGACGGCCCGCCCTTTGCTCAGGCTTAGCCCGGCGCGTCTCGCGCGCGTCCACGTGGGACCAGGTGGGGCTTTATGCGCCTCCTGGCACGCGCTGGTGATGCGTCCTGCCTCAAAGGATCCTGGATGTTGTAGTCAGCAAGAGCGGGAGCAGGAGCAGTACCGGCGGAGCAAAGCCCGGCCGGTCGCAGGTATGTGTTGAGCCCAGCTGGATGCAGGAGTGAGAGAACAGGGGGGCGGAGCCAAGCCCGGCCGCAAAAGAGAGTCAGGGATGTCTCAGGGTGACCCCACACACAGCGTGTCCGGCGGGAAGAGACAGCAAAGAACAACAAAGGCCTCGGCCCCAGGTGGGGCTTTATGTGCCACCTGGCGCGTGCTGGTGATGCGTCCTGCCTCAAAGGATCCTGGATGTTGTAGTCAGCGGGAGCAGGACCGGCGGAGCAAAGCCCGGCCGGTCGCAGGTCTGTGTTGAGCCCAGCTGGATACAGGAGCGAGAGAACAGGGGGCGGAGACAAGCCCGGCCGCAAAAGAGCGTCAGGGATGTCTTAGGGTGACCCCACACACAGCGTGTCCGGCGGGAAGAGACAGAAAAGAACAACCTCATGTCGAAATGCCATGTAATCACATAATCTCCCTTTCTAAGCTTGGTAGTGGTAATAATGTTGGTGTTATTGGTAGTGGTGGTGTGGTATTGGGGGGATAATGAAGAAGACATTGCTAGTGTTATAACTGGTGGGTATCGCTGGTGGTGATATCAGTGGAGGTACAATATTAGTAATATCCTTGGTTGTGAAATTGAATTGATTGCAGTGTAGCATTGGTGGTGCTGGTAACGGTAGTACTGTGCAATCGATGCCTTTGTGGAATTGATGGCATTGGTGGTTATGTTTTATTAGTGTTGTGGTGTTATTAGTGGTGCTGGTAGTGGTATTGTTAGTATTGTTTGTGGCATTAGTGCTACCAGTGATTATATTGTTTGTACTGTACTAATGATGGTAGTATTGGTGCTTATTTTTATTTGAAATTTTTTATAAAGCGCGTACAAGACCCTTACGTGTATCAGAGCACTGTACAGATGTGGCGAAAGCACAAATAAAACACAATTGTAAAAACGGTGTAATTAAATCCACACTCTGTCAAGGTGCTGATGGTATTAATAGTGTGGTATTTCTGGTGCTTGTATTGGTGGTGGTATCAGTGGGCGTGTTATATTGGTGATGATTTTGTTAGTGCTGGGGTTGTTGGTAACATAGTGGTGGTATTGCAAGTCGTGGTGATGGGCATTGATAGTACTAGTGGTGACTTTGAGATGGATGTATTGTTAGTGGTACTGGTGGTGATTTATGATAGTACTAATAGTGATATCAGAAGTATTGATGATGGTGGTATAGGGTTACAGATCCAGTCCCCAAAACGTTGATTGTCTGTTAAGGTATTTCCTGTCATTGTGGGTTTCATTTCATTGGCTCTCCTCGGGAAATCAGGGTGCTCTATGATCTTTTTCCAGCTGGGTTTGCCCAACCGATTAGTAATCGCAATGCTTTTACCAGAGCCCTGCATTCCACTAAGAAATCGATAGATAGATAGTGCTATTAGTGGTGGTGATATTCGTGATAGCCTGGTATTGAAAGTGGTGGTGTGTTAGAAGTGGTGGAGGTGGTATTATAGGTGATGGCACTGTTTGTGTTATTGCTGGTATTGTGTAGTGGCATTGGTATTGATGCAGTTTTGGTGACAGAGGTGTTAATGATGGTAGTGGTGGCATTGTTGTAGGTTTATTGCTGTTATTGACTGTGTTCGTATTGCTGGTGGTGGTGATAGTGGTGGTATTGGAGACGTTACTGGTATTGATATGTTATACGGGTCCCAATAAAATATTAAACTAAAAATGGAGAACCAAAGTGGGTGCAGGAGGGCTACACCACAGGTGGTGAATTGATGCTTGTGGTGTTGGTAGTGGTATTGGTGGAGCTCTGGTGTAGGTAGCTGTATTGAATATTGAGATAAATAATTGAATATAACAAAAGGTTTTATGTTTGTGTGTCCTTTTAGACGTAAAGTAGTCCCATGTGCACCTCTGTGCCAACACTCTGTAGAATCAGAATGACACACTTTGGAGCCAATAGCAACAGGTGGGAGAGAAATGCTCCTCTGGGTGGAGTCAAAAGTCACTCTCTTTATATTTTTAAAGAACTGGTAACAAAAGGTACTATGCAGATAAAGCTGTTTTTAGCCAGACCTTAAAATTGATGAAAAAAGGCTCTACTTCCACATTGCATGTTCCTAGCACAGCGGCGAGAAGCAGTATGGGCAACATGACAAAGACTGTCCGGCTAACATTTAGGTCAAGTCCAGTAAAAGCCCAGTGCAAAAGGTACATTTTAAAAAAAGTGTGGAATGGCTGGTCGGAGCCAATGGAGCTCTGGCCACAACTGTGATACGCGATCTACCATCTGAAGGCTGCACATAACACACATCCATATCTGGTACTCATAGTAGTTTGAGAGTCACTCGGATGTGCAAGTCTACATAACAGACCCACATATCTTGGTGATCAAATATATATGCATCAGTTTGAGCAACAAAATAGTTTGACCAACAAGAGAGGGCTACTTGTAGAAAATCCAGGTGTTTGTTTCTCCTTTAGACACAGAGACAGGAGGCAGACCTATGTTGTCTGACCAAGAGAGAAATTCCACGTCTGGAGAGTCTGATGCAAACTTGAAAAGGTCTCAGGAGGATATTATCCCTTATTCTACTATTTTGATCCACTAATTAAGCATTAGTCTTACACATACAATATTGTGCACCAAGAATACATTATTGGAAAGTAAAAGAATAAAGATTGATTGTTCGAAGCTTATGTCTGCATTTTTCAAAAATCGTATCCAAAGGTGTTGCTTAGTGGGAGCTGGGTGTGAGAATATCATGAAGGTAGAGGGAAACCCCATCCACTCTGGAAGATATTTCGATTCCTTAGAGTAGCTACATCTACTCACTTTCTTACTTACTTTTTTAGAGTCATATAAAAAATCCCTCTACTCTCCCAGATCAAAAATGATATAGTCTATAAAGAAGCAAAAAAGAAATATTCAAACTGCTTTAGATTTGTTGAATTACATTTTCTGTCAATACTGGTTAAAATATTTGTTTATCGTAATATTTTCTTTCAGTGAATGTATGCCCATTTAGAGCTCGATTGCAAACTAATGAATTTGAATAACGTGGTGCAATGAATATGAAGGCTTAAACAATGAATGAGTCTACCATAACTGTTTCAAGTGGCATGTGGCAAATACAATGCATTAGAGGATGAGATTGGTATTATGTATGTATGTGTGTATATATATATATATATATATATATATATATATCTACATATTGTGTTTAAGACATTGAAAAATATTTCCAAAAGGCTGCGATGTTAATCAAGAATGTGTAAGCAACTGAATTTGCAGTCCCTCATTTATGTTTGTGCTAATGCATGCTGCCCAATGAGATTTTCAATGTAATATAAGGTGAAACGAAAAAGATTGAAATGGACATTGAGGAAGGCCAAGCAGCTAAAATGCATTTGTCGCAAGCTAAAAATAAAAATAGATAATCAGCTTGGGAGTGCGTGACATTTCTTTGGAGGTGAGAGCGGCGGTTTCTGGCGGAAACAGGGAAATACATAAATATATATATATATATATATATATATATATATATATATATATATATATATATATATATATATATATATATATATATATATATATATATATATAGCAATCATTGCTAAGGATAATCTAACAATAAATAGTTCAACATTAGGAAGTGGTCCTGAGTGCGAACTTCTTTCATTTGGAATTACTATTAGTGGAAACTACATATTTAATGGCGTACTACTCTACAGGCCACCAGGAACTAAGAGCAAATTCTTAGAGATAATCAGACATATTATTGAGGCTAGTGTTGACCATCTGGAGTTTTCCATCTTGGGTGACTTGAATTATCATCTTGAAAACGCTGATGATACATATACAAATTCACTTTTAGAGCTGATGGCCACTGCCTCGATGACACAATTTATTAAACATCCTACTCATGAGGCTGGAAATACTTTAGATGGTATATTTACATCTACCCTCATCTGAAAATGCAGGAGATTTTGCAAATTCCATGGTCAGATCACAAAGCTATTCAGTTTTCACTTACGTCATCCCACCATCTTGCTCATCCTCACTCGGCCTCTAGGTCCTTCATAGGGAGAAATTGGAAGGAAATCAGCCCCTTACGACTGCAATCAACCCTGGCTGCCTCCAGACCAATATTGATGTCTGAAGTTAATACAGCTACTAACACCTTTAATAATTGGATAAAATCAGCAGTAGATATCCTGGCCCCTGAAAAAATATTTACCAGTAGACGGCTGAAGATAACAGAACCTTGGTTCGATGATATGTTACGTCTTCAGAAACAAAAATGTAGACGGGCTGAGAGGCATTGGAGAAAATTCTATGGAGACATGGAAAAAGCGACCTATACTCAGTCATTGACTGTCTATAAAAAAATGATCTCGGAGAAGAAATGTAGTTATTTTTCTAATAAAATTGAGCAGGAAGGCACATCAAGCAAAACACTCTTCTCAGTGCTAAAGGAGCTAGTGACACTTCCAACCTCACCCTTATCGAACAGTAATGCTGCATTGTGCAATCAATTGGCAGATTTCTTTAGGGATAAGGTGCTCTCTATTTATGAGACATTCTGTGAAAATAATAGTAAGAGTCAAGTGAGTGAACCCTCTCCTTCTCCAAAACAGTCCGATTATGATTTGGCTGTCTTTGTTCGTCCAAACATAGAACAGATCTTGCAAACAGTTAGACAGGTGAAATCAGGAGCACCTTTTGATCCTTGCCCCCCCAAAAGTATTTCATAATGCCGCTGAGGAGATTAGCGAACTACTCTATTTCCTTTTTAAAGAGATTTTTGATTCTGTCATCTTCCCTGAGACTTGGAAGAGGATCTCTATCTTTCCCCTGTTGAAAAAACCTGGTCTGGATCCTGGTGTTCATAGCAATTATCGACCTATAGCCAGGATCCCGTTCCCAGAAAAAGTGCTGGATAAGAACATGAACCACCAGCTTACGTCCTTCGTTGCCCTCCAGAACTCTCTGTATCCCACGCAATATGGCTTCCGGAAGGGACACGGTACGGAGAAAGCTTTGGTCATGGCAGCTGAGGAGCTTCGATCATCATTGGATTCAGGTGCGAAGGCTGCCTTGATTCTTTTAGACCTCTCGGCGGCCTTCGACACCGTGAGCTACGACATTCTCATCTTGAGGCTACGTGGGCTGGGAGTCTCAGGTCTGGCATTAAGCTTGCTTAGATCTTACCTTAATAATAGATGCCAGTTTGTTCAGATGGATGATCAATGCTCAAAGCAATTCTTACTTCCATGTGGGGTCCCGCAGGGCTCTTCTTTGAGCCCTACGTTATTTAATTTATATGTTACCCCTTTGGCGGATGTCATCAGGCAGTTTGGCTTTTCGTTAGTATCTTATGCTGACGATACTCAGATCGTGATCTCTATCTCTGGTAATCCAGATGAGACAGCAGCTCGTTTCAATCACTGTATGACATCTGTAGACTACTGGATGAATACAAACTGCTTAAGGCTGAACGGAAATAAAACCGATGTGCTTCTTTTGGGCTCAGCTCGCTCCATATGGTCCGAAAAATGGTGGCCTCAGTGGATGGGTACTCCTCCTATTCCAGTAAAAAAGGCCAAAAATGTGGGAGTAATTTTTGATGACGGTCTTACATTTCAATCTCAAGTAAATAAGGTTGCTTCTCAGGTACATTTAATCTTAAAACTGATTCCTGCCTGCGGAAGGGGAGCTGAGTCAGCTGGTTGGGGGTTGTTCTTGCGTGATTCTCCTCTGGTGCGGATGCCGCTCTCAGTGATGTGTCAGTCTTCTTCTCCCCCATTACTTCATTGCCCACTGGGTAGGTGGTAGTTTTTAGCCCGGTTGCCTGCCCGGTACTCACATGGGAAGGCTTCACGTCTTGGGGCGTTAATTCAAGTTGCGTTGGCCAGCCGACGTAGCTATGTATCTCGCAACTGGTGTTTAGAAGCGGAGGGCCAGAACCAGTTGTATTGGTTGTTTTTCCATTTGCTGAGCCTGGGTTTATTTCTTCTTGTTGAAGAAGGACTTCCTTTGGTCCTATTGGCTTGCCATCTAAGTTAAGGGGTGATGCTGTGTGGGGCTGAAAACCTGTGAGGGTCATTTTTCCTTGCCTGCCATCCTCTTTGTGAGCTGTGCTTAAGTTTGGGCTCTGCTTGATGAAGACTGGGTAAGACTGTGCTTGCTTGAGTGGTAGTGATTTCTGGTTGCGACCTTTTCTTTTCAGCTGGCGGCGTTGTTTTGCATTCAATGTAGTCACTCCCGTAATAGCCGTTACTACCTTTGGAGAGTCGCCGCTGCTGTTTGAAATGCTTCCACTTTGCAGTATGCCAGTTGCGATTAGTTTGCTGGGTTGCTCGGTATTTGTTTCTGCTGTCGATAATATGTTGTTCACATTAGTGGGGCTGTTGGCCCTGGGAATGCCGGGTGATTTTTCCTTCAGCTCATTTAGCATGGTAGAGAGCATTGCCGAAAGCTTGTCCACAAATTCACTGCACCCGCTGACTGATTCAGAAGGTGAAACCTTATATCCCACCATCTACTGTCAAGACACTGGTAACATATTTGGCCTTAGCTAGATTGGACTATGGCAACGCCCTGTATTTGGGTCTTCAAAAACAACAACTTGCCAAGCTCCAGCGGGCTCAAAATTCCGCTGCTAGGATGCTGCTTAACATTCCTAAGTTCCAGTCGGTGTCCCAGGGCCTTTAACATCTTCACTGGTTGCCGGTGAAAAAAAGAGCGGAATTCAAGGCCTCATGTCTGACCTTCAAAGCACTTCAGGGGATAGGACCTGAATATTTGAAACAACACCTCAAATGGCATCTCCCGAACAGAACACTTCGTTCTGCCACGAGCAAACTTCTGCAGGTATCTAAAATCAGAAGGGTGCGTTGGGGAGGAAGTAGTTTCTTTTTCCATACTGTCAAACTGTGGAATAGATTGCCGTTATCTATAAAGAACAGCACAACTCTTCTCTCTTTCAGAAAGGCGATAAAAACTTGGCTTTTTAGGCACTGATTCTCTCATTGGTATTTTCTCCTCCGCTGTAGCACCTAGACGCCCTTGGGCAATCAAGCGTGTTATAAATCATAAATCTAAATCAATATATATATATTATGGTAATAGTAATTTTTGTATGTACATTGCATTAAGAACTAAGTCCTAAATTAGCCAGGCAGCGCCGCCTTGTGGCAGACTGTCACAAGAGTTTGAAGTCGACAATGCAGTGCGAAGCCAAGCACCGGAAACCACAGGCTCAAATTCAGAACTGGGTTCAATATTTTTACAGCTCGAAGCTAAAAGGTGTGAGCGGCCGATTACAGGTGCACAGTGTTAGCAGCACAGCTATCAGGAGTGCAGCCGGTGAAGCGGCATAGAGCACCAGGGCTTTACAGACCCAGTTTAGAGGTCCAACGCACCCCAATTATGAATGCATTTTACTACCCAATCGGGAGTGAGGGTCCATTTTCCTTGCTTACATTGGGAACCATGAACCTGATTCAGAGAACTAACTTAAGACAAAATCCTAAACTTACTACTTTTGGTATTCACAGAAGGCATTTAGTAGTAGTAAAGTTAGGAGTTTGTCTTAAGTCTGTCTTAAGTCTGTCCTACTACTTTTTGGTATTCACAGAAGGCAATAAGTAGTAGGAAAGTTAGGATTTTGTCTTAAGACAGACTTAAGACAAACTTAGGACAAACTTAAGACACACTTAAGACATACTTAAGACAGACTTAAGACAGAGTTAAGACAGACTTAAGACAGACTTAAGAGACTTAAGACAGACTTAGGACAGACTTAGGACAGACTTAAGACAACATCATAATTTTACTACTACTAAATGCCTTCTGTGAATACCAAAAGTAGTAAGTTTAGGATTTTGTCTTAAGTTAGTTCTGTGAATCGGGCCCCATGAAATCTTTGCTGTCCCCCTCTCTCATTTCCACACACCCGGGCTCTCTACCCACTCACCCCCCTCACCCTCTCCCCCCTTCAAAGGAAACCTCTTGGTTGGTCCTTGCTGGCGGATTATTTGTCCTGGTGACTGTTGTACCGGGAAGCAAGTGGATTCCCCTTAAGCCCTCTGACAAATTCTCAGAAGGAGAACAGAGTGCGCCTAAAGCCCTTAGTACAGAGCACCTTGTGTACCGGCGGCGGTGAGTCAGGGAAGGGCTCGCCAGTCTGCAATATATAAAGGAATGTCGGAACATACACACTCCCATCTGCCTTGTGAACTGCTTACCACGGTCTGTGCAGGGAACATTGAAACATCAAAGTAAGACTTCCGCTTAACTTCTAAACACCTGAAGAAAACGTTCAGTCTGCAGCTCTGTACACAAAATGTGCAGTGCGCAGAACAGAGAACTCTACAGTCTGCAATAAGGAGAAGCTGCCTTAAACTCCTTTAAAGTACAGACGTATTTCAAGGAACCGGTAGCTCAGTGAGTTAAATGCTTTCTTTGTTATCTGTCTGACGTACAGTTCACGTCTGAATCCCGTCAGAACCATCTCGTCTTTCATACTGCCTTGGCGTGGTCTGTACATTGGGTAATAACCACTATATATTTACAAAGAAACCTGAAATATTTACGACCGTGAAACGAATGTCCACAGACGTCAGCCCTGTATATTTTTATTTTAGCTGTTCAACCATAGTCTTAGGCAGCAGTGACAACTGGTGAACTTTGACATTTAGGATGAAGGGTACAGGTTTCCTCCAGGGCGCTACAGGGATATAAACGTCCCTAAAATGTTAGGAAAAACGGGGCTAATTGATACATTTTATAGCACAATAGTAATCGGCAATAAGCCCTCTTAAAATAGTTCAATACTTTCATGGTGTCCAAACCAAGCCTGATCATCGCCAGAGGTTTGGGGGTTAACCCTCTAAAAACATTGAGCAACTGGTACCTGCATTTTTCAGCACAATTTACCTGAAACTCGCAGCTAACACAATCTGAGAATGCAATTTTACTTGTGCTGTCAGCTTTTCCAAATGTGTCTAACATCCGTATTCAGTCCTTCATTTCATCTCCTTTCATTTTCCAAACTGCCCTCCTGCCCACAAATTCTTCATTCCGACTGAGAGTCAATAAAGTGGAAAACTATTAGTTGCACAGATCTCTCAATCCAAGGTGATACATGAAGTGCTAAGTAAAGCTCAGCCTCACACAGCAGTAGTGAAAATCTCTTTCTAAGGTAGAGGACGAAATGGCTTCACCCGAGCCACAAAATACAAGTCGTAGCAGCAAGTGCCCTCTGACACCAAGTGACCAACATCAGAAATGTCTCTCAAAAACAGCAGGACATTCCACTCATATATCACCTTTAAGAAAATTTTGAAATTTGAGTGTTTGTTCCTAAACATCGTTGTGACAAGTAGTTTCACTCGCATTGAAAACAATTGGATAATTATAGTTTTTTTCTTTACGCAACAAAATGTATCAAGACCTTTTAATTACCCTTTTAAATGTTTTAAAAATATCAATTCCGAATCAGCACCTTTTATATTTATATTCCGAACTATTTTTTAAATATTGCAAAGCACGCGCACTTTACCTCTGCAAGAATCATATGTACAAATTGTGCTGTATTTTTTCTTTGTGCTTTTATGGCCAGAATTTTTTGAATTTTGAATTTGAAATCAAATGAACTAGACACTACAGCAAGCTCAGAGAACTATCAAGTACATCCTCTTTTAGTGTGGTCAAACTGTAAGGATTAATCCTGGTCGGTAGTTCATGAAGCACATGTGTCACTCACAATAAATATAATGTTCTAGCAGTGCTAATCTTTTGTTTAAAAAAATTTAATTAAGATAGTATTCTCTGTCATTTTTGAATTTTTTGTGTGAAATTTGCAATACTTCGGGAATAACTTTGCGAATGATCCAATCAGGCTATGGTGATCAGCTGGTTCAAACCCAATTACTAGATCAGGTCCATCAGGAGCTAACAGAGAGTGATGGGCATCCAAGGGAGAGGTACTGCAGAGGGGATGCACCAATGGGCTTATGCCTGTAGGCATTCATTCTGGCGGGCATGGGCACTCGGCTGCAAATGCTCCCAACACTGGGAACTGTGATGGGGTCACACACTGCCCTCATGCCTGCAAAGAGTCTCGCTAAAGTGAGAGTCACACTTTGAGTGGTGCTGTGGGTGAGGGGCTAACGCATTGACAGACCACCATGAGCGGTCCCGCAGTGATGTCACACATGCTGGCCTCACTCCTGTAAATATCTTACCCTCAAGTAAGCCACTTGAGATGATCAGGTATTAGAGGGTAGCTGGGCAGTGGTCATAGTTTGAGTTAGCAGTGTTAAGTACCTCACTGCTCTACCTGGCACTGCAGGTTCCCAGACTCTGGCAGTGTGGACAGACCCTCAGTGCTCCAGGGAATCAGAAGCATTCAGCAGAACTGAGCTTCTCATCAGTCCTAGGGGTATGATCCTTGTCTCTCAAAGGGAGACAGTCTATTATTCTGCCTCTGGGTGTCTCTTTCCTTTACATGAATGGGAAGAACTTCTTTAAGTGAAATGTACACATGCATATGCTGCAGTGGCCAGCTTAGACCTAGCTGTTTTGGGGAACTATACCAAGGATGGGCATCATCATGAAAAAGATACCCCCAAAATGCCATGAATGACACCTTTATGCCATGGCCAGCATTATGCCAGTAGCTGTCACCAGGCAAGGGATGCCTTAAATATGCCACAATTCCCAGCTTTATGCAAACATGTGAGAGAGGGTCATGATCTGCAACATATAGCCTACATTATGATAAACATAACATAAATTGGGGATTAGCGTCATCATCCCTTGAATGTCTATGTAACGCCACAGAGAAAAATAATTATACAAAATGATGAGATTCATTATGCTAAGAATGTCACGAAAGGGCCTGGAATGACCGTCATTATGACAGGGTTAACATTAAACCAGTTACTGGCATCATCATTTCAGGGATTCCCCCGATAAGCCAAGTAAGCCAAGAATTATGTCAGATGTGGGCATCTTCATGCCAAGGCGGCACTTAGTATCTTGACTAATATTCCTTTTGGAGAAAAATATAATTAAAGCTAAATGGAACTTGTTTCTAATTCCATATCTGGACTAAAACAAAAAGCTACATGAGAGGAGTTAGTAAAATATATGCAGAAAAATATAAAGATTTGTGATCTTCGGTTGGATGGAACCTTGCCAGGGTTCCACAGAAGGGCTCGCCTGTGGGTTCCATACGGATGTTCTAAATTCTGGGAATGTGGATTATTTGACAAAGAGTGACACTTGAGAAGACTGTGGATGAGGTGCCGATTAAAGTAGTTTCTGCATCCGCACCACTTCTGTTGTAAACATTCGGCTTACCGATTTCACAAGACTGAAGGAGGAAAGTTTAATGTAAACAAAGAAAACTTGATTCTGGTAGTTATTTTATTTTTCTACCCTGTCTCAAGAAGGAAGGAGGCGCATGCACATTAAAGAGGGGGGACAAGAGGGAGAAGAGAAGGGTCAAGGTCATCATTCCATTGTCTCATCTCTAGTCACAATATTTGGGCTCTGTTATGAAATGACCAACCTGGGAAAGATAAGAATGCTGGTTAACTTCTCTGGATTTACCCTTGTTTTCGAATGATGTGAATGCTCTTAAGCTGTGTGTTTGAAGTGCAGAAAAAAGTGATGTGGTAAGTGATATTAAAATTGACTACCAACCGTAAAAACTTTTTTAATGGTTAACGCCTGGTGTCGTGTTAAAAGACAGTGCAAACGCGTTCTAAATGAACTATCGAGGGCGTTGATCTAGATAGAGGGTCTACATGTTTCAGTCATGATGTTCGGACTTCGAACTTGGCCTTCCTCAGGACCTAGATGGAATTTGCAGAAAGCCTGAAGTGATTCCAAGAGGCCTTCTCCTAGGGCAGCGCATGCGCGCTGCGCTAGGCTTGACCTAAAAAACATAAAGCTGGAGTCATTGGCCACCTCAGGGCATGGAAAATGCTAGGATAATGGTAGTGCATGAAGTACGCAAGGGAGGATGAAAGAAAAGCTTCAACATGTGTGTTATCAGGTGTAGGTGAGCATGCCGATCGAATCGTTGAGCACAGTGAAGAGTGGGCGGTGGTATGATTGGCAATCTCTGATCACGTTATGTTCAATGGACTGGAAAGTCCACGTCAAGTGGAGGACTGGTGCTGGTTTGTGCTTGTGTTGGTGCAGGCGCTCATCACAGACTTTGGATGCACTCACTGCGCGTGGGTACAGTCGGAGGTGGGAACAGCAAGGAGGACCAAAAAGTGAGCATACTTTCATGTGGGCAGAAATAACAGAGGTATCACATTGGCTCAATTCAATCAACCTTTGCATCTAGTTACTAGGTGTGAGGGGATGGTAAGTATGTTTGCAGTGATAACAAGAAAGACAGAAGCAGAAACAAGAGAGTGAGAAGGTGGGTGAATGGCAGTGGATAAACAAGAAATAGGAGGAAAGGGAGCAACTGAAAGAAAGTGACTGTGGCTGGAAGAGAAAGAGACAAAGGAAGAGAGGGAAAAAGGAAAAGGGAAGAAGTAAGGGAGCAAAGGGAGAGAGAGATAGTGGTGCCAAAAATTGACAGCAAAGATAGTGAGAAGAGAAACAGAAAACAAGGCAGTGGGAGAAACAAAGAGAGAGAAGATGGAAAGAGGGAGAATGAAAGACGATGCAGTTAGCTAGGCTGAAGGAGAATGAGAGAAAGTGAGAGAGAGTTTAGTATTTTCATTACAACTTTGTGCAGGCTCCCCAGGTTTGTTAGAGACAAGCTAAAATCCTGGCTTGGCCCTTCAGATTAGTTGGTGTTGATGATCAGCAATTCATGGCTTGAGTTATCCTGGCTTCCATCAGTTTTCTACTAGTAGTGCGATCAGCAAGTGTTCCCCATGAGCAGAACTGGCTGGTTTGGTGGTTTCATGGTCATTAGCTCCTGAACACACATTACATCAGATTAAGAAATCATTTACTTACAGGCAGTCCCTTCGCGCCCTTCTCTCCTGCTGGTCCAGCGTGCCCCTGTTTAAAGCAAAATACAAAGTGCTTTTTAAATATAAAAAGAAAAACAAAAGAAGACTTGCTTGGTCTGTTACTCCAGGGTCAACATGATGCACTGTATTACTTTCATCTAAGCAAGAGGAGGCTAATGCTGGCCATTCATGTACACGTGTGTCTATTTAGACAGTCTTCAGCGTATGACATAAACAGAAGCTGTGATTGACAGGAGGAATAAAGGACACAAGGCCAGTGAAGCATGTCCAGAAAGGTAGACACAGCCATCCAAACTCTCCAAAGTCTGGGTCAGGGTGAAAACAGAGCAGCTGTTCAGAGTGCTGGGTCATCTTATCTCTAACATTAAGGGGCATATTTACGTCTTCTGGCGCATCTCTGCAGATCAGCAGGGATGCGCCAGAACAGATGCGTGACGTAATGCCCCCCCTTGCGCCACCACAGATGCGTCGCATTGACAATGCAGCGCACCATGGTGCAAGGAGGGGCAGATGCGTGACGCATCTTGAGGAGCAAGGGCGGCGCATTGCTGGAGTCACGTCGCAAGCGCGACGCAACTCCTTCAAGGCACAGGGGCCGCCCATACTGAACATGGTGCCTCACTCCTTACGCCTGCTTCAAGCAGGCGTAAGGATTTGACACAGCAGCGTCGTAAAACTGACTCAGTGAAATCTTGCAGATTTCACTGCGTCAGTTTTACGGGGCTTTCCTGCGAGGGAACGCCCACCCTGCGACAGACCGCCCACATGAAACCTGACGCGGGTTTCATGTGGCACAGGGCTTTGCAACGTGACGCATCTGCCTAGATGCGTCACGTTATAAATAGGTCGCAACGTGGCGCATGGTTTACGCCGCCGCTGCGTCACAAAAGTGACGCAATGGCGGCGTAAAAGTGTCGCAAGAGCTTGTAAATCTGCCCCTAAATACTTACCTATTATGCCTAGAGTGTTTGTGATTACCAAATAGGGCAAATATTCATGAAGTCTCAAAATATTCTGAAGCCTTAGTGCAATGATTTACGGAGTGTCAACTATTGGGTAATCTGAATCAGTAAATGTAAAAGAAATTAGAGCAGCAAATAGCTCAACCTTACAATGTAAAGGCAGCAGGCAGAGTTGCTCAGATAGACGTTTGCTAGCATAAAAAAAGAATGGAATAACTCAAGAAAGGATCGCTATGCAGACACTCAATGTGAATATATTTTGTTGGGTGTTGTACGCGATTCACTTACTTTGTCTCCATCGTCTCCTTTCAGACCCTTCACTCCAGGTTGTCCGCGCATCCCTGGCAAACCCTATGAAAGACATTGAAAGGATGATTGCTAGAAGCCACTGAAACATGGAAAACAAAAAAAGTCTGCTGGACTGGGTACATATTAACACAAATTATAGCCAAGGAGAGTCAAATGAGAAGACGCGTTATTCTGGACCCTTTAAGCATTGATTGCACCATTCAAGCCGGTGGCAAGGTTTCTTAATTCGATAATCTCCCCGATGAGCATAATGAGAATAAGGGAAAGCACAGTGAGTAGGAAATAAAATAGGATACGACTGCCTAGGAAATAGATTAAGAGCCATGAAGGATAGGCTTTTTTCATCTGAAGAAGAAACCGAATCAGCCTGGAAAGCTTCTTCAAGATTAAGCCTCTGTGGGAAGAGGATCAGAAACTGAGACAACTACTCGAAGGGCGCTGAAAACTTAAATCAGATGCAAGTCCAAACTGAAAAATAGAACCAGGAATGTCTAGAAAAATATATTGAAATGATATGCAGCATTGACAATGGTGCTGTTCACTGGTGGAAGCTAACTACCAGGAAATACCATGGATAACAACAGCATTTTTTCATAGAAACTACTAAATGTCCTGGTCCAGAAGAATAGAGAACTATTACAACAATGGCTAAGACCCCAGTCATTTCTCTAATCATCTAACAAAAGGTCCTAATGAGGAGAGACCCAGAAGAAAGTGAGAGGTCTATTCCTACCAAAGAGAGAAGATGATTCTGTGGATCACGCTAATATTTGCAAGGACTAAACAAGTCCTTATCCCAAATCCCTCAATACCATCGTGTACTATTGATAAGGTCTGATCCACTTTATTAAATCCTGCTCCATCACATCCTATAAGGTCAAGTCTTTTGGCATATATTTTGATGCCAAACTATCTAAGGAACTTCCGATTAAGGCTGTTTTGCCTCTGGTTTCTATCACCTATGGGTGACCAGGAAGAGTCTGCCCTTTCAACCAAAGCATCTTCACATAAATGGCTTCTGCTCATGTCCTTTCTGGAATGGACTATTGCCATCTTTTTTTTTAAGGGGGGGGGTTCTTTATACTTCTTTTAAAATCATACAGAGAATTTAGAACTTTACTACCAAGAGTAGCGACAAAATTGAAGAAAACTGTGTCCTCCCAACACTCAAGCACATTTACACTGGCTGCCTGTTAAGCAAAGAGTTACCTTTCAAACCTTAATTCCCATGTGCAGGATATTTGCAGTTCAGAAAATCCCCCCCTTTATTTGTGGTTTGAACCTCATCGCCCAGTTTTAAACCCTTTGTTCTAAATCAGATTTATTATTCTCAGTTCCTTGTGTGAATAAGACCAAAGTTGGAGGACATGCCCTGTCCTTGCTTTGGAATAAGCTTCCCCTGAAGATTAAATCTATTAGCTAAGCATGACCTTCAAGAAAACTTTAAATACTTAACTAGTTGGTTATCCGTTTACTGACTGTTCTGTTTCTCAAACTGCCCTAAGGCTGTTTGTCTATAGTGCAAATACGCCTTTTGGGGTGAAGCTTTGCGCTTAACAAATTTATTCCAGTCTGAGCCAATCATGAACCAAAAACTGATAAGATAATGGGGCTGGTAGGTTCTATCCCTGCTGGAGGATCTAATACCCTTACATAAGAAAGACTCAATCAGGACCTTGGAGAACTGATGTTTTCCCCTCCTCTGTGTCTGAAAATAGACTTTGTGTCATGCTCAAGAGGTTGAAAAGACTAGGGGAAAGAACTGATAAGGGGAACATTGTCCTAAAATCATCATAATCTTCTTAACTAAACAACACAATCACATTGCTATATTTCTAAATTAAAGTGATAATACACCATTGGAGCGGATGTTAAGCCCTCACACCACATGCAGACTCCATCTACCCTGGATGGAGTCAAGAGTCTGGGCTTCAACCGTGCCATAATAAGCAAGTAAATCAGTTTATTCTTCTAAAGGTGTACGCGTAATATCAACACATTTCAACTGTACTACAAACAAAATATTGACATGTGAAACATGGCACTTATTTCCGTACTAACTAAGCAACTTAACATTTTGCAGTGGAAGATTTATTTCTCAATAAACACACATATAGTCTCCATTCTGGGGTGAGTAAATGAAAGCTTATCCTTCTCTATCAGAATTAGATTTACAGTCACGTGTCCAATTGGACCTATAATGCTATTAACATCTATGAATTTGGTCAAAGAAACAGGAGATAAAAGGAAGAACAATATGGTGGCCTTCCAGCTCTGTTCTTCTGGACTCCTTTAAGTTTGTCTTCCTTTAAATGCTTGTGGTCATCATAGGACTAGAAGACGGTATTTATTTGTGATTCACCATATCCGCCAATACCCTCCCATGATCTGGCATTCATGGTTTGATTGAGGACCCACATTTGAAGATAAAACCTCCAGATGGTCCTAGAGCTTCCTGAGCAAGATTTTAAAACCTTTAAATGTGATGGTGTCAAAGTTTACTTCACACAGTGATCTATTCCATCATGTCTTGCATCATTCATTAACACACACTATTAAATTTACTGTTTAGAAATGATCATATAAGCAGTAACTGTTTTCATGCCATGGAGAAGCAAATAATATCTAATCAAATGATAAGTAAAAGCTTACCTGTATGCCTGGTAGTCCTGCTGGTCCTGAAGGCCCACGTGGTCCTGGAGGTCCGGCTGGCCCTAGTAAATACCGAAAATTTTAATTAGGGGAAAATTACTCATTTTCATTATCTTAACTGTTCCATTTTCCCAGGTTATTCAGGAAATATTTAAACCTAAAAATATTTTTTTGAAAGGCCAGTGGGAAACATTAATTTGTCCACCACTAACATAAGGCAACCCTCATTTATAGGATAGATGATAATATTTACATATATTGTAGCAACAGACATCCACCTCGGTAACAATCTCTGTAGCGTCCATGAGCAATATCTCCTTGATGGGCTATTTGACAGCAGAAATGACACTCCATGGACAGACTTCCCTTTGTAAACATGTTTTTCTTTGGCTTGAGTCAGATCAAGTTCACCTTTTAACCACACACCCAACCTCTGTGTTCTAAATACAGACCAATGCTTCAGACCACAGGAGTTTAAACGGGGCGCACTATGACACAACCACATCTAATTCCAATTCTTGTGCAAAAGCACTTACTTATCTGAATTAGGATTTGCGCAGGAGTTGGAATGGGGGCCTAAAACTTCTATTAAAAAATTATACGCTGACAATGCTGTTTGTCAAGGAAAAAACAGCACAAAATAGCATCCTTCGACCCAATAACGAAAGATGTTACATCTCTGAGGCATACAGCTACCAAAGAAGAAAAATGGTAGGTAGGTCACAGTGGTGATACCCTGTACCCTTCTCATAGATGAAATGGAATCTGACAGACGGTTAAGGAGATGCTACATCCCCTGTGATACTTATAACCAGGGTATTCCTAGTAAAACGAAATTTCATTAATCAAAAGCTCAGTTTTTGACCTTTAAAAATTTAAATTCAGTAGGCCAATCCTTTTGTTCAATCCTACTGTCCTCCATCTTGGAAGGGTCTTGCATTCACAGATGATTTATTTATTTAAGGAGTTTATATAGCGCTGGCCGGACCCGGGGTATCAACAGTTTTTTGCAGGAGTCATAAAATAGAGCCTGGTATCTTGTTATACATATTGGTTTGGAGGACCAAGTGTGTCATGCAATATTGAGGTGGTACGTAAGTCCTGAGTGCACATTGTCTTGGGCAGGAACCATAGCAGTTTTTCGCAAGAGTCATATTGTAGACCAGTGTTATACATATAGGTTCGGAAGTCCAAGTGAGCGGTGCAGTTTTGAGGTAGTACGTGAGTCTTGACTCTCAGTTAGTGCACGCTTGTCTTGGGGTGAACCACAGCAGTTTTTCGCAAGAGTCATATAGTAGAGCAGCGATTATACATATAGATTCGGAGGTCCAAGTGTGCTGTGCAGTATTGAGGTAGTACGTGAGTCCTGAGATAACCTCGATTGGTGCACTTTGACTTGGGATGACCCTTTAAGGGGGGGAGGAACAGGAGGAGGATAGACAGCAATGTTATACATATAGGATAGGGAGGTGATCCGCAGACATTGGCAGAGGCCTGCAAAGCCTTTTGCTAATTGTTTCAGGAAATCATAGAGACATTGGCAGTTGGTAGGGTGAGTGGCTGGTTGGTTAATCAGACATTCCTGTGGGACAGGGGGCTGCCATCAAGAGCTGGGATATGTGGTCAAGCAGATGGATGGAATGTGGAGACCTGGAAAACTGGTCTGCTTTGAAAAGAGGCTGGTGGAACTCAAGGATAAGGCGTTGGTGGTTCCACCGGGTATGTCACTGGTCCAGGCCTGAGGTTCCCAAGCAAGCAAAGGATGTTTATGATGGAGACCCATCTCACACAGAGACCACACTGTGTGACCTCTATGCACAGTTGCAGAAATTCAAGAGAAAAAGCTTAGAAATAATATAGAACTCTGCCGTATTGTAAGGTACATTTTAATCATCGTGTCTTTCAATATGTGTAAATAATAATCCCGGGCCCTGGATGGAGGCTGGATGGATGCTCGATGGAGGATGGAGGCTGGATGGAGGTTGGATGGATGCTCGATGGAGGCTGGATGGAGGTTGGATGGATGCTCGACAGAGGATGGAGGCTGGATGGAGGTTGGATGGATGCTGGATGGAGGTAGGTGGAGACTGGCTGGAGACTGGAGGGATGTTGGGGTTGCTGAACCTACCACTACACGGGCCCTGGAAAGAATTTAAGAATACAAAAAGGCCAAGGCTCCACGACCACTCTTGGCACTCACATTGCTCCAACAGACAGGCTGTCAAAGATGGACCCTCAGCCTGAACGCAATCTTTGGGTGCAGGGAAAGTAATTTGCTCTCCTCCACTGATGCTGCATAGCCCTCTACATCAATGACCAGTAATGGCTCCACTATAGGCCAAAATGAATAACCCCTCTACGGACGCCTACATTAGCTGCGGTAGCTGCTCTCCAACATACTACACCCTATACACCAATAAGAATTAAGTGATCCATGACATAGTCCACCCTCAGGGGCAGTAAGCACTCTGCTACAGAATGCACGCTTTACACCCAGGAGCAGCAAGTGGTTGGCCACAGACCCCACTCTTTAGAAAGAGGAGCAGCCTTAACTGCTCTGCTCCACACTTCAGGCCTAACACCAAGCAACAGTAAGGACCTCACCACATAGTCCACCATTTACACCCAGGAGAGGTAAATGTCCACCAAAGACTCCACACTTTACACCAAGGAGATGTAAGCTCTCTGTGACTTTACATCAAGGATCAGTAAAGTCCATGGCTAAAGACTGCACACTTTTCACATACAGATGTAAACACACCACATCAGGCTGCACCCAGGAGGATTATGTGATCTGCCACAGATTTCACTCCTCACACCCGTGAGTAGTAATGGCTCTGCCACACACTCCATGCTTTACACTCTGGATCAGCAAGGGGCCACACCACAGGCTCCACCCTATATAGCCAGGAACAATAAGGGTGTTGCTACAGATTACACCCTTGTTGCACCCTGGGTAAGGTTTTGTGTCACAAATTACTGTTCACAGTAGTGACCAACGAGATGCGGCAGTGCATGTGGCTCTAGTACCCACTCATATTTTATGCAGAGTAAACACACTAGTCGGGAGCAGTCTTCTCCTTGATTTCCTGTGTTTTACGTTACCTGTAGGCCCAGTCGGTCCGGGTGGCCCCCGTGGGCCAGGCAGCCCCACCACAGCAGTATCAGTAAACGTGGAAGCCAGGTGTGGTTCTCCATCTGTGTGAAAGAGCACATCAGTCAGTGAATCAAAGTGGAGCACAACAGGATGTTTGGAGCCAATCATGATAATATTACTGTTGAAAGACTACATAGAAGTTGGATTTAAATCAGACACTACACCGGTCTACCTGAAAAGTACAATGTCTGTCTCCTGAAGATACAATATTAAGTGGCAAGACTTATCCTCGACCCCCTAGAGGATCCCACATCACACCCAACCTCAAGAAACTACCCAGGCTCCCGATCCAGAATAGATGCCAGTTCAAGATGCTGACCCACGCTTACAAGGCCTTGCACAACAAAGGACCAGTATATATCAACAAATGCCTGAACTACCACCAACCAGCCAGACACCTTTGATCTGCTTCCCTCGCCATCGTAGACACCCCGCGGATCCGCGGAGCCTACAGCAGAGGACACATCTTTCGCACCTGTCAGCTAAGGCTTGGAATAGCCTTCCCCTGCACCTCAGGGCCACACAATCACTCCAACAATTCCGGAGAGAACTCAAAACCTAGATGTTTGAATAAACAACTCACCTCGCAGTAGCAAACATCTCCAGTACTTCGAGACCCTCACATGTGTTTTGCTGCACTTTATAAATGCTGATTGATTGAATGTCCCACCCGTCTGCACACGCGTCACATTTGTTGCTACAGCACACAAAGCACTGCATACACAATCAACCCACAATTCAACCTAACAACATACAGGTCAATACCAGAAATATTCACTGAACTGGAGAGACCGCACACACATAGTGCAGACATATGTATGCCCACACAAACACACATAAGAGAACAGAACATGTTTCAGAGCTTTTATTTCCATAGTTCACCCTTGTTTGGTTGATCATATAGGAATGTGGTGATAATGTTCAACGACTGGGTGAGATGGTTGGAGACTTGCCAGCTGTATGGGTGTCACTGGGTGTGACTGTGATTGACACTCCTACCTCGCTGCGAAGACCTTGAACTCCCCGCTCTGCACCTCAGGCAATCACCATCGCCGCCGCAAATTAGGAAGGACCTCAAGACCTGGCTCTTCGACTGAACCGCAGACCCATCCCCAGACCCCAGCGCCTTGAGACCCTCATGGGTGAGTAGTGGTCCTTTATAAGTCCTTGATTGATTGATTGAATTTTAATGAATTGTATCTTAGGGCATAGAGTACATATATTTAACACTGGTGACTTGGACTGCCAGGGGACGGTCTCCCCCTGATACGAAATGGTATGTAGGGCCACATATTTTACAGATTCGGTAAATTTACCGATCGGTAAATTTACTGAATCTGTAAAATACCGAATCAGTATTTTTACCTATTCGATAAATTTGATATGTAGGTGGGACTCTTCTGAGTCCCACAACCCTTACCGAATCTGTATTTTACCATCAAATATATTTGATGGTAAAATACCGATTCCAGTGTGCATGCACATGTGTGCATGCACACCTGTGCCATATGACAGGCAGACCTGCCCTTAGGGCAGGTATGCCTGCCACATGGCACCCAAGCCTCTTTTGGGGGTGCCAGAGGGTGACAAAGTGACACCCCCTGCACCCTTGTGGAATTCGGTATTTACCAATTCGGTAAATACCGAATCGGTAATGCCCATTCATTCCTGATGACTGTGGTCTCAGACATCTACCTTTCAAAGAGGGTTTTCGCACACAAAAAATTGTGGCTGTGTTCAGGCGGTATTCTCTTCGATGGAAAAGCGATACAGTAAGCTGCAGGAGTTTTTTTGTTGAATGGGTTCCCATCAGCCTTCTTCATGTCTCGAAAGCAGACGTGACGGGCGCATGCAAGCTTGGTGTGAGCACATAGTTCCCACTGTTTTTGGGCTTTCCTGGAGCCCGCTTCTATGAGTTTACACAGACTGCTGCTCTTGAGCGCGACATCAAGATCTCCGTCTTTGTGCTTGCAATGTCAGATGGGTCAGAGTGACTTTTCGTCATGCCCGTATCCTGGAACGAAGGATATCCAATGCTTGTGATGTGTGGTCACGCGGCAGGAAACCACAATGCACACCGCTGTGACACTGTGCTGCAAGGAGTCAAGGAGGAGAGAAGCTTCAGGAGCATTGCATGGGGTAATATAAAAGGAAGGACTGTAATAGGAAGTTTGGCCTGGTAGTATTTTGCAGCTGTTCGGAGCAAGGGTATCTTTATCTGAAAGTCGCCATTTGCAGCTATCTGACCCATTGCTTCCGACCCCTCTCTGGAGCCATCAAAAGTTGTTAAGCACAAATGAGTTTATCTAGATGCTGACTTTAGTGACCGGAATTCTAGTGTCCTCAGGTGATCTATCTTTGAAAATGCCTAAAATCAATATGGTCGATATCGACTAATCAGCCCTACAAAACAAACACTGGCAGTGCCAACAGGTCCTTGAAAAGCATGAACGGGACTTTTGGCTTTACCAGTGCTTTCTTCCAATGCTGAACATCATCTGCAAAATGAAACAAAAACCATTGTTGCTGTTGCTGAATAACATCCGCAATAAACAAATAACCAAGCTCGTCAACCCCAGCATCAGTGCTTAATTTGAGCCGGTCATTTCCGGTGCTCAGCACTGGCATTTAATCAACGCCGGTGCTTTTCATGAGCACCAGTTACGGACACATTCATTTATGGTAGGCACAGGAAGACTAATGGCCCGATGTAGGTCGGTCGGTAACGGCCGAAAATCGGTATTTTCGGCCGTTACCGACCGGTATTCACGAAATGGTATGTAGGGCCACATATTTTACAGATTCGGTAAATTTACCGATCGGTAAATTTACTGAATCTGTAAAATACCGAATCAGTATTTTTACCTATTCGATAAATTTGATATGTAGGTGGGACTCTTCTGAGTCCCACAACCCTTACCGAATCTGTATTTTACCATCAAATATATTTGATGGTAAAATACCGATTCCAGTGTGCATGCACATGTGTGCATGCACACCTGTGCCATATGACAGGCAGACCTGCCCTTAGGGCAGGTATGCCTGCCACATGGCACCCAAGCCTCTTTTGGGGGTGCCAGAGGGTGACAAAGTGACACCCCCTGCACCCTTGTGGAATTCGGTATTTACCAATTCGGTAAATACCGAATCGGTAATGCCCATTCATTCCTATGGGCTGCAAAGCCCATAGGAATGAATGGGCATTACCCGTCAGTATTTACCGAATCGGTAAATACAGATTTTTACCGATTCGGTAAAAGGAACATCTGGATGTTCCTACATGTCCCCCATTCTTATTTACCGATTCTTAATTACCGAATCGGTAAAATTCGGTAATTAAGAATCGGTAACTGAGTCCTACCTACATCTGGCCCTAAGTGATTTGCCTAGAATCACAGCATGTTAAGCTGAAGCTGAGACTGAAGCCTGGTTTCCCATCTCCGACGTCCGCAACTCCGGCCATTGAACCACATTCTCACTGCACTTTCATGGTCAGTAGTTGGTTCTGTTTTAGGCGTTGCTAACAGTAGAAATTGGCTGGTGCAAGCTGCCTACTGACAGGAGGAAAACTCGCCAGACATGTGCACATAGCACCATGACACTTGCACTCACCACAGAGTTCACATACTTTTACACTGCATAGAAGGATCCGTGTTGTAGGAAAGTACACTCAAAGCTGAACTTATGCAACCGCAGGTGGAAACCCCAGATCCTGTACAGCTTCTGGAATGCGAACCCAGATCAAAACAAGGTGTCCCAGCGCAAAAAGATCCCTCAATGCGCTTGCGGCCAGCGGGAGCCTGAACCTTTAGCGATGGGACGATGGGACACTAAGGGCCATATGTATCATAGTTCTGTTTTGCGAATTCTAAATTGCGATTTTTAAGGAATCGCTATTTAGAATTCGCAAAACGGTATGTATGTAAAAAATCGCTTTTTTATAGCGATTCCTTACCATTCCTAATTTGCAATTAGCAAATTGCTAATCGCAAATTACCCATTCATTTCTATGGGCCAGGAGGCCCATAGGAATCAAGGGGGAATTTGCGATTAGCAATTTGCTAATCGCAAATTAGGAATATTTTCAAGGGTGCAGAGGTGTCTCAAGAACACCCTGCTGCACCCCTGAAAATGACATGTGGGGGCATATGGCGCACATACATGCCCTAAGGGCCTGTATGAGCGTCATATGGCACCTTTGTTTTTTTAAAAAAAAGCTTTTTTAAAAGAATTTGCAACTTACCACCAACTAGAAGTTGGTGATAATTTGCGAATCCTTATGGGCATTTTTTGAATATTTTTTCTTTGATACATTGCATTTAAGGAATCGCAACATTTGCGATTCCTTAAGTGCAATCGCAAAATAAGGAATAGCAAATTTTGCGATTCCTTATTTTGCATCAAACATGTTACATACATACCATTTAGCTAATTAGCATTCGCAAACCTTTGTGAATGCTAATTAGCTTGATACATATGGCCCTCTGTTTTTAAGTAGCCACGCACTCTACAAGCTCCACTACTATTATTATTATTAATGCACTCTCAAACAAGATAAGAACCAACAACAAATATATAAAACTTAGTAAAAGAAATAAAAACCTGGCTTTTAAGATGCTGGACCCAACTGCACCCTGGCTGCAACTGCAGAGAGGTTTGTGCATGCTGCTGCAGACCCTATTTTCCAACTCTTTTGCATACAACCACAAGCATAAACCACACGTCCATGCTGCATACCATGTCTGGAGCACCTTATGTGGGCCTCACAAATGACACTAAAGCTCACCAGAGATGACTTCTACCAACACCTTCTCCCATCAATACACATCACATGTCCAAATCACTTGATGGCACTTTGTGGCCTCAACAAGAGGTGTAGAAATGCTACAATACAATATGAAAACATTGACACTTATTAAGCCTTGCCAACATTTGGTTTACGCCAGAATAATCTTCAATCAATCAGGATTTAGAAAGTGCTGCCAGGGGCGGCCTTAGGCATGTGCAAGCTGTGCACCTGCACAGGGCCTCCAAACCCCAGGGTCCACCACACCAATATATAACCTTAATATAATAATCCTCTGAGGATGGATACATATTTGCGTGGGGGCCCCTGGCAGGGATTTGGCGGCCTACGGCTCTGTTCCACTTCCAAACACCCTGACCCCGGTCCCCCCCTCTTCCATGGCCTCCACGCCTGCGTTCCTCCTGGTTCCTGATTGGCTTCTTTTTTTCCCTACCCACTGCTGGCCCGCTGGTACAGGCGTGTATAAGCCACGGCCACAGGGGCCGCAACGCCAATATATGCTATATGCAGTGTCCGCAACGGACGTGGCCATCCGACATGTGTAAGACACCATATTCGATATGGTATCGATATTAATTGTTCCGGGCAAAGAGCCACCGATTCTTTCTCTGTGGGGGGGGCTGTGGGTCCGGGGCCCCATGTCTTGTTCCTGGCATTGCAGCCGTCTGTGCCAGTCCCTCACGTCGTCATGTGTCACAATACCCTCCTCCTCCTAAATTTTATCGTTCTGAGGTGAATTCGGAAGGGTAGGAGCAGCCGCAGGTACTGGTCATCGAATGCCTTTTCTGGACGTTTTATTAAAACACCTCCGCCCCGCCGGGACCCCCTCTTCCAGGGCTCCCTACCTACGCTCCCTGCCCAGGGCCACCATGAGCCTAGAGCCGCCCCTGGTGCTGCAAATCACCCTTGTGGGTCCCACGGCGCTGCGGGTTGCTAGCTGCTTCGTGGTGATCTGTTCATTTGAACAGCCAGGTCTTGAGTACTTTCCTGAATTCCCAGAGCGACGAGGCTGTCCTGAGGTGCAGGGGAAGGTCGTTCCAGGCTTTGGCCGCCCGGTTTGAGAAACACCGTCGTCTGTTGCCTTGGTCTTTCCAACCTTGTGTAATTTACAGCATTTCACGTTATGCGTCTTACATGAAATGTGGAATGAAACCCTTATTCCCCTTTTCATCACTGAGATGTTCACATAAAAATCCTATCACAGGAGCAATGCCAATGAACAGAATATGAGCGGCTGTTGTTTGCGTCACGTTCGATTTTGCGTTTTTTTTTGTACCAAATACATCCTGGTGGTTTTCTGTTATTAAAATATCATGTGGATGCATCTAGCACTAAAAAATAATACAAAATGTAATTTTGTCTAATTTCACATAATGTTTGTGACATTTTGTGTCATGTCCGCAGAGGAAATTATGCAATTTCAACCCAGACCTAAAAATTATACCAACAACAGTAACTGACCTATTTAGAGGTTGGCACTGTGGTAAAAATTGAAGGAGCTTTTGCATCAGATATTAGCAGTGTTCTAGTCAACATATGAGCACTCCTTTATTTGGTGATGATAGTGCTATGAAGTTTTTTTCGACACTTTTCTTCTTCAGGTCTACAAATCAGTGCCTTGGTTTTGAAACAATGAGGCATCCCCCGTGTTCTGTTTGTGGGAGAAAAAAACAGGGGGGGGGGGGAGATTTACAAGCCCCTCCGCCACTTTTGAGTCACTTTTCCCATGTTAAAAGTGACGCAAAAGTAGCGCAAGGGGCTTGTAAATCTGCCCAAGGATGTGCAGGGACATTTATTGAGTTCTGACATTTCTGGAAATGAACTCTCTCCCTTCATATCTCTCCACTACCTCAACTATTCCCAAGCACAGCTCGGCCTTGCTCCCTCCTAGCTTCAGACCACAGAGATCACCTGCCAAAGCCAATTTGTTCGGATTAGTAAAAGTCTGACGTTAGCCAATAAAGCGACCATGAATGCCAGAGAACGCTCCGCCCAAAATGTTTTTGTCTGGTTCCAACATCACAAAACTGAGGCTCTGCTGCCCTCTGCTGCTCACATTTGGGATATCGGTCTACTGACAGGAAACTTTAGCTCCACTATGCGCCACTATCCACCACACCACATGAAGGGATTCCACTTATTTTACCTCACTTCTGTGTAGTTGTCATTGGTGACGCATTGCCCCGGCCTTGGCCATCCCTTCAAGGTCGAGTGTGTGAACACGTCTTCTCCCACAGAATCACAGGAGATGGCAGAGAATACACATGAAAGCTGCTGTCAGAAGTGACAATGCATGCACATGCGTGGTCATTACTGCAAACCCCCCTATTATCCCTCCCAAACTGCATAACCGTGCATTTCTCCCCAGCACTGGGGGTGTTTGTCATCATGTAGCACTGTTCCCCCTTCACGGTGAGTGGTTGCGTCACTGAAACAGTTTAATGGCATGAAGGACACGAACCTCAAGGTCACCAAAGGAGTAGTTACACGTTTGCAAGCACTTGGCACGTGCTTCTTTGAATCTGTATAATAACATATATGTTGCCATTCTAAATACTTGTTGAGTGGTAACAGTAGAGCATCGTCCATTTAAGATCATTGTATCGGGTGCATGTGTCAGAGTGCAGGTGTGCTTGTGTGGTGTTGGAGCAGTGCCACAGAAGAGCATGGAGACTCAAGTGTGAGGAGGAGATGCCACTTACTGCTGCAGGGCATCTGAGCCTCCTGCATCTTATTTTAGACAGTCTCAGTAGGGGCTAGTAGGGCGTGACGCTCCAGTAGCACGGAGGGCCAGACTTGTAGGTGCAGAGAGCTGCTGCGTTTGCACAGTAGCGTAGCAAGGATACCACGGGCCCTGGTGCAAGCAAGGAAAAAGACCCCTTGGACAGTTGTTAGGGGGTAGTGAAGTACAGCATTGTCAGGGTTTGATGGGCCCTTCAGGACTCCGGTGCCACTGCACCTGCAGCACCAATGGTAGGCACGCCCCGGCATGTGCAAGCTGTGCCTGTAGTACTGCAGTATCCATATCTGATGTCATAGACACTGGAAGTAAGGGTGCGGGCCTCCTGCAGAACCACCAAAATAACCATGCTGGAGTTCAGAAAGTGAATGAGCAATAAACATTTAAATTTAGGTTTTATCTTGCCACATTTACTGTAGTCTTTCATTCTGTCTTCAGTTTTAAAGTGCCACTTCTTTTCTATAATGTCCCTCTTTCTCTGTAAAGTCATGTATCTGGGAATATGGGTGGAAGAGCTGGTGTGCAGAGGAAGTTACCTGGAGGCTGAAACAACAATAGCTCAAAGAATTAAAACAATGATGTAGCATGGCTCTGAAACGCACTATCTCACCAAGTCCGTCCAGCTGTGATTGGAAAAGATTGATCAGAAAACAATTTTTGAACTTTTTTCCGAGGATAAGATGCTTAGCTTTGGTGAGAGGTTGTGAACATTGCTGCAAGGTGGTCATCTTTGCTGCATGGTGAGTGGCATTGCTGTGTGCTTGTCATTGTTGTGAGATGGCTAGTCTTGCTGTGAGATCTTTGCATCTCACAGCATTTTTGGTCTTGTTGCATGGGGTTGGTTGTGTTGTGAAGTTGTCAACATTGTATTGAGGCTGTGGAATTGCTTTATTACAAGGTGTTGGCATAACGGCAGTGTGGTTAAATGTCCTGCAAGATAGATGGTATTGTTGTGGGATGGGCAGTTATGCAATGGAGTTGTTTCTATTGCTGAATATGTTAATGTAGATGCACATTCAATCAATCAATCAATCAAATAATTTGTAAAGCGCACTACTTACCCTCAAGGGCTTCAAGGCACTGAGGGTGGGGAGTGGGGGGGGGGTGCTGTTGCTACTGGTCGAACAACCAGGTCTTGAGTCGGCTCCTGAAGGTTAGAAGGTCTTCGGTTTGTCGTAGGTTGAAGGGGAGGGTGTTCCAGGTCTTAGTGGCGCGGTGGGAGAAGGATCTGCCTCCATATTCCATATTAGAACATTGGAATGTTGGTAGCTCTATTGAAAACAATGGAGTGCTCCGGGCTTATAATGGCTGGTATAAGCCCGGAGCCCCGACATTCCAATGTTTCTTTGTTCACAGCTCAGGCTGTGAACAAAGGCTTCAGGGAGCCTGAGGGGATTTCAATCCCCTTGCGCTCCCTGAAGGCTTTGTTTTATTTGTTGGACCATTCTGCCCTCTAGTGGTAGAATGTTCTAATAGCCTTATAGCCCTTCGTAGCAGGGCTGTACCGGCTATTAAAGCCTGCTACCTTGTTAAAGTCCCTCGCCTTGGGCTCGGGCCTTAAACACTGCAGCAGGCCTTTAATAGCCAGTATAGCCTGCTACGGCAAGCTATAAGGCTATAGTAAAGGCTCTTAACTTCCTAAGTTTCAGCCTATTGCAGTGCGTTCCTGGTATCTCTCTTTTGCCAGAGGACCATATTGCATATCCAAGGTTGTGGCAGTGTAATTTGTGGTATAGATATGTATGAGGTTTCTCAGGAGTTATCAGGGAGCCACAACAGAGAGTTTAGTGTCAGGGAGGTGGCGTCTTGGTGCTGGCCTGTAGCAGTGTTCTAGATCACTTAATGGTTGGAAGTTGTCTGCCTGGACAATTTAAGGTAGAGTGAGCTAACGTTGTAGGGAGTTGAAGCTGGGTGAGTGTGTCCTACAAGGTAGTGGTGGATATCAGGGAGTAAAGAATGACTCTTGGTACTGGGGGTCACTGACCGAGGTTGAATGTAAGGGCTGGAGTTGGTTGGGGATGGCAGTGTGTTTAATGTCAAGCACTTTGCTTTCAATGCCTTCCAATAAACTCCCTGCCAAGCAAGGGCCAATGCCAATCAGGCAGGCTTCATTGCCATTGCATTGGCTTTGCTTGGTCGTGACTTTCTAGTATCGGACTTCATCAGTACTGGAGTGGGTTAGTGAATCAGAGGGTAACTGAGAGGGCCTGTTCTAGTGAGTTCTAGTGTAAGAGGTGTATTTAGTGACAGCAACAGGCCTTAATTGTGCTAATTTAATTGTGACAAGGATGTAAGGGATGGAAACTGAAGGGCACCCATACCTGAATGCAGTGCTAATGGAACAGTTTTCAGAGTGGGGGTGCTGCCATCAATATTAATCAATCATTATGTGAAAAGAACAAGTCTAGCAATGTATTCAGTAGGAGAGTGGTAAGAGCGTAGTATGTAGCATGTTGTAGCACATTATACCAAATATATTCCTATAGTGTGGTAGTGCATTGTCATTTACAGACAGCCCATTTTTCATTGAAATTACCACTAAAATTGCATAAATTATATACTGCTAAAGCTATATGAAGAAACAATATAGCACACAAATGATGAAGTGTGAAAATCATGTTTTAGCAAATATTTATAATTTCCGCCTCACAGAGTAAAGTATCACGGTGTTGATCCAATTAGCATCTTTGTTTCCATTACACTTTGGATGTACAAAAAAGTGTCTCATTTGTGCTGTCCAAACTGGTACATATAGAAATATTTATACAGTCAATTTACAGGCATTCACCTTTTTTGTGTCTGAAAAAACAACAACCTTCAGCCCTTTCCTTTCACACTCCATGTACTCCACCTTGATTGTCAGATACTTCACTTTACAAAATCTTCTCACTTTACAGTCAAAGAAAGTAAACTAAACAGCAGTCTCTATGTTAAAAGAATAAGCATCAATTGGTCAGAAGATATAGCCTGAGATTTGATCTGTCTTTGAAAGCACAGCCCAGGTGACGCGATAAAAAACAAAATTTTAAGGCATCTTTATTGGTCATTCATAATTTGAACTCAAGTATGGTTATTTTCGGAGTGCTGCATAACCCCACATCCTTACTTCTAGCACCTATGCTTGAGTGAGAGGAACTGCCAATCAAAGGAGACTTTCTCAGGCGTCGATCCTGGACCTCAGTCCCTCAGGAATGGTGTCATAAGACTCTGATCCTGGAAGACATGATGATGACTTACATTTTGATATGAGTTTCACAATGATGAGATCTACGGGCATGTTTCCACACTGATGGGTTTGCATGACATGGCACCTTCTTTTTTGGGTGACCTAGAGTCCATTTCTTGTTTGAAGTTTACCTGGTGCATGTTTTCTGTTGTTTACCTTTTGGGTTTTCAGTGCAGGGACCATGTTGGTGGGTTGACATGGAGAGCATTTTTTATGGCACTTTACACAGTGCATGTTTACCTTTTTATTGACTTCCTTCCTTACACTCTTCTATCACTCTTTCTCCCTCATTCATTCTTTCTTCTCTATCTCTCAATTTTCTTTTTTATGACTCTCTCCTCTGGGCCCACCATCACCTTCCCTTCTTCTCTCCCATCCCTCTTTCTCTGTTTATCACTGCTGCCTATCAAACTGTGAACATTTTGTGTTTTTTAGATCCACCACTGGATATTCTTGGAAAGCTCCTTAGCTCAGAAGGTGTTGATGCATTTAGGGGTCAGAGCATCCCATTCCCCTCCTGCACTTCCCTTCAGGATGCAAGTGGAAAGTCTGAGCACATCACAAGCTTCAACATGAGCTAAGGATAACATGACTGTGGTCGAAGAAAGGAAGGCCTTCTCTTCCAAGGGGAGAGGGGTGGGTGTGCAGAGTCGGATTCCGGGGGGACTCTCTTGCAGCTCTACCAATGCAACAGGGTGTGCACTCTCATATATCCCCTGACTTGAAATCCCTGAAATGGCTGCCCCTTGAAGCCAGAATACAGCTGAAAATTGCTGTTATGACACACTCGGCCGTACACCACAAGGCATCCAACTACCTCACTCAAAATATCAGGAGGTTCGAGATCCAATAGAAGTACAAAAAATCTACTCCTGAAACCTCGCAGATTCCGGAAGGAAAAAACTTACAAACGCTCCTTCTCAGGAATGGCACCCAGGATCTGGAATGCACTCCCTCCTGAAACCAGGCTTATCTCCTCCACTGCCTTCTTCAAGAAAGAGGTGAAAGCCATCCTTATGGCCAAGTTCACCTGAACTTTATTGTTGTTGGATCAGAGACTTTGCACCGCTTTTGTATCACTGGCTACCTGTCTGTCTAATGTCTAATGTCTAATGATATCATATTCTTACTTGATTGCTATCCTATTATGCTACTCACTCACTACCTATTACTATATTGTACACGTTAGTTTGCTGAAACTTGATGTCCCTACCCCTTGTTTCGCTGTAACTCTAAGAAAGTGGTATAAGCCATCCTTATAGCCTAAGCTCTCCTGATCTCTATTGTAGTTGGATCAAGGACTCTGCACCGTCTTATATTATCGTTTACCTGATTGTTTATTGGTATTTTATCAGCACATGACTGCTATCCGATCATGCGATTGACTATTATACTGTACCCAAAATTATGTTTAGTCACCCTCCTGTTGCCCTCACCCCCTGTTTCTGTGAAGCGCTCTGATACCTGCAAAGATCTTGTTCGCGCTATATAAAACTCTGAATAAATAAATGAATAAATAAATAAGAATGCCTGTCTTTTTTTTGCAATTGATTCTATTATAATACCATAACTCTGCTCCTCCAACCGGTCCTCCCTGCAGAAGTAGTTCCTGTTCTAAGAACAAATCTCTCCTCCGTCCCAGCCAGTGCTTAATTTGCGAAAATATAAGTGCTGGGCCCTTGTCAGGAGGCCACTGCAGCTTGCACAACCCATTGCCCCTGCCAGCACTGCCAGAGACAGCACTAACACAATTACTAACCTCTAAATGTAAAAATTCAGACTATTCCAGGTCCCCAAAGCTATAAGAATGGCTTGGTGGGCAGGTATTAGTCATTTTCTAGGCATATTGAATTGACAAACAACTGTTATTGTACTCTTCTTTAAATTAGATAAACAGCACCACTATGTAGCAGACTGTCATGAGCGCCAGTGTTGACAATTAAGTGCCGGTGTCGAGCACCAAAAACCACTGGCTCAAATTAAGCACTGGTCCCAGCTTGTCCCTCCCTAAGACCCAATCTACCCTTCCTTGTGGAAGTAATTCTTGTTCCAAGAGCATCTCTCCACAGCTCAGCCAGTTACTCCTCACGGAAGTAATTTATTTTATCTGACTATGGGCTAGATGTAGGTGGCCAAATACCGGTCAGTAAGGCCGAAATTCGGTAAATTTCAGCGTTACCGACCGGTATTTAGCCCTTTGTGATGTAGGAGGCTGGATTTAAGGATTCGGTAATTTACAGATTCGTTATTTTAAGCATTCCGTAAAATACCGATTCCTTAATTTAAGGAATCGGTAAATTACCGAATCCTTAAATCATATGTAAGGTGCACTCAAGTGAGTGCAATTTTGGTTTAAGGATTCATTATTTACCACCAACTGCAAGTTGGTGGTAAATACCGAATACCTTTAAAAAAGCAATTTTGTGCATTTTTAAAAGTGTCTTGTGGCAGACATACATGCCTTTAGGGCTAAGCATGGGCGGATTTTGCGGATCCACGATCCGCGGATTTTGCGGATTTGCTGATCGTGGATCCGCAAAATCCGCGGATTTTGCGGATTTGAACTGTCCATCATAGTGGGTCAATGGCGGGAAGACGGAGCACACCGCGAGTGTGTGAGCGGGACCAAACGTGCGGGGCTTCCATGCAAGTGCACATGCCTCTTGTGTGTATAAAAGGTCTGAGACCGATCAGAGCAGTAGATGAAGAGACAGAAGCTCCTGGTCACAGGAACAGCAAAGGGATTGCGCTCGTGAAAGTCAAGGATACAAAGGCCTCTATCCAGCATCACAGCTGATTTTCGAGGGTAGATTTGGGAAGAAGGCACACCTGCCCAGCCTCGACGACGCTCACGATTGTTTTTGGGGTGATGAATGAGTCACTGAATTTGAGCTTCAGCTAGTTCCAGCGACCATGTGTGTGTTAGTATGCAATAGCTCCGAAGGGTGCAGGGGTCCCTTCAGCTCCTGGCCACAGGAACAGCACGAGGATTGCGCTTGTGAAAGTCAAGGATGCAAAGGCCTCTATCCAGCATCACAGCTGATTTTCGACGGTAGATTTGGGAAGAAGGCACACCTGCCCAGCCTCGACGACGCTCACGATTGTTTTTGGGGTGATGAATGAGTCACTGAATTTGAGCTTCAGCTAGTTCCAGCGACCATGTGTGTGTTACTATGCAATAGCCCCGAAGGGTGCAGGGGTCCCTTCAGCTCCTGACCACAGGAACAGCACGAGGATTGCGCTCGTGAAAGTCAAGGATGCAAAGGCCTCTATCCAGCATCACAGCTGATTTTCGACGGTAGATTTGGGAAGAAGGCACACCTGCCCAGCCTCGACGACGCTCACGATTGTTTTTGGGGTGATGAATGAGTCACTGAATTTGAGCTTCAGCTAGTTCCAGCGACCATGTGTGTGTTACTATGCAATAGCCCCGAAGGGTGCAGGGGTCCCTTCAGCTCCTGGCCACAGGAACAGCACAAGGATTGCGCTCGTGAAAGTCAAGGATGCAAAGGCCTCTATCCAGCTTCCATGTGAGTCCATGCCTCTTGTGTGTATAAAAGGTCAGAGACCGATCAGGAAGCACTAATAGATAAAATAAAGCAGCTGCTTTATTTGATCTATTAGTGCTTCCTGTTGAAGCTAACTTAGCTGACTTTGTAACAATTTTAGGATGGCGCTGGCAGCTTGCCGGCGCCATCCAAAAATAGTTACAACTTCAAGCTTGAAGGCTTGAACTTTTGCCCCCCGAATCCGCCGCTCGCGGATTCGCGGATTTTTGGTAAATTCGCGGGAGTTCGCGGATTGCGGATTTACCGAAAATCCGCGAAATCCGCGAGCGGAACGGATTTGACGCTCATGCTTATTTAGGGCATGTCTGTGTGCCACATGTGCACACAAATACGATTCAGGGGTGCAACAGGGTGTCAATGTGACACACTGCCACCCTTGCATATGCTCCCCCTGTAACCGATTCGGTATTTACCGAATCGGTAATAGTGAATGGCTTCCCATTCATTCCTATGGGCCTCCAGGACCTTAGGAATTAATGGGAAGGTATTCCTTATTACCAATTCGATAACGAATATTACCGAATCGGTAAAATATACCGATTTTTTACCTGCATTCTATTTACCGATTCTTAAATACCGAATCGGTAAAATTTGGTATTTAGTAATTGGTAATAGAAATTACCTACATCTAGCCTTATGTCTTGATAACCACAGCCTGCTCTCCCTGTTAAATGAATTCCCATTCCAAGAATATATTTCGAAAGTTCAAGCCTGTACAAATCCTTTTCTGAGAATATCTCTTCACTGCTTCACTATATATATATATATATATATATATATATATATATATATATATATATATATATTTTTTTTTGTGCTGATTTTCACAATAGTGATAGGGATTTACTTAGATTTTACTGCATCGACCAAATCATAAAATCAGAACGCGGTGGAGACAGAGAAAAGAGACTGCGAATCACAGAGTCGAAATACATCCTGGACCTAAAAACGATGGTGCCGTGGGGTTTGAAAAATTATGCAGGAATGTGGGTACATTTGTAGAAGAGGACGAGGCAACACCTCTAGGGTTCACTTTGTAAATAGAATTATACATATAAGTATATATAAGAGAGAACAAGGACACCTTATCACAGAAGTAAATGAAGGTCGAGCAAATGAGTGTACATATATGTATATATTGGCTAACACAAGCAGGAAACCGGGTGAGAACAGAAGCAGTATGTAGATTTTTGTATCATATAGGAACCTGAGACCAAAGCCCATACAGGGCCTCAAAACAACACAACATCATTAATGTTGAAAGTAAAAGTGAAAAAGAGAATAGGGAAACCCCCTTTCTGTAAAAATAGGGGATACACCCGGGTATAATAAATGATGTAAATAGAAAAATATCTCCGGTCCCAGCAATGTATATACAAATTGTAAATATAACAAGGAATTTCAGTATGCACAAGAAACATAGAAAGTTTGTCAAAGTCAACCGTTTTTAATTTTTGCACTAAAGCACTTTATTTAAATGCCATGTTTAAACGTGATGTAAATTGTTGTAAATAGTACACTACAAGATGGCCGCCGCGTTTATGACTAAATACCATCATCTATGTCTATGAAAATGAACCCTAGCGGTATGTTTAAAATGGCGATGGAGTTTTTGCACAAACTGACACTGACGAAGCTAACTGGCGAAACGCGTCTGTCAGGGGTGAAGGGGGTTTGGATTCGAATAAACTTTGATCCATCACGACATCAGAGTGCTTGCCGTTTTTCCGACCTGGACAGGTTGGATCGTGTAGCTATATATATATATATATATATATATGTATATATATATATATATATACCAGCTCCCCTGACAAAGTCAGAAAATCCAGCACTCCCAGTGAGTTTAAACCATTTGGTTTATTTTGCACAATAAAGAAAAACGCGTGTCGGCTCTTGCCTTCGTCAGTTTCAAACTGGCGTCCGTGAGGTAAACATAAATAGTGGCGAAATTAAGAAAACATAAAGGTAGGACTACATGTCCAAAATCATAGGCGCCATCTTAGAGCAGTAAAACACAAATCGAATCGTATTGTGGAACGTTGTCTTGATAATTAAATTGTTGTATCAATTAAATCATTATCGAGTTCATTTAGCCCTGAATGGGCATTCGTGATATTTCAAATTATTGAATTCATTGGACAATAATCATGACAAATGCGTCCACACTTGTAAATAATTTCATCGATTGGGGGAAGAACAGGTTTTCTTTGGTCCCTTGTATTACGAACTCTAGACACCTCTAATAGGTAATTCTTATAGAGTTTAACAGTTAGTCTATGATCATTAATTAAATCATTTCTGTTCGTGTATTTACAAATTTTAGGACAACACTCTTCCAACTTCGACCCTATACATATATTTACATTAAGACACAGACATAGTGAACACAGGTTTTCACCCAGCTAGATAATTCAGTCTATTAATACCCTTGCTCTCAGTTACTACAGATGTGACAGCAGTTCTTCCCCCGAATTCATCCCCCCTGGGGACTTCGTTTGGAGCTCTATAATGTATCTAGACTCCAAACGTCTCAATTGACATTTGTAGTTTCCTCCTCTCAGATCCTGTATGATGCAGTCTAAACTGAAGAAACTTAAAAGGTTTCTGTCACTTCCATGATGTGTTGCGAAGTGACGGGCCATCGGATAACTGTCATCTTTATTTACGATGGCACGTTGGTGTTCTAATATCCTCAGCTTGACTGCCTTAGTGGTACTCCCTACATAACGGTGTCCACAGGGACATTGTAAGCAGTAGACAACAAAGGGTGTTGAACATGTAATGAATTTAGAGATTCTGATCTTCTCTGTTTTGTGGGGAACATTGTATGACAACACTCTCTTGCTTGAACTGCAGGCTTTGCATTTCCCACACGGGAAGGATCCATGCATAGACTGCAGCTCTTTCTTAGATTTCATTTTAGGCAAGTGGCTTCGTACTAACCTGTCTTTCAAGGACTTGGTTTTCCTAAAGGTTATCATCGGATGATCTGATAATTCTTTGCCAATGACTGTGTCTGATTTAAGGATGTTCCAGTTCCTAAGCATAATAGCTCTGATCTTATTCGCTGCCACCGAATAGTTGGTAATTAATCGAATTATGCCATTTCTACTTTTACCGTTCTTACTCTGTTTCTCTTTCAGAAGAGATTCCCTTTCAATTTGTGCTACTCTCCCTTTTGCGAGGATTTTCCTCGAATAGCCACGTGATTCAAAGCGACTAATGCTGCCCTCAGCTGCAATTGTATAGTCTCTCTCAAGGGAGCTGTTACGTTTGATCCTTAATAGCTCACCATAGGGAATACTACTGATAAGGGATCTTGGATGGTTGCTGCGTCCATGGAGGACAGAATTCCCTGCTGTCTCTTCCCTGTAGAGAGCTGTTTGGATCATGCCTGACTCTACGAAAACTTTCAGATCAAGAAAGCTGACCTCTTCTTTACTCATTTCATAGGTAAATCTAAGATTTAAGTCATTTGTGTTAAGGGACCTAATATATTCCTCAGCCGAGGATTTCGGTCCCTTCCAAATGAGGAAGAGGTCATCTATATACCTCCTCCAGCAAATCAAATGATCCACCCACACTGCCTTCTCATCGGCCCAGGCTACCAGCTTCTCCCACCAGCCCACGAATAGGTTCGCGTAGCTGGGGGCGAAGCAGGTACCCATCCCCGTCCCTCTTGTCTGTCTGTACCTTTGTTCCTGGAAGACAAAGATGTTGTTGTTCAAACAAAATGATATAAACTCTAAAATCATCTTGCTATGTTCCAAATATCTTGCAGAGCGTAAGTTCAAAAATGTTTTCACCGTTCTTATTCCGTCCACGTGTCCAATGCTAGTATACAAGCTGGAGATGTCCATGGTTATCATAATCATGTCATCCTCCCATTCAATGTCTTGTATCTGCCGTAGGAAGTCTTTAGTGTCCCTAGTATAGGAACTTAATTGCATGACCCATGGTGCTAGGAAAAGATCGATAAATTTGGACATCTTCTCAGTTAATCCTCCAATGGAGGAAACAATGGGTCTCCCAGGTGGTCTAATGGGATCTTTGTGTATTTTAGGCAGGTGGTAGAAACAGGGGAGTTTGGGTTGTTGATTTTGTAGAAAGAGATGTTCTTCCTTGGCTAGAATCCCTCTGTTGTGCCAATAATCAATTAATAAATGATATTCACGGTGCTGGTGAGGTATTCTTTTTCTGTAGTCGCTCATGCTTATTTAGGGCATGTATGTGTGCCACATGTGCACCCAAATACGATTCAGGGGTGCAACAGGGTGTCAATGTGACACACTGCCACCCTTGCATATGCTCCCCCTGTTACCGATTCGGTATTTACCGAATCGGTAATAGTGAATGGCTTCCCATTCATTCCTATGGGCCTCCAGGCCCTTAGGAATTAATGGGAAGGTATTCCTTATTACCAATTCGATAACGAATATTACCGAATCGGTAAAATATACCGATTTTTTACCTGCATTCTATTTACCGATTCTTAAATACCGAATCGGTAAAATTTGGTATTTAGTAATTGGTAATAGAAATTACCTACATCTAGCCTTATGTCTTGATAACCACAGCCTGCTCTCCCTGTTAAATGAATTCCCATTCCAAGAATATATTTCGAAAGTTCAAGCCTGTACAAGTCCTTTTCTGAGAATATCTCTTCACTGCTTCACTATATATATATATATATATATATATATATATATATATATATATATATATATATATATATGTATATGTATATACATATACACACATATATATATATATATATATATATATATATATATATATATATATATATATATATATATATATATATATGTGTGTATATATATATATATATATATATTGGATGACTGTTTCCATCAAATAAACTTGGGATTTGTTGCCTATTCTAGTGATGAATAGGAGAGGGAATATATATGTATTTTATATATTCTCTTTTGCATTCATCACTAGAATAGGCAACAAACCCTTAGTTTATTTTATGGATGCAGTCATCCAAGTCGGTCAGACTGATGTAAACATTATCTGAATACAATTTCAGAATTGTTTATATTCCAGAAAAACTGATTGCCTATATTGGTTACGTTTGTAGATTTAAATCACATGGAATGTTAGAACATTGGAATGTGGAGCACTCCATTGCAGACAATGGAGTGCTCCGTGCCTCTACGTGGTGGTAACGGCCCGCAAAGCAACACAATGTTATTTAAACAAAGGTCTCTCGGAGCCCTAGGGGATTCCAATCCCCTTGGGCTCCGAGAGGCCTTTGTTTACTTGGTTAGAAAATTCTGCCCTCTAGTGGCAGAAAGTTCTAATTGCCTTATAGCCTTTCGTAGCGGGGATATGCCAGCTATTAAAGTTCCGCTCCCTTGGTAATGGCCCGAGCCGAAGACGCTGGAGTGGGCTTTTAATAGCCGGTATAGCCCGCTACGGTGGGCTATAAGGCTAAGGCTATTTGAATGTACATTCCTATGGTCATATGGGTCCACACTTTTTATTAGAAATCTGATTCAGTTCACTTCTGGTGCCTGTTCCTGAAGGTGCTACAGATTGGTTAAAGATCAACTAACCTCAATCCAGGAGATGTCTGCTTTGAAGTTTATACAACAACAGGTACCCTTTTCAGATGAGATACTCAAAAGTGAGGAAGAACTTATTGTGCAAGCAGTTGCACAAAGCATTTTTGCGGTTGCAAAGCCTATGATTTGCAAAATTACATTATTCAAAACAACAAAATTCAAGTTGTAATGTACATAAGACACATTGAGAGACAGAAATGTCTTTCTTCCTTTCAATGTGCACTTTGTGACCTATTTCAAATCACAAAGGAAGGGGCAGGTTATAGGCACTCTCCACTGCTTTGCGATTTGTTATGCAATGTATCAATGTTTTGTAAACATGATTGTTATTGCAAACCATTCATGTGGTGCCGACTCCGGAAATGGGGTGGTACTGGAGAGCTGCTACATATACAATGCTACTCATATTCCCCCTTCATTCTTGAACATCTCTCTCACACTGTTTTCCACATTTCTTCATTTTCTCGTTTTTCCAAACTCCTATTCCCTCCCATTTTTTCTCTCCCTCAACCCTTTTGTCTTATTAGTCTTCCTTACGTCTTTTCTTTCACCATTCTCTTTTCTTTTTCCCTGTCTCACCATCCTACTTCACCTTTCCCTGTCCATGTGCAGTGAGGGGTGTGTGCAACGTCTATTGCCAAACTCCATTTCCCTAGAAACGTTGATCCAATTTGTGTCTATTAATGCAACAAGAATTTATTTTTTATTTTGTAGCAATGTCTACGGGACTATCACATCCACTACCACTACCATTTCCCCAGAACCGTGGGCCCAATTTGGGTCTATTAATGCAAGAGCAATTTTATTTTGTAGCAATGTCTACGGGACTACCACATCCACTACCACTTCCCCAGAACCGTGGGCCCAATTTGGGTCTATTAATGCAAGAGCAATTTTATTTTGTAGCAATGTCTACGGGACTACCACATCCACTACCACTTCCCCAGAACCGTGGGCCCAATTTGGGTCTATTAATGCAAGAGCAATTTTATTTTGTAGCAATGTCTACGGGACTACCACATGTACTCCTTGGAGTCAGAGTAAGCTCAACTAGCCCCCTCACAGTGCCTTGCCTTTTTTTTCGGGATGAAAGCTTTAGTGCGTTGCATCCTGCAATGACTGCTCGCTAATAAGATTCCATTGAGCACTGAATTCTCAGAGGATCTGAGGATCCTGCATTATCCTGCATTGGACCAAATGAGAAAAAATGTTCCTTCTACAAGAACGATTTGTTTAATTTTCACATTTATTTTCCTCAGATGATTTGAGGATCTGGATTGGTTTAAAATCTGAGGATAAGTTCTCAAGACACACAGATGTCCATCTCTCTAAACCATTTGCAGTCGTCCCAACCAGGGGCGGCCTTAGGCATGTGCAAGCTGTGCACCTGCACAGGGCCGCCAAACCCCAGGGGCCGCCACGCCAATATATATCCTTAATATAATAATGCTCTGAGGATGGATACATTTTGTGCGTGGAGGCCCCAGGCAGGGATTTGGTGGCCGGCTCTGTTCCACTTCCAAACACTCTGAGCCCCCCCCCCCGCTCTTCACTGCCCTCCGCGCCTGCTTTCCTCCGGGGGCCCCCTACCTACTCTCCCTGCCCAGGGCCGCCATGAACCTAGAGCCGCCCCTGGTCCCAACACATTTTGTAGTGCAAATGCAAATATCTTAATAGCTCTTGTACAAATTTAGAACAAACAACCTATTCCTTCTAATTTCAAGCAAATGTGTTCTAACTCTGTTCAGCAGTTTTGAACATGGTGGTGATATTAGTAAATATTTTCCAATTGAATAGTTACAACATCCACAAATGGAACAAATGAGGCAGCAATCCAGAGGTACTGTCTCAATGTAAAGTTTAAGGCTTCCTTACACAAGCATATTTGTTCCTTAAGAAATAATGGCTTACAGCATTACTTGTACAATGCGCGCAAGGATCGATAAATTAGAACTATATGTACCCCATTCTCCATGGCAGAAGCACATACGCATCTGAGGCCATCCACCATTTTACAACAGGCACAGTGAAATTTTTAGTAAAACTGGAAAGAGACAGATATCTAATATCGTTTGGCAGTGGTTTTGCCATACAAGGTTAATATTTAGGTGAAGATTAACTATCTTAGATGTACTTAATTGGGTTTTGGCTTTAAATTCCTCAAGAACTTGTAAAAGGCAAAATAACCTATATTGAGCCTTTATAATGGACTTGAAACTGTTCTCAATCACGCTAGTGCAATGAACATCTCTAAGAGATTCAGTCTAGATCAGACCAGGGATTCTCCCCCCTTCACTCCAAATTAGGGGCTGATCTAGCCCTGGAGATGCTTCGTTGAGCCTATGACGTGCGCTCAGAAATTGGGATTATACTGCCAGTTTGCCTGTACAGGTCACAATCAATCTGCAGTTTGTCCTGGGATCATGCAGTTTACCAGAAAAATCAGCATGGCCATAGAGAAGAGAGGGCATTCAACTTGCTGATGCTACTGACAGGACAGGAGTTACTGGTGTGAAATCAATTTTTCATATAGATGTCTTGATGTGTCGCATAGTTTGCTCTTAATAACAGCAAGATGGCACTTGTAGCTACTTTGTTCATTCAAACCAAACACCTATGTAGTTGTAATTAGCTTTAAGCTCCACCATATATCACCCTCAAGCCACCTAGTCTTACCGTTAACCTCATGCCAAAGACAACCATTGAAGAACGCCATTTGGAGGAAAGTCTCTAATGGGCATATTACCAAGGGTGGCGATAGGCAATTATCACCTTTTTTGCGGCTGTTTTCGGCCGCTAAGCAGCGATAATTCTATCGCTCTATTAGCAAGCTGTCGCAAACTGATGTTAGCGACAGCTTTTAGGCGATAGCGAGCGGTTTGGGGCCCGCTTTGCATGTCAGCGATATTTATCGCTAATGACATGCAAAGTGGGCATACCCCACCTGTTAGCGACATAAAGCAGTCGCTAACGTTGCTATCGCCTATTAGCAAGGCAGGTGTAGCGATGGAAATATTCCCGCTATCGCCAAAACCTAACGCCTGCTCAGATCAGTTCTTAGCCATGTTATCCAATGGGAGGTGGATAACATGGCTAAGAGCATTTCGTCGCTCATGCGTAAATATCGCTGTATTCAAAGCGATATTCACGCATTTCGCCGCAATCGCTGGATATTTTAGCACAATGGAGAAAAACGTTGCTAATAGCATGTTTTCTCCGCTAACATATCCAGCGATAGGCAGCAATAAAAAAATCGTCGCTAAGCCAATTTAGTTGGTAATATGCCCCTAAATGTTTTAGATGTACTTCTCAGAGATGTATATGCCAAGACAAATAGGGTGCCAAGATGCACCCCTACTTCTAGTCCTGATTAGTATGAATATTCTAGCAAACTGACTGATTCTCACCAAGCTCTGTGTTATAATCTAGCAAGTGATTAATGCATCCTCTCTGTTGTTGCCCTTTGCCTTGCTGCTCAGTCTATGTGATGTCATCAGAATGTTGAAGAGGGTTTGAGTGGAAGAAGGAATCGGTTGCTTGGAAGGGCTGAGCGGCTAGGAGGCTGCTCCTGGTGGGGTATAGTATGAGGCATAACTTGGATCATATCTGAAGAATAAAGCTGTGATCCTAATATACACCATTGGACTACGTATCTTTCTTTCAACTGTAACACTGAGCCACTGCCCATGTCCCAGAGTCTCTTATCTTGGAAGCAGGGATGGGATCCCCAGCCCTCTTACTTTCTCCATAGATGCCCCCCCCAAACTGATTAAAGGCAGCTAAGAAGCAAACACATAGCGTGAACCAGACTCGAAGGTACCCGGGTGCTTTACATGTGCACCAGTTACATTACAGGCGGACACATTCATTTTGTTAGGCACGGGGAGATTGTGATTTGCCCAGAATCACAGGATGTTGAGCGTCCATGCCGAGACTCGAACCCGGTTCCCCAGCTTCGAAGTTGACCGCATTCTCTCCCCAGATTCTGTTCTGTGTATTTATGCTGACTACCTTTATTTGGTGTATTTGTGAAGATAGTTTAGCAGATAATTTGTGTGAAAGAGGTCCAGCTACACTGCCTGATTTTTTGTTGTTGTTTAAATTTGTTTTTATTATTATGATTTTTGAACGTTTCATAACAACCAATATGCATTCCATACATCACAGCTTAGAGAATATTACAGTACAGATCAATACATGTATGACACATTGATCTACGGTTCTAAATTTCTAGTTCAGTATGCAGTTAAATGACGGAATTACTCGGTATTTGAAACTTAACTATGATCAACAGAACAACAATATCGACTAGCTTGTACTCCAACTACCACAAATCATTTATGTTATACATGTACAGCATCTCTAACCAGCACACCAAACACCGCCGCATGCCCCTGCACCATCCCCAGCTGCTCGATCTTGCGAGTGTGGTGCTCTCTTTGAGCTCCAATGCCTGTTAGTGTTCAAATTTGTTGGCGACCCACCCATTAAGGTCTACGTTTGCGCAGTCTGTCGTGCTGCCTGTTCGCTATCGCTCATAGATATGTCTGCTGTTACCTCCGGGCTTCCCTGCCAGACTATTAGAAAATCTGTTACTATTGCATCCAATGCTGGTGCCAGTGGCTGCCTCCGCAGCTTGATCGCATCGTCCCGGCAGAGTGTTACACTTTCCGCATGTGCCCAGAACACCAAGGATTGATACCAGGCTTTCGCCGCTGGGGGAGTGGGGGGCTTCCAACGGCACGTAAGCAATTGTTTATCAACTATGAGACCCAGATCTATGTATCTGGATGTCACCTTTTATTTCTTGGACCCATTGCTTAATTTGAGCCTGTGGTTGCCGGTTCTCAGCACCGGCACTTAATTGACAACACCAGGATATATTACAGCTACCACATGGTGGTGCTATTTGTGTAATACAGAGATGACCACAACAACAGTTGCTTATTAAGCAAATAGACATTAAAACAACTAATACCTGCCTACCTAGCCACCTTTTGATCTTTGGGGGGCCTCGAACAGTTTGAATTGTCGCACTTGTAGCAGTGTGACGGCTAGTATTTGTGTAAGTACTGTCATTGATAGCGACAGCAGTGGCAATAGGTGATGCAAGCTAGGTTGGCCTCCTGAAGAGGGCACAGGTACATTTTTTTTACAAATTAAGCACTGCTTGGACCTATGATAGAGTCCGAGTATGCACACTTCCCATGTCCAGTCTAGTGTTCGTTCCGTGCACTGGGCCAAGAACCGAGTAACCACCCTCCAATATGTTTGAATAGTTGGGCATGACCACAGCATGTGTAAGAGATATGTCCCTGTCTCATTACCCCAGATACACTGCCTGATAACGCCACGGATGTTTCTACACATGTAGTGTGAAAGCAGACTTCACAAATATCTGCTGAGAAGATATAGGTTCCAAAATGTTTACAGTCAAACTTTCTAACTGTATTTAAATTCTAAATCCTATATTTCAATCCAAATCCCACCTGTGTGTAATATGTAATTCTCTCTTCTAACTCTATTCATGAAATATTTGGGCTAAGTGCTTCTTAGAGGAATGAGGTGAAAGTCAACATTTTTGTAGGAAGATATTTTTATGAAGTTGAGTTTATGGTCATCTATGCTGAATCCATGTTTTACAAGCCTGACGTACACACCATTTTAAATGTCTAGTGGTTACTCCTGTATGACAGGAGTGAACTTCAACCAGATGTTGCAATTCCTTGGCCATCTAAAGGCAAAATAGATCCAAGATTTAGCTTCAAAAATTGAAATCTGTGTCATCACTTCAGATTTGAATTTACGTTCTGGCATTAGCTTTGGCAATAGGTCAGAGGCTAACGCAGACTCAAACTGTGCCGTTCCGTGTTTGGCATCATACAAAGACTCCATACATCCTAATCTCCGACAGGTACTGCATGCAATGGACATGGTTTCAGGGCTAGCTCCTTCCCCCAGAGATGATACAGTGCCAAAGTCTGCAGAAGGATTTCAGGCCAGAACAAGGGCATTCCATGCACATCCATTCACTCTGTCGCTGCCTGGACCGTCTTCCCCATCTCACATCCATCCTTTCATCTCCAATGACAGTGGAGTAGGTACAAGCAACTCAAGGAGGAAGGTGGGACCGATAGCGATGTATTGGACATCAAGCCCGCAACACGTGCAGGTTATCGCAGATAAGTCCATATCCACTTAACACAAAAATACCAGTTTTTTGTAGCAGGACAGGAAGTTAAAAGGGAACATGCCCCACGTGGCCATGCAAACTAGTAACCAGTCTTCAAAGTAAAATATTCATACACTGCTGAGCTTTAATTCATGTCCCAAACCAATGTGAGAAATCAAATCCTGATTAAAGCAAGCTTCAAACATTGCAATGCAGCCCATCTAAGGAGTATCAGGCTCTTTCAGACCACGGCCTAGTGCAGCGCCCCCACTGCACCAGACCACCACCTAGTGCACTGCCCCATGGCACCTGACCACCGCTTCGTGGAGCGCCCCTATGGCATCAGACCACTGCCTAGTGCACTGCCCCATGGCACCAGACCACCTCTTCGCGGAAAACCCCCTAGGCACCAGACCACGGCCTAGTGCACTGCCCCATGGCACCTGACCACCGCTTCATGGAGCGCCCCTATGGCATCAGACCACTGCCTAGTGCACTGCCTCATGGCACCAGACCACCCCTTCGTGGAGCACCCCCTTGGCACCAGACCACTGTCTAGTGCACTGCCCCATGGCACCAGACCACCGCTTCGTGGAGCGCCCCCATGGCATCAGACCGACGCCCAGTGCAGCGTCCAATGGCACCTGACCACCGCCCAGTGCAGCGCCCCGATGGCATCAGACCAGCGCCCAGCACAGAACCTCCATGGCATCAGACCAGCATCTAGTGCAGCACCCCGATGGTACCAAAACACCACCTAGTGCAGCGCCCTATGACATCAGACCAGCACCTAGTGCAGGGCCCGATGGCATCAGACCAGCACCTAGTGCAGCACCCCGATGGCACCAAACCACCACCTAGTGCAGCACCCCCATGGCATCAGACCAGCGCCTAGTGTAGTGCCCCAATGGCACCAGACAACCGCCTACTGCAGCGCCCCCATGGCACCAAACCACCGCCTAGTGCAGCACCGCCATGGCACCAGACCACCGCCTAGTGCAGCGCCACCATGGCATCAGACCAGCACCTAGTGCAGCACCCCCATGGCACCAAACCACCGCCTAGTGCAGCACCGCCATGGCATCAGACCAGCGCCTAGTGTAGTGCCCCCATGGCACCAGACCACTTCCTAGTTCAGCGCCCCCATGGCACCCAACCACCACCTAGTGCAGCACCGTCATGGCACCAGACCACTGCCTAGTGCAGCACCGCCATGGCACCAGACCAAGGCCTAGTGCAGCGCCCCCATGGCACCAGACCACTGCCTAGTGCAGCACCCCCATGGCATCAGACCAGTGCCTAGTGCAGCGCCCCCATGGCACCTGAACACCGCCTAGTGCAGCGCCCCCATGGCACCAGACAGGCGGGCAATGGCAGAACATACACTGAGGCTGTAAAAGCCACTAGGCTTTAAAAGTGGTCGAATCCTTCTCCTAATTTTTACGCCTTGCAGATTACTAATATATTAATACATATGCTAACAAGCATGATCACATACTTTCTCTCTCAACCGTGGGCAGCAGAGAGTAGACAACTCCTTGCGGAAAAGGGTGAGGAGAACCTGGAGGGCCCGGTGGACCAGGGGGGCCTGGGAGCCCCGTTTCACCAGGATATCCCCTCGATCCATGAGATCCCGGGAACCCTAAAAGGAGAAGAGAAGAAAGAGTTAAAGGTCTTTCTACCAAAGATGCATTGAATTAGATGACTCAAAATGATTTATTTAACATGCATTCTTAGGAGGTCAGGAAGCGGAAAAGTTCAGAAAATAGTCTTCGTTGTATGTTGTATTGCACTTATCGTCAGATAGTAATGGGACTAGCAAACAAACAAAATAACTTTCCATGTGGTCCCTCTTTTCAATGTGAGTGTCTGCTGGATCCTTTTGATTCCCCGCTGTGACCAAGCTTCATTTCCACGTGTCCCATCTCCATGGACACAATCGGTCCATACCTGCAACCCCCGATGTAGGGGCGTGGATGAGACTGGAGTTATGCAATGCTCACATAAGACAGTCTCTGGGAATATTTAGTAGCATCCAAGGTCCAACTACATGTATTTTCTACTGTCCAGGATGCTGGGCACGTAGGCCCTGACTTAGATCTTGGCAGACGGGTTACTCCGTCACAACATGATAGATATCCTGTATGACGAAATATAAATCCCATTATATCCTATTGTGTTTAAATTTCGTAGGACGAGATATCCATGGACGGAGTAACCCGTCCGCCAAGATCTAAATCAGGACCTTCGTCTGAGACCGAAGGCTGGAAAGCCCCCCTCTCCTTGACTCTGTGCATAGCTTCGCTGAGCAGTCAAGAGATCGCTCCCGGGAGACGGTGAGAACGATGAGCCGGACACAATAACACACAATTATTATACACAAAATAGAAATGACTGTCCAAAAGAAGTGACTGCTTAGAGTAGGATGGTAGGCACCTTCCTGCTGCTAGGTTAAGCATTTACTTATCCTGAGATCACTAGTTTATGCCTAGCACGGCCACCTATGGGGACAACAGAAGCATACAAAGAGATATTTCACCACACTCTTATAGTTTCATCCTAACAGTCATCATCTTACCCACTCTGTAGGAAGGACCACTTACAGGATGATCAGGCGAACGCATTGGGATTTACAGCTGGTTGACCATTTCACCAACCTAGAAATCGTGGGGACAACTTACACCTCATCCTCAAAAATATCTTAAACATATAGAATTGTAGCTAATACTAGAGTTGTTTCTCATAGAGGGGTTCCAAGTGGAAATAAAGGGACAACAAATTCAAAGCTTGAGTTGTATATGATGCCTTTTGGAACTGCGTTGTAGACAACGAAAGACTCATGATAGCTACTCAAGCAAAAATGCATTTTGTGTATAGTCACGCAAATTCTGGTCACCTGCTCAGCTCATCTGTCAGGTCAGCTAAGTTGAGAACGAGGAATACTGAGCAGAAATGAACAGGATGTATGACGGTACAACGCGTACCGTTACAACGCGTACCTTTACGACGCAGGTTTAACAACGCAAGTCATTACAACGACTTGCGTTGGGGGGCGCTGGATAGTGAATAGTTTAATTTACTATTCCAACTCCAGTCCCCGTGGATAGTAGGGAAGGTGTTGGATAGTAAATTAAACTATCCCCTATCCTAGAGCGCCCTCCAGCGAAAGTCGTTGTAACGACTTTCGTTGTAATTCCTGCGTTGTAACAGTACCGTGTTGTAACGGTTCCGTTGTAAAGGATGTTTCCCAATGAACAACACTGCCCTTCACTGTTCTACAAAGAAGTACATAAAGGCGTCCGGCGGACCACCCCCACCACCCTCTGCCTGTCCTCCCCATGTCAAATATTATTTAAAGAAAATACTGGCATCCTGCCCTTCTCTCCATCATTATTAACCATACCGACGCCCTCCTCACCCAAATTCACCCCAAACAAATGTTCAAGCTGCATCATTCAATTATACAAACAAATGCAAGCTGGTGAAAAGAAAGTGGTATATCAAAGGAGGTCAAAGGTAAAATCCTATTAGCCTCTCACAAGGACTATCACTCTGACCATATATGTTCATGACATAACTTGTCTAGAGCCATAAAGTTGTCCATACAAGACTGGGTTGTGTATGTAACATTAGTGACATTTCCGAAACAAAAACTCATCGCAGCGTAAGACATTGAGGATTTCATCGAACCATCTTTCTCCAGGGCCTACTTTGGAAGCAGAATCATATATGGCATCAGGGGCCTTGCCAGAGAGGGATGACATCATTAACTCCACCTTTTGTGTATTCACAAGGAATTGTGTCTTCAAGTTATCCACTGTGCAGATCCTTGCTCGGTTTTAAGTGGTGGTCTCCGGAGCCACTCATTCCTGTAAAATTGCATAAGAGATATAGGGGCAGATTTATGATGCCCTTGCGCCTCCTTGCGCCGCAATTGCGTCACTAAATGTGATGCAACGGCGGCGCTACCAATGCGCCCTATTTACAACGTGACGCATCTAAGAGATGCGTCACGTTGGAAAGCCCTTCGCCATAAGGAGGCGTTCCTGCGCAGGGGGGGCGTTCCTGCGCAGGAACGCCTCCTAAAAGTGGCTGAGTGATATCTATGAGATTTCACTCAGTCACTTTCTACGTCAATTCCTTACGCCTGCTTGAAGCAGGCGTAAGGGTGACGCAACATGCATTAAATAGGAGGCTCCTGTGCATTGCAGGAGTCATGTTGCACTTGCGACATGACTCCTGCAATGCGCCGCCCGTACGCCGAGAGATGCGTCACGCATCCTCACTGCCTTGCACCATGGTGCGCTGCATCATAAATGCGGCGCACCATGGGTGGCGGAGCAGTGTCGCACTGTGGCGCATGTTAACTGGCGCATCCCTGGGGATGCGCCAGTTAACATAAATCTGCCCCATAGTATTGAAGGGGCCTAGATTTAGGATTGGATGAGTAGTGTGTCACTTATTTCTCCTTTACATCCACTGGAGAATCAACTCACTCCTCCTTTGATCCTGATGCGGGGTGATGGTGGGGCAAAGGAAAAATGAGGATCTACATCTTTTGGTCGGAGACCCTTAGGAGTAAGGTTTCTGCAGGAATGCCACAGTCTCAGTGACCATATTCTGGTACTGATGAGGCAACTGACATAGCCGAAGGAAACTGGGGCAAAGTAGAAGCCTGCTGAGGAGGAGTTCTCATTCCTTTTAACATGAATACCTGAGGCTGCTAGAAGATTGGTTCTGAACCCTCAGGTGCTTAAACACAGAAGCATTGGACGTATGTTTCTAGAGCCTGGGAGTCTTCAGGATCAACGATTCAATATCCAACCAATAGGATTTATTTGTTTTAATGCACCACCTCAGATCACATTTAACCAGCACCTAGTTAGTATTTTGCAAATCATAGCGGTAGCAAGGCCACTCCGCAACACTGACTAGTGCCCACTCATGTGGGCTTGTGTCATGATGGGTCCCTGACTTTGGGCCAGAATTAGAGTTTGGTGGACGAGTATTTCATCATAAACATGACGGATACCCGGGGTGCCTTGTTGCAAAATCATTATTTCCTAATGCACTTGTAATAAGGTGGACAGGATATCTGTCACGTTTGTCACGGAGGACCCCTCCAAAAAGGTCTAAATCAGGCTTGGTGTGTTTTGATAGAGATGTGACCTGTATCCAGAGGTTCACCTTGGACTCATGTAAGGGTCACTTCTGGTGCATCAAGTGGTACGCAGTCTCCATGACTACTGGGAGATGCCCAGCATACAAAGTAGGCACCAGCAGCTTAGTAGGCTTTGCAAGGACTTGAGCCTTGATAATGACATACCCGGGTCGCAGGTCGATATACCAGGAGGTTCTAGGCCATGTTTCGAGCCCAGCCTTGTACAGAGGGGCGTACAACTATTGAGCGCCCTGCACCACAAATGAAGTAGAGTTCATCCATCTATCAATCAATCAATAAATCAATATTTGTATAGTGCGGCTTATCGCTCTGGAGGGGGATCCAGGCACTGCTAGAGATCAGTGAATGGCTATCCCAACTGTAGTGCCAAGAGTATGCACTCTTTCCCCCTGAAGGTTCAAGGGTGATTCAAGCTCACATTGTTTCAGAAGGCTTTGCTGAGCCCATTTACACTGACTCCTCCTCCATGATTTACGTCATCGACCCTTATTTTGGAGTTTCATGCTACGAGCTGTTAATACATTAATTGCTTTAGATTTTATGATCTTCAATACATCACAACGATCGCACTGAAATGGGACGAAGATTTCTCACTGCCTTCTTAGGTTCTGTTTAGCTAGCTACACCTGCAGGGACCTGCTGGTGCGCTCCTCCTTGTGATCCACGCATTTGCAGCCATTTTATCCTGACCTCATCATAACATTGTCTTATTTTGTGCAAAAGCTTAAATGTGGTTAGTGGTTATGGTGCACACCTAAAAATGATTTGGTGAATTCACTATGAGTTCATATTTTTAATGTTAATTGCGATCAACTGTACTCCTCGAAAACCAGGCTTCCATTATTTGACGGAGAGGAAGTTTGGGATAGCGGTCCTAGAATCTTGGACAGGGGCGGCTCCTCTGTTTAAACAGAGGAGCGTCGCCCCACAAAGAAAAGCGGAAAAATAAAATGGTAATAAAGTTTATTTATTTATTTGTTTTTCAGCAAACGACCCATCCCAAACTGAGTGACAGGACGGGCCAGTGGCTGCCTGTGCACTTTAAAATGTGCATGTACCTTTGGCCGGCCACCTTGCAACGTCCAGCCAGATATGTGCATTTTAATCTTCTCTAACCGAGTTGTCTAAGGCAGCTGGGTTAGAGAAAGCACCGGCCCCCAGTGCTACTGAGAGCAGTGAGTGAGGCCGCTCCCTCCAATCCTGGTACTTCTCATGCTGGTGAGAGCAGCATCAGGACTAGTAAGGGGAGCTGACTGGTTCCCACTTTGGAGCCTGCCTTCAGAGAAGCCGGACGGAGGAGTACGACCGTTGCACAGGAGGGTAAGTGTATTTTATGTTGTTTATTTTTTTGTGTCCCCTGCCCCACCAACCTCGGTACATGCTAGCCACCACTGATCTTTGAATAGATGTGCAGAAGTTATTCTCTCCTAGCGCTTGAAGGGACAAAAAATCTGTGCCAAGATCATCATGAGAATAATTTCTGCAAATATTACAAGAACCAGAGGAAGGAGGAAGGGTTCAGTTTTCCACTGGCAGGCAGACTGGAGAGGTTTCAGACTTCTTAGGATGATGGCCACCTTCACAGGGTCACACAGAAGCTAATCATTGGTCAACACAAGCACCTCTGATGATCAAGAACAACAGGTTTCTGACTCTACAGGCTGAAAAAGAGAATTAACTTATCATTCCGCCGGCTCTTCATGAGTTTGCATTTCTGATAAAAGTTTCGTCAGTTGAGAACTTTCCCCGGTGTGGTTCATCGGAAATATATTTTGAAAGGCAAAACTATTTTTAGATTAATTAATGGCCAGACGCAACTTGCCACCAGTGCTTAATTTGACCCAAAAAAACCATTAACTTCTAGGGCTGTTGTCAGGAGGCCCCTGCAGCTTGCACCAACCATTGACCCTGCCAGCTCTTCCAATTATATTATCAATTTGTAACTATCATCCTCCTACACGTGTGACAATTCAGACTATTCCAGGGCCCCAAAACTGTAAGAATGGCTTTGGCAGCTGGTAGAATTCATTTTAATGTAAATTGGATTCATAAACAGCTGTTGCTGTGCTCAACTCTAAATTGGCCAAACATTGCCACCATGTGGCAGGCTGCGTACGTGCTGGGGCCGAACACCATAAACCACTGGCTCAAATTAAGCACTGCTGGCTACTGCTCATAATGTTGGGATTAGCAAGGATGGTGCCTCAGAACACAAGAGGTGGCACATGTTGCTCCACGAAGACCACATCCATGGCAGATGTTCAATGTAACTATTTAGGAAAGTTCAATTTCGAATCAGTCCTTATAAATGTATCTAATGAAGGTACCGCTGCTTGTTCGCTTTCTGCTTTGTAACCCTTGGGATCATTATTTGGGTCTGAATGAATGCATGAACCGATAGGCCCTGTATTATGTATGATGTGAAACACCTCTGTTGCACATTTGTTTGAAAAATGCAAAATATTGTCAAGACCACTCTGTAAAGCATAATACAGGCGACCGCCCTTCCCTTCACTCTTACTGCCAATCTACAAAGAAGAAGGACATACCTTAGGAAATATCTGAAATATGCATGCCATACCTGGGGGACCCGCTGGTCCACTGTCACCAATCTGGCCTTGATCACCTTTGGCTCCTGGGGGGCCCGGAAGTCCTACAGGTCCAGGGGGGCCAGGAGGGGCTGTCAGTCCCGGTAGACCTAGTTAGATTACAGAACACACAATGCTGAATGTTTGCCTTGGAAGGTAAATCATTTCTGAGTCAGTAGAGTAAGAAAGGGAGTGTCCCGGAGATCACACTTCTCATAGACAGTTATTAAAGGGTCCATATTGCACAAAAAACTGATCAATTAACAGAGAAGAGTTTTGGCACACTTTGTGTACATCAAGACTTGTAAAGTGGAAGTCGCTATGTGTGTATTAGATTCAACTATAGGTAAGGTACTACTAACATGCAGTACTAAAGATACATTCAGTTGAAACGCAGCACTGATTTTACCACAGAAAAATAAAGAAAGACAACATAGTGAATGGCTTTCTCTAAAGACAAGTTCACATTTAGGGCCATATGTATCAACATACCCTTTTGCGATTTCTTAATAGCGAATATTAAGGAATCGCTATTTAGAAATCGCAAAATGGTATGTATGTAGAAAATCGCTTTTTATTAGCGATTCCTTAAAATTCCTTAATTGCGATTAGCAAATTGCTAATCGCAATTAAGGAATAATTTCCCATTCATGTCTATGGGCCAGGAGGCCCATAGGAATGAATGTGAAATTATTCTCAATTTGCGATTCGCAATTTGCTAATCGCAAATTGAGAATAATTTCAAGGGTGCAGGGGTGTCTCAAGAACACCCTGCTGCACCCCTGAAAATGACATGTGTGCGCATATGGCGCACATACATGCCCTAAGGGCATGTATGCCCTAAGGGCATGAATGAGCGTCACATGACACCTTTACAAATTGCATAAAGTGCATTTGTAAAAGAAATCGCAAATTACCACCAACTACAAGTTGGTGGTAATTTGCGATTCCTTAAGGGCCTTTTGGATTTTTTTTTTGCATCATACATTGCATTTAAGGAATCGCAAAATTTGCGATTCCTTAACTGCACTCGCAAAATAAGGAAGGGCAAATTTTGCGATTCCTTATTTTGCACCCAAATACTTTCATACATACCATTTTGCAAAAATGGGTTCGCAAACGTCGAAATTCTGCAAATTTTGCCGTTCGCGAACCCATTTGGCCTTAATACATATGGCCCTTAGTCACTTAGTAGGCCGAAGTATGTCAATCAAGGTCACTAGTGCAATGAGTCAGTAGCTTAACTAGTCGTCAGTTCCCACTTTCAAGTGAATTTGCAATGTAGCACAATGCACAACGGGAACTTCAACACAGCCAGGAAGTCCAAAGTTACCATCCAACCAGCTGTACTGAACAAGGAACTGAATGCTCAAAAATCTGAAATAATGTTACTGTCTTAATAGTGCAAAGAAAGCACTTTCTAGGTCAGGTAAGTCCCCTTCAGCCAGTTGTGTTTTCTTTCAGCTGAACTCACTCTGTGCCTCAAAAGAACACGATTGAGAAATTAAAAGGTAAAAAGGCCATGATTGGTTGACTTTGACTCAAGACGATGGAGGCCAGTGGGAAGCTACCTGGGCTTTCTGGGCCTCAGCTGCGTTTACAGCGCAAGCTCTGACATGGTTTCAATGTATGGTCAAGTACCTACAGAGTTGGTTAGGTCTTGTTCATGTACATGTATGCAGATAACGCGTATAGAGTCGCAAGCACAGGTACTATGCGGTGCACACCGCCAAGGTCATGTGCAGCTGTGGGACCCCTGCGTACACCTGTCACTTGCGTCACATCACAGAGCCCAAGAAAGGTCACCATCAAAGCCTGGGATGAACCAAGCATCCCTACAATGTCTGAGCCGCAGCGGATGAAGAGGATCACAAGAGGAGACGCGGGCAGCTGGGAATTCATACTACTGGCACGGTACCCGGTCAGGGGAGGTGGGTCTCAGCCACACGGGCTTTACAAGCCAGCATGGGGTCTGTGTAATAGAGGACTGGCGGCTGTATGACAAGGAGCCAGGGCACACTGTTGAGAGAAGGGTCTGGTTACCAGCCTGAAAATCCTGTTGTAAACACCAAACAGGATACCTAACTTTTACTTTCTGAAGCCTCAAGAAGTACACTGTACGGAGAGATGAGATAACACAGACTGCTCAAAAGTAAGCACGCTGGGTCTACACAGACTGCTCAAAAGCAAACCCACTGATTCCGCATCCACTGGGTCCACATCCACTGAGTTCACACAGACTGCTCAAAAGCAAGCCCACAGGGTCCACAGAGACTGCTCAAAACAAGTCCACACAGACTGCTCAAAAGCAAGTCCACAGAGACTGCTCAAAACAAGTCCACAGAGACTGCTCAAAAGCAGGTCCACTGAGTCCACATCCACTGGGTCCACACAGACTGCTCAAAGGCAAGTCCACAGAGACTGCTCAAAACAAGTCCACACAGACTGCTCAAAAGCAGGTCCACTGAGTCCACATCCACTGGGTCCACACAGACTGCTCAAAGGCAAGTCCACAGAGACTGCTCAAAACAAGTCCACACAGACTGCTCAAAAGCAGGTCCACTGAGTCCACATCCACTGGGTCCACACAGACTGCTCAAAGGCAAGTCCACTGGGTCCAGAGAGACTGCTCAAAACAAGTCCACACAGACAGATCAAAAGCAGGTTCACTGGGTCCACACAGACTGATCAAACGCAAGTTCACTGGGTCCACACCTGGATTCCCTCTCCTTCTGCATCTGTGTATCAGTGCTACTGTGAAAATGTGAATTAATCAGTGACTCGATTACTATGTATACTTTTTTATGTGGCTTTTATTTCTTGTGCTGTAAACGGAATTTGAGATTTAGTTACAGCAAGGTTCCGATAAAACAGCTGGATCTACATTATATGCGGGGCCGAGGGCCACCTGGACTGATCAGCAGGCCCCAGGACTGCTGGCATCTGATTACTGCACAAAAACTCATCTTTACAAGGGAGCACAATATTCTACGCAGGGTGCTAACACAGAATATTAGCAGCTAGCAATAAATGTTACCAGGAAACCACTCTAGATGAAATGCACCCCCTGGCCTTTGGTTTAATAAGTATGATCGACTGGAGGAAGGCTGTTTGCAGCTGGCATTATATGCACATATATTTACGAGCTAACAACTCAGTGAAAACTGTGGCAGACATTTTTCTATCCAATCTTGACTATCTGATGTGCCATTTCGTACAGATGTGCTGCTGAAAGGGAAACATTACCTACCTGTTAACATTAGTTCTGCTGCCTGATATCGGCTATGCGTATTCTGCCATCTAGTGGTTGTGCTTAGAGAGTGCAGCTTTTTCTTCGTAGACCAGTGTAGAAAGACGATTTCCAAGTAGAACTCGAGACACACACATCTGAACTCGCACTGTACTAGTCGCAGGTCCACAGTTATCCCAAATCAAAATGCCCTGAGCTCCTTAATATAATTAAGTCACTGACATACTGAAACAGGAGCTCACCTGGTGAGACAGCCGCTGCCTGTGCTGTCAGGGCCGATTCTAGGGTTTGCGGGCCCCGGGCCAAAAGGGAATGTGCGGGGCCCCTCTAACTTACATAAGTGACACAGCTCAGGAAGCTGCGAGGTGCAGACTCCTCCTGGGCTGCAGCTCCTCCTCCCAGCCTACTTCAAGCACCTCTTTTACAGACCCTTTCGGGCTGAAGGTGTGAGGATTGCTTGTTGGCTGAAAGTTAAACTGTGGTGGGTGCTAAAATGCTGGACAATGGGTGTCCTGCAGTGTCTTTGAATAGTCTCCTTGCAATTGGGACAAGAGGAAGTGTCTCCCTCCCCAAGGTCTCCGGATATCATCCCTAAGAGGCCAGGGGAGGAGGGGCCCTCCCATTGACCCTAATTGCAAGGAGACACCTTTCTTTCAAATGGATCACTAGGGAATCAACAGGACACACCACCGGTGCGGGCCCCATGCTGGTGGGCTGAGCCACACTGCCCAGGCCCAGGCCCAGGACCTGTGTGCTGTGGCAATCCATTCAGTGCCAGAAGCCTCTGCTCCTAAGGTATTGGATGACAAATCATGACAAGGCTTTCTTATATCACCTGTGGCACCACTGGGAACTCCAAAGGCATTGATGAATTCTCTGATGTGGTTTCCATTCATCTTTTCTGCGGGCTCTACAATAGATTGTCTCTCCGCAACAACACTCTCCACCACCGGGATTTCGGGCCAGATGCACAACTGTTTTTTTGCGGTCGCAAACAGGTAATCGGCCCACTTGCGACCACAAAATTTGTCTGCCGCATGTCCAAACCCAATTTTGCGAGTCGGTAACCTGTTACCGAATCGCTAAATAGGGTTTGCAAGTCGCAATTAGGAAGGGGCATGCCAAGGGCGTCCCTTCCTAATAGCGATGCGCACTTCGATGTACAATTGCTTTGTGACCGCAACTGCAGTCACAAAACACTCGCAGTTTACCGCCTACTACAACTAGGTGGTAAGCCACTCACAAACGGAAAGGGGTCCCCCAGGGGACCCTGTCCCCTTTGTGAATGGATGTGAAAATATTTTTTACGAGCAGGGTGTGATCCCACGGACCACTGCCTACTCTTAAAAAATTAAACGGAAAGGTTTCATTTTTCTTTTTTAAATGCATCTAGTTTTTCTTTAAGGAAAACGTGATCCATTTGAAAAAAAAACCTACTTTATTTTAGAAGCAGTCACAGACATGGTGGTCTTCGGTCCCCAGCAGGCTACCGTTTCTGGGAGTGCTAGCCGTTCCCAATGTGGGGGCAAATTGCACCTGTCTCATGAATATTAATGAGGCATGCAATTTGTGAGCCCATTAGGAATCGCAAACAGTGTCTGAGACACTGTTGTAATTTAGAATTTGCGAGTCGCAACACAAAGCAATTTGCGACTCGCAAATTGTAAGGGTCGTATATCTGGCCCTTCTAGTTGAACTTGCACTTCCTTCTGCGTGGCCCATCCTCGTGTTCCTCCTAACTTGCCGTGCTTGCCATTTTAAGCTTGGATTCGCGTCAGTAACGTTCTCAAGGTATCCTCTGCTTTCCCTCACAGTGCAACTGACTCACTTGCTAATTCTTTGATCAGCGGCCGTCAGTGCGATGTTAGCAATGTGCGATCTTTACTGAATTGCAAATTGCATTCAGTATTTCACGACTTCAAATAATGATTATTTGTCGTCCCAATTCACTGCATCTTGGTACATCATAATGTGTGAATCACACCTTGCGAGTCATTACTTTTCACAAACTATGAGCCAAATTCTGATGTATATAAATCAGGCCTAAAAATAAAATAATAAGTCGGACTTGAGGGTATAACGCTGGGCACTGAAAGTCTTCAGACCAGTATTTACATTGGTAGAATTTCCAAACTGCCCTGGACTTGCTGGTTTTCAGCAGGCAAGGATGCTACATGAAGTATAAAAACAAAAATATAGCAGACACGGACATCCAAGTGCATCCATTCATCCATTCAACCACTGTGTCTAATGTTTACCGATGTAACCACTCCATGCCTCGTGTCACGTTCCACGCATCAGCCATCACTCGGAGCTTGCCCTAGAGTTTCTATATTAAAGTATTTGTCTTGACTCCATCACTTCATGCGAAGGCTGGTCCATGGAATCCCTGCTGCGTATTCCACGGATCCAGGGTTTCTGCGGGGAGCTCTTCCATTGATCCGCCACCTCTAAAATGTGATGTTCCTCGTGGATCTGGCACTGTTGCTATGGATACTTCCATCAACATCCGAACCCCGCCTCAGGCTCTTCCAAGCATGGATGCAGTACATTATCCTGGGGATCTCTGTGGATTCACCACCTTCCATGCAGGCTCCTGAATGGATCCAGCGTCTCTGTCGGGGGTTCATTCAAACATGGATACAACACGTCAATGGCAGGTGGTCATCGGTGCCACCACAGAGTCATCAGCTATGCTTTGGGCTTTCTCTTAAAACTACTGTATCTGCTGGGTTCTGCTCCATGGATCCTTCCTCTGTGTAGTGGTATCTGATATGAATCCACTCGCTCTTCAGGGAGCTGTACCACGGATCCACCATCTGGACATTGGACTATCCTGGGGAACGACGGATCTACTCTCCTCTCGGCAACCTTTTCCGCAGATCCATGGACGTTGCATGGGATCCTGCATTGTTCTTGGAGACCTCTTGTCAGCCCCATGTGTTGGGCCTCTTCCTTAAATCCATGAATCGTGTTGGAGACTCTTCAATGGGTCCCCGGCGTTTCCCTGGATCCAGCCCTTCTGCTCTTACCTGGATCCACCAAATCAACTCAAAGAAGCTGCATGAATCCACCCCTCTGCTGGAGGCTGCCCAGCAGTCGTGGTGTGTCCATTAAGGGCGCTGGGGCATTGCCCCACAAGCCGCCCACGCCCGCCGCTCCCTCTGCATCTCTGAACTTAGGTAAACTCATCCCCAACATTTACGCCACACCACTTTCAAATGTCACCAGCCGCCACTGCTGCCCAGTGGCCATCCTACCTCCTTCAAGATGCTCCATGTGTCCACCACTGCTGAAGGACGTGCACAGGTCAGCCTTCCTGTGACACCTCTGATAATATTGACTGCAGGCATCAATCAATTTCAGTCCCCATGTCCCCTCCCTGGGGATATACAAATAGCTCAAGTGGAAAGGCTGCAGGGACTGGATTTAGTGTGTGACAACACTGCCATACAGCAACATAAAAGGATTAAAAATGACTGGTTATAGGTTCATGGAAAAATTGTGTCTGTCCCCAGTATCCTGAAATGTAGGAGAATTATTTCCAGCAATTTTCCAACAAGCAAGAGGCTGATGTGTCAGAATCAAAAAAATATTTTACCTTGTAATACAAGCTCCTCTCCGGCACCAGTGTCACCTTTAGATCGCTCTAAAAAGAAAATGACAAAAGAAACACATGGTCAGCGACTTCCATCATGTTTGAAACATGGAATACCCACATCTAGTTCAGAGAGAAATGTATACGGGCGAAGTCCACTCCAGATGCCTCCAGTGCTTCAGAGATGCTGACCTGATGTTTATCCACAGCCCTCGATGCTCTTATGTTCCAAGATAAACCAGGGTTATCCAATGCTTGGAACTGGACCACCATATACAACCAGGGATTAACTTTGTTTTTGAGTTGGTCTTGACCAGCACCAGAGCAGTCTGGGAGTTTAGAAAGCCTGCTCTGCTCACCTGATCCAGGACCACCATGGCTTGATACACGTAAAACCCGCCAGGGTCCATTTTGAAAGAAGCTCTATGCTCACAGACCAACAGCTGTACTGATGCTGAAGAACACAGGCAAGCTGAAATACAAGCATCCATCCATGCAGACACTAGACATACGGACACCCGTGCACAGGCACCAATACATGTAGGGCAATAGGTAAGCAAGTGCACAGGGGATATGTAGCAACAGACATAAAAGCACCCATTCGCACCCACATACAATCTAAATGCACTAACCAGGGTAACTTTTCTCAATAAAAATACACTTGCAGTTGCTGCTTATGATGTTGTCAGTTCTACTTATTTATGCTTCTCTCCTTTCGGATGTATGACGTTACAACGCATACTTTTACAACGCATGCCTTTACAACACATTTTTTTACAACGCAACATCCTTTACAATGCATTCCATTACAACGCATGCCATTACAACAAATTGTCTAAAAACTACCTTTACAACGCATTCCATTGCAACGCATACTACCTTTACAACGCATACCATCACAACGCATACCATTACATTGCATGTTTGGTAAGTATTGGATAGTATAGAGGTAAAAATTACTATTCTAACTCCAGGGGGTGCAACAGTAGGGTAAGTGTTGGATAGTGTAGGGGTAAAAATTACTATTCTAACTCCAGGGGTTGCAACAGTAGGGTAAGTTTTGGATAGTGTAAGGGTACTATGCGTTGTAGTGTCATGCATTGTAATGGTATGCGTTGTAATGACATGCGTTGTAATGGTATGCGTTGTAGTATCATGTGATGTAATGGTTGCATTGTAATGGCATGCGATGTAATGGATCTTGCGTTGTAAAAGTTTCGTTGTAATGGTAGTGCGTTGTAAAAGTTGCATTGTGAAGGTTGTTTCCCCTCCTTTCGAAGGAATATTGTCATTTTGCAACAGACTGGTAGGAAAAAACAAACTTGCTGCAATAGACATTTTGTCTTTGCTTGCAGCTCAAATGGATGAATGAATTCATGTTTTACAGTTGATGTGGCGCAGGCCTAGACCCTTAGTTCTAAGCAGATTTGACTTCAGTACCCCCCACACCCAAACTGCAGACGGTAAGTACTCTCTGCCAGCTCTGCCAGTCTCAGTGCTTAATTTGTGCCGGTGCTTAGCACCGGCACTTATTTATCAGGGCCGGGTCTACGCGTCTGCTGCACGCAGTATTATTCACATATATATTATATATAAGTATAACTCACATAGCCCAGTCACGGCCAGTGCCCCCAGCAATGAGCATTTCTGAAACAGCAAGTGGTGCTCTCACGATGAATATAACACCACCAGGGGAACAGTAAGTGTGCAAACATCTGCACGCCCCACTGTGGAACCTAAGCAGAGAAAGCCCACAGCACAAAGCCAACGCAAGAGGATATCCAAGCACATGGTGTGCACTCTTAGAGTAATCCCATGAGCAATGCACGCCTGATACAGCAGCTAAGACGTTTCACATGGCTACTTGCAGGACAGATTGGTTAATTCTATGGGCTATGGGTTGTGGAGACGGAGTGAGATGTCTCATGTGAACAAATAGTTCAATTGTGTTCAATTGGGTTATTTGACCAATTTCATCAGTTATTCACTTATTATTAGGGCACCAGCCAATGGGGTGCTGCAAATTAAACAGAAGCGAACTAGAACTCTCTATACTGAATAGGGCATATTTGATCGTGAAGCTTGTGCACATTAGTGTAATGTGCCAATTGTCAGTGATAAGACGTTCATGCTCTTTGAGCATGCAGCATTAGGTATGACAGCTGAGGTGACTGAGGTCATGACCCCACAGGGTACAGGTCACAGGAACACTTGGGGTGTGGCGGGACTCTGATTGTGCCACGGCTGCCTCACCAACAGCATAGAGGCCGCTGATCAGTGTCACTTTCACCACTACCTTTCCATGGCCACGCCCAGACACCATCAAGGTAGGTCGGGTAGGCGCACTGTCACCCCACATGTGCGAACAAGCTGGAGATGCCTCTTGGATCCATACTGCCTCTTATACCCCCCTCGGCTTCTATAAGGGCAGGTTGATGGCGCTGATACACCCTTGATAACAAAGATGTTATTACTCACTTTAATGTTTTGTTTTGTGCTGCAGATTAATACTACCTAATAATCAACTCAGGGCTCAGTTCAAATCTTGCCAGCCACTAAAGGTATCCCTTCTAGCCAATGAATGAATGCCTTGCGTGTTATGTCACTTTCTATCCCATTACAAACTATGGGTCTCCATACTCGACTGGTCAGTACCTTCCTTGAAGGTAGGTGGGATGTGTGGAATGTACCACCCATCACAGAACATGCAGCAGTGACAGGAAACCCCATTAGTAGCTGCCACCAGTCACCACCTGTGGATGGGGCATTCTTGCACAAGTGTTTCCCTTGTAAAAGCACTTCGACCCCCTCCTATCACCAGCCCGATTGTCAGTTCAGCCATTGAGATATAGTGCTGGAAGGGTGCACACTGGTTTATATCTGGGCGCTGTAAGCATGGAAAGGGGCGGCCAGGACTCAATGAGACTCAGCAGCGTCCTGGACCATCCCAGGAGCCCACCTACACCCTGAGGTAAGCAGCTCCCCATCCTGGCATTCCATTCATGTTCCTAATGCTCAGCCATCGCTCCCTCGCTGTGCTGGACAACACCACCCGTGGTTTCCTAAACCTGTCCCAAAGTAAATCCTCGTGAGGACAAACCGCATAAATATGACACGTTTCCATGGCCTCCGCCACAAGCAGGGGGTGGGGACCTGTCCCATCACCCCTCACTCCATGTCTCAAACTCTGAGGACACTTTATTTTGGCTTATTTTTGTCCACTGCAGAGTACAAATATCTCTGTTTGCAGTGAGATGGAGTGGGTGATGTATCTCCGTTAAGGGAATACGTCAGCATTAAGGAGCAGAGGGAACCATTTGGAATTTAATACATCACCTACCCAGCCGGTCTTTAGGCAAACTCTCCTGCGTCTCTCCTGACCTTATCTCCCTCCTCCCCCTTCACCCTACCCCTATCCCTCTCCGCTATACTCTTCTCCCCTTTCCAGCTATTGACCTTTGCCCTCACCCGTCCTTGCTTATAGTTCCCACCCTGTTTATCCACTGGACTTTCTTCTGTGAACATTCCCTCATCAGTTGAGACCTGGCTCTCTGACTGATGCCCGATGGATCTACCTTATTTAGCTATTGGGGAGATGGGCTGTGGATTCCCTCCTCGGACGTCACCTACCCAGTCGGTCTTTGGGCAGACTTCCTTTCATCTCTCCTGCCTCCTTTTCCCTCATCCTCCCCCTTCACACTTCCCCCCAACGCTTTATTTGTCTCACCTTTCTTTCCTCTCTCAATGTGCTGCTTATTTTTGATGTAATGTGTAATTGTTATAATTTTCTGTAACATTGTGTAACCTAATGTAAAGCGATCTGATACCTACAGGTCTAGCCAGCACTATATAAAACTCATTAAATAACTAAATAAATACATGTTTTCAGTTGACATGTGTACACCAATATCATATTTGCGAGCATCCGGTTGGGCAAAAGTGTTTCAAATAATCTGTGCCCGCAGATGAAGAAGAGGTGGGTGGCTCTTGGAGCGTATGCGCCAGGGGTCACTCTGTTCTCGCTGCAAGGAGATGAAAGTGGATATGATGAAAGGGCCTTGGATTGGGCCTTGAGGGTCCCCCACAGGACTGCACTCAGGTAGTGAGTATGAAAAGCACCAGGAGACAGAGAAAGAGAACCCACCGGACACTGCTGGTGATGCATAAAGATAGGGATAAGGAATCAGCCGGGGTTCTCCTAGTAACAGGTAAGCAATAGCAGATGGGTGCTTGTGACCTCTAACTCTGACCCACACGCCAGTGCTTGATGAGGGTCTTGGGCCTGGACACTGCTCTGATGTACACAAATAGGTGAACTTACCTGAAGGCCTGAGTGACTTCCTGAGAATGGTCCCCAGATCGCGCAGCGGGATCGCGTCCGGCAGAAACCCCTCATTCCATGTTTTTGCTGTCCTGGTGACCGGTAGATCATTTTCTGAAGGGGGGGATTTCTCAGGGGCCTCCAGAAGAAGAATCTAAAAAAGATCAAATAAGCACATATCACGCACACTGCACATTCAGCTGTTTTTTTCTCTGCTCCAAAATCCTGTTTGTATCAATTTACCAACAGGCTTTCACGGTACACAGGATCGGAGTCACATTTGTCAAAAGGCTCCCTTTTCTATTCTTGATCCCGGGACATGCACTAACGTACAGCAAGTTGTGTTATCCTGTGTAACTGTCTTCTACCACAGCACTGTAGAGCTTTCTTGATGTCTTCACCTTTTTTTATACATTCAGGGTTTTCCATGGTTCGCTTGTATATGGTGTGTGGTTGTGTTTGGTTATCAGAGGGATGTTGAGTCTTCACTACTGTTCCTGGCAGGTACTGTCACACTAAAACTAATCTGAGACAGAAAGTTCTTGGTGGTGTGGTGCATATAGGGATCAGCGCCCCAAAGAACACTTCTCTTTTATTTGATTTGTTCGGTAGGTTGTACATTGAATGGTAGCATAGATATTGTGGTCATGCTGGGTGGCGGTTGTATGTTTGAGCTAACATTTTCTGCAGGGATCTGAGATATATGTTGGTGTGGGATTTGGAAGTGTTGCTGATTTCCAGCTATATGGCTTTTGCAGGTGTAGGCTGTGTTTGGTGGGGTCAGGGTTCTGAAACAACCTAGGTCTAATTGGAAATGTGTTGTGAAGTGGGTTTTGTTGGGATTAGGCCTGTGTGGTAAATTCCCGCGGAATTTGGGTCACTTGGCATTCTGCTGAGAACGCGAAATTGCGAAAAATTCCACGAGCCGCGGCTTTGCGGAATTCTTTGCTTGTTCGTGCTTTTCAAAATGCATGTGCCCGAGATATTTCTCCCCGAGCACGCAAACAGCGTTCAGGAACAGGAAAAAAGCATCGCGAATGGGCGGAATGAGCAATTCCGTGTGTTTGTGAAACTTTTGCGTGCTCGCGGAGATATTTTAATATTTCGCTGATCTTTCCGTAGTGCGACTGCGCAAATTACGCTCACCCCTAGTTGGGATGTAATTGGTGTTGCCTGATGACGGCCAATTGTGTAATATTGGACATCGACTGGATACATGCGTTAAGGTCCATTGTTTACTCTATGCTGATTGGGTGCAGACCCGGTTCTAGCTGGTGGGCTGGGTGGGCCAGGCCCCCCGAAACATGAGTCCTGGCCCTCGCAGTGACAGCACGAAGGCCGATAGAAAATGGTTACTTTGATTTAAAACATTCCTCCGAACTTTGTTTTTCTTCCTATCCTGGGAGTTGCGTGATTGGGCCTGGGCTCTTCCTCACAGGCAACCCCAATCATGCATCTCCTTTTAAAAAGGTGGGCTGTGTCCGCGCCCACTCGTGCAGGTAAAATAGGGGCATGGCGAAGGGGATAAATCCTTACTTTGGCACGGCTAACCTTTGCCTACTATCCTTGTGCGTGGATATTTCCTTGTTTATTGCACGCTAGAGAAAATAAGTTTGTTTATCCTGATTCACTTTTCCTGGCGCCTGCAGCTGCTTATCAGAGCGGGCTGTGACATCGAGTTTTTAAAATCAGGGAAGGCCCTGCGTCATTAAACATTTTTTTTTATCATTATCAAGGTCGGCTCTGCTACTGATGCAAGACAATAAAAACTGTCCAGATAACTCTGGTGATTTATGATCCTGCTGGAGAGCAAGCATTTGTCTGTTGATAGTTTTGAAATGCAGATTAACTGTATTGTATGTGGATAGCTCAGTGGGTTACTGCCTTTGTCACAAAGATCCTTATGTTATTTTCAGTTCAGAAGTTAAAATCCTTACATAAGCAAGTGACCTATGAACTGTCATCAAAGAGCTGCTTACAAACCTGAATGGTATAGTTAGAACTTCACTTTTTTTTGTCTGTGTTGCGATATAGTTAGAACTTCCCCACTTTTTCATTATTCTACTGTTGCTAAAAATAGTGCGTTTGGGCAGATATGCATTTTTATCAGTAAAGCCAACCCCCAAGCACTGGATTACTCTCTGAATCCTGAGTTTGTGCTTCTCCAGACCAAACCTTCTTAAAATATTCTGTCCACCAGTATGGATGAAATGTGATTCATACACCTTGTTATCCTCATTGGCTTATGTGAGATTCCCTGTAAATTGATTTAGATACTTGTATGATTCATTGTCTCTGAATAATGTATGTGTGATGTAAAGTGCTATGACACCCTACACTGATCTGAGTAGCGCTATACAACAAATGAAAGGCATATGAGAGAGTGGCTCCGGAGAGATGAGGGGTGCTGGTGGAGGGTGGCATTGATGGAATCAGAGAAGGATGTCAATAGGGGGAGGGGCTATGGGGCGATAAGGGATGCTGTTGGAGGGTGGCAGTGAGGGTATCCGAGGATGGGACATGATGAAGGGAAGTAGAGCGAGAAGAGGGGAACTGGTGGAGGGTGGCAGTGAGGGAGTCTGAGGAGGAGGTCATGAGGGGGAGGGGCTATGAAGAGAAGAGGGGCACTGTTGGGGGATGGCAGTGAGGGAATCCGAGGAGGAAGTCATTGAGGGGAGCTATGGAGAGATGAGGGTGGCAGTGTGGGAGTCTGAGGAGGAGGTCATGAGAGGTAGGGGCTATGGAGAGAAGAGGGGCACTGGTGGAGGATGAACGTGAGGATGTCCGAGGAGGAGTTCATGAGGGGGAGGGGCTATGAAGAGAAGAGGGGCACTGTTGGGGGATGGCAGTGAGGGAATCCGAGGAGGAAGTCATTGAGGGGAGCTATGGAGAGATGAGGGTGGCAGTGTGGGAGTCTGAGGGGAGAGGCTACGGAGAAATGAAGGGCACTGTTAGAGGGTGGTAGTAAAGATATCTACGGAGAAAGAGGTAATTGGTGGGGAGACAAAAAAGACTTTCGCACCAGCGCTATAGCCGGCCCTGTCATGACCTTTCTGTTTTTGTTTATTTAATTAGCAGTCGGGTCATCAGGGCAACTGTGGAACATATTTTAAAGTGCGTGCTAATTATATTTACTGCTATATTCAATGTTTTAAGTTTGAAGGTGATTTTACAAATTTTTTTTAAGGGAATAATGTAAGTGGAGCCAGATGGTGGCTGATATGGGGATGGGGCCCAAGGTCGGCTGTGAGAAAAGGTGCACTGGAGAGGGGTGGTAGAAAAGTGGATAATCAAGCCTGGAAGTGTGTGCGCTGCAGAGTCCGGGGTCAGGTGGAGGTAGGTAAGAAGAGGGATTCTCCCTGAAGGCTCACGCAAAGGGAGCCAGAGAAGTGTCACTTGCCTGATTCTCCCACCTCAGAAACCTCCTCTTCCCATCAAAGGGACATTACATGGAAAAAAACACTTTTTGAGAGTGATAAGATTTAGAAAGAGATTTGGAAAAGAGCGCGTTTTACTTGGCTTTGTAAGACTAAGGAGATAAAGGAAGGCCTTGAAGCAGGCCTGGCTAGTTATATAAGAGACAAATCGGGCCCACAGTAGCCCACCCTGATGCACCCTGGCCCACCCAAATAAAAATTCCTGTAGCCGCACCTGATTGGGTAGCTGCTTGATGTTCACTAGTTTTGGTGATGTTACTGAACACTACATGTTTTATAAGTGTGCAGTTTATAGTACAACAAAATAACCAACATATAACCGTACAAAAACAGAATCAAAGTACAAATCTGCTAATTTAGCCAATACCAGATTGATGACCTGAGATAGACTTAGTAACGGCCATAATAGTGAGCTGTTATAAGGAGCTTCGAGATACTTACTGTTACTTGTGCTCCCAAACAGATTACGAATTATACCCTGCAGGTATTGATTTAGTTATTATTGCATGCACGACAGAAATGAGGGGATGACTGTTGCGTGTCCTTTTGGTGTATGGATCACAGGAGTGCTGCTGAATTCCTAAGAGGGTGGAAAAATCGGAAGAGGTAGATTTAATACTATAGAATTTTAGGGGATGTCCAGCATAACCGTAGAGAAGATCTCTGCACCATTGCTCAAGCTCGGCCGATCCCGTGGTCCTGCGGTACTATGTCTTGGGCCACGGTAAAGCTTCTCCATGACAGATTCCACAGTCTCAGTCAAAGAATGAATAGTTTGTGTTGGGCCTCATGCAAGTACTAAGTAACAACAATAGCAACAATTGGCGCGATGTACAAAGGCTAACATAACGTCATAGAGTCATACAATGTGTACAAATACAGAATAAACAGCTTGTGTAGGACAGTGTCCTCTGTAGTGACAGACTCCATGGTCATTATTGGGGGCAAGAGAGGGGACTGAGTAAGGAATCCAGACAGGAGGACCCAGAGTAAACATTCACAGACTTGCTGAGGGTGCCCCAGTGAACTGAGACAAAAATGCCTGGCATGGAAAGGATCATGGAAACAGTAAAGGGTGAGTGACCAAAACCAAACTGGGGGCGGTTCTCCTGCACCTCAGGGTCCTCAGGATTGGAGCTCTGAAAGAGGAGGACTCCAAGATACAGAGAGGCCAATAGATGGACGAATCTGCCTCTTTCATGATAATGAAGATGAGGCTGATAGATTGGGGTGATATTAATTGGGCAACACAGCTTTTCTTCAATGCTGATGCAATGCATAGTGTGACACGGATCTCCAGATTTGGGGTTCAAATATGTGAAGCTGCCTGCGAGGAGCTTTAACCCCTTCCATGCTCATGACGAGCCCAGCTCGTCATGCAGTACAGTGCTCCTGTGCTCATGCTCAGCTCGTCATGACCACACCCGTTTTTATTGCTGTCCAGCCCTGCAGGGGAATCGCTCTAGCAGCGATGCGGTTAACACTTTTGGAACTGAAGATGAAATTATCTGGGCAAAGTTTGCAAGCTCAGGCCAGAGAAAAAAGGGAGTTGCTGAGCAGATAAAGAGTGAAGAAAAAGAACCTTGTATTGATTGAAAAGGCTATTCATATTTTCCCGCATCTCCGTCGTGACATTTCGACAAAATGACTGATATAAAGTCTTTGGACATTGGCCAGCCAAGCTGAGGTTGAGTCTTGAGAGAAAGGTTCATGTGTTCTCCCACCCAGAGGCAGCCTATGTGCAGGATCCAGTGGTTTCTCCTGCATACTAGTGGTATAATCACCTGTTCCTATCTACCACCGCCCTTTAGAGTTAGTCTTGGTGCCTGTGAGGACAATGAAAGCTGTGCTATAGAGATGCCTTAAAATAAAAAAGAGGTGTGTTGCTTATTTGCTTCAGGGGTTTCCATCGGGGTGTTATGGACTAGCATTTAATGAGGGTGTCTATTGCTCTCTCTAATTTGGAGAAACTCCTTTATCACTTCTCAGAAGTAGGAGAACTCATAAGACATGGGACCCATATCCCAAGACATGTCCAAACTCTATACAGCTCGTGCAGCAGGTCATGGAGTTCCATGCAATGGTAGCCACTGGTTGCTACACTTGATGGTACACAATGTGTTAATCTAGTAGCAGGATATATTATTTGTTATGTTATGTGTGATGTATGAAAACTGAATGAACATCTATTAAAAATGTATTTTTCTAATAAATGGTGAATCCAATGCTTTGATTCAACTCGTAAAAGATACACGTTAAGGTTATTGAAGCATATGGAGGTACACCAGGTAAAGAAGTCCAATAAAATATCTTTTCACAATCCAGCTCAAATATGTTGGAAACTAGGAATTTCCAAAGGGCACCACAGTGCCCCCGTCAGATACCCTGGTAAGCGCTTCACTCATTAGCCATGTGCGGTCTGTTTATAGGTAAACAGACCGCACAATACTCATGAGTGAAATTCCTAGTCTCCAACAAATTTGAGCTGGAGCTTTAATGTTGTACGAATTCGGGAAACCTATGACTATATGAAGAGATTAAGCCCTGATGAAGTTCCAAGTGTTTGTGGAACGAAACGTGTTGGCTGTACTACTTGTGTAAATAAAAAAAAAGGGCATTTGAAAAATAAAGAATTTGTGAAAAGACATCTGATTGGACTTCTTTACCTGGTGCACCTCCATATGCTTCATTAATCCAGGATCGGTTGAACAGTGGCACTGAACAACGGCAGGTGCCGGCGGATTTGTGCACAGGATATTTTACTTTACAAATACTAAAGTGTGAGGTGCAGGCCGGGCAGTCCACCGTTAGGTCGTTTTTCTTATAACAAGTTAAGGTTATCTGAGGATGCTTGGTATCGCAACTCGCTGCGTTTAACAGCCCAGTTTCTCCCTCATCTTTGGCAAGACAACCATAGTAACACAAAACAGAGATAATGGTAAAACAATTACACTGTCATAGAAAGGATGAGCTGTACCATGCGGGGAACACAATTATGCATGGGTTCCTTCCACTCTGAAAGACGTCACCCATAAATCTGATGCTTGACATGAACATATCTGCGTTTGATTAGTGTTTAGGCTGACTTCCAAAATCTGGACTGTGAGGCCTGTGGACTTTAACTGGATCAATAGCACAGCACACAGATGAAGCATACATTACACTTTGACAGCTCTTGGGCCAGGACCCTCTCTTATGACACTGTAACAGAATTGAACACATTTAAGTAGTTTCTATGTTACACCTTCTCCAGGGTAAGAGGGGGTGAAACGTTAAATGTTCTGTTCTAAAAATAATGACCAATATCAATAAGTTATGCAGCAGCTACAATTGTTCAAGGAGATATTTACATAAGAAAAGTATATCTTTCCACCCTAAGAAAGTTCATCATTACACTTGAGGGAATGTTAAAAATAAAGAAAGAATTTAAGAGAGAAAAAAATGCAAGTGTATATACAGAAAGAATATATAAAAAGATACCCACAGACAAAAACAAAGACAACACATAGCCAAACCAAGAAATGATGTTACCTTCAAAGTCGTCAATAGTGTTAATGGTAATGGCGTACTTAACCTCAACTGGATATTGTTTATGTAATTTGTAATTGCATCTGTCACATCAAGGGTGAGGCCAAGGGCATTGTATTTGGTGTGTGATTTATGGCTTCAATGGTTGCGGTGTGGCTTATGGTGTTTTGCATGCTAATGGAAATAAAAGTCATTTAATAACTTGTTATTTAGAAAATGTGTACCCATATGCACATGTATATCCTTATTACTAAGTGAAAATGTCACATTCCATGTCACTACCACATTACAGTTACACAAACCTTGTAACAAGTATTTCTGTGGTCTGTGGTCATGCAGCACCCAGGCAGTACTGCTTGCTCATTGACCCCTTTCTTTCCTGTTTCTCTCTTTCTATCAGCCATTATCTAATTTCCCAGCAAGTCAATGTAGAGGGGATTAGCTAAAACATATATCTTACTTTAAGTACCTGTAACCAACGCATACATACTACGTTTAGCTAACCCCGTGACCGAAATGCTATTGTATTTGTTTATAAAAAAACTAATAACATACTTTGAAATCAAAAACAAAAAAATAGAAAAGGGCCTCTTTTTTAGGTTTTGGCTTTCGGGCTAGCATGGCTGAAGAAGTCAGGGTTCACTCTTGTATAAAAGTGTTGGAGTAGAATGTTTAGTTTTGGCAAAACATGGGCCTCTTTTTTAGGTTTTGGCTTTCGGGCTAGAATGGCTGAAGAAGTCAGGGTTCACTCTTGTATATAAGTGTTGGAGTAGAATGTTTAGTTTTGGCAAAACATGGGCCTCTTTTTTAGGTTTTGGCTTTCGGGCTAGAATGGCTGAAGAAGCCAGGGTTCACTCTTGTATATAAGTGTTGGAGTAGAATGTTTAGTTTTGGCAACACATGTCACTCATAACAATAGGGATCTCCTGAGGAAAGCGACAGGATCTCTCATCGGTGATGGGCTACCTCACGGAATGCCTCGCAGAGTCCCACGCTTGCCTCATTCTTAGTGGGAGTCTCTTTTGTAAGTGTGACAGGCCACCTCATCAGGTCACATCAGGCGTATGTCTCACCGCAGTGACAGCCCACCTCATGAGGAGCCTCTCGCAGGATTACATGTTGGCGTGGGGTCTACTGTACTTCAAGGAGTGCTCTGCTTGGATGGTCACTGTTGGCCAGACTGGGCCTTTGAGGGTCATCTCCAGTCTCCATCACACTTAGCAGAGCTAGACACCTCACAGCAGAATGGGCGCATGGGATAGCAAGCTCTAGAGGTGAAAGACAGTAAACCTACTCCTAAGGAAAGCTCAGAAGGATGGATATTCTGCAGACCCCCAGAAATAAGGTCCTAATCTCTTAAGGGAAGAAAGCCATAGATGATGTCACTGGTCTGGTGCTCTTACTCAACGAAATGCAAAGCTTCAGTGACTTAAATACATAACTGTGGAGCCATCAACCCGGTCTCATGTTTATCCAGTCTTGCAGAGAGTTGGCATCATCAAATGTCCAATTAAATTTAAAGTTTACTCAAAGCTTTTGGGGGGAGGACCAATCATTGCAGATTGAACTTAACTTTCAAATAGCCAGTTTCCATGGAAATCAGTTGAGGACAATCTGCCACCTTGCCGCTTGTGCTTTTCAGATAGATATTTTCTGCTCACAGCATAAGGTGTGGGAGGACTATCCTAGTGTGTGCCATTTGGTTAGGCCACAGGGCCAAAATCTTGGGATTGCTTTATTTTAGATCATCCCTTGACCTTCTCAAACTGGTTTAGAGCTTCTGCCAGAGCACAAACAGTCCTTCATGGTATTAAATATTGAAGGCCATGCAGCTGACTTGGCATCACAGTGTATTCCAAGGGAGTTTCAAGCTACAGTAGCAGTGTGGAAGGACATGCTGGAAAAGGGAAAACAGCAACTCTTGCATACCACTAACCTTATGCAGCACCCTACAATCTTATGGACTTAACTCATATAGTATCCAACCTTACGTGCACACGTAGTGACATGAATCCAGTAGAGATTGAAGCTGAAAAATGAATAAGCTGTAACCCAATTCATTAGCTGCAATAACTGTTTTATAGCTTTCAGATTCACATATGACTTTCCCACTCTTTGGTAAAGGAAAGGAGTGCCTTATCAGGAAAACAAAGCAAAACAAATCTAAAAAGGAGGTTATATATTGGGGTACTCTGAGCTACAGTGGACTCTGCCTAGGTCAATGCCCTGTAGAAAAGCTTTGTAAAAACTAGAATCACTTGCAGGCCCAGCTATCAGATGGTATAAACATGCAGAGCATGTGAATCTAGAAGAGATTCACACAGCAAAACCAGTGCATTTTTGTAATTATACTCTGGATACCTTTCCGTGGAACTAAATAGAAGACACGCACTACCATTGGAGGAAAGGATATACGAGTTAAATGACACTTTTGGTCACATCCTAGCTGTAGTTAATCCAGACATTGCTACTCAGAGCACTGTTTTATGAGTATGAATGGCTTATTGAACAAGTCTCTTGTTCTTATGATGGCTGTAAATTCACAGTACCAGAGGCACCATAGCGAAACTATAAATGTTTCTTTCACGCCAAAAAAATAAGTTTGCTTTTGGAAACACTCATCAGCCAGGTAGGTATGCACATCCGAGAGGTTTCCCTACCGACTGTCAATAAGTCTCAGCAGAAATAGAAGGTTGAATTGTTCTGAAGTAGAACCACAGAAATTGCAAATAGGCATAGAGAACTGTCAAGGTAAAGTAGACAATAGTGTTTTGCCTTTAAGGATCGACCAGGAGTGAATATGGATCTCACCGAGCATTGTCAGTAGAGAGAGAGCAATAGGTGCTGTAAGCAAAGCGTTAAACCACAAATCTTAGGTCCCAGTGTCAAGATTTTAGTTGGCTTATTAAATGCTGCTTGCAGCTTCCATATTCCAAAGTCCAGTGAAGGTAATACAGGCTATGATACAAGGAGAGAATTGACTACTTTGCAATTGGTTGAGTTTCTGAGTTTAGTGTAGCTTTTGCGTATCTCTAATATTTTGCTCATCCCATTACCATGTTTTATTGTATATAGAGCTTTATGTTTGAGTTGAAATACATGTTTAAAGAACAAGGGGGCCCCACTAGTAAGACCAGTATTAGAACAAAGGTCTAGTGGAGGCCAAAAGGTCCTCAGGTAGTCTAGGCTACTAATAATTTAAGAGCTGTATTTAGTCAGACAAAATAATACAAAGAAGTCCAGGTGGGACTTCGTACGCAATATATGTTGGGACACCAGGTTTTTGGAATGACAACACATTTATTATTAGCATAAATGGAATATCATATACTTTGGTAATAGTTCTAGTGCTCACACAGAAAGTGAAAGTGCGTGAAGTGGGGAAGTGCTGGTGACATTTAAAATTTTCATTGCATTGAAAAACAACAGTAGTAAGCAAAACTCCTAAATAAATTGAACGCAATAATGGAGTTTTGGTTGGAGAGGTCGACGGCGTTTCGATCTCATTAGTGAGAGATCTTCATCAGGACGAGAAAGTGTGAGCTGATTTGGCGGGGAGAGCGAAGGCACGCTTCGGAGGCCCAGTCAGTGTGAATGACGGAGCCCATAGGTGTGTGCGTCTGGTAAGGGCAAGCTGGTCTATGGTGTAAAAGGTTGAATGAGCCACAAGGGTCTTCATGGAAGAGGAAGGATCCGTAGTAATTCAGGCAGCGCTTAGTTCTACTTGAATAGAACGTCTGGTCTAGGCAGGGTGCCTATCGGGCAACGGAGGTTGTGAGAGCCGCAAGGGGCCATCAAGGAAGTTAGAGACCCCGTAGTAGATCGGGCAAAAACGCTGTTTGCTAGCGTGCGCGGCGGGTTAATTAAAGTCACGTAGACGTAGTCAGTGGGGTGCACTGGAGAACCTGGTGTCGGCAGGGGAATCAATCCACTCCTTTCATTTCCCCCAGAGAGAAGGGAGGGAGAAGGGCAGAGAGAATGCAGAGAAGGAGAGAGAGAATAGATGGACAGAGAGTCATGGCAGGAGGCGGGGAAGGGAGAGGGAGGTGTGCGCATTTTTATCAGGACTGCATTGGGTCCCCAGTCCAGCCCTGATCACACAGAGATCATGTTGATTTAAATGTGTGTGGACATTAACTGCTCAGTGAGATGATTGCTACATGAAATCTAGCCAGTGTAAGATGGGGATTTCCATCCAAGGACAACAACATTTCTCTTCACATCCGGATTTCTTTTAAACTGTGCTTTTCTTATTTCCAGTTAAGTGCCACATTACACCTCTGAAGCAGCATGTTACAGTTTAGCATTATATATTCATATTGGAACTTGCGTACATGTATGTGTGTTACTTGTATTCCCTTGACACGTGTGGTATACCTCTTTTAGTGCTAAGTTACGACCAAGAACCATACATGTGAGGTGTGGCGAGTAAACGTAGGTGAAAGGGGATTCTGTCTGTCCTAATTTCTAATCCAAAAGTTCCCTATTTTACATCTTTATATTTGGGGAGGCAATATATACCTACATACATCTAATTATTACTTGTAATTAAAGATTCTAATCCTGCTATAAATAATGGAATCCAACTGGCAATTTTTGAAAGCCACATAAATACTTGATGGAGATAGACATGTTTTTAATAAATAAATAAAATGTTGTACTGCACTATTGCAGTTTTACTTTTGCCAGATTTGCCAGTCAAAAACTTGTTCCTTGTATATGATCTTCTTGTTTTTACTACAGCTTTCCTTCGTTTTGGGAAGTCATCCACCATTGATAATGACAAGAGGAGGAGGTGAAATGCAATTTGTAGATTTGTTAAAGCAACACATGTTCCTTGGAACAGGCTGTGCTGATGTTAATTTCCATCAACAAGGAAATTCAACCTTTCATTTTGCGACTTTGCTGCAATGAACAATAGATTTGCCGAATGAAATTGAAGTCCTCTGATGCCAGTTCTTGTCTCAGGGGTAAAAGCAGGAAAGATGACCAACTGTTGACTTTAGTAAAATATTAAGACTCATTGGTTTTGCCAATGATTGTTTTGAACGGTTTATGGTTTGCCTGACCCAAATCATCTAAAAATGCATGTGATTTAGAGTGCAGAACCAATTCCAGGATCAGACCTGAGTTTTCTGTTGCCACGTTTATACATTGTGTTGCTCTGACGAGTGGGGATCTATACCCTTCCTTTGGATAATGCAGCTGAACAGTATTACAAAAAGGAAACAAGTGGGTACAACCATGTTTGTCTTATTAATAGAGCTGTGTGTAGCACACAGTTGCAGAGCTCTGAGTATCCTGCTTTCAGAAAGCAAAATTATTTCCAAAATCTCCACAACGAAAGCAACTGTTGTCCTTACTGCAGAATCAAAAGCGTCAATAAATCACTCAAGTCAAGATATCTTTATTAGATTTGCAACAGCAATCATAAAAGCACAATAAAAAAGAGTTTTGAACCATCGACAATTTCATATTCGTCATAAAATACAGTTTTAAAAACGAGCATTAAACACCCATGATAAGAACCTAGACAAGCATTGCAATGCAATAGGTATCGCATTTATGAGAGTTTGAACTATTGCATTGTAAATGACAATGCCTTTTATTTATGTGTTGTTTTGAAAACAGATAAATACAAGGCCTTGTCATTTACAATGTCAATAGCTCAAACTCTTGCAAATGCAAGACCTATTGCAGTGCAAATGCATTCCAAGCCTGTGCTATGATTTTTTTTTTTTAACGTTAGGAGAGAGAGTATCCTGCAGGCAGGACAATGCTATTTGAGAAAATAGTGCTCGGAGGCTGTAATTAAACCTACTGAGTAACAACACACCTAACAGTGGGTGTCCTCATGGGAGGTTACAAAATGAAACAATTCAGAAAAGGGGGTGGTGATGAACAGAGTGTCTGAATTAAGCAGACCACTCTTACCCAGTCCAAAGATCAGGGCTTGATCCATCACCGTTATTTAGCTCACTGCCCCATCCCAGCTCAGAACCTGGCTATATGCAAATTAGTCTGTCCCTGGCCCAGTGCATCATGGGAACAGGGCAGACCAAACTACCAAGCCAATTCTTCACCAGAGTATTCTGCTTAATTCAGAAACTCTGTCCATCACCACCCCTTGTTGTTAAACAAAATGAAACAAGGCAGTAGTAAGCAGGGGCTACTAAGCCTATTGAACAATGAAAAGCCACAGTTTACAGTGGACAATGACACAAGCCAATGAAAAATATGGGTAGAGAGTGGGCGGAGCTTAAAGTCCCTACCTGAATACAGCATGCCTCACAGAGCTGCGCATGTGCTGCCCAGGCTCGACCTAATAAAAAGCAGCATGCACGAACATTATCCAATTATTGCAAATACAATACAGCTGGTCCAGCTTGCTTGAAACTCAAAGGCAAGAGCAGAGAGATTCATTAAATCACTTTGCCTTCCTGAGGGAGCAGCTCCCTGGTCTTCCTGTGCTACCTGGATTAAGTGGGGATTAGAAACAAGGTGCATTTGTTTTCCTAAAGTTATCCGGTTTCCGCTCACTTTTCCAGCATGTGTTCTACAAGGGAACAAGAAATATTCACATTGCTGAGCAGGGGTCTTTTACCTTAGCTTCGAGAGTATTCAGCCGGTCTGTCATATCAGCGAGCCGTGTGCAGTTCATGCATTCTAGGAGGAAAAAAGTAGGACAGGGTGAGTGATCATTCATGCAAGGCACACACTAGGGTCAGGAAGATTTAACAACCTGAATATACACTTTTATGCAGTTAAATAAAAACTGAAAACCTTAGGAAGACTGTACCTGCTATACTGTGTCTTATGCTCAACACCACAATGCCGTAATGAACTATTATGAACAATAATATCAATAATACAAAACAAAAAATGCTTTTCCTATGGAAACTCTGGTCCTAACTATAACTACCTACTGACCTTAGCCAGTAGGTAATTAATAATAATAATCATCACAACAGCAATAATGGTAGATTTTGTAAAAGGCCTTAGGAACATGTCCGTTAGTCCAAGCACTGTTCATATCAGGATCTACTATAAATAACGTATTCATTGTTCCTGTTCCACAGGTGAACCCAAAATTTGATATTAACACATTTAATTTTTCGAACAGCGCCGTCCCTCCCAAATGTGGACAACCTGCTATCCTTATGACATAGCATTTCTGACCTTTAGGAGTTGGGCCAAATATTCAAAATGTGTCTGTTCAACTTTCTACTACAATACATGTTACATTTTCTGTTCTGACCAGTAGTACAACACCTAGACATTCCTTTTGGTGAATGTCGATTTCAATAAAAATAAAAAAATCAATACAACCAGCACAAAATCTTCCCATTTACCCTCCAGAAAGAGGGTTCTGGTTTTCAGGTGCATAAGCCAACAGTGGAAAAAAAGGTTCTTGGAAAGAAAAAGCAGGTAAACAAGTCCCTTACACAGTAAAAATATAAAAGTTAAAAGCAATACATGTTAGGAAAAACAGCAAGAACCAGATCTACGTGATGTGCAACAGACTGTTGAGAAATGTGCTCAATTGGGGCAACAGAAACCTTTGATGCGCCAGTGATAGGGTTACCTGGGGGGCGGGCTGACCAATTTAATACAGGAGTAATGTTAAAACATAAAAAATATCAAAGATGTGTGACAATTCCTGAGACCTGTTGTGCTGCTCATCCTCAGCAGTGAGATAAGAGGTGGGATCACTGCCTGTCAGGGCTTAATTTGAGCCAGGGGTTTGCAGTGCTCGGCTCCGGCACTTAATTGTCAACAACGGCGATTATGACAGTCTGCCTCATGGTGGCACTATTTGTCTAAGTTAGAGATGGGCACAACAACATTTGTTTATTATTTCAGTATACATTGAAAATGTCTAACACCTGCCACTCAAGCCACTCTTATAACTTTGGGTGTATGGCATGGTCTGAATTGTCACACTCATAGGAGTGTGACTGTTAGTAGTTGTGTTGGTACTGTCTTTCACGGCGCTAGCAGGAGCACTGGGTGAGCAATCTGCAGTGACCTCCTGACGAGGGCCCTGGCACTTATTTTTTTTTTACAAATTTAGCAATCCAATGTATGCTGATAGAGGCACTGACTGTGTGACCACAGGGGGCACACCACCAACCTCCACACAGAACCGCACCTCAACGAACAGGTATCATGCAGCCTGGAATGAAAGATGGAGTTACTGTATCTTGAATTAATAAAAGCACACCTCCATGGTAAGGAGAGTGACGATCAACACAGAACGTTTTTCATTGCTGCTAAAAATCCATTGTTGAGGTGAGCACTGCAGCAACTTTATTAGATAGTAAGCTGGTGTGTGAATTGTAGAATTTTGTTAGACCCCTCTAGTATATGCTTCACAGTCTAGTTGTTTAAGAATGTACTTGCTTATGCATTCCATGTGCCCACTGCTTTCATTTACCACATCCCCTGTAGCTCTATGTAGCATTTCTATACTTTGAATTAAGACCAGCACAGGGCTGGACAGTGCATTGTTGTGCCTGATGTGTTACTGCTGAGTTCTGAGTCTCTATCCCTGCACACTACCTGCCTCTCGCTACAGTGGAGGCGCAGTGTGGAAAGGGTGTCCTTGGTCCAGCTTGCAAAGCTGTAGTAGGATACCTCTAGGACACCCGAGGCAAACGACCACAACCATCACAGTCGAGGTCCAGTAGCCACTGCATGCCCTGTGGGCCCCTGAATGTAGACCAACACCTCACAAGAGAAATTAGGGGAAAATGTTGACGGGGAAGAGTCAACACTGGAATGCTTGTCCTGGTGGTGCGTCGTTGGGAACTCACAAATGGACAGTGGCATAACCATAGTCCCTGCACCCCCAGCAGTGCGGGGGTCCCAGGGCTCCATGGGGCCCCCTCCGGCACTGTGCATGGGAGGCAGTCCCTGGTTTGAGAGCTCCTGACTGGGATGAGAGCAAGGGGGCCCCTTCCATGTAATTGCAGGGGAGACCCCTCAAGTTTCGTTGCACCACTGGGAATGGAATGGCGTCTGTGACCAGGCTGGTTTGAAGTATGTTTCTCAGGTGGTTTCTTGAGTGAGTTTTAACCGCTTAACCGCGGTGCGAATTCCGCTGCGGTGCGGCGGTTTAATTATGTGGGCGGGCCGTGTCGACCAATGGACGTCCGCAGCACGCTGACAGAAGCAGCGAAGGGGTTAAATAGGTATGTCACGTGTGGTAAGGTAAACACACACGTTAATGCCAAGTTATACTTGTGGGATGAGGAGCTACACACAATGGAGATGAGTGGCTTACTCTGATTCAGGACAAAGAAGATGTTTATGGAACTAGAGGTTGACCTGGATACCAGTGGTGATCCACTGGGAACCAAGGGGTGGAAGAGTCTGGAATAGCAGCAGGCAGTAAAACAAACAACATCTAAACAAACAAGGACAAAATAGCACATAAAGTGCTAGAATCAAGGACTAACCCAAATAGGGAACCAACAACGGAGAAAATAAGAAGAATGGGGAATTGATCCACTGAGCCCCAAAGAGCAGAAGAGTCTAGAAAAGCAGCAGACAGAGAGTAACACAAATAACATCTAAACAAACAAGGACAAAATATTAAATAGAGTGCTAAAATCAAGGACTAACCCAAAGAAGGAACCAACAACGGAGAAAACAAGAAAGATGGGGGATTGATCCACCTGGCACCAAGAGTCTTTAATAGCAGCAGGCAGATAGTAACACACACAACATCTAAACAAACAATGTCAAAATAGCCAATAAAGTGCTGGGAGCAAGGACTGGCCCAAAAATGGAATACCCAACGGACAAAACAAGACAGATGGGGGATTGCAAACTCAAGTTGGTGAAACTAAGCGAGAACGAGAGCCAATAAATGTACAAATTGTTGCCAGGCAAGGATATATGTGCTGTGTTGTTAAGTATGCCCTCCTACACTACTGATCCGGAAGTGGAATCTTCCTGAGAAGTCCCCACACATGCAGGGGTTAGCAGACTAGTATTTCCCAAACCCCATTACTCTGTCCTCCATAGTTTCTAGTCCCTTTCTTGTCTGAATCAGGTAATACTATCATTTATGCGGGTGTGACACAGCAATAGTGTGACCGTCTATGTTCCCTGATCGCTTTTGGACTGCAACCGTGACAGAAAGATATGCATTGGTGGAACATTTTTCGAGTTAAAGAAATGTTGTGGGTCTAGATCAAAGGTAAACATGGTTGGATACGTTAGTCAAAGAATCATCAGATAAAAATGAGAGCATCAAGAATTCAAATACACTAAGTGAAGTATATTTGCCATTAAAAATACTGATATACTGCGTTAATTTATGACATTAAAAACTTGTATTTATTTATGTAACGGTGTTCTCTAGAGCAATTCAGGTTTATTGGGTACCACCATGAGTATTTATAAATAAATCATTTTTAGGCAGAAGAATATTATAATGTATATAGCATATATATTATCATTTTATGTGTAATCATAAAAAAGAAGATAATACTTTTTTATGATATGTATACATATATATATTGTGTGCATGTGTGTATTTATATATATACATATATATATATATATATATATATATACATATATATATACATATATATATATATTCAAACTATAAAAACAAAAGATGGTAAACTAATATATATATATACACACACACACACATATATATGTATACATTTGCATATATTAATGTATATATATATATATATATTTATATATATATATATATATTTATATTCATGTATCTATATCAATATATTTATATATACACACTGAAAAGAGTTAAAAATGGGTTAGAGTTCTGGCTCCAGTGATACAAACCACTGAAATTCACCGGTTATGCTTAGCTACAACAGATGCCATAACTGGCACCGCCCATCATATTGTTTGACCCAGGGCGTAGTTTGCGTAGTATCGCTACGCGTAGCTACACGAAGTGCACTTCGCACTATGCCTGCTACGCGTAGCTACTCGAACTGCGTAGTGCACTGTGCAAAATGCTGTTCGCACTGATTGCACAGTGCCGGATGCTTGTCCGCACTGTGCAATCAGTGCAAACCGCATCTTGCACAGTGCAAGCGGTCGTTTTCTACCGCTCGAGTAGATTTCTGCGCGAGGCCTTCAAAAGGAATTGTGCACAGACCATGGCATGTAGCCAGGCCCTGCACAATAAAGAACTTGGGGCATGAGGCACAGAGCAATCTAGTAGTGGATGATTTGAACCGACTGAGGGACTTCGAGGCATTGGAGAGGAACAATGAAGACAATGAACAATCAAGACCCTGGCATTGGAACGAACCTGAAAGGATACTTGTTACAAAATATATATGAATATCCATATAAATTCATGTGCATGCACTTCAAAAGATTCCATGCTCATATTAGATCACATTAACATGAGGCCTGGAGCTCAAAATGGCTTCCTATCTGACCTTGACTGGACAAGCTTCAACAAGCTATTCTGTACCCCCTTACAGGTCACCTTGCTTGCTAGTCTTGACTACATGATATGCAAGTGTTACATCGTGCAGAGCCTGCCTTTCTGGTCTGCCCATATCTGGCTGTTTTGCATGGTTCAGACATTGCACATCCATGTCAGCCATTTTTGGCTTGGTGCCTTATTCTAGTTCAGCTGACATGGCATTACTTTAGGTATATAGCACTTAGAAATCTGTCACTCTGGGAAGAAGCTTTCTGAGAGCCCCTAAGGTGGCAGATCTGACTTCTTCCTTGCTAATTAGCAATGATGCATGCTTTTGGTACCAATAAATACAATTCACTCTGTTTCTGAGCAAACCTGGTGAGTTTCATTCATTTGCTTCTGGGAGGGTGCCAGTATTTCCCCATCAATACTGCTGACAAACTATCCATCACCTACTGTCTAATCCCCAGATTTTAAAAAAAAAGTGTTTCTAGCTCAAACGGTTCAAAAGTTATTCAAAACTGCAGTGAAACGCATTGCAGCTCAGTGATAGGCCCTTTGCAAATGTTGACTAGTTACATTTTTGTTGCTTATTGATATATTTTGGTGTTAAACTAATAGTAAGGAGGTGAACCAATTCCCAGACAATGTTAACAAGTTACCAAAAAATGAAGCAATACTATCAGAAAATGACCCATATCATGCCGTACAATGTGCCTTTTCTTGCAGCATAATTTACTTGAGCCTGTCGCATAATTTGGCCTCCAGTGCCCCTGGCTATAATGCATAGAGAGCCAGTGGCCTTCTATAGCCCTATAGCCTTACATCTCAAAGCTACTCCAGCCAGCACACTGCTTCTCAGACCCTTCTCCACATCCTCCCACTCTGACAGCTTTACAGTGTTGTTATAAGGCGGGATCACCACAAAGACAGATGAGCTGGCTGATCATAGACACAGATGCTCACAGGGCTGGCTGTGTGGTGTCATCTGCAGGAGGGGCTGGTTCTGCCTGGACCCTCTGATATCACTGCACAGTCTGGAGCCCATCAGATGTCTCAGGGATGCTGGAGAAGGCCTGGTTGTCTCAGCTGAAGACTGAGCTCCAGGCCTGCACTTAATTATGAGTTAACTGCCTGCCCCCCCACCGCCGTCCACTCTGTATATTATTGTCTTCATACATACAGTCCTTAATCTGACTGGAATTTCTAATAGATGCACCCCCCTTCGCCCTCTTTCTGCACCTCTGTCTCTCCCTCTTGTTCTCTCTTAGCCCCATACTCCCTCTGTCTGTGCCTCCATTTTTATCTTTATTTTGACCCACGGTCTCAATTATGAGTTCTTCATAATTGATTTGTTATGTATGGCGCTGGGACAGAGCCATTAGCATTTATTTCTGTTCCTAAATGTCATAAATCGCAATGGTGTGGCAACAGCTGATAACAAAGCTCATTACCCACAGTTGCAACTTCATAAAGGGCCTCCAGGTTCTACTTCTCTGCTTGGATTGAAAGCAGAAACCACATCTGCAGGAGGGGGAAGGATATCAGGGAAGAAGGTGGAGGTTGGTCCAGGGTTGGCAAGTTAGGTAGTTTAAAAGAAATTTGAGGCAGGGAGTAGAAGCCGGGTAATGTATGGCTGCCCCATGAGTACTCAGCCTCTGCAAAGCAGTTGTACGCAGGGGCAGATGTTTTGGGGACCAAACAGAACATAAGATTTGCTCTCATTGTCTATTTGATGTCACCCAGGACCCATCTGTGAAAAACATCCCCATAATTCACTGTTACCCAACCAAAATTCTATATGTTATGTGATCAGTTATGGATGTTGCCTTCAGAATGGGGCATAACAGGGGTTTTTCACCCTTTAAATTTCAACATGTATATGGATGTATGTGTGTGTGCGCATGTGTGCGTGCATATGTGTGTGTGTGTGTGTGTTGGCACCATTACTTTTCCTCCTATACATCAATGGTCTAAACTCTTACTTGGTCACAAACAGAAAAGACCCGCCCAAGGTAAAATCAGTTCCTGTGCCCTCCCTACTTTACGGGGATGATACAGTGCTGATGGCCTGAGCGGCCAACTGGCTAAAAATTCTTGAGCTGGAGATGGAGGTGAATAGGAGAAAAACACACTACATGGTATGTGGGAGGAAAACCCCTAAAACTAGTTCTATTGCCATGAAAGGGTAACAGGGTTACCGGGATGCCTGATGTCCCCTCTCTGGGGGTTACTTTTGATTACCTGAACAACTGGCTTTCATGTCTATCTAAGCAGTGCTCCAGCTTTTCCTAGCCTGCAGGGCTCTTTTTATATTATCCAAACAGATTGGTAGTAGACCCTTACTGCAGTTCTATAAAATGAAATGCCTACCGGTGCTTCTGTATGGTGCAGTCGTTTGGGGATATCGAAATTATAAAGCTTTACGGCAATAGGAGAATCACCTCGGTATGCGCTTGTTGGGCCTGGCTCCTAATAGCTCGGCATTATTTGCACATGAGGAACTGGGCCTTGACTACATGGAAGAATCGGTGAAACTGGCTCCCGTGTACTGTAGATCTCAGTGTGGTCTGGAAATCACATGGGATTTAATCGGGATGGGATTGATGACTGCTTTGGGGGTGAGTTCGGTCTCAGGATACCATGGTTGAGTTATTTTGAGTCTATTGCTTGGACCGCGGGCTGCTTGGACCTGTTTCATAAGCCACATCTTCTTAGCAAGGGGGATAGAAGTGCTGTTGAGGATCGGTTTTTAAAGCATCTAAAGGAAGTTAAGGATTCGGAGGTGCTTATGGGGCAACTCTCTACATCGCTTCTATCCCTCCAAACTATGGCAGATCCTGAACCTTACCTTCTTGTTATTACCCATGCATGGGAAAGAACTCTTTTGACTACATTTCGGTTGGGGTCCATTCGCTCACATATCTATTTTCTGCCTGGATAACTTTTCATAATATAATCAACAAAACACTATGAGGGTTGGTACCCTGAGGTCTCCGCTTGCTGAGGATCTTGGTTTGACTGCGCGTTCCTGCATGGGCCCGTTTGATCGTCCCAATGGACCAGTGGTTGTTGAGTTAGTCTTCTGCATCGCGACCTGTGGGGGCCAACCCCTAAAAAAGGCTGATTGGAGCCTTGGATCTCACCACTTATCACTTTAGCGTTCTCTTCCCTGTATGAGTTCTCTGTCTTGAGCTTTCCTGGTAACTTGGGTACTGACTTACTATTGTGAAGTTAAGGTTAGCTCGCCATAAAATTGGCCTTTAGACCCCCCGGTGCGTTTTGTTGATTATATGTATTGTTTGGGGATGTGAACCAGGGCTCGTCTTTAAAATTTTCCTATGACCCTTCCTCCCCCTGTGTTGTTGTAGTAACTTTTCATAATAAACATACCAGACCTCTGGCCTTTGGCATAACTATTCTCCTTGCACCAATAGCGCCTATAGCTTGTCACCATAATCGTCTCTCGTCTAGTGTTTTGTACGGGAACTTTCTCACCAGGCAATCATCTTACATCAGCCATGAAGAATTCCAGCTGGCTAATCAAAGTACTGTCTCTCCTTAGAAAACCTAACAAAAATATTCTATATCCATGTTTTGTGAAAGGGGGTAACCACCAAGACTCCAGCCTCCGACAGTAATCTATGAGATTCTATGCAACAAAATCCTTCTCTGCAGGCTTCGATGCATATCAGTAAGCCCCGTTGTTAACATATGCTTTCCACAATAAATACATCAGGCTGACTGCCTTTTTCGTAACATTTCATAATGAACAGACCTGGCCTATAGCCATGGTCATTGGTTGCCACCATAACAAACATTGTGGTGCACTGAGTATACGCTTTGTCACAAACCAAAGAGAAGAGTACAAACACAATTGTAGTCTTTATTTTAATTCAGCCCAATCAAATTCTTTACTCTGGGAAACCAACATGTGGGCGGTGTCTCTCAGGGATGTATGTCGTTACAACGCATGCTTTTACCACGCATGCCTTTACAATGCAGGTTTTACAACGCAAGTCGTTACAACGACTTGCGTTGGGGGGCGCTGGATAGTGAATAGTTTAATTTACTATTCCAACTCCAGTCCCCGTGGATAGTAGGGAAGGTTTTGGATAGTAAATTAAACTATTACCTATCCTACAGCGCCCCCCGGCGCAAGTCGTTGTAATGACTTGCGTTGTAAATCCTGCGTTGTAACGGTACTGCGTGGTAAAAGTTGCGTCGTAAAGGATGTTTCCCGTCTCTGAGCAGCGGCACAGAACAACATGATGTGGCCCTTCAGCAGAACATGATTAAGGGCCCCGGAGTTCCCCATACCTCACAGCTATTCATTGGTATTGGGCTCAACAGGGTGCATGGAGGATTGGAGAACACCCCCCACTCTCCGCCCCCTCCCCCCCCCCCCCACCCAGGGACTTGTTTCACTACTCTGTCTCTAGTTAGTACTCTGAAAGCTCTTTTTTGTTGATCACATAAGGTGGGTGGAAGCTGCGCTGTCAACAATGAGCCAAGAGTTTATTCATGAGTATAGGCTGAGGCACACGCAGAGAAAGGGGGGGGGGGGGGGGGTCAAACTGAAGATGGACACATTCCACCATGAGGAAAAAATGAGAACGTGTTAAATCAAGAAAACATGCCCCTAACAAAATAAGCAAGATCACGCAGCATGTGTTTATTCTCCTGGCTTTTGAAAGTCCATCCGGGTTACGGTTGCTATCTCTAGTAAATATTTAGAGTTCTAAAAGTGCGTAGTAATGGGTAATTGGGTTCCTAGCGATATGTTTGACACCACCCTGCTTTCCAAGGAGCAATGGACAATGTCATGATTTCTGCTCAGTCTTAGCCACAAGCATTCTATTTACAAAGAGAAAACACCCGCCACGGAATCTGTTTGAACCTTGTGGTACAAGTGACTAAGAAAATGGAGCTACAAAGCTGCAGGAGACCCTTCTGGAGTCAATCAGAGCCCCACCCAGGGGGTATCTCCTCCGTCATCAGTACAAAACTATGAGGGAGGGATGCTTCTCAGCTAGAAGAGCCTGCCTTCATGATACAGTGGTTTGGCCCGCTGTAGAATGTGATGGGGGGCTGTAACATCCATGCAATTCCAATAAGTAGATTCAGTTAGAAGTTGAAATGTGAAATTTATTGTAGAGGAAATAAGATCCCATCCATGATCCAGTTCAATCAGTCAGATGCAACTGACTCTCAAACCTCCTCAGTGTTCTATCACCAAGGAGCTAATCATAAAACAACATCAGTGAGCAAAGGCATAGCTCAGCACTTAAAGATACAACGCTACTATATACAAACTAAGAATAAAATGAGCACATGTTACAGGGGCCCTTGAGTGTCTCGTTTCAGACAGAGATTGATTGACCTTGGGCTGTATAGGGTGCACCCTGAAGGGTTCAAAGGTGAAGCAAACTGTATGGATGTCTTTATGTACACCTCTGTTGGTTCCATTCTGGAAAGACTTCTTTACGACCTGGCTGCCAGACCTAGAGTTAGTTCGTAGCTGTGTCTGCCCGCGCTGGTTGTCCACGGGTTAAGTGCCAATGGCTCTTTCTGGTCCATTGATGGAGCGTCATTCTTCACACACGAAGGCTCTCACTGCGACTCCTATAAAGTGCTATCTTCTCAGGAGGTTGTGTCCTACACAACTCAAAGATTTGTCATGTGCACCCCGTAAAAACAAATGATTTTCAATGCACATTTTTCTCCCTCGGAAAACTAGCTGAAAAGATGTGCAGAAAAGGTCCCAGAATCTGGAACTGCATACAGTATGGACCCAGGAATACCAGGTCCAGCGTGTTATTTCTTTTTCCGCGGCCCAAAAAACAGTAACTTTGGGTCAGGTGTCAGCCATATTGGAAGGAAGGTGTAACTGCAAGCAGTTAGATCCTTCCAGTTAATTTATCAAGACACAGTTTCCCCATCATCTCTTTTTCTTGTGTGCACACTCAGAAGCAAAGGACCACAAGTTGTGAATACGTATTACTCTTTCTCAAGAACAGTACAACCAAAGCTATCGTGCCTGCTTCCTCGTAGTTTGATTCAGTGGCGTAACAAAACTTGAGGGGCCTCCCCTGCACAGTACATTGAGGGGACTCCCACGCTCCAGACCCAGTCAAGAGCTCTCAGCTGCCACCCGCGGGTGCTGCGGGGGCTATTGTTACGCCACTGGGTTAATCTACAAAGATCACATCACCCTAGCTCTCGTCTCTATACATGGGCTCCCAGAACGACATATAATTTGCTTCACTTCCTTAACTATTGTCCATTGAGCATTCCATAATTATCCTCCAGGCAGTCCTCCATATATCCTCCTGCTAAGCGCCTGGATACCCTAATGGGTGAGTAGTGCGCTATACAAATCAGCATAACATAACATAACATTAGTTCACTAACACTTCACCCACCACAAACCCAGCGCCCAACTGTGATCATCCTCCATTACGTTTTAGTGATGCTAAGTTTCTAAAAGCTGCATAGTGCAGCCAGGTTCTTTTTGGAGGTTGGAGCTCCACCCACATCTATTATCACAAAGTCAATAAAACCTAGGCATTAGGTGAAAATAAATTGCAAGCAAAAAAACTAAGAATCTAAAATGAAATGCCATAATGCTGAAGTGTAAAAAAGAAGAAAAAAGGATGAGTGACATTATGCAAAAAGTATTGGTAAATACAAAAAGTATGGCTATTTGTTAGGGGAAGTGTTTCATGTTGGTGAGAGAGATTTTAAGTGTTGCTACCAGCTACCCTAGGAAGAAAATCTCATAATGAAGTGACATTTAGGGCTTCAACAATAGGGATGCTGGGTTTGGGGCTCCTTTCTGGAGCAGATTATACAAGCACTGTTAAGCTGTTTCCTCACAAAAGAGGACTATTGGAAGAAATTGGGTAATTGGATGAGGGGGATGAAAGCCCCACTCACGCAACAACCACTATCCTTGTCAGGGTGAACCACAAACGTTACCAAATTAAACTGTGCTTATCCCTCTGGTAGCGTGGCACAAAGCAGTCAGGCTTAACTTAGAGGCACTGGGTAAAGTATTCATGCAGCACACAAACAATAATAAAGTGAAAGTACAACACAATATAAATTGCAAACCAATTTAGAAAAATATGGCGCATTTTAATAAATAAAAAGATATCAAACTTTTTTATGAAAATAGCACCTAAGCACCACATGTGGTCATCTGTCGTTTTAGACCAGGCGACAGTGACAAGTACAGGCTGACCACGCTGGAGCGTGGGTCGGATACAGGCAAAGGTTAGTTCTGCTGAGAGAGTTTACTTCTCATATTTCAGTGCAAAGGGCGTGGCCTAGCCGGTGACCAAGATGGCCACATGGCTTTGACACTCTGGCAGAATCGTCCCTACAACCTGCTGGAATAGACCCCCATGACAAGCCTACATCATCAGGGTCGCTGGTCCTGTTGCCAAAGCTGTCGGGGACATGATATGCTCCATCCAAAATTGACGAGGTTGTGATTGGATCCTGGAGATTGGGTGGCGAGGGGTGGCCTTGCTCCTCCTAAAAGTACCCGCAGTGACAGGGACACTGGTGAGTCTGAGGTGTCACAACTGTCCTGCCCTGATGGGGCACTGGTGCCCCTCCTCGGGGAAGATTACTGCGTTAACTTTGCTCACCACCCCCACATATGGTCCAATGCCCACTGCCCGATGCACTGGATCCCAGCTTGCTGCTGTAGCCCACAGCCACACCATTTCCATTGCCTGGGAGGCCTGTCGATCCTACTAGTTGCGCCACCATGTGCCGCCATGAGCTCTCTGCTTACAGCTCTATCTTCCTCACCAAGGAACCTGCTCCCACCCACCTGCCCCTACAGCTGCCCTTTTTTTGTATGCCCTCAGCACCCTTTGATTTGTTGATACTACTGGGGGCGGGGTAAGTGACTGAAGGTCCCGGTGTGCGTGGTACTATGATTGGCAGCCAGACCCTCCTCTTTCAACTCAGTATTAAATAATACAACCCGCTCAGGCTTGCTGGGGGCCCCGATTCAACTATTACCACCCAGTAACGCAGCACACTGCCACAGACACTCACGGGTGCCCAAGTCCATTCCACCTGTGGGATAACGATTCATGCAGCCTGCGGTCAGTGCAGGCTATCGCCTTGGTGCTCCTTGTGTGGCTGGCCCGATGCTGATTCCATTTCTGAACTGCCTGTGCTGTTGTTGGGGGTGCCCCTCAATCTCATTGCAGTCTGACCTTGCATTCCTGAGGGGTCCACACGTTGAGCTGTGCCTCACAGATTGCTTCACCCTACTGAGTGCCAGGGTGTGATCCTGCTTGCCTATGACCACACCTACTGCTCATCTCCCTTGGATGGGATTGTGGCACCAGTACAGCTTAGACTCAAGTTTCCTTATGAGGTGAACCCGCACCCCTGGTACATGTGGTGCTATGCTCGACCCTCATCCATCACCTCTCCGGATACATGTCAGTGATCCTAGAGAATTCCATATGCCTCACATAGTCATTTTGTGCTTCCTCAAGTTCCCACACTTGTACAGCTAATTCTTCCGTAGACTGTGCCTACCTTGGGGTGCCCTGTTTGATCGTCCCAACCATATCCGCACCCCCTGAGTCAACTCTCTCAGTGGCATCCTCTACTTTGATTGGCACACTACCCACAGCTACTCCATATTACACTTGCCTTGCCCATCTGCACCACTTGTGCTGATGTGCTTTTCTGGGCTACTACATGCAAGGGTGGTTCTACTCCCCTGCACTTCAAAACTCGATACGGTACGAAGGAACCCAAATCAGAAGTAACACACCTTTGACAAACCGAAGCAGTTGGACCCAGAGCCCGCTGCACCCTTTAAGGAGGGTGGCACGAACAGTAGCCCTATGTTGGCCTCTTTGGTGTGTACGGACGCTATAATGGCTGAGCTTAAGGTGGGATTTCAAGCCATAGATGGTAGATTTGATGCCCTGGCTTGCCACCTCAACTCCTTGGGTGAACAACTTGACCGCCATGATGTCCAGCTTGACATGGCTGAGGGCAGAGTTTCAGACTTGGAGGATGGCACTGAGTAGAACACGAAGCACTTGGAGAGAATGGAAAAGTTACTCAAATCCGTAGCTGTTAAGAATGAAGACCTAGAGGCCCGAGGTCGACGCAACAACCTACGCATCCTGGGAGTTCCAGAGTCCACAGACACTGGTCACCTGGATCTATTTGTCAAAATGTTGGCGGTAGATATGTTGAACAAGCAGAACTTCACATCGTGTCAACCTTTCCCTGGGCCTCCGCCCCAATCTCAGCTGCCTGCGGTGACCCATCATAGCCATAATGTTACATTTTTTAGACAGGAACATGGCTATGAGACTTGCACAAGAGAATAGTCTGTGCGAAAAGCAGGCAACGAAGTGCAGACGGTCATTTCGGGAGCTTCCCATTGACGGTCATTGCCGTAGTGGATATTGTAGATTTCTCATTGTCAGTTGTCACTGGTGGTCGCTGTAACATGAAGAGCAGGTGAAGACCAGGTGTTGGCGATCATCGTGGGCAGCAGAGTCTTGGTGCAAAGGGGCTCAGACTTCAACGTTTCAACATCATTTCATATTGGGAGAAGCTCAACTGATGACAGCCAGTGGTCCAGGAATTGGGGATCAGGAACTCACTCCAGCAGAGGCCAGCAGGGCTCAGGCAGGTCCAGCTGCAGGTGCAGTGCAGCAAGTCAACTGGGCATCTGACAGGAGGCCTGTGGAGCCTGCTGTGTCCCTGTAGCTCAGGCAGGAGGTCAGCCAACTGCCCCTTGGAGTCGCTTAAGTCAGCCTGGGAATAGGAAAGCAGGTCTAATTTTCTTTTACATAGAGCAATGCAGTCCTCAAGCAGCAGGCCAGTCCTCTGGTGGTAGGGCAGTCCTTCTTCTGTAATGTCCACAATTCCAGAAATGTACTGATGAGTGGTTCTGGAGGTCCAATATTTATACCTGGTGCCAGCCTTTGAAGGGAGGGAATTCCCTATAATATCCCCTCATCGGGTTCTGGAAAATCCTTCCCTTACCCAATCAAGGATCCAAGAAGTCTGGGATGACAAAAGACAAGGCAGACCTAGTGTTAGATTTGGGCGATATAGTGTAAAGAAGGATGCAGTTCCTCATGGGTCAGGAGGGAGGAAGGGGAGCGCTTGTAGGAGGATCTGATTAAATTACCAGAGCGATGCAGGGGGATCTGAGTGATCAGATCTGAATGCCCTCACACACCCGAGGGAGTGTCATGCATCATCTTGGGCACTCTGCGTCGGGCCGGCATTACAATGCCCGACAGGCCTTCAAAGAGGGCTCTTTAGCAGAGATCTTTTGATCTTAGCAGTATGGTGAGTGCAGGTGAAAGGGAGTATATGTGTAGGGTGATGTGCAGATGGTGAAAAGAGTTAAGGACAACCAAGAATAGATTTAATAAAGCAGAGATCCCCTTGACACAGTTAAAACAGGGGAGCTATCTGAAGTAATAATGTACTGAAATAGCTTCAACAAATGTGAGAGAAGGTCAATGTGTTTCATGCCTCTGTGCGTGGAGGGTCAGTGGCATTTCTGCAGGACCAGGTATTTATACCTACCCTACAGTGGATTGTAACCATGGTAGTAGAAAAGCGTTTCTAATCCAAAATAATTCTACTGCCCTTGCTGCAGTGCAACAGCACTTCTTCCAAATTTTCGAAAATTCAGAAGTGCTGTTCCTGTTGTGTCGTATTAAGGACACTGGCCACCACTGAGGCTACCTTAATTGTGGGGTGTTGAACGATTTTGCTCTACTCAGAACTACAATGTAATTGATGTCAAGAGCTCAGAATACAGTCTACTTTATGCGCTTTTAGATTATTTTTTTCCATTAACACTGCCAGACCGTGCCTTGACCTAACCGAACAATAAGCCCTGATGAAGTTCCAGCTGTGGAACGAAACACATTCGCTGATATTCAACTTTCATTTTCTACGACAATAAAGAGATACATATTTTTCAGATACTCCTGGAGTTTATTGACTTTGTCATGGTGCACCTTCCCTTTGGCACAATGGACAGTGCTGTGTTCTAGGTCCTGCCCCTTTGTACCCCCTTTCCCCCACGCACCGCCCCCAACCTCAGCCTGGATGTGCTAAAACCCCACATCCAACACCAGACCCCTGTCCCTTTAAGGCTCCTCCCCATTCCTCAGAGTAAAATACATTTTAAAGTTGGCAGGTCTGCCGTACTGGAACTATGGATGCTTCTCTTTGTGTAGCTCACCTTCAGTGTTCGTCCTGCTCTTCCGAGCAGCACAGCGCCCCCTAGCAGGAGTTGGGTGAAAAAGAAATTACAGTAACACAGTTTTCACTCCTCAGCAAACAAGCAAGCCTCTGCTTTTATCAGACGCATCGTGTGCGCAGACATTTCCCATCTGCGCCCTGTGATTGTTTCCTGGGCCGAGGCCCCCTGCGGCGGGCCCGTCTCGTGTCTGGGCGCAAGGAAACGCCAGCATCCCATATTTAGCCCTTGGAAGGTGAAGGGCGTGGGGGTAGTACGGGCAGTCTGGGTCTGTAAATAATTTCTGGAGGACTCTAACCCCTCATGGTACCGCAGTAATGTTAATAAAATAACATTTGATGGTTTTTTTTTCTGACAAGTCAGTCTCGCAAGAATACGAGCAAAATCCCAAACAGCTGGGCTTGTCATCTTTTTCGATAAGTAAAATAACAAGCTGTGAACAGATGCACGCGTCCTCCCCCCACCGCCTGGGTGCACGCTCGGAGTTTGCGGCCCGTCCTGCCTGCTTATGCGGGGGTGGGCGCCCTGCCAAAATCATCACGCGCGCCATACGTTAGCAATAATCTTGCTGCTTCAATATGGAATTTGCAAGGATGTTGCGAAGAAAATGCTAAGAACAGGCCTCCTGGAAAACGAGGAATGGGAAAAAAATAGTCCATGGGGCCTTCTTTCTAGCACAAAAACAAGAGCTCTAAAAATATAGGGACAGAATGGCTACAATTTTATGCAAAAGAAATTGAACTTGCGAAGCGAAAATTGTTCTAATTTACAAACTCAACTTTTAGAGTCCGCGACGGTCCCTCGCACATATACTGAGAGTAGCTGTAGCTGTGGCACCAAAGCGGGTGCCTCTTCTGTCAGGTCCAGTTCAACGAGGGGGGCCAGGTGGGCCAGACCCGACCAAAGTCACCAAACATGACCTTTAGCCCACCCAGTCACGGCCACGAAGAAGGCCCCTGTTAAGTGCTTCCTCTTTGGAACGTTGTGATGTTTTTTCACTGTGTTTAGCCCCTACCCTGCCCTGTGAATTCCGGAGCGGCACGGGAGGGGCTAAGCCTAAGGGGTGGGCGTGGCGCTCCCGTACTTATGACAACTCCACGCCGTCATGAGTCACGGGCGGCATGTGCTCATGACGGCGTGGAGCCGTCATGACCCCGCCCACTCACTAATTCACCCGCCCTAGCTGGGAATTAGTCTCATGTGGGCGGAGCGGCAGCGGCATGGCGGCTCCACGCCGTCATGAGCACACGCCGCCCTTGACTCATGACGGCGTGGAGCCGTCATGAGCACGCAACGGGTTAAGAGTGACATTGGGCGGTGTGTTTTGGGGGTAGAGGTGAGCGAGCCAACAAATTACCAGGGAGAGCCCAGAGCCGAGTTAAGGCTACGGCTTGGCTCTTAGAGCCCATGCACGAGCCGAGCCCTGAAAATGTTTCTTAAGTAAAACATGCAATAAACATGATTTAAAATATGATACAGTCTCTTCAAAATTCAAAAAAGTGAATTTCTTTAACACATGGAAGCTTTGAGATTAATATGTCACAATATAGCGAGCGCTACGCTGATAAGTTCTTCTTGTTCAAAGAGATAGTTTTTAAACATGATCCTAGATTCATTCGTGCCCCTGATGGCTGTCTTTATTTCAGAGCAACATTAGTCTATTAAATCAAACACAATAGGTTTTTGTATAGTTGTTTTTTTAATTCATGTATTTGAACATGCTTTTGAAAGGGCGAGATTTTGATCGATACCTTATCTCTATTGATCCAAACCTCGATCTGGTCGACTGAACCTTTATTGCCTGTCTGTAAGGAAAGAAAGTGCACCTATTTCCAAGTTAGTTCACCCAAGAAAGGACTCTACTCCCAAAGATCACGGACAACTTCTAGTTTTCAAAAGTTTATTGTAAAGATATAATGAGCTGCAAATACAGGCATCTCAGAATGAGATTCACGAGATACACAGGTCCAATTACATACATGTGCTCTCGGAAAGCCCTCAGACGAGCAACAGAAATCACTAACACAAGTTCTAAGAATAATAAAGCTATCAGCATAGACGCATATCTCTCCTTCATTTAGGTTGGAGGAAAACAAACACAGGTTAGGCGTCCCTACCCTGTTCTAGATGGTATCCCTACTTAACCAAATCCCAACCTAACAAAGGTGTCAGCAGTGAATGACCCCCAAGGGAAGTCACCCACTCTAAGTCTCTTGGTGAAAACCTATAGTTCTCCAGTCATGACCCCTCTCTGCCTACCCATCCGCTCTCTAAAGGGTCCTCAGGTCTCTGCTCTAACTCCACCCAGGGGTGCTGTCCCTAATACAAAACAGTCAACAACATTTGAGACGCCCCTTGCGAAACGCCTCTCACGTGGTGTAGCTTCAGGCTTTTTCCATGATGCTTTGTATTGGGCCTCAGACGTTAGAGTTGACCTTGCTTCTCATGCTCTTCTCCGGCCCGCTGATACCCCTTAAACATTCCAGAACCCTCCTCCATGTCTGGGCCGTCTACTGAACAGACCTCTATTCATTCATTTATAATTGGATCCCCCCTTTCCTGTTGCAGACAGATATCTGCCGCCAAGAACCCAACTCTCATAGACTTCTAAAAAGGCTTGCAACATTTCTCAGCCCAGACATGTACGTGTAAATCAACGTTAAAACATTTCAGGCCTACAATATTTCTCATTATGATTATAGCATTCAACTTCTTCATTTAATTAAAGCATGTTAATACTCTTATTCTATTATTCAGTAAACATTTTATAAATCATGGCCCATTAATGCAATGACCAAAAACCTTAATATAATCTGTGTCGTGAAAAGAACCATCTTCCCTTTCCCTCCTGCTCTGGCTCTGAGGCCTACCACGTTCTGCGTTTAACCACATACCATCTTATGTTTTAGCAGCTTCACGACATGGATTCAAAAATAATCACGTCTAATAAAATCATATAATGTCACACATTTCTGTATTAGTTCCAATTCTACTTAAATCTCTACATTAGCTATACATTCAGAATATATTTGCAGATACTATTAGCACTCATGGCATTTCTCTTCATGATTTGTGCTTACTACAGGTAAGTGTGATGTACTCATACATTTAAGTCAGTTGCGCTCTCTCAGTTCCCCCCTTTGATGACCTCTCGGGGTCATCACTAACATTTAAACTGAAGTTATGGGTAGCATTCTCTGCGCTTCCAGAGCTCTCAGGCTCCTGTACTGATTATCTTGTATGGCAGCCAATCTCCGCAGCTGTTCTCTTTGGGCCCTTTCTGACCTTCTTGCTCTGTACCATTTGAATACCCTCACCAATCCCCACAATATTATCCCACAGATCAATATTATGATGATAGGCTTTAGAATATACCATACAAAGCTTTTGCCTAAGGTGGAAAACCACCCTCCAACTGTACTCATTCCGTGGCCCACCTTTTCCCAGACATTTTCTCTACTCAAGTCTTCGATCTCCTTGTGAATATTAGTTATGTTCTTAATAACTTTCTCAAGGGGCTTTGAATTGTCTGGAATGTAAGTGCAACATTCCTGGACCTTCAAAGCCTTACAGACTCCGCCCTCTTTTGCTAGTAGGACATCTAATGCAAGCCGATTTTGAAGAACCATAGCCCTTATCGATTGCATCTCTCCTTCTACCAGCATTAAGGACTGAGCAGTGCTGGCAGACAACCTGTCGACAACTGTTGCCAGTCGTCTAATTTTAACATCATTAAGGATTACCCCTAAAAGAGGGAACATAGCTCCAAAGACATCTCCAACCATTTCTGCATCTCCTACATCTCTCCTTCCCCTCGATGATGTCTTGCCCTCAATGATCACTAAATCTTGTGCATGATATATTTTGGGGAAGACAATTGCCAAGTAACATGATCCATACCAGTTGTCAGGTAGTCTCACGTAGGCATTTCTTCCACATACAAAATACACATTTGGAATCACTTGCATTCCCTTCAGGAAATCCTTAGTGTAGTACTCTAAATTAAAAGCATGTTCACAGTCAACTTCACCCACGTATACATTTTCATAATACGTTTTGGCTCGGTGAAGACATAACTTTCCTCTCTGCGCTTTATCTAAAGCTATTGGACCACTACTACCCTTTCTCTTGTGTGACTTCTCTTCCTCGGTCCAATCTATTTTCCCTTGTCCTGATTTTTTCAAAATCTTTTGTCTCCTGTAACGATCATCCACCTGCCCTATGAACTTCTTCTCGACTTCTGACACCTTGCATGTCAGGTTATTTCTACGGGCATGTGAAGTATCTAAGGTAATCCAAGGAATGAAGAACTTGGCCAATCTGTCTTCACTCTTCCAGTAGTCCCATTTGTTCATCTGCTTATAATTTGGGACTTCTGGCAACACTGAATCATAATTAGAGAAATAGTATTCAAAACTATCTCTCTCATAAAATATACTAAGCAATAAGCTACATGTAATGCCATATGTCAGAGGGAGGTGATGGTATCTAATACCCTCGTCTACAGATGCCGGCAACTGCATGCAGACATAACAATCCTTAACCTCCATGGCATCCACGTATTCATATAAAAGTTTAGCATAAGCATTTGACCTAAAGTCTCCTTGGGACTCGTCCACGTGTAACCTGCGGGCTTCTGCAGCCAATAACGCTTTCTCTTGAGTGTTTTCCCTTTTCTCACCAGCAACAATAGGTGTAAGCGTTACTACAGAACTCACATCAGTTACCTTTACCTCTTCCTCATGTCCCTTTACATAAGAAATTGTTACCACTAAAGCTATTAATATTATCACTCCTACTATTAGTGTACCTATTATACATTTAGCTCTGCGGTTCGGGGTGCCGGCCTCCATTTCGTCAGACAATCTGGCTCTCTCTTATCTTAGCAAAAAGTTCTTTTCCTCTCGTTCCTTTACAGTCTCTTTTCAATCCTTTTGTCTTTAGAATCCACACAACTGGAGGCTGACAACCTTCTTCGCAAAAGTCCTTTAACAGTTCAAAAAAAGACAACCCTAGCCCTTCTCCATCCACTCAAGGGAAGTTCCCTACAATTCACTGCTTCCTGGGCGCTAGGTAATCTTCTTTTTTCTGCTTGCTTTATTTACAAAGTTCTTTAACAGTCTACTATCAGATTTGTGGTTGCAGCTTCAATAGCATAGTTCAGTATTTCCAAACGAAGATTGTGCTCTTCATGTGCTGTTATCGTTGTACCAAAGTCGGGGAATTGCAATTCTGTAAGAAACATGTGTTTTAACTTGCTGAGGCGGGGAGGTCTGGGGAGCATGAATGTTAGTGACCCTTCTTGTTCGACACCGGGTACCAACAGCCGTATTTCCACGGTGATAATGGGCTCAGAACTGGACACCACCACCGCTCGGATCCTCCCTGTCTCCGGTTTCACAGACATTTGTCGCCAGATATGTCCACTCAGGTGTGGAGTATCTTCTGTTAGGCACACGCACTCTTCTTGACCTTCTTCGGTCCGGTGCTTCAGCGCCCTGAGCACCTTCTTCTGGGTCTGAGTCTTCTGATATCGGAGGAAGGGTTGCTTCTGGAGTTGACCTCAGGCTAGAGCTCCTTCTTTGCGGCCAATTAGCTTCTCCACGTGCCCTTCTACTCCTTCTTCTTCTTCTCTGTTCTCGCTCTCTCTCAGACCTGTCAGGGTCTGACTCGTACTCCCAGCTACTTTCTCCTTCTGTAGCGTCTTCTGTTTCGCTGTTGTACTGACCGTCCTCAGCTTGGTCAGACTCGTTCCCTGCTTCCGCTGGCACCTCTACAGCTTGGCTAGCCCCCTCTATGGCTTCTCGGTCCTCTGCTGGACGTCTATCCGAGAGAGGAGCTGTTTCCAGAGGTGCTGGAACCCTTTTCGTATGTGACGCGTGGATCCAATTGGGCAGGCCTCCCACCTTTACAGCTGTGTTTGTGATCAGGATGACCTGGAAGGGCCCACGCCAACGAATATCCAAGCAGCTTCTTCTCACATGTTTCTTCACCAGGACCCAGTCCCCAGGATACAGGTCATGGCAAGGGCCCTGGCACGCTGGAACCTCGGCAGCCTGCACCTGGAGGGACACAGAACGCATGGCGTCAGACAGCCCCTTACAATAGTCCAGGATCATATCATCTGTGATATTTAACAGTGCAGCAGCTGGAATAGATGGCAGCCTCATTGCTCTCCCCATTAACACCTCATGTGGTGACAACCCTGTTCTTCTGTCTGGGGTACTACGAAGGCTCATGAGAACTAATGGCAGGGCATCAGGCCAACTCAGGGTCGTTGAGGAGCAAACTTTAGCTATTCTGGACTTGATCGTGCCATTGATTTGTTCCACAATTCCTGAGGCTTCTGGTCGGTAACTGCAATGCAGCTTTTGGTCAATATTTAGAGCTACACAGATCATCTTCACAAGCTCGCTGTTAAAATGTGTTCCCCTATCTGATTCCAAAAAGGCCGGCACCCCGAAGCGAGGAATGAGTTCTCTAAGCAGTAACTTGGCCACTGTGAGGGTGTCGCACCTACGTGTAGGGTATGCCTCAACCCATCTGGAGAACACACAAACAACCACCAAGACATAGCGGAGGCGGTTGCACCTTGGCATTTCAATGAAATCTATCTGCATTCGATTGAATGGACCTCCAGACCTTCCTATGTGACTTAGTGCAACTGGTGTTCTTTTCCCTACGTTCAGCTGCTGGCAGGTCACACAACGCTGGCACACTGCTTCTGCTGCTATTCTAAACTTAGGATTGTACCAAGTCTGTCTAAACACTCTCAGCATAGCATCTCTCCCTAAGTGTACGGGACCATGTATGAGCCTAGCCATTGGACTCACCATCTCATTGGGCAACACTGCTCTGCCATCTGCTGAGACCCAAAAATGGGTCTCACCCATTACACATCCTGCCTTTTCCCATGTTTCTTTTTCAGAATCAGGAGCATTTTCTTGCATGGTTGACAGTTCATCCCAAGTATCAACAGTTTCCAGTATCATGGCTAATTCAGTTCTTACATTTATTCCACCCACATCCACCTCTGTGAAAGAGTACCCTTGTTCCGCGCAATACCGCGCAACTTCATCAGCATATCTATTGCCTTTCGAAACAAAGTCCTCATTTCTGGTATGTGCGGTGCACTTTACAACTGCGATACTTGCTGGGCATTGCAATGCTTCTAACAACAGACGCACAAACTCTCCATTGCGAATGGGAGAGCCTGAAGAGGTCATGAACCCTCTTTGAGACCATAACTGCCCGTAATCATGAACTACCCCATACCCATATTGGCTGTCGGTGTAGATGGTGACTCGAATTTGATTGCCTGCTAAGCAAGCACGTGTCAGGGCAATAATCTCGGCTACCTGAGCGGAGTGTACTCCTTCCAGGCACCCAGCTTCCACAACTCCTTCAATTGTACAAACAGCATAAGCTGCTCTCAACTGCCCAACTTCGTCTCTTACACATGAGCCATCGACAAAGAAAACTTCATCTGGGTCGGTCAGTGGCTCATCCACAATGTCGGGTCTGGGTTTGGTGCATAGTTCAGTCACATCGAGACAGTCATGGTCTGTATATTCATCATCATCCTCAATATCATTTGGAAGTGGCATCAATGTAGCAGGGTTCAAAACAGAGCATCTCTTGAGGGTCACGTTCTCTGCAGCAAGAATAACTTGCTCATAGCGCGTGAGCCTACTGTTGGTCAGATGCTGTGTTTTGGTCCTGGTCATTAACAGTTCAACAGAATGTGGCACGCACACCTCTAACGGGTGCCCCATAACGATATTTTCACATCTCTCAATGCTGACACCCGTTGCAGCAACGGATTTGAGACATCCGGGCAACGCTGCGGCTACTGGGTCTAAAGTAGCCGAGAAATAAGCAACTGGTCTACGGGCATTCCCATGGATTTGGACCAACACAGACAACGCGCAACCTTCTCTCTCACAACAGTAAAGAAAAAATTGTTTAGTGTAATCAGGCATTCCCAATGCCGGAGCACGACACAGGTCCTCTCTCAGCTGTAGGAACGCCATCAAACAGTCTTTGTCCCATGGTACCGGATCACTCACCTCTTTGTGCGTCAGTTTTTGCAAGGGCTTTGCTTTCAGTGAAAAGTTCACGATCCACTGTCGGCAATAACCCACCATCCCTAGGAACATCCTGACCTCTCTCCGTGTCTGAGGCGCATTCATTTTCATGATCGCCTCTATCCTGTCTGGTGACACTTTTCGTTTGCCTTTCTCAATTCTGTGTCCCAAGTACTGCACTTCTGTCAGGCAGTACTGCAATTTTCCCGGGGACACCTTATGCCCATTGGCAGCTAGGTGATTTAACAAAGCAATGGAGTCTTCCCTGCAAGCTTCTTCTGTTTCTGACGCCACAAGGAGGTCGTCTATGTACTGGACCAGAACTGACTTCTGGGGCAGCACTAGACTTTCAAGATTTTTCTTCAAAAGCTGATTAAAGATCGATGGGCTCTCTGTATACCCCTGAGGGATACGACACCATGTTAGGACGCGATTTTCCAGCTTAAATGCGAAAAGAAAATGGCTTTCTTCGTCCAGAGGGATCGAAAAGAAAGCCTGACAAAGATCGATCACAGTGAACCACTCAGCTTGGAATGGAATCTGAAACAGTATCACTGATGGATTCGGTACCACTGGACAACATGAAACGACTATGTTATTAATCTTTCGAAGATCCTGCACTATCCGAAATTTCCCATTTGGTTTCTGCAGACCCATAATCGGGGAGTTGCATGGACTACCCACGATTTCTTTCAGTATTCCCTGTTTAATCATGGACTCGATCACGGGTTTTATGCCTGCAATCGTTTCTGGAGTCAATTTGTATTGGGGTGTTCTTGGGAACTCAGCATGCGGTTTCACTACAATTTTCACTGGGTCCACCCCTTTGACCAATCCAATCTCTTCCCCAGTGAAATCCCATACTTCTGGTGCCACTGTCTCTCTCAAGTCCCAGGGGAGCTCCTCTACTGTTAAAGTAGGGTACAGTTCCACGCATATTCTAGAGTTTGCAACTTTGAAATCTGCATCATCATCATTGGTCAATACCTCCACTCCCTGAGGTGTACAGTATATAGTACAATTCAATTTACACAACAGGTCTCTTCCTAGCAGACACACAGGACTTGAATCGCAAACCACAAACTGGTGCTCATCACTGTACTTCCCTATTTTCACCTGTACCGGTTCTGTCAATTGGCTAGTTATTCTCCTGTTTGCGACCCCTACCACCTGTATGGTCTCTCCAGACATGGGCAGGTCTGGAACTGCAGCTGATCTGATCGTGGATCTAGTGGCTCCTGTGTCCACCAGAAATGTCGTAGGGCACCCTGCTACTTCTGCTTCGACATAGGGTCCCCTCTGATCTACCTCCAAGGCTGCCCCGAGGGTGCAGTCTTCTCTTTCCACTCTCTGTCCGGTTAATGGGTCCACATAATAGCACTCTTCCCCTTCCACAAACAGGGGCATTTGTCTATAGGTCTTACCCATACTCCCTACTCGAGGAGGTTGCGGGAACTGGGCTCGGGGAGGAGCCCCCCCCCCTTTGAGCACCTTTCCTTGGTATGGCGTTACCCCTCTTGTAGGTGCGCTCTGGACCTCCTCCTCCTCGAACTCTTGCTCTCCTATCTCTACATTGTAAGGGCACTCGCGTTTCCAATGCCCCACCTCGTTGCACTGGTGGCACCTAGTCGTTTTCTTCAAGGTAGCTATGTCTATTCTGGGTCTAAAGGTGGAACTCTCCTCATTGCCCTTGTTCTGACTGTACTGCTTCTTTCCTCCTGTACCTGTCCCTTGCTGCTGTTGCTGTTGTCCCCCCTTCCCTGCTGCCTGCATCTGTACCACCATCAACTTTTCTTTTAGTTTCTTAGCCTTGGAATCTATCTCATCACAGCAGTACCTGGCATATCTCAGTATTTCATCTAGGGGTTTAGTTTGCCAACAAATCGAGTGTTGCTGAATCATTAAACTAATATCCGGTCTCAGTCCCAGGACGAACTTGGACACAAATTGCCCTATGTCTTTTGGATCCATTACATCCAAGCCGCTATACTGTTTAAACGCCTTCAGCAATCTCTCGTAATATTCGTGGACTGTCTCTTTGGGTTCCTGTCTCGTTCGGTCTATTCTGACCCAATCTATGTCTTGCATTGGCACTTTTTCCTTCAGCCAAGTCATCACTCTCTCGAATTTTGCCATCACAATCTCGGACGGCCCATTAGTCTTGGCATCTCTCTCTGGCTCCGTTATGGGCCACTCAGCGCTAACCTTGCATGCTGTCCACAGATCTCCTGGTACTACAATGTCAAACAGCGTGTTCAGATCTATCCATAGGACCTTGGAGATTTTTACAAACCTCTCGACTTGCTTGTACCACTCCACAGGGTTCTCTCGTAACTTGGGGAAAGAGGTGGTAAAAGCAGCTAAATCTCCCCTACTCCAAGGGACATGTACATAGTTCCCGTTTGCAACTTCACGCAAAGGGTAAGCTTCTATTCCCTGCTGTCCTGGTGTCATACCAATCATGCTTCTCCTGCCGGTCCCTTTCTTGGACCACCTCTCTTCCCACTTATCTAGTGCCCTCCACGTCCTTATTCCAGTAATCAGTTCCCTTATGTGTGTTTTCAGCCCAATCGTTCTCCTCTCATCTAGGTCTCGATCTGAGTAATGTAGCCTATGGTTACCCTGTAATGCTTTGGTTCTTGACAGATCCACCATATATTTGCCTGCTAGTTCGACTAACTTCTCATGGACTGCTCTCGCTTTTCGAGTAATGTCCTTTGCCATATACAGTATTTCATCCTGTTCATACATTTCCATTCTTTCTAAAGGCAGGGTACCATCTACCATGTCATCCAGGTCTGACCTTAAACTGGAGACATCGAGTCTCTTGGCTTTTATCTCAGCTCGCAATATGTCTTTTGAAGGGGGCTCACTGGTTTCCCTCCCATCCCAACTTCGAGCTCTACGTTTGGGCTCAGGAGAGTTGATGGGTGGCCTCCCTTGCTCCCATCTCTCCAGGTCCCATGCTCGGCCATCCGATCTAGGAAGGTGGTGGAACACGGGCCTGTTACCCCCACTCTCTCTCTGCCCACTCTCTTCTTCTTCTCTCCTCTCACCGCACATCCCTCTGTTATTTTCCCTCTGGTCGCTACACTCCCTTTGCCTCGTATCGCTCAGTATCCGATACGATCCTTCCTGGTTCCCCATATTCCCTGGGCTGCGCTCATTGCCGTCATCACAGGGACTATGGTGCGACCTCTCACAACTCCCATTCGGTTCTCTGGTGCCAGGTACACAGTGTGGACACTTAAAGCTGTTTCTGTACTCTTGCGCTCTCCTCTCTCCTTCACTGAGTATTGGGCGCGCCACCCCTTCACTCCCGGGGCCCCCGTTTTCCAGGTCTGTTCTACCTCCTTTCCGGGCCCAATGGGTGACTCCCCTACTCCCTCTACAGTCCCACTCCGGGCTACTCTCCCCAGCCCCGCAGTGAGTCCGTGCTCTGCTGTCCTGACTTTCCCTTTCAGCTTCCGCAGCATTGATGCTCTTTTGAGCCTTCACTGCCTCATCCCACTGCTTCATGTACTCATTTAGCTCTTGAAAGGATTTTCGTCCAGATCCCCTCAGATCCATTGGCCATCTAGGGCCCCCAGGATCTCCTCCTGGGTCCCCTCCTGTGTGCATCGGTGTACTCCACTCTCTGGGTATCGGCATCTGACTTGGGGAATTAGTGGTATCGTTCCTCCTTGCCTCCTCTGTTCTTTCTCTGTCTTTCCGTTTCCGTTCTTCCCCTCTTGCTCTCTCTTGGTCATATATCGATATTATAGGACCTATGGTAACAGGTACCTGTAGTGCATCTGGTAATGGGTAGGATGTGGCGCTTTCCGTTTCCGGCGCTCTTTGTACCACAAACCTACCGACCACCTGTTGCACATGACTAGGCTGGGACAGCTCTTTCTTTGGCTCAGGATCCCACTCTGAACTGGGAAGCGGTCTATGCTCTCCTGCATTGCCCCCCTTTTCTCCTTCACTCTTCTCGACCTCCCCCCCTGCTCTATTATACGGGGGTGGCCTGTCTGTCAATAATCTGTTTATCAAGCTATCCTCTGTTTCGCTCTCATCATCTTCTTCCAGGGGGGTTTTATTTACGGGCGCCTCTAACACTGGGTACAGTTTATTTATTTCCAAATTATGCACTCTCCATCTTTTAGCATCCGCATCCCACCTGGCATCCTGCACTGCCCTTACCGATCGTTTCACCCTTTCTTGTCGTCTGTTCATATTCTTTTCATGCGCTGCCCTAATCCATGCTTCAAGAGCTTCAAACTGGGTTGGTCTAGGCAAGGGTCTCTTTGAGGTCATGACTGATTTCAATCGATGTAACACCTCTAATCTGAACGTCCCGTACTTCGGGAACGTCAGTTCCTCATTTCCTTCAGTAATCTTACTCCACTCTGATATCCAAAGGATCGTATGCAACCCAACATTTACTGCCATGTAACGAGCTGGCGTACCCTCCGGCGGGGCTTCTTCCCCTTCATACGATCCCCGCTTCTCTTTCTTAAACAGCGCTTTCAGCCACTTAAAACACTTCATAATTATGCGCACAAAATCCAGCCTCGCTACTCTGTTTACTTCCTGATGACAATCCACCAATCCTGTCGCGGCTTTGCTAGCTTGGCCTATCGCAGCGCGGTCTTTCTCCGGTCAGCCAATCACGTCGCGACCCTACCTGACGTGTTTGCTAGCTGGCCTATCACAGCGCGGTCTTTCTCCGGTCGGCCAATCACTGCGCGACACCACCTGACGTCACTTTTCTCCGCTTCGCAGCAGCACCCCTCCTTTCTCAACTCGTCTCCCGGTTATGCATGCGTCCCATTCATACACCGAAAAATGACTACTTCCGACCAAGCGGTCACTTCTCTCGACTGTACGTCCACAGTCTATCTGTAATTGTCAACACAACTGACGAGATGTCTATCGTCTCTCTGATAGGTTGCTTACACACACAGTAACTTCCGACCAGCGTCCGTTACTCACGCACTCACTCTTACGTTCCCCCTATCTCGGTCTCTCGGGTGATCAATGGTACCTCATGACCCCCTTCACACTAGTTGACAATTACTCTGGGTGTCCGATACACCCGAACCACTTAAGCTCTCCTTGAACTTAAGATTTCCACCGGTTGCGCGCGCTCACAACCTGTTCCACAGTCACTCTACAGACATTCAACTCCGCCAGACATTACAACATAGATACAATACAAAACACCGCAATCTAACACGCATAACCCTTTATACTCACTCTCGACCGATACTGCTGCTTTTCTGTCTCACGTCATCCGGATCTTCTTCTGCGGGCTGTTCTTCCGATCATCGATTTCTAGGGGCCTTGGGGTAAGCTAACCTGGCCTAGGTTACCGTCCTCAAGAAGGCAACCATCCTCTATAGCTACCAACTGAAAGGGCGAGATTTTGATCGATACCTTATCTCTATTGATCCAAACCTCGATCTGGTCGACTGAACCTTTATTGCCTGTCTGTAAGGAAAGAAAGTGCACCTATTTCCAAGTTAGTTCACCCAAGAAAGGACTCTACTCCCAAAGATCACGGACAACTTCTAGTTTTCAAAAGTTTATTGTAAAGATATAATGAGCTGCAAATACAGGCATCTCAGAATGAGATTCACGAGATACACAGGTCCAATTACATACATGTGCTCTCGGAAAGCCCTCAGACGAGCAACAGAAATCACTAACACAAGTTCTAAGAATAATAAAGCTATCAGCATAGACGCATATCTCTCCTTCATTTAGGTTGGAGGAAAACAAACACAGGTTAGGCGTCCCTACCCTGTTCTAGATGGTATCCCTACTTAACCAAATCCCAACCTAACAAAGGTGTCAGCAGTGAATGACCCCCAAGGGAAGTCACCCACTCTAAGTCTCTTGGTGAAAACCTATAGTTCTCCAGTCATGACCCCTCTCTGCCTACCCATCCGCTCTCTAAAGGGTCCTCAGGTCTCTGCTCTAACTCCACCCAGGGGTGCTGTCCCTAATACAAAACAGTCAACAACATTTGAGACGCCCCTTGCGAAACGCCTCTCACGTGGTGTAGCTTCAGGCTTTTTCCATGATGCTTTGTATTGGGCCTCAGACGTTAGAGTTGACCTTGCTTCTCATGCTCTTCTCCGGCCCGCTGATACCCCTTAAACATTCCAGAACCCTCCTCCATGTCTGGGCCGTCTACTGAACAGACCTCTATTCATTCATTTATAATTGGATCCCCCCTTTCCTGTTGCAGACAGATATCTGCCGCCAAGAACCCAACTCTCATAGACTTCTAAAAAGGCTTGCAACATTTCTCAGCCCAGACATGTACGTGTAAATCAACGTTAAAACATTTCAGGCCTACAATATTTCTCATTATGATTATAGCATTCAACTTCTTCATTTAATTAAAGCATGTTAATACTCTTATTCTATTATTCAGTAAACATTTTATAAATCATGGCCCATTAATGCAATGACCAAAAACCTTAATATAATCTGTGTCGTGAAAAGAACCATCTTCCCTTTCCCTCCTGCTCTGGCTCTGAGGCCTACCACGTTCTGCGTTTAACCACATACCATCTTATGTTTTAGCAGCTTCACGACATGGATTCAAAAATAATCACGTCTAATAAAATCATATAATGTCACACATTTCTGTATTAGTTCCAATTCTACTTAAATCTCTACATTAGCTATACATTCAGAATATATTTGCAGATACTATTAGCACTCATGGCATTTCTCTTCATGATTTGTGCTTACTACAGGTAAGTGTGATGTACTCATACATTTAAGTCAGTTGCGCTCTCTCACTTTCATGCACAAATATGAAGACAACGCGTTTTGGTAAAATATAGTATTTGGCCAAGATCACACAGTTTAAGTGGGGAAGCTGCTATTTATCCAGGTTTTATGTGTTCACTTTGAACAAATCAGTCACTAAATGGCTATCTATTTGTCTCTCCTTTTTATGTTCATGCTTTGGTTTTACCTCTTTGTGCAGTTTTCTGCGGTTTTTATTTAGCGCAAACTCGACCTAGAGGTATTGAAGGGCTTTCCTTAAACACCAGTTACATTACACAAGGTCACACTCATTTCTTTTAGGCACTGGAGATTTACCCAGAATCACAGGATGTTGAGCCAGCGCCGAAACTCGAACCCAGCTTGTTCAGTTGCAAAGTGGGAAGCTTTCGTGGGAATGCGACATCCTGGGCAGATTGAGGGTGGCAGACAGTAGGTACAGGAAAGCTCGACTCGTCATGGACTCTAAGTTCCAAGAGCACCTCAAACTGAGCCACAGCCAGACATCAGGCTCAAGCCCAGATCCAGCTTTCAGTGGGTCACCCACCTCTAACTGGGAGAGTGGGGATAAAGGTTTGCGTGCCAATGATACAGCAGGTACAGTGACACCAGGGCTAAAGTCTGGGAACAGCCTTCTGCACCTCAATTATGGTCTGTGTGGGGGTTCTGAGAGCGTTACTGTATTTTAGCCTGTGTAAGATGCACGCAGCATTATACTGTAGGATGGGGCATGCATTACACTACTCAGATAGTAGCGGTGGACACCTCATTGGATGAGCAGCCACCTTGGCAAGGGAATCATAAATGTCCCCCAATAATTTATGTGGAATGGCAATGCCTAATAGAGTAAAAGCCTGACTGACAATGGCAAACGTAACTTTGTGTAAATGAACACATTTTTTATATTCACAAACTACAAGTATATTTTTACTAAAAGTAATCTTCCAACTCCGGAGATGCTGCAGTCGGATTGCAGAGCTACGCACATAAAAAGATAGGACAGGTATAACTTTTTATGTGCAAGTATCTACCACAAGTGCAAAGGCTTCAGAGTCGTAAAATTGCTACTTGTAAAATTAAACTTGTAATTTATAAATAGCAAAAAATAGTAAACGTATACAAAAGTTTCAGTTTACATTTGAATCAGGCGCTAAGCGTGTCTGTCTGTTTCCTGCCAGATTCTGAGGTGAAGTAAGTAACTGTGGTGGGAGAGGTGTGGCGCCGCGGCCAGGGCGACTGACGCTGGAATCTGGGGACCACGGTTTGATCCCCGGCTCCGGCGGCAGGTTAGCCCAGCACCATGCGACTCTGGGCAATAGCTTGCTTAATCTTCCCAACGGCCCCCAGCGCCTAGAGACCCTAATGGGTGATTGTGCGCTATACAAATGTGGATTATTATTATTATTATTTGTTATCTCAAGTAAGATATTGTGTTGGACTGAATTTGTTCTCACTGTAATGGCAGAGTTAAGAATGTCAGCATTTCTCATTCTGATATCTTGTTACAGTACATTGCACCTTCTCCGGTTATTACCAATGCCACTGAAATTATGCAATTCATGGCTGAGGTGTTTTCCGCAAAATTATGGACTTCATCATTTTTCACATAATCTATCCTCTGCTGCATAATCTGCAGAGTAAAAAAAATCCTAGCTCGAAGGAATCAAAAGTTTCTAAAAATGCTACAATACATGCTGTAGCACAGTAAAAGACTTGTTGCAGTAGCTTATTGCTATACTTGCATGTTAAACTTGTATTAATGAGGTGCAATTTACACACAGACAGTGTTAACAAGTGTAAACAAGCATTTACAATGCAACGGTTTCGCCTTTGGAAAAGTTTGAGCTATCGGCATTGTGAATTACAAACTTTTTATTTATGTGTTGGTTTTGAAAACAGATAAATAAATGGCATTGTCATTTACAATGGCAATAGCTTAATCTCTCGCAAATGCGATTTGTATTGCATTTTCAATGCAATAGGTCACGTATTTAAGCAAGTTTATGCTATTGACATTGCAAATAATTCGTTTTATTTATGTTTCAAAAACCAAAACATAAATAAAAGGTCTCACACTGCTGTCTCTCTCACACTGCTGACTCTGCCTTGAACACACCCACTGCTGTCTCTCTCACACACACTGCTGTCTTTCTTACAGACACTGCTGTCTCTCATACACAATGTCTCTCACACTGAAGGTGTGGGTTGTTTCCAGCTCATCCCGGCTCCCCAGGTTTAAAAAAAAAAATCTGATACGATATAAAGGGCTTTAATGCTTTTGGGTCAAGTTCCCGATATAAAAAAAAATCAACAAAAAAAAAAGTTGCATTACCACCTAAACAGAAAACTCGCTACTACTAATATATGAGGAGGACACTACCAATTCTAGTAAACAAAAAAAACACCAACGCTCCAATTTAAACAGAAAATACACCCCCCCTTGCATGCAAATAGAAAACATACACGCTAATACAGCACACTTCCACTTATACGTAAACAGAGCACACACTACAGCTTGTATGTAACCAGAACACACACCACTTGATTGTGAACAGAAAAATGTAAATCTTTTTGATGCTCTGTGTCTTTTCTTTTATCAAGAGCTCACTAATTTCTCTTGCAATTAAGCTGTTCATTGAATATTCATGTGGAATGTTAACAACGATATGTACTCAAATGTATGTGCATTATAAATACTGAAGTTATAGAGGTGGAGCCACTGTCTCTATATGCATTACTTTTCCGTGGAAGGCATCTAACCATGAGAAATGACTAAATCTCATCAGGGATGAAAACTTCCAGGTTTCCTTCTTGGCAATCTTCTTCTCATTATGTGATATAAAATCACAACCCACTCAAAAGAGAGAACATAATACTTCACTTCTAAAAATAGACAAGCAACACAAAACCAACAGAATTACAAAAAGAACATGTCTAAGTATAGATACACAAGACCTAGCCATGCCTTAACTCTCCTGGATCCGGTGGCTAGCTAGCCAGTCCTACGGGTCAAGCTCATAGCCATGTTGAGTTCCCTGACTCTACCAAAGCAGAAGCCAAAGCCTTGGGTTATCTTCCAGGTTGAGAAAACACTGTCACCATACATCAACATTGTCACAAAAGACACATACAATTACCTAAGGTGGTGAAGAGTCATTCTATCCTTTCTATGTCACAAGGCAGCCCAAACCCTCACCATAGCATTGTCCCGCCTCCAACATTATAATACAAGATGCACAAATTTCCATGCATAATCATTGCACAAACTTGAACAGGCCCAGACCAAGGCTACGCAGTCCTCATGATAAATTGCTCAGACCACATTGTACGCTTTTTGGTGGCTTCCTGAATGAGTACGAACACAGTTGAAGGCAAGCTGAACTGTCCGAAGGTGACACGTGGCTGCAGGTCTAGCTGCCCCTCAAAGACACTGAATTCCATCGCAGGACCTCCCTTGAATGGTGGCCTACAATCTGGTCACCATTCTTCCCAGCGAAGTGCAAGGGTTTGGGAGTAGAACCTGAAACACACAAGGCTCTGCTTTCTGGAATCTCCGCTCCATCCATGTCTCATTAAAAGAACACTTGCCAGGCAACCAAATGGGCACCAAATACATCTACTGTCATCTGCCCAGAACCCTGACTCTGCATAAGAGAATATAGCTGGACCTGTAGACTAAGGGATGCCCAGCGTCTTGTACTTTAATTTTCTTCCACCCATGGAAGTTCCGTGAAGTGGTCTCAATGTCACACAACCACCTCAAAATTAAATAAATTAAAAAATATAACTATGACTACATATTCACTAAATCAGAATTTACGTCTTGTCTGGTTTAATCTAATTAGCAACATCAATACGTCCATTGTTAGCTCATTTGGCAGCCTGGCAGACATGTTCAAGAAGGAGAAACAGACATTTTATTGATAATAATACAGGCTTCCACGCAGCTTCAAGGGATGTGACTCCCGATATGGCAGTCAACATATCATCTGACATAAATACTGTGCCATAAATATGGTTTACAAAAATAGAGTTAATGATAGAAAATCAACACCCGAGCATGAATATTCAAAGCATGCTCATTAAAACGAAGGAGTCGCAAAAGCCTGTCTGCCACTCACCGGGTTCTTTTGCATGCTCCCTCGGCTGCTCTAAGGGAGTAGCGCGTCTCCTCTGTTCGCCGGCGGCCAGGGCTCTCCCTCTTGAGAGTCTTGCTGGCCGATGCAGCCGGTTCCTTCCTTGTGTCCGCGGGCACTTCCGGGTCGCGCTTGGGGAAGCCCTCGAGGTTGGGCCAATCCCTGCGCGGCCTCAAGATGACGCGTCGGGAGTCCCTGCAGCCGGGGACCAATCACCAAGCGGCAATCACTTCTCCGGGGCCGCCAATGGCAGCGCGGCCATGGGGGGATGGAGGCGGGACAGCGCCTCAGAGCAGATCCACGGGCCGGCGGCGGTGAACACTTGGGCATAACTGAGGGGTGGCACCCTCGAAGTGAAAACTAAACGTAGAGATGAGGTGGGCACTCGCTAGGGCAGCCATAAGCAGGGTGGCACCTGCAAAGCAAAATAAAGGAAAGAAAGGACTTTCAAGCGCTTGGGAGTGGGGGCGTGTTTACAGGGGCGGGAACGGCGCACAGACAACGGGAGGGGGCGGGAAAGGGTAATCAAAAGGCAGAGCACTCACCTGGGAACGCCCAGGGAAAAAATCTCGGGAACGCCCCCGAATCTGGTCCGGCCTTGACGGACAGATCTCTGTTCCAATGGCTAGCCTCCATTTATGGAGCTAGCCAATGGGACAGGGGGGCGTATTCCAGAGTCCTTACTGAAATCAAGAGATTTCTCTGGAGGCGGAGCTAAGAGCTCCGCCCTCCAGCGAAACCTAAAAATAGCTAAATAATGAATTGATACTATCACAAAATGTCGCCGCATTACAGCACATTGGCATTTCTTGCTGCATAATTTAGTCAACTCTGCTGCATAATTTGGTCCTCTCCTACCACATAAATTCAGTGGCCCTAGTGATGCTCTTTGTCTAACCACATCTACTGGCACTGGGACTGATCATAATTGATTTCAATAAAGGGCACCCATAGGTTATGAAATGTGGGATGATGGACACATGGTGGCATTAATGCTAATTATCTAGACTTACCGCAAAACTAAATAAGCCCAGCCAAGAACCTTTGGCTAATCCTTGACTGCATACTCAACATAACAGCTTAAGTCAATGACATCAGCGCCTGTTGCTTCCACATACTGAAGATGCTGAGGTAGATTTTCAGATGGCTCCCAGTAACCATGAGGAAAATCATCACCCACACTCTTGCCACCAGCAACCTAGACTACAAGAAACTCTCTACACTGGGTTAAACAAGCATCTCTTCGGGAGGCTACAGAACATCCAGAACTTGACAGCCAGAATCACTCCTAACCTCCCATGTCTCACCTCACCTCAAGGAGCAACACTGACTACCCATACCCAACCGAGCCAATTACAAACTCTTTGCCCAAACTTTTAAGGCACTCTGGCCCTGCAACCTTCCACACACCTCAGCTCAGCAAGACTCCTACTTGCTCACAACCCAAGCATTTGGATTCTCATATGGCGATTGAGCGCGCTCCTACATTGCTCTTAAAGCATGAAACGACGTGCTGTTACATATTCAAACCTCCTCTTCTTTTCTTGAATTCCACAAGAAGCTGAAGACCTGGCTTTTCGAGTAACCACTTTAGGCCCTAGGTTTGGCTAATCCCACACCTGCTCAGAGCCAGGATAGCCTTCTGGGTGAGAATGCATCTTAACAAACCAATGAAACATGGTATGACATGACATGGCCTGAGAGAAGCAACTGCACTTTATGGAGCATTCCGTTCAAACTGGTACAAAACACTACCATGGCTGGAATATTCTGTTAGTCCGGATGATTGCTTGTGTTTCCCATATTGTATGTCTGTTGGTTGTATAATAGAGGCAAGCATGGCTAAACCATGCATGCATCTACCATGCAGCATGAACCACAAATGCATTTTAGCCACGCATGATTGGTAAAGAAGTATATGTGGCTAAGCCAGTGGCGGCTCCTCTGCTAAGCGGAGGAGCGTTGCCCCACTGCTGCTGTGCGGCAGTAAAAGAAAGGAACAATAAAATGATAATAATGCATTGTTAATTTAATTTTACTCTTCCCTGCTGCAGCAGCATGAGGGCGGGGCTGCCAAACAATCATGTGCACTTTGGCATGTTCTCCATGCAGGCTGCATTACAGCCTGCATGGAGAACATGCCGAGGACCCCAGCACCCATTTGAGATCTGCACCACTGTGCTCAGACCAATCACAGTGCTGCATTGCAGCGTTGTGATTGCTTTAGGGGAGCCAATCAGAATGTTGCATTGCAGCATGGTGATTGGCTCAGGGAAGCCTGGCTGCTTCCTGTTTGGTGGAGGAGAGACGATGTGGGACAGAGCGGCGAGGACGTCAGTAAATATTTCTTTTTTTTAGAATCATAACTCCTTACCCCCCTCTTCACCCTCCAGTTACATGCTAGCTGCCCCTAAGCCACTACTCCAACCCCTTTTCCCTACCCTAAGCTACAAACCCCGTACCTTACTATGATCACCTGCTGTCCTGGGGTGAGATCTTAGTAGAGAGGCCAGTCTCACACCCTACTACTCAAACTTGTCACCCGTGACAGCAGAGCAGTGTTATCAGGGAGCCATGTCTCTCCCCACTGGCTACTATGCACACCTGTCACACTAGGTAGGGTTCTTCGAAGAGAGGCCGTTTACTCCCCATACTGTACTACGCATGCCTGTCACCCTGGGGAGAAATCTCGGAAGAGAGCCCTGTCCCTTGTTCTATTCTACTATGTAAGCTTATCACCCTGGGGAGTCATCTCTGCTGAGAGGACACTCTCTCCCCACACATTAAACTCCCCTCTAAGACTCTTAAAATCCTTAGTCTCAACTGCCGCTCTCTAGTCAAACATTTTGATATTTTGGACTTGATCCGAACAGAAGAACCAGACCTTCTGTTTCTCACAGAGACTTGGCTCACCTCCACCAGTGTGGCTGAACCACAGTTGGCACTTCCACAAGGGTATCTAATAAAAACACTTAACAGGGAGGATGGCAGGTGAGGAGGGATAGCAGTCATCTATAAAATCATCCACACTGGAGTCTGACAAGAGAGTTAATTACAGACAGTGAAAGTGGTCTATTTAAGATTTCTGTAAATCACAACTCTACCTTGACTGTACTACTTATCTAGCTTCCCCCTGGACCTTCTAGAATGTTTAGGGACTCTCTTATTAATGTGATTTCTATCCTGGACGCTAAATCCGCCAAGTTCGATATTATTGGGGATCTCAACCTCCATCTTGAGAACCACCAGAAACATACATTTTTTAAATGTTATTAGAGTGCGTTCTTTGTTGATCTAGGTTCCTTGTGCGTATTTTGCCATGGACCGCGGAACAATGATGCATGATGTCAGTTCACTAAAACCCCAGGGGGACCAGCTGCCCTGCCAAGTGTCGCACATCTCGTGGCAGTAATCATGCATTATAGAACCTTCCAGACACTATTGCATGGCTGGAGATCCGTTACAGAAATGAGCTGAAAATGCGCTCTTCAGTAAGACTGCTGATTTTCTAGCAGGTCTTGCTGGCTCACAACTACTGCAGTTCGTCTCCGGCTCTACTCATTTGGCAGGGCATCTTCTTGACCCAGTATTCTCTAATATTCCTACCCTCAGAGTCCTGCCCTCTCTTCCCATGGCTTGGACTCATCACTTTCTCATCTCTATAGTACTTCCCTACGAGAATTAACCATCACGTCCTTACCCTGAGCCTTCGCTAAAACGCCCTTGGCATAAGCTCAACGCTAATTGTCCCATGGACACCATAAGTTCTCAAACGGCCAAACTACCTGATGATGTCGAGGCAGCTGACAGATGTGTCCACGAGTGGCTCCTGCAGGCTCTTGATAGACACATCCTTGCCAGACTTACATCACGGCGCAGACCCTACACCAATCCCTGGTTTAACGAGAAACTGTCCCAGATAAAAAAAGACTGCAAAGTCCGTGAACGGGCCTGGAGATGTAAATACGACCCTGCCCTAAAAACTCAATACGTTCTGCTGTCAAGTCCTATCACAAACTGATCCGGAAATCACCTGCTGACTATATTGCTGAAACAATAAAGAGCAGTAATAACCCGGCCAAAAGTATCTACTCCTTGCTTAAGGACATAAAAAATCCGACTTCAGCTAGGGCCTCGACCACTCTCTCCAACTCACAATGCGAGGCGTTAGCTACTTTCTTTGTTAATAAAGTTGAAGAGATCTATAAATCCTTTCCGCCTATTTTAATAGTAAAAAGTGTCCTGTTCCTATCAGCTGCCCTGGCACCTGTTTGTCTTCCTTCACAGCATTATTCTGCGAGACACTAGGGACTTTGGGCCAGATGTAGGTAAATACTATTTACCGATTCTTAAATACCGAATTTTACCGATTCGGTATTTAAGAATAGGTAAATATTATGTAGGTCATTTTTTGTTAAATTTTACCGAATCGGTAAAATTTGGTATTTACCGATTCGGTATTTACCGAATCGGTAATTCCCATTCATTCCTATGGGCCTGAAGGTCCATAGGAATGAATGGGAATTACCGATTCGGTAAATACCGATTTGGTAAATGGGGAACACATACAAGGGTGGCAGGGTGTCACATTGACACCCTGTTGCACCCCTGAATTATGCATGGGTGCACATGTGGCACACATACATGCCTTAAGGGCATGTATGTCTGCCACATGGCACTGTTAAAAAAGCACAAAATTGCTTTTTTAACGGTTTTCATTATTTACCACCAACTTGTAGTTGGTGGTAAATAACGAATCCTTACACGTGAAAAGCACTCTCTTGAGTGCTTCCTACATTAAGGATTCGGTAATTTACCGAATCGGTATTTAAGAATTCTGTAATTTACTGATTCCTTAAATTACCGATTCGGTAAATTACTGAATCCTTAAATTAGTCCCCTACATCTCAAAAGCCTAATACCGGTCGGTAACGGCCAAAATTCGGTAATTTCGGCCATTACCGACCGGTATTAGGCTTCCTACATCAGGCCCTTTGTGCCATAAAATCAAATCAGGATCTCCAGTGGATCGTTTTAAACGCGATCAGTTTTTACAATTTCTACCCTTACTTCTACCCACGCTCTGTGAATTAATAAATCTGTCCCTCACTTCCGCTACTGTTCGCACTTCATGGAAACACGGCAAGGTCATCCCTTTGTTAAAGAAGCCTACATTAGATACCTTTATAGCCTAAAGCTTTTGGCCGATCTCTTTACTTCCTTTTGCCGCAAAAATCACAGAATCTTATATTAATTCCATCCTTACTAAATTTATAGAGGCAAACAACATCTTAGACCCAGCACAGAATTGTTTCAGGCCAGGCCACAACACTGAATCAGCTTTATTGGCTGTGACTGAACAACTGTGGGGTACTTTGGACGAGGGTCTGACCTCTGCTTTGATTCTCCTTGATCTCAGTGCTGTTTTTGATATGGTATCGCACAACATTCTGCTGCAACGCCTTCAAGAGATCGGCCTAGGAGGTCCTGTTCTCAACTGGTTCGCGTCGTTCTTAGCTGACAGATTCTTTCAAGTAATCTCACCTCCCTATGGCTCCCAGAAGCAGTCTATCCGCCATGGAGTTCCTCAGGGATCAGCTCTGAGTCCTACATTATTCAATATCTATGTCCAGCCCCTGGCGGAAGTGGCTAAAAGCCGAGGCCTTTCTATGGTGTCATATGATGATGACACTCAGCTTGTCTTCTCGATATCCAACACCTCTGTTCAACATTTCACTAAGTTCCGTGATGACATGGTGGCCATCACAGAATGGATGACGACCAATTGTTTGCAGCTTAATGCAAGTAAATCTGAGATTCTCCTGGTGGGCAGGGATACTCACCTCTGGAATGACCAATGGTGGCCCACGGCCCTGGGAATCCCTCCTGCTCCCAAGGATACAGTAACAAATCTGGGGTGTAGCTGGACAGCACAGTTGCCATTCAGGCACAGACAAAACTAGTGGTGGGCAGTGGCTTTGGCCTCTTACGCAACTTGAGGCCGCTGCTCGGGTTTTTTTACCTTCATACTTGCCAAATCCTCATCCAGTCCTCTATCCTCTCTAGACTAGATATCTGCAACTCTCTGTATCTGGGTGCCAATAAGCCAGGCATCACTTGATTACAGAGGGTTCAAAATGCCCTGACTCCCCTCCAAAGGGTGAGTCCCTCAGACCTTGCTGGTCTGCACCGAAGCCAATCTCTGCTTTCTGCGTGGGTTGCTGTTGCCAAGGCTTGTTGGGTCCAATCCGGAAACCGACACCGCAGCACTCGACATCCTTCGTGGGACAGCACAAATCCAGCTCCTGGTCATACTCAGCGCTTCCTGGTCCTCGTGGCTGAAGAGTCAAACTTCACCTTCTTCACCTGAAATCACCCGACATCGGTGGGCATCTTCTCATCGCCTTCCTGGTCACTGGCTAGCGACCCAGACTCTGTCTCCTCTGCTTTCAGGCTCTTCAGATCTCTGATCCACCCTTGGATCCACCCGGACACTTTCCACTTGGTCGCCTGCAGCTCTTTTCAGCAGCTCGCCATTGAAATTGACGACGAAACCCAACACAAAAAGACACCTATGCACCCGGCTTCCCTGGGTGAGGTAAGTCGAGTACTCCGGTGCCCCCATGGGTGTTAACTCTAGAACCTCCTAGTTCTAAAGGGGTTCGCTCCAAGTCCTCTTCTAAGTGTCCTTAATTTGCAATTTTCCAACCGCGACTTTCCCCATAGAAGTTAATGGTGATTCGCGGCTGTGTTTAGACACTGCACGCGTCCCCCGTGGGTCCCCTGTGTCACTACCTTGGGTGGTACCTAGTGGCCCCAGCGGTTCTGAAGGCTCTAGGCCTTGCATCTATGTCAGTCCTGGTTCTTATACCACTTTCTTAGTATATGGTTTGGTACGCCCCTAGGTCTCAACATATATTGTGCTAATTTACTGTGTGCTAAATAAGTTTACTGAATGTACTTTTGCCTCTAACCTCATAAAGAGACTAGAGGGATGTGTTTAGAGTAAACACATATATTTTATATATATACCTGGTGTGGTTCTCCTTTCATTTGGTCATTCATGAGATTATAGACTGGAAAAACCAGCTGCTTTACATTCCTTCAAGACTTAGCCTGAAGGCTGCTCTCCACAGCTACCACTAGGATAGCTTTCTATATAGGTTGTCTTTAAACCTACCATCAATAAGGGTTGTTTGGACTGGTGCAAGGTGCCCACTAGAATAGTGGACAGCATATGCCAGGCCAACTACTCACAAACATGCATCTGGGACTTCTCAATCTAAGGGCAAAACAGTTTTGACCATTGTCGTTTTTGCCTTTGACATATACAAAGTTCTGTGTGAAGAAAGTAGGACATCAATTGAGAAAAGGCCTCCTTTATTTAAATTTCAAGTGCAACCCCTGTGATTGTGCATAGATCATTCAAAATTCCCTCAACTATTGGTACCAATTGATGCCACTGTGGCCAATCCAAGTAATGTCCAAGATTGGAAATCCAATCTCTCTGTCAATACCACAACTAATAGCATATTTCTCAGCCCAGTGGATGACGTTGTGTCTTAAAATCCAGAGACAAACTATGATGCAATATGGGGATGCCTACTACAACAGGAGTGCTCAGCAGACTGAGTAATGTCTAGGAATAAAATGGAGTTATTGATACATAGATTGCGTGGGCCACTGATACATTTAATGTCTCTGGCCACTGATGCATGTTATTTCCTGGGCTATTGCTGCTCATTGGTATCAAGGTGCACTTGAACATAATAGTGACAGGGTCTATTGATGTTCACAACAGCAGGAGTTCCTGGGGGCATAGCATATCTGTAGCCACTGATGCATATCGCTACCAGAACCTATTGATATTTTTTGCTGTCTATGACAAATGATGCCAATTCGCAAAAGAGTACAAAGTTCCCCCGGGGAAAGACAAGAGGTATGTGTGTGTTTGGGAGTAGAGAAGAAGCAGGGAACAGGATGTTCCCTTATTGGAACTAGAAGACCTCACACACCCAGTGACCTAGGTGTCATGCTTCATCATTGGTCTCCTGCTCCTCGTCAGACTGGCGCTGCAATGTCCGACGGGCGCCATAGGCGCTCTTTGTTGGAGTTCATTTGTTCCAGCCAATGGTTGAGTGCGTGTGAGGGGTCTGATGAAAGTGTAGTCGTGAGGGAATGGTGATATTAAAAGAAGGTGGGTCAGTCCACAAGGGTCTTTATTCACGTGGCTGACTCCCTTAGTTAAAAGGGGTGGGAGGGGAGATAGGGACTGTGAGGGGCACAGTGGACTAACTCAACCCTCTAAATAGGTCGACATGTTTCTTGCCCAACTGGCAATTCTTCAGGACCTCGGGTGTATGGTACTACACAGTGAAAAAACACAATAAAATAAAGGAGAAAGACACAACCTCACTGGGTCAATCAGGGGGCAGACCAAGTGGTCCTGCTCTAGCGGGGAGACCTAAAAGAAATGTGTACAAATAAGCCAGGTATGTTGACAGTGGCACTATCTCAACAACAATAGGTCACCATAGTACTCCTTAAAACACACATACACAGTACATTTAAAAAGAGGGATGTATCAAGGGATACACTTGATGGGCATCTCAAAGTAGTATGTCCATGATTATATCAATATAGTGTAACAATAATAAGAACACTTATCAATGGGGGAAGAAGATGTCACAAGGTAACGAATGATGGGGCTAGTTCTTACCCTAGGAGTATCAATAGTGGGCCCCGCAGTCTGTTACTGTGGGGCTGCTCAGTAAGGTAAGGTACCTGTAAGAAAGAGACATCCACATGCACACAAATAGTGTACTAGGTATCAGTTTAAGGTTTAGCAAGGGAGGGAAAGAAAGACATAGAGGTCAAAAAGACCAATAGTGAGGCGGTATAAACGAAGAAGCCTCATAGTTAAATGACCCGGAACGGCTCGTTGTTGTGCCCGCCATCACCTCCAAGATAGTACCGAGTGTAGCCACGCCTCAGGGTGATCCCAAATGGATGGTGTGAATAGCAACCCCTTTCATACCGACAGGTGGACACTCAGGGGATAGAGGAGGCCAGCCCTGCGTGAAGCAAAGGGTACCGTTATCACCCTCGTAAGGTAACGAGGCGATGTCTATTTGGATACCTAGCTCTCCATGTGATCCCCCGCGGCCCGAAACATGATAATCACGAGGAGCCAAACCACACACAAACCATCGAATTCAAAACCGGAATCCGTGAGGGCATGGGATAACCCAAAAAAAGATCCTCGAGGCTAGTGGTAGGGCATCGACAACGAGATTTGTCGGAAAACTGCGTCCCAACAATAGCATTCTCGATCACAAGACGGACACACCGCTTACCTGTAGCGCGAGCAGCCTGGGTTCGAAAACCTACCCACACGTTAGGCGCTCTGACGGTAGCGCAGAACAGCTGGTGCCGGTGTATCAAAACAGCCGGGACTAAATAGGATGTCCCGCACTTCCGCAGTGAGGACCCTGCTGGTGGGCGTGGTCCTCGGCACTCCTGTCTGCGCATGCGCAGGCCCGGTGTACGCGTGTCATGGGAGGCCGCCGTTGTAAGTTGTTGAGAATGCGGCGGCCATATTAACGGGGGGTAGTAGTATGAAAGGGAAAGAAAATAAGGACCCGCCCGGGAGTGCATAGAGATATTGCACCCAAATCATGCCGAAATTATCATTGTGTGACCCCAGTGTCCCTGTGTGATAATTGCAGGGTAAATGGGAGATGATGTTATCGCTCAGGATCAATAGTTGAAACCCAGGTAAGAAGTGGATCATCATGGCAAATCGCTATTCGTGGATGATATTAATGGGTGGACCGTATTCAGATCGAGGGAAAGCAGGGCAAGGTTATGAAGTTACTTAATGTATGTCAGTGAATGGTAGTTTCAAAAACACATGGGGGTTCATCTAGCAAGTGATGCCCAAGGGACAGAATCATTAAGGCCCAATGTGTCCAACTGAAGACGATGTATCCATCGCTGTTCAATCCTGAACAGGGCTTGTTGTGTGATTGACGGGTGAGACTCAAGTACTAGCCACTTGATACTGTCTGCTTGGTGGCCATGTTGGACATAATGTTCATAATGTTCATAGAGTCTTGTATGGGTTTTCGAGCATCGAATATTGCTCTTATGTTCCATAATTCTTAGCTTGACCTGCCTCATAGTCATGCCAATGTAGTTTTTTCCGCAAGGGCAGATCAGCAAGTAAATACATCTGGGACTATTACAGTTTGTATGTTTGTTCATGTGCCAGGTAAAGGTGTCTGTTAGTTTAATATCTTTGCATTGTACTGTCTGTTGACATACAGCACAGCCCCCGCATGGATAGTGACCAACTACTGGTGGAAGCCTCCACAAGGTACTCTGGCCAGTGGTAGTTTGTTTTTTGGGGCGTGTGTGAATGAGAGCATCTTTCAGATTGGCCGTGCGTTTGAAGGCAAAACGGGGGCGTGGGATGTCAAGGCCCCCTGTATTCAGTAACCCCCAGTGTTTATTCACAGTTTTTTTCAAAAATGCTGAATTCTTTGTAAAGCAAGTAACCCATGTGATCAGGTTGTCAGGTTCTTTGTGACGTGTCTCCAAAAGGGCCTCTCTAGGGTTACTGAGGGCTCTTTTGCGTGAGTTGTGAATCAGTCTAGTAGGATACCCTCTATCCTGTAGTTTGTGTTGGAGCAGGGCAGACTCTTTTTTGTAATCGGAACTCGCAGTGCAGTTTCTGCGGATCCTTAGGAACTGACCAAAGGGCAAGTTTTCCCGTAAGGCTCTGGGGTGGTGGCTTTTGAAAAGGAGCAGACCATTCCTGTCCGTATGACAAATGATGCTCCTTGCTGTCTGTGACCACTGAATCACATTCTGCTTTGGCCTCTGAAGCATACAATGGTTTGAATTTTTGGGTCATGTACGGCTTGGGGCCTCTGAGGCACGTAATATCTGGGGCCACTATTGCATATACACAAGAAGGACAAGGAGCGCATGAAGGTCCAGCAGAAGTGCTCCAAAAGGTCACTTAATTAACAACACGGGGTATGCAGTTCCTACAGGACGGTGGAAAGAGAATACTGACCGGTCGGTGCCAGAAACCTGAGGACCCAGATGGGGGCGTATGAATGCTCTGGAGCAAGAGCCCTCCCACACCCGAGGTATGAGAAGCTGAGGTATGTGTGGATGGGCTCTCTAGTGTACATTGGTGTGAATGAGTTAAAATAGGCTAAGGACTAATCCAATAATTATTTTTATTACGTGGGTCCCCTTCTCTAGGTTGAAATGACAAAAGTAAAGGATAGGCAGAGTGCAAACACTGAATTGTCTCACATGGGCATATTGAAAACATGGTTGCTGTGAGCAATGGTGAGTATCGGCCAGGACATTTGGTGTCGCCAGAGGAACTTGGACAAGGACTTTTGCCTTTCGCCAGGAGAGGTGTCTGATGGTGAAATACTGGCACCCTCCCAGGAGCAAATGAATGAAACTCACCAGACATAGCAGGTTTTCTCAGAAACAGAGTGAAATTTATTTATTGGCACCAAAAGCATGCATCATTGCTAATTAGCAAGGAAGAAGTCAAGCCTCCTGCCTTAGGGGCTCTCAGACTGCTTCTTCCCAGAGTGACAAGTTTCTAGGTGTTATATACAGTTTGAAAAGCCATATCAGCGGAACTAGAATAAGGCACCAAGCCAAATATGGCTAACATGGATGTGCAATGTCTGCACCATGCAAATTATAAACAGCCATGTATGGGCAGACCAGAAAGGCTGACTCGGCACAGTGTAAGCAACTAGCACAACCAGAATTAGAAATATCATGTAGTCAGGACAGGCGAAGTGACCTCTAAGGGGGTACAGAATAGCTTGTTGATGCTTGTACAGTCAAGGTCAGATTGAAAGCCCTTTGAAGCTTCAGGCATCATGTTAATGTGAAATATCTAATCATGATATCTTTTAAAGTGCATACAAATGAATTTGTATGGATATTCATATATATTTTGCAACAGTGTCTCTTGGAGCCCGGGTGGAAATAGCTGCAACTCAGTAATGAACTCATTAAAGAGCGCATTTTCAGCTCATTTCCGTAACGAATCTCCAGCAACGCAGTAGTGTCTGGAAGTTTCCATAATGCATGATGACTGCCACAAGATGTGCGACACTTGGCAGGGCTGCTGGTCCCCCTGCGGTTTTAGTGAATTGACATCACGCACCAGGGTCGCGCGGCCCATGGCAAAATACGCACAAGGAACCTGGATCAACAAAACGCACTCTGATAACATTTAAACATTTTATGTTTCTGCTTGCAAGAAGCCCCCACCTCGTACTGTAGACAATCCGCACCCAGAGCCATGCTTACATCTGTATTTCATTCTCCTGTGTCTTAACCATCAAACTGAGCCTGCCTTCGGCCGTCCTGGCTGCAAAAACTGTTCCAGCCAGCCAGCCCTGGCCCAGCCTGCCTCGTGCATCTCTGGGAACCCTGCCTGGCTGTGAGGAGACACTGCGGTACGAGGCATAGACGTCAATTCAGGAAAATGCCTGGGGTAGCGGAAGTGACATCACACACCCTTTGACCTTCACTTTCACTCACACACACACGTTTACACATAAACACACATTCACACTCTCTCTCATGTACACACACTCACCCACAAGCATACACACAGCATACATTTAATAGCATTTTTTTACTGACCACGGTTGTCTTAGAAGGTCATATTCTAGCTAATTTTTACTCTATTTGTATTACACTCATAGTAAAAAAAAATAATGATTCACTGTTAGTGTAATAAATAAATTACAGAAAATAGAGTCAAGCCCATGTCCATAAGGACCAACTGACTGTGTTCCTGGCACTGATTTTGCCACATCTGATACCAAGGTTCTCAAAGGCAGTGCATAGGGTTGCAGGGGGCATGCCTGGGGTCACAGCTGCTACCCCTGGCTACCCCTAAATGATGTCCATGGTACTAGGCACGTATGTTTAGAGAAAGAGGCAATATGGCTGCCGTGGTAAACATATCTCCTCCGGGGTCTTTCTGTAACTTCCCACTATTCGTTTTACTTGCTGTGAATGCAGCTTGTAACTTGCTCCATGACTGCTGGAGTTAAGCAACAGCTGAACTCCCACAACTATTGATTGCTAATGTTTTAAGGTACCAATGTTTCCATTTTTACTGGTTTGTACACATGAGGAAGGGCAGAGTGTTTTCTAACTTAAACAATGTGTTCTCTCTATTTCGGTAAATCTGGGAAGTAGTGGTTGCATTTTTACCTTCTTAATGTCAGCCATGACTACCAGGCCCTTATCTTGCAAATGGACATCAACCCAGTGTGATGGATCACGCAGGTGGGTGTAGGTAACCGACAGCCCTGTGTAAAATTATTCTTGCCTACTCTACATATTCTTTTGAAGCGTGCAAACTATGACTGAATACGTCTGTGCGCTCTTAAACGTGAAAAAAAGAACTGGAATTTGAAAAGGCCACATTTAGAGGAGGACAAGAGAGGATCAGTGCGAGAAGTTATAGGGATTCAAGGAAAACAGAAGTGTGCTTGCTGTCGGGTTCCCCTTATGTTTAAACAATAAACATTTCCTAGCATTTTGTAGTAGTTTCATGTCACCGCTAGGTGGTGCTCAAAAGCCTCTGTGTCATCTCAGCTTCTGGAAGCACCGTCTCCAGTACAAGGCACATGTAGCGTCAAAGCTTTATGTGACGCAGAAGACAGGAGGAAGCCAGGCAATAAGAGTGAGATCTGGTTTTTCGGTCGAGCTTAGCGTTGCAGCGCATGCACTGCTCGCTCTGCAATGCATGCTGTAGTAGGGTATGTTGTGGAAGTGCCGTGTTAGCCCCGCCCATATTTTTCATTGGCTGGTTGCATTGTCTTTGATAAACACTGGCTTCCGATTCAATATGCGGCTTCTTAGTCCCCCCTTGTTACCGCCCTGTCTTCTTTTGTGATCGCCCATCAGGACTGGATCTTGTACTTGTGCCGTTACACGGTCTCCTTCATAAGTCGGCAAGCACAGTTTTTTGTTATTTGCAGCTCTGTCCTCATTCACTTTAGGGGATGCGCTTGTATATTTAATTAATTTGCCGTGCGGGCTGCCTATACTTTAGCCGCAGCGCTTGTTTATTTAATTCATTTGCCACGCGGGCCGAAAGGGAGGTTTTCTAGTCACTAATGTAGCAAGCATTTGTACCACCACCACCAGTACCACCACTACTAGTAACACCACTAACAGTAACACCACCACCACCACTACCAGTACCCCCACCACCGCCAGTACCAGTACCATCAGTACCAGTACCACCACCACCAGTACCACTAGTACCACCACCACTAGTACCACAAGTACAATCAACACCACTGGTACCACCACCAGTACCACTACCACTAGTACCACCAGCAGTCCCACCCACCACCAGTACCACCACCAGTACCAGTACCACAACCACCAGTACCACCACCATCACCAGTACCACACCCAGTACCACCACCACCAGTACCACCACCACCAGTACCACCACCTCCACCACTACCACCAGTACCACCACCACCAGAACCACCCCCAATACCATCACCTCCATCAGTACCACCACCAGTACCACCACCAGTAAGAGTACCACCACCACCAGCAACACCACCACCTCCAGTACCACCACTACTAGTACCACCAGTTCCACCAGTACAAGTACCACCACCAGTACCACCAGTACCAATAGTACCACCACCACACATACCACCACCACCAGTACCACCACCACAAGGACCACCAGTCCCACCACCACCAGCACCACTACCAGTACAACCACCATCACCAGTACCACCACCACCACCAGTACCACCACCACCAATACCACCACCACCACCACCACCACTACCAGTACCACCACAACCACCAGTACCACCAATACCACCACCCCAGTACCACTACCACCACCAGTACCAGTACCACCAGCACCAGTGCCACCACCACCAATACCACCAGTACCACCACCAATACCACCACCAATTCCACCACCACCAATACCAACACCACCAGTACCATTACCACCAGTACCACTACCACCAGTACCACGTAACCAGTACTACCACTACCACCAGTGCCACCACCAGCACTACCACCACAAGAACCAGTACCACCAATACCAAAAGTACCACCACCAGTACCACCACTACCACCACCTCTACCACCACCACCAGTACCACCAGTATCACCTGTACCACCACCAGTACCACCACCACCACCACCAGTACCAGTACTACCAGTACCATCACCACCACCAGTACTAATAGTACCACCACCACCAGTAGCAGCACCACCTCCACCAGTAGCACCACCACCACCAGTACCACCGCCACCACCACCAGTACCATTACTAACAGTACCACCACCACCAGTAGCACCACCAGTACCACCAGTACCACCACCACCAGTACCACCAGTACCACCAGTACTACGACCACCACCACCACCACCAGTACCAATCCAAGTACCTCCAGGAACACCACCAGTACCACCACCACCAGTACCACCACCACTGCCACCAGTACCACCACCAGTACAAGTACAACCAATACCACCAGTACCAGTACCACCACCAATACCACCACCAATTCCACCAACACAAATACCAACACCACCAGTACCATTACCACTTGTACCATTACCACCAGTACCAGTACCACCGGTACCATTACCACCAGTACCAGTACCACCACCACCACTACCAGTACCACCACCACCACTACCAGTACCACCACCAATACCACCACCACCAATACCACCGCCATCAATACCAATACCACTACCAATTTCGCCACCACCACCTCCGTGCCTCTCGCTCGCTAGTAATAGCAGAGGCACCATACGAGGCCGGAGCTGCAGCAGAGACCATCCCTCCCTCCATGCATGCTATAGAGCACAGCCCGCCCTGCACCAGGAGGTGAAGCCAAAGCCCTACTACAGCTGGAGTGTTGATTAGGCCAAAGCTAGCAATAACATTATACAATGCCACACTGCACACTCAAATCACGGAGAGGGCAGGAAATAGCCCCCCTCTCTTGCTCTTCCTCCTAAGCCACAACAGTGTAATCACAGTGCAAAAGGTGTTGGAGCGCTTTGTTAGTGTTTGTTGCTGGGACCATATGTAACTCTCGCTTCACACTTTGTGTCTGTGTAATTTACAACACTTACACAGCTTCACTGCACTATTTATCACTACTTTGATGACGTCGCTGACCAGTCTCTTCCTCTGATATTTACAATCTAACATGCAGTCAAGAAGGCCCTTTATTGCAATTCAATAGGTCTCGCATTTGCAAGAGTTTAAACTATTAGTATTGTAAATTATCATGCCTTTTATTTATGTTTTAAAACCCAAAACATAGATAAAAGGCATTGTCATTTACAATGGCAATAGCTCTAACTCGCGTGAATGTGAGACCTATTGCATTGCAAATGCTTGTTATTGTGATCTCAGTGTGTTTAAATCTTATTTTATTCAGGCGATTTTCTAAAAGCATCTTTCACATTAAAGTCTTGATGCAATCCATCGCAGCCTAGACCACAAAAAAGAGCTTTAATTTATTATGCATGGACTTTCATCATTCCTCAAATTAACTTTAACATATTTTATTAAATAAATCCCTGCCACAGCAGCAGAATAGCACGTAGCACCTAATAAACAGGGGTCTGAGACACAAGGTCGAGCTCTGCTAAACAATGGGCTCTATCATATCAGATATGCTGTGTCCAAAGAGGTTTTAAGCGGCCACCAACATTTACCACCAATATTACATATTCAGGACTTTTGATCCAAAATATGTGTCAGCGGGTTGATGCAGCCCTGCCAAGAACCACGTATCAGGCGTTAGTCTACCGCAGCTCCTCCAACCTCTCCTCTCGCACCATGGCAGGGCGTGGTGGGGATGAGGGGGATCGATTGTCGTCTGGTGACCTGCAGTGTTGGACAGCAGGGCATAGCAGAATCAGCAGCTGCTTACCGCCACCAAGGTCGGCAGTGATTGATAATATGCTGGACGCGACTCAACGCCCAGGCTCACCAGCACCAGCTGATTCGAGACAGTGTAGCAATATAGAAGATCAGCTGCGGGCAGGGCCAGACTGCCCTGGCAAAGTGCTGGGCAGCCCTCCCCTACCCCCGGGGGGGGAGGGGTTGTGGGTGCCGCCGAGCTCTTTGCCGGGGCCGGTTTTCGGCCGATTTTGTTACAGGGTCGATTTTGCAGGCCCCGTAAAAAAAACGGCCCCCAGCGGCCCAAAACCCGCCCCCCACCCGTGCGGGGCACCGGGGGATTGCCCGGTGCCCGCTATGGGCAGTCCGGCCCTGGCTGCGGGTTGCACGGCAGTGCACCACAGCGGTGGTAATACTGACTGCACAGCCTGCGAGCGGGAGGGACCTGACCTGACTCCAGCCACCAGGCCGCAGCACTGGCAGCCGACTCAGCTGCCATGAGGAGTCTGCATGCTGCATGATAAGTAAGTGCCTGAGAGAGTGCCTGTTAAAGTAAACATTATGCCATAATGTTAATTACTCAGACTAGCAGTGCAACTTACTCTCAGCCTCAGGATAATAATAAATAGTTGGCGGCACCACATCCTGGACCATGTGTAGTGCTGCGTTCAGCTAATTGATTTTTATTATGCTGCTGAGTGTGTGCCTTTTTAAAATCAGCGGTCCATGCACGTCAGCGCGGTGGGGTGGGGCGAGGCAGGGGGGATGTCGACAGACGACGAAATTGCAATTATTTATTCATTTACGTTTCCCTACTCTGTCGTCTTTCGACTACAACCCCCTCCGGCCCCCGTCCTGCTCCACTGCGCTTACCTGCACAGACCGCCGTTGGTGTGCCCTTCCACTTGACTTTCAAGTTCCTCAAATGGGTGCAACTTCAGATATTTATATGTTTTCCTCGTCTTCATTGATTGGTATTGCTCGCAACACAGTGTCACTCATATTTGTTGTAATGTCACTCATATTTACATTGAAATGATGAAATGTCACGCATAGCAATCTGAAACCTTGGCAGCTATGTATGTTCTTGGTAAGCCCACACTATGTCTCGAAAAAAGCAGTGCAAGCTCTGTCTATCAGGCATGTTCTAAGCAGTGAGTTGGCATGGAGAGGTGCAAAACTTTGAGCTAAAAGATTCTACTGATACTAGCCACACCCGACAGATGAACAACTGCTTTTTCAAACTGACTTCATGTTCCATGTCCCAGATGTACATTGTTTATGATGCACTACATAACGTTGCCCTTGTCATTACACATTAACCAAAATCGAATTACTGCAAATAATAGCACACTTATCAGTGTCCTAAAATGACAAAGAATATATAGTTTTAACTGGCAAAAAAAATGTTACACCAGACTACACAAATACATGCCAAGATAGACGCATGTAAGAATGGCCACTGCATCCCTGCTCCTGGGTATACTCTCAGATGTATGTGGGAAGGATGTCTTGCTACAGGGACACATCATCTCTTCTCCTTAATGGACCCAATAGACATTCACATAAAATGTCAGCTCCTGAGTAGATCCCTTACATCCATGGAAAAGTTATATTTGCCAATTTCTCATGGCTGATGCAGCCTCACTGTAGGGTGGACCCTCAGATCCAAGTACAGACAGCAACGCCCCCCTCATTAGGGCAGAGGCGCATCGCACCTCTGCTGCCAGTGCAGCAAAAGTGAAAAATGAAACGGTAATAAAATGAATTACTGTTTTATTTTTCACTGCTCCCAGACCGAGCAGTGTTTTAGCGGAGGGCTGCTGCTGACTGGCATCAGGGGAATGGTGCTCCCTCCACCAGTTTATACTGCGCAAGTCACTTTGGCCAGTTGTCTTCCGACGGCCAGCTTGACATGCGCATTGTAAACCTCTCCACCTAGCTGTCTCACACAGCTGTCTCTGAGGCTCCACGAGGTGCAGTTGCACTACCGGCATAAAAAAAAAAAAAAGAAGAAAAAGACGTGGGAGAGCCAAACATGTGTCAGTACATTTAAAAAATATATATATATATATTTTGACCCCCACTGGTTATGGCTATCCAGTGTTGAGGGCCACCGCCCGCCACTGAGAACAGATGGTGTCTCTAGATTGCTGGCTTTTACCAATCAGCTTCTGAGTAGGCCTTCTAGACCTACGTTTGGATTGTGTCTCTTTATTCCTGAGTCATGGCATCTCAGCTCCTGGGTGGACGCCGCAGACCCATGTAGAAGTGATGCCCGCCTCGCTGCAGGGTGGAGCCCTCAGACCTAAGTACAGATGGTGTCTCTGGATTCCTGGGTCATAGCATCTCTACCACAGACCCAAGTAAGAATGATGTCTGCTGATTTAATTGCTTCACAACAGTACTTGGGCCACAAGCCAACTCTGCTCCCTAAGAACAATTGCAAGTATAGGTTTCCAAAACGACAATATAAGAAAGAATGTAAGGTAAGGTCTATGAATCTGCTTAATACAAAAAAAATTCAAGAACAAAAAAGTCTGGTAAATAATGCAAATGTGACTCTTCTCACACTTCTCTTTGCTTCATGCCATGCTTAAGTGCAGCCTGCAGTCCTTCCTCCGCCGAACACTGTGCAGGGTTCCAAAATACTACGCATTTATCTACACTGTACAATACACACTCTACCAAACATGCACGATGGAACAGCTGCTTACCTGCACACACACAACGCTCATCGAAGTCTTGTTAAGGCTAGGAAAGACTCATAAAAAAACACTTAACCATACCAGATTATGACTACTATTGCGAAGAAATATGTAAACTGAATCAATGACACATGAGGTCTACGAAAGCAAACATTGTTCTACAGAATGTCCTTCAGGTAGCAACACTTTCACGAAGGGCTGACACAAGACCCACCCAGCCCCGGCTAGCCTTTGTTCAGTTGAAATCAGTGTAGAGGATCTCGTTTAGGTACCACTTCTAGTAGTCTTGGTTTATTACTCGAATGTTTCGATAGATGCAACTACCCGAGTAAAGAATGTCTTTCTTGCATTATGTATGTGTAAGCAATAAAAGATGAAGTGCCCCAGAGTTCATCATACGGACACATGGTGGCGCTGTTGCTCCACTGCTGATCAGTTGAATGTAAGACCCTGATAAAGCGGGCATTGGCTGTTCTAATCTAAACGTGAAGATTGCGTGTTGCTTTGTCATGTCCAGGAAGTGGCAGTCAGCTGCATTCATGGTTGTAGATTTATGCCTTTTCCTTGATTACAGCGTTCTTAGGTTTTCCAGTTACACGATTTACTAATCCAATCTAGGTCTTTTTTTTAATGCACTCTAGGATTTGAATTACCTTAGTATTAATTGACGGTGCTGGCTAGTTCTTGGACATACAAGTGTTCATCTGCTGGCTTATCTGTGCTGTGTGGGTGCAGTGTGCTTGTTTAGGCATGTTCTGTTGCATACCGGTGTGGGGTAATTGTTGGGGTGTGTGCAGGTCTATTCATTGCACCCAATAAAATCCGGCACCATGGGGTTCAGAACTTATCAGGTGTGATAAATAGCATCTGATGTGAGAGTCTGGGGATAATATGTGCGTTTTGGTGGTGTGTTCGTCGTGAGCCTTAGGTTTCCCAACAGTCCTGCAGGAATATCTTGTTAAAACACATTTTATGAGAAGCAGACCATGAAGGGGCTTAAGGGCAGCAGAAAGAGAGACGAAGGTGGATTGTTAGGGCACCTAAAACATGACATTGTTCAAACTAGTCAACATTTTTAGGGCCTTCAAAACCGAGACAAGAAGGGAGTGTGTGTTTTTGTCAGTGTGGGCATGCACAAATTGCAGGTGAAATACAACAGACACCTCATCATACCCGACTGAAAGCCCAAACTATTTCCTACAGAATACATTTTTTAGTTGGGGGAGGGGGGGGAGGGGTGTAACAACCCAAACACCCCCCTGTATCTACGCCCAAGTTAATACCGTACCGTTTTTCTCTGTTAAATTCTGGCAATTTTGCCAGGCTAAAATCTAGCGAGGGTGGGGTATTTAATGCACCTGGAAATCATCAGAAGCCATAAATAGCACCCAAAGTGGGATTCCAATTTCGATCCGTTTCTAATCAGGCTCTAAGTGGTATATCTGTCGGGTGCCGCTCGAGTGTCAAACTCTGCCTTAACTCTGTCCCTGGTGCCTGTAGCTCGCTACTGGAGTAGCTGGGAGCCAACGTACCATCTGGGGGCTTTTTGCTGTTGAATCCGGCCGCAGTGGAGGTGAGAGGCGCGGCGAGCGGGACTGCGAGGTCCAGCACTCCTTGCAACACCACCAGCTGGTTCCTCTTCCCGCCGCGCCGCGCCCCCTCCCAGTGCCACGCCCCTCTGCCTGGAGTCCATATCACCTCTCGCGGCCCCCGCTCCGCGGGAGCCGCTCGAGTGTCAAACTCTGCCTTAACTCTGTCCCTGGTGCCTGTAGCTCGCTACTGGAGTAGCTGGGAGCCAACGTACCATCTGGGGGCTTTTTGCTGTTGAATCCGGCCGCAGTGGAGGTGAGAGGCGCGGCGAGCGGGACTGCGAGGTCCAGCACTCCTTGCAACACCGCCAGCTGGTTCCTCTTCCCGCCGCGCCGCGCCCCCTCCCAGTGCCACGCCCCTCTGCCTGGAGTCCATATCACCTCTCGCGGCCCCCGCTCCGCGGGAGCCGCTCGAGTGTCAAACTCTGCCTTAACTCTGTCCCTGGTGCCTGTAGCTCGCTACTGGAGTAGCTGGGAGCCAACGTACCATCTGGGGGCTTTTTGCTGTTGAATCCGGCCGCAGTGGAGGTGAGAGGCGCGGCGAGCGGGACTGCGAGGTCCAGCACTCCTTGCAACACCGCCAGCTGGTTCCTCTTCCCGCCGCGCCCCCTCCCAGTGCCACGCCCCTCTGCCTGGAGTCCATATCACCTCTCGCGGCCCCCGCTCCGCGGGTGCCGCTCGAGTGTCAAACTCTGCCTTAACTCTGTCCCTGGTGCCTGTAGCTCGCTACTGGAGTAGCTGGGAGCCAACGTACCATCTGGGGGCTTTTTGCTGTTGAATCCGGCCGCAGTGGAGGTGAGAGGCGCGGCGAGCGGGACTGCGAGGTCCAGCACTCCTTGCAACACCGCCAGCTGGTTCCTCTTCCCGCCGCGCCGCGCCCCCTCCCAGTGCCACGCCCCTCTGCCTGGAGTCCATATCACCTCTCGCGGCCCCCGCTCCGCGGGAGCCGCTCGAGTGTCAAACTCTGCCTTAACTCTGTCCCTGGTGCCTGTAGCTCGCTACTGGAGTAGCTGGGAGCCAACGTACCATCTGGGGGCTTTTTGCTGTTGAATCCGACCGCAGTGGAGGTGAGAGGCGCGGCGAGCGGGACTGCGAGGTCCAGCACTCCTTGCAACACCGCCAGCTGGTTCCTCTTCCCGCCGCGCCGCGCCCCCTCCCAGTGCCACGCCCCCCAGCTATACCTAGGAGCACCTGGGCACGCGCATCGCGGGACGCGCGCGGGGCGATCCCCGGGGCGAAGACCGGGCAAAGAGCGGGCCGTTCTAGGCCGTTAGAGGCCGGAAGAGACCGGACCGGCCCACCCCTCTAACGTTCCCCGCTCTTGTCCCCTTTTTACTTACTTTGTAATCAAGGGGGAAAGGATCACTTGTCCTGATCAACCTTAGGTCTGCAGGATGGTTGGCGGGGGGAATTCTGTCCCAATATAAAGACCCTCATGCACGTGATGGGTATGGTGGTGTCTGAGAGCGGTATATCTTGATTCTCCGCTTCTATTTCACGTGTGTGCATAATCATCAGGTCTACTTAGGTTATGCAGCCTCCACCAGGAGGATTTTACCCAAGGTTGGTGCAGTAGTGAGCCAGAGATAAAAAGACCAGAGATCAGGAGAACAAAACTTTAATAGGTCTGATTTCGGGTCTGGTAAACTCAATAGTTGTGCATCCGATTTTACTTGTTTAGGAGTTACAGTTGCACTTTGAGTAACAAAGGAGTTAAAAGATTGGTCGACATGTTTCTGCCTCTATTGCCGTGAAATGACGTGCAAAAAAATATCATACAGTGTAAAAGGTGAGAAGAAAAGGTTATTGACCTTCCGGTTTGGTAAGAGCAGAGCAGCGCGCACAATAGCGAGCTGAGGACGAGGCGAAACAGCCCGCTCCAATACCTCTACCGGCTGAAGGAAGTGTGCATTAGCAATGCGCGAGGTACCATAAGACCTCCAAGACTTAGAAACAGGTCAATAACCTTTTCTTCTCACCTTTTACACTGTATGATATTTTTTTGCACGTCATTTCACGGTCCTGAAGAATGCCCGTAAGTCCTAGTAGTAAGGCAATAGAGGCAGAAACATGTCGACCAATCTTTTAACTCCTTCGTTACTCAAAGTGCAACTGTAACTCCTAAACAAGTAAAATCGGATGCACAACTATTGAGTTTACCAGACCCGAAATCAGACCTATTAAAGTTTTGTTCTCCTGATCTCTGGTCTTTTTATCTCTGGCTCACTACTGCACCAACCTTGGGTAAAATCCTCCTGGTGGAGGCTGCATAACCTAAGTAGACCTGATGATTATGCACACACGTGAAATAGAAGCGGAGAATCAAGATATACCGCTCTCAGACACCACCATACCCATCACGTGCATGAGGGTCTTTATATTGGGACAGAATTCCCCCCGCCAACCATCCTGCAGACCTAAGGTTGATCAGGACAAGTGATCCTTTCCCCCTTGATTACAAGATATCCTTTGGAAAATGAATGGATCAATATTCCATCTCCCCCACCTCTGATTAGAAGACCCTTTTTACTTACCCCACAATGGCGACTAGATCTTTACGGAGCAAGTCTGCCCAACAAGGCTTAAGTACTCTGGAATTTTTTTTCCCAAAAGCGAGCTCTCAAATTAGCACTTGTCACTCATCTACAGACTCTCACCTTCTGATGGGCCCCGAAAGCGTGTTTCTGGACCATGGGGAAACCCTCTCAACAGATGCTAGTACACCGATTCCCCCGGACGCTACCCATATGTCATTACTGGACAGTATAGACCAGACTATTGAGTCGGTCCTCCAGCAATTAAGAACTCCCCTAATACAGAGGGATAGGAATTCCCCCCGTCCACCTGGGATTTCCGACCATTCCCCCATGTCGGATAATATGGGAATAGACATGCTTGAAGCGGGACAGGTCGTGCTGCCTCTAGAGCCTGCAGACAGTGGGGTGGAACATCCTCCAAAAAGGAAAAGGTCCAGGGAATCAAAGGGGGCAAAAAGGGCAAAAGTTGACATAGTTGAATCAACCCATGAAGATAGCACAGACATTTCGCTTTCCCCCGACCTCATCGTAGCAGGGTCTAGGTCAGATCTCGGGGGCTCTTCAGCTCCTGTGTCACTACCATTGCCGTCGGGCCCATTTATTTTTGGTGGGGCAATCTCTAACAGCGCAGATACAATAATTAATTCACTTACAGCCATTATCAAAAATCTGCTAACCCCCATCGCAGCTAGATTGGATGCCATAGAGAATCGACTTCAGTCCCTGGGAAACAACCACATTGGGAAAAGTCCTGGGTCAGTTATAAATGTTCCTATAGCCACCGGGGATCCACATGGGAATAGACCATTGTCTCCTGTATCGCCCAAGGCCCCTAATAGGGCATCGCTGAGCACAATCGGTGCGTCTGCTTCTCAGGCGCGCCCTTTGTTACCTTCAGCGCCTAGGCCCCCTGTTCCGGCTCCTAGGAGATCCAAGCCGCCTCCTGCGCCGCATCCGGGGGGGGTAGCGGGTGCCACCAATGCCCCGACTGGTGGTATCGCCCCCCCGCCCGATAGGCGCAGGGTGGTTAACTTGCCCCCAGAAGCGGTTCCTTATACGGCAATTATGGTAGGAGTTCCTGAGCTAACTGGTGGTATAAGGGAGACCCAAGATTCTCTACGTAATAAGGTTATCAGTTGGCTTAGCATCAATAGGCCGCTGCCTCCGAACCTGAAAGGCGAGGTCTTGATGGTAAGGAGGATTCCATGGATTGGCCCCACCCCAAAGAATAGGGTAGGGGACTGTATCATTCTAAGCTTCAAAAGCCCACACGTTGCAAACTACATCTGCAACTGGCTTGTAAGGCCTGACAAGTCCAATATTGAGTTAGTACCCCTTTCATATTTCTACCCTAGTGACAGCAACACGGTGACAGGGAGTAAGAAGGGGTGGACTAGAGTAGGCTTTGCTGTAGATGGCTCGCGCTATAGACCTAGGCATTATTTACCACCTGCCCAGACCAATTTTATACACCCTAATAGATTTTCCTGCTTGGATCAGGTCGATTGACCACAAGCCAGGGAAATTTATTCTGGTCCTGGGAAGACGATGGATGAGATGGTGCAAAGTCTCGTGGGTCCGGGTACAGCCCCTGTGACTGATCCCAACCGGCATGATAACGCCAAAGAGCGAATGGCTGATATGGCTGATATGGCTGATAGTTTGGGACAACTGGGACCCTCACCTAATACCAGCTCTGCCCACATTCTGCAACCTGGGGTGGCGGACTTGGTCGGGCCTTCCGCCAGCGCGGTTTGTAGCACTGGCCCCCTAGATACTAATTCACCCATGGCCTCCGTGCAACCACCTTCTGGAGGCCAAGGTAGCCTGCCACCTGACCAGGGGTTGAGAATTCTCTCCTGGAATGTGGCAGGAATTGAAAATAAGGAGGGTTTACCGGAGTGGGATCAGCTAGTAGCTGGCAGTGATATCCTCCTCTTTCAAGAAACAAGGGCGAGGGATACCCAGTCCAGGAGAGGGTTCGAAATATTTGAAATCCCCGCCAAATGGAGTGGGAGGGGGGAGGCCATCGGGTGGCTTGGCAATCTGGATTGCGAGTCACACTGGGTGCCAGGCGGAGCAGATTCATACGTTCTCGCAGGACATTCAGTGTGTTCGGCTCACATGGCCCGGCAAATCATCGTGGGCCATTGTTAACGTCTACTCGCGACCAGTAGCCTCGCTAAATGAATCACCAACCATAAACGATCTGTCCTCCTTTTTGGGCCAACTTCCGGGAGACCTCAAGGTGGTGCTTGGAGGAGACTTCAATTGCCACTTTGAACCTCTGGAGGGGTTACTGGATGGTGCCCTTACGGCCGAGGATGACTACTGGGGGGTGCCACCCTCGTCTTCTCCCCACCCCAAGGCCTGGTCCTCCCTAGCACTTCAACTCATGTCCCTTACCTTGAATTGCGCACTGAGGGCCTGTAATGGTCGTACTCCTTCCGATACCCCCTCAGTGTGCACTTTCAACAGAAGGGGCCATGAGTCGAGGCTAGATTACATCATGGTGGACATTACACTCTGGCCAAAAGTACTTGACTTTGGGGTGATAAATAGGGCAGATAGTGATCATAATGCCCTTTGTCTAAACATCCAGTGCCCTTTGCCCTCGGCGGCTGTATCCCCAGTAGATCGAGGGGAAGATGTGGGGGAATTGCTCCTCACAACAAATAGGCGCCGGGTCAAGTGGGGGAAGCTGGTGAGCTCAGAAGTGGCCATTAACAAGTTATATGAGCTGGCACTCCCAAGGTTCATGGAGGTGGACGCACTTCTGGATGAGCCAAGGATCCCAGAATATAATGAGAAACTGGGTAATATACACCAGGACCTAGTGAGGGATTTGGCTGAGGTATTCTACCCGGTGGTGCCAACTCGAAAGAAAAAGACCCATGTTCCCACTTGGTATACCTCCTCCTGTAGGGCAGCAAAATCTGAGCTTATTGCTGCAATAAAAGAGGGGTCCAATAAGGCCAAGGTATGTGACCTCAGGAAATACTATAAATCAGTGATGGTGACTGCCAGGTCCGAGTGGGACTGGAACCACTGGCAGGATCTCCATGATGCCCTAAAAGCCAGGGATTCCCGGAAATTCTGGGCCCTTGTAAACAATGGGACAGGGGAGCTCAATAAAGCAATCGAACCTAATATTGCCCCCGCGGTTTGGGAGGCCTATTTTGGGGTGTTTTATCAAGACACTGACTCCTGCCCTGACATAGTTCTGCAAGTGCCCCTCGGCTCCCAGGTTTCTGGCATGGAATTATCCTTGGGGGAAGTGGAAGTTGCCCTGGAGCATTTACCATTGGGGAAGGCGCCAGGCCTGGATAGGTTACCCGGGGATCTCTTTAGGCTTCACCCGGACATCTGGGGTCCATACCTTCTCATTCTTTTTAATGCCATCTTAGGAGGTATGGCGATCCCCGGGTCATGGCTGGGGGCAGAGATTGTACCAATCCACAAGAAGGGATCTACTCTGCTCCCCGCCAACTACAGGCCCATTAGCCTAATTGATGTGCCCCAAAAGCTTTTTGCGCGCCTCATTCTAAACCATCTCACAGACTGGGCGGAGGACAATGACATCATGAGCCCCCTTCAGGCTGGCTTCAGGAAGAACACGTCGACCATGGACCAAATTTTCCGCCTCCTTCTCCTATATTGGAAGACGGTTACGCTAGAGGGAGGACGGTTGTACATGGTCTTCGTGGACCTGAGGTCAGCCTTTGACCTCGTCCCCAGAGGCAAGCTATGGGAGGTTCTGCACAAGCTAGGAGTACCCCCCCACCTTCTTAGTATCATCATCAGGTTGCACGAGAACAACTTTGCACAAGTAAGGTGTGGGAGGGATGGAAAGCTCTCGGGCAAATTCCCGGTCCGCCGAGGCGTCAGACAGGGCTGTGTCCTGGCCCCGACCCTGTTCTGTCTGTACATCAACAGCGTCATTCAACATCTTGACGCTGTTAAAGACAATGACGCCCCGCTTCTGGCAGGCAGGAGGGTCCCGGCAATAATGTTTGCCGACGACACCCTCCTGCTTTCCAAATCCCCCATGGGGATCCAGAGGATTGTGGACGGTTTTGGCATTTTTTGTCGCCAGCATGGGTTGGAGGTGAACACGGGAAAAACTAAGTTCATGATCTTCAACCCCCCCACCAAAACCAGACCCAACCCTACACTGGGGGATACCACTCTTGAGAGGGTCTCGACCTTTATATATCTGGGGGTATCACTGCAAGAAAATTTATCATGGGACTCCCAGGTAGCGAGATCTAGGTTGAAACTCTCCCAGCTATCGGGCGCACTCTTGAAGGTGGCCAATAAGTCCACCTTTAAGCCTGTAAGCCCGGCCCTGGAAACTTACAGGTCCCAAGCGAAGGCAGCAGCCTCGTATGGCAGTGAGCTGTGGGGACACAAAGCAGGGAAGGTCATGGCAGGGGTGGAAAATTGTTTTCTGAGGCGCTTACTTGCTCTTCCGCAAGGTACCCCACTCCTCCCCTTAAGATTCGACCTGGGCCTTCCCTCTATTGCTGAGGATCTTCTGTCGAAGCCTGTGAAGTTCTGGCATCGGATTTGGACCACCGAGGAACTGCATCACTATAGACAGGATCTTATTCACGTCATGAGGTTGAATGCCAACTGCAAAATTCCCTGGCTGGCATTTATCAAGTCGGAACTGTTTAGCTTGAATTTGCCAGACTTATGGGATGACCCAGCTCAGGGCTGCCAAAGGATCTCGCGAAAAACCCTTGCCCAGCTGTATAAGAATAAATACCTTGCTGACATGGTTAATGCTCATGATAGTGGCACCTTGACGGGACGTTTTTTAGAATCCAAAAATTCTTACGCGTTCAAACCTTTTATGGATTTTATTTTTCCTCTCTTGGCGAGGAAATTGTTCCTGCAATGGAGGTTTGGTACACTCCCTACTAAAGTATTTACCTACAAATGGTCTGCAGGGGGCGACAAACTCTGTCCATGCTGTAAAGCCCACGACGAAGATGATCTGCACATAATGTTTTGTTGTCATGCTTAACGGAGCCCGAGGAGGCGCTGGATAGCACCTCTGTGTCGGAACCTGGGCTTTAGGAAGTACCCACAGGCTTACAGGGTTATGAAGACCAACACTCTGGGCCATATTGTGTTTGCGGTCTCAAAATTTTTAATGGCAGCATGGATAATAAGGAAGAAAATGTCCCCCTGACTTACATTACTTCGTATCTTGTACCTTATGCAGGCCTAGCAGGACCTTTTATTGTAAATACTGTGTTTTAAAATTATGTACTGTTTTTTATTGCATCTTTTATGGCCCTTGTGGCCGAAATAAAGAATTTTTGGAATTGGAATTGGTATATCTGTTCAGTGTTGAATATATGTGTGGTGTTCTGTCCTATATGTTGCATTGGACCGTCATATGCATTCTTATTTTATGGTAATTGCTCAAATCCAGACAGATTTCCTCAGTAGCATAAACTAGCTGGCCCCAGAATCACTCTTTCAGGCAATGGCACAATCACTATGAAAATGTCCTTCTAACTGGCATCCCCATCAGCCTGGCTCCATAAGACATGATCATATGACTCCGAACCATAAGACATGATCATATCACTTCCAATATGAGACCTGATCATATCACTCCGAACCATAAGACATGATTATATCACTATACCAATGGCATTCTGTTCCATTAAAACCCCTTCCACGCTGATGACGAGCTGGGCTCGTCATGGACTGCCCATTCATTTCAATGGAATTTACTTATAAATCCTTCAAGTGCCTTAGCATCCAAGTGGTTGCTTGTGATACCTTCCTTGCTGGATGATCAGGCTGCACCCTGATGACTCTCCTGGGTCCAGCAGACGCAAATGCAACTTTTGAGAGTTCGGTCCCCCAGGCTGCAATTTGGCAGTAGTGGCCGTCAGAAGTATTTGGATACCGCCTTGCAAGCTTCTTTAGCTTTTGTGGTCCTGTAGCTGTAACAGGTAGTCAGCCAACTGATTTTTGGATTCACTACTTCTGTGTGAGGCCCAGGTAGGACATGTCTTCGAGCAGGGCACCAGAGGCACAGTCCTCTCTTTGCTAGAAGGAGCAGGTGCTGTCCATTCTTGGTGCAACCGCTCTTTATTGGGAGCACTGCATCGGCAAATGCGATGCAGTGCGCGCAACAAAATTTGTTTTATTTATTTTTATGTTTACTTACCTGTATTTGGCCGTATTCCATAGTTTACTACCCCCCACCCTGCCCCTCCCGCCCCATGTCACCGCCCAGCAGCACTCCCACCACAGACCGCTACTGGCTATGACCCAGTTATCTGCCCCAGAACGTCACAAGTTTATACATGTTTTACAGGTGTCTGTATCAGCCTGTCAGTAGCCCATGCAACCCGGAAGGAGCTTTCTAGTTCGCTTCCTACTATTGGGTCAGTTGGAGTTTTTAACTTGTAGTTATCGCTCTGTGTGTTTCATGCACCATTCAACCTTCCACAGCATTGCAATACACTTTAGCCCATTTGTGGCCAGAAAACAACCTAATATGGAGCTTGTGTTCATGGTTCATTATCTGTAAAGAGTCTCATCTCCCCTTCTTTTTTACCTGTATTTTTTATCTTCCCTTAGTGAATGACTTTGGACTTCCCTGCATTGAAATCAGTTCCCCCTCTTAGTTGGCACTTCACATTTTGTAAACTCTTTCCATGGTGTATCAAGTACGTGAAATGTCTTGCACAGTGGTCCAATGTTGGTCCAGCTGGGGGTAAAGGGTAGCCCTCCCAGATGTTCAGGATGACCATTGTATTTGTAAATTACTCCAATTTAGAGGTAATAACAATAATGGGGTTTTATATAGTGCTGCGTGAACTTTATACCAGGCTTCTTGCTGTGAACAACAGGCGCTACTATTTATCACCCAATGGAATGGTACTCAGTGTACTGACCATGGGGAGTCAAACATGTGGCCTGCAGGTCTCAGCAGATGTTAGACGCTAGCACTCAGCCCCTGAGCCACTTTGTCAACTTACATTCCTCTCAAGTGGTGTTCCTTCACTCGGACATGGATTGCAATAGCAGTTATTATATAGCGCCCTTTTCCTCCATGGGCTAATATTGCCTTGGGGTCACTGCTTCATGGTGTACTCTTCCCTTTCCGTACCTTCTCTATAGTACTGGTGGGTACTGGGCTCATTCATCCAATCAGGCTTTTTCTTTAGTTGTATTCTTCTGTACTCATATTTGAGTGTTGAAAGAACACAACCTCACCACGAGCTCACCCTTGAAGTGAGCAACACACAACAGCGACACTACACAGCCAGGGGAGTCACACATGTTTCCTCCGGGGCCAAAAGGTGTGTACTGAGCATGCCGAGGGCCGCATTGATGCCAGGAGGGTGAGGAGGGGATTGGTGTGAGGTGAGGTGGGCAGTAAGTTATTCTGATGAACTATAGTGAAACACTTCTGCCTGTTATTTAAATTCACTTTTTGGGAATTTTGAAGTGAGTTTCTCATATTTTTTCATGATTAGTGCAAGATGTGCAGGACACCTCCTTTGCTTCTTTACTGTGTCTTTAGTGTAAATAAATGCTTGGCCGCTTCACATCTTTCGTGCTGTCAGGTGCTCTGGCAGCCCAGTTTGGTAGCTCAACAGGGGGTCGTTTATAAAGGTCCGGAGGGCCGCATGCGGCCCGCGTGCCTTACTTTGAGGACTGCTACTCTACACTCGAGTCACATGCATCCCGAGTCCGGTCACGGCCGAGGGTTTAAATAAAGCGACGCAGACTAGTCAAGGCACAGTCCACTAAGGGCGCCCTGTACCCCCGCTCCAGCAGCCACAGTTGGGGGGGGATTGAGGGTGGAGGCAGAGTTCTTTGATGGGCCTCTTCTGTCTGCATCTCCATAAACAAAGTCTCATAATTGAAGTGAAAGGGTGGGTGGATGCTTAAGTGAGTGCGAGGAGAGATGGATGGAGAGTTGGCTGGATGAATGAGTGAAAGGATGTATAAGTGAAAGGATGGATGGGTGAGAGGATGGGTGAATGGGTGGAGAGATGACTGACAAGATGGATGGCTGACTAAAAGGGCGGATGAATGGCAGAGTAAAGGGGTGCATGGATGGCTGAGTGAAAGGATGGATGGATGAGTGGAGTGATGAAAGGATGGGTGGATGGATAGTTGAGTGAAAGGATAAGTGTATGAGTGAATAGATGGATGAGTGGATGGATGGGTGAAAGGGTGGATGGATGGGTGAAAGGCTGGATGATGAGTAAAAGGGTGGATGGACGGCTGAGCGACAGAGTAAATGGATGGATGGGTGGATGTAAGCGTAGAAGGGTGAATGGATTGGTGAATGAAATGGTTGATGGATGAATGAAAGGGTGGATGGATGTGTGAAAGGTAGAAAGGAGTGAATGGATGGATGGTCAAAAGAATGGATGGGTGGTTGAAAGGATAAATGCATAGGTTCAATGGAAACGTCTGGAGATGGATGGATAGTTTTGGGCAGGGGCATTGTAAACCACCAACTCTAGCAGCTACAGTGAGGGTGGAGTTCTTGATAGGCATCTTCTGTCTGCAACTCTGCAGACAAAGGCTCATAATTAATGTGAAATGATGGGTGGGTGAGCAAAAGGGTGGATGGATAGATGTGTGAGTGAAAGGGTGGATGATGAGTGAAAGGGTGAATGAATAGATGGATGAACCAGTGAGTGAAAGAAATGGTGTAAGGATGGATGTGTGAAAGAAAGGGTGGATAAGTGAAAGGGTTAGCAGATGGATGGATTAAGTGAAAGGGATGATGGATGAGTGACTGAAAGGATGGATGGATGAGTGCAAGGGTAAATGGATGGATGGAAGTGTTGATGGATATGTGAAATGTTGGATAGCTAAGGGAAAGGATGTATAGAGAAGTGAAATGGAGGATGGATAGGTTTGGAGAGGGATGGATAGGTTTGAATATGGATGGCAGATGGATGGATGGATAGACGGACAGAATGGTGAAGGACTTAATGATGGATGAAAAAATAAATGGATTATAGAATGTAAAGGTGCTAGGGTGAAATGGTGGATATCAGTGGGTAGATGAAGGGATAAAAGGGTGAATGGATAAATGCTTGTATGGAGGAGACAACGTTTTTTGGGAGAGGGTCGCGAGGAATTGCTTCGCTTGTTAGGTGCCACAATGGCTTTGGCTCAGATTGGGGGTATTTTAATTTTCTCTCTACTCCCTTGGTCCATGCTATGCCCACTCTGGATGTGTGTGGTATTGCTGTGTCTGGCCACAGCTCAGTAGGCCATCCCCAACAACAGTAACAAAATCCCAACTCCAGATCCTGCTATGAACATCACCAGTGAAGGAAGCGAAGAGGAGAACGGAGATGTGTACAAATCTGTGGAGAGCGTATATTAACATCTTTGTGACTCCCCTGGTCTATCTGGCGGAGTCACTGGGGGCTAGGGTGATGGCCTATGCGGATGACACGCAGTTATTGTTTACCTGGAGAAGGGGCGAGGACTCGGTCAACACGGCTCAGCGCTGTCTTTCCGCGGTGTTTCGCTGGTTGGCCAATGCACAACTCAAGTGCAATGAGGAAAAGTCGGAGGTGCTCCTGTTTGGAGCCTTTCCTGCGGATTTCCGATCCAGACTGTGGCCAACTGACTTTCCACCCCCCCAATCTGACAAGGGCCTTGCAAAAAACTTGGGTGTCTGGTTCGAGGAAAATTTGAATTTTGCGACACATGTCAAAAAACTCACAGGGATCTGTTTTGGCATACTTAAAACCCTGCGCAAATTCCTCCCTCTTCTGCCGGATGAGGCTAAAGAAACTGTAGTTAGGCATTGATTCTCTCCCGGCTGGATTATTCTAACGCACTTTTAGTGGGATGCCCAGGCTATCTGATTAAAAACTACAGGTAGTTCAAAATGCGGCTGCGCGTCTTCTTCGGGGTCTCTCTTCCAGGCAGAGCGTGCGGGTCCTTCTTCGCCACCTTCATTGGCTCCCTGTTGAGGCCCGCTTGAAATTTAAAATGCTAGTGATTGTCTATCGGGCCTTGTATGGATTGGGCCCACTATATCTACAGAAGCGCTTTTCGTTCTATATTCCTTCTAGGACTTTGCGGTCTTCGGACCAACTTCTTATTCAGAACCCGCGCTTTTTACGCCAGAGGCTAGGGGGCTGCTCTTTCACTCGTAAGGCTGGTTTAGCTTGGAATGAGCTTCCTCTTGCTCTTAGGAGGATTGCGGATCCGGCAGTCTTCAAAAAGAACCTAAAAACATTATTATTTTAAGTCCATCTTCCTGTTCAGCTGGTGGGGGGGTTTAGGGTAGCAGCGCCGGGATACTCTGAGTAGCTGAGCACTTTAGAAATGTAGTATAACATAACATAACATAACATAACATAACATATTATATCTCCCAGGGATAGGAAGTTGTTGATGGTAAGAACTAGACGATGGCTGGGGGCATGAGCAAATGTTTGCTGTAAATAATGAAGGATATGAGTGAAAAAAGTACCTCGTCTTCCTCCACCCTAGTCCCTCCTCCGCTGCTGTAGCTATCACAGAGAGGTTACATGAGAGGACTCACTGTAGACTAGGGGCAAATTCAGGAAACTTTGCTGGTGGTAAAGGTCTACAAAGTTGCCTGACCTCACCAGAGGCAAGGTTTACCTGTCCAGCCACTAGTAGTGATTTTTATTGCTGCAGATGAGGTCCCATGAGCTGCAATTCCACATGCTCTGATGTAAGATATGAAGTGTGGAGGACAGGGGTGTTGTTTCACACGCAAAGGAGAGGTTGGGATGCAGGCGCTGTGGAAGGCAGTGGTAGAGTGGGGTAGGGAGGCATGGAGCAGATCCCCTTGCTATCATGTGTCACCCGATCAGAAGCAGTAATGGTCTCCTGCATTCAGCATTTATTTTTATCACATGAAAATGCAAGCAAGACGCCTTCACACTATCGCACTCCCCTTCCGTGGCCCTGTGAAGAGGAGAGAGAGGCGGCTCCTTGCTCATGGAGACTCCCTTTTGCCTCCTCTGTAGTTTTTGAGATCACCCTTTCCACTCACCCCCACCTGTCTCCCAATGACATTCTCTCTACGCCCCAATTTGCTCATCAGATGTCCAGGCCACGTACCCAAAAGTTACTATCCCTTACCTACGGACCTGATGCCCAGGCCTGGTACCCACAAGGCACTATCACTTACCTACTGAACAGATGCCCAGGTAGGGTTCCCACAGGCATTATGCCTTACCTACTGACCAGATGCCCAGGCCTGGTACCCACAAGGCACTATCCCTTACCTACTGACCAGATACCCAGACCAGGTACCCACAATGCAGCAACGCTCTGGCCCGTGAAATACTAGCAGGTTGTAGAACCTCACTCCATCCCCAGGTTTCTTTCTTGCCCCATCCTTTCCTCTTCCCCGGTCTCGCTTGTCCCTCATCCAGCATTCTGAACCGACCTAGGGAGGCGCGACGCGCTATGCACATTGACCCTCATAACATAAGACCCTGTGCTTATGATGTATGATAGCATTGTTGATCTATTCTACACAGGTGCCATCCAAACGCCTGCAAACACCTGTCAACATGTGTTAATGATGATGTATACATTTGTAACATAAAATGTAAAATCCCAAAGAACAATTAAAAAAAAAAAAAACATAAGACCCTGTGCTATGAAAGAGCCACTGAGAGAGACATCTCATAGACAAAGACACGGAGACACGGAGACGGGGGGTGGGGGGGGGAGGAGGGCGGGTCGAGATCTTCATGGGATGTGATGTTTAGTTAGGGGAACACATGCAGTAATTTGTAAGGGATCACCGTGTGGCGTCTTCTTGGAACCCCCCAGGAGCCCGCAGTGATTGTGTTACACTGAAACAAAGGTTGTTCAGTGTCAGCTGTCGCCCGGGGACACACACACCCGAGAGATTAAGTCACACGTGGTGTGTCTTTCAAGCCTCGCTTCCGCTCCCCTCCCTCTCCAGGCAGGGTGTCCAGTGTCAAGCTGTTGATTTAAAGTTACAGTGGAATTCGTGTTATGTCTCCAGTGTTTTCAGTGACAGGACAAGGCAGCAGTGGGGGTGCTGGTGGGAGGGGTTCTGCATCCCCCCACAGATGAAAAGAGAGGTTTCTGCAAGAGAGCAAGCCATAATAATGATCTTTAAACCATGTTGTGTTGCACCCTTTGTTCTGTGTTTATAGTCTGTCAAAATGTAGGTGTAATGAGGTCAGGGAGAAATAAACTTTTAGGAAATACGATTTTTTTTTTCTTTTTCTTTTATGCAGCATGGCTACAAACCAATATGTTTGTGATATGTTTGTTTTCTTGTATACCAGCACTTTGTCTTGAGCGCAACTGTTTTCCCCTTTTTAAATTCTTGCTATATGTAATAAATACATTTTTTTGATATTGAAAACGTTTTGAGTTTATGAATTGATTGGCTTCTTCACTTGCTTCTTTCTGTTTATTCATCATTGTTTTTATTTCTAATTGGATGTGTGGAGTTGCATAGTTTATGTGACCCAGTGGCGGCTGGTGACATTTGAAAGTGGTGAGGCGTAAAGTGCTAATCATACTACACCGTAGCGAGCGAGCGCGAACCCCTTAAGGAGGGTTCGGGGGGAATTCCCCCCGAGAAAATTTTGAAAAAATAGTGGTAAAATGGTGCATTTTCAAGCATATTTGAGAAAGCAGGAAGGTTAATAAAGCAATTGTGAAAGTGCAGGTATTACATTATTAAAGAGCTGTCATATAACATAGGCGTGAGTCAGCCAAGCTTTAGCTCGTTCGGATTGGCTGATGAGTGGATCCCTCTTTATGGGTATTCTTGCAAGCATGTATCAGCCAGCTTTAGCTCATTGGGATTGGCTGATGAGCGGATCCCTCCTTATTGGTATTCATGCAAGCGTGAGTAAGCAATGCTTTGCTCATACTATAGGGATTGGCTGAAGGTGTTTAGACATTACAAAATACAAAAAAGAGCGGTGATTGGTGACTCTTTTTCGCCAACAAACCCTTTTTTTGTGTACTTTAAGTTCGAGTAAAGCGCCTGACGCCGGGCGCATGCTCATGGGATCAGTGTCTCCCGTTTTCCCTTATGCGCGCGAGCTCAGAGGCAATTACTATTTCTAATAGAGGGAGCATTCCAGCACTAAACAACATGATAGTTTAAACAGCACTAAACAACATGATAGTTTTATCAGTGTTGTATCATATGAACCCCTTTTATAAAATAACGAACTATCTATATCGGGATGGTCCTAATCAGTGCGCATGCGCGACATAGCAGCGTTTGCTTCCGCGCTTGCTCCGTGAATTCGGCGCAGTGAACGCCCCCTTTTACCTCGGTGTCTACACTACCGGCGGGTACTTAAGCCTGAAAGGTGGGTCCACATTCACCTCCACTGCCGCTCGGCCAACGACCAGGGGCACCGACGGATAGGTGAGTGGCTTTGTAGACTTAGCCCTTTTTAGCAGTCTCGTTAGTTTTGGCAATATCAGTCAGAATGTTGCTGACTATACACCATTAGAGTTGGTTTGGATGGGTCCTTAGTCTTGATACGTTTTTTTACAAGGAGGGACCCTCCTCTTTAGTATTCTCTGACAGACAAGGAGTCCTCTTACCAATGTCTTTCCTCTGATTTGGGTTGTCCAGTATTTTAGAGTCTATACAATTAAAGATATTCTTTACATTAGACTATCTAGAGGCTCTCTGTACTCTTTAACACCCAGACTTTGTCATGTGTGATTAGATATTTAACATGCTATGTGTCATAGGGGATGGTGAGTGTGGTTGTTGCCTTGACAGACGGGCTCCTCCATACGTTCTTTGGGTTATGTGTGTAGAGCAATTGGCCTAGGCATGGTAGAGTTTCTCACTGTTCCTTTTTTCTACACCGCAGAGCGGGGCCTCATACTCCCGAGCGGTTGCCGGGTGAGGTGGGGCCTTCACCCACACAAGGCTGGGTGAGTATCACTGGGAGGAAATGCCTCTAAGTGATTAAGCTATTATGCTTTCCTATATGCAGAATGTCAATTATTCATGCAGGTGTGTTCTCGTACAGTCTCTCTGGACGCTAATAGTGATGTATGCGTGAACTAGTGTTGTTGTACAATTATCTTTGTCTCTTGTTAGGAAGAAGACGAGCTTCTTTCCCGCCAGTGGACGTTCAAGCACTGAGGTTTCTGGTAGATATGTATCTTTGAATCTATCTATTAGTAATACCCCCCCTTTTTCACTTAATATACCATCTCGTAATTATAGTTGCAGTAGCTAGTTTATACTCAAGGTCCTGAAGAAAGCTGGGGTAATCCCCCGCAAGCTGAAACATGTTGACCAATCTGCACAGCGCCATGAGGTAGTCTTACTACCTGGCGTGTTTTTAAACCTTGACACATAGATCTCTGTATACACGCTCTGTCAGTATCTGTGTAGCCAATCTTAATTTATCACAATCACTTAAGCACTGCACATTATTTTGTCCACTCCATGGTAATAGATCATGGCTGGATTTCTGACATCCATTCCCACACTGGCACTGATTGGCTTGATGTGGCTTGGTTTGATCAGCAATTCCCACGTGACGTTAACTCCACCGTAAGGGTGGTCTGATGGGTCTTGAACCAGCCATGGGGTTACCAATAATTTCCAGCAGCTCAGGTTCGCGTATGGATTCTGTTGCTTCAGGGTTACTGGTCTAGTTACACACCATCTCCTGGACCTGTTCCGCTCTTTTTTGTATTTTGTATTGATAATAGGGGTGTGGGCGGACAGGTCATTAAATATATTCCCCTTGACTCTCCATAATGTTTGTTGTTTAGTGTTAAGAGCAACTTTTTAGTTGCGGGTCTATGTAATTTGGTTGCGAACAAATTTTATTTGCACCTTATAGCTCACCCAAATTAATTGTGTGTGTGGCCCCAGTCTGCCCAGTCACAGCCGCTATCCCTCCTTTAAGACACTTCAATAATGTCCACAGTACCTTGCATATGTGCATCATCTTCGATATCTATTGTTTATAAACATATAACTCTTCATGAGTTTAAGGTCACTCCATCATTGAATGACTCTCGTTTGGTCCACACGCTCATTAAAGCTAAAAATGACCCTATTCTGGGATAATCTCTCCAGTAGGGTTTAGAAATTATCTACAGAATGTGCGTGTGTGAAATAAACATACTTCTTTTGGACATAATATAGATATTGCCACGACGAGATTGAACAGCATCTTTCAATTTTTTATGCTATAACAAGACCACTGGTCTTTAGGTGATTGGTGACTCTTTTTCGCCAACAAACCCTTTTTTTGTGTACTTTAAGTTCGAGTAAAGCGCCTGACGCCGGGCGCATGCTCATGGGATCAGTGTCTCCCGTTTTCCCTTATGCGCGCGAGCTCAGAGGCAATTACTATTTCTAATAGAGGGAGCATTCCAGCACTAAACAACATGATAGTTTAAACAGCACTAAACAACATGATAGTTTTATCAGTGTTGTATCATATGAACCCCTTTTATAAAATAACGAACTATCTATATCGGGATGGTCCTAATCAGTGCGCATGCGCGACATAGCAGCGTTTGCTTCCGCGCTTGCTCCGTGAATTCGGCGCAGTGAACGCCCCCTTTTACCTCGGTGTCTACACTACCGGCGGGTACTTAAGCCTGAAAGGTGGGTCCACATTCACCTCCACTGCCGCTCGGCCAACGACCAGGGGCACCGACGGATAGGTGAGTGGCTTTGTAGACTTAGCCCTTTTTAGCAGTCTCGTTAGTTTTGGCAATATCAGTCAGAATGTTGCTGACTATACACCATTAGAGTTGGTTTGGATGGGTCCTTAGTCTTGATACGTTTTTTTACAAGGAGGGACCCTCCTCTTTAGTATTCTCTGACAGACAAGGAGTCCTCTTACCAATGTCTTTCCTCTGATTTGGGTTGTCCAGTATTTTAGAGTCTATACAATTAAAGATATTCTTTACATTAGACTATCTAGAGGCACTCTGTACTCTTTAACACCCAGACTTTGTCATGTGTGATTAGATATTTAACATGCTATGTGTCATAGGGGATGGTGAGTGTGGTTGTTGCCTTGACAGACGGGCTCCTCCATACGTTCTTTGGGTTATGTGTGTAGAGCAATTGGCTTAGGCATGGTAGAGTTTCTCACTGTTCCTTTTTTCTACACCGCAGAGCGGGGCCTCATACTCCCGAGCGGTTGCCGGGTGAGGTGGGGCCTTCACCCACACAAGGCTGGGTGAGTATCACTGGGAGGAAATGCCTCTAAGTGATTAAGCTATTATGCTTTCCTATATGCAGAATGTCAATTATTCATGCAGGTGTGTTCTCGTACAGTCTCTCTGGACACTAATAGTGATGTATGCGTGAACTAGTGTTGTTGTACAATTATCTTTGTCTCTTGTTAGGAAGAAGACGAGCTTCTTTCCCGCCAGTGGACGTTCAAGCACTGAGGTTTCTGGTAGATATGTATCTTTGAATCTATCTATTAGTAATACCCCCCCTTTTTCACTTAATATACCATCTCGTAATTATAGTTGCAGTAGCTAGTTTATACTCAAGGTCCTGAAGAAAGCTGGGGTAATCCCCCGCAAGCTGAAACATGTCGACCAATCTGCACAGCGCCATGAGGTAGTCTTACTACCTGGCGTGTTTTTAAACCTTGACACATAGATCTCTGTATACACGCTCTGTCAGTATCTGTGTAGCCAATCTTAATTTATCACAATCACTTAAGCACTGCACATTATTTTGTCCACTCCATGGTAATAGATCATGGCTGGATTTCTGACATTCATTCCCACACTGGCACTGATTGGCTTGATGTGGCTTGGTTTGATCAGCAATTCCCACGTGACGTTAACTCCACCGTAAGGGTGGTCTGATGGGTCTTGAACCAGCCATGGGGTTACCAATAATTTCCAGCAGCTCAGGTTCGCGTATGGATTCTGTTGCTTCAGGGTTACTGGTCTAGTTACACACCATCTCCTGGACCTGTTCCGCTCTTTTTTGTATTTTGTATTGATAATAGGGGTGTGGGCGGACAGGTCATTAAATATTTTCCCCTTGACCCTCCATAATGTTTGTTGTTTGGTGTTTAGACATTGCCAGTATTGCATGACGTCTCACTCATACCTATCTCTAAGGTTACTAAATGGACCTCTACAGTGCACAGGAGGGTGTAAAGAATAAAGAGCATAACAACATAACGTTAAGTACATCTCAATCAGGGCACCCAAACTTCCTATGATCCCTCTTTCAAAGCGCAGCCTGATGCAATTATATCTGCGGATTTATACCCCGGCATGTTGATTACATTAAACGTAGGCCCGCCAGTAAATATTCATAATCGGCGTGGCTCGAGAAAGACTATTGCCGGAAAAGACAGTGTGTACCGCGTTTATTAACACGGAAAAGACTACTTAGGGCAGAAGTCTTCAAACTTTTTGATGCCGAGACCCCCTTGTAAAACCTTTTTAGGCGTAAGGACCCCCTTCCGACAAAAGTTTCTAGAAACTGGTACTCCTTATCATCAACTTTTGACAACCATAAATGCGCATGTTAGACCTCATCACATCCAACCATCATTCATCCACCCACACTTTCACACATCCATCCATCCACCCTTTCATCCTTCCAACCATACATCCATCCATCCTTCATCCATCCACCCTTCCATCCATACATCCGCCCTTTACCCATCCACCCTTCCATCCATCCACCCATCTTTCATCCATCCACCTTTTCAGACATCCATCCATCATTCATCCATGCAACCTTTTATCCATTCATACATCCATCCACCCTTTCATCCTCCCATCCATACATCCATCCACGCTTTCATCCTCCCATCCACACATCCATCCTTCATCCATCCACCCTTTCATCCTCCCATCCATACATCCATCCTTCATCCATCCACCCTTTCATCCATACATCCACCCACCCTTTCATCCATCCATCCACCCACCATTCACCCCCCACCTTTTCACACATCCATCCATGCATCATTCATCCATGCAACCTTTTATCCATCTATACATCCATCCATCCATCCTTCATCCGTCCACCCTTTCATCCTTCCATCCATACATCTATCCTTCACCAATCTATCCTTCATCCATCCACCCTTTCATCCTTCCATCCATACATCCATCATTCATCCATCCACCCATCTTTTTACACATCCATCCATCCATCATTCATCCATGCAACCTTTCATCCATCCATCCATCCTTCATCCATCTACCCTTTCATCCATCCATCCACCCTTTCATCCATCCATCCACCCTTTCATCCATCTACCCTTTCGTCCATCCACCCACCCTTTCATCCATCCACTCACCCTTTCATCCATCCACTCATCATTCATCCACCCACCTTTTCACACATCCACTTCAGCCTTACATCCATCCATCCACCCATCATTCATCCACCCACCTTTTCACACATCCACTTCAGCCTAACATCCATCCATCCACCCATCATTCATCCACCCACCTTTTCACACATCCATCCATGCATCATTCATCCATGCAACCTTTTATCCATCTATACATCCATCCATCCATCCTTCATCCGTCCACCCTTTCATCCTTCCATCCATACATCTATCCTTCACCAATCTATCCTTCATCCATCCACCCTTTCATCCTTCCATCCATACATCCATCATTCATCCATCCACCCATCTTTTTACACATCCATCCATCCATCATTCATCCATGCAACCTTTCATCCATCCATCCATCCTTCATCCATCTACCCTTTCATCCATCCATCCACCCTTTCATCCATCCATCCACCCTTTCATCCATCTACCCTTTCGTCCATCCACCCACCCTTTCATCCATCCACTCACCCTTTCACCCATTCACTCATCATTCATCCACCCACCTTTTCACACATCCACTTCAGCCTTACATCCATCCATCCACCCATCATTCATCCACCCACCTTTTCACACATCCACTTCAGCCTAACATCCATCCATCCACCCATCATTCATCCACCCACCTTTTCTGTGCCTCTCTCATGTCATGGGGGGGGAGGGGGATCAGTATCTCTCTGCTCTTCTTCCTTCTTCATTCCATCTCTGTGCCTCCCTGCTGGGGGAGGGGACATATCACGGGACCCACAGCTCCAGGCGCGCAACATCCGTTGAACTCAAAGGGCTACACTACAGCCTGCTCCCCCAGCCTATCCCCCCGCCCCCCGCTCCCTCCCCCCAGCTCGTGTATGTGAGCCCGACTGAAACAGCTTAAGGGACACACACACACAGCCACACCTGAGTGCTTGACAGGTCTTTAAAAGACCTTTTACTTGTTAATGAGGTATTGATATTTTGCACACCTCGGTGTGAATTAGGCCTTTGCCGTGAGCACCCTCGATCAGCCCAATGCCAGGAACTGCACTCTGCAGAATCTGCGACCCCCTTCCCAGGACTCCACGACCCCCCTGGGGGTCGCGCCCCACAGATTGAAGACCTCTGACTTAGGGCGAAGCATCGGGGGACCGGTTCCCCAGGAGCCATTGTACAAACACCTTACACTGGTCCGAAAAAAGAAATAATTGAGCCACCATTTTTAGAGCAAAAAATATTTGTACCAGTGTAAATGTGACACAAACTGATTTGACACTGTTTGTGCTGTGTTTGTAGTTAAAGAAGTGGGGGAAATTAACGTACTCTCCTTTTCAAATGTGAATGCGGCGACTATGTTTAAGTCAAAATCATTTGTTCCATTTTTTTTACTTTTTAAGCAGCCGACACAGTGTAAAATCAGTTGTTCTGTAATTAGTGTTTATTCATTGACTTAAAGGTCTTTGAATGTTTAAATATCGTTACACATTATAGTGCACTGTTCACGACTTTCACCAGGTTACATACAGAATGCTCACGCTTCACACAGGCCGCGTCTTTCACTCAATATGTCATACACGGTGGTTTTCCCTTTAACCCTGCTTACTCGAACCGCGCTGACCACTGACAGTTATCTCCATGTCTTTAAACTACTATACTATATTTCAGAACACCTCAGCGCTTCTACTGGCCAACTTGTTAACACACCGGCAACTTTAAGCATACTGCCAAAGTCACATGCACCATTGCAAAGAAGACACAGAATCCATTACAAGCCTGGAGCAATATCACGTAGCATGAACTGTATGAACAGGCATGTCACCCACCACGTTGCATGAATTGCCAGCTTTAGCGAGGCATGTCACATGCAACGCTGCATGAACTGCTTTCTTTAACCACGTGTTACACAGCACATTACATGCACTGACAGCTTATAAAATGGGATCCCAGCTACGGTACATAAACTGCCTGCTTTACAAGGCAAGTCACCTGCTACGCTGTATGGACTGCTATATCACCATGTGTCACACATCATAATACACGCACTGACTGCTTATAAAGTGTGACACCAGCTACGGCGCATGAACTGCCTGCTTTAAACGGCATGTCACCCATCACGTTACATGAACTGCCAGCTTTTACCATGCCAGTCACTCGCCTGGTTGCATGGACTGCCAGCTTTTGTCGGGCCCTTTATCCAATGCTGCATACACTGCCTGCTTTACCAGGGCTTTCACACGTCATGTTGCACGAATTGCCACCATGAACCATTCATTGCATACTTGCCCCGCCACCATGTGTCTTCTTCCCTTAAACCCACGACGTTACGTGCACTGGCAGTTATTACCATACATGTTCATCTGGATCACTGAAAGAATATCGACTACCACAATATCGAGTACCCAAAATATCGAGGTGAAAATATCTACTACAAAAATATCGAGTTTGTATGTACAAACAGGTAAGTACAAAAATATCGACTACAAAATATCGTTTACAAAAATATCGTTGTAAAAAATATCGACTTTACTAAAAACAATGTTTAATTACATTAATATAAAAAATTAATTACTAAAATATAATTAACAATACTTAAAATAACTTTTAATAATTAAATATTTAATGAAAGTAAAAAAATAAATATATTTTTAATCATATTTCTTAAAACATATATATATAGTAACAACATTTAATTAAATAATAGGCAATATTGTATATGTACCCCAAAAACCCAAAACTGACCCTGAACCCTAAAAATACCCCTTTACCCAAAAACTAAAAACTGACCCTGAACCCTAAAAATAACCCTTTACCCAAAAACTGAAAACTGACCCTGAACCCTAAAAATACCCCTTTACCCAAAAACTGAAAACTGACCCTGAACCCTAAAAATACCCCTTGACCCAAAAACTGAAAACTGACCCTGAACCCTAAAAATACCCCTTTACCCAAAAACTGAAAACTGACCCTGAACCCTAAAAATACCCCTTTACCCAAAAACTGAAAACTGACCCTGAACCCTAAAAATACCCCTTTACCCAAAAACTAAAAACTGACCCTGAACCCTAAAAATACCCCTTTACCCAAAAACTGAAAACTGACCCTGAACCCTAAAAATACCCCTTTACCCAAAAACTGAAAACTGACCCTGAACCCTAAAAATACCCCTTTACCCAAAAACTAAAAACTGACCCTGAACCCTAAAAATACCCCTTTACCCAAAAACTGAAAACTGACCCTGAACCCTAAAAATACCCCTTTACCCAAAAACTGAAAACTGACCCTGAACCCTAAAAATACCCCTTTACCCAAAAACTAAAAACTGACCCTGAACCCTAAAAATACCCCTTTCATTTAACATAATTAGCAATTAATCAATTAAATAAAATTAATTACCAATTACATTTTAATTAATTAACAAACATTTTTTAATTAACAATTAATTAAATATTACTACCAATTATTAAATTAACATATTTAATTAATTATAATTAAATTACTTCCCACCCTATTCCCCTATAAACCCACAACCCGCTAGAGAAAATACATTATTTTAATTGACATAATTAGCAATTAATCAATTAAATAAAATTAATTACCAATTAAATTTTAAATAATTAACATATATTATTTAATTACCAATTAATTAATTATTACTACCAATTAATAAATTTACATATTTAATTAATTATAATTAAATTACTTCCCACCCTATTCCCCTATAAACCCACAACCCGCTAGAGAAAATAAATTATTTTAATTGACATAATTAGCAATTAATCAATTAAATAAAATTAATTACCAATTAAATTTTAAATAATTAACATATATTATTTAATTACCAATTAATTAATTATTACTACCAATTAATAAATTTACATATTTAATTAATTATAATTAAATTACTTCCCACCCTATTCCCCTATAAACCCACAACCCGCTAGAGAAAATAAATTATTTTAATTGACATAATTAGCAATTAATCAATTAAATAAAATTAATTACCAATTAAATTTTAAATAATTAACATATATTATTTAATTACCAATTAATTAATTATTACTACCAATTAATAAATTTACATATTTAATTAATTATAATTAAATTACTTCCCACCCTATTCCCCTATAAACCCACAACCCGCTACAGAATTAAATTACACAATAATTAAAAAAATAATTAATAAAAAAAAATAATAAAATAAATTGACACTTTTCACACATATTATAACATAAACACACTATAAATAATTAAATATTATTTAAAAAACTATATTTTTTACTATCTAGATTATATACTTGGATATTTTCACTGTCTATATTATTTACAGTCGATATTACTTCACTTACCTTAAAAATGATATTTTGGCTGTCGATATTCTGTCTAGTCGATATTTTCTCCAAACGATATTTAAAACTCGATATTCTGTCCAGACGATATTTTGGAGTCGATATTATGTCTGTGCACCGTTCATCTATATGCTACATGAAATACCAGCTTCCGCCTTTTACCCACATTGTTACATATGCAACACCCCGGCAGTTTTACCTTGCCTCTAAACTCAATATGTTGCGATTTCACACCAAATCTAAGCCCACTGCACTGCCTGAGCCGACACTAGAATCCTTTCACGAACCGACGAACCGTACCTAGTACACATTATGCTACTTCCTATAATTCTTCTGTTTTAGAACCTCCCACAAATATCCGGTCGAACCTTCATATCCTCATAGATGCAGCTACAGGCGCGTTTGTTTGCATAAGTGACTGTCACCCTCTGATTGTAGTTGCAGTTTGCCTTGAACTGCACACATTTCATTGGGACCACAGTGAGATGCCTGCTGCAGTGAGAGACCCGGATCATGCTATGTGCTCTGAAGAGAGTCATGCATTGTCAGAGTACAGTAAAGGCGGACTACATCAGACATGGCTATGCTGGAGGAGACGGGGAACGGTGAACTGCAGTGATTTTACTTGTGGCTTCTTCTGCTGCAGCTCTTAAAACGTTTACTGCGGAGTTACTGAGGGAGTAGATACTCTTCTGAAGGAAGTTGCTCAAATTACAAAAGATTTTTATGGCACGTTTCATAGATATGGTTGGATTTTAAATCATTTAACATTTGGAACAAGATATAATTGTAATGCTGCAAGCCACTACTTTACCCTCTTGAAACCTGCAAAGTCTGCGTTTCTCACTTAGAAAGTGCAATATAAAAATGTGTGTTCACTCAGCTTGAATTACATTTCAGACAGACACTGTGCATTGCATTTGCAAAGACCCTGTTTGGGCTACCTCAAGATGGCATATATATGGGGTGCGGAGACGCACGTACATCAACACATGAATTTCATACCGGAGCACACCAATATCCGACGGTGGGGACTGGAGTGTATTCCTAACAGAAGCTACCATCAACCTCCAGCACGGCACCACTCAGCTGAAATCAACACGCGCAGAAGCAGGTCCGTTTAGCAAATTAGCCAAAAGGTTTGATTGTCATTTAAATACAGCTCACAGGCACAGAGGACTTCAAGCTCACCTTAGTGACATCACCCACATTGCTCCACGACTCTTTGCAACATTGGTCTGATCTAAGGAGAACCCCTCGAAGCTGCTGAGTTGTGAAACCGGAGCACATGAGTACTGCGTTCGCCGTCTCACGTGGTGATAGCAGGGACGGCCTTTCATGCTTCCCGACAGTGATTCATTCACTTTCATGATCTGAGCTTCAGGAAGTACAAGGCCTCACGATTCATGCCAGCAGCCAGATGTATGAGCAATGCTCCTTGAATCGGATGATGGGCGCCAAGCGTGGCGGTAACTCAGCCAATCCTGGCGCAGCATAACATCGCCACTGCGCCAGGATTGGTCCAAGAGCAGGGCTAATATTGCCCATAATGAGACCCGGCTCCCCCGGGTCTCTGCCTGTGTTCTTGCTAGAGGGGGAGGAGGAGGGAAGGGGCTACTGCGTGTGTGCGCATGCGTGGGCAAGTCAAAAAAATGACTTGTCCTAAATGCGCACACATGCTGCCCTCCCTGCCACGCTGCCATCTGCCAGCCTGCATTGCCACTCACTGCCACAGGCCCGCCCCCCACCCTTCCGCGATCGCGATGAGGTCACTCCAGTTAGTGACTCACTCAGGACCGAAAAATAAATCATCATGACTGTCGGCGCTGGCTGCGCTGTGCTCGTAATTTTTATTTTTGGTATGCGCTGCGCAGTGTCAGTGACGGTCGTCCATGGCTAGTGGGGCAACGCCCCAACGCCCCCAATGGACGAACCGCCACTGATGTGACCTCTCTCCTGAACCTCTTGTTAGGTGCATCGACTGTTAGTCCCTGGTTCAGGGTTGTTGGACACCCCCTCTGGTTTCTAATGACCCACTAAATGCAGACATGGAGGGCTCAGGAGTCCACACAGGAGTAGCAGAGGACCACCACATAGGAATGGTCACTAAGCAACCAGCAACAGTGAAGAGTGAAGCCAGCTTGGCAGGAAGGAACGCATAGGCATCATATCACCAGCTCCAATTGGCTCTGTGGAGTGACAGAGGAGACACTGTCATGTGAGGATCCATAATATCAACCACTGGGAGACCACCTAGTTGTGGCTAGAGCCACCCACAAGAACAACAATTAGACAGCCAGCCGGAGTGTGTGCTCTGATGGGTCACTATGGGGTAACAGATGGGCAACCATGATGCCATCTGTCATAGTGTAAATTATATTACTGCCAAAAATGGTAGTATACGCTGCGCACTGTGCATGAGTAGTCCTCACGGACTCTATTGGTCCACTTAACGCGTAAACAAACAAATCATGTGCATACTCTGTTTTTCAAAGAAATCATGTTTTAAATCATAACATAAATTACTGTTTAAATCATAGATCAATGTTCTCTTGACAGTATACTTGCCGGTACTAGGATCTTGTGAGAGAGAGACGACAGCGTGTTTGGAGCACTGTTTGGCTTATACGAACTTGGACATTTGGATAACGGAACATCACCATTTACATTTAAGCAGTAGGAGGAAAGAGGTGACCGACTATATATTCCCCGAGGATTATCATAATAATTCATAGCATTGATACAACAGGCTATTATTGGACAGTGACTGACGTCATACACATCCAGCTGACAGAGCGTGGTTCGCATCAGATTGCCCCTGAAGAAGGGACACTACTGTCCCGAAATGCAGCGGGCATTTCAAAGAGCGTTACTGTCAAGAGAACATTGATCTATGTATAGATTGTTACATTCATTGGATTATCACATGGATTCATGATTTAATGGACCCTCAGTTGATGTTCTTTTATGTGATTGTGATTCAAATGCTTATGATAAACTATTTGTATACAATGAACTGTATGAATTAAACAGTAATTTATGTTATGATTTAAAACATGATTTCTTTGAAAAACAGAGTATGCACATGATTTGTTTGTTAAGTGGACCAATAGAATCCGTGAGGACTACTCATGCACAGTGCGCAGTGTATACTACCATTTTTGGCAGTAATATAATTTGTCTGAGTTACACTTGGCTGACAGCAAGTGTTACGCTGTGGCACCATTGTGTTTACATTGTTTATTAATTCATGTTTAAAACTGATTAGATTGAACATTTAAAAGGAGTGCGCTTCCAACCCCCTTAAATCAATCTGTCATAGTGGGCCAGAGGAGTGCAACCAGCTATGTTGAGAAATGGCCCATAACGATAGGCATATGGGTAGGTAAGTACCAGGTATAAACATACAACCGGTGGCGGCTCGCAGAGGTAACCATGTGGGGTGGGGGGTGGGTCTGAGGAGGGGGTAAGTGAGGTCCGACATACGACGGCAAAGGTAAATAAATAAATATCTGCCATTGTATGTCGGACTCCACTATCCCCCCACACAGCCCCGCCCCTCCCCCCACCACCCCACAGCGTTACCTCTGCGAGCCGCCACTCCATACAGCAAGAGCAAAACACCACCAGCTCTGGCACAAGTGCAGCTTTGCCCTGCTACAAAAGCATATCTGTCACATAAGCAGATTAGACACAGTCCAGGCACGTGAACAGCCCAAAAACAGCCCATGCACAAGACAAGCTCTGGGAACTTGATTTATTGATTTACATAAGCTTTCTGAAGCATGGACCAGCTCTCATGGGCGTCAGAGGTCTACGAACAGGCTTGAAAAACAATACCTTAGACAGCCTCCATTTAAAATGTCAAATAGGGAAACAATGATACATGACATCAGGGACTGGAAATATTACATCCACACAACCGTGTTGTGAGGGAATTCGTTTGCACAGGGGGTTGCTAGAAACATAAAACAAATCAAGTCAACAGGATGGTGGACCATACATCCAGCACTGTCTGATGCAGTTGGTGAGGAACCAGACCTTGGTACAATGGTGGTCTTATGTTTTTTACAGCATAGTACACTCTTCCATAGGAAATGTTGAGTATGTTCTACTCCGGGAGAGTAGTATGTTGAGGGAGGCAGAGTTTTAGGTAGCTATGGAGGAAGCTTAAGGGTTTGTTGTTTCAATATTTGGGGGGATCCTGGGCTAGTGCTCTTTTGCTTCTGAACAGCACGTCAAAAGGGCTGTTATGGCTAATAATGACTGTTGTTTCTCTTTTGACTTAAAGTCTTCTGCACAGTTGGCACTGGGGAGAGAATGCCAGGTAGACTTACCCTGATATGCCCATTCCTAACTTCAGCAATCTGTTTAAGCATTTACTTCCTAATTGCCTTTCCTGACCTCTCCAAATCCTTTCTGCCACTCACTTCCCTGTTGAATAACCAGTCCTTCGTGCTACCTCATCCACTCACCTTCATCCTCCCACTCTGATGCCCTTGCTGTAGGAAATCAGCCTTCTCTGTTTGGTGACCCTGGATTTTCCACCTTTTGCTGGAACCTATATTTTTGCTAGCTTTAGAACTCTGTACACTTTAACCCTTCTAGTCAGTGGTAAAGTGCTTGTGCTACCCCTTAAAATGTGGTCGAATTTGCATACTCCTAATTGGTATATTTAACTTGCCTATAAGTCCCTGGTACATTGTACAAAATGTACCCCAGGGTCTGGGAGTTAAATGCCACTACTAGATTGCAGAACTATTGTGCCTTCCAGTATATTAGCAGTGCAAACATGGTTTCAGGCGTGCCACTGTCGCCTGGCTGCAAATGTGCAAAACATTTATTGTGACCTGCCAGAATAAACCCGTTTTGACAGTTAAAACCTCCCTTTGAAATATTCATAAGTCACCTCTATGTAGGCCATAAAGCCTAGTAAGCAAGGTGCATGGTATTTGAAAGTAGGACATGTTAACATAAAACTTCTACATGTACTTAAGGTGACTAGAACCCAAAAGCAATTTTTACAGTGCCAGGTCTGTCTGTCCTATGTAGATAACCAAAGCACAGATTAAAAAACTAATACTGTATGTCAGGAATGGGATCAGCTAGAAAAATAATGAAACAGTTATTTTTCATAGCATTAAAAAATCCAAATCAACGGTGAAGTACATTTTTTAATAAATAGTAAGGAAAAGTAACTTTTATAAAGTTATCTTTTCCCTGCATAGAATTCCTGGGGCCAGATGTACAACGTGTTTTTGTATTCGCAAACGGGTTTGTGAACCCGTTTGCACATGCATAATCATTGTTGGCCATGTACAATTACTAAATGGCGAATTGCAATTTATTTGCGACTCTCTATTTAGGAATTCCGAGCCGCAAATAGGAAAGGGCGCTCCCTTCCTAATTGCGTCCGCAATGCTATGTGTGAATGTTTTTTGACCGCAATTGCGGTCACTAAACAGTTGCAAATTACCACCTTTTTCAAGAGGGTGGTAATGCAGTCGCAATTTGGTTGGGGTCCCCAGGGGACCCCTTCCACTTCGTGACTGTCTCTAAAAATATTTTTTAAGGGCAGGCAGAGATCCTAGGGACCACTGCCTGCCCTTAAAAAATAAAAATAAAACGTTTCATTTTTTTTTTTTTAATGCATCCCGATTTACTTTAAGGAAAATGGGCTGCACTTAAAAAGAAAGCTGCTTTATTAATAAGCAGTGCCAGACATGGTGGTCTGCTGACCCCATCAGACCACCATCCCAGGGAGGGCTGGCATTCCCAATGGGCTTGCAAATTATGAGAGGCTCATTAATATTCATGAGCCTCACAATTTGCTACCCCATTGGCAATTGCAAAACAGTGTAATAGCACTGTTGTACATTTCATTTAGCGCCTCACAATTTGCAACTCGCAATGAGTCGCAAATTGCGAGGCGCTAAATGAAAGGGTTGTACATCTGGCTCCTGGAGGCTAATTTACATTGGCTCTCCAGTTTCTTTCACCCAGTGAATAGCCTTGAGTAGGTGTAAAACAGCAATGGATTGCCTCCCAGAAGTAAACAATAGACTGAATTGAAAGGGCAAAGATGACTCAACTGAACTCCACAGAATATGCAGGGTGTAGGCATCCTTGAGTGTCACATCTGGCTTGACAGGTCTGTTGGGCTCACACAACACCTGGGGCACACTTGAAAAGAAGAGAGAACAGGATGCCAAGACAAATCTTGTGTACCCACTCTCTGGTTGCTGACTGACCCTGATTTTTGTCTTACCAGACTTGTGTCTCTGTGTTTGATGTGGGTACCGTACCTGCTCCAAAGTGTATTTTAGGTTTAGATGTGGGAGGACACTAGCAGTACCATATTACACTGCCCCTACATGCCCCCAACCCTCAAAGCACACATGTATTGTGGCCAAAGACATTCACCATCTTGAATATACCCTGACACATTGCATTTTGGACCTGTTTGTAGTAAGACAAACAGGTACTACTGACAAAGTTGGTATGGTTGGCTTTGAGAATGAATATCCCACTAGTTATGGAGGGGTCAGGAGGCATCCCACCCACTAGCTCATGCCAGGCACAAATGTGGGATCTCCAGTCACCCACTTAAGAACACTTTTTGGACAAGTGGAAGATCAAGCCAAGACAAAGAAGTGGACTCCAAGAGTCACTTGGCTGACCTGCTGTGTGGGAGACAACAAACTACAAGAGGCCTTTTCCTGGATGGGCCCAGCTGAGCAGTGGCAACCGGATGTGGACTGGACCCTGCTGTTGGCCTCTGCCCAAATCCCTGTCTGTTAGTCTTCAAGGGCCTCCCCTGGAGTCTTTGGGGGCTTTAGATGTGTATTTCTGTGGTGTGACTGAAAAGACTAAGGGCCGGCGGTCGAGTTTGGCGGTCCTGGAGTGGGCAGTCATGCCAGTGCCCCACTCGAGAAACACCTAACTCGCCAGCCGCCCACCAGGTTACAAGTAATCTCATGGTCTGGCGGGTGGTCCTAGGCGTTCCCATGGCTGTGCTTATCAAAAAATCACTACAATGGGAATGCCAAAGCCGATGCCTGCACGGCATGGACTATAAAGTCCATGCCGAGCAGGAAAAGGGTGACAGCACACCGCGGGATCCATGGTCCCCGTTGGTTGCGGCAGTCCTGTGGCGATCCCACAGCTGTATTCATAATGCACAGGTGGACCACCAAATCTGGCGCTCCAGGGATGGCTACAACAGGTTCGGTGGTCTGATGGACCACCATGAGAGACCGGGTTGGTGTATCCTGCCCATGCTGTATCGCAATCAGCCTCAATTGCCCCGAGGTCATGGTCTAACCCAATCATGCACTATTATTGGCACGCTGTGCTTTATGGACCTATTTTACTTGAAAATAAAAAAATTATATCCCTGGTTCCTTTTATTGGATATTTGCCATTTTGCTGTAATTTTGTTTATTACACTTTACTCTATAGATCTAGGGGCTAGATGTAGGTAAATGGTATTTACCGATTCATAAATACCGAATTTTACCGATTCGGTATTTATGAATCGGTAAATATGAAGGGGTGAGACTTAGGAAGAATCGGTAATTGAATTACCGAATCTTTAAAATTCGGTATTTACTGATTCGGTAAATACCGAATCGGTATTTCCCATTGATTCCTAAGGGCTGTGGAGTCCATAGGAACCAATGGGAAATACCGATTCGGTAATTACTGAATCGGTAAATACCGATTCCTGCAAGGGTCCAGGGGGTGTCACTTTGACACCCTCTAGCACCCCAAATACAGGCATGTGTGCCATGTGGCACACAGACATGCCCAAAGGGCATGTCTGTCTGTCACATGGCATAGGTGTGCATGCACACATGTGCATGCACACCTGGATTCGGTATTTTACCACCCAATTGGATTTTACCACCCAATTGGACCCCACGACTTTGTGTTTTAACTGTATTAATGATTCACTTACCTGACTATATACTTGCACTATTGATTTTCCCATGCCACTATGCTCCTTCATGTACCTATCCATCTCTTACTACCTATAATGTCGATATACCTAATGACCTGCTACTCACTCTCTTGTTGTTATTCCCTGCTTTGTAAAGCGCTCTGATATCTGCAAAGATCTTGTTCGCGCTATATAAAACTGTCAAATAAATAAATAATTGGATTGGGTGGTAAAATACTGAATCTGTAAGGCCTTAGGGACTCTGAAGAGTCCCACCTACATCCCGAAGTTACCGAATCGGTAAAATTACTGATTCGGTATTTTACCGATTAGGTAAATTTACGGAATCGGTAAATTTAGCCCCCTACATACCAAAAACCCATTTACCGGTCGGTAGCGGCCGAAATCGGCCGTTACTGGTCGGTAAATGGCCTCCTACATCTGGCCCCTAGTTCAGTTTGGGATTTTTATTGTGTTGTTTGACTACATTACTGATTTTGTACTGCATACATTATTTACACATCGCCCTGAGTTACGTGCCATAGCTACCAGGGAGTTACACTGAGGTAAATTTAGTGACTTTGAGGGTTCACCTTGACAAGGGTTGCGATTATTTCTTGAGGTGGGTAGTCATACACCCCTGATAACAATCCAATTTCTTACACTCCTATTAATTCTCAACATCTCCCCCCACCTCCCACCTGGATGCAGTCCATAACAACATAACTTTCCTCGTATTGATTTCTTTGTGATCCGTTCTTTTCCACATTCCACTTCTCTCCACCCTACTCTACCCAGGTAGATGTCTCCATCTACCTTCACAATTCTCTCTTCTGGTTGATGTTCTTGTGTTCCTCCAACCTCAACTCTTATGATTGGTGGCTGTGTGTCCTTGAACCTCTTTTCATATGAGTGCAAAATTGAGAATCATAACTATGGAATATAACCTTTTTAACGTGTCCATTGTTTGACACCTTCATTGTAAAATTGATTGCTTTATGCACTCTGCTGTTAGGGACCCGTCACCCTTGTTACCTTAAAAATAATCAATAGTCTAAGCTCTCTATCTACCCTAGTTTAACCTCTTGTCTTTCAAATAATGTTTGTTTCTGAGCACCTGGTCTCAAGATGATTTTAAATTGTCAATGGTGTAGCCATCCCAAAATATTAACACCTTTTTGGGAACACAGACTTTCCCATCAATTTGTCTGTTTGTAAGACGTATCTCTGAAATAATATAACCTGGCATGGACAAAGCCTGTCCCCTATATGCAATAGATGAATATCACAGAAAAAACTGGACGATTGCTGCGGGCCACATGTGAAAAAAAATTACTATTGGAAAAAAGCAATTTTCACTTTAGATTAGCAAATTCAAGTCTACCCCATTTTCAGTGGACATTAATATACTATCACTATACACAATATAATCATCTTCAAGATTAGCAGTATCTATTTCACCATCAAATTCATTACAGAGTACATTTTCGTCTTATATTCCTGCAATATTGGGTACCCTAACGAAGAGAACTAGCATGTCCACTTGCATTGTTCACAATTACTAATCCTCCTCTTCTTTGACAACATTCATCAGATGTTTATTGTTGCTCTGTACACACAAGCAAAATGCCCGTTGAGTCTTTAGAAATTGTCCTCGTCTCTTATTTTACAACATTTCCTAAAGTTTCCACATGAGAAATGCTGCTTCATCTGTAAAATGACTTCCTGCCTTTAGTGGACCATTTTCCCATTACCGGTTTAGTTGTACCACATTCTCATGACTTGACGTTGAAGTGAGATAAATGCTTTTCTTTAGTTGAAAATGTACACATTTCACCACGTATGTCTTCTGTTGTAGATGGATTTTTACCTTTGCCTGCACTCTACTAAAATATAGGCCTGGGCGGTACATTCCGTTCCGCTCAAGGAATTTGGGTAATTTTGTGTTCTGCGTAGAACGCAGAATTGCCAAAAATTCAGCAAACCGCAGCTAAGCAGAATTTGTTTCTTGTTCGCGCTTTCAAATGCGTGTTCGTGAGATATTTCTCCCCAAGCACGCAAACAGCATTCGCGAACAGGAAAAAAGCCTCGCGAACGAGCGGAACAAGCAATTACGCGTATTTGCGGAACTTTTGCATGCTCGCAGGGATTTTTACAGTTTTGTGGAGCTTTGCGTAGCACGACTATGCAAATTCCGTCCACCCCTACTAAAATAGCACGTTTTGGTAAGTTGAGCTCAAATCCGCTGGATTCTTGAAACTGTCGACCCCCCAAAATGCACCTAGAATGTGAAGGGCAGCCACATAGGATTCAATACTATCAATGTAGGAGTCAATACTATCAAAATAGTAGTCAATTCTCTCCTTTGGATGTTGTTCTCTTGAAAAGGAGTTGTGCTATTAACTACTGAACCTGGCTATGGGTCAAATTTAGCTTCAAGGTGTTTTATGATGCCCTGGAACTCTTCAAGGGCATCATCACGTGGACCTCTCACTGCTGGAGGTAATCCAGGTAAATAGTAAAAAAACGTACCCTTCAAACCCTAAATGGTGAGTCACCAGTCTAAGCAAAGAAAGGGTAAAGGAGGATTAACATTGACTTGTATAGTTAAGGATGCACTAGTGAATGCACAGTAAATCTTTGAAGGAGGAAACACATAAATATAGCACTATTGGTAATTCAATTAAAATAGTTTTGGCACCTATAAAACAGATTGTGATACTGCAGTAGAAAGTGAAGCAAAAAGTCAAGGGTAATATGAAAATTGCAGAGAAACTCAGAGTCGGTCTTCAATTGTTGTAGCATGGATCTTGCTAGTTTAAGGAACAAATATCGTCAAATCTTGCTTCATGTTCAGAAACAATGCATGTCCCCCAGCTGTTCAGAACCAGCATGGGTGTTTGCCAAATTTAAACACTTGAAATGGGTTTGGTGCGGCAAATAGCCCAAGCAATTGCAAATTAGAACGCGACCAAGGGTATGGCAAGTCGAAGAGTCACATTTCAGCATGCAGCATGGAAGTGTCAGGCGATTGAGGATATTTGCTCTGTCTTATGTAGATTGACAAAGTCTCACCTAAGGATGCAATGGAAACAAGGTTTCATCCCAGGATGCACCAAGATACAGGATTTGATAGGGGTTTACAGCTACAGGTAGGAAGTGAAAACACAGCTATAGTGTAGGGCTCTAGGGGGCTGCACATTTGTACTACTGAATATGGACACAACAATATCGTGCATACTAATATCGAGGATAGAATATAATGGGACGAACATCGAGAAGTAACTGCCTACAGGGAAGTATAGATTTACAATTCCTTACTTCACATCTAAGAAGCTTAAAGATATATGTCCCTTGGAGGTACATATATGTGGAGTTAGCTATCGAAAATATAGACTTACTTATCTGTCAATATTTTATTTTTGATATTCAGTCCTCAATATTGTGTCTCGTTGATAATGTTGATATAATATTGAGGAAGCAAAAGACACAGATGATGGACGGAATGCAGAGCAAATCAAAAATTCACCTCCAGTCAATAGATGTGGGTTAAATTCAGCGTTCTTTTGCTCACCGTAAACAAGAATCAGGGGGCCAGTTTCGGGGCCTCACCCCTCATCAGCCAGGCTAGCTTGAATCCAGTGACACAGTGAGTATGGGACCACGTCTGGGCATAGCCGGTGCACTTAGGGCGAGAAAGCAAAAGGCACACAGATGATGGATGGAATGCAGGGCTCACTCTGCATGGATTGTTGAATGCATCACTAGCATTAGATTCACTCAGAGCATAAACACTGATTGGCGCTTTGCATGGATTGTTGAATGCATCACTGACGTAAGACTCACTCAGTGCCTAAACACTGATTGGCGCTTTGCATAGAATGTTGAATGCATCACTAGCATAAGACTCAATCAGTGCCTTAACACTGATTGGCGCTTTGCATGGAATGTTAAATGCATCACTAGCATTAGACTCACTCAGTGCCTTAACACTGATTATCGCTTTGCATAGAATTTTGAATGCATCATTAGCATTAGACTCACTCAGTGCCTAAACACTGATTGGCGCTTTGCATGGATTGTTGAATGCATCACTAGCATTAGATTCACTCAGAGCATAAACACCGATTGGCGCTTTGCATGGATTGTTGTATGCATCACTGACGTAAGACTCACTCAGTGCCTAAACACTGATTGGCGCTTTGCATAGAATGTTGAATGCATCACTAGCATAAGACTCAATCAGTGCCTTAACACTGATTGGCGCTTTGCATGGAATGTTAAATGCATCACTAGCATTAGACTCACTCAGTGCCTTAACACTGATTATCGCTTTGCATAGAATGTTGAATGCATCATTAGCATTAGACTCACTCAGTGCCTAAACACTGATTGGCGCTTTGCATGGATTGTTGAATGCATTACTGGCGTAAGACTCACTCAGTGCCTAAACACTGATTGGCGCTTTGAATGGATTGTTGAATACATCACTGTTGTAAAACTCACTCAGTGCCTAAACACTGATTGGAGTTTTGCACAGAATGTTGAATACATCACTAGCATAAGACTCACTCAGTGCCTAAACACTGATTGGCGCTTTGCATGGATTGTTGAATGCATTACTGGCGTAAGACTCACTCAGTGCCTAAACACTGATTGGCGCTTTGAATGGATTGTTGAATACATCACTGTCGTAAAACTCACTCAGTGCCTAAACACTGATTGGAGTTTTGCACAGAATGTTGAATACATCACTAGCATAAGAATCACTCAGTGCCTAAACACTGATTGGCGCTTTGCATGGATTGTTGAATGCATTACTGGCGTAAGACTCACTCAGTGCCTAAACACTGATTGGCGCTTTGAATGGATTGCTGAATACATCACTGTCGTAAAACTCACTCAGTGCCTAAACACTGATTGGTGCTTTGCATAGAACGTTGAATGCATCACTAGCATTAAATTCACTCAGTGCCTAAACACTGATTGGCGCTTTGCATAAAATGTTGAATGCATCACTGCCATTAGACTCACAAAGTGCCTAAACATTGATTGTCGATTTGCATAGAATGTTGAATGCGTCACTAGCATTAGACTCACTCATTGCCTAAACACAGATTGGCGCTTTGCATAGAATGTTGAATGCATCACTAGTGTTAGCCTCACTCAGTGCCTTAACACTGATTGGCACTTTGCATAGAATGTTGAATGCTTCAATAGCATTAGACTCACACAGTGCATAAATACTGATTGGCGCTTTGCATAGAATGTAGAATGCATTACTGCCATTAGACTCACTCACTGCTTAAACACTGATTGGCGCTTTGCATAGAATGTTGAATGCATCACTAGCATTAGACTCACTCAGTGCCTAAACACTGATTGGCGCTTTGCATAAAATGTTGAATGCATCACTGCCATTAGACTCACAAAGTGCCTAAACACTGATTGTCGATTTGCATAGAATGTTGAATGCGTCACTAGCATTAGACTCACGCAGTGCCTAAATACTGATTGGTGCTTTGCTTACAATGTTGAATGCATTACTGCCATTAGACTCACTCAGTGCCTTAACACTGATTGGCACTTTGCATACAATTTTGAATGCTTCACTAGCATTAGAGTCACGCAGTGCCTAAATACTGATTGGTGCTTTGCTTACAATGTTGAATGCATTACTGCCATTAGACTCACTCAGTGCCTTAACACTGATTGGCGCTTTGCATAGAATGTTGAATACATCACTAGCATTAGACTCACTCAGTGCCTAAACACTGATTGGTGCATTGCATAGAACGTTGAATGCATCACTAGCATTAAATTCACTCAGTGCCTTACCACTGATTGGCGCTTTGCATAGAATGTTGAATGCATCACTAGCATTAGACTCACTCAGTGCCTAAACACTGATTGGCGCTTTGCATGGAATGTTGAATGCATCACTAGCATTAGACTCACTCAGTGCCTAAACACTGATTGGCATTTTGCATGGAATTTTGAGATTTACTCAGCCAGTCAGAATGCTGCTCCGAGGTCCTATTTGCCCATATTTAAGGTTCATTGAAAGTTCATTGAGTGTGCGAAGCACCGATATAGAACACACAGGGAGCGTTGGATTGCTCGTATGCCTGTGTTGGGTGAGATTTGGGCATGGGTGGTAATGGCTTTATTGCCCATATGCTGTCAAGCCTTAGCACCAGGTCATTTTCCTCGTCTTAATTTATTCGTTTGTACTTGGCTCACAGCAGTGTGCAGTTAACAGGGGACAGAGCAGTGGGACATAACACTTCAACACTCACATCATTGCTTGCCTTAGACAAATATTGTTAGGTGAAGCAGTAAAAGTTTCTCTGTAAAATGTGAGATAAAAAATAACTTTATGTACACACAACAAAGAAAAACAATTCTGGCCCAATCGCCTTTGCCTTCCCTGGAGCAGAGTTTATTTACTCATGTGTTGGCCATTATAGTGCACATATGGAGCAAACCATTGCCTGGAGCCCCTCAGAGACATTTATAAGAATGACGAATATACCAAACTACACACTGGAAACACTTTCAAGTCCCTGAACCCCTTCAAAGGAAAACGAATGCAATATGTTTTTGATATGTGGTTCTGGTGCTGCTGAGCACCCCTTGTTTCTATATTGTTCTCAGGCTTAGGGGCCCGCCGCGTGCGCGCCCAGCTCCAGAGGAGGTTCGACGCACATTGCCTTTCAGAGCCAAGTTCCAGATGTGCTGATGGTTTCACCTCAAAGGAAGCCGGCTTTGCCCCACTGCGGATGCCTATGGCGATAGATCCATGTTGGCCTGAATCCAGAAAATGGTTTGGGCATTTTAATGAGTGTGAATCAAAACAGAACCCCACAAGGCGCTCAAAAAATAAACAGCACAAGGAATTTGTGTGCACTGTAGGACACTGCAATGCGGAGTCCCCTATGTAGGATGGCAGGGTTTAGGGCACTTTTATTGGGGTATGAGAACAAAATAGCAAGTTTCAAATATTGGGAGACAGAAATATCGGAAAAAATATATTGTGATGCAGAAATATTGTAGGCAAGAATATTGCGTTTTCAGGTAAGTAATATTGTTGACAAGAATATTGTTCTCAATGATATGGTTGTGAAGAATATTGTTTTTCAATTATTTTAATGTGTTTTTCATCATATATTAATTTTATGTTACTATTGTTTTGTTCATTATTATTAATTTAACATGATTTAAAATTTTTAATTTAATTGCTAGTTGTAATTTATAGTGTTGTAGAGTGTTGTTGAGTTTGTAGGGTGAAGGGTGGGAAATAAACTATGTAATAATAAAAAAAAAATGTATTATTAAATATTTAACTGAATAATAATTATGTAATGTGTTTAATAATTATATATTTTTGTTGTATTTTAGGTGTGAGCAACTGGGTTTGTAAGGTTGTTGGGTGGGAAGTTAATTAAGTAATAATTAGTTGAAAATTAATTGTTAGTTTAGTTGATGATCATTTATGTAAATTGTGCTATACTTATTTAGTTTAGATATATTTCAGGTGTGGGTTGCTAGGTTTGAAGGGGTATAGGATGGCAAGTTAATTAAGTAATAATTAAATAACCATTACTTTTCAATTGATTATTATATTGTTTATGAATTTTGTAATTTGGTTAATGGTTTTTCTATTTTTTCATAAATATATATACATATATATTTTTTTTTAAATCGAAATTAATAAGGTTATTCAAATATGTAATGCATTAGAAGTCAAGTAGTTTACCAATGTTTCTTAGATTGCAGTGGGAATAGTAAATTCTAACCCTCCGAAGTCCAACGCTTTCCCTACTGTTGCATAGACTAGGGTGGGAAGAGTAAATGTAATCCCGCCAAAGTTCATTGCTTTCTCTACTGTTTCAAAGACTGTTGCTTAGACTGTAGTTGGAATAGTGAATTTAACCCCTCCAAAATCGAACGATTTCCCGACTGTTGCACAGACTGGAGTGGGAATAGTAAATCTTACACCTCCAAAGTCCAACGCTTTTCCCTACTGTTGCACAGATGTAAATCTTACCCCTCCGAAGTCCGCTTCCGCTGGTGTTGCATAGCAAGGAGTGGGATAAGAAAATGTAATCCCTGTGAAGTCAAATGCTTTCCCTACTGTTGCACAGACTGGAGTGTGAATAGTAAATTTAACCCCTTCAAAGTCCAATGCTTTCCCTACTGTTTCATAGACTAGACTGGTAATAGTAAATGTAACCCCTCCGAAGTCAAATACTTTCCTTAATGTTACACAGACTGGTGTTGGAATAGTAAACTTTACCCCACCGAAGTCCAGCGGTTTTACTACTTTTGCACAGACTGAATCAGGGATAGTAAATTCAACCCCTCTGAAATCCAAAGCTTTCCCTACTGTAGCGCTGTTTGGAGTAGGAATAACATATTCAACCCCACTAAAGTCCTACACTTTCTCTACTGTTGCATAAACTGGAATTTGAATAGTATATATATTATTCTCATACTTCAATATATTTCTTAATATTGGTTCAATATATTTATTATTAATATTTGTGTAGAATTTTAATGTTGTGGTATTTGTTTATATTTTTATTTATTTTTGTAATCGTTATATTTTTGTAAATGTATTTTTTTGTTTTTTATCATATACACATACATATATGCATTTATAAACATACACACATACATATGTATGTTTATATAAGTATATATTTATGTATAGTATTAAATATTAGTGAGATCTATTTAACATTATATTAATTGTATATATTATATTAAGATGTATGAATTTAAACTATATATATATATATATATATATATATATATATATATATATGTGCAAAATCCTCCGAGAAATACCCAGCCGGGCCAGACGAAGGAAAATAGCACTCACGGGATTCAAGCAGCTTGACAGCACGGATTATTTATTTAAACAAACGCGTTTCAGGAAAACAGATTCCCTTCGTCAGTGTTAACATCAGAACGCTCCTTCGCGGCAACATTTTATGATTGCATGCTGGGTAGTCAAGAATAGAGATAGGACCAAAAGGCTCTACAATTTTACGCGCCATCTTGGAATGTGCAATATGTATACATATAACATATAAATTTCATTTAAACATCAAGCCATAAATCGGCAAAGGGGATATTTTGACCCACATATTTATCACAAAAAGATATGACGCCGTGAATCGGCCTTACATGCACGTAAGCCATCTATTGATCACTATTAGTACATTCTACTGTGAATGGTTGTGCCAGGATCTATGTATCCTTACATAGACCTACATTGGAACGAAATCGTTCTGATATATTAATATCTTTCTCCTCTAATCTTGCCGTGTATCGGCAATTGCGGCCCAATTGGCCGCCGAAACTGGCAACAACTATCCAATTTCAGAGAAAATGCAGTGATATTCTAGACACCCAGAAATTATACAAAAATCTTATACTAAAATGTTATACCAAATATGCAATACTCATTTACCAAACTTTTCACATATATTCTTCTTTCCACTAGGATTTGATATTTTTCGGAAATTCTTGCAATCAATCATTATACAGTATTACAGCTATGTAAATTAAGTTAGATGTGAGGCCAGTTCTTCCCCCATATTTAACCCTCCAGGTGCCTTGGTTTCTAAGTCTATAATATACCTGGATTCAAGTCTCCTCAGGGTCTGTAATCTGTTCCCTCCTCGTGCACTTTCTGGGACACAATCTAGACAAAAGAACCTGAGAAGATCTCTATTGCTGCTATGCTTGATTGCAAAATGTCGGGCAACCGGATAAGAAAAATCCTTGTTAGCGATTGCCCGCATATGTTCCAGCACCCTCAACTTGACCGGATTAATGGTACTGCCTACATATCTCTGTTGGCATGGACATATCAAACAGTACACTGCATGATCAGTCTGACAGGACATGAATTTATTTATCCTTCTACCTGCCTTACAACCTCGTACTCCATAAGTTAAAGTTCGTTTGCTATTTATGCAGGCTTTGCACCTCCCACATGGGAAAAAGCCTTTAGCCTCCTTTAATGTACCTTTGGTTTTTACTATTGGCTGCAAATGACTCTGAACTATGTGATCTCTTAATGATCTTGCCTTCCTAAATGTTATGAGGGGCCTAGCTGGAATGTCTGGACCAATAATCTGATCTGTTTTTAGAATCTGCCAATGTTTGGTCATAATTGACCTCAACTTGGAGGAGTCTGAGGAATATGTAGTGATCATGCGAAACTTTCCGTTCTTGTCTGGACGTACTTTCTTTTCAAAAAGAGTCTTACGGGGCAGTTTCTTGACTTTATTCAGTGTCTCATAAAGGAGACCGTCTTTATAGCCCCTCTCAGAGAATCTGGCTATGCTCTCATTGGCCGCTCTTTCAAAGTCCTCATCCTGGGTACAGTTGCGTCTCAATCTTAACAGTTCCCCGTAGGGGATACTGTTGATTAGTTTTTTAGGGTGGCTGCTTGAGGCGTGTAAAGCACTATTCCCCGCTGTGGGTTTACGATAAAGTGATGTACAAATTTTACCATCTAGTACTTTCACCTCTAGGTCCAGATAGTTGACCTTCTCCTGGCTTACCTCCCCTGTAAATTTTAAATTACAGTTATTCCTATTCAGCAACTGTATGTACTCTTTGGCCTCTGACACAGGCCCATCCCATACCAGGAACAGGTCATCAATGTACCTGCTCCAGGCTATCAATTTGTTACTCCATGTGGAATTTTCAGGGGCCCAGGCTACCTGCTCCTCCCACCAGCCTACGAAAAGGTTCGCATAGCAGGGGGCGAAGCAGGAACCCATCGCCGTACCAGTTAGCTGTCTATATATCTCCTCCTGAAATAAAAACAGATTATTATGCAAACAGAAGTCGATTAATTCTATCAACATTTTGTTGTGCATTGCATTTTTCAGCGGTTTTTTATTCAGGAAATATTCCACTGCCTTTATACCCTGGTCATGATCTATACACGTATAAAGACTTGTTATATCTAGGGTCAAGAGTACATATGTGGATTGCCAGTTCAATTCTTCCACTTTTTGGATGAAGTCCGATGTATCTCTGATATATGATTTCAAAGAAAGTACAAATTCAAAAAGATAATGGTCCAGATATTTACAGAGATTCTCTGTCAAACCTCCTATTGAGGAGATTATGGGTCTTCCTGGTGGATTGTCCGAGTTTTTATGCATTTTTGGTAAATGATAAAAAGTAGGTAGAATTGGATTAACGGTTTTCAAGAAAAGATACTCGTCCAGTTCCATCATCTGTTTGTCATGCCATTTTTTAAGTAACTCATGCAATGTATTCACACTTGCCAGATATTCTTTCCTTGTGGTTTTGGCATAGCAAGATGTGTCATTCAGTTGTCGCTTTGCTTCAGTTACATATAGTTCCCTTGACATGATAACGATATTTCCCCCTTTGTCCGAGGGTTTGCAGACAATGGAATTGTCTTCAGATAGATTCTTTATTGCTTGTTGTTGCTCCTTAGTTGTATTAAACGTTTTCTTTGTGGAGATCTGCTTGTTCCTCATCTCCATCAGGTCTTTAGTGACGGCATCTGAGAAGATGTCAATCGCATCTATAGCTGTTTGTGGAACAAACTTGGATGATGGTTTGAACCCACTCACTGGGGCTTCTTGCTCAATTTCCACCCTGATCAATCTCTGTGTGAGGGTATTTTCTGTTCCATCTTCCTCATTGTGGCGCTCCACCCGAAGGTTATGTAAGACTTCACATGCAGTCAAATCATTCACGTTTAGGAGATCAGTATCTTTCTTGTTATTCCTTAGATGTTTCATCTCTTTCACTGTTGGCTTTACTTTGAAAAATTTATGGAGTTTGATCTTTCGGATAAATTTATATAAATCTATCCTTGTCTGTGTATATTCAAGGTTCGTTGTGGGACAGAATGTTAGTCCCAGTTTAAGAACAGATTCTTCCGCAGGTGTTAGGGGTCTCTGTGACAAATTGACGATGGTATGGTGTTCAAACTTCATTACCACCTCCCTCTCCTTTGACTTCGCGTCGTTCTTGGGGCCACGTTGTTCTGATTGCCACTTCTTCCCCTTCCAGCCGCCACGCCTTGTTTGCCTGCCTCTTCTGGGGGTTTGTTTTTCCCTCCCCTCAGCCAACTTGCCTTGATTAGGTCGAATTCCTGGTGAAAAGGAGTTTTGGTAGACATTTTCGATGGACCTCCCATTTCATCACCAGATAATTCGTTTCCAGTTAGGTCTGAATCAGAGGTTTCCACTCTATTTTCCACTTGCACTTCTGGCATAGAGTTCTTTTTGGCTAGGTCTTTCCGTGGCTGGTCATATTTTTTACCGAAAGTCAAGACCCGCCCCATTGCATAGTCTCGCTCGTCGCGGTCGAATTTTTCTTGTTTTCTTGTTTTGATTTTTACTTCATATTTGAGTAACCTTTTCTTCATTGCAGCCCGTAGTGATTCCAATTCCTCTTTATTTGGATTTTTTTGAAGTTCCTCCTCCATCTCTTCAATTTCCTTTACCACTTTATCTCTGTCACTCCATGCAAATTGGACTAGAATTTCAAGCATCCCCTTGCATGAATTGGCTATGTGCGTGGCCCAAGTTTCTAGTAAGAGGGGGTCCGGGTTCTCATAAGCAGGGACAGTGAAAATACGCAATCCTCGTGGTACTCTTTGCACCTCAATGTATCCCTGCAAGGATGTTCCCTCCCACCATTTTCTCAGTTCTCGCTCATACAATTTTTCAAGCTTGTGAAATTGAATTGTTAACGAATTAGTCGTTTCTACGTTGATTCTTGGTGGTGGTTGTGAGATGTCAGGATTTTTATTTTTGAAAATATCCACAGCCGCGTCTCTTCGTTCTGACATATTGAACATGTTTACAGTGTTTGAAAGGTGGGGTCCCGGTCCCGGGACGCCACGTTCTATGCGTGCTGTTTTGCTGCTTATCCCCTCGCTATACCGCAATATTTTAACAGTTTAGGAACATCTAGGAAGGTTTAGACATGAGAAAGCAGGCTTACCGCGTTCCTCCTCTTGCTTGTATTTGCCCGCACTTCCTTCCTGTCCAATCTGTTGTGGTCTCGAGGTGAATTCCGATTGTTCGTTAGTTTCCCTCCGTTTCCACAAAAGCGGCGGTGCACTCGTTATGTTATGTTATTTATGTTATGTTATTTATGTTTTTAATATAGCGCAACGGATACTCAAAAAGAGTGTCCCGGCGCTTTGGGTAAGGGGAACAGATTCAGAATAACATAACGCAATTAAAAAGAACACAAAAAGACAACACACACACAAAAAAACAAGAAAGAGCAGCTAATGAGGCCTACTGGGTGAACAACCAGGTTTTAAGACCTCTCCTGAAGTCCAAAAGACTAGTCGCTCCCCGAAGTGAGAGTGGAAGCGCGTTCCACATCTGTGGGGCTAGCAGACTGAAAGAACGGCCGCCCCGGCGAGCTCTCTTAATGCGAGGGACGGCCGCCATAAGCAGCGATTCAGACCGCAGAGAGCGGCCCGGATGGTAAAAGACCACTCTCTTCTGGAGATGTTTAGCTCCTACTGCGTGGAGTGCCTTATAGGCCAATATCATGGCCTTAAAAGCGATCCGTTTACGGATCGGAAGCCAATGCAAAGTCCTAATTAACCCAGAGGCACTGGCGCGTCTGTTTAGACCAAAAATGGCCCTGGCCGCCGCATTCGTTCCCAAATATCCTGCTCCTTTACACCATTAGCACGAGTCACTCACATAGCGGGTGCTTGAAACGCGGCGGTGTCCCGCGATATCAATGATAGCTCCAAAATCCTCCGAGAAATACCCAGCCGGGCCAGACGAAGGAAAATAGCACTCACGGGATTCAAGCAGCTTGACAGCACGGATTATTTATTTAAACAAACGCGTTTCAGGAAAACAGATTCCCTTCGTCAGTGTTAACATCAGAACGCTCCTTCGCGGCAACATTTTATAATTGCATGCTGGGTAGTCAAGAATAGAGATAGGACCAAAAGGCTCTACAATTTTACGCGCCATCTTGGAATGTGCAATATGTATACATATAACATATAAATTTCATTTAAACATCAAGCCATAAATCGGCAAAGGGGATATTTTGACCCACATATTTATCACAAAAAGATATGACGCCGTGAATCGGCCTTACATGCACGTAAGCCATCTATTGATCACTATTAGTACATTCTACTGTGAATGGTTGTGCCAAGATCTATGTATCCTTACATAGACCTACATTGGAACGAAATCGTTCTGATATATTAATATCTTTCTCCTCTAATCTTGCCGTTCAGTTGCTGAATAGGAATAACTGTAATTTAAAATTTACAGGGGAGGTAAGCCAGGAGAAGGTCAACTATCTGGACCTAGAGGTGAAAGTACTAGATGGTAAAATTTGTACATCACTTTATCGTAAACCCACAGCGGGGAATAGTGTTTTACACGCCTCAAGCAGCCACCCTAAAAAACTAATCAACAGTATCCCCTACGGGGAACTGTTAAGATTGAGACGCAACTGTACCCAGGATGAGGACTTTGAAAGAGCGGCCAATGAGAGCATAGCCAGATTCTCTGAGAGGGGCTATAAAGACGGTCTCCTTTATGAGACACTGAATAAAGTCAAGAAACTGCCCCGTAAGACTCTTTTTGAAAAGAAAGTACGTCCAGACAAGAACGGAAAGTTTCGCATGATCACTACATATTCCTCAGACTCCTCCAAGTTGAGGTCAATTATGACCAAACATTGGCAGATTCTAAAAACAGATCAGATTATTGGTCCAGACATTCCAGCTAGGCCCCTCATAACATTTAGGAAGGCGAGATCATTAAGAGATCACATAGTTCAGAGTCATTTGCAGCCAATAGTAAAAACCAAAGGTACATTAAAGGAGGCTAAAGGCTTTTTCCCATGTGGGAGGTGCAAAGCCTGCATAAATAGCAAACGAACTTTAACTTATGGAGTACGAGGTTGTAAGGCAGGTAGAAGGATAAATAAATTCATGTCCTGTCAGACTGATCATGCAGTGTACTGTTTGATATGTCCATGCCAACAGAGATATGTAGGCAGTACCATTAATCCGGTCAAGTTGAGGGTGCTGGAACATATGCGGGCAATCGCTAACAAGGATTTTTCTTATCCGGTTGCCCGACATTTTGCAATCAAGCATAGCAGCAATAGAGATCTTCTCAGGTTCTTTTGTCTAGATTGTGTCCCAGAAAGTGCACGAGGAGGGAATAGATTACAGACCCTGAGGAGACTTGAATCCAGGTATATTATAGACTTAGAAACCAAGGCACCTGGAGGGTTAAATATGGGGGAAGAACTGGCCTCACATCTAACTTAATTTACATAGCTGTAATACTGTATAATGATTGATTGCAAGAATTTCCGAAAAATATCAAATCCTAGTGGAAAGAAGAATATATGTGAAAAGTTTGGTAAATGAGTATTGCATATTTGGTATAACATTTTAGTATAAGATTTTTGTATAATTTCTGGGTGTCTAGAATATCACTGCATTTTCTCTGAAATTGGATAGTTGTTGCCAGTTTCGGCGGCCAATTGGGCCGCAATTGCCGATACACGGCAAGATTAGAGGAGAAAGATATTAATATATCAGAACGATTTCGTTCCAATGTATGTCTATGTAAGGATACATAGATCTTGGCACAACCATTCACAGTAGAATGTACTAATAGTGATCAATAGATGGCTTACGTGCATGTAAGGCCGATTCACGGCGTCATATCTTTTTGTGATAAATATGTGGGTCAAAATATCCCCTTTGCCGATTTATGGCTTGATGTTTAAATGAAATTTATATGTTATATGTATACATATTGCACATTCCAAGATGGCGCGTAAAATTGTAGAGCCTTTTGGTCCTATCTCTATTCTTGACTACCCAGCATGCAATTATAAAATGTTGCCGCGAAGGAGCGTTCTGATGTTAACACTGACGAAGGGAATCTGTTTTCCTGAAACGCGTTTGTTTAAATAAATAATCCGTGCTGTCAAGCTGCTTGAATCCCGTGAGTGCTATTTTCCTTCGTCTGGCCCGGCTGGGTATTTCTCGGAGGATTTTGGAGCTATCATTGATATCGCGGGACACCGCCGCGTTTCAAGCACCCGCTATGTGAGTGACTCGTGCTAATGGTGTAAAGGAGCAGGATATATATATATATATATATATATATATATATATATATATATATATATATATATATATATATATATATATATATATATATATATATATATATAAATATAAAGGTATATAGAGAAATATATTATTTCTTTGTTTCTTTATGATATTAGTGTGAAAATATATATTTTTTCGATATTTTTGTACTTACCATTATAAGAATAGGGGTACGATATTTTTATAAACAAAAATTTGGACACAATATTCATGTTACACGATATTGTTGATTCTGATATAGTGTCAGTGATCCCATATTGGATAGTATAAATGTCACATCCTAGACAAACATATCATATTTTAGCAGAAGAAACCATAGGACCCAATTAACGGAACCAGACGTATGTATAGTCAAGCACTGTTCTACTGACCTCACACCCTCACGTGACACTGGCGTATCTCAGTGGAGCGTCAAATCCACAGCAAAGTGAGTGACGCACAGAATCCAATGGTATCCAAATAGGTCACACTATTAACGTATATAGTCGCAAATAATGCTTGAAATGAAAACATAGAAGTGTTTGTTACTGGAAAATGCAAGTACTCACTTTCAGATTAAGGAAGTGCAGGTACTTGCAGCCTTGCCAAGTTTCTCAGGTCCATGAATAACTAACTGCTTCAGTCCAGGGTTTTTCTTTGCATTCTGACACTTGTGCTCCTTATTAATTATTATAAAACACTAGTAGAAGTCCCAGAGTGGAAAGAACAGACTTGGACTGTAGCAGATAGTTACTCAGGCAGCTGGGAAACTTGGCAGGTACGCCTCAGTATTTCTCAGTACATGCCCGTGTAAAGCAGTGCTCCCAACCACACAGCCGGAGCTGGAGAGCGTCTTGACTAACCATCTAAGAGGTTCTTCAGGGACACACCAGTGATATTAAACACTATACAAGTGTTGTAAGACAGGTGTATTTATAAACACTCCAGGAGACTGTATTACTGAATATTAACCCCCAGAATCTCATGGCACAAGAACATTGGGGGCAGAATATCGAGACAAAATATTGAAAGGTAAGTCTATAGGCAAGCATAGATTTACTATTCCTAACTCAACATCTAAGTGCCATGTAGATATATGAACTGTGTAGGTACATATATGTGGATATAAGTATATAAAATCTAGGCTTACAAATCTAGGCTTACTTTTCTGTCAATATTTTATATTCAATATTTTGTCCTCAATATTGTGTCCTATCAATATTAAGGGGTGGATGTTCAGGATGCACACCACTGCAGTAGACTGGGGCAGGAGACAATCAAGATCATAGGGCACAACATTTCTCCTTTCTTACAGAACTTATAGAGGAATGCTAAAAACACAAACCACAAACCCACAGGCGCATCATCACTCACCCAGGGCAAAACAGACTAAACAGAGTCAGCCCACAATAGCAGCAACATCACTTGCAAAGTTGAACTTGCATTCAGGCCCATCTTTGCCTTTCCAACAGTATGTAAACATGATCCACATACCACATGACACCAACCAAAGTCTTATTTGTACCCACAAGAACCGATGATTAGGCACCACCACAACTAGCAGGATCCAGATGCCTTCTGACGTCACAGGGGGAGAGAAGGGCAGGATTGGGACAAACAGCATGTACTGCATCAACCTCTAAATCGAGAGTTAGAGACTTTATACGGAGTTCTGTGCATAGTTACAAAGTTCATACACAGGGAGCCTGATGTTTCTGTAACGTCAAAATTTCTAGGGTAGTCAATCACTAAAGAAGCTGACATACAGTACAATGAAGTAACAAATGATTCTCTCAAAATCAGGCACTTTTCATACTAAAGTAAATAGGTTATGGGACTTCTTTGGAGCTTGGAGGGCAGTACTCCGTTCCACCTGGGAGGGGGAAGAGTGAACCCTGTTGCCTTGGTGGACTACAGCCTGCTTTATATAGAGGGTTCCATCTACCTGGTAGAGATCTCTGTGACTTCAAAGGAGCTACTGGCACAGTGACTCCACTTACAGCACTGACGCTTTGATATGGAGGCACCATGTTCAAAGCACCTGCGCACAAGAAACTATGGAGCTTATTTAGAACTTGGAGGGTTGTACTCTGTTCTGCCAGGACAACGGTGGAATTTACTCTGCTGGCTTGGTGGACTACAGCCTACTTTATTTAGAGATTTCCAATCTCCGTTCAATCAGAAGAGCTGCTACTATGGTGGCTCCACTGACGGGAAACATTGTTTACAACGCGGGGATTACATTGTGATACTATTACATTGCGGTTTTCACAACGCAAGTCATTACAACGACTTGCACTGGATGGCGCTCTAGGACAAGGAATAGTATAATTTACTATCCAACACCTTCCCTACTGTACATAGACTGGAGTTGGAATAGTAAATTATACTACTCCTAAGTCCAGCGCCCTCCAACGCAAGTCGTTGTAACGACTTGCGTTGTAAAAACTGCTATGTAATGTACAGCAAATTTAAATGTATGCGTTGTAACGTCATACATCCCCACTGACAGCACTGAAGCTTTGCTGTGCAAGTGTCATGTTCAAACCGCCCGCAAAATAAAGCTTTTTAATTTTCAGGAAAAAAAACCCAACCAAAGCAGATCTTGCTATTTGAAAAACAAAATAGAAATATTTCTTAAACATTGACAGTTTTCTCCCAGAATGTTGGGGTCATTTATAAGTGTTCTTGTTCAGGACATCAGAACGTCCATCCCTAATAGGGTGGATTATCCAAAATGCTTTTGACTGGCGGCCCGATGTCAGTTGGCTTGTTCGAAGTCATCCACCAGCTCAGACATTGCCAGTCTGCAATTCCAATTTGGCCGACCCAAAGTAGAGTGGATGAACCACTAGGTTAGAGGACAGGATTCTCAACCACATTTGTGTCAGAGCACCCTGTCAACCACGCCATAAATAAGGCCCTAAATACTTAACAACTGCAAAAAGGAAAGGGTGGATAACTATAAAGATATATAAAAAAGTAATGGGTGGATAACTGTACAGGTATATGGAAAAGTAATAGGTGTATAACTAGATAAATAGAAAAAGTAATGAGTAGATAATTGTACAGGTATATGGAAAACATAATGTGTGGATATCCATAGAGACATATGGAAAAAGTAATGGAAAGACAACTTATACAAATATGTGGAAAAGCAGAAGGCTGGGTAACTATACAAACATTTGGAAAAAGTAGTGGGAGGATGACTATTTAGACAGAAAATGTAATGGGAGGATAATTATACAGACATATGAAAAAGTAATGGGTGGTTAACTGTGAATTCACATGGAAAAGGCAATGGGTGGAAAACTATACAAACAAATGGAAAAATTAAAGGGCGATAACTATACAAAAATATGGCTGGAAACCCCTTGATGTTTTTCCTCTGGTGTGCAATCTTTCTTGCATGGCATATATGTTTATAAACAAAATTATTCTCCAAACACATAACATAATGCTGATAATATAAAGCATTTACTGCGTCGTGAACAACGTGGAGCACGAATGGTAAACAAGTTAAAGAGTCAATTCCCATAAGGCAGCTCTGCAATCCCTTCGGGTAACTCAGAGATGCAGGAAATCTGGGATATGGCAGATGAAGATGTACTGTTTGTGTGATAGCCGGAAGCGGCTAGTTCAGATAAAGAAAAGTAAAAGAATGTGTTGAAGAGTTACTCTTTGGCAGACAGGGTACTCCATCACAAACTGATGGCTAGCCCGTCTGCTTTATTAGAAATGCCATTGGATATAATTAAGGCTCCCAAAACACTGTGTTTCCTGCCTATATTTATTTTTAAAAGCTGAAAAATACCGAAAATTGTGCTTCTAAAGAGTGACTTTCCATGCTGCCTATTGTGGATTCCAAGACAACAGAGGAGCAGATAGACATCATGGGGAGTTAAAAAACAGGTTAAGGTAGCTTTAAGTACCGACATATTGTAAAATATATTTGTAGTAAATTGCTAATATTTCCCTGTGCGTGTAGTGTTTTGCTATATTTGGCAGCTGAATGCGCTAAAACTTGACAGGCATCAAAGTACGAGAGCATGTTTATCAGTTACATAAATGTGAAAATATACCATTTTTTACTCCACTTATTCTCAGACCGCAAAATAAATATGGATAAATACTAATAAATATTCCAAAAATAAACATAGATGAATACAGAGTTGTATAGACGGAAATGTTAAAAAAATAAATACCATGAAACCGGGAGCGTAGATATAATGCTCTTGCAATAAGACAGACAGGATATTCGTCATGGTTGTTATGGAGTAACCTGTCTGCCAAACATTAAGTCAGACCCAGTGCTTAATTTGAGCCAGTGGTTTCCGGTGCTTAGCACTGGCACTTAATGATCAACAACCGCGCTTTTCATGAGCACCAGTTAGAGACACATGCATTTATGGGGAGACTAAGTGATGTTGTGTGGATGTAAGAGACTCAAATCTGGTTCCCCATCTCCAAAGTCAGCAGCTCTGGCCATTATGCCACACCTTCCCCCACTTTCATGGTTAGTAGTTGGTTCTGTTTTAGGTGGCGCTAACAGAAGAAATGGGCTGGTGCACACTGTCTCCTGAGGAGAGCCCTGACACTTTTTTTTTTTTTTACAAATTAACCACCGGTCAGACACTCTGAGTTTGTGTCACTAGTGTGTCACTGGACACACAGCATCTGCTCGATCCTAGCATGGGCACAGTACACCAGGGCTTTAAGTGGAATGAAAAAACTGGGGGAGGGGGTATCTCAAGGGGGTGTGGCCATTGTAATTAAGGGCTAAGGGCGTGGCTTAAAACACATAAGCTAAAAGTTTGTGCTTAGCATAGTGTAATTTGGTAATTTGCTCTTTTTTTGTCATTGTGTCCAGATATATGATACAACAAGTAACATCATACCTACAAATCAGGACTTTTGGCTTTGTCAATGGTTGTTAGTTGCATAAGATAAATAAGCAGCAACTGTAGCTTGTATATAATATTTAAAAAATCTATCACATTAAGCCCTGGTGACACCACGACAATGTTGCTGCTCCTGAATTCCGAAAAGAGAAATCCAGAGAGAAAATGACTCTCTTTAAAGGATTTCCCTTCCCCAATAACCCTCGGAAAAAAACGGACCGCCTGTGCCAGGGCACCAAACAGAGCCCGGTAGAGACCCGTATCGAGGTCTCCGTAAAAAAAACTGCCGGTGCTCAGCACCGGTGAGACCCGGTCCACTTAAAGCCTTGCAAGACACACTGATTCAGGCTGCGTGTCCTCATTGGAACCAGACCCCACATGACCGGCTCGGCTCTCTCCTGAATGCCTCAGCAGCCCCCCTCAGCAGCAGGCCTCGGCGCTCGAGTTTCCTTATAATGAGCCGCAGGAAACATTGAAGTTCCGCGCTGGGTCGTCATCCAAAGTGTTATTAATGAGCCATGACTCGCTGGTTCTGATATCATTTTACATGTGGTATTCTGAGATCAGAACGTGGTTTACACCTCCTTTCGCTTCCCCCCCTTCTTCTGATTGAAAAATAATCGTTTTTGGACTGCCAGTGCGGGCGCGCGAGGGTGCAGTCATGTTTTCAACTCGGTGAAAGAGTGTCTTTCGAGCGGAAGAAGTAAAGCTGATAAGTACTTTTCCTGTCAACGTGAAGATTTCCTCCAGTGATGTCAGTTTGAGACGTCCTGATTGGACACGGGATTGCCCCCGCCCTGCCCTAAGGACAGTCCCCACTGGGACGTCCAATGCGTGACCTCAAAGCAGGGTCTTTTGCACTCCTACGAGCTGTGTAAAACCGCATTTAAGTTTCTCCCCAAGGTACTGCAGCACTCACGGAAAGTAATTCCACCCGGCTGCGAAGTGTTTGCAGCAGCTGCAGTAAAACAAAGAAGGAGTATTTAAGAGCAGACAACCTCAAACTTGTGGGATAGTTTAGACCACCAATCAGCAGCCCACAGAGGCCCTATTTGTTACAGGAAGTGTCCCATGGATGCAGCGGGTGATTGGTATTACAGAAGGGGTCGCAGACACTTGTGTGGGTCACTCTGTAAAGTGGAATGTATAGCAAAATGCGATGCAGCGTGCGCTACGAAATTCGTTATATTAATTAAATTGTTTACTTACCTCCAATTATCCATATGCTGGTTTTTAGCATCCCCCCCACCCTGCCCCTCACCCACCCCGCCTCTCTGCCCCACCGCAACTTCCTCCACGGACCAAGCCTGCTAGCTGGGTGGTGATGATCTGAAAAGCTTCAGCATCACTGGATCAAATGTTCACTGCTGTCCTCCGGAAGCAGAGAAGGCTTCAGATGCCCTGTTGCCCCAGACAGGGGAAGGCCGAGTATTTTCAATATGCTATGCAAAAGATCAGTTTACTGGTATGCAGGGGTGTAGCTTAGGGGATGGGCGGGTGGGTGGGTGCGTGGGTGTGTGGGTGTGTGTGTGTGTGTGACCCCCACTTCCTCCCTTTAATAAATGTATTTTAAGTAGTTGGGCACAGGTGCTTTCAGTTGGGTATTGTGAGAAATCAGTAGGATTTCAGCAGGAAGTTTTACAAATACACAGACAAAAACGCACACACACACACAAACACACTCCCTCTCTGTTTTGAAAGTCCTCAAAGATATTGGCTACTTTATACAATACTGTGTTTTCTCTCTTTGTACTTCTACCAATCCAGATTCCGCTCCCTTTCCACTGCCCGATAGGCCCCTTCCATGCACCCTGCTAGTCATATAATGTATTTAAACATTGTATGCCAGCCTTGGAAAATCTGAAGCACCCCCCCCCCCCACACACACACACGCAAATCTTACTGACCAAGCTGGAATGCCTAATTTATCGCCCCTCATATCTCTAAACGGGCTGTTACGCAGCTTCCACCTGCAGTCTGGCGCATTCTACTGTGACGTCACAACCACGCTGACTTACATTGCGTCAAATATCTGCTGCGTCTAGCTGTCTAATGCCTGCTTACCTTGGAATTAAATCCCTCCTGCCATCTGCACTTCCATCCACCTCACCTTTCGAAAACGTGTGTGTATTCTCAATTTTCTGGACCATGAGACGGCCTACCAGGAAGCGCCTTGAGGTCTTTTAATTCACAGAGCAGCCCTGTATACAGGGCTCGAGTCGGAGGTACATGCAGGCACACGGCGTCCCCCCACACTTTTCACAAGGTGGACGCCGTCCCCCTTGCCAAGAAGTTGGGTCCCACAGAAATATGCTGAACTAGTCCTGGTGTCATTTTCAGACACTGGGAAAAGGTTCAGACGCACCTGCAGTTGCCTGAGGGAGCCTTTTTTCACCTCCAGCTGGGCTGAAGTTAAGGGGCCATCGGCCTCCTTTAGTTTGTATATGCTGACTGGGGTCACCTGGAACCTTACATTTAAATGTAACTGCCACAGAGGGAAACAAAGGCACACAGCTTTGCCTTCTCTTCACAGGTACTTAAGAGAGGCGCGCTTTTGCCTTTGTTCTGTCTCTGTATATAAATGCAGACACTGTAAGACTGTCAGATGGGTTAATCTGTCCCAGTATTTACACAAATAATTTAAATAGCACTGTTGTATTTCTTTTAAAGCGCTACGTCATGACGTCATGCGGTCATTTGCATATTGTCTTACTTGGTCAGTCCCCCCACTTCTTTTTATAGGACGTGTGCCCTGCCTGTACACAGATGTTTTTTCACTCATCCGGTTGCAGTTACTTAGTATTCTTCTCCTCGGGCTTTATTGTCCTTAAACCATGCCATCTACACCACTGATGACTGAGCCCCCACAGGGCAAAACATGTCTGTGATTGTTTAGCATGTTGAGAGATGCTGGGCTTTGGCTGACAGAGAGGCATTAGAGTGATACGGTCTTTAGTGCATGACATCGAGAACCGTAGATTGGAAAACCGGAGGCCACGGAAGCGTGTGTCTCCCAAGTAGCACCCGGCTTACGGTGGTTATCCAGTTGACTTGTACCCCGACTCTGAGGTAAAAACAATTCGTAAAGGACAGTGAGAAAGGGGGAAATGGATTTTTTTTCTTTTTTGTTCCTGCTACTGATGTGAGACATAAAGTAGGCTGCTGCGGCCACAGGAGCAAAGAAAGAAAAAACATAGAAAAGATGCAGAGAGCAGCATGGCAGACTGCCACACACGGGGTAGGAAAGCATCATCAATTAACATTTCAGTTTCAGGCCAGGGGACTCCATCCTGGGGACCCGGGGATACCGCCTAGCAGGAGAAACACATATTTTGCAGCAGTATTTTCCCAGATCAAAAGAATGCCATTTTGGCGCTACTGAGTGACTGTTCGCAGCGCACTGAGGCGATCTGTAATGGGACTATGGCGGCTGACAGGGCTCCTTGAGGGAACACATGTGGCCAGTGTCAAAGCCCTGACCCTGTATCACAAGTAGGGTAATGGTTAGTGATGTGGCCTGGTTGCAAAACATGATCACGAGCACTGAACCGTAGGCATGCACCCCCAATCACCCCTCAGATGTATTAACAGGGCAGAGTGGCGGCCAGGACAGGGAAGCGTGGCGGGGTGGGGCAGGGTACGAGGGGGGAAGTCGACAGACGACGGAATAGGTAATATTATATTGACCCCGCTTCAGGTGTACGCGGCCCTCGGTTTGAAAACAGCGTGGTTCTGCCCTTCTTCCTGTGTCTGGACCTTTACATTTTATAATTCTGTCCGGCCAGAGGGGACATGAAGTATTTTATGGACATGAAATTGTTACTTTGTATTTATTCTGTGCTTTTATGATCTTTTCAAACCTATCGAATAAAGAAATGAATGACTGGTGCCTGGGAGAAGGCCTGTGACATGATGGCAACTAAGGGGCTGGCAGGGTCACCTTGACAACAGGCCCTTTGTGCCACCTCTCTGCACTGCGGGCACCTACTATGAAAAAAACAACTATTTCCAAATAACAGGAGAAAAGAGAAAAAGCGCTCGAGCGTAAGTTTCACTGCCCAAAACATGGCAACAGTTTAAAATTTGTAAAGCGCACTTTAGGATGGGTGGGTTTCTGTTTCACATCACTTTCTCAGGCTGCCCCGTTGACTCAGCGCCTGTATAAAATGATGTTTCTCGCAGCAGGAAGCACTGGGGCTGACTCCAAGCTGATGCGCACAGACATGAGCACAATAAAGCGAGAGATCTTAGCACCTGCCTCTGTCATCCTTCCGGAAGCAACAATGAGGGACAGACAAAGGACAGCCAGTGCTTAATTTGAGCCAGTGGTTGCCGACAGAGTCTACCACACTCATATTTGGGGACCAGCGCTTATTTTTCTTCATGAGACACTTGCCAAGCGCAAGACAGAGATAAACAAACACAGGGGAAAGAAGGAGGAAAAGAAAGACAGATAAACCGTTTCAAGGGCATAAAGCAGGAACCAGCAAGGCAGAGATAAAGGCAGAGTGTGTCTGGCAGTGGGTTAAAGAGGTATGAGGTGCGTCCAAGACTACACATTCGCATACCGACACTTAATAGCACTGGCCGTGCGATTTCAAACACAGCTTTGTGCACTCATTCTTTTACATATTATGCGCTAAAGACAAGCTGGCCTAGAATCTTCCTCACCTTGAAAAATAGAAAACAAATAATCTGCATCTCTTTGTAGTACAAAGGGACAAAGGGACTCATGAAATTCCTAAATGTAACCCAGTCTTTCCAGTGCTCAATTTGCAAACAAATAAGTGCCAGTGCTCTCATCAGGAGGCAGCGTGCACCAGCACATTTCTCCTGTGAGCGCCGCATAAAACAGAAACAACTACTAACCATGAAAGTAGGGAGAGGATGTGGCATAATGGCCAGAGCTGGCGACTTCAGAGCTGGGTACCCAGGTTCGAGTCTCGGCATCGGCTCAACGTCCTGTGATTCTGGGCAAATCACATAATCTCCCTGTGCCTACCATAAATGAATGTGTCCTTAACTAGTGCTCATGAAAAGCGCTGGTGTTGATGATTAAGTGCGGGTGCTGAGCACCGTAAACCTGCGGCTCAAATTAAGCACTGACTCTCCCTCCTCACTTAACAGCCTGACTCTCCTTGAAGCAGGTACAGGAATTCAGGCAATGCACTACCACTGTCTGGGAAGCTGTCCTCACCCCTCATCCTGTACCATGCTAAACCAAGGGCATCCAAGGTGATCCCACTTAGCTTTAGTAATCAACATGGCAAGGCAACTTTTAAGCATAAACACTGGAAAACACTGGAAGACATCCTCACCAGCATTTGCCGAATCTCCTCCTCTAATGTTGCTTTGATCATGTTTCTAAATACATATCGCATTGCGAATTGGAAGGTGTGTCTTTAGGCATTCCTTTTGCAATTCCATAAGGTATGATTCAATTGTTTGAGACCACAACTGTGGTCGTAAACCATTGATAGATTACTGATAACTCAAAGGAGGTGGTAACCCTTCCGCAAATAGGAAGGGATTCCTGAAGAAACTCCTTCCCCTTTGTGAATGTTGACAAAAATATTTCTGAAGTGTAGACCAATACCTAAAAAAGGCTTACTTTTAAAAGAGCTTGTGAAACCTTTCTTTTTTTTTTTTTAACACATGCTGTTTTCCATTAAGAAATACAATTTTTTTTTATTGTGTTTTATTTAAAAGCAAACACAGACATGGTAGTCTGCTGAAGCCAGCAAATTACCATCCCTGGGATGATACCAAATTGCAGGCTGTAACTTAGGGCCTACCTCATTAACGCCTTAACCGTGGCGGTTTTTCCGCCGCGGTGCGGGCGTTCTAAAGGGTGGGCGGGGCTGCGTCGGCCGTTGGTCGTGCGCAGCACTGGGGAGGGAGATCAAATAATTTTTGCACCTCCTGACCCAGATGACTAAATGGGAGGGCAGCTTTTCTTTTTGGTGCAATGCTCTCAGCATCAATAGCCACTAGATCATTTTGAAAAGATTTAACCCCTTCCAAACTCATGACGAGCTGGGCTCGTCATGAAGTAGCCTCCTCGCACGCTCATGACGAGCCCAGCTCGTCATGAATAATGGGATTTACAAATTCTCAGCACAGGAGGGGAATATGCTGAGCATCCATGGGGTTAAACCATGCTTTCCAAGGCAGAACTGGCTTCTCTGATTGTGACATGAACGGTACAATTTGAATCAAGCTTTGTGAGAAATTCTTTGTGTCTGTTTTGTGAAATTATAGCATTATAAATCAACAATGCCTTTTAAGCCACCTTCCACGACATAGTAAAAGTCATCAATATTATTTATGAGTCTTTTTTATAACATACCTTGCTCAAATAGCAGATCCCGCACTCTGATCCTGTGAATGCTTTACCTCAAATTGTTGTTGATAGAATAATATGCTTTCTCTGGGTCTGTGTTATCCATTGTTGTCTAGTGCTTCTGATACATATTGCATGTTTTTTCGATTTAAGATGGCTGCCAAATTGGGCTTAATGACTTAATTTCCTGTCGCTAACAAATGACTTTGATATGCTGATGCTTGAACCAATAGGTGCTGCGGCCGTGTATCACTGATTCCTCACAGTCTCGTGAGGATCATGCGACAACAGAGACAACGTGGGTGGCCGCATGGCACTAAAAACCAGCGCAAGCCACTCCTCCAAACAATAATGCTGACTCCAAAGAGAAGTTCCAGTTGGAATCTACACGCTGAGCATGGCCTGAACATGGCATGTAATACACATGTAAACCTCTGACTGACCAGGTAAGTCAGTCCAAAGTGAAACAGACAAAGGACTAAATTAAAAATACTATAATGTAGCTTGAATCCTGTGGAACTTCGAGCACAGGACCCACATCTGGGCATATCAGTCGCATTTAGGGTGTCAACTTCAACAACAACAATGTGATGGATGGACTGCTTGAATTCATCTCAGCCACTTGCAATTACTTGGGCTGTATTCCAGTCCATCGTTTTTCGCACACCATGCCACTCTAGACAAAGGCCTGCCGTTTGTGTATCCAAGCTACAGCCAACTAAAGAGGACCAACCAGGACAAAACATGTCTTGAGTTACTAGTATTCTGTTTCAGGCACGGCCTGGCAGTTCAGGCTGGATTGTTCCTAATGGGTCCATAGAGTCAAGACTGATTTATACATGTCTGGTTTCATACTGAGTTGACATGGTGTGCAAAATAAAGATGGACTGGGATTTGGCCACAAAAAAATTACCTGCGGTTGAGATTATTTCAAGCATTCCACCCTTCTTTTTGGTATGCTTCAGTGTGATACCCTAAGTGCAATCAGTGTGCCGACACGTGGGTCTCACACTCACTGTGCTCTTGGAACCAAGTACACCCATCTGAAGAGCCCCAACCGGGGTGGAACTGGAGTTGGGTTGCACGTTTTCCAGTTGTTGGAGATCTTGGCCTGGCAGTTCAAGCTGGATGTTCCTATTGGAGAAGGGTCAAGAAGGATTTGCTTATGGCTGGCTTCAAACAGAGGAGGAATAGTGGGCCTACTGCCACACATCACATGATAGTATAACATGTTTAGACAATGTCACCATATTCCCACATTGCTTTAAGATTCTCACACAGATGCATGCCACTGAATGCACAGATGCATGCTCAGATTAGCTGAGCAAATAAAGCTGACCCTGCTGAGCCAGCTCTGGCACTTTTAGGTGACAGCTGAGGGTTACAACAATATCTTGCAGGCTTGGCTAGCATTCCCCTCTTTCATGGCACTATGGTGCTAGTTTTGCTAATTATGCTGGCAGGCCACTTCTCCATGTACCTCAGAGAGCATCACCTAACTTGGAGGAAACAAGCTGCCAGGAGAGCAGAGTGATAATCACCTCTCCCTCAAAACTGCAGGATGCCCATCATTCCCCTGGGCAAGCAGCACAGAGGCGGCTACCACTCCCCTGGGCAAGCACTACTGAGGCGGCTGACATTGAGTGAATTTCTGTAATGTCTTTGACTGAGTTTAGGACTAACGGCCACATGCATCAATGTTGCCGTTTGCAAATCCTTAATTTCTAAAATTAAGGAATCGCAATTAAGGATTCGCAAACGGCAATGCATGAATAATTCGCTTTTTTTTTTGCGATTCGGTAATTTTCCTTCATTGCGATTCACAATTTGCGAATCGCAATTAAGGAAACCCTTCCCATTGATTCCTATGGGCCAGGAGGCCCATAGGAATCAATGGGAAGGCATTTACAATTTGCGATTTTCAATTTGCGAATCGCAAATTGAAAATGCTATTTCAAGGGTGCAGGGGGATCCAAAGAACCCCTCCCTGCACCCCTGAAATTAAACTTAAGTGCAATTTACACACACACATGTCCCAAGGACATGTGTGTGTGTAACATGCAACTTTCAAAAATGCATTTTTGTGCATGTTTGAAGGTTTTCGGTAAATTAGCACGAGGTTCAACCTCATGCTAATTTACCCCTTCCAAATTACTAATTCGCAATTTAAAAATGATCATGCATTGCATTTCAGAAATCTGAAATTGCGATTTCTGAAATGCAATCGCAATTTTAGAAATCGCAACATGATTGCCATTCCTAAAATTGCGAAATACATGATGCATTCCACTTTTGATAATTGCATTCGCAAACGGCCGAAAATTGCGATTCGCACCGTTTGCGAATGCAATTATAGTTGATGCATGAGCCCGTTAGGCTCCACAGAGCTCACACCGACTGCCAGTCTCAGAGTGAGCATAGCTGGTTTGCACCGTGGGAAGAAAGTGAACATAATTGTTTCTCATGCCTGAAGCAATCAGATGGCCAACTCACAGTCCTCTCAGTTTAGACAGCAGGCAGGGGCCCCTGTGCACAAGCACCAACAGTCTGGTAGTTTTCAAAGACCTCCTCCCTGATGGGGCCTGTATTCTGTCAATCTAAGCAACTGAAATACGGTGGTGCCGAATAATGGCCTATGTCCCTCATGGTAAGGTAACAAATAAAGGAACCAACTATTACTTTGCAGGCTTTATAAAGGCTTTCTGTAGTCAAATTATGTCGAGCATCTGCAAATGTCATGTAAAGATATTTTCATATAAAATAACACATTTATTTGGATAAGACAATGTCAAAAGTATAAAAAGCTCACCGAAAGTATGTTGGCCTGTAAAAGTAGTTTTCTTAGGGATCAGGATTGCTGTTCAACTCTCATCAGATGTTCATGTATGTCTGCATGCTCTTGTCTTAATACCCATGTTTCTGTTTCAGACTGACTTGCGTAATTTTGGTCACAAATGAACACTAATGTAAATAACATGCAATCTACCTTTCTGTCAAGAGATTGGTGAAATGTCCAGCCTGAACATCTAAAAGAAGCACTGGAGAATACATCTGCAGTTTTTGCAAAAGATGCTGAGGTAGCAGCTATACAATATAACAAATAGTTGGAGAACGCATCAAATATGGTATTCCCTCCTAAAACAGTTAAAATAAAACAACAAAGTCCCTCGGCAACATGGTTTTAAATGGAACTCAGGAAATGTAAGCAAAAATGTACAAAACAAGAAAGAAAATGGAGAACCGCCTATAAAGAGGAAGAAAAAACAAAATATAAAGAATCTATGCCTATTCTTCAGGCCATGTGCAAAACAGGCATTTCCCCAAGTATTTGGAAGGAAGCTGCATTGCTTCCCTTACTAAAAAAAGCCTCACTGGACCAAAGCAATCCAACAAACTATTGTCTAATATCCCGTCTTCCACTACCAGCCAAAATAGCCGAAAAAGTTCTGAATGAGCAGCTGATGATTTTCATTGAGTCAAATAAACTGCTAGACACAATTCAATTCATCTTTCGGAAAGGCCATAGCACTGAGACAGCGTTGATCAAGGCAACCGAACAGATCAGGGAGACCTTAGATCAAGGAAAAGGGGCAGCCCTTATTCTGCTTGAGACCCAAAATTTTTGGGAGGTAAGAGGGAATTGTGTGTTGTTGGATGATGGTCACAAATGGAACTTTAATAGTGTTACTTTGTGCAATGATTTAGAACGTAACATCTGGTTGAACAAGAGTAGTGATGTATCTGTCCAAGCAAATTCTGGTATTTCTGGAAAGGTTCAACCTGGAAAGGTTCAATCTAATTCTGACATCTTTCATCCCTAATCGCTTGAATCTGTTGAAAAAACTGTTCCAAATATTAGAAGGTTATCAGGGCGAATTGTGGAGAAACCAGTTAAGTTTAATGATTATATTTTATATTCTTGAATGTATATTGCATGTATGTTATTTACCAATCTTGTATTATATTAAATCTAAAGTTCATTTTTTTATTTTTTTTATATTTTTTTTTATTGGAAAGGGAGATGTGTTACATCTTTATCTGTTCCACTGTTATGTCCCTTTAAGTTCTCTTAGAATACCGGTAATGCTGACTTGTTAGAATGTGGGGTTCAGCTGTGATCAGTCTGGAAGGACAGTTACCGGAGCAGCATCTCGTTTTTTTTTACCACAAATAAACTTAGGATAAATCATCATAATTGTGTGATTCCACTTTGTAAAAATGGTCAGCCATGAATTACTGCTAGCGCCGTTAGCGATCTGCGGGGTCACTGATCTAGCATGGAACCTGTTAAAATCCTATTTAATGGATCGGTTGCAAACAGTATAACTGGAGAATTTTGTCTCTCACTCTCCTTCCCTTCCATGTGGAGTTGCGCTGGGGTCCTCATTGAACCCTGCCCTTTTTAATATCTAAGTTTCCCCACTAGGAAATCTGATAAGAAGCTTTGGATTCTCCTTACTTTCTATGCTGACGACACTCAAATTGTCGTCTCTATAGGAAAAATTGATATAGGCATAGGGTCTAGATTTCATGATTGCATACTGGCTATCCATAATTAGATGGACAATAGCTTCCTTAAATTAAAAGCAGGAACAACAGAAGTCCTTCTTTTTGGACCACAGTTGTCTTTCTGGGGTCCAACAGTCTGGCCAGCTATTATGGCCTCTAGCCTCCCCCAGTGGAAAAGGCTTGAAACCTGGGCATGATCATTTATAACAAACTCAACTTTACATACCAGGCAAATAAGCTTACTTCATATACTTTTCACACTCTTAGAATAATTAAAAAGGTTTTGCCCTTCCTACCACCTGAACTACAAAAGACATTAGTCACATCGTTAATTCTGTCCAAGAAAGACTAATGCAATAGCCTGCTCCTGACGACTCACAAGTATTATATCAATATACTTAAGGTTTTGCAAAATGCCGCAGCCAGACTTTTATTAAAAATTCCCTAACACTGCACAGTGTCTCAAGAATTAAAAAGTTTGCACTGGCTTCCTGTTAAACAAAAAATAACTTTTAAGGTGCTATGTCTAGTTTATAAAGCATTTTATAAACGTGGACCTGAATCCCTGAACCAGAGTTTCAACTGGTATCTCCCCGTCAGAAATCTTCGATCAGGATCTGCTAATCTATTAACACTACCAAAATACAAACAAGTACGATGGGGAGGAAAGCGCATAGTGCTGGAAACATTTAAAACATGGAACATACTGCCTCTCTCCATAAAAACAGACCCAGTCTTCTAGCTATCAGGAAAGCAGTAAATGTCTGGCTGGTCATATGCGGACCTGTGACACGCTGAGCTTGAATGGAATAGTGCTTAGACGCCTCTGGGCAATAATGCGTTATAGAAATACTGGTAACATAACCTGGGCGCAATTTGGGGTGCTTATAGTATTTTTGAGTTTTAAAGCCATGACATCTTAGTAAATTAGCTCAGTACTAGTTTCAGCACCTGCTGTAAAGAGCTGTCCGTCTTCTCAAGGGCACACCTGTTCTCAAAAGGCATATTCTGCATTTCAACCCCGTGACCTGTAGTAAACAAATGTTATTCCCCATTAGTTGTCTTGTTCGGCCATTATGAAATGCTTGACCCAGGCTGGTGCAGTCATTTAAAAACAGAGCATTCCAGGAACTGTCATTTTGGGTCAGTTTAATTGTAATTTTACATTGATGATTGCAGGTCCAAAAATTAACAAACGTTTTTAAAAAAACAGTAATTTGCTGAATTTCCTTTTTATATTTCTGCAGTTTTTCATGCATAATAGCGTAGATAGGGAAGTGGCTAGCCCAGGACATAGCTGGCTATTCTCATGTCTTGGGTGATTGGTACCTTCAGCCTGCCTTGCTTTTTAGCCAATATCACTTAGAACTCTGTCTGTTTTAGGGCTACTACTAAACCATTGCATTATACCAAATTCCCCATCTCTGATATCTTATTTCATGGACATAACTGCTTTGTGCTATAAAGTGTCACTCAAAGTGTCACACATATAAAATACAAAATGTCATAAGTAAGCACACTGAAAACTTGGAAATGTCTCACTGAAGACATTTGAAAACTTGGCAGCTATGAATAGCCATGGACTGGGATGCGCCCACAGTAATTACAAGTGGCTGAGATTAATTGATGCACTCCACACATTACTCTTTGTATACTCCTTATTGATAGTGCGTATGAAGTAAGTGTGATACCTTTGTATCACCACCGCAGGACAGACGTGGGGAGTTCCTCAGAGGTCTCCCGGGTCTCCAGAACTGTTCATTCTTTCTCCGAGTCATTTTCTCTGCCATCTGAGACCTGCCAAGAAGACTGCAATAATATCCAAACATTTTACAACTTTAGCAGTAGTCCATCTCCAGGCAGGTTCTCTTAAAGGCCACATCTGTTCTCTTGAAGGTCAATGACAAGAAATACAGACTCTTGGCTGACTGAAAAGACAAATCCTCCTTCACAGATCTATAAACCACAATTTAATGGGGCAATCACTATTGGTGGCAAAGTTAGTGCCAAATATTAGAGTAACCATAGATTCTTCCAAGTTTCTAGGGACATAAAGAGTAGGACTTTTCAAATACTGAAATCCAGGTAGCAATTCTAAGGAAATATATGAGTTTACCTTTCTTTCAATTCTGAAATACAAAGATGGTGGCATCTAAAGCTTCATGAGGCTTGGCGTGTACAGGTTTATTGAACAAAGTACAGCGCGCTGCTGCTTTAACCTAGGAGGCAAGTCCTATGGTTTGCCATTATACCTAGTCAAAGCGAGTATTATGGTGCTCCACTATTGAGCGGAGGCGAGTACGATGTCCTACGCCCATATGTGTCGAGGCGAGTACCACAGTCTGCTTTTCCCTGATAAGCCAGAAGGGGGGCAATGAAACATCATTCTCTCCTGTGAGTTTAAGCCAGTAATAGGGCCTTACTTTCTCCCATTGAGCTTAGATGAGTAGTAGCAGTTGCCAATTGCCTCCTTGTGTTAAAGTGAGTACCAGGCTCTGCTGTTCGCCACTAAGAGCTAAGGGTTAGCCACTGGACCTAATGATGGGAGGTGAGTACCCGGGCGCAGACCTATCTCCCCTTAGAACTACTAGGCCCAGATGTTTTCTTAACCCGTTCCATGCTAGTGACGGAACCACTCCGTCATGAGCCACGGGCGCGCTGTGCTCATGACGGAGTGGTTCCGTCATGCCGCGGCCGCTCCGCCCACGCCGCATCAATTCCCCGCCTGCGGGGGTGAATTAATGAGCCGGCGGGGCCGTGACCGAACCACTCCGTCATGAGCACAGCGCGCCCGTGGCTCGTGACGGAGTGGTTCCGTACAAGCATGGCGGCGCCGCGTGACCAACACTACTCCCCAGCGCTGCAGCGGAATTACTGCAGTGGCCAAGGGGTTAAGGAAGGAAGATCCATTCTCAGCCCAGGTAACTAAACAAACTCCTACAACAACTGAGTGGATTCACTTCGATAAATTCCTTTTAAAACACAACATATCAGACCTGCCAACTTATTTCATTGTTTGCGGAGGGTGGTAGACCTTGGAAGGAGGAGCCTCGTGCAAATAACTACCTCACTTAAAGTCACTTCTGTTCCCTCTGTTCTCCCACCTCCAAAAAAATAAGTAAAAAAACAAAACGAAAGAAGAAAAGTTTGCAGAGGCTGCTGCAGCCGATGTCCTAGAGATTTCACACCTCTGGTCAGATCCTCCCAAAAACAAGTGGAAACCATTCTCTGCAATGATTTCATGGTGTCTTCCCTTTCACTGTGTGATATCTGCTCTTCACGGAGCAGCTCTTTAATTGGAAACATACAATATATAACTGCATGTAATCAGACTTTGGTACTGGTTTGCGTCTGAGAGTGCCGGTACTCTCCCAATAAATGTATTACAGTACTTACTCAGCATCGGACAGCACCTGCCCATTTAAATCACTCTCACTAGTGGCGGCTCCTCCGCTAAGGTGGAGCCGCGTCGCCTCACTGCTCAAAATAAAAAGTAAAATGATAACAACATATTGTTATTATCATTTTATTTTTCCTACTGAAGTCAGTGGCTCTCGAGGTGGGACATGACTGGCCAGTGCAGGAGTGGTTTGCACTCCTTAAGTGTGCATGACTGCTTGGGCGGGCCAAAGAGTCATGCACACTCTGCATGTTCCCTACCAGGCTGCATTACACAGACTGGTGAGGAACACTGAAAGCCTCCAAGTCCCCGTCTGAACGCCGAACCACGGTGCTCAGACCAAGCGCAACGATGCATTGCAGTGTTGTGATTGGCTGTGGGGAGACTGGGAGCCCGGGTGATTCCTGCTGCTGTCAGAGATAGGAAAAAGGAAGAGGACGGAGGAGAGAAGCCATCCGGCCCAGGTAAAAAAAAAATTAATTACTCCCCAACCCCCCGCCTCACCACTCCTGTCTCGTGGCAGTCACTACTGACAGTCAATGAGTGACTGTGTGAAGGGAGTCGATATCTGTGTGGGTTGGCAGGCTTGACATATGTCATTCTAGCGCTGCAATATAAGAGCTGATAACAGCCCCTAGAAGCACAGTTTCGGGATTAGTGTGCCATAGACTATACAGAGTCACATACCTGCAAACTCACAGGGGCGGCTCCTCCATGAGAGCGGAGGAGTTTCGCCCCACTGCTCTCTCGCCATTTTATGTTTCTGCTTCTCGTACTGCGAGAAAGCAGAAGAGTGTGCCTGGTTGGGGGCGGGCCGGTGGGCAGGTCGGGGAGCAGTGGCTTGCCCAATGCTGTGGGCACTGAGTATTTGGTGGGCCCTCGGGGACTGACCAAACTAGTCATGTGCACTCTCCCTTTTATCTATGTAGGCTGCCTAAATAGCGAAAATGGCCTCCTCAAAGACGCCCGGCTGGGCGCCCCAACCCTTGAACCATCCAGACCCCTGCGCGAGCACCCCACCTACCCCCACGGTGAGTACACAGTATGCACTTGTCCCGCCCCCTCCTCACACTTGCGATTGTTGTTCAAGTTGGCAGGAATGCAGGGAAGCAGGGTTCTGCGGCCTTTCCCTTCCCTGCTTCTGCATTGCGTCTCAGGCCTCGTTTTCAGCACATGGCTGCGTGGCGGGACTCCCCAGAGCATTCACATGCTGGGACCAGACAGGCTGCTTGCATTGAACACTTCCGGTGTCTCTTAACTTCGCTCGACACCTCGCTTTATCATGTAAGCCCATTACACAGCCCAACTCCCCGTGTCTGGAGCGCAGACCTGCAGCTGTCCCCTCACTCGCAGGAGGCCGTCTGCTCTCTGTCCGTCAGCACCGCACCGATGTCACGCCACCGGCTTCCACGAGCAACACTCCCGAAACCGGGACTTCCACTGCTCATCTCTCACTGGAAAAAACGTGCTGGCCATTTGTTTATGCAAGGGCCGGACATGATACTTAAACTTTATATCAAAACCTGTCTTTGTTTACTTTAATAATCAGTCCGGGAACATTTAGGCAACTCTAGAACACATTTTAAAGTGCTTTGTTCTCATGTTTTTTTAAAGGATGTAATGATATGGGGATATATACAGGCTTTAGTCGATTTTCCTAATTTTTGCACTGGCTGGGATGTAAAAGTACTGTTCATGCCGGTAAAGGTGGAAACCCTACTCCGGGAGGGAGAGGACAAGGCGTTAGCTCTTCAAACACAAACGTAAAGCGATCGCTCCAGAAATCAATGCAATGGGAGTGGGAGTTTCCCACGCAGGGCACAGGCAGGTAACTGGCATGAGAGACGGTTTAGCAATGCCACTCCTGTCTCTCGCCCGCAAGCAAACTGTTCTTCTCGTCAGACTCCTGGCAACTGTGCAGTGCATCAGTCACAGCCAAAAAACAAGATGTCTGATGTGACCCGAGGGGGAAGCGAGGTCTGGCTAGAATACTCAGCGTCATATATCTCACAGCAACACTTATGCACAGTGTTAAAGTTTGCTGGAGTTGCTCGCTGCTCAAAACGTATGTTCATGTACCCCAGTGTTAAAATCATCTGTAGTGGCCCTTTACCAACATTGTTTCTAAAAATGAGGGCAAAGACACAGCTAGAATACAAGACTCTTCCAGATATCACAACAAGACCAGACCAGAAGACGTTGTTACAAAAGTGCAGTGTGAAAGTTTATTTCATAGCTTTGGTCACCTACTGAAATAGGCCTATGTTTCCATAGGGAACATGGCTCCATGCCTGAGCCTGTGAAATGATGCAGATTGACCCGCACATTTGCAGTGAAAAAGTTGTGCTGTTCTAGGTCTAGTGACATGGGAGGTGGTGAAAGCAAAAGCAGCCAATAGGCCATCTGTTCTAGAGTCCCTTATGCAGTCGAAAGGATGAGTAAAGTTTCTCCCTAGGGAAGTATGTCCCAACAATAGGAATTTCGTGCCTCTCCTTGGAACCGCTGTCCTGCAATCGATGATACGTCCCGGTATCTTCCCAGGAAAGCATGTCCCACCATCAGGAATCACTCACAGCTTGAGCAAACCCACGCCTTCCATCATGCACCTATTATCTCCTCCCACCTCCAGAAACCACTGCCTCCCTGCAGCCAAACGTCCTATCTTTATATCTTTATTCTTGATCATTAAAGCCCTTTATTACACAGGCTCCACTGATCTCTCTGACAAAGCCATCCATTTCCAACCTCCATGACTTCTGCAGCCATCTTCACTCAACCTCTTGGTCATTCCTCGCGGTCATCGCAGCCGCGCGGTTGGACGTGCTTCCCCCCATTTGGCAGCTATGACATTGAATGTCTTCCCAAACATTAAAAAAAATACTCTGTCTTTTTACCAAGAAAATCAAAATGTGTGTTTTATGCTGCATTTTGAAATTCTTGCTTCTGTATCGCATCCTTCTTAAAGTATCAGGGCGCCTACTTGGTGGGCAACAGCTGTGCTCACGAATATTCAAATAACTAAGACAATAAAACTAATGAATCCTGTGCCTCCTCTGGGAATCCATGTCTTACTGTCTGAAATCCCTGTAGAAGCTCAACCAATGAGGGCTTTGACGTCCCAACATCACCGATGAGGCTTTTGTGTCACCTAGAACTACTGATGCAGTGGAACCAGAGAGGCCGGTGTCTCCCAAGCGACCCACGTCCTTGGGAGACACTGGCCACAGTCTGACAAATACAATGAAACTTATGAGCACTTTCCCTTGGAAGGGAGCATGGTTTATGATCTTACAATCACAATACAGTCAGACCAAGTGAAATCTCTAGAGGAAGCATGTTACACAGTGGTTAATTTGTAAAAAAAGAAGTGCCGGGACTCCCGTCAGGAGGCAGCTTCGACAGCCCATTTCTCCTGTTAGCGCCGCCTAAAACAGACCCAACATACCGTACCACTAGCGCTTGCCACATTGTGTATACGCCACCGTAAATGCCTGTGTTGGCTGGTAATACCTTTCATGCTCTTTATGTTTTTGTATTGACATAAATAAAACCGCCAATAAATAAATGTAAAAAAAGTAGTCCCTGCCTTTAATAATAATTTAATCCTTCCATCACATTAGCAAGGATATTTCACATTATCTTTCTCAAACTCAAGACTGAGGCATGTTAAGCTGCTTTCAGTGGGACTTTGGCATTATGGTCACTGGCTACTACTTAACTTAGTACTTAATTAATGTCCCTGTACTCGTGGTGGGCAGGGCGCCTGCCAGGACATAAACTGCACTGAATGGTTCCGTTAGGCGCTAGTATAAACGGATGACTCGCAATAGGGTGGGGTGCGCGCATGCGGATATGCGGGGGCATGGCAATTTTTTTTTAAATCGGCGCACGCGGCCTGTGCTGGACAGCCCCTGCCCCCGTAGAACCAAAATCCACCCCAATGAATCAGTGTCCCGTGGCCCGGGCACTGGCAACACTGACCTAAGGGCTGCGCCACCATCAATAAACATTTCATGAATCTACTGGCTGCTCTTGGCTCATCCTCGGCTCAGTATCACAGCCGCCAGGCCCGCAACCCCACTACTGACCGGGACTGTAGATGGTCACGAGAACAACACTCTACGGCTGCGCTGAGGTAAATTAAATAAATCAATGCAATATCTGACCACCTGCAGCAGACGGGTGTAGACAGTGTAGACAAGGCCCTGATAAGAAAGTGTTGGTGCTAAGCACCGGAAAGCACCGGCACAAATTAAGCACTTTGTTACACCTTTGCTAATCACCAATGCAATAAGACATGCGAAGCAGACAAGAATGATGCCCATAACAAGTGTGACCATTGGTTGAAACTAGAGTTATGTTAACTCCAAGAATAACCTACCAAGAGAGTCTGCTCTGTAAACGGTTTTACGCACGTTCTGCTGAGCTGAACTATTGAGTGAAATGAAGGAGTTTTGTAGAGCGCGGCTGCTGCCCAAGGGCGTCCAAGCACTAAGTAGCTGCGCATTTTACAAGTATTGTATAACATAACATAACATTGGTTGAAATTAGAGTTTCCTTATTCACTATCCATTTGCTGTACATTCCAGTGGGATGTTTTCCAATGCTCGCAAAATTAGTACCATACACTGGTTATAAGTCCTTACACTTTTTGTGCTGTGAAAAAAAAATCTCAGTAGGCAGCATTTTTCTACTGTTTAGGTAGTATAATGCGTATATTTCTGGTTGCTTACTGCAATATCAGTATATAATCAAATTTAAGTGTGTGGTCTGGGTTAGAAGAGGGAAGAAGTCTATGGCAAGTTCTTGAAGGATTGGTTTGCCAGTGTGTGGGAATTTAGAGACCACTGTGTAGATGGGTCAGATCCCTAAAAACACTTTCTTTCGAGCACGAGAAGATTGTGGGCATTCCCAAACAAGAAGGCAAGGGCAGGCAGCAGCAGGAAGAGAACTGGGGTTAGGAAGAATTGAGACGAGATCCACTTAGCACAAAGCAGCAGGCATTCACCAGCAAAAGCAAAATACCACCCCTCCCCCGCCACCTATGCAGAATGATGGGGAACTCTGAAGAGTTCTTAAAATAATTCCGAAACAAGGGTAGCAACCTTCTTAGAAATCCGAAGGTTTGGCTGTTGTCGTGGCCCTACAATTCCAGTTAATCCACGTGATGGGCCTCACCTTGGTTATGCGAGAAAGTATTGAAAAATAAGTAATATAAGACTCATCCACAGAAAAGTTCCAAAAACCGGGTTATCCATAGCAAAAAAAATGCAAAAACAGCAAAAAATCCTGGCATTATAAATTGCCGGAACCTATTTGCAGGAATTCCACTACACTCATGTCACAAACTCCTCACTCACTAAAGTGACCGGTGCTTGATTTCAAAGTTCCTAGTAAATGCTCCCCTTAAAAAACGTGACATTTTCTGTGCTGAGAAGCAGAGTGAGGGCTGGCCCCGCTGTCCTTATTTCACTCGTCACATAGAGGGAAGCTTTGGTCATCGCTGGAAAGGGCCACTGGGGAAAAGTGCAGTGATGAAAGGCAGAGTTTCCTACTCAACGTAACGTCCACCATATGTCCCTTGCCAGCCATGGTAGACCGCTGGCCTTTCCTGAAAACACTAATCACTCAAGGCTGCAGAGGGAATCCGCTCCACACTTGCCAAATGTCCTTCTGTAACCCTTCCGACATTGCACGAAACAGGACCTTTTGCCCACAAAAATGTTTTGCTGTATCAGTTTGACAAATTATTTCTGGATCCAAAAGCAAAAGAAAAGAGAGAGAAAAAACAGGAAAACTGCTTTTGTAACAAAAAACTCATTTGCGCTTTAATCTGTTTTCAAGACCGATCCTGATCATCATTACATGTCCCCTGAGCTGTGGCCCGAATCAGGGATAAGGCCTACAAGAAGGTGGAAAGGTATGCAGCGTTTACATAGGCAGAGCTGGACCTAATATTTTAAGTTGGTTCACGGCGGGACTGGGAACAGAAACCAGCCCCGGCAATTCCGCACGACCGGTTGCAGGTGGGTGCGAGCAGGCCCGAATTGGCCGTTGCGGGCACCGGGCAATCCCCCGGTGCGCCACAAGGGTGGGGGCCGGTTTTAGGCCCTGGGGCCTTTTTTAGGTTTCGACTGCAAAAAGCTGCGCAAGCAGCTTTTGCGCAGGAGAAATCTTATGAGAACTGTAGTGTGGCTTTGGGTCGGCCCTCGTCATTCATTGGCTGGCTCCATAAATGGAGCCTAGCCATTGGACGAGGGGCCTGTCCGTCAATGCCGGACCAGATTCGGAGGCGTTCCCGAGATTCTTTGGCTTTTGCCGACGTCACGCGACGTCAGCCGAAAGCCGGGAACGCCCCCGAATCTGGTCCGGCATTGCCGGCACCAGTGACTATCCTGCTCCTGATTGGTGAAGCTGCGTGGACGTCACTGCTGGTCCACGAGGGAGCCCACTCCTCGGGAAACTTCGCCGCCCGCCTGCCTGAGCTAGAGACGGGCCGCCGCGCTGCCCGCGGCGACCCGGAAGTGACCGGCCGGCCGGCCAATCCTAGCGCGGCCGGCCGGAAGTGCCCGCCCCCCGCAGCCCGGGGGAAGAAGGAAGACGGCAAGAAGTATGGCGGCGCCCGCGGGGCTCCCGTGGCCTGGAGGGAGCCCCGGGAGATGCGGAGGACGTTGCCGGTCTCCCATGCCAAAGAGGGAGACCGGAGAAGTGCCAGCGAGATTGCCGCCGTCGATGTTACCGGTCTCCCATGCCGAAAAGGGAGACCGGAGAAGTGCCGCCGTCGCAAGGTGCAGGTAAGTCGATCTGCTTGCACAGCCCGGGGGAAGAAGGAAGACGGCAAGAAGTATGGCGGCGCCCGCGGGGCTCCCGTGGCCTGGAGGGAGCCCCGGGAGATGCGGAGGACGTTGCCGGTCTCCCATGCCAAAGAGGGAGACCGGAGAAGTGCCAGCGAGATTGCCGCCGTCGATGTTACCGGTCTCCCATGCCGAAAAGGGAGACCGGAGAAGTGCCGCCGTCGCAAGGTGCAGGTAAGTCGATCTGCTTGCACAGGAGGAGCCCCGGGGAAAGAGAACGTCCCTCCGCGGCCCCTGTGCCATAGGCAGGGCGGTGAATGAAACTCAAGGTTTTGGAAAGTACCCATTTTTTACATTCCTTTTACATTTTTCTTTATGTTGGGAGATCCTCATTCCCTCTAGTCCTATCACCTGTATACTGACACTTTGCCGTCTTCCCCTGCGTTTAGCCTCCCCTGACCACCATGCTCCTTCCTTTTTTAAATTTAAAAAACAGTTTTTATTGTTTTATTGTACAATTTTTGCACACTTATGACCGCATTTTTGCAGCAACTTTGCATCTCTAAATTATTTACATGTTACATCTCAATTGCAATAAGTACTAGAATTCCGCAATTTCCACTTATGCTTACAAGAGTATGTACCATTTGTAGAGCCAGCAGGAGAGAATTGCATGGTCTGATTCTTAAGCTTAACGTGTGTGGGAGGGTAGATCAAATATATATGTATATATGCCCGGATGTACGCGATTCCGTCGTTGTGGAGAAATTGGTGTATATGCTAGCCTGTTGCTGTATGGGGGGTCGAGCAGGGCACGGTCATATGCAGCCTTCTGACCCCTCCTGAAGCACTGATTGCCCAGAGCTCACTATTTTAATCCAGCTTCAGTCTTGGGTGGCGTGTGCAGCTCTGACCGGAGGCAGAACGTGATGCAAGAATCCATTCCTTGCCTTTAACTCCGAGTTTTGCCACCTTGTTGCAGGTAGGGCGCAGTTCCCAAACTCAGTGAGCCCACCCTGCCAGTGAGCAAGTTGGAAAAGATAAAGTTAGGGTAAGAACCCCCCGCCCCATCCTTCGTTTGGCCATGATTTCCGTACCTCACTGAGCATCAGAGCTTTCCTACCTCCTCTTTCCTATATATTTGCACACCGTATGACTCTGAATGTACAGGATGGATCAGTCATCTCAATGATTTTTTCTTACTTTGTGATCCAAAAGAACATAGTTTACAATCACAATGATGGAGCGCCTCATGAACAACTAGGGACATTCTATCATATCAAATTAGCATTAATTTGATTTCAACAATACACAGCACATTTGTGCAAAGGAATCTAAAGTGACAATAACCCATCACCATTGTGGAAGGGTTTTAAGGGCAAGAAATGCCCACAGAATAATATTTTGCAGCAGATAAATACAACAGTTTTTTGTATGATAAAGGTTAGTGTCCACCAGTCCATCGGTTTGGATTTCAAGTGGGAGTATTGTGTCATGTAGATCTTCAGAGGATGTAGTATCTTTCCCACTACCAAAAATCAATAGTATGTGTGAGCACTTGTAAATTCGATAGAGTTTGTCTGTCCTTTAAAATGTCAGTTTTTTCTCGGTGGGGGGGGGTAGGGCAGTGCGATTCAAACCTTATTTACTAGGGGTTCTCCACAGGACAGGGGTCTGGTGAAAATGGTTCTGCTGGGTAATACTACTTAGAGTTTAGACTGGCAACCGTCTCAGGAGGTTTGGGAGGGACCATAGGAGGTTGATATCTTGAAAAACACTGCATAGCGTCAGGACATGTGTACTGGTTGTGATGGTCTCCATGTCAGTCTGCTGGCTCAAGGGAAGGGATCTTTCTTAGTGTGATTGTTCGTGGCATGATGGGGAATGTAGTACAAGTGGGGGCAATGCTTCCAGAGTAATGAGTTAGGTCTAGCCTACAAGACAGACCAAGCTACTAAGGACCGACTGTTAACAGCTGCGAGGCACAATGTGTGCTTCTAGTGGGCTGCCCATCAGTTACCAATGGATGGCTTTATTGTCACCCATTTGCTTGCTTCTTATTTGTTAGCTTGTCAGGGCTTGCCTTCTTCTTCTGTGTTTGTCCTTCCCCTGAATATATATATATATGTGTGTGTGTGTGTGTGTGTGTGTGTGTGTGTGTGTGTGTGTGTGTGGCTGGGTGTGTGTGGGGGGTCTCTGTGTGTGGGGGGGCTCTGTGTGTGGGGGGGCTCTGTGTGTGGGGGGGCTCTATGTGTGTGTGTAGGTGTGGGTCTGTGTGTTTGTGTGTAGCATTTGCGAGAGATTAAGCTATTGGCATTATCTGTTTTCAAAACCAACACATAAATGACAATTTTGTCATTTACAATGCCAATAGCTCTAACTTTTGCAAAGGCGAAACCGTTGCATTGTAAATGCTTGTTGTTACAGGGCTGATAGCTGCAAAATCGGCCCTGTAACAAAATCGGCTGAAAACCGGCCCCGGAAAAGAGCTCGGATGCACCCCCAGGGGGCCGGCCGAGCACTTTGCCGGGGCTGGTTTTGGTTCTCAGTCCGGCCCTGGGGGCGAGGTGGGGGGCGGGATTGGGGCCAGGGTGATGGCTAGTGGCAAGTACTGCTGCAGCTTTTGTTACAGGGGGCCAATATTGCAGCACTGCTGTAAAGCCGCCCGCCATGGGTCATAAATCCCCCACACTCCTGTCCCACCGGAAAAATGCCTGGTGCCCGCTACAGCCAGTCCCCCCTGAGTTGGTTTGAAACACATTCTTACAGGGCTATTCCTGTAAACTGCATGGGGTCTATTCATCAAAGCACTTAGAGTACGTAAAGTACCACTCCATTATTACCACTTTACATACTGGCACATGGTGGTCACTAATATCTGGATGGAGATCTCTGACTGCACGTGCCCTATCTTTATGTCCGGATGCTCTGCAACTATTGCGGAGAAGCCTGCACATCTAGGGATAGGTTTTTGGTGCCAATGTGGGAGGAACAAGAGGACATGGTAGGAAAATGGGGAATATCTACTACAAATTGGGAGTATTTAATGGAAAAATAAGGAGCAGCTCATGAATGCCCATGGACACACAAAAACACACCTCCAGCCGAGCCTCATGGTAAGTCACACAACACACAGGTACTGCTTGGCACTGCCACAGAAATCAGTGAGGGCAGGGACTAACTACACAGGAAAAATATGTAAAGAGAAAAAAAAAAATTGTATTAAAAATTTCATTTAAATTAATACTCTATAATTGTTAATATTTAACATGAAATCACAAGCACATTACTTTTAGCACAATTAGACATAGGCGAGAAAACATAGTACGACAAGATTCATTCATATTGAACACATCTGCAAATACAAGGGGGTGGGGGAGACAACTCCCCCACATACATCACAAAGTCAGACTCAATATATTATCAACTAACCACTCTGCTGAGGTGAGTGGGCAAATCATAAACACAGCAGTATTGTTGCAATGTTGGTGAATGTTTTTGTTACTGTGCCCCTCATATAGAGATCAAGTTCTTGAGTCCACTCAGTATTTGCATCGTAATGTGCAGAAGGCATTTAACTCCCAGTAAGGAAAAGGATTTAAAATTAGATGAATAACATCTTTGAGATAATTAGGGAGAGCAAGAGGGGAGACTTGGTAGGTGTAGAAAATTGGGTTATTAGTTGTGTGGCCTGCACAAGTAATAGGTCTACTTACTTACTGGGAACCAAGCACCCCATTATAGCGCTTGACTTTCTCAGGGTAGCGAAGCAGTGCAGTCCAAGTCCTACTCAAGGGAGAAAATGTGGGCAAGTAATCACCGCTCACTGGCACACAATAATAACACTCAATCCAAAATTGTCCAGCAGTACGGGGAGTGTGGCAGGACCACCACTACTGGGGGGCACGGGCGTGAAAAGGCTCCCTCTTTCCTCTTCTCGGCATTCAGGGGTCGGGGTTGGGCGCCGATCCCTTTTATAACAAAAGCAGCCCGGGGATGGGGTCCACAGGCCAAGGAACAGTCTGCGAAGGGTTTCATATGCAGTCCCTCTCCCTGGAAAATTTAATGAAGAACTTTGTGGATCTACCCCCGGACCCTGGCCCACCCTGGGGGTAATTCAAGAAACAGCAGTGAAGCCCCATGTGCTCCATCGGCTAAAAGGTTGCCAAACTTTAAAATACCATAACTCGGCCCTGTTGTCCGGATTTTGATGATCTGGGGCTCCCTTTTCTCATTATGACGAGCTCTAGCCACCAAGTGCAGTGCAGCAGACCTTCTTACCTCCAATGCAGTGCAGTCTTCAAGGAGCGGGTTGTCCTGCCTCCCTGTGCCAGCCTTCCTCCTACTCTTGGTCCATGAGCGCAGAAGTCTAGGGCTTTCCCCCAACTGGTCCTCAAATGGTCCAAGGGGGCCAGCCTCACTGGCTCTTGTTGAGACCCACAGGCCCTGGGATCAACTGTGCACAGTCGTAAGCCCATTTTTTTTCATCAAGGGGCTCCTACTTCCTGTTCTCCATGGCGGCCCCATGGTCCAGGCGTGAAGCGCAGAGAAATCAGACAGAAAAAATCTCCCCCTTGTGCATATTTTTTTCAATAGGAGAGGAACGTTCCGGAAGCCAGGCACCCATGGCCAATCCTAGGGTGCCACGCCTCCTCTGCACCCCTGTCCCAACCCTCTTGCACAACATGCTGGGACAGTTCAAAATGGCATTATCCAGGAGTCACTAGTCACATCTTCTCCGGGGGCCTCAGCGTCACTCCTAACTGACATCACTGCCAATGCTTTCCTCACTAAATTTTCAAGGAGAAGCCCCCTCCTGTGTGAGCTCCAGAGGTCTGGGCTCCCGCGTTTGATCAGTGAGCTTGGGCATCCCTGGTACAGTGTCACTGCTGAGTGATTGCTGCAGATCATTCCGCCTCATCCATTTCCTCTTCACCAGTTGAGTAAAGCACTGCTAATTGATCCCTTTGTGTGGGGAGGCCTTTGTTCCTGTTTCGAAGAGAAATGTAATTAACCTGGTACATCAGGGTGACAAAAGGCCTGGACTCTGATCCTGAGCTGTGCCAGCGGAACATGACAATTCTGGTTGACCCATAAATGGTACAGATGTCTTTTTAGAACTTGCAGAATTGATTTTCCCACTCAGGTTACACCCCAATTCGATACATCACTGGTCTCTGCAGGCCAAGGGTAAGAAAAGCTGCACTTTTAGGAAGTTTTCCCCCTTTGTGTATAATTAATGGTCAGTACAAACAAACCAGAAAATCACACTGACTTTCCCTATTTGTGTACACTAACATTATAACGCCTACCCCAGGGCAATATTTAATCCTGCAGAGTCCTCACTGCATCAGGCTACTTTGTGTAGTTATAGGGATGTGCACGACTTTAGTCTCACACACAGCCGCACAAGTGTGCACAGATCTGGGTACACATGCTCACATGTAACCGGCCAAGTGCCCCTTACCCTTGCTGTGTCGCAGAGGCCTTATCTTAAAAGGTGGACACTGGTGGTAAACACCTGCAGTCCATTTGCCATATGTGTATTGTGGGTGAGCAACATGTAGCGACTGACCCACAGTAAAACGTCTAAAACTGAGTAATCTAAAAAGCAAAAATATGGGCATACTGAAGGGCTGAACCCAATTGTAAGAGTAGGCGTTTCAAATGCAAGCCAATCAAGGTGCTTGCTTGGGTACTGAGATGCATCACCCACAGAGTGCAGCAGTTTATCACCATGCCACAGCCAAGGGCAGAGAGCAACATTTGATTTCGGTGACATGTGGCTACTAGGTAAATTTTATTAACTTGGACTATGTAAATGTAAATGTACAGGAATTTATATAGCGCAAATCACCAAGCGGTTTCTAAGCGCTTGCTTAGGGAACCCGTCCTGGTATTCCCCTGTGAGATAACCCCGGCAGGGTATCCGCAAGGTGAAAGCCAGGCATCCCGACGCGAGGGGCCGTTGTGGAGATTAAGCAAGCTATTGCCCAGAGTCGCAGAGTGTGAACCCATGAATCGAGTAGGCACCGGAGCGAGAATTGTCGAGTCCCTGGACATTTTAGGACTCAAGACCCCGCCGAGCCGGGAATTGAACCCTGGTCCCGGGCTGATCTCTGCTTCCAGGTCTGCCTCCTCTAACCAGTGAGCCACACTTCTCCTAATAATAGGACTGAGGGGCTTGTATGCGCACCTTACTCCTGAGCTATGAATCAGCCAGGTCCCCGAGGTGAGCCACAGAACAGAAGTTAGATTTACAGTTGTGCGACCAACTCTTGGCCTCACATTTCACCTTTGCTGCTACTTTTGTGGCTGCTTCACAGTGGGTCAACAGCTTTGAGTCATTGATGAATACTGGTTTCTTACACCATCTACCTTTACCATTGTGAAACACCACTGTTGCACCTTGATATCACAACCAAACTTGCAGTTCTAAATGTAATATGAAAGCACAGATTGAGCTCCAGAAACATTTTAATTACATAACATTTCACGTTATGCTTCTTAGGTGTAATTGCACTATTATGCCACATTACGTAACTACACTGTATTCATGGCAACATTTTATTATGAGCATGTGAAAGTAAAATGCACAGCCAGAACATGAGTGGCTGTTGCTTGCCTCACGTGTTTTTCCACACTATTTTTTTTTTACTGCAAAACCCAGTGCATTTTATCTGCTAAGGTGACGTTACTATATGAATATCATATCATATCAAAGGACAATGTTTGAGGAGTAAGTAACATGTATTTCAGATGTACTTTTGTTAATGGTAGTCACTCACTGTTAAAAATTATCACTTAAGGATTATACTTCTGCTTGGCATAGAAGAGCGGGGTATGCGACAATATCACTCTTTGCCACATTTATTATTTCAGTGCTGAAAGTATTTTTTTTATGTATATATGAAATTAAGTGTTTTTTTCCCTCACCTTCACTTTTTAGAGAGAACCCAGAGCCAAAGTGGAGAAGTTGAGCAAGTCATATGTGCTCAAGATGGCACCACTACTACAGGTCAGGTGCCTGCAGGCAGGGTGCTTCTGCCCAGGGCATGGCTCTATCCCACTCAAACAGTCTCCTTTTGGAGATGGTGGGACCCTCTGAAGGCGGGGCGGGGGGGTTACGCTACATCCTGAAGTCGCCCCCTACACCAGCCAAGAAGACCCCACAATAACGAGGCCTCCAGCTGCACCACTTATTACTCTCCTCCTCCTACAAGTCCTCCCGCTCAAGATCAGAGTTCAAAGGTAACATTTTCCCAAGACACTCCTGAGCTCACATATAAAACCTTGCTCTAGCACCTCGGTATGTCACCATGGCTTCTTTCCAGGAGAGCACGAGGCAGTTGATTGCTGGTCAGCGGCTCTCTCTAGGCACCTCCCTTAGTTTGTATTGGCAGTGTAGAGATAGCAAGAGACATAAACCGACAAGCACAGAGAGCTTTGCTGCCATTTGTCCTCATGTCTGTAGCCATTGCATGTCTTCCAGAGACCCTACTTATTTTTCTTCCCCTATTGTTGTGTCTCCCTGCATGTCTTCTCCTACAGCCTCTAACTTCACCCTGTATGTCCTGAAAGTCAGGCGGTGTCAAGCTGTGATCTACAACCCCAAATGTCTATGCCGGAGGTGGATACACTGGTGGGCCTCATGTCAGAACCAAGGGATGGCCAAGAGCGTTGGCTCTCTTGTGTCTGTCTATCCATCAACCTAGAGAGCTGTTGTGGGTGGTTAGACATGGTGTATGAAGTCAGCATTTTATGACTTACCCCCATGCTATTGGAAAAACTGATCTTCCCAAAGGACAAGATTTGACCATTCCAATCCCTGTCCCTCCTATGCTTGGCTATCATACACAGCCAGCAGATTTTCCTTCATATAGAGAGTTGACATACTGGAGGTTGTGGGCAGGAGACTGCTGAATGGGGGTAAATCCATCTTCACCTGGAGTCAGAAATGATTCAGAGAAGACTGAATTGCAACGGGGTTGGAGCTTTAAGCAGGTGGGACATCTTACCACCTGCATACTCAGGGGGGATTGAAGGTGAGTCGTCTGTAGGTCAGCTAGTTTCTGGCTGTGACAAAATGGGGGGCAATCAAAATGTATTATTTTGGTACTGCTCTACTGCCTGATTTACAATACAATTATACAACATTCGAGAGAAGGAATGAACATTGAAATATTCAAAAACCCTTCCAAATGAACCATATCCACAATGAGGGAACTAGAATGCACAGTAGGTTATTGAACGTACTCCAGAAATTAGTTTGTATCTTACAAGCAATATGTCTGGAACCACAAAGAGAAATCTCAGTGTTTCCCTTGTAGAGTTGAAATAAATATGAAAAATGACTTATGATTAAAGGGGGTGAAAAATTCCACTCCGCTGGCAGAGTTCTGGCCACTCTCCATTACTCTTGTAATGCAGAGTTCTGACCATACTCCGCCAACCACTGTATGGTGGAGTGTTATCTTTCATGTGCTCATCAATGGTAAATTGGTGAGCGTGAGCGAGAATTGGTGTACCCTAGCACCATTTTGGGGTACTAGGAGGTCACCTGGCGAGATTTTCTCAACACGGGCAGTCCCAACCGTTCGCGGCGAGAAAGTGGCCACTCGAGTAAAAACCTGTCACTAGAGTAAAACATTTACTCGAGCAGCAGCAAAGAAGCAGCGCCCTCTGGTACGCCGCATGGTGCAGTTCTTACTGATTTTGTAGCACAAAACAAGCTCCAGGTGTTAAAAATCAGCTAGAGCAGCACAATGTGCTGATTTCCGCCCACTCAGGGAACTCATATCTTTAGTTTAAATACGTTTGTGACTGCAAGTGGATTAATATTTTTTTTTTTAATGATGGCAACATGTTAGCATGCCCATCTATCATGTCGTCCTTCATTCAGCTGCAAATAAACAGCTCCATTCCTGACAAAAATCAAATCCTTGGCATTTTCAAAACTGTGATTTAAAACATGTTTTCACCATCATAGATGATTTTTCATTACGATTCCAAAGACACCAAACATGAACTGGTGACCTGCTCGCATTTGGAAATTTATCACTTATTAGACGTAATGATGTAATCCCAATGATGGCCTATGGGAGAGGTAGGCCTTGTAGTAGTAAAAAACAAATGTAAGAGTTTTTCACTAGCAGGAGATGTAAAACAAAAAATTACATACCCACTTTTTAAATATGCTGCACCCTGTCCTCAGGGCTGCCCACGGCCTACCATAGTGGTGACTAAAAGTTTGGTTCTGTCAAAAGGTGTATGAGACATGTTTAAAGTGGGGGGTGGGGCACAACCAATGCTGCAGGCATTTACTTTACATGCCCTGGGTACAGGTAGTACCACTTTACTATAGACTTACAAGTAAATTAAATATCCCAATTGGGTATAAGCCAATTCTACTATGTTTTAGGGAGAGAGCACAAGCACTTTATCAGTGGTAACCTGTGCAAGGTCCTAAAGCCAGCAAAAACTAACTCAGCAAGGCACCAAGGGGGTTGACTACATCTGAGGGCATCCAATACAACATTTAAAATTCTTTAGAGTTTGTAAAACCCAGCTGTTCCTTAATTATGGCCTTCCTCTGTTGGGTATACATTTCTTTCTTTCCATAAGTGTGGCCCGAGTCTAAGGTTCTGTATTTTTTAAAGCCTGGAGCCTTTATTTAAGAAAATGTGTTCATCACTTCATTTCTTTCGACCAGCATTTGCAAGAAATCCTTTTGGACACCACTCGTAGTTTTTGCTTGGTATACAACGTTTACAACGCAATTTTTACAACGCACTACCATTACAACGAAACTTTTACAACGCAAAATCCATTACAACGCATGCATTTACAACGCAGTCATTACAACGCATGACACTACAACGCACACCACTACAACGCATACCATTACAACGCAGTCATTACAACGCATACCATTACAACGCATAACTTACTATCCAACACTTACCCTACTGTTGCACCCCCTGGAGTTAGAATAGTAATTTTAACACCTACACTATCCAACACTTACCCTACTGTTGCACCCCCTGGAGTTAGAATAGTAATGTTAACCCCTACACTATCCAACACTTACCTTATATGCAATGTAGTGTAATGCGTTGTAATGGTATGCGTTGTAAATGTACTATGCGTTGTAGTGGAATGCGTTGTAAAGGTAGTTTTAAAGTATTCGTTGTAATGGTATGCGTTGTAATGGTGTGCGTTGTAATGGATGTTGCGGTGTAAAAAATGCGTTGTAAAGGTAGGCGTTGTAAAAGTATGCGTTGTAACGTCATACATCCTTTTTGCTTCCATAATTGTCTTCCTTTGAAGCCTATACATTTTATAACATGTATAGTTTTTATTGCATGTTATGGTCCATCATATAATGATCTCAACATTTCATTAATGTAAACCTTTCCACCAGTTCTGGTAGATTGGAAATTAACAACATGTCGTGCGTCAGTCTTAGCAACAAACTCCTTCTCATCTGTCAGTAGTTGCATCAGTGAATTGATTCTCCAGCTACTAGCACATTTTTAAGTACAGGGTTCTCTAATGTTTAAAATAAAAACAACTGAATTTTTTCTTTAAAGTCGGTCTGCAGGGTAGAGTTTATCCATTGTGTCGATGCTTTGCGAACACAATAGCATGCAAAGACAGCAACCGAATCTCTACAGGCACCACCAGGTTCAACATGTTCACAATCAGATAAACTACGTAAAGCAACTACACAATGGCTCACAAAGAATGAAAGTTTATTGAAAAGGTGGAACACACTCTGCGGATCTCTGGCACCTCACAAATGAGGCAAAGTTCGCCAAAACTCCATCCAAAAAGTCCAACCTTTCTGAAAGGTTTCCATTATTTAGCAGAACAATTGTAACCAATGTCACTATGCAATATCAGATTTATTATAGGGATCGAATGAAACAAACCTTAGTAGGCAGACTGGGCCTCGTGTGTTATTAGTTGTTTAAAATTTAAAATGAACGAGGCCTTTAGGACAGCGAGGATTCTGATTGTATCACAGTGGTTTATTGCGTCACAGCAAAGTAGAAAGGTTACAGAGTTCAGTTATCGAAGTGCTTATTTAGACAATACAATGACAGTACTGAAAAAGATCACGCACTGGCAGTTTCCTTAAAAGACGTTTATTTGCTGTCAAGTACAAACGTGCGACCAACACTGGAAAAACAGGACAGCAACTGACAGTCTTCGCCTCACCCCATGACATAGTATGGCCTTATAGCACGCTGTGGCGGGCTTTCCCGGCTATTAAAGGCCCACTCCTGAGTTAAAGGCCCGAGCCGAAGTCAAGGGACTTTAACAAGGGAGCAGGACTTTAATAGCCGGTATAGCCCTGCTACGAAGGGCTATAAGGCTATTAGAACATTCTGCCACTACAGAGCAGAATGTTCTAACAAATCCCCTCGAACTCTGAGAGGCCTTTGTAAAACATTGGAATGTTGCCCTGTGGGCCTTTACCGGCCCGTAGAAGCAGGGAGCACTCCATTGTCTTCAATGGAGCTCCCAACATTCCAATGTTCGAATAAGCATTCCATCATTCTATGACATCACAGATCTAAGCTAGATCAGCTTGGATCTAGTTCAATATATAACATGTCTCCCTTCCAAATAACACATTAGAAGCACATTCCCACAAATACATTTGTACTCCATGTCTACAAACTATGGGGTCCATTAGGATGGCGGACGGACAAAGTCCGTCCGCCATCCTGTCGGGGGCAGGTACCGCCCGCCACAAGGGCGGAGGAACCGTGCCCCCGATTAGGATGCACCCGCCACAGTGGCGGGTGCATCCCGTATTTTTAACATTCCGTCGGACGGTGCTTAAAGCACCGGCCGCCGCAATGTGAAAAATGCTTGTTGTGCGTTTCACAGCACAACATGACAGGCACCGCGCGGTGCCTGCCATGTTGTGCTGTGAAACGCAGGGGGGTATCATAGATACGCCCCATGTGCACGCCCCACCTCCCCTTCACCCTGGGGGCCCACAACGGGCCCCCAAAGCAGGAACCGTATGCACCTCCACGGAAAGGCATTCCTCCCAGGCCATCCTAATATGGCTGGCGGTGTCTGATAGACACCGCCACCATATCCGGCCTTTTCTGCGGAAAAGCAGAGGACGGTCTTCCCCTCCGCCATGGTCCCCCTCGCCATTGTAATATGGCGGGGGGAAGAAAGGTGGCGGACGGGCAAGGATGGCGGACGTATCGCCACCGCCTGCATGGCGGTGGCGACCGTCCGCCATCCTAATGGACCCCAATATACATATTCCAGGGCCTGACTGGGAACACAAACCAGCCTGGCAATTCTGCCGGGCCGGCCCCACCATTTGAAAAACAGTCCCCACCTTTCCAGGCCTCCAGGAACACGGCCGGTGCCCAGTACGGCTAGTCGGGCCAGTCCGGCCCTGACATATTCTATAGAACAATGTTTTACAGATTTTTCTCTCAACGCATAATCCCTCAAAAAGACAGGACATTTCACATCTCTTACATTCCTTCTTACTCCCATGTCATCTTCTCTTTTATTTCCACCTCCTTTTCTACAACATCCACTTTCACTCTTTTCCTTCCACTTTTCCTTTACGTAAATGCTGCACTTTACCACACTTCCCATATTCCACCTCTTACCATCTTCTTCCAACACCACACTGTATTTTCTTACAACAATAACACCACCACCACCGTCACCATAAACACATCAATATTGACGTGTCCACATCTGTTGATCAAGCAGACGCTGCCCTAGCTAATGTGCATAAAAGGAATATTGCATACTGTCTTGTACATGTAAAGGTCCTTGGTGCTAGTGAAAAAATAGTTTATGGCTCTAGTTGGGATTCTGTGGCACTTTCTTGTAAGAGTCATCTAATTTCAAACCATGCATTCACTGCAACTATCTCACTCACACTGAAATGATGTCATCTAATTGTAAGCCCTCCAGAAGATTTATGGAAGCTTATTGCATGTTTTACATCTGTTTTAGGATGGCTGGGGAGTCCTCGTAGGTGGAAAAACACCCTTCTGTTCCTACCAGATGTACTTTCCACTGCATGCCAGGTGGTCTAAGCCACGGTAATTAGCGCCTAAGTGGCCACATGGTCACTTCCTATTTCAATAGTTTGTTTGGGGCATGTTGAGGGTGTTTTACCACTTCCACAGCTGGGGTGTTAGCATAGCTGTATGTCTGACCTTTAAACAGTGTCAGGTTATCCACACACATGTACCTTTTGATTTCTTTGTGCACCCATACAAACTCTACGTTTTCCCGGCACATTCAATGTTTTGTATTGGTGCAAACTTCACATCAATATCTGACTGCAGCCTTAAGATATCATGGAAATGTGGTTATGTTCATTTTAACAAACGTGATCAAAATTTAGTTTAATTTCTCCAAGGGACAAGCAAAACTTCTGGAACGCTATCCAAGGAACCATTGTTGTGAATGTTTGCTATCTGGCAATCCCAAATATGGGTGTTTTTTACTAGTGGTTGTAGCCTGCACAATCAATTATGTAATACTGTCAAAATAAGTTTGCATAATCGCTGGTTATGGCGCGCTGTTCATTTAATGACACAAAGTCAGTACTTTATGGAAAACATATAAAAATTATGTATTTGCACTGATTGGCAGAACACGCTGTGCATGAAGTTTGTCTGATTTTTATTATTTGTTTTCAGAAACATTGTAATTCCTGCTGTGACCCTTGTGCCGAGGTTTAACCCCCAACTTTATGTCTCTGTGTGTCTTGAGACTGAATATATAAGACATGCATAGGTTTTCTATAGTTTCATGGTGCCCAGAAGCGATAAAGTAGCTACAGTATATTAGGGAAATTTAGAAAGCTACTGAAAGCAAAAAAGCCGGTTTTGGGAACCTGTCTGCAACCAAAGTTGCAGACATCACCACTGGGCTGTATGGAAACATACCACAACTGCACATTTTTAACAACTACACATCCTACCATTTCTATCTTTGGGTGCAAGGCCTCCCTAACCCTGGTTTGCTCACTCTGATCATAACATTTGTTAAATGTTTTAGTCCTGTTTTCTAAAACCTAGTAATTCCTACCATTCTCACTTACTGGACCCATACCTTTTTCTGCTAGGTCTTCTGAGCTCTTTGGTTACAGACATGAATGGGATAAAATGTATGCAGCACATTTGGGACATTTAGAAATCACCTGAAAGGGAAATGGCGGCTCAGGGGACTTTTATTTTGATAACAGGTATCACCCGTACTCTGTATGCGGGGCTCACAGTTCGATCGCGGGCGGCAGCTCTGCTCAGCACCATGTGACTCTGGGCAATAGCTCACTTAATCACCCCATCAGCCCCAGCACCTTGAGACCCTTAGAGGTGATTAGCTCGCGCTTAACAGCTACCCGATTTATATATTATCCGAAGGTTTCTACTGTTGGATTTTAGAACTACCTTGGCCTGATTGATTGGCCTGGCAAACACGTTGAATATGACTTTTTCCAGAACAAAACCACTGATATTTACAAGCTATAGTTAGCTCTGTAACTTTAACATATGAGCTATGGTAACTATAAATCACGCCCTCTCTATGTACTGCTATTTACCCCAAATATTACATCACTCATGACATCTTCTATGACATAATTGATAATATCACTGCAACATTTGCAATGAAATTAGTGATAAGAAAACTGTGCATGGCTGGGTGTGAGTAATAGTTATCGTAAGGCACACATTATAGTTACCAGAACTAATTATATCTGGTCAATTTCAGTGGTTTTGTACATTTAAAACGTTATGTTGTCACTGAAATTCTCACCTAACTATAACATTGCTTTAACCTTTATTTCTTAACCTTTCGTCTACATGTTTTAAACATTACGTTGTCGATTAAATGCTCATCCCTCGTTAACAACACTTTAACCTTTGGTTCCTGCAGTAAAGAATATATATATATATATATATATATATATATATATATATATATATATATATATATATATATATATATATATATATATATATGTATATATATATGTATATATATATATATATATATATATATATATATATATATATATATATATATATATATTTATATATATATATATTCACTCGAACTTCCCACAAAGCGAAGGAATGACAAGCCACACCAGCCGGGTATGCTTACAAGTTTTCTTTATTGGGCACAAAGAAGACGCGTTTCGAGCACACTGGCTCTTGGTCACATGACCACCACGGACATTTTTACTCATTATATAGAAAGTAAAATAATAACAATGAAAGAAAGACTCTGTGTTTACGTCACACAGAGTTTCCAATTGTGCTTTTGTAAATCATAATAATGTAAAAACTTTCTTCATATATGTAAAAAAGTGAGAAAAGCACAATTCAAATACATGTGTGATTTATGCAAAACATTTATTCTTGTTTATACACATAACAAAGCATTGAGGGTATAGTACCCAGTTTAATTTTTAGTTCAAGATTTTTAAGAGGATAAAGGAGAAGAAGCTACCAATTAGTCATAGAAATTAATTACTGAATGACAGACTGTGATTTAAGAAAATTTGATATGGGCAAAGTTGTAAGGCTATGACGGAGTTAGGTTTGGATGTGATACAGCTTAAAGAGTGTTTATAAGGTAGTTAAGGTTTAAGATAACGGGTATAGTACCCATATTGGTCATATTAAATTTGGAGCTAGGAGTGCTGTCCAAATAAATTTTAAGATCTTATGAAAATTAACAGTAGTATTCTTAACTAGACGGTATCACCCCAACTGATTGTAAGCAGTTAATGGATGAGTAACAATGGTATACCGTGTCTATATATAATTTTCATGCAAATCAGTGCTCATATCTTGTAACCAATACAATTTGTTAAACGTAGTTGTGCTCGTATCAATATCTTTTATCCGTGAGGGAGATTATTCATAATGCTTCGTCGATAGCCAGTTCTCTAAGGACAAAGTAAAGAAAAGAAATTATGGTCATTGTGTCACCATCAATCAAACAATATACAGTCTGTTCATCATATCATAGTTCTATTTTGGGTTCTGTTCTCCTCCGATTTATCAAGGTGCTTGTAAATACACACAAATATTTATATACAAACAAAATTATAAAAGGTGTGTTTAAAAACCATATGATCATAGATTCAGAGTACCTCAAGAGGAATCAGGAGGATCTAAGGCAAGAAATCAATTTATAGATGAACGTACATTTCTTCATCTACGTTCACCCCCATCGGAACGATACTGCCTGCCTGAAGGATGAACTTAGATTCTGCTCTGTGTAGTGCCGTCACTCTATCACCACCTCTTACATGTTTCGGAATTGAGTCAAGGACAAAAAATGTTGCCCATGTCCAATCTCCGTCATGATGGGTGTGAAAGTGTTTGGCTGTGCTGTATGTAAAGTCCTTATTGGTGATGGCACGCCAATGTTCCAGAATTCTCTTTTTTGCTGGAAAGGTGGTTGACCCCATGTACCATTTTCCACAGGGGCATGTCACTACATAGATTACAAAATCAGTAGTGCAGGTGATTTTCTTGTTTATCTTCCACTTTTTGTTCACCCTACTGAGTACCACCTCCTTCACATTTGTACTATATCTGCAGGCTTTGCATTTTCCACATCTTACAAATCCACCCTTAGGTTCTAGCCATAGCCTTTTCTTCTCCATATGGCTCTGTACAATTAAATCCTTAATGGATTTATTTTTTCTGTAAGTTATTGATGGGTGTTTGTCTAGTTTGTCTTTTAGTGTTTTGTCCTGTAAAAGGATATCCCATCTCTTTCTTATGATCTTGCTAAACTCTGGTGATTGAGTGTTGTATGTGGTGATCAGCCTTATAGGTTCAGTGGAGGGATACCGTTTGCACTTTGGTGCTTGAAACATTCTATCATCAGGGGAAGTGGTGGGAGAAGAATACTTGGATGATTGTGATATTGACATAGGTGTAAACCCAGGAAGTGGTTTTAGACCTAAATCCATATTTCTCCCAAACATTGTATGTGAAGCGGCGGAGGTGTTTGAAAAGGGGGTCCTAAGTGACATCAAAAAACTTAGGAGAAAGAAAATTCCTAATGATATAACGAATTTGTCTTTGTTACAAATACAGGTCATTGATGATTTGAAGATCGATTCCCAAATAGTGATACGTCACTCAGATAAGGGTGGGAATGTGGTGGTACTAAATAAGGACAAATACTTAGCAGAAGGGATGTGACAGCTTGGGATATCACTTGCTATAATGTCTCAAACTTTGTAGAAATTAAAAAATAAAATTAGTTTACATTAATATTGAACATAAAACGTTTTTTTCCATTTTTTTAAAATTACGTTTAATAAACTTTTTACATTTCCCCAATCATTTACCGTAGACACCTTTGCCTATGTAGGAAAAGGTACTAGTAGTAACTTAACTCTCATAAATTTGCCACTGTCCCCCTGTTTCAGAGGCTGGAGACGCATAAGTCCATACTTTGTAGTGAATTGACACTCGGAAATAGTGACTAGCCAAAACTAGTAAACTTACAACAAAGGGTAAAAGTAGATTTACACATGTAGATTTACTCATGTGCACATTTACCTTTGTGGATAGGTCCCATAGTCTGCAAACTCCAATGTAGTCTGAATGAAGGCCTGGCTATAAGAAATCCAGGGGTCTCCACAGAGGCTCACTTTATCAACTTTTCCCAGGCATCAGGGTTGAAGTATCTGTGAACAGCACCATGTGCGTGTTCATCAACTACATACACTTGACACTAAGATTACATTGTTTGTTACAGCACCCGTATCAAATGAATACGGGTCTTCCTCCACTACAGAAGGAGGGGACGGCTTTGTAATCTTGCATTACAAGTGCACATCTGCAGGCTTCCCCGCTCTATCGAAGGTGTTGGCAAATGTCTGGCCACCAAGGTGCAGGACTCAGCAAGAAAGAGGTTTTCTGGCAGGGTGCCCTGCAGTTAATCAGGTTACACTACTATGGGGCTTTTTTTGGCGTGCTCGCCTTTCAGGCTATCAAAGGGAATTGGATAACCTCTTAACAATGATAGTAAAGACCAACTAGAAAGGGTATTCTGTGTTGAGACACTACTCTTACTGTGCTAGCAAACATTATTCGTCTCTCAGTGCTCATAAACAGACTTCTAAAGGTAATTCAAAGGTGGTGGGTGTCTATGAAACTTCTTAAAACGTTTTTAAAATTTTGCTTCATAATGATAAGACCAGGGATGTAATAAAAGCAAAAATCCAATCAATACCAATTGTAAAGCACAAAGCATCCAAGCAATAACAAGTGATAATGATTCTAAGCAGAAGGAAACATTGGGGGTCTCTTGAAAAGGAAGGTTTTTATCTGCAATATAAATGGTCCTCGGTTTTCCTGATTAATTTTGGAAGTCTGACCATTCGAAAATGCACAGTTGCTTATTATGGCTACAACGATCCTACCAAAAAATAAATGTGACCTTGTGTAATGTAACTGGTGCTTATGTAAATCGCTCCAATACCTTCGGGTCGAGTTTGCGCTATATAAATCTGCAAAAAAAAACATGAGGTAGTCCATCTCCCATAACCAGGCAGACTTTGTTCAGAAGTCAGTGCAGTCAAGTGATCCCACCCAAACTGTTATTACAACAAAACAGAGAATCAATAAAGGTCTTACGAAAGAGTCCGGTCTAATGAAAGATCCAAAAAGATGCGCCCATTCCCGTTGTGGGGTGTTCATGTGTTGGGGTGGGGACCCGTATTGAAAAGAGCCCATCCGATGCCCGCGCTGAAGGAATCTGTCCCCTTGAGAGTAATAATAATAATTCCACATTTGTAAAGCGCAAACGTATCACCTCTAAAGGTTTCCAGGCGCTAGGGGACCAGCGGGGAGATTAAGTGAGCTAATGCCCAGAGTCACATGATGTTGAGCTGGGCTGTTTCCGGCGATCGAACCGTGAGCCCCGTGCTCCGGAGTCAGCAGCTCTGGCCGCTGCGCCACACCTCTCCCTCTGCGAGAGTAGATGCAGCAAAATGAGCAGTAGTAGCCTATGGAGACACCTTCACAATCCACTCTGCCTATAACCATCACGACGCAATCCCACAGTCATCAGGCCTGAGAAAGCACCTGAAAACAAAACAGTAATAGTACCCATGAATGACAAATTAAAGGTAAAGGAATCTGCAGATGTGCATGTTCTCATTTATGTAAGTACCTGTAGTGGTGGGAGGTAGGTAAATCCGTCTTTATTGCGAATTCCTAGTCCATAAGAAATGTGTTGTTTTTCTGGGTTTTCCACCTGTAAGTCATGAAAACTCTTAAATCTTATGTAGGGCTCTCGGTTTTAGGGTATTTAATTTTTTACCATTTCCGTCTGTATTTATCCATATTTATTTTTTTCAAATTTTATCTGTATTTATCCATATTTATTTTAGTGTTTGTGAAAAAATTAAGCTGAAATTAGTATATTTTCACATTTATTTAACTGATAAATATGCACACATGCTTGAATGTCTGCCATGTTTCAGTGCTATGAACACCTGCAGAAGATAAATCAGTGCACTTATATGAAAATAAGCAGATTTCAGTATGACCCTGATGCATATTTACTGCTGTTAAAGCCTCTTTACTAAACGTAAGTTCTTAACCCACTTATCTATCAATCCACATATCTAATGGCATGGCAGACAGTATTTAGAATTTCTCTAAAAGTAACCCAATTTCCGTTTTTATCCCCATTTAAAAATAAATATAGACAAGAAAATCAAAGTTTTCTGTCTGTATTTATCTGTAGAAATCAGTAAAAACGGAAAACAGGAAGCCTTAATCTTATGTTACTTCATCCTCTATATGCTGCCCTGCTTACTTCATTACATCTTTCACCTTCTTTTTTTACAGAGCTAAAACCATGCCCTTGTCCTGGAGAGACCCTTACACCACAAGGGAGCCAAAAAGCGTCAACAGTCCACTGTGGGAGTCGCGCATCCCTAAAGACTAGCCTAGGGGCACCATCAATTCTAAAAAGACTGACGTCCTTTAGAACAACACAACCAGTGACCTCCAGCAGCCATTTTCAATCTACCCTTCGAGCAAATCAAAAACATGGGAACGTTCTAATGAGAACTATGAATATTAGTTCCCACAAATGTCTAGGGACTGATGCTACTTTTAATTTGTCATCCAAAGACGATTACATTACTGTTTGTTGAAGTTGATTCACGCCACACTCTATCACTTATTAAAAAGCTCGGACGCCTGTAATGCTCACTTTTCTTGTTTCTTTATATATTAATTACTTTGAAAACATTGAGCTGTATTTAGGGTTTGGCGGATTAGATACTATGGGGCACATTAAGATAACGGGCAGATCGCCACCACCCGTATGGCGATGGCGATCCACCCGCCAAAAACCTCCGCCCGCTACTGAATCCCCCCCCTGCCACATTACCATGGTGTGGGGGACCCCGGCGGACGGGAAGACCGTCCGCCGGTTTTCCGCCGGTAGGCAATCCGCATGATTGCCTACCGGGCGGAAAAGCAGTTTATATGGTGGCGGTGTCTGGTAGACACCGCCATCCATATTACTATGCAGGCGGGGACATGCTTTTCCGTGGCGGCAATGCCGCCACAGAAAGGCATGCGGTGTTTCACATTGGGGGGCCGTTGTGGGCCCCCAGGGACTTTGGGGGAAGAGGGTGCACATGGGGGATACCTATGGTACCCCCAGCAGTTCCCTGCACAACATGGCAGACACCGCACGGTGCCTGCCATGTTGTGCATGGAAGTGCACAAGATGCCTTCCTGGCATTGTGGCTGAGTGCACCACCCGCCACAATGTTTGGAATGCAGGATGTGCCCACCAATGTGGCGGGCACATCCTAATACAACCAACTGGACCCCCGCATTGATGGCGGGTGGTCCCTATTCCCACTGGTATGGCGGGCAAAGTCCACCGCCATACTAATGTGCCCCTAAATCACAAAAGCAGAGGTCCTGTCCGCCTTATTACAGGTGCTTCATAGCCTATGGCATTTGTAATGTGGCAGACTGAATATCTGTAAACGTTAAACTATTCCGTCCACCAAACTCCAAATCAGGCCATTTTTTAAATATTACAGTCTTGTATAACTCGACCATTAACACATGAACTACTAAGTAATTAGTTGAACTTATTGTTGAGGTGTTCTTACCCAAGTTTTTCAGTGGATTATTCTGTGATTACTTTTGATTACATTGCTTGTAATTTAACTAATATTAATGACCTCTAGAGGTACACTTTATGTAAAAGTCTGTCCCACAGGGTCCAACTTCCTTTAGCTGAATAGGAACACAACCACATTTTGATGTACAGATCTAAAACACTTGGGACAGGAACGTCCTGATTAATGAAACATATCAAACCTGTGCGCGCACAATAAACAACACGGTGTCCTTATCATGTGACCAATTACTGTTTTTCTTGCAACAATGTATAAACAAGACTAAACAAGGCTGATAACCTAGAGCTAGAGCCTGATTTAGGTCTCGGCGGATGGGTTACTCAGTAACAACAATGACGGATATCCCATCCGCTGAAATACAAATTCCATAGGATATAATGGGATTTTATATTTTGGCAGATGGGATATCCATCACCGTTGTGATGGAGTAACCTATCTGCAGAGATCTAAATTTGGCCCTAAATGTATATTAGCACACAAGTACGCAATTTGTCCTTAAGAAGTTCCATATTGTTAAAGGGACGAAATGTGTTGGTTTATTCATGTGTTTTGGGCGTTTCTGCCTTGCCACAGCTGTTTCTATCATGGATGTAAGTCTTTCTGATTTTATTCCTTAAGGACTGCCAATTTATTCTTGAATAGCCATGCCGGGCAATATCTGGTTCTGGGGCTTCTTTCATTATTTCAAACGGTGTCAATCCAGTGGCATCATTTGCAGTAGTCTACAGGACCACAGAGTTTTCACAATTTGTGCTTCCCAACCTAAACTGCTGCCAGTGAACTGCATTCTTCTACACAAGGTTGAACCTTTTTGTTACTCCATTCCCACAGGGATTGGGCACATGGGCATCCGCAGGGGGGGGCAAGGAGGGGTGTTTGCACCCCCCCCACTCCCCCGGAGCGCCCTTCCTTGCCCCCCTGCCAGGGCCTGCTCTAGGAGGGTGCCATCGCACAGGGTGCTGACTTCCTGGGGGCGCCGTGTTTACAACTTAATTATGATTTTAAAAGCACCTGCTGCGTGTTCCTTTCCTCCTGCAATTACGGGGCCTCTCAAAAATATCAAGATAAATCATGTGAGTTTTGTGTAGTTGAGGTTTTTGACTTATGTGGAGGTAGTACAGAGGGTTAATATCCCTACTGCAAAAAACGTGTACCAAGTAGATTACAGAGTGCATTTAATGTAAATAGATCAGCAGGTTACTGCTTTTAAAAGAGCCATCCTTTTGTTACTTTCAATTTATAACTTAAAATCCTAATATAGAAGAGTAAGGTATTAACTTTCATCATAGTAGTGCACACACTCTGCTAAGTATAGAACATTGATTAATGTTGCAAAAAGGGTTAATTTGGGTAGAAATGGATTCTTATATTAATAAAACTCCCAACTATGCTGTTTATTTTTCGACTCTGAGTTTGTGCTTCTCCACACCAAGCACTCCTAAACTATACTGCCTACCAGTATGGATGACATGTGACTCCTACACTTTTAGTCCTTTGACTTATGTAATATTTCCTATACACTGATTTACACAAGTATGATTGATTGTCCGTGTAATGTGTGTGTGATGCAATGTGCTCGGACATACTTTAATGGTATGAGTAGCACTATATAACAAATTCAATGAATCTGAGACAGAGCGGTTATGGATAAGGGTGCCAGTGAGAGAATCCGTGGTGGAGCTGGTCATTGGGGGCGCCAACTAACATTGTCGCGCTGCGGTCGCCCATGCCACTATGCATTGCACATGGTGCTCCAGCCACTGTTCCTATCCAGCTCGCACTCTCTGTTCTAGTCTGAAGCTCCTCTGCATCCCAGGGCTCAGTAGGACAAGATGCGGGCATCATTTTCCTGCACCGTCCCTTTGGCACTCTCTTGTAGGTGAACTCCTGTGCATCTCATCGCACGTCACATCTAGACAACACCTGGAAACTCTGCTCTTTTCTAGATCCTTCTGAGTACCCTCGGCCCCCCCTCCATCTTATAATTTAGTCAGAAGCGCCAGGAGACCTCAGACTTTATAGCGCGCTCTGACACAATAACAAGATTGAGGCAAAGTCTTTTCAAATAATAATTGGATTATAGTGATGGACTGCCTAGATCAGCAGACCACGCACTCAATTCAGCGAAGACATCGCCGACTTCATCAGCCCGCACGCCCTCCCCTCCGCCGACTACATCCTCCTCGGGGACATCAACTTCCACCTGGAGAAAAACAACGACCGCAACACCACCACCCTGCTTGACAACCTCGCCACCCTCGGACTCAAGCAGCTGGTGACCACCCCCACCCACCTCGCCGGACACACACTCGACGCCGTCTTCTCGTCCAGCAAAGACATCACCTTCAGCCACGCCACTGGACTCCACTGGACGGACCACAGCTGCATCCACTTCACCTTCAGAAAAACCACGGTCCACCACCACCAGCAACAGGCTGCACGAAGAAGCTGGAACAAGATCACAGCCAACCAACTCGCCGCATCCCTGAGCCAGCACCCTCCCGCCAGCTCAGCGAACCCCAGCCAAGCCGCCGACAACCTCACGAAATGGATCTGCACCTGCGCGGACGAACTCGCCCCTCTGAGGACCCCGCCCAGCAGACCCGGAAGCAAGAAGGCCCCGTGGTTCACCGACGAACTCAAGAGCTCCAAGAAGAACTGCCGTGCCCTCGAGAAAGCCTGGAGAAGAGACCCAACACCGGACAACATGACCACCCTCAAGCTCGCCACCCGAAAGCACCATCAATTGATCCACGCCACCAAGAAAACAGCATTCAAGGACCGGCTGGACAACAACGCACACAACAGCAAGGAACTCTTCAACATCGTGAGAGAGCTCTCCAACCCCAACGCCGGAATCAACGACATCACCCCGTCGCAAGACCTCTGCAACTCCCTCGCCTCCTACTTCCACAACAAGATCGCTGACATACACAACAGCTTCAGCACACAAACAACGCTCCCCACGACCACACCAACGCCCCCCACCACCACCCTCAACGCCTGGACACCGATCAACCTCAAAGACACCATCCGCACGATGAACTCCATCCACTCCGGATCTCCAACCGACCCCTGCCCTCACCCCGTCTTCAACAAGGCCGACGCTGTCATCGCACCCCACCTGCGGGACATCATCAACACCTCCTTCGACACCGCCACCTTCCCTGAGAGCTGGAAGCACGCCAAACTCAGCGCTCTACTAAAGAAACCAACGGCGGACCCCACCGAACTCAAGAACTACCGCCCCATCTCGCTCCTCCCGTTTCCAGCCAAAGTCATCGAGAAGACAGTCAACAAGCAACTGGCAGCCTTCCTCGAGACGACTGGATCCCTCGACCCATCTCAGTCAGGCTTCCGGGCCAACCACAGCACCGAGACCACCCTCATCGCTGCCACCGACGACATCCGAACCCTGCTGGACAACGGAGAAACAGCGGCCCTCATCCTCCTGGACCTCTCCGCGGCATTCGACACTGTCTGCCACCGCACCCTAGTGCAGCGCCTCAGCAACGTCGGAATCGAGGAGAAAGCACTGGAATGGATCACCTCCTTCCTCGCCGGAAGGACACAGAGAGTCCGCCTGCCCCCATTCAGATCAGAAGCCACGGAAGTAATCTGCGGCGTTCCCCAAGGCTCCTCGCTCAGCCCCACCCTCTTCAACGTCTACATGAGCCCCCTTGCAGCCATCGCACGCCAACACAACCTGAACATCATCTCCTACGCCGATGACACCCAGCTGATCCTCTCTCTGACCAACGACCCAGCCACCGCCAGAACCAACCTACACGAAGGGATGAAAGACGTGGCCGAGTGGATGACGACCAGCCGCCTGAAACTGAACACAGACAAGACGGAAGTCCTCATCCTGGGCTCCTCACCCTCCGCCTGGGACGACTCCTGGTGGCCCCCCACCCTGGGCAACGCACCCAAACCGACAGACCACGCACGCAACCTGGGCTTCATCCTGGACTCCTCCCTCTCCATGACCAGACAAGTCAACGCCACCTCCTCGTCCTGTTTCAACATCCTGCGCATGCTACGTAAGATCTTCCGGTGGATCCCCACCGAGACCAGGAAGACGGTCACCCAGGCCCTAGTCACCAGCCGACTGGACTACGGCAACGCCCTCTACGCCGGAACCACCGCCAAGCTCCAGAAGAGACTCCAGCGGATCCAGAACGCCTCGGCGAGACTCATCCTCGACGTCCCCAGACGAAGCCACATCTCCAGACACCTGAGAGACCTGCACTGGCTCCCGATCAACAAAAGAATCACCTTCCGGCTCCTCACCCACGCACACAAAGCCCTACACAACCAAGGCCCGACCTACCTCAACAGCCGCCTCAACTTCTACGCTCCCAAGCGCCATCTCCGCTCGACCAATCATGCCCTCGCCGCCGTCCCCCGCATCCGCAGAGCGACAACAGGAGGAAGGTCCTTCTCCCACCTGGCCGCCAAGACTTGGAACTACCTCCCGACCGACCTACGCCTGACCCAAGACCACCTCTCCTTCAGGAAGAAGCTCAAGACCTGGCTGTTCGAGCAGTAGTGGACCCCCCCCATAGCGCCTTGAGACCCTCCGGGTGAGTAGTGCGCGGTATAAATGCCTATGATTGATTGATTGATTGAATGGTTGCTGTTAAGCACATTACTAAGCAGAAAGAATAGTCACATTTGAATAAAAGAGTATATTTTAACGTAGGCACCGCTCTGACATAAAATGGTGGACATCAATGGATGATTTTTGATTTAATAAGTTGCATTTATCAAGAAAGATAACGCAAACAGAAAACAAATGGAAATGAAGTGTTAGACATAAGTCAATACAGTGGGGGATATCCGGATGGGTTAGGAAGCTTGAATGCTAAGAGGAGAGGGGCTGAGTCCATGTGTAGTCACCACTGTGGTCCAGAGCAGGGAGGAGGCGCAACGAGCAGGCATATGTAAGATGTATCCATGAGTAGAAATTATCATACATCCCTTCCGAGTCTTACTCATTTAGGGTTAGAGCAACTCGTTCTGGGCATTGCCGCAACATTACAGATTTCTCATGCAACTCAGGGATGTATTCTTTAAAAATAATTTTCTTCTGCCCAATGGTATAGATAGCCAAACAGCGGAAAGTTTACATCCATGTGACTGATAGGCAGGGCACTGGAATTATGCAATTGTGCGGCGATTTTCGCATAAATTGTATATTTGCTGCATTTGTTGCATAATCCAACATATGCCCCATAATCTGCAGAGTTTAAGAAAAAATTGTTTCTAGCTCAAACTGTTCAAAAGTTAGTAAAAACGCAGCAACACATGTTGCCGGGCAGTTGAAAGTCCTTTGCAAAGGTTGACTGACCAACTTTCTGTAGTTTGATGCTATATTTGGGTGTTTTACTAGTATTAATGAGGTGTAACTAATGCCCAAACTGTGTTAACAAGTTTAAAAATGACAATATTAAGTTATACTGTCACAAAATGTGCCACATAATTTGCTTTTTCTTGACGCATAATTCACTCAACCCTGCCGCTTTATGTGACCCTCCCTGCCTCATAATTACGGTGGTGTTAGGGTATCCCTGCTGAGTGCCTCATATTCTACTCACAGCGTTGAGTGTGATTGGTGGAGTAAGGCTGGGCCTGCCTTACCCGTCTGCTCTAGACTAGGATGCTGTGACTGTGCTTGTGTGGTGAATGTGGCCTCAGGGAGTTCAGACCTCTGTGGGGATCGTAGACAGACAAAGTGAGGAAAGCACCAGGCTGCCGATGGCAGAGCCACTTTTCGCAGCTACCTCTCACCACTGGCGGGCCCCAAAACTAGGGCAGTGCCTCATACACACTTAAAGGTCTCCCAACCAGTGCACTAGAGTCTGAGCCCATGCTGTCGTCAAAATGAGACGGTCAGAGAGAGAAAACAGTAAAACTCGGGGAGTCATGCAATGACACAGAAATGAGTATGAAAACATAACACAAACTCAGCGTAGCAGGTGCTCCTGAGTAGACTGGGGAAGATATTTCCGGAGCATCCTGCCAAAAAGATGTCTGCATTCCTCACCTGCACTAAGTGACTATCTGGTGATGTCAGAAACAAGGGGTTAGTGGGGCAGCGATGACCAAGCAGTTCGAACTTCCACTCTGACCTAATATTAGAATCGCAATATGTGCTCCAAGACTGCTTGAGCTTGATAAAGGTAACCAAAGATAACCAAGTTAAGTAACACCAGTACAAGAGGTAAATGTATTTGGTGAGGTATAGAGTAAAATGGTTGTAGAAACATCCGTTTCATTTTCGTGTATCATCCCCTTCCCTAATTACCAAAAATACAGTACAAAAGGTCGAGAATCCATAATTAGGTACTTTGTAAGGCGACAAAAAAGGCCATCCTTCCATCCTTTTTCAACTTTCGGATGAATCTCTTTCTGTCCATCTGTTCACAGTTGTTCTTAATCACAGTAAAGCGTTGTAAATGGCCATTATACGTGTTTTTATTTTTGCATACATTTGACACAGGCAGCCAACTAAATAGCCAGTAAGTGCTTAGAAGAATGTAGGGTCTAAATGTAGTGGTTTTGAGATTTACATAATTGAGGACCCCTATTTCGAGATCCTTCGTATATATAGACCTTCTAGGCAGGGGGCGCCACAAGTTGTAACTAACACCCCAAACCTCAGGACAGGAAGATTTTCAGGATAGCACAGGTACTGGTCCAGGACCCGAAGTAAATATGGGAGATTTATATATTTATAGTGTTCTGGCATGTGGTGATTGCATCAGTAATTGCCTTTTGTTAAAGGTGTAAAGGTGTAAGTTGTACTTCCAGGTTTCGGCGGCAGTCGTCTGTCACTCTGTCCTTTGTTGTTTTCATGACACCGCTGGTTTCTCCGGTGGCTGCTGTTTGTTCGCGATGGGTCAGGTGCTTGGATCTAGTGAAAGGCGCCCTTCGGCTGCTTTGTAGTGCTAAGAAGTGTACGTTTCTTCAGTTTACACCAGGCTCCCCGCGGAGCGTCTGCCTCTTGCTCTGGTCTTGTTTTTGTCCTCAGGCTGCTCCCCACCCCTTCTCACCTCTCTGAGAGACAGTGCCCCCTTTGACCCTCTACCTGCCGCCCACTCCTTCCCCACCTCTTCTCTCAGTTCACAAATTGTTGCTTTCACACTTAATGTCACCTCCAGCTCGCATTTTCAGAGAGGGCCCCGGCCTCCATCACCGACATGAGGAGGCGGTAGAGAGAGGGGAGACAGAGGAAGACTTGGTGGGGTCGGGGAGATGGATACGGTGGGGGTGAGAGTGAACGAAGAGGGGGGAGAGAGAGAGAGAGAAGCAGTGGGGAAAGAGAGACCGAGAAGTAAAGAGAAAGGAAGATGAGAGAGCAAGTGGAGGGGGTGTGGGGGGGGTCTGGGTGAGGGAGAGCAGCTTCAGAGAAGTGAGACCTGTGTCCTAACTCCGCCGGTGAAGACAGCGGGTCCAAAGGAGAAAGAACCAGGCCAGACAGAGTAGGTCCAGGCAGTGTGCACGGAGGCAGGCTCGGTGGGTCCGGAGGAGGGACAGGGCAGGCAGAACAGCTCCAGAGAAGGGCAAGCACAACCAGACCAGGGCGAGCCGATCCAGACCAGCAGATCCTCCCTGAGCAGGGATACGGCGCGATACACAATCAGAATGTAGTGTTCAGCTTTTGGGGTGCTAGGGGATCAATTTAGGGTTCAGGGTGGGTATGGGTTCTGGGGTACCAGGGGGGTAATTTTAGGGTTCAGGGCGTGTACGGGTTTTGGGGTGCCAGGGGCATAATTTTAGGGTTCAGGGAGGGTATGAGTTTTGGCGGGTCGGGTAATTTTAGGGTTCAGGGTGGGTATGGGTTTTGGGGTGCTAGGGGGGTGACTTTAGGGGTCAGGGCGGGTATGGGTTATGGGGTGCCAAGGGGGTAATTTTAGGGTTCAGGGTGGATATGGGTTTTGGGGTGCCAGGGGGACAATTTTAGGGGTCAGGGTGGGTATGGGTTATGGGTGCTAGGGGGGTAATTTTAGGGTTCAGGGTGGATATGAGTTACTGGGGGGCAGGGGTAATTTTAGGGTTCAGGGTGGGTATGGGTTTTGGGGTGACAGGGGCATAATTTTAGGGTTCAGGGTGGGTATGGGTTTTGGGGTGCTAGGGGGTAATTTTAGGGACCAGGGCAGGTATGGATGTTGGGGTGCCACAAAAGAAAGAGATGGCTGTGGCACAACAACCCTATGGTGTATGAGATCATATGCGGCCTGCTTCCTGCCCCCATGGCTCCTCCTGCACCCCAGTGTTTCTTGTGCCCCATCTGGCACACATCATGTCGGAGGATGGTGAGGAAAAAATTTCTGCGGACGCCCATTTGGGCAGCAGCTTAGTTGTGTTCTTAACTTTATGTTTTTCAAGGGAAGTTAGCGTTTAGAGATGTAAATTTGACTACATTGTTGCTGAGCATTCCTTCATTCATAAACACGTTATCCATGAAATTACAGACCATGTCATTATTTGCTCTGTCTAGTACATAAACCACAGGCCATTGTGAAAACACACATATTAAGGCAATAGAATACTCCTAATAACCACCAATAGGAGACTTCAGGCATCATTAGGCTGGCGGGCGGACTTTGTCCGCCCACCATCCTCACGGTAAAAGGGACCGCCCGTGTTAAGGATTTGCCCGCCACAGTGGCGGGCGCATCCTGCATTCCTGGCATTGTGGCGGGCGGTGCACTCAGCACCACCCGCCACAATGCCAGGAAGGCATGATGTGCATAGAACTGCTGGGGGGCACCATAGGTACCCCCCCATGTGCACCACCCAACCCCCAGAGTACCTGGGGGTCCGCAACAGGCCCCCGCAGTCAATCCCCACATGCCTTTCCGTTGCGGCAAAGCCGCCACGGAAAGGCATCTTTCCACACCCACGTTGACCGGGCGGAAAAGCGGTGGATGGTCTTTCCGCCTGCCGAGGTCCCCCCCGCCATAGTAATATGGTGGGGGAGAAATGGGTGGTGGGCGGGGGTGGATTACGGGCGGATCGCCACCACCATTCGGGCTGTAGCGAACCGCCCATGATCCTAATGGGCCCCATAGAATCAATTGCCACATGTTGCCAGGGATTTCCTGACCACAAATCTTCACATATAGGTGGTTACAATGTTTTTAAAATGTTATCCGTAGTGATGCACTAGTTCACCAAATTCTCAATGGCTAGATCCATTCGTGGCCACCAGAATAACTTTTTTCAATCTTTCCTAAATAGCCCTCATACCACTGTTTCACAGTTCTGTCACTCAAAACCTTGGAAGTCACAATTTTTGTCACTGGTTATCATTCTGTCCTCCACAGCTAGCTCAATTTATCTTTCAGAATGGCCTCTTATCCACGATGAAGACATAACTTCTGGGCCAGCCACTTGCTATGTGTTCTATCACCCCCTGCAACATAGAAGCGTTCATACTCTCCCTCCCATCAAACATCCGTAATTGCAGGTGTTCTACAGAAATTGGAACTCATTCCACGTACCCTCCAAAGACTCTTCCATTTCTGTTGTCATTCTAGATACGAAATTTCCCGTCACATTTTTTCCTGTCACATACACAACTCTGTACACATAATCCTATAAAAGCATCAACATCCTAAAAATGTTTGCGGATACATTTGCCATACTTTCAACCATTAGTAGGTGTTTGATCATGGGATTATAGTCACGCTGAAGAGAAAATTGTTTATCCCAGATGAATACCCTACAGCAGTATTCCCGAACTGTTGGTCGTGAGCCAATTTTGGTGAGTTGTGAAAGTACAAGCAGTAAATAAAGATGCCTTTAAATTCTGTATTTATCTTGTCACAATTTCTGCGCTTCAAAGACAGTGGTCGTCAGACTATGGCCCAGATGCATCAAGGTAAAATCCGCTCGCAAAGGGGCAAATTCTCAGAATCTGCCCCTTTGCGACCGGTATTTTTGCATTTGGGATGCATCATCCCAAATGCAAAAATCGCAAATTAAGGATTTGCTAAATTGCGATTACTTGCATTTAAGGATTTCAAATTGAGATTCCTTAAATGCAATGCATCAAAGTTAAAACATTTGCGATTTCGCTAAGAGGAGTAGCAAATTACCATGAAGTTCAACTACATGGTAATTTGAAAAAACTTTGAAAAATGCACTTTTGTGCATTTTTCACAGTTCATGTGGCAAGGGCATATGTGTGAGCAACATATTGGCACAGATCAATTTCAGGGGTGCAACAGGGTGTCCTTTGGACACCCCTGCACCCTTGAAATCGCATTCTCAATTTGCAATTCGCTAATTGCGATTCGCAAATTGAGAATGTCTTTCCATTCATTCCTATGGGCCTCTAGGCCCATAGGAATGAATGGGGAGGTATTCCTTAATTGCGAGTCGCAATTTGAGAGTCGCAATTAAGGAATTTTAAGAAATCGCTATTTTTTGAGTGAGTTCTTCTTGCATAGCATTTTGCTATTCCTTATTAGCGATTCCTTATTTTTCGCTAATAAGGAATCGCAAAATGGATGCTTGATGCATCTGGGGGTATGTCTTTTGAAAACAATCTGCTTATGTTTTTAAATCTGGAGAGTGGTGTTTACAAACTCTTCTTACTTTGCAATGAGAAAAAGAAAAGTAATGTGAATTATGTCACAATCTTTCTGGAGTACAGACAATGTGAACGGAAAGGTAGTAGGATTTAATTTTTTATAACACACAACAAAATATAAATAGCTGTAAATAAACTGTACCCATTTAGCAGTTTGGAAAGCAAAAACAAAGCACATTTTATTTCTGATTCTGAAGTGTGATGGAAAGTAAAATTGTATTAGGATCAAAACAAGTCATGACACTTTACTTGGTGATGCACTAATGATAAATATCCACTGAAATTTTATATTCACAAATCATGTGTGTGCAATATAGTTTTATCAGTAAAATCGAATGTTTGTTCAAATTTAGTGGAAAAGGTGCTTTCTACAAATGACAGTGCACTACCACACAATATTTTAATTGCATTAAAAAAATCGCCCACCTAATACCCGTCAAAGCAAGATGTGTTGGGGAACTTTATTTTTATAAAAATTGGGCAAATGGTTCTTAAAGGTTTGGGAAATAGTTGACTAGATGGTTGTTACGCCTCTTGATTAATGCCAGGGCATTTTTCTGAACCTAGGCATTGATTTGGGTCTGAACACCAATTTGTTCAAAATGTATTTGACCCTGGTCATTCTTGTCTTTTCCTTGTGTCACTCCCTTTCTGTTGTTTCTGCAGCACATAGTTAAGTAATTTATTTATTTATTTATTTCTAGAATTTCCAGAAGGGGCAGAATAATTATTCATGCAGTGAGATAGTGCTTAGATGCTAAGGCAATGTGACATTTTATGAGTCTGTTCTCTGATTTGCTAATGAAATGATACATTACTTCACACCACAGAGATTTCGCCATTCTGATAATTTCTTTAAAACAACATCATTTTTATTAAGGTTTCATAACATAACACCAAAAGCGATAACAATACAGCTCGTACACCCTTCTGCTATCTGGTGAACCTCGCCTCTCTTCAGCTATTACCTCTGTTTTGCTACGGTCAGTTGCAGTCCCCGATTGCTCTCTACCGACCTCTGTTGCAGCCCCCCCTCTCTTTTTTGTAATGTCAAGGGAACTCTCCCATTGGCCTTTTATATCTCTTCTCTGCCCAAGGCATCCACAGTCCCTTTCAATGGGCCCATACCTTTTAAAATGTATGTGCGCACCCTTTGGCGCAATACACCAATCTCTCCGCCCTCATACGTTAGTCTACGTTCGATGACCATTATGCCACTTTGGGGACTTTTACATGACCCCAGTACTGGACTATGTTCTTCCTGGCCACCATTAGCCAGTTGAAGAACAAAGTCTACTTCCACTAAATACCAAACATCATCAATTGTGGGGTGAGAGCGAGGGGACAGTCAAGAACCAAAAGAGATCCTCCCATTCACCTTCTCCCAGTAACCCCTTATTTTCGGACACTCCTACAGGGTGTGGATTAGGGTCCCTTAGTTGTGTTAATTTCATATGTAAAAATAATATATAAAATTGTCAGTTTTGGGGGTGGGCCAGAGACTTTCCTGTTCTACGAGGGATACTGTCCATTCATTTCTCTTTCGAATTTGCTGCCCTCTTGGGAAGTAGACTAATTTTTGATTTAGCATTTCTTTGTATTCCCCTATTCATTGATTGCCTTTATGCACTGACTCTGTATCGCCTAACTCTTGAATTATGTAATAAAATCCATTAACCATTCCACAGACCTGGAAGTCAGGTACTGAGTGGTTCCATTTACTTAAATGACTGTTTCTAATATTTTTAATATACGGGTGCTTTGATGTGGGGCATACTGACTCTGTATCACCTTACTCTTGAATTTTGTAAAAAAAATGCTTCAACTATTTTGTTGATCTGGAACTCAGGTAATGAGTGGCCCCATTTACTTAAATGACTGTATTTCTGATATTTTTTATGTACAGTGGGGTGCTTTGATGCAGGCACACATATCCTCATAAAATTTAAGCTAAGCGCCTTCTCTGATTCATTGAATTGTGAGCATAATGTTTTAGGTAAATTTTAGCATGTCAAAAATACCGGGGAATCCACTCCTCAGACTCACCCTCGTCTACTATGAGTCTTCAGATGAATTGACCCTGGTGAAACTAAAGTCAACACTCTACACTGTCCCAAAGGGTAGGCGTCCTACTGGTCCCATGGGAACAATAATTCATCCAGGTTCTTAGGGTTGGGAAATCTTGTGTACTGGGCCAAGACCGCCAAAAGGTAAAACGTTTCTACTGTTTTTACTCATCCATTGAGAAAGTGTAGAGTGCTCTAGTTACCGGGGTCTTTTAATGTGATGGCTTTCTTGCCCAATGACTGTTCTTAGTCTAATCAACGGCAAATACATTGGAATACAAAATGAACACAGTACTCAAATAGGTTAAATAGATAGACTTCTTACTCATTGACTCAAAGGTAAACATCTTCCTGCTACAAAGTTACCTCCTAAAAATAAGTAAACATCCCCCAGGCAATGGAAGCCGTCGCCAAATGGATGAAAAACAGCTGCCTACAATTAAACACAAACAAAACAGAAGTACTCATCATGGGTGTAAACCCAGATGCCTGGAATGACACCTGGTGGTCCCCCGCCCTCGGAAGCCCGCCCACCCCCACGGACCACGCACGCAACCTGGGAATCATCCTGAACTCAGAGCTCAAAATGGACCGCCAGATCAACTCCGTCTCGTCCTCCTGCTCCCACACTCTCGTACTCCTACGTAAGACCTTCAAATGGATCCACCTCAAACACAGAAAGACCGTCACTCACGCCCTGGTCACCAGCAGACTCGACTACCGCAACGCACTCTATGCGGGAATAAACAAAAACCTCACCCGCAAGATACAGAACATCCAAAACGCCGCCGCAAGACTGGTCCTCAACCTGCCAAGCCACTGCCACATCTCCCAGCACGTGTTCACCCTCCACTGGCTCCCCATCGAAGCTAGAGTCACCTTCAAGATGCTAACCCACGCTCACAAGGCCCTCCACGACACCGGACCAGCATACCTGAACAGTCAACTTAAATTCCACACACTCCAAAGGACCCTACGATCAGCCCAGCTCTCCTACGCCATGGCGCCCCGCACCAGAAAGACCAGATCGGGAGGCCGCTCCTTCTCCTTCCTCGCGGCCCGAGCCTGGAACGCCCTGCCGCTCCACCACAGACAGCATCGCTCCCCATCTTCACAAGAAACCCCAATACCTGGCTCTTCGACAGACCCACCCCTTGATTGACTGGAACCTGCGAACCCCACACCCCCAGCGCCTTGAGACCTTTACGGGTGAGAAGTTCCGCTTAACAAACACCTGATTTGATGTATGTGGCTGTATACGTGTGACATGATGCTGCTGCTCCAGCTAATGGATGACCCTTGACTCTTGGTAATGAGGATCTGCCCTCTTGGTTAATATCTCTTATTTATTGAGCCTATTGTTTTAAAATCTATATATATTGAAACTCTCAATAAAAGCCAACACTATCAATTTTAGAATTTAGATTAATTGGATGTGCTAGCAATTATGATTCTGCCCTGTTGTTTCAGAATATAAATGAATTTGGAACTCTTTAGAATCCACATGATTTTAGAACTCTTTAATAATGTGATGCTGTTAATTGTTTCAGAATCTCTTGATGTTCAAACTCTTCATTAATAAGACTGCTCTATTGTTTTATACACCAAATGATTTTAGCGCTATTGAATTATTAGGCGCTATCCTATTGTTTCAGAATCTCATGATTTTGGAACTTTTCATTAAGGAGACTGCCCTACTGTTTGAGAGCCTACATTATATTAGAAATCTAAATTAAAGCAATGCTTCCTTATTGTTTTGCAATGTGCATGATGTTGGAGCTCTTGATTGGTTAAACTGCATCTTATTGTTTTCAAATCTTCAGGATTTTGGAACTATATTGTTTTGGAACTCTTGACTAATGAAACCCTGGCCTGTTCTACACTTGATTAGGGGTGGGTGATAAATACTGCTCAGCCAGAGTTTTGCCACGTACGTGAAGTTGAAGCAAAACTCCACCATCAGACGCGAGGCGGAGTTTTTTCTCTTGCACGGCTCGCCAACGGTAAGTTGGCCCGCATGAGCGAGATCGGCACGCCCTAGTGTGATTTGTGGACGCTACGGTGGCACCTGGCGAGATTTTTTCAGCGCAAACTGTCGCACTCTGTCACGACTGTTTGCGGTGAGAAAGCTGCCGCTCAAGTAAATATTCTACTCAAGAAGCAGCAAACGAACAGCACCTTCTGGTGGCTCGTGCTGCATTTCGCACTGATTTTGCAGCACAGAACATGCTCCAAGCAGTAAAAATCAGTACAACATGCTGATTCCTACTGCTCGTGGAACTCCGCGAAATCTCGCAGAGTTTTCAGGTAACCTTGTGAAATTCCGCAGAGCGAGTCAGGTTTTGCAGTGCTGTGAGGTTTTGCAGTGCTGTGATGTAGAAGGCAAGATGAGTGTAGAACAAGCAGTGTATCCATATGAAGTCTAGCGGGTGCAAATGATATTCAACTCATGAGACCCCAAAAAGCGCAAATTCGTTATTTTCAGCCTGATATGATTTTGTGGCTAAAAAAAACTCCACATCTAAACTTTTGAGGAGTCAGATAATAACAGCCAAAATTAGTGAGCCCCACGAGAATGCTTAGGTTTCCAATAGTTATAAATATTGTGCCAAGACTAAGGATATTTTATTACCACGAATAATCACAACGCTGAACTACATCCAAGAAAGTCTCTCTGGTACTTTGTTTTCACGTTCCCTCTGCATAGGCCAAAAGACATTAGTTTTAATCCTGCTGACAGGGAAGTCATTTTTCCCATAATAATTTAAGAAATACTGTTGAATTTGAAAAATATGTGTTCTTTGATCCAAGATGATGACATTGGTAAAACGCAGCTGATTAATACCTGCTATTTCTTATTAGGGAATGCAACAGGATGCCAGATAGTCTATTACACTCTTAATGTGCGAGGGGTTAAACAGTTAAAGAGCTTCAAATCTGACATCTTTTAAAGCAGTCATGCCACAAAACAAAAGCAATTGCTCGCATTCTAAAAATGAATTTCTTAAGCTAAACAGCAAAGCTACACAATTAAAGTTAATACAAATTTTAAAAGTGTGAATTGAAATATGCAAAAGACCTTCATACCCAAAAATGAAAAAACTACCCAAGTCAAGTCAATAAGCTTTACTCGGTTAAAGAGTATCAACCATAAAAGCAAATGTACATACACAGATACTAAAATTTAATTATTTTAAAAGCAGCAAAAGTTCAGTCACAGTACATAAAAACATTAAAACATCATACTTTTTCTGACACGAATTGATCTTAAAATGTATGTTGCAGCATAAAAACAAATCTCAGGCTGTCTTAATGTAAACAATAAACTCATAGCAGCATTGATGATTTTGATGCTATATTTCTTAAACAGTGGTTTTAAGTAGGCAATTCTAATATTCAAGTACAAGTCACATAAAAGTAAAAAGTGCAAGGTACTCTGTTTAGTGTGCCCGTCACATGGGCATCGGGAGGCTGATCGCTGTTTCATTATAGAGAATGCTACTAAATGGTGAGCAAGGCCAAGTCTCACCCTTGTTAAAACAAAGCGGTGTGATGTTCTCGTGACTAATGTTAGATAGCCTTGAAAGCCATCAATATCTAAATGCAGGTGGTAGAACTGATATGTAGATTGCTTCTCTGCAGTCCTCAGCCTGCACTCCTTATGGTACAAGAAAGTATTCTTTATCTCCTGTTTAGTCCGTTACATCGTTTGGGTTTTCCAGGATCAACATATTGAACAAATCTCTGTATACCATATCTATATATTTGAGCCAGGGGATCTTAAGACAATTGGCCAGTCTCATGCAGTCCTTAATAATTGTTTTAGTGATTATCGTCTCCTCCTTTGTCCATATTGATCTCCAGAGTAGCAGGGGTCTAAGTGAAATCAAGTCTGACAAATAATTGAGCCCCACTTCGCAATGAATCAGTTCAGAGGATGCTGAGGCGGGCAGACATGAAAGCTTTTTTAAGAAGGAATTTTCCTCTGCAATTTTTGGCTGGAATGGTGACCCCAAACCCCCGCACCATATAGTGCAATAGAGGCGCATCTAGCTTTATAAATATCACTTATGTCTTTGATGCGACGATCCCTCCAGTTTAGATGCAAACCTAAAGACCCCATACACACTTTTTGTCATTTTAGCCCAACATTGGACATTTCATGCATCCATTTACCGTTACAAGCGTAGGTTAACCCCAGGTAACAGAAATTATCAATATTCTGCATTTTCTTCCCATCTATAAAAAAAGATTTCATATTCCTGGGTTTCGAGCCACCGACCATTGTGCATGTTTTAGCCTTGTTAATCAACAACTTCCTCTCATTAATAACATTTGTAAACCCATCAATTAACCGCTGAAACTACCCATTTTAGAGACTATACAATTACTGGTTCAATTATCCATAATCCTTAAGTAAAGCATGCTATCAACATAAATAAATATAAGTTCAAAGCCAGATCCATCAAATCTACTACAAAATGTTTGGCCGTGCTGCATTTCTAGTCAGACAGTTTGTGATAGGATTAATGAGCTCGGCTTAGATAAGCTATTTTTTAAAAAATTTGAAGTAATGCTTTACTTACAGATCCATGGAACATCAATAGGTAGAACTTTCGCCCCAAGCCTGACTTGTTTATATATTCACAATTTCAAGATGAAATATATCTAATCTGATAATACCATTTTATAAAGCAACCTAAAACTATGGCATTGCTACATTGACAATGACATTTTAATAAGGAAGTAAGGAATGGACAGAATTTTACTTCATCCTGTGGGCTGAAAACCCAAAATCAGTTCAATAATTTCATGCACTCAATATCCCAAAATGAACTGCCAATCTTACTAAAATAAGCTAAGGATGGACAGCAGATCAGTTGAACATTTTCTGTAATTATGGCCAATTTCCAATCCTTACGTTAGTGATAATTTTGGAGCTGGTGATTATTGCCTTCCCTAGAATTGGCACTTTGAGCAAGTTACACCGTAAACGCTGTACACAATCCAGCACTCAATAGTAGTAAGCGAGTCCCGTTTTTAAGTCGAGCCTGGGCAGCGCATGCGCTGCTCTGCGAGGCAGGCTGTATTCAGGTATGGCCATGAAGCTCCACACACTTTCTGCCCATCTTTTCAATAGGCTCCTTGTACTGTACTATCTGAATAGTTGCTTCTGATTCGTTAATAGGCTTGTTAGTCCCACCTTAGTAATGCCTTCTCTGCATTTGTAACCTCCCATGAGGACTAGACCTTTTACTTGTGTTGTTACACCGTCTGTTTTAGCTACAGTGTGTGAGCACTATTTTCTTTAATGTCTTTATTCTAGCTGCTTTTGCAGGAATGACAGGCTCTCTCTAACCCACCCTGGTTTCATGACAGCGCAGCGCCCGATCATGGCGCTGTACTTTATCTTTCAAAAATGCTCCCTGCACAGCGCTGCACTTCTGCACGCGCTATGCTGCTTAACTAATGCTTTTTATTTTTAAAAGCACCTCATACCATTTTTTCTTTAACGGCGGCCTCATCTTTCTTTAGACAAGCCGCGTCTAAAGAAAGGGGCGTGGCCAACAGTAAAGTGAGAGTGCGGCATGGAGAGCTTTCACAAAAAAAAACTTTTGTTTGCCAACTTGTCAAACAAATTTGTTTTTGTAAAAGCGCCCCATACCGCGCTCTCCCTTTAATGGCGTCCGCGCACCTTTCTTTACACGAGCCTTATCTAAAGAAAGGGGCGTGGCTGCCATTAAAGTAATAATGCGGCATTTGGGGAGTTTTCCCAAAAAAAAAAAACATTTGTTTGACAACTTAAATGTGGGTTGTCTAAAGAAAGGGGCATGGCTGCCAATAAAGTGATAGTACAGCATATGACACTTTTACAAACAAGCATTTGGAATCTAATAGGTCTCCATTTGCGAGAGTGCAAGCTATTAGCATTGTACATTAAGATCCCTTTTATTTATGTCTTAAAAACCAAAACATCAATAAAAAGCATTGTCATTCACAATGTCAATAGCAGAAAACTTGCATAAATGCGAGACCTATTGCATTGCAAATGCTTGTTAAGGTGACCCTTAACCCGGTCACCCCTCTCACCGCACGGCCCCCGTGTGCCCTGGTCTCCACTGCTGCCCTTTTGCCGCCACTCCTGCTGCCTGGGCTCCCGCCCTCTGGCCTGCCCCTCTCCGCTTCCTGTTCCTGCTTTTGCCGCTTTTTGCCGCCGCTGATTTTTCCCGCCGCTCCCTCTGTGTCACCTTTTCCCGCCCTTGTCCCCCCCGCTCACAACCGCCGCTCCTCTGCGGCCACGCCCCCTTCCTTCTACCCGGTCCCCATTCGCCACCCCGCTCCCGCCTCCCAGCTGCTCCTCCCTCCCACTTCGCCATATATGGCGGGGACCGTGGGTACGCGCAGCGGGCCCGCCGATTGCGTGCCAAAGGTAAGCCCGTCTACGCCTGTCCACGCCTGGACCGCGCCCAGCGCCACGACCCCTGGCCCCCGACGTTGTCAGCCCACATGATGGACCTACGACACCGCCACCCTCAACGCACTCAAACCTGGCCGGAACCCCGCCTGCTACCGAGCCACCCCGAAAGGCACCAACGGACCCTTCACCTGCCAAGCCTGCAAGTTCACCTGCCTCCAGACCTGCACCGCACCCGAAAGGCCAGGCACCAGCAACAACCACCTCCTGCTCAACACCCGCTCCGTCCACAGACAAGCCGTCGAACTCTGGAACCTGCTCGACACAACATCACCAGACGTCGCCTTCCTCACGGAAACCTGGATGAACGCCTCCTCAGCGCCCGACATCGGCATAGCCATCCTGGACGGATACAAAATCACCCGGAGGGACCCCGTCAACCAGACTGGAGGAGGCATCGCCATCGTCCACAGAAGCAGCATCCGAATCACGACCAACTCTGACGACACCCTCACCGCCTCCGAGCACCTTCACTTCCAGATACACACCGACCCCAAGACCACCCTCAGAGGCACTCTCATCTACAGACCCCCGGGACCACGCACACAATTCAGCGAAGCCATCGCAGACTTCATCAGCCCGCATGCCCTCACCTCCTCAGACTACATCCTCCTCGGGGACCTCAACTTCCACCTGGAGAACAACAACGACAACAACACCACCACCCTGCGGACAACCTCGCCAACTGGTGAACACCCCGACCCACTATGCCGGCCACACGCTTGACCCCATCTTCTCCTCCAGCAAGCACATTTCCTTCAGCCACTCCACCGGACTACACTGGACAGATCACAGCTGCGTCCACTTCAACTTCAGGAGAACCACGACCCACCACCACCCGTAACAGGTTCCCCGCAGGAGCTGGAGCAAGATCACCGCCGACCAGCTCACCACCTCCCTCAGCCAGAACCCTCCCGCCAAAACTACGGACCCCAACGAAGCAGCCCGCAACTTCACACAGTGGCTCATCAACTGCGCCGACGACCTCGCACCTCTGAAGAACCCACCCAGCAGACCCAGCAGCAAGAAAGCCTCGTGGTTCACCAACGAACTCAAGACCTCCAAGAAAAACTGCAGCACCCTCGAAAAAGCCTGGCGACATGACCAAACTACAGAAAACATGACAGCCCTCAAGAACGCCACCCGCATACACCACCGGTTGATCCGCACCACCAAAAAAACAACATTCAAAGAACGACTGGACAACAACACCCACAACAGCAAGGAACTCTTCAGCATCGTCAAAGAGCTCTCCAACCCCAGCGCCGGAAACAACTACATTACACCCTCGCAAGACCTCTGTGACTCACTCGCCTCGTTCTTCCACCGCAAGATCGCTGACATACACAACAGCTTCGGCACACAGACCACGCACCCAACCACCGAACCAACACCCCCCACCACCACCCTCTGCAATCGGACCCCGATCAGCACCGAAGACCCCACCCGCACGATGAACACCATCCACTCCGGCTCCCCTACCGACCCCTCACAGTCCGGTTTCCGAGCTAAACACAGCACCGAGACCGCCCTCATCGCAGCCACCGACGACATCAGATCCCTGCTCGACAACGGGGAAACAGCTGCCCTCATCCTCCTGGACCTCTCTGCATGGTTCGACACAGTATGCCACCGCACACTGATAGAGCCCCTCAGCAACACCGGAATCCAAGAGAAGGCACTGGAGTGGATCATCTCGTTCCTCCCCGGAAGAACCCAAAGAGTCCGCCTCACCGTTCCTATCCGCAGCCACCGAAGTCATCTGCGGCGTACCCCAAGGATCCTCGCTCAGCCCCACCCTCTTCAACGTCTACATGAGCCCCCTCGCAGCCATCACACACCAACACAACCTGAACAACATTTCCTACGCCGACGACACCCAGCTGATCCTCTCCCTCACCACGACCCCTCCACTGCCAGAGCCAGCCTACACGAAGGAATGAAAGACGTCGCCGAGTGGATGGAGAACAGCCGCCTGAAACTGAACTCCGAGAAGACGGAAGTCCTCATCCTGGGTTCATCCCCCTCCACCTGGGACGACTCCTGGTGGCCCCCTGCCCTGGGCACCACCCCCAAGCCGACGGACCACGCACGAAACCTGGGTTTCATCCTGGACTCCTCCCTCTCGATGACCAAACAAGTCAACACCGTCTCGTCATCCTGTTTCAACACCCTGTGCATGCTCCGAAAGATCTTCCGATGGATCCCCACTGAAACCAGGAAGACGGTCACCCAGGTACTCGTCACCAGCCGACTGGACTACGGGAACACTCTCTATGCTGGAACCACAGCCAAACTACAGAAAAGACTCTAGCGCATACAGAACGCCTCCGCACCACTCATCCTGGACATCCCCCGCCACAACCACATCTCCGCCCACTTGAGAGACCTGCACTGGCTCCCATTCAGCAAAAGAATCACGTTCAGACTCCTCACCCACGCACACAAGGCTCTCCATGACCTGGGCCCCAAGTACCTTAACAACTGCCTCACTTTCTACACGCCCACCCGCCAGCTGCGATCGACCAGCCTCGCCCTCGCCACCGTCCCACGCATCCGCAGAGCCACCGCCGGAGGAAGATCTTTCTCCTACCTGGCGGCCAAGACATGGAACTCCCTCCCCTTCCATCTACGGCTGACCCAGGACCATCTCTCCTTCAGGAAGCAACTCAAGACCTGGCTTTTCGAACAGTAACGGACCCCTCCCCTCCCAGCGCCTTAAGACCCTAGCAGGTGAGTAGCGCGCTTTATAAATCAGTTTGATTGATTGATTTATTGTCTTGTATGAGGTTCATCTTAGGTCAGGGTCAGACTGGGATAGAAAATAGGCCCGGGGACCAAAATAAATGTGGCCCACGTTTATAAATCACAACACCAGAAATTATGCGCTAAGAGCGGGCTGGGCACGTGCTATGACTTTTTAGACTCATTAAGCAGAATTTTCACTTGCTGCCTACTTCTCTCGAAATTAGGTAATTTTCTACCCTCCCACTGCTGGTACCTAGTGTAGCATCCTCTTATTTCTGTGACATAGAATTGGCCTGTGAGCCTATGACATTAATGATGCAAGGGGTAAGACTATGTTCTAAAGTAATAAGTGAATCTTGTCTTCTCATATAAGGTTTATAATAGGTGAATTACCTACGAGTTGAAAAGGTAGAAACTAAAATCCTGCTCATAAGATTAAGGGGAGGTCTCTTTAGATGGTACACAAAGGAGATCTAACAAAAACAAACACTGTGTCACTCTGACGGATGTGGGAATCTGATATTATTTCTGGAATCAGTAAAATATGAGCCTGGAGGACTACTCTATTTATTTATTTATTTGCTGGTTTTTATAGCGCTTGAATCGACTCCAGATGGAGTATCTCTGCGCTTTTTGGTGCCGGCTAAACTGAAGATGTGAAATTGGAGCAGATGCTAGATCTCATTTTTAAATAAAACAGTTTTCAGTTGCCTCCTGAATTTCAAGTGCTCAGTACACTGTCTTAGGGACAGAGGAAGTCTGTTCCATAGTGTGGGTCCTGTGATTGACAATGCTTTATTCCCATGCCTCGCTTTCTTGGCGCGGGGCACCACTAAGAGCAAATTGTTGCTTGATCTTAGCGTTCGTGATGGCATATAGGGAATAAATTTGTTTTTAAGATACGCAGGCCCTTGTCCATGGAGACATTTGTGGATCAGGCAAGCTATCTTGAATTTTATTCTTTGCCGGATCGAGAGCCAATGTAATTGCTCAAGGAGGGCTTCTGACCAGGCATATATAGATCTGTAGCAGAGCATTGTCGAATCTCAAGCATCATTCTTGGTGAACTACTAAAATTCAGTCTTTAAGGGAAGCCAAACCGAGAAAAGAAGACCATCCCTTCTCGGATACCAAAAGGTGTATTTTAATATAATGCTAACATTTTTAAATGTGACATCCCTCCCAGACCACTTGGAGACACAGGGAAACCAGTGAGATCCTGTCAAAGTTCAGATATGTTTAACTGTAGATTTGTCCACATCCTGATGAGTGTGTGTTGTGTTGAGAGCGGCCTATCGCTCTCCTCCAGTGCTGCATATGGCTATAGAATTTATGGGGAGGGTTAGGAGGCAGCTATAAGGAGTGAGTATGTATGTATGTATGTATATGTATGTATGCTTGAAGTAGTATTTGAGTCGGTCAAATTTAGCCAAAAGGCAGTCGAGCACTGCAGGGGGGGTAGGGTGGATGGGAAGCTCAGTTCTGAGAATGAAAGTTGACTGATAATTTGTAGTGCTGCTGAAAGGGGTGTATCTTCAGCTTTCCCCTTCACTGGAGCAGGTATATGTATGCTCAGTTTAGGTGCATGCATTGCAGCCCACCCACTGCAATCCTGGACTTTAGAACCTAAGGATTTGTTCAAGGACTGCAGAAGCAGCTATTGTTGCTTGTTGAGAGATGCTCCAGGGTTGGCCATAGCTGACCCTCCATCCAGTGCTTAATTTGCAAAACAAATTAGTGCAGGCGTCCAATTTGTTTCTTAATATGCCACCATTCACTTCTACTACTCACTCTGCCTATTTGCACCATTGGTACACCTTAGAGATGTTGTGAGCAAGCCTATCATCAAGAATGTTTTAAGGAATATCCCCAAAAATATTTAGAAAAATTGGGGTTAGATCAGAAAATGAGCCAGAGCTAGGTCGTGTAGGACAGATGCAATCAGAGTCCAGTGGGCCTCTCATACCCTTCAGTACTGGTAGATCCGCTCCTGCTGTACAAATGATAGTTAGGCCCATAGTTCTCTATGTTGGGAATCTTGCAAGTGATGCAGCTGTTCTGCATCTAAGAAATGTTTATGCTTTTCCTCTCTGTGCAATATATGTGTGCAGTTCCTTAAGGTATGTTACATTATCATACAAAATAGGGAACATGAAAATAAATTGTTCCTTGGCATTATAGACTGATTCATTTTCAGGTCGAGTGCAAGTTGTCTGATTGAGAGAGACATAGTATGGGCTTACCAAGAGCACAGAGGGGTTTGAAGCCCACCCACTGCCTATCATTGGTTGGCTTTACTGTCACTTGCCCACTTCCTAATCATATCCCAGCTTGTCAAGCTCATGTGTGTCCCTCCCATGGAACATAGCCTCTCTTTATCATCTCCTTGATTGGCTGTGGAGAAGTGTGGCTCAATGGTTAGAGTGGCAGACCCTGATGCAGAGGTCTAGCCCGGGACCAGGGTTCAATTCTCTGCCTCGGCGGGTCTTGGGCTCAAAAATTCCATGGACCTGATAATTCTCGCCTCGGTGCCTATTCCAATCATGGAGTCCCACTCTGCAACTCTGGGCAATAGCTTGCTTAATCTCCACAATGGCCCCCACAATGGCCCCCACAACGCAGGAGTGGACACCTCACAGGGAAAGCCAGGATGGGTACCACAGCGGTATTCGTACAAGCGCCTTGAGACCCTTGCGGGTGAGTAGTGCGCTATACAAGTATCAATTTACATTTTTACATTTGCTGTCTTCTATGCTTCCACTCAGGACCGGCTCTAGGGCGGTGCGACCTGTGCTACTGCACTGGCTGCTGACTTCAGGGTGCACCGTGTTTGCAAGTTTTGTTTGGTTTTAAAAGCACCTGCTGCCGTGTTCCTGGACTCCAGTATTTTCCAAGCAATAAAAAAACGTCAGCAAATGTTTGGTAACCGCTATATTGAGCGCTCTGCATGTAAAGGTTAAAGTAAATAACTCTATCGTATCCAGTCGGTGCTCAGGTATTGAGAAAGGTAGGTGACCTCTACCTCACAAGCAAATCACTAAGTGATTACAACACTATACAAATAAATACCGAGCACTCATTGTCCATAAACAAAAAGCCTTCCAGTTCGTCAATATTTTCAATTTATTTTCTGCATTGAAAGTTATTATTCTTTTATATAATCCAATTTATTCTGACGCAGCCAACACGTGTTTCGTCTGATCTATTCCGACCTCGACTTCTTCAGGGCCGTCAGCTGTTACACCATTTAAGTTCTAGTGTATTATGAATTCCTTATTTACACAGAAGTTTCTTAAATGTACATAATTAATTCTGTTCCAAGGTTTCCGTCTTTATTATATCGTAAATTTGCCACGTGTTTATTTTCCGTCTTAGTTCCTGTGTATAAACCCCATTACACAGAGGTTTCTTAAATGTACACAATTAATTCTGCTCCAAGATTTCCATCGTTATTTCGTCATATAAATCATCCATATGCAGTATATGTATTACTGATATCGTAAATTCACCACGTATTTCATCTTCGTCTTAGTTCCTGTGTATAAATCCCATTCGGTGTACGAGTACGTCACCTGATGATCTCGATTGTATGCATACGTCCGTAGCGTTCTACCTAGAAAATAAACACGTGGCGAATTTACGATATAATAAAGACGGAAACCTTGGAACAGAATTAATTATGTTCATTTAAGAAACTTCTGTGTAAATAAGGAATTCATAATACACTAGAACTTAAATGGTGTAACAGCTGACGGCCCTGAAGAAGTCGAGGTCGGAATAGACCAGACGAAACACGTGTTGGCTGCGTCAGAATAAATTGGATTATATAAAAGAATAATAACTTTCAATGCAGAAAATAAATTGAAAATCTTGACGAACTGGAAGGCTTTTTGTTTATGGACAATGAGTGCTCGGTATTTATTTGTACAATAAAAAAATGTCAAGATAACTCTGGTGATTAATATTGTTCCTGGAGAGAGAGAGATGTTTTGTCTAGTTGAGGTTTTGACTGATCATAAAATAGCACAGAGGGTTACTATTCCTGCTGCAAAGAACATGTGCCATGGAGATCACAAAGTGTATATAATGTAAATTGGTCAGTGGGTTACTGATGCTCTGAGAATGAACCTATTTGCAGTTATAAGTTAAAATCCATTAAAGAACCGTAAATGATTAACTACCATCAAAGAACTGCATGCACACTGCAAAGGATATATCAGAGCATAGATTAACGATGCAAAAAGGGTTAATTTGGGTAGAAATCTATTTTTATTTTAAAGAGGACCCCCAACTATGGTGTTCCATTTTCAATTCTGAGTTTGTGCTTCTCCAGAACAAGCACTCGTAAACTATACTGCCTACCAGTATGGATGACATGTCACTCCTGCAACTTGTAGTCCTCTGTCTTGTGTAACATTTCCTATACACTGATTTACACACTTATGATTGATTGTCTCTGTGTAACGTGTGTGTGATGCAAAGTGCTCTGACACCCTACACTGCTATGATTGGTGCTATATAACTAATTCAATGAATCTGAATGAGAGTGGTTACGGAGACTTGAGGGGCACTGTTAAAAGGTGGTGGTGAGGGAATCCGTGGTAGATGTGGTCACCACCTCCACCAATGATGGAGGGCACCAACTAACATTGTCACACCGGGTGTCACTGCTTGGTTTAAGTGAACTACTCTTTTCTTTTTTTAAGCGCTCTATAAGAGTGCTTTTGTTTTCCAGCTGTGTCCCTGTGTGCTTTTCTCCCCACCGTGACGTTGCTCTCCCTCACTAATTTGCATCTCTCCCCCTCCTGCGCTTGTATTGTGTGCTATTGTCTTTGTGTATTTCTCGACCGCACCACCCTGTGACACACAATGTTCTCTTTGATTCATGCTCTACCCACCCGCTGAGTTTATTCTCCTCCATGCCCACTCTGTTGCTTCTCCCAAGCCCCTCCCCAACCCTCAAACCAGTCATCTTTTAAATTTGTAAGCCCTTTAGCACTTCATTCTAAAACAGTGCTTTCACACTTCTTTTTTTTTAGTTTACCGATTCATCTGGAATAAGTAAATAAAAAGAAAATACACTACCACGTCATGTTTTACACTCATGCATGTATGTTGTATTCATATAAGTGCCTATAAAATGATGTGACAGAAATGTAACCACACTTTTTTTTTATAGCCATGCTGCACAGCAGCTGCAATGCTGTAAGACATGGCTAGATTGGCAAAGGAAAGGCAGTAGGTCTAATGGGTGCAACCTATTGACTAATGATTGTTTAAAGTCACATTAAGAATTATGATATGAGATGAGGTCTTAGCAGAGGCAATGCTGCTTCCCACAGTTTTAGAACACTTGACCTTTACATCACACATCATTTGTTTCAGCTTCTCTTTTTATTTCTGAAAAGCATTGGCCGAAATAAGTACAGCAGGGTGACAAAAGTCACCAGAGTCAGCTGGGAACCGACAAAAGCAGCGGATTCTCTTATTTATCCACTTCCCTTGATTAAATGTTCTTTAAATATGGTGCTAAATAAAGTCCAGTCCTCTAAATTAGGTGCTGGTAGACCCACTGGCCCCCACCAAAACATACTAACTAGAAATTGTCTCCCTAGTGGGGATCTGCTCAAGCAGACATGGCAACAGCCTCTCCTCAGATGACCCCAGGCACAGATCAGAGCCGGACTGGTCGTAGCAGGCAACAGGCGTTTCCCCAGGAGGCTGGAAGGAGGGAGCTGGTTGTGCAGCAGCGGGTGCGGTTTTGTTAGTGGGGGCTGGTTTTGCAGCGGCGAGTGTGGTTTTGTTAGTGGGGGCTGGTTTTGCAGCGGCGGGTGCGGATTTGTTAGCGTGGGCTGGTTTTGCAGCGGCGAGTGCGGTTTTGTTAGCGTGGGCTGGTTTTGCAGCGGCGGGTGCGGTTTTGTTAGCGTGGGCCGGTTTTGCAGTGGTGCCACAATATCAGCCCCCAATAACAAAAGCAGCAGTGCTTCACACTTGCACCAACAAAATTGCCAGGGCTGACCTGAGTTCCCAGTCCAGCCCTAGCACAGATGACATATATAGGAAGGGAAGGACGGGAGGTAATAATTGTTGGAATTAGAGGCACTTCACCTGGGTTTTGGACCAATGGCTTTGGACGTGTTCGTTCATGAGCTTACGGGGAATTTCATGCTAGGATAAAATTATTCATTAAGCAATGGCACGGGTGCTGGGTCGAATCATGGCCAGTGGCACTGGAGCATTTACTGCCCTCCTCACAGTGGTATATTTCATGGGTTGATGGTACTGCGAGTATCGCAAAGCAAAAGGTACTGGTGCCATATCTTCTGCTGATGGCACGTGTTGCATTTCATTGCAGCAGGCACTAACAACATTAGAAAGCTAATTGCATAGGGGACTTTTGTGGCTGGTGGCATACAGGTATTATGCAACATAAGCACAATAAGATCTATATATAGAATAGTATGGTATGTGCTGTTTCATTAGAGGCACCAGAGGTTGCTCTCTGTTATCATACATGCCAACATTTTGCAACTGGAAAGTGTGAGATTTTGGTGGACAAACCGGGTGAGTGTATTTTCCACATTAACATACATTGAAGCAGAGGCCGCTTCAGGCAGGAGGCAGCTTAGTCAATGTGCTTTAGTCATGTTGTACTTCAGCGTGGCTGCTGTTCAGCATGGCTAAAAGTTAGGGGCATAGAGAAAAGAGGCATGTAGTAGAGTGACGTAGAGTGGAGTGGCGAAGAGTGGAGTGAAGTATTGTGAAGTGGAGTGTCATAGAGTGGAGTGGCTTACAATGGCGTACAGTGGAGTGGTGAAGAGTAGAGTGCAGTAGTGTATCATAGAGCAGAGTGGAGCGGTTTAGAATGGGGTAAGGTGGCATAGAGAAATTCGTGTAGAGTGGAGTAGAGTGTTATAGAGTGGAGTGGAGTGGAGTGGAGTGGAGTAGAATGTCAGAGTGGAGTGTTGTAAAGTGGAGTTGCGTAGAGTGGAGCGACATATAGGGTGGAGTAAAGTCTCGTAGAGGCATAAAGTAGAGTGGAGTGGCTTCGAGTGTTGTGGAGTGGAGTGGCAGAGAGTGGAGTTGTGTATGTACAGTCAAGTGAACTGGCGTAAAGTGGACTGACAAGGAGTGGAGAGGTGCAGAGAAGAGTGGCATAGAGTGCAGTGGCATGGAGTACAGCGGAATATAGTGCAGCAGAATAGAGTGCAGAAGCGTCCAATGCAGTGACCTCCAATGCAGCAGCGTTCAATGCAGGCGTGTTCAATGCAGAGGCATAGATTAAAGTGGTGCAGAGTAGAGCTGAGTGGCCTAGAGAGCATTTGCATAAAGTACAGTAGCATAGAATTTGGAGCGTAGAGTGAAGAGCAAAGGTGCAGAGTGGACTAGCGTAGCAATGAGTGCAGTGGCATAGAGTGGTGCAGAATAGAGTAGAATGGTGTAGAGTGTAGTGGCTAAGATTAGAGTGGTGCACAGTAGGGTAGGGTGCACAGTAGGCATAGAGTGGAGTGATGCAGAGTACAGGAGTGTAAAGTGAATTGGCATAGAGCGCAGTGGAGTGGCATAGAGTGGTGCAGAGTACAGTGGCATACAAATCAGTAGCAGAGAGTAGAGTGGTGCAGAGTAGAGTGCCATAGTGAGCAGTGGAAAGAGTACAGTGGTGCAGAGTAGAATAGAATGGCGCAGAGCGCAGTGGCATAGAGTGTTTCAGAATAGAGTACAGTGGGATAGGGTGCAGTGGTTTAAAATAAAGTGGTGTAGAGTGGAGTGGTGTAGAGTATAATGGCATAGAGTGCAGTGGTGTAGAGTGGAGTGCTCCAGAGTAGAGTGTGGTGGCCTGGAGTAGAATGGTGTAGAGTGAAGTGGCATAGACTATATTGTTTCAGAGGAGTTCAGTGAAGTGGTGTAGAGTTGAGAAGTGCAGAGTAGATTGAAGTGGAGTAGAGTTGACTGGTGTAGAGTGAAGTGGCATAGATCGGAGTGGTACAGAGTAGAATGCATTGGCATAGAGTGCATTAGCGTAGAGTGCAGTGGTGTAGAGTGTAGTGGAATAGAGTGCAGTATTGCAGAGTAGAGTGACGTACCGTAGAGTGGTACAGAGTAGAGTAGAGTGGCATAGAGTACAGTGGTGAAGAGTAGAGTTTCACAGCATAGAGTGGAGTGGCGCAGGCTGGAGTAATGCAGTGGTGTGGTGGAGAGTGGAGTAGAGTGCAATGGCATAGACTACAGTAAAGTGGTACAGAGTGCAATGACGTAGAGTAGAGTGAAGTAGCATAGAGCGGAGGGGTACAGGCTAGGGTGGTGTAGGGTAGAGTCCAGCGGTGTAGAGTAGATTAGAATGGCATACAGTGGAGGGGCGGAGAATAGATTGCCATAGAGTGGAGTGGTACAGAGTAGACTTGAAGGAATCTGGCTTTTTATGTAGTATACCTAAATCAGGTATACTATGAAGAAAGTCCAGAGGACCCTTATTGGCTTACAGGGCTTAAATTAGTAATCCCAAATGCTCTATTTTGTGGTACTGTGGGCAAGCAGTTTATCAGCTTATCAGAGGGTAGTGTTAATGCATTTGTTGAACACAGAGTCAATAAATGAGACAAACATTCATGAAGAAACTCGAGAGCAATTTAGAAAATGAACAGGCATTTTTATATTTATTTTAACACCAAGAAGTGCGTAATTGGGTAAGTACTTTTCAGTTTATCAATTTTTGCAAGTAATGTGCACATGTCACTCAAATGCGTTTTTCATGGTAAAGCTTTCCAACGGAGAAAAAGGTATATACTGCAGAAATGTATTTGCAAACAATCAGGGGTCCCCTTTAGGACTTAAGGTGCTAGGGGGCCAAGGGCCAAAGTACCACCAGCAGTTTAAGCCTACCTGCCGTTGAGTGTCCGGATGCAGTGGTGCTGGACGGGTTGATAGCCCTGCGCGCTACACTGTAGGAAAAGAGGGTGGCCACCTAGAAACAGGCTGCTGAGGGGGACTTGGGGACAAAACTGGGAGCTCCCGTTGGAAGCCTCACTTAAGGGGTGTCCTGGGAGCAGAGGAGCACTGTTGGTTATTGTGCAGCTGGGCCAGGGAGCTTGAGTGTGGAGGGTTTTGGTTGGCTGATGCCCGTTCGTCAAAGGCACTCACGGTTCTTGGCTGGACCTGCAGAGGTAGATGAAACAGTATAGCAGGGCCACTCTCAGTGCTTGCCTCTGTGATGCTGATGTCCCTCATTGTATGCTCGGTCTTTGCGTTATTGGAGTCTGGATGGAACTCATACAAACTATGGTTGCTTCAAGGGGTCCTGTACGCAGGATATTGGTGCTGGGGGGCTACGGTTGGTCCAGTCATCTTCTCACTTGGGAGAGAAAGGGATCTGATGCCCAGGAGCAAGGTGACCTCCTCCTGGGCGGCTGCTGCATTGATGGATGGAAGAACGGTGAACTGAGTGTTGCGGTTGGTGCCTGCAGGCAAGTGGTTCCTTCACTTCAAGGTAGATGCTGATGGCTTGACGAAGTGCTGGAGGCCCTCTGAGGCTTTTGAAGGATGCACATCTTCATGAAGTGTTGGGTTGTCACAATTGTCGGGACAGGAAAGTCCACCAGCAGTCCTCAGTTCTCGCTTCTTCGGATCTTCTTTGTCCGATTCTTTCTTCAGTCAGATGAATATAAGTTCCTGATGTCAAGAGGCCACCTAAATACTCAATTTAGGGGCATGAAGGTTAGTAGCCAATGGGCTACTTACCCTTGGGGACACTACAACCCCTATATGACCACTGCCTGTGGGGAGTGGGAATTACCCTGACCTAAAAAATCGAATTCATACAAAATCAAAATGGTAGAACACTTCTTTCGTGGAGCACACCCACTGTAGGGGTGTGACTAGCCTGGTAATGCGTATTGCCTGTGGTTCCTGTACCTCAAGAATCACCCCTGCCTCGCACTCCTTTCAATTTTCCTTAATCAGTAACACGAGTCATTTAGATGCTTTCATTCCTTTTTATTTTCAAATTTTCTTGTTTTTTATATTCATGATTTCTTCCTTTTGTAATATTCTCATCATATTACATATTAATCATTTTTGACTTCCCAATGCATTTCAAGCAATACTGCCCTTCTTCAGGGGATTGTCTTTGTCTGCAAGGTCAACATAATGGGTATTAAGCAACTGGAATATCATTTTGATATTTATGGTGTGTTACAAAAACCTAAACAACAAACAGTAAAACAATACATTTTTCACAATAACATATCTATAACCGTGAAGCCAACGTTGGTGTGGTGTCTGAAACTTTTAAGTGGTTTGTAACCTTATCACCCGTTTAAGAGTACAGAGAAGGTCGACTGACCTTAGTTTGATGTTCGGTAACTTTCTGCACGAAATAGACGTAGAAATCACGACCTAGTAAAATGAAGTGCCCGACCGTTACTAAAGTTGGTAAAATGTCAACACAAATGCTTTGAATTGAAATATTGTCCGGCGGCGTTTTACCTGAGGGACACTGGGTCTCTCTTCTCAATCTCCGTTCGGCAGCGTTTTTCGGTTTCCGATCATGTGACCGGACGTCGCTTAATACGTATCGCGGAACGCATAAACATGGTTGACGGACTGTTCGTGTGACCGAACGTCGCTTTGAATACCGCACAAAGCGTGTAGATATAGAAAACGGACTATTTGTTGACATTCGCGTGCACTAGAAGTATTTATTAAACTTTCAGCGATATTATGTGTGTTTCAGGTTTAAAGACGGTTGTTGGTTATATGTATATTACCATGTTTCATGTACAATTTGCTGGTGAAATTATAACTAAATTTATAGACAATCAATCTTACACGTGATTTACAGTCAATGACGGTGTAGAACTGACAATGAATCATCATACTTTTCAATATCATTATTTACATGTAGTTCAAAGAAAACAATTAAAATCCAATTTCTCATTGAGTCCCGATGGGTTCATGGTATTGAGATGATTAATCCAAAAGGTTTCTCTCCTTAGCAAGTGAGTGGCATTATCTCTCCCTGGCAGAATTGGTACGATTTCTAGGATACAAAATCTCAGTTGGCTCACATTATGATTGGCTTCATTAAAATGTACTGCGATTGGTGACTTGTGGTTCCTTAATCGGATGTTACTTTTATGTTCGATAATCCGCGTTTTCAATTTCCGTTGTGTTTTGCCAACGTATGATTTCCCACATGGGCATCGTAACATGTATATAAGATTCATCGAGTCACATGTTCCTGAAACTTTCAATTTAATAGGTGTTCCTTTTGTGGGATGATTGATGGTGTTACTTTTTATAATCGCGGAACAATTTCCGCAATTATGGCACGGTAAGGTTCCTTTGTACGTGTGTGTAGTTTCAGTGATGGTCTGTCTGATTAGTTCCTTGACATTTTTTGTTCTTTCATAAGCAAAGATGGGATCTTTGCCAAAAATGCCTTTGAAGTCTTCTTCCAAAGTTAACAGTGGCCAATGTTTTTTGATGCATCTTTTTATTTCACCACTCCTGGTGGAATATTTCGATACGAATACCATCCTTTGGTCATCGTCCTTTATTTTTTGTGAGAGTAAGTGTTTCCTTTGTAGTTTGTCAGCCCTTTCCGCTGCGGATTCCAAGATGTAGTCAGGATATCCTCGTTTCTTAAATTTATTGAGTGTTTCTTCCTTGTGTTTTTGATACAGTTCTTCTGTGGACGCTATTCTTTTTATTCTCAGCAGTTGGGAGAATGGTAAATGATTTTTTAGAGAATTTTGATGAAAACTTTTAAAGTGCAATAAGTTGTTTCTGTCTGTTGCTTTCGAAAATACACTGGTGGTAATTTTGCCCTCTTCATGGTTGATTAGTACATCTAGGAATGATAATTCTTTCCTGTGAACAATGGATGTAAACTGAATTCTTTCGTTTATTTCATTCAGATTTTTTATGGCTTGTTCCAGACTGGCCTGGTTGCCCTTCCATAAGACAAAAATGTCGTCGATATATCTCTTGTATATAATGATGTTCCTTTGCCATTCTTCATTTTGAAGTATATGATCGATCTCGAATCTGTACATGAAGGTATTTGCGTAGCAAGGAGCTGCGCAATTGCCCATAGATGTACCGGAGGCTTGTATATAAAACTTGTCTTTCCACTTGAAATAGCTGTGATACAGCGTAAAGTGTAAAAGTTCCATAATGAATACTTTCAAGGATTCTGGCTTGTCCTCCTCTATCAAAAAGCTTTCAACTGCTGTTATACCTAGGTCGTGAGGTATAGAAGTATATAATGATTTAACATCAATACTTGCCATTAGCATCTCTTTGGTGAATTTGTCCTTCTCCTCTTCCAATATATTGAGGAAGTGAGTGGTATCCTTAATGTATGTGCTACTGTTCTGGACAATTTTTTGCAGGTGTTTGTCGATGTATTTGCCAACTGGTTCGTGGATTGATCCTATAGTTGATACTATTGGGCGCAGTGGTGGTGTTGTTGCGTTCTTATGAATCTTTGGAATCATATAAATATACGGGATGCTTGGATTCGTTTTCATTAGGTATTCTTGTTCTTTGACTCCGATAACTCCTGTGACTACAGCTTTGTCAATTATATTTTTGAGAATTTTTACAAATTCTACGGTTGGATCTGAATTGATCACGGTGTATGTATTGATGTCATTTACATGAGAGTCTACATTCTGTTCATAGAATGTCGTATCCATTATGACCAAGGCTCCTCCCTTGTCTGCTTCTCTGATTGTGATTTGAGAGTTGTTGGCTAGATTTCGTAGTGTGTTCCTGTCTTTTATAGTTAGGTTGGTATGTTTGGGTCTTGGCCGTTTGAAAATGCTTTCCAGTTCCATTGTTACCACTTTTTCAAAAGCATCTAAGACTTTATGGCTTACTGGAGCCATGTATTTACTTTTGGATCTAAGTCCCATCAATGTGTTCTCTTTCTTGGGTAAGACTTCAGCGTCCATTATGTTATTGAAGAAATGTCTTAGACGTAGTGATCTTAAGAACTTGTATAAACAAATTTTAGTTTCTAACAAATTTGAATGGTATGTGGGAACATATGATGATCCTTTCTGTAGTGTCTTGGATTCTGTATCAGTCAAGTTGTATTTAGAAATGTTTATTACTAGGGTTTCTGACTCCTGGTATTTTGAGCCACTGTTCCTACATTTGTTTTTCTTTTTGCTCCTCCTGGTTCTGTTGACGGTCCTGGGCCTGGTTCTAAAAAAGAAGAAACCGGGACTTGTGAAGTGTTAGATGCTTCCACGGTAGTTGGTTCTTTGTCAGGTTGATTTTGAGTGGTAGTGTTTGTTCTGGGTCTCCTCTCAAAGGTTGGTCGCTTGTATCCGGAACTGTCTGACGAGGTCTCGCTTGTTGAAGCGTTTGGTTTTTGTTGTCGTCTTTTGGCATATATTTCGGCCCATGAATAGACTTCTCCCAGGCGGTAATCTGTAGTGTCTCTTTTAAATTTGCGTACTTTTCTATCATTTATTTCTTTGGTATATTCGTCTATTTTTGTATTGATGTCTGTGAGTACTTGTTTCCATTCATCTTGTGTTGTTAATTTTGACAAATCCTCTTTGGTTTGATTTATTTCCTTTGTAAGATCCTCTATCAGTTTGGCTAGCTCTTCTATTATTAGTAAAATTAAATCCAGTGAGCACTTATTTAGTATTGCATGCCAGCGTTCGGTAAATCTTGCATTATTTTTGCACAAGGTTGATTTTAAAGATATCCTTAGTCCTCTCGGAATCCTTTGAGTTTTGTGGTACTTGATCAATGTGCTTGCGTGTAATTTTTGATTGACTATTCGTTTAGATATGTATAGTAGTTGTTTGATTGTGGATTCTTTAGAACCCGTTCCAGCGCTTATTTCCTCTGTTTCCTCGATTAACGAATAAATGCGATTAGTATCTTCCTCCGTAAATGCTAGTGTTTCAGCTCTTAATTCCGCGGTATGTGCGTTATCCGCGAATTGCATCCTTGTATTTGAGTTTATTTGGTGGTGCGTGAATCGTGTTGCCCAGTGCGTATGATTGAAGCCAATTGGAGTTTGATTCAGCACTCAAGTTTGTTAGGTGGTATGTTTAGAATTTTCACTTTGTTTTAATACTTTCCGTGGTGCGCAGGTAGGTAACCCTACTGAGCAATAGGGTAATGGGTAACATGTATTGCCTGTGGTTCCTGTACCTCAAGAATCACCCCTGCCTCGCACTCCTTTCAATTTTCCTTAATCAGTAACACGAGTCATTTAGATGCTTTCATTCCTTTTTATTTTCAAATTTTCTTGTTTTTTATATTCATGATTTCTTCCTTTTGTAATATTCTCATCATATTACATATTAATCATTTTTGACTTCCCAATGCATTTCAAGCAATACTGCCCTTCTTCAGGGGATTGTCTTTGTCTGCAAGGTCAACATAATGGGTATTAAGCAACTGGAATATCATTTTGATATTTATGGTGTGTTACAAAAACCTAAACAACAAACAGTAAAACAATACATTTTTCACAATAACATATCTATAACCGTGAAGCCAACGTTGGTGTGGTGTCTGAAACTTTTAAGTGGTTTGTAACCTTATCACCCGTTTAAGAGTACAGAGAAGGTCGACTGACCTTAGTTTGATGTTCGGTAACTTTCTGCACGAAATAGACGTAGAAATCACGACCTAGTAAAATGAAGTGCCCGACCGTTACTAAAGTTGGATGTAAGATTGATTGTCTATAAATTTAGTTATAATTTCACCAGCAAATTGTACATGAAACATGGTAATATACATATAACCAACAACCGTCTTTAAACCTGAAACACACATAATATCGCTGAAAGTTTAATAAATACTTCTAGTGCACGCGAATGTCAACAAATAGTCCGTTTTCTATATCTACACGCTTTGTGCGGTATTCAAAGCGACGTTCGGTCACACGAACAGTCCGTCAACCATGTTTATGCGTTCCGCGATACGTATTAAGCGACGTCCGGTCACATGATCGGAAACCGAAAAACGCTGCCGAACGGAGATTGAGAAGAGAGACCCAGTGTCCCTCAGGTAAAACGCCGCCGGACAATATTTCAATTCAAAGCATTTGTGTTGACATTTTACCAACTTTAGTAACGGTCGGGCACTTCATTTTACTAGGTCGTGATTTCTACGTCTATTTCGTGCAGAAAGTTACCGAACATCAAACTAAGGTCAGTCGACCTTCTCTGTACTCTTAAACGGGTGATAAGGTTACAAACCACTTAAAAGTTTCAGACACCACACCAACGTTGGCTTCACGGTTATAGATATGTTATTGTGAAAAATGTATTGTTTTACTGTTTGTTGTTTAGGTTTTTGTAACACACCATAAATATCAAAATGATATTCCAGTTGCTTAATACCCATTATGTTGACCTTGCAGACAAAGACAATCCCCTGAAGAAGGGCAGTATTGCTTGAAATGCATTGGGAAGTCAAAAATGATTAATATGTAATATGATGAGAATATTACAAAAGGAAGAAATCATGAATATAAAAAACAAGAAAATTTGAAAATAAAAAGGAATGAAAGCATCTAAATGACTCGTGTTACTGATTAAGGAAAATTGAAAGGAGTGCGAGGCAGGGGTGATTCTTGAGGTACAGGAACCACAGGCAATACATGTTACCCATTACCCTATTGCTCAGTAGGGTTACCTACCTGCGCACCACGGAAAGTATTAAAACAAAGTGAAAATTCTAAACATACCACCTAACAAACTTGAGTGCTGAATCAAACTCCAATTGGCTTCAATCATAGCCTGGTAATGCACCACGCCTCCTAGAATCGCTAATTTCCGGCATGTCCGGGTGTTAAATGGGCCTCAGGGCAGGGGGTGGAATCTCCCAGGTCTGGGGGATGCTGGGGTTGCATATCAAAGGTATCGGGAGCTTTGAAGTCACTGGCCTTGGTATGCAGATTCACTAGCCATGCTGCTAGAGGAGATGGGAGCATCTTGTTCTGGAGCAGGCATTGTTTCAGACCTCAGGGCATGGGCTCTCACCAACAGAGAGTCAGAAACATGTCTGTGGTGGCAGGCTGGATGATACTAGTCTGCCAGAACACTCAGAGGCTGGTAGGTTTTCAAGGGGACCTCTGAGGTGCCCTCTGGAAGCATGTTTTTATAAATCCACTACTGGCATCAGTTTGGATTTATTAGGACAAGCTGTTTGATACCAAAAACCATAGGTTTCAGTGAAGTCGTCATGCTGAGGAACTTGTAAAGACCAGTGTCCAGTACATGCAATTAAGATGGCCTTGTCCTATATAACATTTAAACTAGACAGTACCGGGGGCATATCTGCTTATGCAGATATGTCCCCACATGTAATGTAATGTACCCTGTCTTAGGGCTATAAGGCATGCTGGAGGGGTTACTGACATATGTTGCATGCAATGTCTGTGGGCATGGCATACAAGGTGTGTGCCATGTCATTGTTTCACATCTGTCTGCTCGATTGTAAGCAACCTGAAGTGGCAGTCTGCCTGAGTTTGGTGGTTGGTTCCTTAGAGTAGCACAATACATGCAGTAGCCCTAAGGGACACTCTTGCCCTAGGTACCAGGGGAACAATTTACTAGGGACTTATAGAGGAGCTAAAGGTTTTGGAGAATAATTGAGTAATTACCTTATTTTAGGGAAAGATAACTGGCACTGGGGACCTGGATAGCAGGAACCCTGTGCACTTCAGTCAAAATTGCATCAAATACCAGACAAAACGTGGAGGTGACCATGTCAAAAAGAGCACTTTCCTACAATAGTGCATTGGCATAGATTGGTTTGTCATAGGGTGCAGTATTGCAGAGTTGAGTGGAGAAAAGTGGAGTGGTGTAGATTAGAGTGGAGTGGCTTAGACTGGAGTGGTATAGAGTGCAGTGGCAAAGAGTGCAGTAGTGCAGAGTAGAGTGCCGTAGAGTGCTCTGGCATAGAGTTGAGTGGTGTAGAGTAGAGAAGCATAAAGTAAAGTGGCATTGAGGACAGTTGCATAGAGTGGAGTGGTGCAGAGTAGAGAAGAGTGGAATGGAATGATGCAGAGTGGAGTGGCTTAGAGCGGAGTGATGTCGAGTGGAGTATGCATAGTATGGTAGGGTACTGCCATTACAGACAACACATTTTCAATGGAAATGGCCATTACAGTTGCACAGATCTATAGTTTTACTGATAAAACAATACAGTCCGCAAACGATAATGTTTGGAAAGTCATCACCTAGTGTATTAATTTGTATTGATCACATTAAAATATTTGTTTCCTCCACACTTTGGAATTATAATTGCAGAATTACAATTGCTGTTCTAATTCTGATATTATCTTAAATATCTGCACAGTTCATTTGCAACAATAAATATGCTTATTTTGGAATAAACACATCCATAAAACAGTTATTTTACAGACATTTAGAGTTTGTTGTGTGGTAGAAAAATGCCTTTGCTTTCACAGGAAGAATATTGCATATCCTTACCCAGCAGAATTGGCGCATAAATCCCCTCACTTTGAAGTCAGAGAAAGAAAAGTAACTGCCAAGCTCCCTCTGAAGACAGAGCCTGAAATTTGGCCTCTGTCACTGAATGCCTAGCAAATGTGACTTGACAAGAACAAGAATTAAAGGCCTGTTTACAGAAAGAGAGCACTCGTAGAATACAAGGTGCGATGGTAAAGAGGTGATTCTCCACGGGATAGACAAAGAAATGCTGGACAGCCTAAAACAAATGAAGGCCGTAAATAGAAAGCAAGCAACTGTGACTTACAAAACACAAAGCCAATTGTAAGCAATTGGTGGAATGTATTCCCAGGGAAGCTTTCTGTATGTCCCTACGATGTCTTCAGCGAACCAGATTGTGCCACCTTGCAGGCGTTGACCTAAAAAGGGATGCAGGAGTAATGGTTGTTTCCTGTAGCTCCAGGCATTTACTCCTTCCATAGTTCGAAGGGTAGAAACTCCTGCACGCTGGAAGGAGGTGAGTTTGGGTGCAACCCTTGCTGGTGAGGTGCGGGTGGGGTGTATCTGTAACTCCTCCATGTGATTATATGTTTTTACGTATTTTGCACTCTTTCTCGTGTTTTCTCCATTCGTGAAAATTATGGAAGTTAAAATTAAAGCAATAATGAAGTCACTGAGGTTCGCTGCCAGCCAGATCACCAGGGGAAGGACAGAGGGGGATGATACACCCGGGGAGATGGCAGCGTTCCTCCACGTTCAGTAGCTTTATAATTAATTGTGAATATTTTAATTGTGAACCGGCATGCACTACCACCCGCCCTTCATTAAACAGTGAAGAAAAGTAGCATACAGCAAAAGTAAAAGACATCCTAGAAGCTATTACATTCGAAAATGAGAGACAAAAAAAACAAAATAGAACATACTTTTTTTGACGTGCCTAATAAATGATGTGCTGGCACCTCCCTTGCACCACGACGCGGATTAACAACAGATGTAATACATTAATATCTATTTGTTCACTAATCTAAAACAACTGCCTGGCTCCGGGTAGACAGGAATTCCAAGGATAAAGTGAAAAAACCCACCCTATTCCAATTATCAGAGTCTGCGGATTTCAAGAAAATGACAAGTACATAAAAGTGGACCGCAGACGAGCTGCAGCGAGGTCCATGTTTAATCCCTGCAGCAACCCGAGCCCAGGCTAATAAAGCTAGCGCCGCTGGGGGATTGCCTGGGCCAGGAGCTAGACACTCACCTTTACCACTGGGACTTTTATACAGAGGAAAAGAAAAATAAACCCCGGCTGTGGGGTCCACTGGAGAATTCCTGGAACAGTGCATGCCGTGGAATCCGGCCGCTCAGCGCACAGCACGGATAAAGTGGAATTGTATTGTGTTGTATTGTAATTGCATTTATATAGCGCTGACTACCTGTGACGAGGCGTCGAAGCGCTTTTTCGGCGAGTAGCACGCTACTCCAGAACCCAAGAAGGATTAGTGTTGTATTAGAATAGTGAAATATGAAAGTAATTTTAGTGGTGGATATGTTAGTCAGTTATTTTGATTGAGAAGGGTAGTGGAGGGATAGAAGAGGGAAAAGGGTTTGCATTTATATAGCGCGTGTTATCCCTGATGGGGTGTTGAAGCTCTTTTTTTGGCGAGTGGCACACTACTCTGGAACCCATAAAGGATTAGTGGTGAATTAGTATAGTGAAAAATAAAAATAAATTGAGTGGCGCATATTAGTCAGCTATTTGGATTGAGAAGGATAGCGGAGCTGTCAGTCTCTGTTGAGTCCGAGGCCTTCTCCTCGCCACCTCTTACTAACTATGCATGGACGCACCTTCAGGCGGTTCTTAGCTTGTGAAAGACACTAAGTGCAGGCCCCAAAGTCTTTCCTGGAAGCCCACGGCCTGTGATGCGTGTGCTGGGGTTGGTAATTTGCTTAATTTGTAAACAAGTAAGTGCCAGGGCTCTCGTCCAGGAGGGCACTGTAGCTTGCACAACCCAATGCCCTAGCCATTCTGCCAGTGATAGCAACAACACAACTACTAACCATCACACTCCTATTAGTGTGACAGCTTAGACTAATCTAGGAATGGCTTGGGTAGCCGTTAAAAAGTAATTTTTAATGTATATTAAATTAATAATCGACTGTTGTTGTGGTCATCTCTAAACTAGCTAGACACCACCACCTTGTGGCAGAGTGCCACAAGCGCCGGTGTTGACAATTAAGTGCCAGTGCTGCTGCACCCAAAACCACCAGCTCAAATTAAGCACTGCTAAAGATCCCACTTCAGGCCTCTTTCTTCAGCTATCTTTATCTTCTTGTTTCTATGTCTCTGTCTCCTGGGTTCCTTGCCCTCCTGGTGTTCTCTCTTGTCACTGTTTTCCTTACCTTGTCTTCCTCCATTTTCTGCCTTTCTGTTTGTTGCTCTGGGACAAAGTTCGATTATGAAAAACAAGTCCCTGTCTCCAAAAATGTATGCTAGACACACCACTTGTAACCACCGTCAAAAAGTAAGCACTCCATTCAAGGTACATTGATCCCCCAAAATGGCCAGAGAGGTCGAGGTGCCATCACACACCCTTTGATGCTATATTGTTGACCCCTAGTCCCACCCGTAGCCCCAGAACACCCTTGTATTTTCAGCTGCGGGTCAGATTGAAGACTGGAAACTACAAGAGCAGGCAGGGCTCTAAGGCTGTGTAATGGAAACCAGCAATGCTCTTCTCTGCAGTGCATGGTCTGTGTGTAATCCGAGGAAACCTGGAATTGCACATGCTTGCACTGTCCCTGAAATGAAATGAAATGAAATGAAATGAAATGAAAAGGGGTTTTATAGAGCGCAAATCTACCCGAAGGCCTCGTAGCGCTAAAATTGCTTACTTCTGGGGAGACTTACTGAATTATGTGGAAAAAAGAAAAGTTTTAAGGGATTTACGGAATTTTAACAGATTGGGCTCATTACGGAGGGCAGGAGGTAAGGAGTTCCAGGTAGTGGCAGCATTAAGGGAGAAGGAGCGTCCGCCCCACCTGGCTCGTTTAATTTTCCGCGCTGTTGCCAGAAAAGCAGTGCTTGACCGCAAAGATCTATGGGGGTGGTAGGGAGTGGCCAAGGCGCAGATCATGGCGGGAGCATTTTTCCTCATGGCCTTATGCATGATGCACATTGCTTTGAACTTAACTCTGGCTTGAATGGGCAGCCAGTGTAAGTTTCTCAGAGCCATGGTGCCTGAGTGGCTACGGGAAAGGCCCAGCAGCAGACGCGCGGCAGCGTTCTGGGTGACCTGTAGTGTTTTAAGTGTGCTACTCGGTGCACCCAGATAAAGGGCGTTCCCGTAGTCCAGGCGAGACAGGATAATGGCCTGGACCAGTATCCCTGCCCTGTGGGTGAGCGAAGCTTCCACTGTCCATGCCTGTACTGTTTCTGTTGTGTATAAGATGCTTGCTACAATGCCTGCTGTGTTAGGGAAGCTTTCACAGCAGGTGTCTCTTTTTCATCTGAATGTATTAGGGTAGCTTGACTACAGACAGCCGTACTTTACCTGTTTATGAGGGGAGCTGCGAGTACAGATGGCTTTGTTTCTCTCATATGTGTGAGGGAAGGTTCTGCTGTTATTGCCAACGCTGTATGGGCTTTTGGTGTGAGGGAAGCTCTCATAGCAAATGCTTGTTCTGTCTGTGCTCTGTATGAGGGAAGCTTGTCCTTCAGTTGACAGTGTTGGATGGAAATGGAATTATAATGAACAGAACTGACCATGCCAATACTGGCTATGCAGGAAAAAAGAGTTAGATCAGTATCAAGGCAAGATACACTTGAATGAATGAATGAATGAATGAATAAAAGCTCTATAAAGCTCGAACTTAGCCCAGGGGCGTCAAGGCGCTGCCGAAAGGTTTCAAGGTACAGAGCTGCCCATGGGTATGAGGCCTTACGGATCTGAGCTGGTGAAGGGCCAGGTCTTCAAGGCCTTATGGAACAAAGAATGGATTTCCAGAGCCGTAATTGAAAGAGGTGTAGAAGTCCTTGTGCACCAAGCACAGGGCTTTAAATACAATTCTCCGACCCAGCGGAAGCCAGTGCAAATTGCTGATGGTTGCCGAGACAGAGTGGTATTTGGGAAGGCTAATCACCAGCCTGGCAGCGGAATTCTGCACTAGTTGAAGTCGATGCACGAGCCCCCTATTTATCCCCACATAAAGAGCATTACAATAATCTAATCTAGACAACACAAGGGCCAGAACTGTCTGTTTCCGCAAGGGGAAGGAGAGAAATTGAGATCTCTTCTTAAGTGTCCTTATCATCCCGAAACAGGTGGAATTGTTCTATTTATTTGAGGACCCAGAGAAAGGGAAGTGTCAACCATGATGCCTAGATTTTTGTTGCTAATGTCAGGGTGGGTGGAGGATCCAAGCGTATCAGGCCACCAGGCCTCTGACCAAATCTCCTGTTTATCTCCAAAAATTAAAACCTCAGTTTTATCCCCATTGAGTTTTAGATCGTTCTCTGCCATCCATGAGGCCACTGCCTGCATTACGTTTTAAAAATTTACCGTGGACACTTCGACACTCTCAGTGATGGTAATCATGATTTGAGTGTTGTCAGCGTAGGATAACACTTCTAGGCCGAAAGATCTTAAAACCCTGGCAAGCGGGGCTACATAAATGTTAAAAAGGGTAGGACTCAATGAGGATCCCTGAGGGACTCCACAGAACAACTGATTGGGAGCTGAGAAGAATTGGCCCATCTTAACGCGACTGAGCCATAAGGAATGATGTAAGCAAATTAAGGGCGGAGCCCTCAGTCTCTATTTCCCTGAGTCTCCCAGCCAATCTTAAAGGAGAGATGGTATCGAAGGTTGCAGTCAGGTCCAGAAGGATCACTAAGGTGGTATGACCAGCGTCAACCTGATTTCAGATGTTGTCGAGTACAACGGTTAGCGCCCTCTCAGTACTGTGCTCAGAAGAGGTGTGGCGCCGCGGCCAGGGCGACTGACGCTGGAATCTGGGGACCACGGTTCGATCCCCGGCTCCAGCGGCAGGTCAGCCTAGCACCATGTGACTCTGGGCAATAGCTCGCTTAATCTTCCCGACGGCCCCCCAGCGCCTAGAGACCCTTACGGGTGATTGTGCGCTTTACAAATGTGGACTTTACTTTACTTTACTTCTGCACCCATGCTGCGAGCCATCGAGCAGCTGATGATTCTCCAAATAAATGCTAAGATGTAGGTTCAAATGTTTCTCCAAACGTTTTGCTGGGACAGGCAACAGGGAAATGGGCAGATAGTTCTTTAGCTCTGCAGGGTCCAAAAAGGGCTTCTTTAAAAGAGGTTTAACCACCGCAGTTTTCCTCGCGATAGGATACTGGCCCGAGGTAATGACCGTATTAAGGACTGAGGTCAGGTGTGGGCAATAGCCTCCATTCCCAGTTTCTGGATTTTCAAGGGACAAGGCTCCAGCGGAGAACCAGACCTGATTCAACTTAACAGCTGCTCAGTGTCCTCTTGCAGTATGGGAGGAAAGGAGCACAAGTAGCCTTCCTTCAAAGGAGCGACCAAAGGATCCGATGGGAAATCTACCTTTGTCCCTCCAGCATTGAGCGTCTCCAGGGAGGAATATATATCCTTGATTTTGGCATTAAAAAACACATGCCATTTTATCACACAGATCCTGGAAACATCAGTGTTAGCAATGGCCGTGGGGGCTAGGAGGGAAGTAATCACAGTGAAAAGTTCCTTTGGGGACTTTAGGGATTCTCTCATCTTAGAACAATAAGAGACCTTTACCTCATTAATAGCTAGCTTGTATTCTCTCAGTCTAAGTTTGTGCACATCTCTTTTGACTGATGTAAGATCCCGGCGCCATTTCCTTTCCTGGTGTCGGCAAGCTTGTCTAAGCTTCTCAGTCTTTCCGAGAACCAAGGAGCCGAAGGGTGTTTTCTGGCCACATAGTTCTCTTTAAGGGGGACAAGAGAATCCAAGGCTGCCGAAAGCCAGTTGGAAAAGTCGTCGTAAATTAAATCGACATCCGAGTAAAGGAGGTATCCGTAATTGCTAAGTCTATTGAGATGGTCCTCCTTATTGATGAGCCTAAAATTTCTCATCATCTCCAATCTGTTCTTAATATTAAAATCTGGGTGAGATCCTACAATTTGCAGATTGAATGAAATGGCATAATGATCAGACCAGGATCAGACCTGCATGGCGCCCATGCTATAATACCTGCTCGCCAGACATCCTTCAGGATGCCTTTTACTGCACTTGTTATAGCACTCATGGTAAGTCGAGATAACCTGCCATGTTAGGCCCTCCCCTACTATCACTCCTCCGTTGTCCCCTCTGAGAGAATCTGGCTTTCTCATTAATACTAGATCTTTAGTGAAAAACAATATCGCCTTTCGCGATTTTGTTACAGCCTGAAAGCCCACATGGGTCTTCCTTACCGAAACCTGGGCAACTGAGTCTTCAGGACCGGACTTGGCTATTCCTTAGCCAGACTGGATAGAGTAGGGCGCAGAGGAGGTGGCCTTGGAATCTTTTACAAGACTTCCCACACCTGTCATACCACTCAACTTTCCAGGCCTTCCGACCTTTTTCAAGCCCTGCATTTTCATATAAAATCCCCTGAGGCTGCTCCCTTTGTTGGTATCTTGGTATACAGACCCCCCTGGGTCTAGAACAGACTTTAGCCAGTCTCTTCTTAACATCCTGGAGCCCTATTTAGGAGCAGTCAACATAACAGTTCTGGGCGACCTAAATTTTCATTTGGATAACCCTGAGGCTAAAGACTCTGTAGATCTTCTTGATGCACTATCCGCATGTGACCTAGTGCAATTGGTTAAACACCCCACGCACCAGGCAGGTCACATACTGGATGCAGTCTTCTCTAATGATGACAAGCTCAAAATAGAAATCCCTTTCCCACTTTCCTGGTCGGACCACTTTGCGGTCCCTTTGGAACTGGTGGTTGCCTTGAAGCCTATTAAGACAGGTGTTTCTAGTCACACCAAGTTCAGGAGGAACCTTAAGAAAATTACAAACACATCAATAGCCCCATTATTGCAAAACTACAAATATGAATTCAGCGGCTTCGGAGTTGTCCAAGGCCATCGGTGTAGCGGTCGATGTGCTGGCTCCTCTCGCCTCCTGTTACTCTGCGAGAAAGAAACCTTCTGCACCCTGGTTTTCGGAGCCTCTTAGGCTCATGAGACAAGGGTGCAGGAAGCAAGAAAGGCTGTGGCGAACAAGCTGGAATCTGAAGGAGAGGGATAAACATAAGTTACTCCTCAACGAGTACAAGCTGGAGATTATCAGAGTTAAGCAAGAGTACTTTGCTAACCTGACTATGACTCTTTCCTCTCCCAGAGATCTTTTTAAAATAGTGGACTCGCTCTGCACGTTACAGACCCAGGACCCTGTTGCAGGCTCCCAAGAATTCTGTGACAAGATCGCTGGATTCTTCCATTCGAAGATTGCGGATATCTACCAGAATCTTGAAGCACAAAGATGTTACCCCTCCCCCTCCTGTCCCCCTTCCTTTGTTCCTGAAGGAAGTTTTTCCCATCACCCCCAAGAGTTTGGTAGAGTTCCCGCCTCTATCCTATCAGGAGCTTGACCTGCTTTTAAGTAAGACAAGGTCGGTATCCCCACTGGATCCATGTCCCCTTAAAGTCCTGAAGGAATGTAGAGACTCCCTGCTCCCTTTTCTACTTGACATCATGAATAGGGCCATGAGAGAGGGCACCTTTCCATCTGAATGGAAAAATGCGGTAGTCAAGCCTCTGCTAAAGAAACCAACTCTTGATCCAGAGGTGCTCAAGAACTATCGCCCCATTTCTTTGCTCCCAGCACCTGCTAAGATGCTGGAGACGTATCTCAACCAACATATGGCGGCATTTCTTGACTCCTCTGATCTTTTGGGCCAATCCCAGCATGGCTTCAGGAAGCACCACAGTACCGAGTCTGCCCTGATGATCGTACTGAACAACATCGGTATGGAGGTAGACCAGGGACATTCCACCGTCCTGGTCCTCCTAGATCTCACGGCCGCCTTTGACACCCTGTCCCCCTCGGTGCTAACATCTCGCCTGAGGGAGATAGGGGTGGACGGAGCGGCCCTGAGTCTGTTGGCCTCCTTTCTCGACCAGAGGGTACAGAGGGTGTAGCTGGGAGACTTTCTATCTCATCCCTACCTGTGCAATGTGGGGTCCCCCAGGGGTCGGCATTAAGTCCGACCCTGCTTAACATCTATGTGACCCCACTTGCCAAGTTGGTCAGATCTTTTGGGATGGAGGTAGTCTCCTATGCAGATGACACGCAGATCTTGTTGTCCTTATCTCACCCTGATGGCTCGTCCCCGTGCAACTTTAGGAACTGCATGCAAGCAGTATCACAATGGATGATTTACAATTCATTAAAGTTGAACGGTGAGAAAACGGAGATCTTGGTATTCGGCCCCAATAATAATATCTGGTCACCTGAATGGTGGCCGCCCTCGCTGGGGTCTTGTCCTACCCCTACGGAGTCAGCGCGAAATTTGGGAGTAATGATTGAACCGGCCCTCTCCATGACTTTGCAGGTAAACAGAACTCTCGCTACCTGCTGGGGGATCATCAAAACACTCAGGAAAAAAATACATTATTTGTCCCCCCAGGCGCGGAAACAAGTGGTGGTAGCAGTTGTCGCTTCGCGACTCTATTATTGTAATGCCCTATACATTGGCATGAATAAGAGCCTAATACAGCGTCTTCAGACCGCCCAAAATGCGGCGGCCAAATTCGTTCTGGACGCACCCAGACTAGCGTCCTCAACAGCTGCTAGGAAAGCCTTACATTGGCTTCCTATAGAAGCGAGGATCACCTTTAAGGTGCTCTGCCTGACTCATAGTGCACTCTCCGGCAATGGTTCGAGAGGAGTCAAGAAACTGCTGGCCCCCTATGTCTCGGGCAGACTCCTGCGTTCTTCCTCAAAGAATGGTACCTCGTTTCCGTAAGAGCAGATGGGGCGGTAGGGCCTTTTCCACAATCGCCCCAAATCTGTGGAATATTCTTCCAGGTGAAATTAAAACTCAGCCCTCTGCTCTGCGTTTTCGAAAAGCACTAAAAACCTGGCTGTTTGCAAGGGCGTACTTGTAGTTTTGTTTTATTTGCTTTCTGGATTTTTCTGTTAGGCGCCTTGATGCCCTCGGGCTAAGTCGCGCGTTATAAGATTCTTTTCATTTCATTTCATTTCAGGAGAGTGAGATAGAATCCTTCACCTCAATCCTAGGATCATTAGAAAAAATGCCATTAAGAATGTGTCTTCCCCAGCTGAGGCTCCAGCTGGGGAAGACCACAAGAACCATAGTTTCCAAGAATAGCTGCGTTTCTATACACAGAGTCTTCTCCAAATGAAAATTAAAATCACCCAAGAGAGTGATAGGGCTCTATTCGATTACTGAAATCCTGATTGAACATCGCTCTGTGTCCAGGAGGCCGATAGGTCACTACTCAAACAAAACATTCAGTTGGTAGCAGGCAGGGCACAAGTCCTAAATAAAGAAGTGGGGGGACGCCCAGACAGGAAGTGACATCACGACAGGAAGTGACGTCACGGAAGGTAAAAAAAACTAGAAGTGGGGGGACGCTCAAATACGTGACATAGATCACTTTGTCTCCGAGGTCTTGCAAACAAACCGAAGGAATAAATTATCGAAGGTCGCAGCCTGTGCCAGCTTGGCTTAACTCACCCTCGTAACTTGCACTGCAAGTTAATGTTTCCTTCTACCCCACTGCCGTCCACCTACGAGAGGGCGGATCAATAATTCTTGCAAACAAGCCCTTATTCTCGAGGCCCGCTATCCACCAAACACTCTCCCTTGTGCGAGTCATGGTTGCGTGCGGCTCATGATAATGCGCCGAGCTGTATTCCAACCCACGCTCGCAGCGTATTTTAGGAGAGGGGCACTTGCAGTTTTTTCTTTTTATTGTGTCTCCTGTAAAAAGAAAAGGCAGGGTAGTACGACCCACACCGACCAATCAGGACAACAGTCAAAGAGCCTTCTGTGAAAACTTGGTGCTCCTTGAGGTGATGCCGACGCCCTGCACACTGACTGACTAGGGAGATCGACGGGGCGGCCGGCCGTGAGGGCAAATAACGCTATAATTTAAAGCCCAGCTTTTGCGCAGGGGGTACGGCGTCCACCCGGTAAGACCCCTTAAAATAAGTGGGGGGACGCCGTCCACCCGCGTGGTACCCCGACTCGAGCCCTGGTAGCAGGGCCGAACTGGGTTTGGGTGCCGCCGAGCTCTTTGCCAGGGGCGGTTTTCAGCCAATTTTGTTACAGGGCCTATTTTGCAGCTATGCTGCAAAAACGGCCCTGTAACAAAAACGGCCCCAAGGGGCCCAAAACCGCCCCCCCCCCATGCGGCGCACCAGGGGATTGCCCAGTGCCCGCTACGGCCAGTCCGGCCCTGGTTGGTAGGACCTTCAAAGAGAACTATAAGGCCTAATAGGGATCTAAGGGAGTGGTGAGGGCCTCAGTGAAGCATGAATAGATGTCTTTATACAGTACTCCTAAGCCCCCCCATCCCCTCTTCCCTATCAAGTCTAGTAGAAGCATTCCCAGAGGGGATGGCCTCCACCAGATCAGGCCATGATTAATCTCTGACCCAGGTTTCCGAAATGAATACCCAATCAGGCTTACGAAGGGACAAAAAATGCCTAAATTCTGCCTTATTCTTAATCAAAGCCATGTCATTCACAAGCAATCCCGTAAAAGAATGCTTCAGGGACAAAGGATGGGGCTGATGAATATCCTCAAAGCGATTCCTAGCCACACCCAGCGGAATAAGGGCCTTACAGGTTGCACACTTATGCACCTGGCAACCTGCCAGAAGCTCAAGGTTCATAGACCTGTAATGCAACCCCTTCTGTACTTGAAGGTCCAGGAGCTGTCCTCTGGAATAAACAAGGGGCTTACCGGGATCTAGAGTAAATTGGCCAGGGTTACTGGTGCAAGGTGCACATTTGGGGCGGATGAGAACAGACAGCCTTGCCTTTGGCATGCCTTGTGCAAAAACAACAGTTGATGGACAGAATGCAGAACAATGTCATACATTCACCTCACTCCAGTGCATTTGGCATGCCTTGGGCGCGCGTCTGCTGCGCCCCCTGCCCAGCATGCTGTAATATAGGCTGGGCCGGGAACAACTAGAGCGCCGTCCGGTAACTGCAGCAGGAAGAGGGAGGAAGGAGCAGAAAGTAAAATACTCACTTCCCTCCACACAATCGGCAAGCTGTGGTGGACCAGGGAAGGAGTAGAACTCTTACAATCACCAGAGCCATAAAGTAAGTGTCCTAAAAGGATGAGTGCCCAAGTAAATGCAGAGCTAACTAAAAGAAATTAACAAATGTAAAAATTCACACCGTTTTAAAATGCACACACAATATTTCATTAAAAAGTGCAGGCAAAGTCAAGTCATGTGCAGCGCAGCAGCACAACAGCGTGGCACCTCTGACCGAAGCAATCCACTAAAGTCAAATGAAAGAACAAGGACAAAGGCAGGGAGGTCATGTTGTTGAATTTATAGAGTACTGAAATTAGCTCCTATGGGTTTGGCTCTAAGAATAAATAAACATACAGAACAGTAGAAGGAAACAGATCAGATATAAGCCCCTCACTGTCAAGGAGATCTCAGCTCTATCTATTTAGCAACTCCCAGGCTTAAAAAGCTTTGTCTCTAAGACCTTTCTAAACTGAAGGGGGGTGGGAGACAGTCAGAGGACGGTCGGAAGCTTGTCCACAGCAAGGCCGCTCTCACCGAAATGGCTTGGCCTCCAGACCTCACTTGTTTCTATCTAGGCAGTGGAAACAACAATAGGCCTGACTAGAAACACACACCTAGTACTGCACAATCGACACTGGAGGGGTTGCACATACTTTTCAACTCCCGCTCTTACGCGATCCCTATCGCTAGTATGAGTGTCGTGGTGTGTCAATTTACAACAAAAACGTCAAAATACCATCATAGAACCACTCCCACCAAAAGGTAGAAAAGTGTGAGAAAGGAGAGAAAGCACCTCACGGTCGTAACACCAAGGGGGTTGCTGGCTGGTACTCACTAGCATACCCACTTATCAACATAGGTTACTTTCTCTCTGTGCAGGAAAAGAACCCTGTGCGTTCTATCGTGAAAATCTAAAAACAATGAAGTGAAGACAAAAGGACAGTGAAACATATGTATAAATGTACTGTCAGTGCATAGTATCGTTGCACGTGGGATGTATGCCATTACGACGCGGTGTTTACACTGTGCTACCATTACAACGCAGTTATCACAACGCAAGTCATTACAACGACTTGCGTTGGAGGGCGCTGGATTGTGGATTATTTAAATTTTCTATTCCAACTCCAGCCCTCGTAACAGTAGGGAAGGTGTTGGAACAGAAAATTAAACTATTCCTTGAGCAAGAGCGCCATCCAGCGCAAGTCGTAGTAATGACTTGCGTTGTGATGGCTGCGTCATAAAGGCCCCGCGGTGTAAACACCGCGTTGTAAAGGATGGTTCCCTTGCACGTGCCCACTGGACCCCTGTGAGAATACAAATATATAATTCTCACCATTAAAAAACGGTAAAGCTGACTAGCTCGAAGTAACTTTATTGAGCGCTGTAAAATCTCCCAATTAAAAATGGTTTCAATCAACCATAATCAATTTTCTCAAGCCAACATGCTTTGTTGCAGTTAGGTTGTGCAACTTCTTCAGGTCTGTTGGGGTTCCAATGATTAACTTCATGCGAGATTCGGATCACTGACATAATATTGAGGGACATAATATCGAGTTGAAAAAATATCGTTGACAAAATATCGACAGACAGAATATCGAGTTTATATCTACAAACAGGTAAGTACAAAAATATCGACTACAAAATATCGTTTACAAAAATATAGTTAATTAAAATATCGACTATTAAAAACAGTGTTAAATTAAATTAATATTAAAAATTGATTACTAAAATATACTTAAAAATATTTAAATTACCTTATAATATTTAAATAATTAATGAAAGTTATAAAAAAACTTACAATCATATTTGTTAAAACATATATATATATAGTAACATTATATAATTAAATAATAATCAATATTATTACCGTAGGATAGCGTAAGTGTCAAAATTACTATTCCCACTCTAGAGAGTGCAACAGTAGGGAAAGCGTTGGATAGCGTAGGGGTAAAAATTACTATTCCCACTCCAGTGAGTGCAACAGTAGGGAAAGCGTTGGATAGCGTAGGGGTAAAAATTACTATTCCCACTCCAGTGGGTGCAACAGTAGGGAAAGCGTTGGATAGCGTAGAGGTAAAAATTACTATTCCCACTCCAGTGGGTGCAACAGTAGGGAAAGCGTTGGATAGCGTAGAGGTAAAAATTACTATTCCCACTCCAGTGGGCGCAACAGTAGGGAAAGCGTTGGATAGCGTAGAGGTAAAAATTACTATTCCCACTCCAGTGGGTGCAACAGTAGGGAAAGCGTTGGAGAGCGTAGGGGTAAAAATTACTATTCCCACTCCAGTGGGTGCAACAGTAGGGAAAGCGTTGGATAGCGTAGAGGTATAAATTACTATTCCCACTCCAGTGGGTGCAACAGTAGGGAAAGCGTTGGATAGCGTAGGGGTTAAAATTACTATTCCTACTCAAGTGAGTGCAACAGTAGGGAAAGCGTTGGATAGCGTAGAGGTAAAAATTACTATTCCCACTACAGTGGGTGCAACAGTAGGGAAAGCGTTGGATAGCGTAGGGGTAAAAATTACTATTCCCACTCCAGTGAGTGCAACAGTAGGGAAAGCGTTGGATAGCGTAGGGGTAAAAATTACTATTCCCACTCCAAAGAGTGCAACAGTAGGGAAAGCGTTGGATAGCGTAGGGGTAAAAATTACTATTCCCACTCCAAAGAGTGCAACAGTAGGGAAAGCGTTGGATAGCGTAGGGGTTAAAATTACTATTCCCACTCCAAAGAGTGCAACAGTAGGGAAAGCATTGGATAGCGTAGGGGTAAAAATTACTATTCCCACTCCAGTGAGTGCAACAGTAGGGAAAGCGTTGGATAGCGTAGGGGTAAAAATTACTATTCCCACTTCAAAGAGTGCAACAGTAGGGAAAGCGTTGGATAGCGTAGGGGTTAAAATTACTATTCCCACTCCAGTGAGTGGAACAGTAGGGAAAGCGTTGGATAGCATAGGGGTAAAAATTACTATTCCCACTCCAGTGAGTGCAACAGTAGGGAAAGCGTTGGATAGCGTAGGGGTAAAAATTACTATTCCCACTCCAAAGAGTGCAACAGTAGGGAAAGCGTTGGATAGCGTAGGGGTTAAAATTACTATTCCCACTCCAAAGAGTGCAACAGTAGGGAAAGCGTTGGATAGCGTAGGGGTTAAACTTACTATTCCCACTCCAAAGAGTGCAACAGTAGGGAAAGCATTGGATAGCGTAGGGGTAAAAATTACTATTCCCACTCCAGTGAGTGCAACAGTAGAGAAAGCGTTGGATAGCGTAGGGGTAAAAATTACTATTCCCACTCCAAAGAGTGCAACAGTAAAGAAAGTGTTGGATAGCGTAGGGGTTAAAATTACTATTCCCACTCCAGTGAGTGGAACAGTAGGGAAAGTTTGGATAGCGTAGGGGTTAAAATTACTATTCCCACTCCAGTGAGTGGAACAGTAGGGAAAGCGTTGGATAGCGTAGGGGTACAAATTACTATTCCCACTCCAGAGTGTGCAACAGTAGGGAAATTAAATACTTCATATATTATTTAAAAAAATATAAATTAATAGCTATAACAAATTATTTTAAATTAATTACCTATTTATTTTAATATAACAATTAATCAATTAAAATTACAAATTAAAATTATTTATTATTATTTGTTACCTATTAGTCCAAATTAATTACAAATTAAAATATATTTAATTAACAATTAAAACTTATTTATCTATTATTTCAAATTAAATACAATTAAATAAATTGAATTATTTAATTAATTATAAATAAATTACTTCCCACCCTATTCCCCTATAAACCCAGAACGCGCTACTGAAAATAAATAAGTAAAATTAACATAATTAGCAATTAATCAATTAAATAAAAATAATTGCCAATTAAAATTCAATTAATTATCCATAAAATTTTAATTAACAATTAATTCTTAAAAAAACTATATATTTTTTAACATATTTAATTAATTTTAATTAAATTACTTCCCACCCAATTCCCCTATAAACCCACAACCCGCTACGGAAAATAAATTAGTAAAATTAACATAATTAGCAATTATTCAATTAATTAAAATTAATTGCCAATTAAAATTTAATAATTTACCAAATATAAATTAATTAACAATTAATTAAAAATAATACCAATAAATAAATTTACATATTTAATTAATTATAATTAAATTACTTCCCACCCTATTCCCCTATAAACCCACAGCAGAATTTAATTACGCAAAAAATAAAAAAACAATTTTCATTATTTAAAATTAATTATAACATAAATACACTATTTTCACACATATAATGACATAAAAAACATTATAAAAAATTAGATACTATTAAAAATTAGATATTTTTAATTACCTATATTATATACTTTGATATTTTAACTGTCTATATTTTTAACATTCGATATTACATTACTTACCTTAAAAACGATATTTTTTATGTCTATATTCTGTCCAGTCGATATTTTGTCCAGTCTATATTTTGAACTCGATATTATGTCCAGTCGATATTTTGGAGTCGATATTATGTCTGTTTACCGCGAGATTCACATTAAACCAGCTGGTTGTGAAGATTCCTCATACCTGCTACCATCTCTTAGTAGTACACGCGACAGCTGATCGCGTTCCCACAGGGAGCGACTCAGATGCTGGCGGGACTCAGTAGTGGTGACAGGACCTTGGGCAGTCACCCTGTGGGAACGCGATCACGGTAAAGAAAGCTCCAAAATTCGCAGTTGCGAGACCTATTGCATTGTAAATGCTTGTTTCAATAATGTGACTCTGTGCCAGAGAGAAGACCCTCCAATTCGTTTCCTCTCATATCAAATCTCATTACAGCTGGATCTATTTTTGCTCTATAACAGGATGAGCTAGCATTAAAATCATCTGCTGGGCAAAGGTGTGTTTGTTGGCCCTTCTGACCTTAAGCTCTACAACGGAAGATATAAGATTAAATAAACCTGGAAAAAGTTGATACTACATTACAGAAATCATTAACATAAACGTTTATAAGATACAAAGTAATGGACCTTTTGTATAGGGCTGCTTGGTAGTCACTACCTGGGGTTTTCAGAACTTCCGCTCGCCTGCCTAATAGCAGATTAATCCATATGGATATGGCACCATAAGCAGTTCCTGCAGGCGATGGCACAGCCGGTAGGTTGAAACACACGAACCCTCAAAGATCACAGGAATGGTCTCCTAGGTTTTTCGGGAAAGCAAGATGCCTTTATAGACTGTTGCGATTCTGGGAGTAATATTTTTGAATGGATTCAGCCTACTTTACAACACTAATTTTCACTGGTGGAGCTTTTGTACACGGAAGGCGTTCTTGCAGATTCCAACATCGGGCATTCCATCGCTGTGGTGTAGACTTTTCCAGGTTTCAATTTGGAGGTAGTACCAGGTGGACCTACTGAGGTAATGCTATTGCTTGTGTATGACCCGTTGGTTATTTGTCAGTCAACTTCTGTGCATTCGCCGGAGGGTGTACATGTTGTTACGGAGCATACTCTGGGGCAGCTGATCTTATATGCATTACACCAGTGGGTGACCTTGTTGCATGAACTGCTGCAAAGATTCCTTCTAGTGCAGCCTTAATGGTGGGCCTTATCAAAACATAAGGACAGGCCTCTGACAGCAGGTTTAGTAGTACTGTGGTATCTTCCCTAGTTCCCACATACCTAATTTCCCAGCTAATGATTCCATCTATGCCTCTGAGGTCATGGTGGCTGGCTGTTTGTGGAATGAAGCTGTTGGCCGTGGCCCCACTTACAATTCCTGATTGGTTGATCAACAGTGCCTTTGGTTTGGGCATCCTGTGTGTCCCGTATGTCAGGCGTTGCTCTGACTACAGGCTGTTACGGACCATGACATTGGGCGAAGGTTCCTTTTACAACCGCAATGGGCTTTTTAGGTAAGTTTGTTTCATCTGGGCTCATATTCTCATTTATCCTGGCCTCAAGATTAGACTTTGGTGATGTTTGTATTTAGTATTCTATTGTGGTGAGGTGCTACTTAATAGGTTTTAATTGTGCCTCCAGGATCGAGAACCTACTATAAATCACCTCGATATTAACATCACCTGTAATTAATTGAGTCTGTCTGCTTTCATTGGCTACCTGTCCCAGACCCAGCTTAGCCTGAGGGGTCCTGGTGCTTGTCCGCTTACGTTTAATGGCAGGTTCAGCTGGGGAATTATAAGTGATTTGTTCTGATAGGGTGCATAGCATAAGAGCATTGATTGTGTTGGTTTCGACTGTCAGGGGGCTATCAGACCTCTCAGTAATAGTAGGGCTATGGACAAGCACTTGTCCCCCACTGTTTTGGCAGTTTCATTCTCTGCTATATTATCATTTAAGGTGGTAATAGTGTCATTTTCAGTTATGTTATCATTCAGCAAACCACCCAAATTGTAACTGTGTTCCAGAGACATCCTACGTTCTGTTAGGGAGATTTCATTAGACACAATCCCTATCACACATTCCAACGTAGTATTAATACTTGTGGGTTTAGCTGACCTCTTTGAGGTAAAATGGAGCTGACCGTAGCCTTTCACTTACCCATGCTGTTAGAAGGGACTTTCACACACAAATTTGATTCCCATAAAATGTACTCCTCAGCTCAGCCTTTGTGGCTCTCTTGCAACCGAGAGGGCTGTGGTCGGCCGTGGATGGGCACTGAAGGGCCCGTTCTTTGCACTTTCTCTGCGTTTGACCTAACATTGTGCATTAAATGCAGAGCAAAATAATGTAGTTTGCATTGCGAGAAAGGCTATGGCAGCCGAAACGAGTTAACACTTAATTTGTTTTTCCGCATACTGGACTGAGACTAAAATGATTCACACTGATTGGAGTGCTGTTCGCGTTCTTTACATACCAAGGGAACAGGAGTTGGATATCTATCTATCTATCTATCTATCTATCTATCTATCTATCTATCTATCTATCTATCTATCTATCTAGCTGTAGATAGATAGATAGATAGATAGATAGATAGATAGATAGATAGATAGATAGATAGATAGATAAATAGATAGATAGATAGATAGATTTACTGAAAATCCAAAGGTTACAGGCACGTTATAGTTAGGACAGGGAAATCAAAAGGGGGGAGTGAAGAGGTGGTGCCGATGGGCACCGAGGTGGGCACGTCCTCCTCTTAACAGGGATAAAGGTCAATCAAACAAGGGCCACCTCGCAATGGGTGGGTGTATACCAGGATATTATTGGAATACACCTTCTTTGTTAAAATACCCCTCACACACCAAAAGGGCCCTTGGTGTCATGCTTCATCATCGGGGTCTTCCCGTCCCGCTGCGGGGCGGGGCAGTGCTGCGACAAGCGGATACGCCGGAGCACCTTTAGATGGAAGTGCTATGTGTATGGAGTGAGTGTCAGTGGGGTCAGGAGTGAAATATTGGTGAAACTTTAAAAAAATACCTGGCCTAGTGGAAAAAAGATATTTATTAAACACTGGCTGGTATTGTTAAAAGAAAAGTGAAGCGGAGAGGTGGAGCTGATTAATGGGCTCTCTCTCCTATGTGGGTCAGTGTTTAATAAATATCTTTTTTCCACTAGGCCAGGTACAAAAGTGAGCTTTGATTAATGTCAGGCAATGAGAGAGGTGATGATTTTTGGGATCTCCCCCTAAGCTAGGGGGAGGACCAAGCAGATGCCTTGAACATGCTAACGCGGGATTACTGGTTACTAATTATCTTACCAAATCCCATTTCCTGTCGACTGAATCGTTGGTACCTGTCTTGAGTAAAAGGTAATCTCGCAGTAAACAATCAATTTAAGAACTTACACCACTCTAAATGACCACTGACCAAAATTAAGTTTTAAAGTTTTAATATAAAGCCAAAGATAACTGAAGATACAAACTTCTCAAAATGAGATTCAAGAGGTAGATCGGTATCACTATGAACATGAACTTTTTGAATAGTCTGAGTCTGAAAAACAGAATAATAAGTACAACTTCTAATAACATGAGCGTTGCCAAAATGAATACAAGTTGCAACCTCAAAGTCATTACAGAAAAGAAAATTAAGGTTAGTCTGTCCCTACACTATACTAAATGACATCCCTACTTAACAAGATCTTTACCCTCTAGGTGTCAGCCGTGGTGATTTCCTAAGAAGATCACGCACTTCTCTTTGTCTCTTCTCTGATAATGGGTCTCTCCTGATCAGCCTATCTGCCTACCCATCCGCTTCCTTAGGTTCCCAAAATCATCTGCTCTGCTCTCCTCCCGGGTCTCTTTCCCTAATACCAAATCACATTTCCAATAGAAACGCCCCTTGGGACGCCCCTCACGTGGTACATCTTTCCGCGGCAAACTCCATGATGGTACTCTTGAAGACCCTCGTTATAGTTGACCTTGGTTCCCAGGCTTCTTCTTCAGTGCGCTGATACCCCCTGAAATTCCTGGAAACTCCTACAGGCCTGCGCAAGGCGCCACTGAACAAAGTCCCTTTCATTCGAGCTGATTAGGACCCTCGCACCTGCATACAGCTCGTCCTGCAGTGGGCCTCAAATTCCAGACTTCACCATATCTTAGGCCATAAAACACTCTCAGAGCTCCATACTGGACACCTCACGACCTCTCCTCTAACGAGCACATGACGATTTAAACTACATGACATTATCTGCTCTGGCCTACTTGATTTACATGCAGCAGGTTCCTGCACTCTTAAAACGTTAACTTGATTTAAACAGCAAACATTCTTAACTAGCATACGTTTCTAAAATAACACATCTATAAAGCATATACTTTTAACCCTAAGTTCAATAGTACATTTTGAAAGAACCATGTCAACCTTGTCTCACATTATTTTAGCAGCACGTTTAGATTTGCTTGTGAATTGCCATGAGGCCTACACAAAATACTGGGTTTTAGAGTTACATTCAACTCTTACATTATTCCTTTAACATGAGAACGTGAGGTTTTCATATTCATCCCAAACCTTTCTACATTAGTCTCACACAGTTATGATTATTGTTACTCTACTTAAACATTCTATGCATTTCACCACTGAATATAAGACACTCGGTGTATTTCACTTCTAAATATAAACACTCTGGTGCAAAGTACATGTTAACTAACTACGTGCTTGTAAATATGGCGTACTTATACATTTTTTTCAAACTTGTGCTCTCTCAGTCCCCCCTTTGATGACCTTTAGGGGTCATCATTACCATGACACTAAAATGTAGAACCTTTAAAGTGAAGACAGGGCAGTACCACTTCTTTTCATACTCTCTAATGCTTTCAGACTCTTATATTGAGTGTCCTGCATCGCTGTCAACTCTTCTTCCTGTTTCTTCATAGCTCTCTGTAACCTATTTGCTCTATACCATTGATACAAACGCACCAATCCCCACAAAGTGATTACACAAATCACTACTATGATGATGGGCTTCAATATGTACCAAACGATACCCTTTCCTAAGTTGGCAAACCAACTTCCAACTTTACCCATTCCATGGCCTACTTTTTCCCACACATTTACCTTTGCCAGGTCCTCAATTTCGTAGTGTATGGCAGTGATGTTTTGTATATACTTCTCTAGAGGCTTTGAATTGTCTGGAATGTAAGTACAACATTCCTGGACCTTCAAGGCCCTACAGACTCCTCCCTCTTTTGCTAACAGAACATCTAAAGCAAGTCGGTTCTGAAGAACCATTGCCCTAATCGATTGCATCTCCCCTTCTATCAGCATCAAGGATCTTGCAGTACTGGCAGATAGTCTATCTACGACTGTAGCTAACCTCCTGATCTTAATGTCATTCATTATCAATCCTAAGAAAGGGAATGCAGCACCTATTACATCTCCAACTACTTCGGCTGCACCCAGCCCTCGCTTCCATCTAGTTGATATTTCTTTCTTAGGCGTGTCTAAATTCTCAACATGATATATTTTAGGGAAGACAACAGCCAGATAGCATGATCCGTACCAATTATCTGGTAACTTCACATAGGCATATCTTCCACATACAAAATATACATTTGGTATTGCTTGCATCCCTTTCATGAAGTTCTTAGAGTAGTACTCCAATTGAAAGGCATGTTCACAATTTACTTGTCCTACATAAACGTTTTCATAGTAGGAGTAACTCCTGTGAATGCACAGTTTCCCCCGTTTCTCCTTATCCAAAGCAATTGGACCAATACTACCTTTTCGTTGTTGTGCCCTTTCCTCCTTGGTCCAATCTGTTTCCCCTTGTCCTGATGCCTTCAATACCTTCTGCTTCCTGTATCTAGTATCTACCTGTGCTATAAACTTTTTCTCAACTTCTGATATTTGACAAGTCAGATTGTTTATTCGAGCATGTGAAGTATCTAACGTTCTCCATGGAATAAACCATTTGTGTAACCTGTCTTCGCTTTTGTAGTAGTCCCATTTGTTCAAATGCTTGAAATTCGGAACCTCTGGCAATGTCGAGTCGAAATTCGAGAAGTAATACTCAAATCCGTCTCGTCCATAAAACATACTTAACAATAAACTGCACGTTATCCCATATGTCAACGGGAGATGATGGTATTTGATACCCTCCTCCACCGAAATTGGTAATTGCATACAGACATAACAGTCCTTTACTTCCATGGCATCAACATATTCATAAAGCAACTTAGCATAAGCATTTGACTTGTAATTCCCCTGTGACTCATCCATGTGTAACCTTTTTACTTCTGCATCTAACAACGCTTTGTCTTTCTCATTGATGTTTCCCTTCTCCTTAATAATGGTAGTTCTCGGTGTTGACACTCCCTTATCCTCCTTAACTGTGGTTCCATCCCCTTCGTGTCCCGCTAGGAATGAAACAGTTACCACTAAAATTATAAGAGAAACCACTACTCCTAAAAATGTAACAGCTATACATTTTGCCCTGCGGTTCGGGTTGCCAGCCTCCATGTTCTCAAACAGTGTAGTTTTCGACTATCTTCCAGCATTCACTTCCTCTTCTTTTCAAACAAAGTCTTTCTCTCTTGCAATGTCTTTCTTGGAACACTTGGAAGCTTGACAATTTATTTCCGCAAAACAATTCAAAGTCCAGTAGAAAATAGACAACCCTAGCCCTTCTCCATCCACTAAAATGAAACCCCTATCACTTTTCTTCTTCCACTCGGCGCTAGGTTATCTTGCAACAAGTTTACAATTTCTTTGCAACAGTCTTATTTTCGTCTGAAGTTATGTATGGTTCAAGGAGTGACACTACATCCTCATAGATGTCCATACGAAGAAACATTCCCTCAAGTTCTGGGCAATTCTTGCAACAACACGGGAATTCAACTGTCTCTAGGATTATTCTCCTTATTTCACTCTGGACCAGGGGACGAACAAAATGAAGAGTTAATGTCTTTTCAATCTCCACTCCTGGTACTATCAGTTCTACATCCACAGTTACAAAGGGGTCCGTTCTAATCAAGATCACTTTCTTCACCTTTCCAGTTCTGCGCCCCTTTGAAGACATTCACAATATGGTATTAGTCCACAACAATAAGCGTTCCTAGCATTTCTACTACTCGCTCAAGCATTTCCAAACGAAGAAGAGTTCCCTCCAATATTGGATATCGTGAACAGCAAACTGGAAACTCAACTGTCTCTAAAAGCAATTTTCTTATTCCACTCAGGAGAGCAGGATGAACGATGTTGAGTGTCAGCAACCTTTCGGTCTCCGCTCCTGGCAGTAGAAACTTTATTTGCACTGTGATGATCGGGTCAGTTCTGATCAGTTCCACTTCCCTGATCCTCCCTGTTCTGTGTCTCCCAGACATCTGCAACAAGGTAGGTCCAGTCGGGAGTAGAGTATCTTCTGCTAGGCACTCGCACCCTACTTGATCTTCTAAGACCCTCCTCGGCTTGATCCTGGATATCTTCTTCTGGATCTGAGTCTTCGGATATAGGAGTAAGCGTTTCTTCCTGGGCCGACCTCAAACTTAGCCTTCTTCTCCTTGTTGGCCAAGTGGCAGCTCCAAGCCTTATTCTCCTATTCCTTGTCCTCCCACTTGGTTCTTGATCGCTCCAATACGGATCTGAGTCTGAGTCGTATTCACTTCTGCTCTCTCCTTCGGTTGCGTCTTCTGTCTCACTGCCGTCCTGCCTTCGCTCTTCTTCTGAATCCGATGCGTTCCCAACTTCTTCCGACACCTCCTCAGCTGCCTCAATCCCTTCTTGCGACTCTTCTTCCACTTCCGGGCTTTCGTCTGGGATGGGAGCTGTTCCTTCTAGAGGTGCTGGAACTCTTCTAGTATGGGATGCATGGATCCAATTTGGCAGCCCCCCGCACTTCACCGCGGTGTTCGTGATCAGGATTACCTGAAAGGGCCCACGCCAGCGAACATCTAGGCAGTTCTTCCGGACGTGTTTTTTAACCAGGACCCAGTCCCCTGGGTTCAGGTCATGACACAGGTTCCTCGCTGCTGGAACTTCAGCCGCATGCACCTGAAGGGACACAGAATGGATGGCGTCAGACAGTCCTTTACAATAATCCAAGATCAGATCATCTGTAATATTCAATAGAGCAGTAGTTGGAACTGTAGGAAGTCTCATGGCCCTCCCCATCAGGATCTCGTGGGGAGAGAGACCTGTCCTCCTATCAGGTGTGCTGCGCATGCTCATGAGCACCAATGGAAGAGCATCTGGCCAACTCAAAGATGTGGATGCCACTACTTTAGCCAATCTATTCTTCAAAGTGCCATTCACTTGTTCCACAATTCCTGAAGCTTCTGGTCGATAACTACAATGCAGCTTTTGATCGATATTCAGTGTGGAGCACAACATCTTCACTATTTCGCTGTTAAAATGTTTTCCTCTGTCCGATTCCAAAGAGGCAGGCACCCCGAAGCGCGGTATCAACTCCCTGAGCAACAATTTAGCCACTGTGAGTGTATCGCACCTACGTGTAGGGTACGCTTCAACCCATCTGGAAAATACGCATACAATCACCAACACATACCGAAGGCGATTGACTCTTGGCATTTCAATGAAATCTAGTTGCATTCTATTGAAAGGCCCCCCCGACCTCCCAATGTGACTCAGTGTGACTGGTGTTCGTTTGCCTACGTTCAGTTGTTGGCAGGTAACACATCGCTTACATACTGATTCTGCTGCTATTCTGAATTTCGGGCAATACCAAGTCTGCCTAAAAACTCTCATCATAGCATCCCTTCCTAGATGTACTGGACCATGTATTTCTCTCGCCATGGGATTAGCTAATTCTTCAGGTAACACAGCTCTCCCATCTGCTGAAACCCAAAAATCCATTTCACTTCGCACACAGCCTGCTATTTCCCATGCCTTTTTCTCTGTTTCAGGTGCGTTCTCCTGCATTATCCTTAAATCCTCCCAAGTGTCTACAGTTTCTAACATCATACTTAATTCAGTCTTTTCTTCTGCACCTTCTATTTCCACCTTTGAGAAAGAATAACTTTGTTCCGCACAATAGCGTGCGACTTCATCAGCATATCTATTACCTTGTGACACAAAATCTGTATTCTTAGTATGAGCTACACACTTCACTACTGCAATGTCAACAGGACCTTGTAATGCTTCTATCAGCAATCGCACAAATTCTCCATTTCGAATGGGCGAACCAGAGGAAGTCATGTAACCCCTCTGAGACCACAACTGCCCGAAATCATGAACCACACCGAAACCATATTGGCTGTCCGTGTAGATGGTGACTCTCTTTCCATTTCCTGCTATGCAGGCACGAGTTAGGGCAATAATCTCTGCTACCTGTGCGGAATGTACTCCTTCCAGGCAAGCGGCCTCTACAACTCCAGTAATGGTACAAACAGCATAAGCTGCTCTCAACCGACCAGTATCGTCTCTTAAACATGAGCCATCAACAAAGTAAATTTCATCGGGGTCAGACAATGGCTCATCCACAATATCTGGTCTGGGTTTCGTGCATAGTTCAGTCACATCAAGGCAATCGTGGTCTTCACATCCTTCGCCTTCTATTACAGTAGGTAATGGCATCAAAGTAGCAGGATTCAAGACAGAGCATCTCCTGAGAGTCACGTTTTCTGCGGCAAGTATAACTTGCTCATAACGCGTGAGCCTGCTATTGGTCAGATGCTGCGTCTTCGTCCTGGTCATTAACAATTCAACTGAATGCGGTACATACACCACTACTGGATGTCCCATCACAATACTCTCGCTCCTTTCAATGCTGACACCCGTTGCAGCAACGGATTTGAGACATCCGGGCAACGCTGCGGCTACTGGATCTAATGTAGCCGAAAAGTATGCAACTGGTCTACGGGCATTACCGTGGGTCTGTGCCAAGACTGACAAAGCACATCCCTCTCTCTCACAGCAATAGAGTGAAAACGACTTTTCATAATCTGGCATTCCCAGAGCCGGAGCACGACATAAATCGTCTCTCAGCTGTAAAAACGCCACCAGACATTCTTCATCCCATGGTACCGGATCACTCACCTCCTTGTGCGTCAGTTTCTGTAAGGGCTTTGCTTTCAGTGAAAAGTTAACTATCCACTGTCGGCAGTAACCCACCATTCCTAAGAACATTCTAACTTCTCTCTGTGTTGTAGGCGCATTCATTTTCATTATCGCCTCAATCCTCTCTGGGGACACCTTACGTTTCCCTTTTTCTAACCTGTGCCCTAGATACTGTACTTCTGTCAGACAATACTGTAACTTGCTCGGAGATACCTTATGTCCATTTTCAGCTAAATGATTCAGTAAGGCAATTGAATCTACTTTACAAGCTTCCTCTGTTTCTGACGCAACAAGTAGGTCATCTATGTACTGTACCAGAACCGAGTTCTGTGGCAGTACTAGATTCTCAAGATTCTTTTTCAACAACTGATTAAAGATGGATGGACTGTCTGTGAATCCTTGTGGGATTCGACACCATGTTAAAACGCGATCTTCCATTTTAAACGCAAAAAGGTACCTGCTCTCTTCATCCAATGGGATTGAAAAGAAAGCCTGACAAAGATCTATCACTGTGAACCATTCTGCTTGACATGGTATTTGAAACAATATTACTGATGGATTCGGTACCACGGGACAACATGAAACGACTATGTTGTTAATTTTTCGTAAATCCTGAACTATCCTAAACTTCCCGCTAGGTTTCTGCAAACCCATAATCGGGGAGTTACAAGGACTGCCCACGATTTCCTTCAGTATTCCCTGCTGTATCATTGACTCGATCACAGGCTTTATTCCCGCAATCGTTTCCTGGGACAATTTGTATTGAGGCGTTCTTGGAAACTCAACATTTTGTTTTACCAGAATTTTTACCGGTTCTACCCCTTTAATCAATCCTATATCTTCTCCTGTGAAATCCCACACCTCTGACGCCACTGCATCTCTTAAGTCTTGTGGAAGATCTTCTACAGTCAGAGTAGGATATAGTTCTACACAGAATTTTGAATTGGCCACCTTAAAGGTAGCATCATCGTCGGTAGTCTGTACCTCCACTCCTTGTGGGGTGCAGTATATGGTGCAATTCAATTTGCATAACAAATTTCTACCTAACAGACATACCGGACTCGAGTCACAAACCACAAACTGATGTTCGTTCATGTGGTTTCCAATTTTCACAGACACTGGTTCTGTCAAGGGACTAGTCATTCTTTTATTTGCGACTCCTACCACTTGAATTGTTTCCCCTGACATTGGCAAGTCTGGAACTACCGCTGATCTCAGAGTCGAACGAGTAGCCCCAGTGTCCACTAAGAACGTAGTGGGACACCCTGCCACTTCTGCCTCAACAAATGGCCCTCTCTGATCCACTTCTAGAACTGCCCCGAGGGTACAGTCCTCTTCACTGCTCACCCGTTGTCCTGTCAATGGATCAATGTAATAACATTTTTCTTCCTCGATAAACAGAGGCATTTGTTTAAAGACCTTTCCTCCAGCTGTTATCTTCGGTGGCTGTGGGAATTGGGCCCGTGGAGCCGAAGTCCCCCCTTTGGCCACCTTACTGCTTGGGACTGTCACTTTTTGCACTGGGTCTTCTTGGACCTGCTCTTCTACTTCTTGCTCTCCGTTTTCAGGGTTAAAGGGACACTCGCGTCGCCAATGCCCCACCTGGTGACACAGATGACACTTTGTCGTTTTCTTTAAAGTGGCAAAGTCTATCCTAGGTCTCTGCCCTTCTTCATTATCTTTGTTCTGACCATTTGGTTTTCGTCCCATCCCCTGCTTCTGCTGGCCACCCTTCCCAGCGGACTGCATTTGCACCACCATCAATTTCTCCTTTAGATTCTTGGCTTTAGAATCTATCTCGTCACTGCAGTACCTCGCATATCGTAAAATCTCATCTAGTGGTTTGTTCTGCCAACAGATTAAATGTTGCTGTATCATCAAACAAATATCAGGCCTCAACCCCAAGACAAACTTTGACACGAACTGCCCTATGTCTTTGGGATCCATTACATCTAGTCCACTGTATTGCTTGAATGTTTTCAACAATCTTTCATAAAACTCGTGAACTGTCTCCTTGGGTTCCTGCCTTGTTCGGTCTATTTTTACCCAATCTATATCCTGTGGTGGTACCTTATCTTTCAGCCATGCTATTACCCTTTCATACTTTCGCATGACAATCTCAGATGGTCCATTTGTTCGAACATCCCTCAATGGTTCAGCATTTGGCCATTCGACACTAGTCTTGCACGGGGTCCACAAATCAGATGGGACCACGATGTCAAACAACGTGTTCAAATCTATCCACAGTACTTTCGAGATTTTAACGAACCTCTCTACCTGCTTATACCACTCGACTGGATTGTCCCGCAACTTCGGAAATGAGTTGGTAAATGCGGCTAAGTCTCCTCTACTCCAGGGCACATGTACATAATTTCCATTTGATATTTCTCGCAAAGGGAATGCCTCCATATGCATTGCCCTTCCCTCAGGAGTCAATACATTTGTACTTCTCCTAACCGTGCCCTTTTTCGACCACCTTTCTTCCCATTTATCCAGTTCTCTCCACACTCTTATCCCTGTTACCAACTCTCTTATGTGTGTTTTTAATCCAGTAGTTCTCTTCTCATCTAGATCTTGGTCTGCGTACTGTAATCTGTGGTTGCTCTGCAATGCTCTTGTCTTAGACAAATCCACGGCATACTTGTCTGCCAAATCAGTCAGTTTTTCATGAAACGCTCTAGCTTTCCTAGTAATATCCTTTGCCATGAACAATAACTCATCCTGTTCGTACAATTCTATCCTTTCCAAAGGCAATGTTCCATCTATTATCTCATCAACATCTGATTTTAAACTGGTAACATCAAGCCTTTTTGCCTTTATTTCAGCTTTCAAGACACTCAATTTAGCTCCTCCATCTGCATCTCTCCCATCCCAGCTCCGAGATCTACGTTTAGGTATTGGTGAATTATAGGGAGTCCTCCCCTGTTCCCATCTCTCTAAGTCCCATGCCTTTCCGTCTTCTCGGGGTGGGTGGTGAAACACTCCTTCATGCCTCCCAGCCTCTCTCTCTCCATCCTGGCTAGTTTCCCGGGATAGAGGGTAAGAGGTTCTATTACTCCCTCTTTCTTCCCTACTTCCCTGTGATTCCTGATTATTCGAGGCGTGGCGGGACCTATCGCTGTTCTCCTTTCTCCAATGTTGAACGTCTTCCCCAAGTGTATGATGAAGGCACCTAAACCTATTCTGAAAAGCCCGTACCGCCTCATCTCCTCCGTTCCCCCAGAGACGGGACATTTCCTCACATTCTACAATCTTAGTATTTTGTTCCGGCTGTTCTCTCTGATTTGTAGGACATGCATCCCCTCTATTCTCTTGACTTTGGCCTTCCCGGCTCTGACTGCTTTCGCTGGCCCCACAATGAGATACTGTCCCGTTTCCCCTGCTTTCCCACTCTGGTTCCGTTCTTGTCCTGTTACTCGGAGATACTATGGACCCGTCCCATTCCCTCAAATCAGCTCTTAACTCTGAAAAAGATCTTGGCCGCGGTCCCCTTAGATCCATTGGTCCTCTCGGACCTCCCTGTTCTGAATTGGGACCGACAGTTGTGTCTAATGGGGTGTTCCATGTTACCGAACCTGGCAATTGTTTCCATGCATTTGTCACATTATTCCTCCTTTCCATCTCAATCCTTTCCCTATCCAATTGCCTTTGTTGTTCCCCTCTATCTCTCTCAGAATTATAGATCGAAACTATGGGTCCTATGGTAACAGGCACTTGAAGAGCGTCTGGCAATCCCACAGACTCAACCCTTTCTGTGGTTGGCGTTTTCTGCACCACAAACCTTCCCACTACACTCTGTACAGTGTTGTTTGGAGGTGTTTCTCCGCCTTTGCTAGGTGTCCATTCCGATATAGGGAGTGGTGTATATCCCTCTATCTCATTCCCATCTTCCCTTGCGAGCCCTCTATCTTCTATCAATCCCACTCTCGGAGGTGGTCTATCCATTAACAATCTGTTTATCAGATTGTCCTCCGACTCGCTTTCCTCGTCTTCTTCCATGAGGTTTCCTCCTCCTGACACCTCCCTCATCGGATACATTTTCTCCACCTCAATAGTCTGTACCCTCCAACGCTTTTCCTCTTCATCCCATTTGGAATCTCGCACTGCCCTTACCGATCGCGTCAGCCTTTGTTGACGCCTGTTCAAATTTCGGTCGTGTGCAGCCTTAATCCATGCATTAAGAGCCTCAAACTGTGTTGGTCTAGGTGAGGGTTTCAATGAGGACATGGTTGCTTTTAGCCGATGTAACACCTCTAACTTAAACGTTCCATACTTCGGGAACTGCATTTCCTCATTTCCTTCCGTAAGCTTATTCCAAGCCCCAATCCACAATATCGTATGCAGCCCCACATTCGTTGCCATATAATGAGCTGGCGTACCCTCTGGGGGAGCCTCTTCCCCGTAATAATGTTCACTTCGTTTACGTTTAAAAATCCCTTTCAAACACTTAAAACACTTCATGATTTCTCTTTTCTCCGCGTTTGTTTACTTCCTGATGATATTCCACCAATCTCGGCGCCGTTCTCACTAACTGGCCTATCCGTACGCGGCTTTCCTCCGACGTCACTCTAGCCGCCCAACCAGAGCGCGGCTCTAGCTAACGTCACACCAACCGCTCAATCAGAGCGCGGCTCTAGCCGACGTCACCCGTCCCCCTTCGCAGCAGTTCCCCTCCTTTCTCAGCTCGTCTCCTCGGTCATGCACGCATCCCATTCATACTCTGAAAAATGATTACTTCCGTCCAAGCGATCACCTTTCTTTGACTGTACGCCCACAGTCTTTCTGTAGTTGTCACCCTAACTTGGCGAAATGTCTTTCCGTTTACTTCCAGACAATCGCCTTCTCCGATAGGTTACTCACACGCAGTAACTTTTGACCAGCGTCCGTTACTCATACACTCACTCTTACACTCCCCCTATCTTGGATCCACGGCGGTCAATGGTACCTCGTGACCTCCGTACTATGGTCGACAACTACCCTGGATGTTCGATACACCCAAAACCACTTAAGCTCTGGCCTGAACTTAAGATTTCACCAGTTCACCCGTTTACCAGGTTACCAGTTTACCAGGTTGCGCGCGCTCACAACCTTCTCTCTTTCACACTACAGGCATTCAACTCCGCAAGACATTACAATACAAATACAACACAAAACACCGCAATCTGTTCACGCATGACCCTTTTTATACTCACTCTCCGATACTGCTGCTTTTCTCGCACCGTCTGCACCTTTCGGCACACGATTCTTCCGCTGCTCGTCTCTCGGCGTCTCGGGCCTTGGGGTAAACTAACCTCTCTAGATTACCTTCCTCAAGAAGATAACCATCCTCACTCTGCTACCAACTGCTAACGCGGGATTACTGGTTACTAATTATCTTACCAAATCCCATTTCCTGTCGACTGAATCGTTGGTACCTGTCTTGAGTAAAAGGTAATCTCGCAGTAAACAATCAATTTAAGAACTTACACCACTCTAAATGACCACTGACCAAAATTAAGTTTTAAAGTTTTAATATAAAGCCAAAGATAACTGAAGATACAAACTTCTCAAAATGAGATTCAAGAGGTAGATCGGTATCACTATGAACATGAACTTTTTGAATAGTCTGAGTCTGAAAAACAGAATAATAAGTACAACTTCTAATAACATGAGCGTTGCCAAAATGAATACAAGTTGCAACCTCAAAGTCATTACAGAAAAGAAAATTAAGGTTAGTCTGTCCCTACACTATACTAAATGACATCCCTACTTAACAAGATCTTTACCCTCTAGGTGTCAGCCGTGGTGATTTCCTAAGAAGATCACGCACTTCTCTTTGTCTCTTCTCTGATAATGGGTCTCTCCTGATCAGCCTATCTGCCTACCCATCCGCTTCCTTAGGTTCCCAAAATCATCTGCTCTGCTCTCCTCCCGGGTCTCTTTCCCTAATACCAAATCACATTTCCAATAGAAACGCCCCTTGGGACGCCCCTCACGTGGTACATCTTTCCGCGGCAAACTCCATGATGGTACTCTTGAAGACCCTCGTTATAGTTGACCTTGGTTCCCAGGCTTCTTCTTCAGTGCGCTGATACCCCCTGAAATTCCTGGAAACTCCTACAGGCCTGCGCAAGGCGCCACTGAACAAAGTCCCTTTCATTCGAGCTGATTAGGACCCTCGCACCTGCATACAGCTCGTCCTGCAGTGGGCCTCAAATTCCAGACTTCACCATATCTTAGGCCATAAAACACTCTCAGAGCTCCATACTGGACACCTCACGACCTCTCCTCTAACGAGCACATGACGATTTAAACTACATGACATTATCTGCTCTGGCCTACTTGATTTACATGCAGCAGGTTCCTGCACTCTTAAAACGTTAACTTGATTTAAACAGCAAACATTCTTAACTAGCATACGTTTCTAAAATAACACATCTATAAAGCATATACTTTTAACCCTAAGTTCAATAGTACATTTTGAAAGAACCATGTCAACCTTGTCTCACATTATTTTAGCAGCACGTTTAGATTTGCTTGTGAATTGCCATGAGGCCTACACAAAATACTGGGTTTTAGAGTTACATTCAACTCTTACATTATTCCTTTAACATGAGAACGTGAGGTTTTCATATTCATCCCAAACCTTTCTACATTAGTCTCACACAGTTATGATTATTGTTACTCTACTTAAACATTCTATGCATTTCACCACTGAATATAAGACACTCGGTGTATTTCACTTCTAAATATAAACACTCTGGTGCAAAGTACATGTTAACTAACTACGTGCTTGTAAATATGGCGTACTTATACATTTTTTTCAAACTTGTGCTCTCTCAAACACAAAGAGCATATCATGCTGAACGATTCAGTGGTGGTCCCATCCTCTTAGGACCACCCCAAGCAAAGTTATGGGCAAAAATACAATGCCAACCAAAGTCCCAGCAAAGCATTATGGGGTGAGATTCTAGAGTGCAGTCAACATTATAGTATCCAATATCAAAACATTCCTATGTAATTCTAATTCACGTATATCCCCTATGTCCCTCTACTGCTATGTATAGACCCTAGGTTGCTCACTTTCACCCCAGCTATATTTGCTCTATTAAAGTACAGAAAATTAGCAGGTGGAAAGGTGTTGCAGTCATTCCGCAATTTCAGTTTTTATTATTTTTTATAAAGTAAAGAAAACAATCAATGGTCTTATTCCATATTTATGACAATAGCATCTGGTACCCATTGTTCCCCAGCCTGACATTTTCTCCAGACTACTCACACTTTCTTTGACAGAGAGGGAACTGTTGACATTGGAGACCTCCAATGATCAGTGAAGGACTACCACCACTCCCACTACTACTGACTCCCACAAGCCTTTCTTTCAATGTGTGGGGCGTGCACGTTGACTGACGTACATAAACACACTGGTGATGGGCCCTCAACCGTCTCCAACTTGGACATCCCCCAATAATGCTGGAACATAGCGGTAAAGATGCTCTGAACCTCATCAGACGTCAACAGTGACTAAGGATTACAACCAGTCGCCAAAAACGTTCTCACGAGAAAAGAGAAAACACATTTAGGCACTGATGCCAAGAGAAAACAATGGCAGTTACGTTTTCCTAAATAGCCCCATGAAAGAGATGATGAAATTCAACATGTAATAGAGCAAGTGAATAATTGAGTTTTTGTGATGTCATAATGGCTCTGGGTGGAATTCCTCACTGATCTTGTCATCAATCAAATGTTTCAAATCAACCACTGGCTACAATTTATGTGCAGAATGAAGCCCTTGATAGAAAGAACTATTTTTTTGTTGCAAAAAGCAGTAAAAAGACAATGCAGCAGTCAGATGCTGAGGAGCTAGGCATAGTGGGAAGACACTGTTGTTAGACTGAATAAAAGAATGTTGAAAAAGGGATCGACCTTTCTGCAATAAACTTGCACATGTGCAGAGAGAACCACAGCGTACTGTCTTCTTCCCAGGCACCGGGTGCCATCACTTTTAGAGCAGTTCCTCTAAAAAGTCACCTGGTATTTTTCATCGCTGACGATGGGACATAAACTGGTAGTTCCCTCCATTTACAAACACAGAATCTGCATCAGATCTACCCTGGAAAATCAGCAGATGACCAATGTCATCTAACATCAAGATAAGCCTTGCATTCAGTGGAAAGACCATATACTCCTCTAGGACCTTCCTGGAGCTTGCAGTCACAATTGGTGTTTCAGAAATCTGAAGTAGCTTCTGTGTCCTTGAAGGTCCCAAATATTGGAAGAGGGCCATTGAGGCAGAGGGCCGCTACCGCCTCTGCATCCCAAAACACAGCAATTTGTAGGAGGACACAAAGTTATAAGTGGTAATATCGCAACTGGATCATCATCAATTCATTGGGCAAGCCTGCCAAAGCCATTTAAAAGGACAGAGAAAGTCAGACTTGCAAAGAAGTTGGCGAAAGTGGTCTGCCCTGCTCAGGTTAGCGGGAGACCCAGAGGTGCCCCTAGACTGAGGGATCCTGTCTGATTTCAGAGGTGCCCCTAGACTGAGGAATCCTGTCTGATTTCACTTCCACATCTACACAGTTGTCCTTTGGGGCCGATTGAAGAGTATCCATTTGAAAGATAAGAAAAACCTTGATTTACGCCTTAAATTCTACAATAATTGATTATTCTGTACACTGTGCCCAATTCAGATCCCCAAAATATCCTGAGCGTATGTTGACCTTCAGATTGGACTGCTGCACGTTCATAATGTGGTGGCTGGCAACATAGTGCATTTGAAGAAGTGTGCTACATCTTCTGTCGAGACATTCCTTAGAGGGAAGTTTGCCTCAAATAGGATTATGGTGAGCCACCTCAAAGAACCATAAATACTAGTAACTTACAAGTTTTCACAGACACAGTAGAACAGGAGTATACCCGTTAACCCATTCGAGACTCGGGTAAAGTATGCATACAAAAAACAATGTCTCAACCGGTAATTATTTCGCAAGGCAATTTAAACACAAAGAATGCCTATCATCTACCCTTTCACTCATCCATCCTTTCACACACCCATCCACCCTTTTACTCGTCCATCTACACTTCCACCTATACATCCATCTATTTACCTTTTCTCTCATCCATACTTTCACTCATCCATCCATCCTTTTATTATCTATCCATTTACCCTTCCAATCACCCATTCATCCTTTCAGTAATCCATCCAGCCATTCACACATTCCTTCACTTATTTACTCACCCACCTTTTCACATTATGAGCTGAGCCTTTGTCTGTAGAGTTGCAGACAGAAGAGGCCCATCAAGGACTTCACCTTGCTGTAGTTTCTAAAGCAAGGGGAGGGGTGTTGTGGGGTGGGGGAGAGTTCACTATGCCCCTGCACATAGGCAATCTGAAAACGTAGAAGTCATGAGTCATGCATGATGCACAGTGACAGGATGTGAGGTGACTGTGACATGGTGTTGTTTCCAGGGCCTTAAGTGGGATAAAAAACTGAGGGGTCTCTTTGTAGGGGATATTCGATGTAATTAAGGGCACTTAGCATAGTGTTCCGCCCACTGGTATTATGTTGTTTGTCATTACATCCAGATATATAATACAGCAACTATCATTACACCAACAAGAAGCCAGGACTATTAGCTTTGTCAATGGTTGTTAGTTGCTTAAAATAAAAAAGCAGCATCAATGGCTTTGTTGGATATAATATTGAAAATACTTCAGTTCTAAAATGATGAGACTAAAAGAACGATAACCAGTTTTTTAAACTTGTTTATACAGGCTTTTTTTTTTATATAAACTGTTCTCTAAGGTCTCAGCATGGGCGTTTACCTTTTATCTAACAGAATGCCCTGCTGTACACTGAGGCAGGAGGAGGCCACCACATGCTATAACACCCCAGACTGCCCCATTGTCATTCTGTATGTGGCAAATACCCCTGCATACAGAATGACAATGGGCAGGTGGGGCTGTTCTTGTGCTCCAGGAGGAGTGGGAGGCGGCCCATCAGTGGGGGTGAGGCCTCTCACAGGGAGCAGTCCTGCTCCCGGTGATGGACAAAATTATGGACAAAAGGCGTCCGTAAAAGGGATCCTCCAGGACAACGGACGTGAGGTCCAAATTACGGACGGTCCGTGAAATTTACGAACGGTTGGTCACCCTATTGTCACATTCTGCGGTCAATTTCCTGGAGTACATGATTAAAAGCTTTTTGAGTTTTTAGGTCGAGGTAATATCCGGTCTGCCGAAGGCAGAACCGGAAGTACCGAGATCTTATGTTGCTTAGATGGCTATTTCTCCCGCCTCCTCTTTTTGCCTCTCCTCTATTGGCTGGCTCCCTAAATGGAGGCCAGCCATTGGAGGAGAGAGCCGTCCCTCCAAATAGGCTCCGTCTTTTTCAGATTCGGGGGCGTGTTCCTTGCTGTTCTTTCCACTTTTTTTCCACGCCTCTTTTGAACAGCAGAACACGCCCCCGAATCTGAAAATGGCGGCGCTTTTCTTTATGCCATTTCGCGACGACCGCCGCACCAACAAGTCGCCGAGTCCTCGCCCCTGCTGCTGCATTACTGCAACAGAGCTCGCAATGGCCGGGGAGTTAGGCGGAGGCAGCCCGGCCCAGACAGAAGACACGCACAGGATCGCAGGTACGGAGCGGGAGCCAGAGCGCACAAGCAGCAGCCCCACTACACCCCGTCCTGCAGCTCGCACAGCCTGCACTCCCCATGGCCACCAGCGCCGTGCTGAGCATGTCCTCCCGGCTGGGCCCGCAGCGTCTCTACCCCGGGAATGCACCAGGAGGAGCCTCCCGTTTTCGCCCAGCTCAAACCAGTGCAGCCGTAGAGCCGCGTAATAAAGTCCTAAGCCTGGTGACGGATGCTCAAAAGTTCAGACGTTTTTTTTTTTGCCCTCATCTCTCTCTTCCCGATGCATCCCGGAGCAGGCAGCGCCTGTGGAAGGCTGGCACACAGACACTGACACATGCCACAGGGAGCTGAGCGCAGCGCCCAGCCCCAGAAACTGCACAGAAACTTTCCCAAAACTTTTCCTGTGCAAGTTTTTCTTCCCTCTCTTGCGCGTCTTCTCCACCCAGAAGAGTTAGTCCAAGTGCGCAAACAAGGGAATGGAGCTGAAGCGATGAGGCCCGAGGAAGGGCGTAGGGTCATCAGGCTCCGCCACCCACCTCCCCCCCACACCCCCTCCACCTTGGACTGTCACCCCGCTGCCCTTGAAGAGGGCTCCGCAGAGGCTCGGGGGGGCCGAAGAGAGGTTCCCCCACCATAAGATAAACTGCTCTGGAGAGGAGAGGGTGAGCTGCCCCCCGCGGCCATGCAGGCGCGCTATTCCGTGTCCAGCCCCAGCCCCCTGGGGGTGGTGCCCTACCTGAGCGGCGAGCAGAGCTAATACCGGGCGGCAGCGGCGGTGGGCTACACAGGCATGGCAGCACCCATGAGCATGTACTCGCAACACGAGCAGTACACGGGGGGCCGCCGCCGCCCATGCAGCCCACGGACATGGTGAAGCCGCCCTACTCGTACATCGCGCTCATCACCATGGCCATCCAGAACGCGCCCGACATGAAGATCACCCTGAACGGCATCTACCAGTTCATCATGGAGCGCTTTCCGCAACAACAAGCTGGCAACTCCATCCGCCACAACCTCTCGCTTAACGAGTGCTTCGTCAAGGTGCCCCGCGACGACAAGAAGCTGGGCAAGGGCAGCTACTAGACGCTCGACCCCGACTCTTACAACATGCTCGAGAACGGCAGGTTCCTGCGCCGACCCCCCCCACACACACATAAAGAGCAGAGCAGCACAGACCTCGCATCTCCACACACCTCTTTTGCGCTCAGCAGTCTGCGCTGGAACCACACATGCACAAAACACACACACCACCCTCCACTCAACAATGAACCGGCTGGGGCTGCCAGCACTTCGATGCTGCAGCAGGTCAGTAGCCGCTAGAAGAGGGTGTGCGGCGGGTGAGGTGGGCAGGCAGGGCTTGGTGTGGATGCTGTGTGGTGCTTGGAACGGGCGTGAGAGGTCGGCGTGGTACTGCATAGGAGTTTAACGGTGTGCGGCGTACTTAGCAGTACCATTAACGCTATAAAACAAAAAAATATATAGCGCTTCACACGACACGTCTAGTTTTCTAAGCGCTCTAACTAAAACGCGTTGCTTTACTAATTGAATGGAACTCGTACCAGTGAGCAGTTATGCAGGAGGCATGGGGTTGTAGGGTGCAATGTAGAGTTTAGGATTTTTTTATTTGTGTGATAAGCAGGTTTATTAATTGAATGCAGGAGGATTATAGCAGTGCGGTCCTACGTGTGATTGTTTGGAAGTGGTTTTCTCTCGTGGTGTAGAAGATTTGGGGTGAGTGTAAAGTGGTTAAAGGGGTACACAGTGCATGGAGGAGTTGGGACAGTAGGCAGGATATGTGTTAGCATAGTCTGTGTGTGGCGCTCGGTCTGTGTGTGTGTGTGTAGTCTGTGTGGCGCTCTGTCTGTGTGTGTGGCGCTCTGTCTGTGTGGCGCTCTGTCTGTGTGTGTGTGGCGCTCTGTCTGTGTGTGTGTGTGTGTAGCGCTCTGTGTGTGTGTAGCGCTCTGTGTGTGTGTGTGTGTGTGTGTGTAGCGCGTAGCGCTCTGTGTGTGTGTGTGTGTAGCTCTGTGTGGATAGCTTTTTTTGTAGGTGGCTCTATGTGTGGGTGACTGTCTGTGTGAGAGTGGCTCTGTGTAGGTGGCTCTATGTGAATGACTGTGGGTGGCTCTGTGTGTGTGGCTCTGTGTGGGCGTAAATGCAATAGGTCATGCATTTGCGAGCGATTAAGCTATTGGCATTGTAAATGACAATGCCATTTATTTACCGATTAAGCTATTGGCAATGTAAATGACAATGCCATGTATTTATGATTAAAAAAAAAAGTTGTGAGCAATGCCAATAGCTCTACCTTTAAAAATGCTGAGACCATTGCATTGTAAATGCTTGTTTTACTATTCTGCTGTATCCTGTCGGTTAAATATCATTTTCTTATTCCCTCCTGGCTCTAACAAGGTCTATTTCCTTATTATTGCTACTGCAGTAATTTTGTATTTTTTAATCCATGCATGTCTGATCTCACATCAGAATTTGCTTATGCATGTGCTTGATCTCTTATTCCACATCCATTTTGCAATAGGTTCAGCATACATGTAGCATTGTGAAAAGGAAACACTGGTTTAACACACTAACACACTCTAAGGTTCTTCATCATCAATAATAATAAATGCATGGGAGGCTGCAACAGCTGTATACAAGCTACCGTCTAATTTCTTTATTATAGACTAGTTGTGACATCACTTGTGTTAAGAAGATGAAATCACTGCTCTACTGGTACAGGTAAGGTGAGATGCACAGTGCCTCTTGCAGCTCACGATGTCCAGTGTAAACTGGTGGTCGCTGACAAGGAGGAAGAGAGAAAATAAGTAGTGACACGCAGAGGAAGGTAGTGAAGTGACTATGTTGCCACTCATGTACCTAACAAGCATTGGCAAAGCCAATCGGTCTCACCTTTGTGACCTACTGGAGTTACCAATGGCTGTTAGGTGTGTGAGGACAGTCATTAACATTTTTTGAGATGCCCAGCACTCTACTTACTTAGTGCTTTGTAGGGATATGGTTACATTATGTAAGTGACCAATATTTCAGGGTAGCTTCTTTTGTGTGTGCATTTGTTAGCCACTCTGCACAGCATCCACAGAAGCACAATGGGGGAGAGATGGCGACACGGAAATAACCGAGGAAGGGCAGGATGAGGCACTAAGGGGAGGGCGGTGGATGCAGCATGGAGAAGCACACATGAGTTTCTCCCACATATTATTGTTAAATTGGAGACATTTTTTAGAAACATAGCTCCACAGACACATGACCATGCTTTGTTCCTCTACTCTAAGCCATATTCATGTAGAGATAGAGATCAAGGGGGTGTGTTTCTTTGTAATTTGTAGATATTCATCCATATATTGTCCAAGCAAAGTAGGACGCCGGCCAGAATGAATGAGAAACATCAAATGATCCGCACTGCTGCATACCAGCACTATATCACAAGTCGGATCTGCTCAGCTGCAAGTAATGAGGCAGTGGAATGTTCCATGGGTCATCCTCTTGCTCGACTTCTAATGACGACTGCATTATCATCGCAGAAGAATGCCATTACACGGCAGGTCCCCAGATGTGCTCAATGGGGCTCTTCATGCCTAAAAATGATGTGCTCTTCATGTTAGCTCTCCCATATGGATAGCAGTATTATTTTTTCATTTGTTCAGTTTTATATAGCGCAAACTCAGCCCGATGGCCTTGGAATGCTTTACAGGAGCACCAGTTTGTGTTGCACAGGTGGAGAAGTGTGGCTCACTGGTTAGAGGAGGCAGACCTGGAAGCAGAGGTCAGCCCGGGACCAGGGTTAAATTCCCGGCTCGGCGGGGTCTTGAGTCCTAAAATGTCCATGGACTCGACAATTCTCGCTCCGGTGCCTACTCGATTCACGGGTTCACACTCTGCGACTCTGGGCAATAGCTTGCTTAATCTCCACAACGGCCCCTTGCGGCGGGATGCCTGGCTTTCACCTTGCGGATACCCTGCCGGGGTTATCTCACAGGGGAATACCAGGACGGGTTCCCTAAGCAAGCGCTTAGAAACCGCTTGGTGATTTGCGCTATATAAATTCCTGTACAGGTACAGATTCATTTTTTAGTTCTCGTCTGAGACAGCGAATGCATGTGCTATTTCTTGCGAGGCATATCGTTTACTAAAAGGGGCTTGGAGCCCACCCATTGCTTACCAATTATTGGCTTCATTGTCACTCTTCTTTGCTGCCACCTAATTAGCCAGCGCTTGCTAATGACTCTTCCACTGGTTTTGCTTCTGCCTTCTGTGGAGCATGGACCATGTGCTGATGGCTTCATTTTGATTAGTATCCTTCCTCTGCTTGCACTATTATTGAGAATGCTATTTTTTTCTTTCTTCTTCTCCGGACATTGTTGGTGTTGCTCATTCTCTGCCTCATTGTCCGTGTTGCTTGTTCCCCCAGTCTCCCATTAGCAGTGTTACTTGTTCCCTCCCAACTTCCTGTTGTCTGTGTAGCGTATTCCCTCCATCCTCCTGCTCTCTCTTTGTCCCTGTTGCTTGTTACTGCCTCTGGTCTGTGTTTCTAGCCCACTCACCATAAGAAAAAAGCGCTATAACACGACCATCGCTGGCCACATCGTAGCACTATTTTTAAAGACTTTTACTATTTAATTGTTGCTTGTTCTGTCCCACACTTACATTGTCTGTGTTGCTTGTTCTCTTCCACTCTCCCTACCACTGTATGTGTTGCTCATCCCCAGACCAGACGAAAGAAAAAAAAAGCGATAGGGTGAAGTCAACTCTGGCCGCGTCATAGTGCTCATTTTTTATAACTTGTACCCATGCTGTACAGCAGCATTATTACTAATAGGGACGTGGAAGGTTTCCAGCAGGTCAGAGAAGGTCACACTTTTCTGCTTCCCCCACCACCATGCACATATGGAGAACTTACCCAGCCTCCAATAGTAAGCCTAGGATTTCCAAGAATTATGGGACGTGTATGAGAGATACATTTTGCAACTTTGCAAAACGCGAGTCAACCATCATTGGGCCTTTACACCTTTATGACTGTACCAATAAATACAGTGACCCAGACAAACCGACATAAAGGCACCCCCTCATCCACACAGACCAGCAAACTGAGGACCATCCACATATAATCTCTTTTTAGGTCTCGCCTGTCGATGCGCATGCGCATCGAGCAAGCGAGACTATAGGGGCTCATCCAGACTTTATCTAACTTGCAAGGAATCGTGGCGATTCCTTGCAGTGCCCGTGACTTTTAAGCTCAATGCGCATGTGCATTGAGCTTAAAAGCGCGTGCACAGCCGCCCGCATTCCTCCGACACCTTTGAAGTGAAGCTTAGCTTCACTTCAAAGGCCCGGCTTGTTCACACCCACATGCCGCTCTGCCCCGCTCCGCCCCCTCCCCTGAGTCATCCTGCCTGCCCCTTCCCGCCGTGTCGCATTTCTCCTCCCCCCTCCCCTCTCTTCCCTCCGTCTTGTTCTTCTTGCTCACTTGTCACTCTTTGCCCCTTACTTCTATCCCTTCCTTTCTATTCCCTCTCTGAACCTCCTTCTATGCCCATCTCCTGTTCCTTTCTTTTCTCCAACATTTGCCACGTCTGCTTTCCTCGTCTCCCCACACGTTTGCCTCCCTTTACCTCTGTTTCCTTAGCTCCTCGTTTCTCCCGCCTACTCTCACATCTTTCTCTTTTCTTTCTACCCTCTCGCCCCCACTTCTCTTCGTGCTCATCTGTTCTCCACACATTTCTCTCACTTAATTCTTCCTGCCTCAACTCTCCGCCTCCCGCCCCCTCCCCCTAGTTTTTTATTTTTTAATTAATTTCCTGCTGAAAGCCTGACGAGCGGTACATTTCCCGTCCCTTGAGCCGTCAGACCTCGATGTGCCGCCAATCATCTACTTAGCATCTGCATCGTTAGAAGTCATCCTGGCCACTTGCAAGCACCCTGGCAGCCTGCTCTGGCGTGGGGGAGGGGCGCCTGCTCTCATAGGAAAGCTGGCAAACAACCCAAGTGTAACTAGCGATAGCAGGAGCCAATTAAGATCAAAGCTGATATATGCAGCAATAAGCCTTCATCCCTTTAATATTCAACATTCTTTTTCACTTTGACACAGATCAAGAGGTGTTAATACATATTCTTTCAAATGAGTCGAGCAGTGCTTTAAAGTGACAAAACTGTTATTTGTTCTTTCACAATCAATTAGTATCATGGTTCAGCCTACTCTGAATTGCTCTACAGCTGGGGTGAAACATGCATCCTTGTCGCTGCAGTGCCACAGTCTATTCGAGGCTATGTTCTGCTGCAGAATAGCTCGAAGGGGCCTATAAACAATAGACCGAGCACACCCTTGGAGGAGCACGCGGGGGTGCAGACATTTTGTTCAGTTCATAAACGATCTGACAGATGCTTGCAGGTATGCAGTCATTTTTAGCAGGAGTAAAACAATTAAAAATGTGCTTCGGGGTTTGAGGCGCTCCCATTTGCATCTGACAAAATGCATTTCTCCAAGCAGACAAAATGTCCTAATGTTAACACGTTCCGAACTGTGAATTCATTATTGAACAAGCAGGCTCTGAGCAGCAGATGCGAATGTAACGCTAGCCAATTCGAAGTAACAACACATCTTGTGACGATGGTGTGTTCGTGTGGAAAAGCACCCACGAGAACTCGTTATCCCTGCTATATAAAGAGGTCAGTTAGCAGTGATTGACTCTTTTCCAGGGTACTGGGTACTCGGCTATGTCACTGTATTCTTTTCTGTTGCACCTCTGTTGCAGTGGTGGACTGGGAGGAAACAGCAGCCCAGGAAATGTGTTTTTATCAGACCTATTGCATACCCAGAGAATGTAGGGAACGAGTCTGCCATCTACAGGCACCCTCACAACCCTCTCACCCTCACTCACTCTCACAACCCTCTCACCCTCACTCACTCTCACCCCCTCACTCACCTCACTCACTCTCACCCCTCACTCACCCCCTCACCTTCACTCACCCCCTCACTCACCCCCTCACCCCCTCACTCACCCCCCTCACCCCCTCACCCCCTCACTCACCCCCTCACCCTCACTCACCCTCTCACCCACCCTCTCACCCACCCTCTCACCCACCCCCTCACACGCCCTCACCCCCTCACACCGCCACCCCCCCACTCAGAATGCACACCCCCTCACACGCCCTCACCCACTCACACCGCCACACTCCCTTAGAATGCACACCCCCTCACCCACCGCCTCACTCCCCCTCACCCCCCTCACCCTCTCCCTCACACCGCCACACCCCCTCAGAGCCCTCACTCTCACTCACCCTCACTCACTCACCCCTCACCCTCACTCACTCACCCTCACTCACCCTCACTCACCCTCACAACCCTCTCACCCTCACTCACTCTCACAACCCTCTCACCCTCACTCACTCTCACACCCTCACTCACCTGACTCACTCTCACCCCCTCACTCACCCCCTCACCCTCACTCACCCCCTCACTCACCCCCTCCCTCACCTCCTCACTCACCCCCTCACCCTCACCCACCCTCTCACCCACCCTCTCACCCTCACACACACCCACCCTCTCACCCTTACACACACCCTCACACGCCCTCACCCCCTCACACCGCCACACACCCTCAGAATGCACACCCCCTCACCCTCACACGCCCTCACCCCCTCACACCGCCACACACCCTCAGAATGCACACCCCCTCACCCTCACACACCCCCTCCCTCCCCCTCACCCTCACACTCCTCACCCTCTCCCTCACACCGCCACACCCCCTCACACCCCCTCACTCTCACACCCCCTCGCTCTCACACCCCCTCACTCTCACTCCCCCTCACTCTCACTCCCCCTCACTCTCACTCCCCCTCACTCTCACTCCCCCTCACCCTCACTCCCCCTCACCCTCACCCCCCTCACCCACACACCCCCTCACCCTCACACCCCTCACCCTCACACCCCCTCACCCTCACACACCCTCCCCCTCCCACCCCCTCACCCACACACCCCCTCACCCACACACCTCCTCACCCACACACCCCCTCACCCACACCCCCCCTCACCCTCACACCCCCTCACCCACACACCCCCTCACTCACACCCCCTCACCCTCACACCCTCACACCCCCTCACCCTCACACCCCCACACCCCCTCAGACCCCCTCACCCTCACACCCCCTCACCCTCACACACCCTCACACACCCTCACACACCCTCACACACCCTCACACACCCTCACACACCCTCACCCTCCCTCACCCCTGCACGCCTCTCACCCCTGCACGCCTCTCACCCCTGCATGCCTCTCACCCCTGCACGCCTCACACTGCTGCACGCCTCACACTGCTGCACGCCTCACACTGCTGCATGCCTCACACTGCTGCACGCCTCACACTGCTGCACCCCGCACACTGCTGCACGCCGCACAACACCACCATATCACTCTGGGACGGCGCCACATCACTCTGGGACGGCACATCCACCGCCACCACCACATCCACCGCCCCATCCACCACCACCACCCCATCCACCACCACCACCGCATCCACCACCACCACCACATCCACCATCAACACATCCACCGCATCCACCACCACATCCACCATCACCACCACATCCACCACCACATCCACCACCACATCCACCACCACCTCCACATCCACCATGACATCCACCGCCACATTCACCACCGCATCCACCACTGCATCCACCACCACATCCACCACCACCACATCCACCGCATCCACCACCACATCAACCACACCCACCACCACCACATCCACCACCATATCCACCACATCCACCACCACATCCACCGCATCCACCACCACCACATCCACCACATCCTCCACCTCCGCATCCACCACCACATCCACCACCACATCCACCACCACATCCACCAACACATCCACCACATCCACCACCACATCCCACCACATCCACCGCATCCACATCCACCACCACATCCACCACCACATCCACCACCACATCCACCACCACATCCACCACCACCACATCCACCGAATCCACCACCACACCCTCACACAGTGCAATAGGTCTCACAGGATTTTTAGTTAAAGCTTTTACAAATGTTTATTGCTTTTTTGATTTGTAATTCTTTAGCATTGGCTACAAAAAATAAAAATGCAAAAGATTTACAACAAAAAACCCATAAACAATTCTAAATGCACTAACTCTAATGCTGCGAGACCTATTGCATTTTCAATGCTTGTTACACTTTGGTCCTCCTGAAAGAGGGCCATAAGGAAGAGTGAAGCTCTCACTAGGAAGGGCTTGGATAGAACAGCCGGTGGTGTAGAGCGGGAGAGGGCTTCCTGCAGTGAGCATGAGCCTGTCCTTTTTTTTTAGAAAGGACAGGAACTACGTAACAACCTCCACACTCCCAGATGATCACAGAAATATCACAGTGCGAAACTTCTGCATTCAAAGGTATATTCTGTGAATGTGTATGGGACTTCCGTACCCAGGGTTTTTGTGGGGTTGCTATTAATCGTGCAACAATTGCAGTGACATTGGGGTTCAGACGTCTGTGGGACCCTCTGCTTCCTACTTTTGGCTATATTGCAATAACTAAACCGGGGATGGGTACCGTTGTTCTTGCTTGCATGAGGGAGCTTGGCATCACCGCTACACCAGTGGGGGCATAATGCCCTCCTATAACTTTCAGACTAGATCTGTGATCACTCTACATGCCCTATCACTCAGGGGTCACCCTAATACCTATCCGACTATCTGCTCACATGCACAAAGTAATAGCCAGATCACAAAGACTCTTGGATTCATGGATTTTTTTGTTATGCAAGGCTCCTCAATGAATGCTGAATCTTGATGGCTATTGCTTTCCTGAGCCCTGTTCACTTTCACTACAAGCAGTACCCTAAGGCTCACAATAGCAAGTAGGAGACTGTCGAGGCTAAGAGTAGGACAAAGGGCAAAACGAGCAATGTTACTCGTGGCCTAGGGGAATGTGTGGTGTCACATCGACTACCTATAATATGCCATTTCTGATTAAGCAATTCTCATGGCACCAACCTAGCATAAGGAAACTAACGGTGTTGTTGTGGGTTTACAGTCCATGGACTTTGAGTCTAAAATGAGGGTCTGACACTCTTATTCACTCACACTGGCTGCAAAGACACTTAACCAAGTACCCTTTCCATGTATGTTGCCTTCTGATTGGTAGGAACTGCCAAATGCAAGGACCCAACTACAGGCTCTCTTTCCTCCTAAGTGCCACTTCGCCAATGTGTCCAGGACCACCCCATTCTTTAGAGTACATAGGGGGCAACTAATCCATAGAGGAAGTGTCCAGGACCACTCCATTCTTCAGAGTGGGTAGGGGGAACCAAGCCCATAGAGAAATACCGGTCAGCAGGTCAGGTGGGCTTAAGGTTCACAGTGTACAGCTTTTAGGCTACTGCTGAGGCCAACGGCATCTTGTAGAGACACATTCAATGCTGGATCATCTTCAGGATCGCCTTGGAGTGTCGCGTACTAGCCCTCTAGCAAGCTTTTTATTCATCAGGCTGCCCAAAAAGGAGCTGACTTAATCTTCTAAACATGTAGGCGCAAACAGACTTTAGTCCCACTCACCATCAAACTAGCTAATTACCCTATCTACACTGACAGCCAGGCCATATCTGTGCAGTCTAGCTACCTCTTCTGTAGTGGGCTAGCAGAAAACTAGAGTCATCCCACCATCTCAGGGCCAGAACATCACTAAGGGGGGCATGGGTACAGGCATAGAGTACACTTGCTCCCCAAATTATTACATTCACTTTTGAAGAGCAGAAGAGCATTGATGGTGTGATGCAAGGAGCACTCTGTGGTGTGTCACAAGGGAGACCCAGGTGATGTGCCCCAAGACAGCCCTGGGGGACGTGCAGCAATAGAGCACTGGTTGATGTGCCTCAAGGGAGCAATGGCTTAAGCATGAGGGATGTTCAGGGTGGTGAGCAGTTCAAGGGCACAAGGCTTTTCTAACTGAGGAGCACAGTGTGATGAGTGGCAGGAGGCAGAAAGCAATGTACGTCATGACAGAGGTGCCTACTAAGGATGGCAGAGGGGTCCCTGTCCCGTTCTGTAAATGTAAGAGGAGCTCTGCCCTCCCACTTTGGTGCACTTGTATCCTTGTGTTACCAGTACATCATGCCCATGCCGCATACGGGATCAGATTGGCACCTTGCAAGAAATCGGAAGTGAAGAGATGTGCACCTACTAGCCTGATTTCTCTGTTGGAGCTTTGCCCTTTCTGCAGATCACCCCAGATTTTGCCTTATTTTACTAAAACAGTTTCTGTTGGCCATAGAACTCTGCGCACTTTACACCTGCTAACCAGTGGTAAAATGCTTGTGCTAGCGTTTACGCAAAGTAAATGATACATCTGGCATCCTTGGGTGGTTCCCCTGACTTTTTTGCCTTCTGACCTCCTGTTTTGCTTACTTTGGTTTTCCTTGTGTTAGGATTCTGGGCACTTTACTGCTGCCAACCAGTGCTAAAGTGCATATGCTCAGTATTCAAAACATGGTAACACTGGCTTAACCACAATTTACATATTGTATGTACTTATAAGTCCCTAGTACAGTGAACTACATGTGACCAGGGCTTGTAAATTAAATGCTGCTAGTGGGCCTGCAACACTGATTGTGCCACCCATATACATATTACTTTAAACATGGCTCAAGCCTGCCACTGCAGAGCCTGTGTTTGCAATTTAAACTGCCATATTTTATCCTGGCAAGTAAACCCTCTTGCCAGGCCCAAACCTCCTTTTTTAACATATATAAGTCACCCCTAGGCAGCCCATGGGCAGGGTGCAGAGTACTTGAAAAGTTGGACATGTACTTTTGAGTTTTACATGTCCTGGTAGTAAATGCGTTTTTCACTTCTGTAAGGGCTGTCTCTCCCATAGGTTAACATGAGGACTGCCTTTTAACATTATATTAGTGCAGTTTCCCATTGGTACAAGATTGGAAAATTATGTTTGGTGTCGCTGGACTCAATTAAAAAACACAACTTATGGTGAAGTTGGTTTGCAAATTGCAGTTCTGAAAATGCCATAGAAAGTTGGCATTATCCTACTTAAACCATTTGGTGCCTTCTGCCTGATCCTGGAATACACGGCTGGGGTGGGTGACAGCTGGCTTTATGCACTCCCTCTAGACAGCCACACACAAAGACAGATGAGGTGTGACTGAACAGCCATCTGCATGTTGATAGGTCATCCTGAGGCAGGATGAGAGCGAGGATCTGACACTTGCACCTGAAGAGGGCTGTTGCTATCCCCACACAAAGGACTGCATACCTCCCTGTGGTGAGTCTAGGGCCAGAGCAGGAAAGGCAGGGCCTTGTGCACTTCAAAGCATCTCTTTAAAGCCACCCTACTTTAAAGGCCAAATTGGGTATAAGTAGTAGACTCCTGACACCATGGTCACTTTTCTCCTACCTGACCACCAAGACCTGGAACAGCCTCCCCCTCCCCCTCCTCCTAGCTGCAGGAATTCAACACAAGATCCAGGTACTACAAATCAGTGCAATGTGCCGAAGTATGTTCCCTCGAGGAACTCCACTGACTCTTGTGGAGTTTTTATGTAACTCCATGGAATTCTATGGAGTGAAACTCTGCGAGTTCTGCCCACCCCTAATTATAATTCCAGGCTTCGAAGCACAAGAATGCAAAGAAAATATTTCTAGATTAATTGCCCCATTTGGCCTTAGAGAATTTGATACTATTTTGGAACACTACGAAGACATTTAACAGCCTTTGTTTGCAATGTATTTAAATGATTTATTCAGATAGTCGTATAGGTTCTGCTAGTAAGTCCATCCTTTTGCTCCATATCCCCTGGAGATATTTTTCTTCCTAAAGATAACTGATGTTTTTCACCTCTGGGCACTTTGGGCCTGTGCCTCTCCCCAAAATATGGAAACTGTTTTTTCATTGTATTTGACATATGTGAGATTTTTTAAAGTAAAGTCTAAAGAGGGCACGAACGGCTCAAGCTTCTTAAAACGTAACCCCCAAATGTGAGCCTGTCACAAAAAAGCTTCCATCACTCTCATTCAGTACAAACCCCTCACAATAAACTGTGGAACAGAAATGTAGCCCTCCGAGTTATGCATGAAAGCTTAAGGTGAAATTGAAACAGATGTGCAATTAAAATGAGAGATTTAACACTTTGTGCGCCAGCTGCCATTGTGCCATTTAAATTGTAGGCCAAGCTGCATAGTGCTTAAATCCAAAATGTAAGCTGTGCCATTACACACATGTTATGTACTACGTTACAAGTGAGGCTGCAGCCGGCCTGCCCATTGGTACACTTAAGCAGTGTTCAAAAACCGATTTGTAGCAAAATAAGGAAAATAAAAATATTTAATCAACTCGGTTATTTTACATGCTGCAAAGTTGACTTTTGATATATTGTAATTTTCCTGTTCTTTGATAAATCTAGTGCATTCTTGAATGTCATGGCACTCCAGTTTTGACAGCCATCTTTCAAGGAAACTTCCTGACACTTGTTTTCTTGGAAGAGCAGAGATCTTATAAACTTGGGTGCGCCCAGGTGGAGAACGCGTACTTGGGTCCAAGAGGTGTCTTCAGGGCTTAATGCTAGAGGGGCCTAAGAAAGTTGGTTTTGTGATACTGGTAAGAAAATCTTAAAGCCTAAATTAAGCTTAGAGCTGCCATTTAGTAAAACTGGTTTACAGAGAGCCTTTGGGTTAACTTTTGCCACAGGACAGCCCTGAGAAACGGGGTGATGGTACTTGGTGGATATAGGATGAGCTCAGTGAAGACACAGCCCTTGCAGCATGTTTTTCCAGAATTGCCAAACATGAAGCTTTATGCAGAAAGGATTGTAAAATCAACAAAACTAGCCACAGCTTTTTTCAGATTGACTTCCACAACAATTATTAAGTGAAAAGGTAGAATTTGAGTTGAATTGCTAGCCCTTGTTCCATTACTGGTCGACTGTAGGTGATGTCATCTTTCCTAATCATCTTTACCCAATAGGATACCGCTGGATTTTTGGTTTACCATGATTTTCTATGAACACTCTTTTACTGTCTTTATACATCAGAATCATATTCTGTTTTAAATATGTTTATATTTTGAAATGAACAAAGTTTACTCTTTCAAAATAAATTGGTTTGGGTATTTTCATGTATTCATTTGTTAACTGTAATTTTGTTGTACTGTAGCTGTTAACATGGTACATGCAATTTCTATGAGGCAGGCGTGCTGCTTTTTTCAATCACTTTGACTTTGTGCAAGCTCTGATACAGCTAATATTAAGATTGAAACCGCTATTTCCCATAGTTTATCACTCATGTTTCCTATCATAGCTAGAACCTCCTGTTTCAATAGCACATTAGTCAACAGATCTTCCAAAAAGCTGCTGAACTTTAGAGCGAGTGTGCATACTTTTTACTTTTCAGTGGTATCTTTTGTAATCTGCATGATACTGTGCTTTTAATTCCGGGTGCTCTTGTTATTGTGAATGTTTGCCATCATTTTAATTAATCGTGGAAATCGAAATAAACTTAAACTTTTAAACTCTGGAGCGGAGGAATTTCTTTTTTGTTTTCATCTCACATTCATTTTTTTCAATTATATTTTTTCTATGCGTGTAATTGTTCTTGTAATAAATACGTTTTCTTATTGTAGGCAATGAGCCAGGTGTCATTTAGAGCAGAGGGACTGTATGAAGTATTGATACAAATTGCATTTACAGTGTGGCCTGAGAATGGGCGTAATTGCCTCTGAATTGATGGGACCCTATATCTGCACAAATGTCCTGGATGAGCATTCCAGCTTGCTTTCACGGTTTTAAAACACTGCAATTTGACCTCTGGTTTAAATCCCATGTTTTCAATTTACTTTCCATCACATCCATAGATGCTGGATCGATTTCTTCCTAAAGCTGCAGTAAAAGGCACTGTTTGGTGTCACCTTTCTAAGAGTTGTTTGGGGCAGAGCCAACTTAGGGGTGTGTGAGGGGTATCATTTGCCTCCCAAGCTAGGGCCGGTCCCACACACGAAGGGCCTCACGCTCGGGGTTGGGTGGAGGGGGGCTTTGCTAAGGAGGTGCAGAGGGGGTGTCAGGGCTGGGGATGATGCAGGACTCTCCTCTGGGAAGGGGTTAACGGTGCATCAAAGGTAGTGAGTTCGATGGGAAACCACTGCCACATAGCAGCAGCCCATGAGGGACCCCTCTGAGGCCCTTGTAGCACCAGGAGTAGCAAGAAGGGCTGCTGTGATGGCCCTCTGTACCTCAAACTTCGAAAGCTTGTGTGTATTTAAGGGTGTGCATTTTTCTAAAAATATACAAAGTAGTGAACACGATTACTTTTTAAGTTCACAGAACCCTAACACTACAGGAAAAGACGAGGCATCCTCTGTAGCTCATGCCGGATTGGAATATGTCTTAAGAGACCTACAGAACTGCCTGTAAAACAAGAGTCTTGATAGGCCTCTTAGGCACACTGGTTTCGGACTTTGTCCTATGAAGATGCAATATTTTAAAGCAACAAGGGAACCCAAGAAGATCAGCCTTGGGAAGTAATTTTTATAAGCAACAGTGGTCCCGGGAGAAGGGAGGAATTTAAAAGCAATAAATATAGACTCAATCGTGACTATATTGGAATGACATGTCCAGCCGGACAGAGGTCTAATATTTACTTTTGGTAATAAACAGAAACTTTTAACAGAGCAATACACAAAGTGGGACACAAGCCTGTGACCTACTTAGAACACGAAAAACAATTACAGACAAGGAAAACGACATACAAAGGGCTTTAGGCAAAGCTTCACGGTTTGTTGTACTATGTTAGTGAGCAATGTCAAAAGGCAACAAATCTTATTATACACCTTTACCATTAAGCACATATAAGGTTGAAATGTATAAGGTGTTTCAATTGTCGACGGCGTTTCGATCCGACTTATAATTCACGATCATCATCAGGACATAGATATTATGCCTATTGTTTCAAAAGCCTCAATTGCCGGGTGGCATTGCCAGGAGAGTGATTGAAGTGCCGATTGGAATAAGTGAGGTCCGGTATGATTGGGACGGAGGGAGAATATGTTGCCGGTGTATGTGGCTATCTCGGAGCGTTGCGAGTAGTCACGTGTGTTACACTCGATTTGGACGAGCCGGCGCAGTGGCCGGTCTAACGTGTTCTCCAGCGGCTCAATGGCGGGGTCTGTGAAGATGCAAAGCACACCCCTCCAGAGGAGGTTTGGCCTCATTGGTACAATCCATGCAGTGCATTGAAAATACATCTGTTACAAAGCTCACAAGAGCTGAAACTAGTTGTAGCACGAAATATACAGAGTCAAATTTCGCCAGGAATATTGATGACACAGAGGACAAGGGTGTAGCTATCGGTGGTGCAGATGGTGCAGTCGTACCAGGGCCTTGAGGTGGTAGGGGAGGGCTGCCAACCGTGTACTGGTTGCTACATAGCCACATGCCCCCAGTGCTACTCATGACACAGAGGACAAGGGTGAGCTATCGGTGGTGCAGATGGTGCAGTGGCACCAGGGCCTAGAGGTGGGGGGGAGGTGCTGCCTAGTCTGTACTTGTTGCAGCTAAACTACAGGTCACTTGCTCTGAATGACAAGCACTTAACCAGCACTATATTCAGTCTTGGGGCGTGGGGAGAGGAGTGGAAGAGTGAAAGGGTTGGGGAGGACAGAACAGAGGATAATCAAGAAACAGACAGAGTGAAAGAAAAGAAAAAAAGGATAGAAAAAGAATAGGGCTTTGGGGGGGCGGCCGACCAGCGGGAGGCCTGCCACCCCCGGGGGGTTTTGGGGCCGGGAGAGGGGGGGGGGAATAGAGCCAGCACCATACGTGGGCTGGTTTTGGGCTAGTTAGTAGCCTTGGGCTGGGGTTGGGCTAGTTTTGGGCTTCTTTTGGGCTGGCCCCATTTAAAACCGGACATTTTGTGTTATAGGTCACCATTTTGGTGGCTGGTGACACAGCAGCCGGGCGGGGGTTTGACGGAGGTAATTATTTTAGATAATGACCATTCCTGTTAGAGTTTATGTATTGTGTAGAATCGATGCGCGGGCGTAACGGTACTGCATTATTATGGTGCATCTCTTGCGGATGGGTGCGTGGGTGTACTTATGCCACTTCACGGTGTTAATTTTCTTCTTGTCCTTTGTGTGTGCAATAATCGTGATTGATGCGCTAGTACGTTTCATGGTTGGTTCCTTTGTAATGCGGTTTCATACTTGCGGGGGCGCACAAGCGGTTTGGGTCTTTCGGCGTTGTTTTCGGGCGGGGGGATGCGAGGTGGAGGCTTGTGGCCGTGGTGGGCGGCCAATTGGGGCCTACGAGAAAGGCTGGGTTTCTGGTGCCCCCCCCCCCCTTCCCCTTTTTCTGAAGATGCCGTGGCTCAGGTCGGCGGCTGCGGACTGGATTCGATGCTGGGGCTCGGCCTCGGTTCCATCTCCCGGGAGTGTCTTGGCTCTGGAGCTTGCTTCCGCTGCGCAGCCTCGCCGCATGTCCTATTCCCCATAGCCGCTTCAGTGGGTGCGATCGGAGTCATGAGACTGTCGCTAGGCACCAGTTCTCTCGTGACACTAAGGTTGTCGTGCTTCATGACGCAGTTTCGTAAAAGGCATGTAGTAGGTGACTCTCGGTAGCGGGATTTACACGGGGGGGACGGATGGGGGTAGGGAGTGGCATGGGGGGTGGTGTCCCCGAGGGGGAGGTGAGCACGGTGGGGGCCTCGCAGGTCTCTGTGTCCGCGGGCGGCGGGTGGGGGGGCAGGGGTTGAGAGGGGGGGGTGGTGGGACTGGGGGGGAGCTGTTCTGCGGCGAGTGTGCGACGGGGAGGAGGGGGGTGGGGGAGGGGTGCGGGGCGAGTGGGGGGGGCAGGAGGTCCTGTTCAGGGGGAGGCCTTCGAGTGGGGGGGTGGGGTGTCCTGCGGGGAACAGGGGTTGGGCAGGTGCGGGGGGGGTTGAGGGCGCGATGAGCGCGGAGGGGGGCTTTCGGCAGGGGGGTGGGAGTTTTTTCGGGGCGGGAGGGGGGGGTTTCTTCCCCGGCATGCTGTACCACACCTCTTGTTCTGGACAGGGACGCGGAGATAGGCGCTCGGGAGAGCAGCATGCGGCTCCACTCGACCGAGGGGATGGGCCGGCTCTGCCTGGTACGGGCGGTCGTGCTCCCATGAGGGACCATTCTTGGAACGCGCGAGTGGAAGACTCCCACCCCGAAAGGTCAGGACGGCCGCCGGGGGTTGGGGAGGAAGGCAAGAGACTGTTGATCAGATGCGGATTATTATTTATTTATTTATTTATGCATTTTATAATAAGAACGGACCGGATGCAGGGGCATTTCCAGTGAATGTATTGCTTAAGCAAGGTTACAGTACATGAGGCATAAGTGACAAGCGTGTGCAAACAGAATACAGGAGGTAGCAATCGGGCGTCATAGGAGGGAGAGTGGCATGTGTGCTGGTTACAAAAGCGAGGTGCTAGTAGAGGTAATACTGCAGTAAATGGAGGACACTCGAACGCAAGAGTGAGGGTTACGTGGAGGTATTGGAAACGAACAAATGTAGGGGGTGGAAAACGGGGTGTTACACTGGACCCGTGACGTGTGCATGTTAATAAGAGTCCCAATCACGGGTGCTGAGTAGTACTGCAATAATGGCAGTCTCACGGACCACGCGTACCCACTGGAACGGCACTTCCATGGTTGGAGGGTCAAGGGCTTTTCTATCCAACAGGGTCTGCATGCAGGTAATAGGGGGCAGGATTTAACTTTGGGAGGGCCTTGAGGGAGGGGAACTTTGAGATCAGTTTGGAAAGCCGGGGAGGAGTTGGTTGGGTCACTAGATAGCGGGGGAGGAGGAGTGGGAGGCTTGGGGGGTGGGGAGAATTACAGTAGTCCAGTTTTGGTGAGAACCAGCGATGGGACCAGGGTGGTTGAGGTCATGGTGCGGGAAGGAGCGTGCTTCCCACTATGAGGGCGCAGTTGGTGTCAAGCAGGCTTGGCAATTGTAGTAATAGGGTGGGTAGATTGTGTTGTGTGACGATTAGGACCCCAGGGTTTTGCGCTGTCGACAATGATGGGTGTGTCGTTTTCATAGATTCAGCTGGTCCATCCATGATTGCACCAGTGGAGGAGACAGTAAGGAGGAGGGGAGGGGGAGGCGGGAGGTGGGAGGACATGGATCGGGGGATTTGATGTGGTTGTGTCAGCAGGTGGCAGGGTGGAGTAGGACGGAGCCATGAAGTGGGGGATTGGGGGACGAGTTTATTTATTTTATGCGATTTTATATAGCGCGGACTTTACCCGAAGGTGTCAGAGCGCTTCACAATAGGACCAGTAATGATACAAGAGGAAACAATTACACATGAACAAATTACAAAGGCAAACGTTGGGTTACATGGGTCAAAGGTGACAATAGTGAGCAACCAAAATACATGAGGTAGCAACCGGTGTGTTACAGGAGGCAAAAGTAATATGTGTGCAGGTTACAAAAACGTACAAAGTACCAGTGGAGGTTTAATACTGCAATAAATAGCTGACACTCCGGCACAAGAACAAGCGTTACGTAGGCAATGGTGGCACTTGTGCAAGTATCTAAAGCAAACAAAATGGGAGGGGTGGCAAAGAGTGTGTTACAAGAGAAAGGTGGAAGGATGGGCCCAGTGCTGGGCAGGAGGCCATGGGCCATTGGAACTTGTGGAGGATTCTGAGGAGGAGGGGAAGATGCGGAAAGGGGGTGAGGCCATGGGGGCAATTGAACTATGTGGAGGATTCGGAGGAGGAGGGGGAGATGCGGAAAGGGGGGGGAGCAACGTAACGGTGTTGGTAGTGTGTTTCAGGTATGCCCACGGCAAGGAGCGCCGAGGTGACGGCTACCCCCGCGCCTCCGCTGGTTAGGCGGCGGGATCCAGTGGCGACGCCGGCCTTGACGCCAGGTAAGGATGGTGGCGGAGTAGGGGAGTGGTTTGAGTAATCCTCGGCTGTCGGTTGGTGCAGATACCGGGGATCCTGGGGGGGCGCCGGGGAATGGCGCGGTATGGAGGGGGTGCCAGGAGGGGTGCGGGGAGGGGGGAAGGGGGTCAAGGTTCTGGGCATAGGCTCGTCGCCAGTGCGGGTGGAGGAGTTGAGCCGTCAATGCGACCACAGGGCCAGCGCGGGGCAGGTGTGTAAGGAGGAGAGCGGGGCAGGGATGGGGTCCCCCCCCCCTTTTGGTGTGGAGCACGCGGTCGGGTTTGAGTGTTTCCCCTATCGGGGTTGGGCTCAGGAAGGAGCCCGGTCAGTCTTGGTTGTCCCAGCAGCGTGTGGGGTCGGGGGGGGGTGAGTTGGTCGGTGACTTTGGCGGCGGAGCTCCCGGGGGTGTGGTATACTATCAGGGACATAGCGCGGAGGAGCCCCGGCGGCGGTGGGTGAAGGTTTTTGGGCAAAGTGCGAGGTTAGGTTGGCGTCCTGGTGGTTCCGGTCGGTGGGGACCCGGTTTGAACGGGGGGCACTTGTGGGGGACCATAGCATGGGGGTTCGATCTCGTGGGCGCGTTTGGGCGTTTCAGTTCCTTGTTGCAGTGGGCTTTTTCCTGGCGGACAGGCTCTGAGACAGACGCACGATCTGGAGGACTTCTTGCTGGTGGGACGGCCGGGTTCAGCGGACTGCCGGCGGTTGCTGGTCAGTTATGGGCCTCGTGGTTTGCCTGGGGGCGCCCCTGGCGCCAGAGAAGATGTACGGTCCCAGTACGGTGCTGTCCTTGTTTGGTATAGAGCTCGACTCCGGGCCATGGAAGCACGCCTGCCAGAGGACGAGGGGGCGGCGAGGTTGGCATGGAGGGCGACAGCACTGCCCATGGGATGTTCAAATTTGTGTGCGCTGGGTGCGCCATTAGGTGAATTTTGCAGTGGGTTTTTTCCTGGCGGACAGGCTCTGGTCGGTGACGCACTATCTGGTTGACTTCTTGCTGGTGGGACGGCCGGGTTTCTACGGACTGCCAACGGACCTGGACGGTTTTCCGGGCCTTGTGGCTTACCTGGGGGTGCCCCGGGCGCCAGAGAAGACGCACGGTCCCAGTTCGGTGCTGTCATTCCTTGGTAGAGAGCTCGACTCCGTGGCCATGGAAGCACGCCTGCCGGTGGACAAGGGGGGCGGCAACGTTGTGGTTTTGGGTCTGACGCTGTCCGTTGTGACGCGGCCGCATCCTTGAGTACGTTTGTCGGTGGGGAGTGAAGGGGACTTGCGTGGGACAGGCGTTCGTGAGGCATTTCCATGGTGGCATATGAGCGGGCACGGGAGGAATTGCGGCGGTCGGGAGCAGTGGGGCAGGGGGATAGGTGGTTTCCGCAGGAGCGGGTGTTGTGGTTCAGGTTGAATTTGATGGACGGGGGCTTTCGGGGGTGACGATTCACCGTCGGCGGGGGAATGGGGGACGCAGCGGTGGGAAGGTGGGGCGGGGGGGTTCGGTCAAGAAGGAGGTGGCAGGGTGCATGCGGCACAGGTGTTGGGGGTCCTGCGGCACGCCCTATGATGTATGGGTGAGGACCCGAAGGCGTTACGGAGGCATTCCGTCTCAGTGGGGGCGGCGACGGAGGCTGCGCGGCAGTGTTGTGGAGGGCCTCGGGCCCTGGAGGTCGGACTGTTAGGGGCATCTGTCAGGCTGCGGGGGATGGGAAGTGAACGTACGACATAAAGGACATTTCTCGCCTCTCACATGTGTCTTTTCAGGTGCAGGGGCGGGGCAAACTGCAGCGGCGCTGGAGAACTATGTTGGTGAACTCATTGATAAAGCAGGCAAAAAGGGGGACTGGGTCAAGCACCGGAATCAGTGGTTGGAAGCGGACGACAGGTTGTTTCATTGTCAGCGGCAAGGAAAAGGGCATGAGCTAGCATGCGTTGTTGCAGGCTTTATGTGCAGTGGTAAAGAGGAGAGTGTGCTTGGCATGGGCTTGGTGCCGTGCAAAGGGTTAGCGTGGGTTAAACAAGTGAAGAGGGACCTGTTAGGGATACAGCGCGGGTAGGCAGGGTGTCAGGTCCTTTGGTCAGAGTTTCGGTCCCAGGTGGGTTGAGGGGGGGGCTGAGAGGCCAGCGGCCATTGATAGGACCCGGAGGAAATTTACAAGGAAATTAGGGTTTTGAGGAGATGGACGGTTGAAAGGATGGAGCACCCGGAGCTTAGGTGCGGGGCAGTGTAATTTCATGGAGGATGGGGTTTCACCTGTAGTACGGGATGGAGTTAGGTGCTACATTTGAGGGAGGCTCTGGAGCAGGGCATTGGTGCGCAGAAACCCGGACATGCAGGAGTCCTAGGGGGGGGTCGAAAGCCGTTAACACGCCTTTCGAGTGGCGGTTCTTCCTAATATATGGGGGAAGTGTAGGAGATCTGTTGTTGGATTATCGGGGGGTAGGTCAAGCATAATAAAGTATTTAGAGAGGTGGAGAGGCAAATTGATGTTTCTGCTAATTGTTTACTGTATTTGGATTGGGGGAATCAGGTAGGGGAGGGGGTGGGGGGGTGGCGGGTTTGTCAGGAAATTGCATATTTAGTGAGGTATAGTTTTGTACGGCGCAGGCCAAGGGTTTTTCATTGTTCAAGGTGCATCTGCTTCCAATAAATCGGCCTTTGTCACACCAAATTTTGAGTCTCTGGTCGGTGCTGTTTTCCTCCCCCCCCTCTCCCCTGTTTGGCCCCAATAGGGCTTTGGGGGGGGCCGGCCGACCAGCGGGAGGCCTGCCACCCCGGGGGGTTTTGGGGCCAGGGGAGGGGGGGGATAGAGCCAGCACCATACGTGGGCTGGTTTTGGGCTAGTTAGTAGCCTTGGGCTGGGGTGGGCTAGTTTTGGGCTTCTTTTGGGCTGGCCCCCTTTAAAACCGGACATTTTGTGTTATAGGTCACCATTTTGGTGGCTGGTGACACAGCAGCCGGGCGGGGGTTTGGCGGAGGTAATTATTTTCCCACCCTCCCTCCCTGTGTTTTTCGACCAGTTGATGGGGGGGGGGTTTCAAGTGTGGGGTCTGGGGGTGCGGGGAGAGGGGTGATTGCTTTCCTTGAGGGTGTAGGAGGGGTTTTGTGGTGTGCGGTGGTTTTGGAAGGAGTTTTCTTGGGGGCCGGTGCATCTGGTTTTTTGCTTGATGGTTGTGGGTTTGGTTGTGTCGCTGGAGCAGGTGTGGGGTGATGTTCTGCCTTTGTGGCGGTTCTTCCTAATATATGGGGGAAGTGTAGGAGATCTGTTGTTGGATTATCGGGGGTAGGTCAAGCATAATAAAGGATTTAGCCAGGTGGAGAGGCAAATTGACGTTTCTGCTAATTGTTTACTGTATTTGGATTGGGGGAACCAGTTAGGGGAGGGGGTGGGGGATTTGTCAGGAAATTGCATATTTAGTGAGGTATAGTTTTGTACGGCGCAGGCCAAGGGTTTTTCATTGTTCAAGGTACACCTGCTTCCAATAAAGCGGCCTTTATCACACCAAATTTTGAGTCTCTGGTCGGTGCTGTTTTCCTCCCCCCCCCCCTCCCCCGTTTGGCCCCAAATGGTGAAAGATAGAAGGAAAGGAGAGGAAATAGTAACAAAGGGAAGACAAAAGGGTGAGCAAAAAAGGAGACGGAAGAGAAAAGGGACACAAATAATGAGGCCAGAGAGGGAACAAGAGGAAGGTGATGGAAAATGGAAAGTGAAGCGAATGCAAAATAGAGAAACAAGTACCAAATACAGATACAACAATAAGTGAGGAAGGAGAAGGAGAAAAGGTGGATTAAGAGGATGTTGGCGCAAAGAAAGGTAGGATGCATGTTGAAGACAGAGAATATATGTGGCTTAGGGTGGAGAGTAAAATGAAAGAGAAAAGAATGGATTTAAGAGGAACGAGGAAAGAAAAGTGAGAGAAGACAATAAGCATAAATGAGAAACAGGAGAAAAAGGCAGACGGGAATGCATAGGCAGCTGAAAGGGTGAAAAGATAATGCGAGAGGACTGAAGATAGGAAAGAGCAAAAGACAAACAGAATTGCTTGGAGACTCGAGCCTAACATTAGTGCAACTGGTGCAGTGACACCAGGGTCCAAGGATGTTATGGGCTTATTGCACCCCAGTTATGTCTTATCTTTTCATCCCAAGCCATGGCCCAGAGGCCCGTGTTTCTTTCTTGCATTAAGTGACGCATCACCCTTGCTACGCCCCTGGCAGAGTGCAGCGCTATGTGCAATATTCTAGAAAGTAGGCCTCAGCAGTTTTTCTGGATGAACAATTCAGCCCCTTTAAGAAGACAGGCCCGCTTGCCATTTGCCCACCTACATCCTGTCTCTGCTCCTCTTTGAACCCCGGGCTTTGAAGTGGGCTCATCACAGCACGAGAAATGTCCCTCTGTATCCTGGATCGGACGAAGATAGATTTACCAGAAAGACATCCTCGCGCTTAGAAGTAAAAACGCAGAGGCGGGCTTCCGGTCGGCGCTGTCAGGCTCACGACTGCGGACGCCACGACGCGGAGGTATCCTGTTAAAACGCTAACCGCGAGACCACAACAGAGGCCCCCCTCCCGCCCGCAGCCCATACCTGCAGCTCGGTCTAGACATGACATCATGGTAAGGTATGCCCTGGGCGTTGTGGTTACTTTACAAGAACCAGCACTGATAATCGCCAAGAGTGGGACCAGCGGAGCCGCAAAACCTCAAGCAGCAGCCAGGGGGCGCTGGTTTCATTCTGCATGTGTCAGTCTGTCAGAAAACTGTCTAAAAAGTCCTAAAAAGAGAACTGCCCTTCAGGAAAGCAATGAATACCGCGGCTGATCTTCAAGTACAAGCTTCGCTACGATGAAGGCTCGGAATTAAGGATATCAAAGACAGAGAAATGGAGGGGATAAGAGGTAATGCCCCCTGCTTACACCAGCTGGTGAGAGTTAAATCTGCAGGGCTGGAGTTAAAAGTCGGTGTCCTAATCTATAGGTTATCCACTTAAACGTTCACGTTCGTGCCAAGCAGAGCTAACCGAAATGGCTGCCAGCCATGGAAATACTTGGCAATTTTTTCAATATGTCCCAAGGCCCGCGGCAATGTTTAGCACAAGATCCGACAAAACCATTTTGTTCCAAGATGGCAGCAGAAAGAAAAAGAAAAAACCCCACTATCTTTCCAAGTTCAATTAGGCTGAAGCATACAAAAAAGTGACGGATGGAATGCTTGAATTAATCTTAGCCACTGGTGGACGGAGCGCTGAAACTTTTCAGCTACTCACCCCAGTCACAGATCTGGTGTTGAATCCATCATTAGCCATGGATTCACGCTAGCCTGGCTGATGAGGGGTGTTAACCTGAAATCAGTCCCAGGATGCTTGTTTCTGGTCCAGTGAAAACCTGGCTTGGCTGTTTGGGCTGGACTGTTTCTATGAGGAACAGTGTCAATACTGATTTGCATATGCGTGGATCTGACCTGGGGTGGCGAAGTGAGCTAAAGAATGATGATGGATTCAACCTAGATCTGTACCTCGGGGTGGGAGTCTGAAAAGTTTCAACGCTCCGTCCATCATCTCCTTGTGTTTGCTTTGTTCTCCCTAAGTTAGCAGGGTATTCCCAGACGTGGGGCCCTTGCTCACTTTGCCACTTGTTCAAGCTAGTCTGGCTGATGAGGGGTGTTACCCCGAAACTGGTCCCAGGATGCTGGTTTCCAGTCCAGTGAAGACACGGCTTGGCAGTTCGGGCTGGACTGTTTCAATGAGGATCAGTGTCAAGACTGATCTGCATATGGCCGGGTCTGAACTGGGGTGGCAAAGTGAGCTAAAGAACGATGATGGATTAAACCCAGATTTGTGACTGGGGGAGAGTGTCGAAAAGTTTCAGTGCTCTGTCCATTATCTCCTCGTGTTCACTTTTTTAACTATCTCATTTATTAATGGGGGCCACTTTTATTTTGGTGTCCAGGCCTATTTTCTGTCTCAGTCCGGCCTTGGTGTCAATGCGCTAAAGAGTTTCACTGGGCTGATGGAGTTCATAATCTTAGAAATTGTGGTTATTGACTCATTGGCCCACCCACAGAAGGGGTGTGCGACTGTTTGGTAGGCAGGAGTCCATCTTGCTTTAATACTCTATGTTTTTCAGTCATTCAAAGGGAAAAGGTGTGAATTGTACCATGGTATTAGGTATGCTTTCCTAAAACGAGACTGTGGAACACATTTAGTTTACACTAGATCTGGGTGGCGCTCATGGAACTTAAGAACTGATTCGGTGCCACTCTGAAACCCAATCAGTGTGGTGCATTTCCCCTTTACCTCTCACCTTGCAGGATGAGACATCATCCAGTGGCAAAAGGGTTTCTGAGGAACTAGGAATTCAGGAGCCTACACTTGGTTTCCCCCGTAATTAGAATTCTGTGATTCTAGGCAAATTGGTAGCCCCCTATATCGCATTTTCATTACCCACTAGAATTGGAGCCATTTATAAACAGACCAAACACTACATAGAGAATCAGAAATTTACAAATTCCAGCTGTTTTTGTTCCAGAAGACATGCTTGTGTTGCAGTAGAAGCTGCTTCTGAGTGGGTGTTTTGGTAACTGTATGTTTTATGTTTGACTGCAGATCACTCAGGTTTAAGAAAGGACTTTGCTGGAGTCGGTGCGCACCTGTCCTATTTGAATGTTACATACCAAGGAGAATATTAATTTGTATTCCTTTTAGATGCATCACTGCGGGTCGATATTCTGAGTTCTTTCTCTAAACCATGGTAAAACTCAGGGAAGTTTATGGCCTCGTTTCGGACTTAGATGCCCCTAAGATCAATAAAGGACCACCCTGTTGTTAAAGTGAACCCAATAGCGAGAGATAGAAAATGTACAAATCACATACAATTATGGGTTTATCGTGCCAGAATCTTGAAATCCTGGAGACCTACTCTTCATCATTACATACTAAATGAAGAGATAGATATCAAGTGTGCTACAACCAACTACAGTCCCTTTTCTTCCTCAACATCACACCAACAGGATCCCCCTAACCTTGAACAACCTCCAGCTTTGTGTTCACAAAAGAGGTTACAATATATGAGACGCCTAGACAGGGGGGCGCAAGTTCAGTGACATGGAACAGTAGAACTTGTGGGAACTGGGAGTGCAAGTTTGAAAACTTGTTGAAATATCTCACTCAAAACAGTTGTAAAATATGCCTCATTCACTATGTTTTGTCACAGATGCGTAAATCAGGAAGGGGCGGAGAAGCGCAGATGGAAACCCACACATGTTCCATCAGTTTACGTGCATAGATCCAACCTTTCTCGTCTGTGTCATGGTTTATTGAGCCACTAAGACGCATCATATCATTACGTGGGGGATGTCCTTGAATTAGTGGTTGGATTGATGGGACCTCTTCCGGTACAGTGACCGGTGGCTTAATTTATCAAATGCAAGACTTGCTTACCTTCTAGACACACATGCAAAGTAGTCACACAAACACGGGAAACAACCTTTAAAACTCAACTTTTACAACGTACTACCATAACAACGAAACTTTTACAACGCAACATCCATTACAACGCATGCAATTACAACGCAACCATTACAACGCATGACACTACAACGCACACCACTACAACGCATGTCATTACAACTCAGTCATTACAACGCATACCATTACAACGCATAACATTACCATCCAACACTTACCCTACTGTTGCACCCCCTGGAGTTAGAATAGTAATTTTTACCCTAACACTATCCAACACTTACCCTACTGTTGCACCCCCTGGAGTTAGAATAGTCATTTTTACCCTTACACTATCCAAAACTTACCCTACTGTTGCACCCCCTGGAGTTAGAATAGTAATTTTTACCCCTACACTATCCAATACTTACCAAACATGCAATGTAATGTTATGCGTTGTAATGGTATGCGTTGCAAAGGTATTATGCGTTGTAATGAAATGCGTTGTAAATGTAGTTTTTAAAATGTTGTTGTAATGGCTTGCGTTGTAATGGAATGCGTTGTAATGGATGTTGCGTTGTAAAAAATGCGTTGTAAAGGTATGCGTTGTAAAAGTGTGCGCTGTAACGTCATACATCCTACAAACACACACACATATATTCATACATGTGCATATGCATGATGTAGCGTAACCCAGCCATTTCTGAGAGCAACCAGTAAATTAAGCCAAAGAGATGGACTACTGTGACATCACAATATCACAAAATGGTGGATATGATATCAGAAGTGTTATTTTGTATCATTTTCCAACACAGGAGCAGTGTGAAGGCATCAATGCCACCTCTGAGCGGGCTGCAGGACCCGGCTGTGCCAGCTCGCGTGGAGGCTGTGATGACGTTAACTTGTTGGGCTTGTTCCAAGTGAACACAGGGCACACTGTAATGACACACAACCATATGTCCAACAGGATAGGGAGGCAAATTACAAGTGCAAAAACAGCTGCTCTGTGGCCCTGGCACAAAGGTCTTTTAAGAGGGCCTGCTGCCCCTGGAAAGAGTGACTCACCGCTGCTTCAGGAGCCCCCCCCGGGCTGTACCCGGAGTGGCATGCGAGAGTGGCACAGGTCTCGGCATTTATAGGGTGGTACAGGATACGTTTCCATGTCGGACCTGAAACACTTACCTAAGGCGGTGTGCGGTTACTGCACGTGGGCGAAGCCAGCTCGCGCCTTCCATGGCTCTTCAGAAGGCTCCATTACATGGAAGGGGGTGTTGGCTAGTGTGCCGATGAAAAGTGGCCTGTTTTAAGATACTGCAATTCGCTCTTAGCAGGAACTTCCACAGATTATTCACATTTGTTTAGGTCAAAGCCTACACAGCTTGTAAACACATCTTGAGGACATGCAGAAAGCTTACCTAGGAATGCATTCTGCCCATTGCTTACCATTGGATTCGTGGGCGCCACTCACATTTTCTTGCTTTGTATTCACTAGTTTTATGTATTTTTAGTCGTCCATCTTGCCTTTGTCCCTCATGTAGTACATAGCTCTTTTACCACATCTTTGATTGTCTCCTTCTATTCTTCCACAAGCGCTCTGTTTTAGGGAACTATTTTTCCCTTTTTTTGTAGAGCACTCCATGAGAATATATGTGTTTTGCAACTTCCTCCTCGTCTGTTGAGGAATGCCGGTCCCCCTTTAGTGAGTGCTGGTGGCCCCACCTACAACCACCTTCAGCACTCTTTTTGGGGACCGGAATTCTTCATCAGTCATTTCCCAGGAGGAAAAGATGGAAAAAATACAAACAGAAAAAGGAAGAGAAAAGAAAGACGGAATAATTGTCAAAAAGGGAGAAAGCTGGAAGCTGCAGGAGTGAGATAAAAGGTCAGGGAGTGTCTAGCAGTGGATTAAAGAGGCCTGAGGTGGGTTCAATGATACGCAGACTTGGTATTCCATGCTCTGACATTAAATAGTGCCAACTGCAGGCTTCTGACCACCGCTTTGGGAAACAGCGTTTACAACAAGGTTTTTACCTCGCATTGTTTGTGCAAATATTTTTACCGCAAATATGCATTTAAAATGCATGCCAAAACAAAACATTTAAGGTAAGCTGGGGGTGGGGGGTCTCCCCCCAAAATACATTGTTTTTAAATATAAAAACAATACGTGGTATTGGCATGTGTTTTAAATGCATTTTTGCGGTAAAAACATGCACGCTAAAAAAAGTGTGTAAATGGCATGCAAAGTAATTGCATGTGATGTACTGTCGTACAACCCACCGCTTTCGGCACCATAACTCATTATTATAGAAATTAAGCCGTGTCCCGACCCCAGAGCACCTCATTGTTTTTCTCCTGTGTTTGCATTGGGAAACATCCTTTACAACGCAACTTTTACCACGCAGTGCCTTTACGACGCAACTTTTACAACGCAAACCATTACAACGCATTGCACTGGGGGGCGCTCTAGGATAGGGAATACGTTTAATTTACTATCCAACACCTTCCCTAGTGTCCACGTGGACTGGAGTTGGAATAGTAAATTAAACTATTCACTATCCAGCACCCAAAGCGCTATGCGTTGTAAAGGTTTGTGTTGTAAAAACCGCGTTGTAAAGGCATGCTTGGTAAAAGCATGCGTTGTAATGTCATACATCCGTTTGCACTCCCCCTACCCCGCCTGCCCTCTCTTGTCATTTGCTTTCCCCCAGGCATTTTTGCTACTATGATTTCCCGCCCACATCCTCCAAATCACAATGCCGGTTGTGCTTTTGCATGCGCCTTCCCACCACCTGTGCCCGTTGCACCCTTAATCCATAATCTACTAATGATACTCTTGCACCCGCGTCCTCCTCCCCAAGCCTTCCCACTCTCTGTGTTGCTTTGTCTCCAGCCTGCTCCCCACTACAACCCACTCGCCCATTTCGTTTTAAAAAAAAAGCGGTTCAATGCAATATTTTTAAAAAGAATTCTTGGCATTACTTTTATTTGCCAATACATCAGGGACTGGTAAAGTAAAAAAAATACTTGCCTCATTTTGTAGTGGTGCACGTGTTTTGCCACACACCTACAAATTGACTCAACCGCCATGTCATGAACTTTTTTATTTTTTAGCTGTGATGCATAGCAAGCTATGATGCATAGCAGCCATGGATCTGTCAGTTGTGGCTGGTAGGGAATGGTTGTGGGTGGGGCAGGCAGATGTGGGGGGGTTAGAAAATAACAAAATATATATTAAAAAAAACAAAAAAATATATATGTAAAAAAACTAACAGCTGGTCGCGTCGCCAGCGCCGCCTCTCTGCAGCCTCTTCTCATCGCAGGTGAAGCACCCGTGCTCCCAGGCTCCCTAAGTCAATGACAACTCTATAATGCAGCATTGTGATTAGCTCCCTTGAGTTCCCCAAAGCCAAATGCAACGCTGCATTGCAGCATTGTGATTAGTCTGAGGGCCGTGGTTCGGTGCTCAGACAGGGACTGGGAGCCAGTGCATGTTCCCCACCAGGCTGTGTAATGCAGCCTGGTGGGGAGCATGCAAAGTGCGCATGAATGTTTGGCCAGTCAAACATTCATGCGCAGTTTGAGTGGGCAAACCACTCCTCCCCTAGCCCCTTCTCTGGCCAGACCCGCCTCTCCCTGGAAAAAGAAAATGATAATAACGCGGTTTGTTAGTATTATTTTCTTTTTCCTCTGCACTGCCTTAAAGGACTGGGCGACGCTCCTCCGCCTTAGCGGGGGAGCCGCCCTTGGGATCTGTGCAGCATGACTAAAAATCACTGACTCACTGATAAGCCAATAGTTCTCATAAGCGAGACCTTTTGCCTTTGCCTGTGCTTGTATTAATTTATTGTCTGATATAGCATGGACTGTTCCCAAAATAGGGTTTGGAGGCAGTAGACTCAGAGTACAGATCTGCAATAGCTTCCTGTGTAGCCAAACCGGTCAATTCAAGCAGAGCGAATAAAGAGAGCAGAAGAGGCCTGAGCAGCAAACATGCTGTAGGTGTAACAAAAGCATAAATAGACACATTTGAGGATTGTGAAAAAGAAGCAAAACCAGCAAAAGCATTGAATCTCATTGGCTGAGTTAGACTTCCTCTGCACACAACACGAGTAGCAAAGTCCTGAATGTTCCTCTGAATTGCACAGCGATTACATCCGGGGCGGCTAGCGAAACGAGCAAAGAAGGACAGGAGCCTTGCGTCCTTTTCCCCTTAATTCACTCAGGATATGCAAGTATACGTCCGTGGATACATGCAACTCCCACCATCGATGTTACCCTATCCCCTGGCCACAAATTCACACTCAACAAGAGAGAAAGGAATTGAGGGGAGTGGTAGCTGAACTGTCCTGGTCTACAGTTCCGAACATGTCATTCCCGTCCTTGAGTGACTAGCAGCCCACAGCACTACTAACCACAAGAGCATCCCACACCTCCCTTGGGATTAACCAACCATTTCTCTCTGAAATGAATTCCTTCCCACTCACACTTCATCTACAGACCAAAGCCAACAGAATTATGTTGTCAAACGTGCTTTAGACCTCTTTGATAAGATGCAGTACCTCGGTTTCATGCAAGTGATGTGACTTGCTGCTCACACTGCGGACCACACATTAGACCTTGTGCTCACCTCTAACCTTGCAACTGCTAATGTAGATGCGCAAACCCAGGTATGGTCCACTCCATTGGCATCACGGCTACAAACCTAGTCTGCTTATCCGTCACCTACTTCCACAGCCACTCTTCCCGATCCACATCAAAGACAGAGATGACACACTGCTACACAATCTATACCTCAATTTATCTGCTCTAGACAATGTAGCCTCCATTAAACCCAGAAAACTCAAGGTGGGACTGATTTAGTGGGAAACCTGATGAACTGAAGAGCAACAGCTGAAATCTGGAACAGTAATGGTGTAAATCACAGACCAAAGAGGACCAAATAGACAAGGGATATGGGAGAGGCTACTACAAAATAACCAAAAAGGCCAACTTTGTGAACACATATAGAAGGCATCCAATCAGACAAAGGAAATATTCATATTCTTCTAGGAAATGACTAACTCAGATGCCTTAAAAACTGACCCTTACACATCGCAATAATACTGAGAAGACCCACTGCAGTTTTTCGAAACTAAGATTGAGTACCAAAATCTTCCAGTCCATTGGTAACTCCCTAGAAAGTTCTCCATACTGTCCCACCTTGCATCATCTTTCCAATCTTCATTCATTCTTTCTGGTCTAAATTGCTGCTGCACTAAATTTGGCCACAAGAACTAAACGGTTCCAATCTCTTAAGAACCCATGTTCCTCTAAATGGCCCAAAAACATTCCTTACCCTACTGTGGAAAATGACAATGTATATGTACATAAGCGGCGTTCATTTATGTTCACCCTCGCCACTGTTGAAAGTAAAGCGAAAGTCACGAAACAGTGGCCACGCCATCTTGTCCCCTTTTTAGGCCCCATCACGAACATAGATAGCAGCCATTTTGTGTGTCATGACCTCTCTGCCCACTGCCAATAGCCTGCGCGTCTCTCCCCCTCACTCCCCAGCCTCGCAAGTATTCCCCCGCGCCCTGACAGCCCCTGGTCTCTCCTGCTTGGGTCATAAACACGACCCTGTCTCAGAGCCACATCCCGTGCTGAAACCCCTGCCCCCTCGCTCTTTCATCCCACCCTTAGAACAGGCCTTTTGATAACCCCTTCCTCCTTGCCCGATTGTCCGGCCTGATCCCAGGCCATCACTTAGCCCAACAGATGCAGTTTATTGCCCCACAGTAGGACCTCGCCTCATTTCAAAGGAGCGGGGATTAATCAATGCCCTCACACCCTTAGATCCGACCGATCACCCGCATTTCTGTTCCCAGCGGAATGTCCAGCTGCGCGATAGCCATCATGCTGAGATTAGGGGTGGGGACTCCTACTGTAGATATGTGTGGGAACGGGCCTGAACCGGGGATTCCAAAGATGCCTTTTCCGTACTTCAAAGCAATACCACGGATGTCACAAATGTAATAAAGCCATAAAACTGTGTATAAGAGGCCAGGCCTCAGAGATGCGGTTAGAGCACCTCGAGAAGATACCCTGTTGTCTGATTTGACGTGTTCTGCTCCGTCGGAATAAACTCCTGTTTCCTGTCTTCCAGTCTCCAGCGCCTGCCTCTTTATTTGGTAACAGTAAATTGGGTGAGAGGCGGCTAACGCCGGGCAAATCTTGAAAAGGGGTAATCGACCTGATCTGCCTGACCCTTATTCATCAATTGGCGCCCAACGTGGGGCCCATCAGCGACACGTGGATCCAGTGGGAGAGGTCCCGACGACAGAATGAACGACTGCAACGATCGGGAAGAGCTCCTGCCCGATAGACCCTTGTCTGGCAGCCGATCATCCGAACTTCACTGGTTCCGAGCAGACCTCTCTCGAGTGATCTACGGTCCTGACTGGGAACCATCAGGAGTGCCACAGCAATTACGGAGAATAGAGGACTATCGGGCGCTGGAAGCGGAAGACGAGAAACTGTCCATACGGTCCAGGTAAGGTCGTGTAACACGACGAATTGCGAATTGATTGTTTGATTGTCATTGGAAAATACTAGTGTTACGCATTTGATTGTTTTGTCCTGAGAGATTCTCTGTCTACAAACGGGGAAGGATAGGAGTATTCTCCCTTTGCAGATAGTGAAGGGTGGGTAGCGCAGGCTTTTGCCCCCGTTGTAACCCGTCGCGCCTTCTTCCCTCTCCATTTGATTGATTGTTATCCAAGCATTTATTGTTTTGGAATTGGTTCTCTTTGGATCATTCTCTATTTGCAAACAAGCACAGAGTCGCAATACTCTGTTTAGTCTTTGCAGATAGTGAAGGATAGGTAACGCAGGCTTTTGCCCCCGTTGTAATCCGTCGTGCCTATTTTTATCCCTCATTGATTGATTGTTTGACCGAACATTGATCGTTCGGAATTGGTTCTCTGAAAGGATCTTCTCTGCCTACAAACAGGGAGGAACAGGAAGATCTCTCTCTTTGCAGATAGTGAAGGGTAGGTAGCGCAGGCTTTTGCCCCCGTTGTAACCCGTCGCGCCTATTTTTATTCCTCATATTGATTGATTGATTATTTGTCCGAACACTGACTGTTTGGAATTGGTTCTCTCTTTGGGTATTCCCTATTTGTGAATACTGTAGAATAGAAATATTCTACCTAGTCTCCGCAAAGTAGTGAAGGATAGGTAGTGTAGACTTTTGTCCCCATTGTAACCCGTCATGCCTATCTTCCCCCCATTGTTCAGTAGTTGGTTCAGCCCGGACCATTTATTAGAGGTAGATCATCTGGCTCCACCGGAGGACACCCCTAATAAAATAGAAACATTAGGAACAACCCCTCAGGAGAAATATGAAACTAGTGAGAAGAGCCGAACTCAACGCCATGATGACTGCAAGACAGACCGGCTCCACCGCCCACCCCGCCCAAATAACGACAAACCCTATGCAAATATTATAAATATACAACACTCCAGCAAAGTAACATGTTAAAACGTTTTATTGTACAACTATATATTAAGCAACTATTTACATGGCAAACGGCTGCAACAACAAACCCACAATGCATTTCGCCGTCTGCTTGACGCCGTTCCTGTCCCTCCTTCCTCAAAGTAGCAATGTTGGGCTACTTTGGGCTACTTTTTAGTAGGTTTTTGGGCGTTAGAAAGTCAACAAAAGCCATCGGCCGGAGAAGTCGTGGGGTGAATGGCCCGGCCCGGAATGTACTGGTCTTCCCATCCCCTTCTTCTTCCGGCGCCTTGCAGGCCACGGGGGGGGGATGTCTTGCTTATGCCTCCGACCCCCCCCTCTTTCATCGCCTGGTCCAGCCATAACGAATGTCAGCGAGACGGCGTGGGGTGCACTGGGAGGAAGAGGCGGCGCGGACGAGCCTCTCCCACCTCCCCAGGTGGAGGCCCCTCAGCTGCACCCCCAACGCTCCACTCACCCGACAAGGGTTCGTCCACACTTGCGGTGCAGCGACGCTCCACTCACCCGACAAGGGTTCATCCACTCTTGCGGTGCAGCGACGCTCCACTCACCCAGCAGGGTCTTGTCCACTGTGGCGGTGCAACAACGCTTCACCCGACAGGCTGGAGTCCGTCTGCTCTTGCGACCCAGTGACTGCCGGTAGCTGCAGAACTCCTAAAAATGGCGGTCGACTCTGCAGGAATGGGCCTGGCGTGAAAAGATGGCCCGGTCGCCTGTCAACCAGAAAATGGGCCCCCGTCCAGAGGCGTTCTCCTCAACTTTGAAGATTCTACGAGAACTGCGGGGGACCCCCGCGGGCCCCCGCCCCCCGATGGGGAGTGACTGCCATGATTGCCCGCAGAACGACCAAGACGTAGCCACGAGACGATTGGTGCCCTCATGCTGGCGCCAGCCTCAGTTTGAATGACCAAAAATACTGCAGACTACCGATTTGATCAGTTCCGGTGGAACACCAGTATGACCCGGTAGGAATGATTGTTGCCCCCCCCCTTTTTTTTGATTGATGGTTCATTTCACCGGTCCCTTCTGTTGCCCTTTAACGAAACTTTTGGACTGCCGAAAGAGGCTCTGGTCCAACCATGAGTTGGTGGAGACATTTTGACTATACATGGACCTGCCTGACCCCACCCAAAATGGCGCCGGTACAAACGAAACTCGCAACTCCCTGTTGTGTTCCGCATGCTCAGCCTTGATATCATGGGATATGTATGCAGTTTTTGAAGCGCATGGCGGGAGGGGATGGGTACTGATTGAACATTCGGACAATGAATTGATATTAAGTTCTGACGCGTCATTGATTACAGTATTATTGAAAGTTCGAATTTTCGACAGTTATGGTACTTGCCCACAATGAATTTTCGATATGATATTATTGCACTTATCGTACCTTTATGAAATCAACGACTACCGACTCCGTTACGTTTTCCTCAAATAAATATGCCCTCATGTACAGTTCCAGTCTGCTCCGTGGCCGGCCCACGTGGTTGTAGGCCCGCATTTGTACGCCAACACTTTTAAATAAAAGTTTTTTTTGTGAAAAGCAAACATAGTTGTAGCACTTGGATTGGTAAGTTTCGAATAAATGGCCATTGTTTCCGATATACGTAAAATACAGGTGAAATAAAGCAATTCGATTACTTAAAGGTTAAAAAAGCAAAGTACACAGAAATATTGCAAATGTGAATGGTCCAGGTTTGTTGCGTGTGTTTTTTTTTGTTGCTTTTGTGCAACGTAAAGCAATCGATAAAGGTCCCGGTATTTAGCCTTTACTTTATATGCCACATATATCAGGGAAGTTGTTTCAGATGCCCCTAAGCCACTCCGAAGGAATGCTACCTAGCCCCTCTAGTTTCCGTGCACCCCCACTTTACACTGACTGCCCTTTTGTTTTGACCCTCCCCTACACACGATCCGCAATACCACACTTGGGCGATCTATGCAATACACAGTCCATCAATGATTATCTCTCCCGCACTACCAGTCCCTCTGGGCTTAAAACGCCGAGATGAAAGAGACTGCATCCCGTGGGGATAGGTCGAGTATGTGGTAAGTAAAAGCCTTTTCGGGTTTATGTGCGCGGATGTGTTTTAAAACGCTGCCCCCACCCCTTCTTTTCCCCTTCTTTCTGCAAGTCACATCGGAACATCGATTAAAGAATGGAGAAAACCTAAACAACACGCCATGGTTCCGCGGGGAAAAATTATATATTATCCATGGGGACTGCCCCTGAGAACGTGACGAATTTGTGTGATATGAATGCACGCGTGTATGCCCGGATGTGTATAACTCGACTGGATACACGTTGCACACGTTTGACTTGATAAGAAAGATGTTTTTGAATGATGATCGAACGGCCAATGGAATGGGGAAAAGGGGTCTAAACATGGTGCCTATACACGACGAACAAACAAAGATATAACACTCCCTTACTTCGAAACGACTGTCTCTCTCTCTCTCTCTGAACCCAGCGACTGGAAGGGTGGCCTGAAGCAGAAACTTGGCAAGTTATTGCAGTATGACCAAAATATGACTCCAACCGGCACCCCAAATAATGCAACCAAGAATGACGTGCACCTATGAGTAGATTCATACGGTAACTAAATAGGGGAAGGTTCAGGAATATTCCGGGGTGAGGTTTACCCAAGTACCCTCCTCCTGGAAGACTAGGAATATTGCCAATGCTTAAGATTTACCACCTCCTTCTTGCACCCTCATAGACGTGAAACTCAAAGCTGCCCATTGTTCTCCCGACTGACACCCTCCGTTGCCTCAGCCTGGATACCCATTCGCTAAAAACGATTCGAAGATCCCACCGTGAGTATCAGCCCGACCAGGTTAGTTCCCGAACAATTGACAAAGGTGTAAGTATTTGCAACCGAGGTCAACAGCAAAAGACAGCCAGGTGAATTAAATAGGATACTAAGGATGCGCAGCATGCAGGAGGAAATCTCTTTGGCCAAGTACTGTTCTATGTTGTGTCTTGGGTTTTTGTATATAATACATGTGCTACCCCCCGGCCTGAATTCATGTGTACGTAGTGTATGGATTTACGTCGTCCCTCAGTCTGTGTTTCTATATAACATGACCCCTACTGTTTTGTGTTGTGTGCGCACTAAATGGCCTATTATTGTACACGTTTCTCTCTCTCTTTCTCTCTCTCCATGTCGTACGTGTACCGAATAGGTCATTTAAAATGCGGACGACTCTCCCTCCGAGGGTCCCCCTGTTCCCTCTTCCTTTGTGTGGTAACGTTGTGCCCCGCCGGCACGAGCCTAATTGGTTTTCGAACACAAAGGTGTTCGGCAAATTGACAGAAACTAAAACAATTGTAATTTGCCATATTACTACCTCTCCTTTCTGTAAAATGATGGAACTTGAATTGGCTATGAAGGAAAGGACAGGTAAGACGACTGATGTCCCCTAATCTGGCCTTTTTATAGGAGGACTATATGTCAGTGGCTTTCTGTTCTCAGTTCGTTAGAAACACGATCCCCAATGCCCAGATTGCCCCACCTCTCTGCACCCAAACACGGATGTCCAAAACGTCCCCGTTCCTCCCGATTGACCCCAGCTCCATATCCCGAAGTATAACTGATGGCCCTGATTAACTGTTGCCCCCCCCCCCCGAGAAAAGAATGTTTAGCCTCTACCTCTCTCTCATGATGATGGAAGACTGCCAGGGCTTGGGTTAGAGAGACGAGTCTCTACAGAAGGATCCGATTTCGAGTTTGAGGGAATACACAGTTGATAGGAGTCTGATCTCTCTCCCTATACGTCATGAATGAACGCCAAATAGACTTAGTACGAACTCAGTAGACATGCCTGTATACATGCTCCACAGTGATAACTTCTGACCGTGACCGATGAACGTACCCCCAACTACTTAGATTTGGGGCGGAATTGAAATGTATAAATGTCCTCTCCTGCCAGTTCTCTAAAACCTGTTTTTTTACCCATTCAAAGATACACAGTCACCGGAGGAGAGGGGCCGGACGTGACGCACAACCTGGCCGCAGATCATGAGGCACGTGTGACCTCGACCTAAGGTGGAGCCGCAGAGCAACGGGACGCGGGACGAGGCACCACTCTCAAACGGGGAAAATGAAAGGATGGAGGGCTGCCTTGAAGCCCTCTGCTTGTTGACCCACGCGTGCCAGAAGTCCCCGCCCCTTTGAGCCCGATTGATGGACCTGCCTGCTCATCACCCTTTGCTCCCTTGGTTTGTCTCGAAGATCTGGTCCCACTCCGCCCTCTCTTCCCTCGATTATCCGACAAACCCCCCCTTTTTCTTTTCACGTGGATTTTGACTCAGAGAAGAAGAACAACATTTAGGTAGAGTAGGGTTTGCCGCGGAAGGAGAAAGAAATGCAGATGCCCAGCATGAGGCACCCTTAAAAAGGATTAGTTAGGAAACAGGACTGTGGTCTAACAGCAGAGGACAGATCGCACCCTGCGACGTGTAAAGAAGGATCCGAGCTGGACCTATAGCTCCACCGCCGGTGCTCAACAGCGCCAACGGAAGAAAACGAACTACCAGAGCCTACCAGTGATGGCTCGCTACTAAAAAGACACTGTGGCGAAGACCCACCCCCCCCCCTTTTTCTGAACTTTCTACCCACCCTTTGACTAATTGCTTGTATTGGACTAAATTCCTCCCTCAACCACTTTTGTTGCCTTCAAAATGTTTCATCGGTCACTTTTAAACACGACAAATGTAAATTCATATGTATTCCACCTCGTATGTCGCATCGGCTACACATAGTTATATGCAATCCGCCAGTACGGACAAACGCTATCTCATTGACCACACACGACTATATGCACACCCCGTTAGTTATGATGAACACGGAAATGAACTGACTTATGTTAAAAAGCGGCGACTGTGGAAAATGACAATGTATATGTACATGAGCGGCGTTCATTTATGTTCACCCTCGCCACTGTTGAAAGTAAAGCGAAAGTCACGAAACAGTGGCCACGCCATCTTGTCCCCTTTTTAGGCCCCATCACGAACATAGATAGCAGCCATTTTGTGTGTCATGACCTCTCTGCCCACTGCCAATAGCCTGCGCGTCTCTCCCCCTCACTCCCCAGCCTCGCAAGTATTCCCCCGCGCCCTGACAGCCCCCGGTCTCTCCTGCTTGGGTCATAAACGCACCTCTAAACACGACCCTGTCTCAGAGCCACATCCCGTGCTGAAACCCCTGCCCCCTCGCTCTTTCATCCCACCCTTAGAACAGGCCCTTTGATAACCCCTTCCTCCTTGCCTGATTGTCCGGCCTGATCCCAGGCCATCACTTAGCCCAACAGATGCAGTTTATTGCCCCCACAGTAGGACCTCGCCTCACTTCAAAGGAGCGGGGATTAATCAATGCCCTCACACCCTTAGATCCGACCGATCACCCGCATTTCTGTTCCCAGCGGAATGTCCAGCTGCGCGATAGCCATCATGCTGAGATTAGGGGTGGGGACTCCTACTGTAGATATGTGTGGGAACGGGCCTGAACCGGGGATTCCAAAGATTCCTTTTCCGTACTTCAAAGCAATACCACGGATGTCACAAATGTAATAAAGCCATAAAACTGTGTATAAGAGGCCAGGCCTCAGAGATGCGGTTAGAGCACCTCAAGAAGATACCCTGTTGTCTGATTTGACGTGTTCTGCTCCGTCGGAATAAACTCCTGTTTCCTGTCTTCCAGTCTCCAGCGCCTGCCTCTTTATTTGGTAACAGTAAGTTGGGTGAGAGGCGGCTAACGCCGGGCAAATCTTGAAAAGGGGTAATCGACCTGATCTGCCTGACCCTTATTCATCACTATTGGCAGCAGACGTAAGTAACCTGATCAACAATGTCCTTCTCTCTGGCACAGTCCATGTCTCTTAGAAACATGTCTCCACTCCTCCTGAAAAAAACATCTGTTGCTCCAAAAATTAAATCCCCGTAACTGACCTATCACCCATTTATTAGCAAAACAATGAAAAGGGTGACAAGGAACTGGACCACATCCTCCTGGACTAGCAGTGTGGGTGCAACTCCTGAAAGGGGACAGAAACCAATTTTGGAAATATAAGGGAATAATATCATCTCTCCAAAAACAACAAAACTTTCCCTATATTCCTTGTGTTTTCCACCATCTACAATACTAAAGGTCCTACCATCCTGCCGGAGAGGCATGTCCAGCCGTGTGCTTCAAGGGTCCACTTATTTCGTAACAATTCCAGCTAAAAATACAGGAATGGACCATTCAAATTGCCCAAATGGCTAGTGTCTAGCTGCATTTACGAAAGGGCGTCCCATTTATGTCTTTATTCAATATCTGGGTCCCTCCGTGGCTGCACTCCCACCGCAGTACCAGGTGAACTTACAAATGTAGCCTAATGACATACAAATCCACCTCCCCTTGAAAAACGGGCTTGAAAACCAACAAAAAACATGTTGTGCATTGGCCAGATATTCCAGCGGATGAATGATACTAAGACCTAGGGTCCGATGTAGGTAAATCTAATTTACCACTTCTAAAATACCGAATCATACTGATTCGGTATTTAAGAAGTGGTAAATTAGAGGGGGGGGAAATGTAGGTAATTCTGATTCGGTAAATACCGAATCTGTAAGATTCGGTATTTACCGATTCTGTAAAAAACGATTCGGTATCCCCCATTGATTGCTATGGGCCTTGAAGCCCATAGGAATCAATGTGGAATACCGAATCGGTATTTACCGATTCGGTAATTACCTATTCTTGCAAGGGTGCAGGGGGTGTCACTTTGACACCCTCTAGCACCCCGATTACAGGCTTGTGTGCCATGTGGCACACAGACATGCCCTAAGGGCATGTCTGTGTGTCACATGGCACAGGTGTGCATGCACAGATGTGCATGCACACCTGGATTTGGTATTTTACCACCCAATTGGATTGGGTGGTAAAATACCGACTCTTGAAGGCCTGTGGCACTCTTCAGAGTGCCACCTACATCTCTATTTACCGATTCTGTACATTTACGGATTCGGTATTTTACCGAATCGGTAAATGTACAGAATCGGTAAAATTACCGAATCTGTACTTATGTAGCCCCCTACATAAGAAAACCGTAATACCGGTCGGAAACGGCCGAATTCGGCCGTTTCCGACCGGTATCAGTGCTCCTACATCGGGCCCCTAGATCCTAGTATCAAAGACACTGAGACCTATTCATTGCCATTTCACTGCCCTCAGGAGCCACAGTCCTGGGGGAGCTCCACGGCTCTCCTTCTCTACTAGAAAATTCGCTGCCGGGCTACCCAGGCTTTAACACCATCTGTCCAGGTATTGACTCAATCTATGCAAGTCAGACTATATCCCCCACACATAAAGTGCTACCCTGGCTTTCCATCACAGCATCAATGAAGCATCGTGGGGTAAAGTCCCTGTACAGCTGCAAAGGCGGTAACCTCAGGAGTCCCCAGCCAGAGCTCTTCATGCAATAGCATCCCATGGGATCAGCCATTGATTACTTAAGAGGATGAAACGTACAGAATGTGCCTGGGATTAGAAGGGAGGACCTCAGGCCAAAGTATAGACCCAACCCCAATTACATGCATTAAAAGAAACCTTTGAAAATGGAACAATTAAGATTTGTTTTACTTTGATCCCAAAGAATAGAGAAAGAGTTCTGAACGACAAATTTCAGACATTGTTATTTGAGCATCCATCTGGACAACACACCCCAGTGTCATCTCAAAAATGTTGGGGGCCACAAGCAAATACATATTTTTGGGGGGCCCAGTGTGGTACAAATAGGAATGTTATTACTCGTTTCCTATTACGTCGATCTTGCATGATTCCACAAAATACTAAATGATATGTTTAACTTCAACAGGGTCACAAAAATTTAGTTGACATCTATTCTGCCTTGGAAACCAACACATCTTTAAGATGACACTGGCTTTTGTGGCAGAGTCAGAGGTAGATGTAGAAAGAGAGGGAGAGAGGTTTAGCTAGAGAAATAGAATAGAAAGAGGTCAAATTAAGAGGAAGTTTACTTTCCTAAGGGTCCGCCTTGGAAGTTGGGGGCCCTGGGCAATTGCCCACTTTGCCCATGGCATAAAACATATTTGAACCACCCTGCTATATTCTTCACCTCATACACAATATACAGAAATATAAATTGCTATATATCAATAACAAGTTTTTTTTCTCCCTGGGGATTGCGCGTGACATCAAATAGACAACAAAGCATGAGTTGCATTAATGTCACCTAGAATACTCCTCGTTGTCGATACTTACCAATCTACATCTGTATGTATGCAAGCACCCCACCCAGCCCTATACGAGCACCACTTTGAGAGCTGATCATTGGACAATTGTGCAAGTGAGAAAGGGGTCACGAGAGAGGCACACAAAATATACCTTTCTTCACGAAGCTCCTTCATCCCCGAGCCTCTCTCCCTCGTAGCCCCCGCCCCATCACCCTCAGCAACTCAGCCCCCCAAAAATGTAAAAACAACTCTGCCTGCCATCCCCCAGCTCCTCTACCAGTACCTGGCTTCCCGCCACCCTCCCTCGTGACCCTCAGTGGTACCCCCCCTCCGCGATTGTGATGGGGCAGCAGTCACTTACCTGATTGGTTCATGCTAACTACGTCAAATGACGCGATTTAGATCAAGATTCTTTACTTGCACGTGCAGTGTGGAGAGAGCCGGCAATTGCAGATACAAATCTAGGCACGCGAGGAGGAAGCTGCAAGGACAGGCTTCCCCCGACCGCGTGCAGGCCAGGACAGTTACCACTATCAAGCACACTGCTCGCATGGGCCTGCCAACACCCGAGGCTGCTCAGGAAATAAGCCGAGAACGAAGCCCAGAAAAGCAATGTTCATCTAGAAACCACAAATCCCTCTATATTGAAAATAAGTTAGCTAGTGCACGAAACAAGTTTTCTCAGGACAAGAGGACTGGTCTTTTAAGTACATGGAGAGGCATTACCATGCAAAATAATCTAATAAGGGCACGGCTGGGCTGGGAACAGAAACCAGCCCTGGCAATTCCGCTCAACCGGCCCCGGGGGTTTGCTACTGAGAAGCACCGGCTGCTTTTGTTACAGGGGCCGATATTGCAGCACAGCTACAAAACCACCCACCAGCATCTAAACTGGTCTCCACTGGTCAAAAACCGGTCTACGTCCTTCCGGCCCACCAGGAAAACGCCTGGTGCCCGCTATACGGCCATTCCTGCCCTAAATTAGGGTAATCTCTGTGATAGTCAGTGGTCGAAGTGGGAAAATAAAAGTAGGGGAACTGTGGGTGGAGAATCAGGGGGCGGGAATAACCGAAGATTGAATCAGTGGGCGGAGTCAGGGGTGTGGCTAGAAATAGCAAAACATACCAATTTTTAGTACGTTTAGCATTTCACTGACCAGTTGCAGCTTATAACGTTATTTAATTAAAAGAATGGATATGTTTATTTGAGGTTTAATTCAGGAAAAAGCAAACACTCATAGGGAATACAGGTTTATGTAAAGCATGTGAAATATAAGCAGGAACAACATGTTACCTTAATGCTTTTACTCTCCTTGTTCAGAAATCCATGATTATTTTTTGTCTCATACATTGAGGTCATGAATGCAGGGCTCCTCCTATACACATGTGTTAAGCAGGGCTCAGAAGAGAAAGGGACTCTTCAGGAGAATCTAGACTCACGGAAACCCACAAAGGCTCCTTCATATTCATGTCAGCCAGCTAGCTGCTCAATCATAATATAGCAAAAAGAACAACTGGTGGGCAGAATGCAGAACAATATCATACATTCACCCCAGTGCAGAGATCTGGGCCTAAATCCATTGTTTCTTTGCACACCATGCCATTTCAGTTTGGACCCAGCCATATGCAAATCAGTCTTGATCCTTATTTATTCATTTAATGTGATTTTATATAGCGCAAACTTTACCCGAAGGTGTCAGAGCGCTTTACATAAGAACCAGTGCAAAACATAAGGACTTAGGATTGCATGTGTTACATAAAAGATACACACAGAAAAAAATTGCAAATGTACAAGATGTAAAGTCACACAAAGAAGAGACTGGTGATTATAATTATCTCTATATACATAGGGAAGGGATATGAATGGATATACTCTAAGTGTCACATAGGCATGGAAGAGAGTACAAAGGTCTACTGCATATACTAGTGATTAGAGTTATCTCTATATACATAGGGAAGGGATATGACTGGATATACTCTAAGAGTCACATAGGAATGGTAGAGAGTACAAAGGTCTACTGCATTTACTAGTGATTAGAGTTATCTCTATATACATAGGGAAGGGATATGACTGGATATACTCTAAGAGTCACATAGGAATGGTAGATGGTACAAAGGTCTACGCATATACTAGTGATTAGAGTTATCTCTATATACATAGAGAAGGGACACGAATGGATATACTCTAAGAGTCACATAGGAACGGTAGAGAGTACAAAGGTCTACTGCATATACTAGTGATTAGAGTTATCTCTATATACATAGGGAAGGGATACGGATGGATATACTCTAAGAGTCACATAGGAATGGTAGAGAGTACAAAGGTCTACTGCATATACCAGTGATTAGAGTTATCTCTATATACATAGGGAAGGGATATGACTGGATATATTCTAAGAGTCACATAGGAATGGTAGAGAGTACAAAGGTCTACTGCATTTACTAGTGATTAGAGTTATCTCTATATACATAGGGAAGGGATATGACTGGATATACTCTAAGAGTCACATAGGAATGGTAGATGGTACAAAGGTCAATTGAACAATTGATGGACAGAATGCAGAAAAATGTCATACATTCACCCCAGTTCAGAGATCTGGGCTTAAATCCATCATTTTTTGCTCACCATGCCATTCCAGTTTGGACCCTGCGCCCAATGTGAACAGTCCAGTCCGAACTGCCAGGCCATATGTATTCAAGTGTCCTTTCATTCTGGAAGTGAACACAAAGCAGTACCCACTGAACTATTCACATAACATATTGCTATTTGATATGCATGGTACATGTTCTTTGCAGCAGGCATATTACCCCTCTGCACTACCTTAGATGAGTAAAACAGCCACTAGACAAAACATGCTCCCATCTCTCTCCAGCAGGTACATTGATCACCAAAGTTATCTTGACACTTGTATTGTTGACCAAAACCTGCTGAATATACAAAGAACTTTGCAGTGTTTTAAAAACTCCTGCACTTGTACAAAACCGGTCCCCCCAAACTAAACTGTCCCCCTACCCTTCCAGTCGCCCTGGGAAACGCCTGCTCCTGCCCTTTCACTGCTCCTGTCCAGTCAGTACTCCTGCTCGATCAACACTCCTCCTTCGTCAATTCCCCTGTCCCCTCCCTTCTCCTGGACTGTCACTTGTACTGGCCCGTCACTTGTACTGGCCCGTCACTTGTACTGGCCCGTCACTTGTACTGGCCCGTCACTTCTACTGGCCCGTCACTTCTACTGGCCCGTCACTTCTACTGGCCCGTCACTTCTACTGGCCCATCACTTCTACTGGCCCATCACTTCTACTGGCCCGTCACTTCTACTAGCCTGTTCAACGCTCCTGCCCTGTTCACCGCTCCTGCCCCGTCACCTCTCCTGCCCCGTCACCTCTCCTGCCCAGTCACATCTCCTGCCCCATCATCTATCATGCCCTGTCGCCTATCATGCCCTGTCGCCTCTCCTGCCCCGTCACTGCTCCTGCCCCGTCACTGCTCCTGCCCCGTCACTGCTCCTGCCCTGTCACTGCTCCTGCCCCGTCACTGCTCCTGCCCCTTTCACCGCTCCTGCCCTTTCACCGCTCCTGCCCTTCCATTGCTCCTTCCCTTTCACTGCTCCTGTCCTTTCACCGCTCCTGTCCTTTCACTGCTCCTGTCCTTTCACTGCTCCTGTCCTTTCACCGCTCACGCCCGGTTACTGCTCTAGCTCATGCCGCATCACCTCTCCTGCCCTGTCAACTCCCCTGCCCAGTCACCTCCCCTGGCCAATCGCCTCTCCTGCCCTGTTGCCTCTCCTTCCACGTCTCCTCTCCTGCCCTGTCGCCTCTCCTGCCCCACCACCTCTCCTGCGCCATCACTTCTCCCTCCCAGTCACTGCTCCTGCCCAGTCACTGCTCCTGCCCATCACATCACCTGCCTGTCACGTCACCTGCCAGTCACTTCTTGTGCCTGGTCACCTCTCCTGCCCTGTTGCCTCTCCTTCCACGTCTCCTCTCCTGCCCCGTCACAGCTTCTGCCCCGTTCACTGCTCCTGCCCTGTTCACTGCTCCTTCCCCGTTCACTGCTCCTGCCCCATTCACTGTTCTTGCCCCGTTCACTGCTCCTGCCCCGTTCACTGCTCCTGCCCCGTTCACTGCTCCTGCCCCGTTCACTGCTCCTGCCCCGTTCACTGCTCCTGCCCCGTTCACTGCTCCTGCCCCGTTCACTGCTCCTGCCCCGTTCACTGCTCCTGCCCCGTTCACTGCTCCTGCCCCGTTCACTGCTTCTGCCCCGTTCACTGCTTCTGCCCCGTTCACTGCTCCTGCCCTGTTCACCGCTCCTGTCCTTTCACTGCTCCTGTCCTTTCACTACTCACGCCCGGTTACTGCTCTAGCTCATGCCGCGTCACCTCTCCTGGCCCGTCACCTCCCCTGCCCCGTCACCTCCCCTGCCCCGTCACCTCTCCTGCCGCGTCACCGCTCCTGCCCCATCACCGCTCCTGCCCCATCACCGCTCCTGCCCCGTCACCGTTCTCTGCTCCTGTCCTGTTCTCTGCTCCTGTCCTGTTCTCTGCTCCTGTCCTGTTCACCGCTCCTGCCCCGTTCACCGGTCCTGCCCCGTTCACCGGTCCTGCCCCATTCACCGGTCCTGCCCCATTCACCGGTCCTGCCCCGTTCACCGCTCCTACCCTTTCACCGCTCCTGCCCTTTCACCGCTCCTGTCTTTCCACCGCTCCTGTCCTTTCACCGCTCCTGTCCTTTCACCGCTCCTGTCCTGTTACTGCTCTAGCTCATGCCCCGTCACCTCTCCTGCCCGTCACCTCTCCTGCCCGTCACCTCTCCTGCCCGTCACCTCCCCTGCCCCGTCAGCTCTCCTGCCCCGTCACCTCTCCTGCCCCATCACCTCTCCTGCCCCGTCACCTCTCCTGCCCCGTCACCTCCCCTGCCCCGTCACCTCTCCTGCCCCCTCACCTCTCCTGCCCCGTCACCTCCCCTGCCCCGTCACCTCCCCTGCCCCGTCACCTCCCCTGCCCCGTCACCTCCCCTGCCCCGTCACCTCCCCTGCCCCGTCACCTCTCATGCCTTGTCATCTATCATGTCCCGTCACCTCCCCTGCTCCGTCACCTCTCCTGCCCCGTCACGTCTCCTGCCCGTCACGTCTCCTGCCCCGTCACTGCTCCTGCCCCGTCACTGCTCCTGTCCTGTTCTCTGCTCCTGTCCTGTTCTCTGCTCTTGCCCCATTCACCGCTCCTGCCCCGTTCACCGCTCCTGCCCTTTCACCGCTCCTGCCCTTTCACCGCTCCTGCCCTTTTACCGCTCCTGTCCTTTCACCGCTCCTGTCCTTTCACTGCTCCTGTCCTTTCACTGCTCCTGTCCTTTCACCGCTCCTGTCCTGTTACTGCTCCAGCTCATGCCCCGTCACCTCTCCTGCCCCGTCACCTCCCCTGCCCCGTCACCTCCCCTGCCCCGTCACCTCTCCTGCCCCGTCACCTCTCCTGCCCCGTCACCTCCCCTGCCTCGTCACCTCCCCTGCCCCGTCACCTCCGCTGCCCCGTCACCTCCCCTGCCCCGTCACCTCCCCTGCCCCGTCACCTCTCCTGCCCCGTCACCTCTCCTGCCCCGTCACCTCCCCTGCCCCGTCACCTCCCCTGCCCCGTCACCTCTCCTGCCCCGTCACCTCTCCTGCCCCGTCACCTCCCCTGCCCCGTCACCTCTCCTGCCCCGTCACCTCCCCTGCCCTGTCACCTCTCCTGCCCCGTCACCTCCCCTGCCCCGTCACCTCCCCTGCCCCGTCACCTCCCCTGCCCCGTCACCTCCCCTGCCCCGTCACCTCCCCTGCCCCGTCATCTCCCCTGCCCCGTCACCTCCCCTGCCCCGTCACCTCCCCTGCCCCGTCACCTCCCCTGCCCTGTCACCTCTCCAGCCCCGTCACCTCCCCTGCCCCGTCACCTCCCCTGCCCCGTCACCTCCCCTGCCCCGTCACCTCCCCTGCCCCGTCACCTCTCATGCCCTGTCATCTATCATGTCCCGTCACCTCCCCTGCTCCGTCACCTCTCCTGCCCCGTCACGTCTCCTGCCCCGTCACCTCTCCTGCCCCGTCACCTCCCCTGCCCCGTCACCTCCCCTGCCCCGTCACCTCTCCTGCCCCGTCACTTCTCCTGCCCAGTCACCTCTCCTGCCCCGTCACCTCTCCTGCCCCGTCACCTCTCCAGCCCCGTCATCTATCATGCCCCGTCACCTCTCCTGCCCCTTCAGTTCTCCTGCCCCGTCACCTCTCCTGCCCCGTCACCTCTCCTGCCCCGTCACCTCTCCAGCCCCGTCACCTCTCCAGCCCCGTCATCTATCATGCCCCTCACCTCCCCTGCCCCGTCACCTCTCCTGCCCCGTCACCTCTCCTGCCCCGTCACCTCTCCTGCCCCGTCACCTCTCCTGCCCCGTCACCTCTCCTGCCCCGTCACCTCTCCTGCCCCTTCACTTCTCCTGCCCCGTCACTGCTCCTGCCCCGTCACCTCCCCTCCCCCGCCACCTCCCCTGCCCCGTCACCTCTCATGCCCTGTCATCTATCATGTCCCGTCACCTCCCCTGCTCCGTCACCTCTCCTGCCCCGTCACGTCTCCTGCCCCGTCACTGCTCCTGCCCCGTCACTGCTCCTGTCCTGTTCTCTGCTCCTGTCCTGTTCTCTGCTCCTGTCCTGTTCTCTGCTCCTGCCCTTTCACCGCTCCTGCCCTTTCACCGCTCCTGCCCTTTCACCGCTCCTGTCCTTTCACCGCTCCTGTCCTGTTACTGCTCCAGCTCATGCCCCGTCACCTCTCCTGCCCCGTCACCTCCCCTGCCCCGTCACCTCCCCTGCCCCGTCACCTCTCCTGCCCCGTCACCTCTCCAGCCCCGTCATCTATCATGCCCCGTCACCTCCCCTGCCCCGTCACTTCTCCTGCCCTAGTACCTCTCCTTTCCTGTTGCCTCTTCTGTCTGGTCACTGCTCCTGCCCAGTTCACTTCACTCCGTGTACAACATTGACAAAGGTGTCAAGTTCCCCACAGTACTCTGCTTGGGGAAAGCTCCTCTCTTATCACCAACTCCGATCTCATGGGCACTTGATATGCTAAAGCCAGCGGGCGGGCGCATTGTCATTCGAAAGGGGATAATCACCTTCAATCGGAATGACAATGGCCCTCCTCAGTCTGTGCGAACTCAGGGAGGGGCTGCTGCAGAAGTGCGAGCAGCCCCTGCCCTGAAAGCGGAATGAAAAAGTTATCGTTTTAAAGTTGGACTATTCTTGCCTCCCGGGACGCTTTTTTGAAAGCAAGAAGTAGGGGAACGGACTGAACAATTTTTTAGAAGTAAGGGCACGCCGTGCCCACCGATCCCCCCCCACTTCTACCGCTGGTGATAGTCATGTAAATCACCGCGCGATTGGCTAGCACTCCGCTGTAAATCAATCAATCAAAACATTTATAGGGCGCGCTACTCACCCGTGAGGGTCTCAAGGCGCTGAAAAGGGTGGGGGGAGGGGGGTGCCGCTACTTCTCTAAAAGCCAGGTCTTGAGGTGTTTCCTGAAGGTGAGATGCAAACATTAGTTGTGTTCTGTATCTTCGGGCAGGAGCCCTGCCAGTCACTCAAGGTCTCACAAAAGCACGTCCGACGGAAGAATGATTGGCCGGTTGTACTTGCTTGCCAGCCCTTATACATGGCCTGTTCTTTTATTTTGACTAGGTAAAAAAACACCTTTAAGGCATCACAGTGGTAGTTCCAAATTACTGAAAATGGGCTTTTTAAGTTCTGGGTTGTGACAGCAGAGCTATCATGAGCAATATACATAGAGTGGGCTCTGGGCTTACTTTTTTCAACCACTGGCTTTTCTTAAACAAACTCTTTCAGCCTTTGGCTTGAGACCTTGTAAATCATGTCTTGGCTCTATCTAGTGGAGTATATGTAGGAAATCTGCCTTTTTTGGCTTTTGTTGGACTTCATCTTTTGCTGGCTTTAGTACTATGCACTTTACCTCTGCTAACCGGGGTAAAGATCCTGTGCTGCCCTGTTAACATTGTCGAATTGGCGTACTCCTAATTGCTATATTTAATTTTCCTATAAGTGCATAGTATATTGTGAGTACAGTGGCTTCCTTGGGCTGGATTCTTATTTTAAGGTAAAGAGGACACTCCCCTCTCAAACCCCCAGCCCTCAGAGCCCAAATTTAGTGTGGCTGATGATGCATTCATGTGTTCCTATTGGTGGATTTTTTGTTTTGATGATGCTGTTTAGCATCTGCAAACAGGCATTTTCTTCTTTTTGATCACGTGGAACAGCACTGGCAAAAAGCATTTGCAAAGCCAATGGCTTTGCATTGCTTTTTAACTGTAAGACCTATTTGCTTTCCCAGTGCTTGTTTTGAACATACATGTTGAATGCTCTCCCTCTGACCTTCTCCCATGTGATCTTTATTTTAATTCTGGTGGGGGAGGAGTTTCAAAATGCACCACCCACATGTTAAGTGAGTGCTGGTGGTTAAGTGACAACACTTTAGTGTGCGAATGTGTGCAGAATGGAACAGCACACGGATTTGTACTTCTCCAGATAAAGTAGAAATATGTCTGCTCAAGTTCTCCCCATACACTAATAAAGACTGATTCTGTTCCTTCTGTAGTACTTTCTCCCCACCTTTAGGTGGCGCTGTAAAGCCAAATCTCATCATATCAACGTGCCAGCTCTGCGTGTGATAAAGAAAGAAACACAGGGAGAGAGCCTTGAATCTCACAAGGAGACAAACGCTTGTGATCAGGTGTAGTGTGGCCCGGGTTAGTTAATATGGAAATTTGCAGATTTATATGGGCCCGAGTGTTCCCAACAAGTTTGAAATCTTACATTTAAAAAAAAGGAAAACATTTTAATTCAAATATGTGTAAAGTGCAAAATAAGCTTCGCTCGGCATGTTTGCAGAGAACCTTTAGACGAACCTGCCAGTGGGCACCATGGGTGAACTATATCCGACCCCTCGCCCGCAGACCGGCTTCAAGGCTGCGTGTGGGCATTGTGTAAAAGATGTACATAAGTAATTCCCTGTAGTGACCAGTGCTTAGATAGATGTACTCAAGTTATCCGGGGACTTCAGCATAACCATGACGAGAAACAGGCGCCCTAGACACAGCACATACACCAGGCATGCATGTAAACAACACAGCAGCAGCTCCTGGTGGCCTGCATACATGTACTGTTTGGGGAGAGTGTGCTGCCACTTAGGACACCTGAGGTGCACACAGGAAGGTTCAAATATCACATTCTTTGCCGAGCTTTCACAGAGGTGATCCACTCGGCATATGTACAGAGACAGGAAGTACAAATCAACCAGGCCAGGTGCATTAGAGGGGCCACGGGTACAAGCTGCCCAGCAGGCACAGGGCACGGATGTGGCACAGACATCAGTGGGTGCAGTGGTCTACTTATCTTGCTCTCACACACACACGTGTGAACACGCACAGACACGCCCACTACCCAGGTAACAGCAGTGCACAGTTCCAGTGCAATACCCAAGTCAGGCAGGCCAAAGGTGGGTCTGCACAAAAAGTGGTGAATGTATTTATTAATCTCAGTAAGTGGAAAGTACACTGGGCCATATTCCATTCTATCTTTTTTCAACTCGCCTGCACCCTTGCAGACAAGGGCCAACCATACCCAAGGGAGCCTTGTCCCACCCACAAAGGGACTCCTATAACTACAGAGCATGCAATAAAGTCTCATTGTATAGCATTGGTGACAGGTCTTCCTTTGATACAAAGTGGACACCTTCTCTCTAAACGCTTTAAATCACAGAGACCTCCTGGTGCCCAACAGCTCCTCCCTGCCCTAATGTGCCCATACTCGAGCTCTAAGGGCCAAATCTGGAATGTAAGGATCTTTAAGTTCAATGCAGGAAAACACAAGAAGAGGATCTTTATGGCGCGCGATCGCCACAATTAAGGAATGTGGTGTTTAGACAGATACCAGCAGCACTCTCTTAAGCCTGATTGTAATTGACCTCACGCACTCTTTGTGGAGCGCGTGCATCCCAACCCCACCCCGCTCCGAGGTGGCAAACAGCACAGTGCACAGCTCTGACGCCCATCAGCGACCAGCTGTGCGGCTCATAACTCCACAAAGACGGGCGACCGCGTGAAACTTCAGAAAGAAGTTTAAGGGCGCGCCTGCAGCCTTTGTTCAACTTCCAGTTCTCCCATTGAAATACATTGGGTGCCCGAAGGTCCAAAAGCATTACAAAAGCACCCTGCACCCAGCCGCCCGACTGCCACTGGGAGTACAGCATCTATCCTACTCCACTTCCCCACTTGCCCTGAGTACGTGACAAGGTGCTCAGCTCCCACCGCCGCGTGGTCTGCCTGCTAGCAGCCACCAACCAAAGGCCCCCTGTCCTCCATAGGATAACATTGGACCTACTTACTCTGTACCCGGCTGCCCCAGTGCCGCTGAGGGTGTAACAACTGTATTTACCTGACCCTGGGAGACCCCTGAGTCTACCCCCCAGAACCTTAACTCTGCCAGCCGAGTACTTACCCAAAGACCGATAACTTGATTATCTCCATAGGGTATTATTGACTGGGTTCACTCAGAATGTCTTCTAAGTGCCGATTTCTCAAACTTACAAATATTCCTTAAAAATCGTCCGAACACCAAAAATAAAATTACTCACCTGCAATCAGGAGAGACCCTAGTGCTGGATCTTTGTGCCCAGCACTGACCTTCAAAAGTAATTAGAACCGTGATTTACTGTTAACCCAATTTTCCTCCATAGGAATACATTGCCTGGTTTTTACCAGAATTTCTTCTGTCGATTTTCAAAACGTACAAATATTCCTTAAAAATCGCCTTTGTAACAAAAACGATTTCTTTCAACTGTTTACAGGAAATGCACTAGGGCGGAATCCAGGATCCAGCCCTGAGTAAGAAAAACATTTGTAAAGTGATTTTGTTGCATTTACTTAAAACTTCCCATTCAGCTCAATGTTATGTTGTGTTTAAACTTGTGTTGCATATTGCAACAACTGTAACTATTGCATTCCAAAACCTATTGCTATTTGAAAGTATTCAATTGCAACATCTCGTTCTGAGAAAGTATTTATGATACCTACTTGTGGTTCTAAAATAAATAACTATATATTTTTATATACAAAACAATTGGCCTAGGGTTCAGTTCTTGAGTGTGTGAGACCATTTGCCGAAATGGCACGCTTTGTGATTGGACTTCAGAAGGGGCCAGGGAGCCATTCACACGCGTGTACTGTACGCTCGCAGGGCCCAGTGCTTCACACTCAGCCGGGGTCACTGGTTGGTCAGGGCTGAGAGATGGACCTGAGAGCACAAAGAGAGAGCAGTCACAGCTCTCAGCTCCTAAAAGATAAGGGCTTCTCAGAACCTCCCGTTGGCTAATGCGCTCCAACACATTCTTCTAAGGCAAACCTGAATTTATGACACAACTTATGGAAACGATGGAAACCTTCTGGGCTCAGCCTGCGGCTCCAAAGCTTCCGCCTGCAGAGATGCTTTCAAGCAGGGACAGTGCCACGCTGTTTCGTGCCAAGGCAGGCTATTCAGGGCGCTGACCTGAGAATAGCTCCATAGGGCCGCATGAGGTTAGCCAGCCCTGAGGGGCTGTTTTTTACTCAGAAACTATAGCCTTCACAAAGAAGCATAAAGCAGGAGCCAGCCTTTATGAAAGCTCACAGCACAAACCACAAAATGAAAGAGCTAGGTTCCTGCCCACCTCCCACTGGAGAGTGGCAGGATAGGGGGTGTACTCACCCCAGGACAGGGACCCATTGGGCCCTGCCCTTGCCCTACCTGTAACACCCTTAAATTTAGTATTTAGGGGCACCCTGAACCTTCCTTCCTCAGATCCCGATTTTGAAACAAGTAGAAGAACAAGAAGAAAGAAGACCTGCCGTGCAGCTGCTAACAATAGGACGACAACAACTGACTTGACCCCAGCCCTACATGCCTGTCGATCCTCGAACCTGCTCCTGCTAAAACCCCGGCATCTCCAGTGGTCAGAAACCTCGAAAACCGTGGAGGACCTTACTGCCTTGCTCATCTAAAGACTGGGACTCCCACGAACAGTGGTTCTGTTCAAACAACAACAACCCCTGGTGCCAGCCATGAACCGCAAATCCAGCACACTCTGCATCCGCTGAGCCCGGCCCGTGCCTGAGTGGACAAAGACTACGAGGATGTCCCCCCGGTGACTGTGACCAGGAATCCAGCACCCAAAGACCCTCCTCGACGCTCCTGATGACGCCTGCAGCCTCACAACCAGGGACCCCTCCAACCGCGACCAGCTGAGGGTAAGATTTCCCGACGCCAAAAGACACCCCTGCACCCGGCCCCCCAAAGCCCCCTGTGCCCAACTCCTGGGTGTCTACCTATCCTCCAATATCCCAACATACCTCTCGTAGTGGTGGTCGCACCGGAAGAATGTCCGCCCTGAGCCTGCAGCCTTTGTTCAACTTCCAGTTCTCCCATTGAAATACATTGGGTGCCCGAAGGTCCAAAAGCATTACAAAAGCACCCTGCACCCAGCGCCCGACTGCCACTGGGAGTACAGCATCTATCCTACTCCACTTCCCCACTAAGCACTGGTAAGTGACCAGGTGCTCAGCTCGCACCGCCGCGTGGTCTGCCTGCTAGCAGCCACCAACCAAAGGCCCCCTGTCCTCCATAGGATAACATTGGACCTACTTACTCTGTACCCGGCTGCCCCTGTGCCGCTGAGGGTGTAACAACTGTATTTACCACCCTGGGAGACCCCTGAGTCTACCCCCAGAACCTTAACTCTGCCAGCCGAGTACTTACCCAAAGACCGATAACTTGATTATCTCTTTAGGGTATTATTGACTAGGTTTCACTCAGAATGTCTTCTAAGTGCCGATTTCTCAAACTTACAAATATTCCTTAAAAATCGTCCGAACACCAAAAACAAAATTACTCACCTGCAATCAGGAGAGACCCTAGTGCTGGATCTTTGTGCCCAGCACTGACCTTCAAAAGTAATTATTACCTTGATTTACTGTTAACCCAATTTTCCTCCATAGGAATACATTGCCTGGTTTTGACCAGAATTTCTTCTGTCGATTTTCAAAACGTACAAATATTCCTTAAAAATCGCCTGTGTAACAAAAACGATTTCTTTCAACTGTTTACAGGAAATGCACCAGGGCTGAATCCAGGATCCAGCCCTGAGTAAAAAAAACATTTGTAAAGTGATTTTGTTGCATTTACTTAAAACTTCCCATTCAGCTCAATGTTATGTTGTGTTTAAACTTGTGTTGCATATTGCAACAACTGTAACTATTGCATTCCAAAACCTATTGCTATTTGAAAGTATTCAATTGCAACATCTCGTTCTGAGAAAGTATTTATGATACCTACTTGTGGTTCTAAAATAAATAACTATATATTTTTATATACAAAACAATTGGCCTAGAGTTCAGTTCTTGAGTGTGTGAGACCATTTGCTGACTGAGTGTGTACAACAAATGCTTTACACTGTCCTCTGATACTGCCTTACTGCTCGACCAAGCTACCACTTTAGAGAGTAAGGTTATATCTAACTTTAGCCTCTGCCATACCTCTGGGGACTGTGGACTCTGTGCACACTGTACCTTACTTTGGTCCAGTATATACAGAGCTACTTTCTTACAGCTGCTGTGACTGTCCTTTGTAAATGTTGGCTTTTGATTTGTTAATAGGCTTGTTAGTCCCTCCTTAGTATCTCCCTGTCTTCTGTTGTAACCTCCCAACAGGACATGACCTTTTACTGTGTCCTTACTGTATAGCTTGCTTTAGCCCTTGGGGAGAACTCTTTGCCTAACTGTTCTAAAGAGCACTGGTAGGATGCCAGCTTTAGCAAAGGGGGCTGTTTTTTTTATTTTTTATTTGCAGCGCTCTGTGCACGCTTTCACTTTTGCTTAATGAATAACTTTTAAATTTGCCCCCTCCCACCCGCTGCATGGATGCCGTGCGAAGCGAGCGCGTTGTTCATTCGAGAAATCTGTGGACGCTTCCTCCATTGTTTCCCCTCCCTCCTCCATCCATGCCCTTTGTGTGGCTTATTTTTATTTCTCCCCCCCCCCTCCCCAACACTGGTTGACCACCCCTCCGAGAGATCGTTGTTTATTTATTTATGATTTAAATTGCTAGATCCAGGCAAGGAGATTAAAGGCTTTGCTAAGAATTATAGAATGTTGAGCCAAGGCTCGAACACTGGTCTCCAGCTCCTGAGTTGGGAGCTCTGATCGCTGAACTACAACCTCTCCCTCTGTGGGAAGCATAATAACAAGCATTTGCAATGCAATAGATTTCACACTTGCAAGAGTTTAAGCTATTGGCATTGTAAAAGACAATGGGCCCGATGTAGGTAATTCCGATTTACCGACTCTTAAATACCGAATCATACCGATTCGGTATTTAAGAGTCGGTAAATCGGAAGCAGGCAGATGTAGGTAATAAATTACCGATTCTGTACGATTCGGTAGTTACCGAATCGGTAAATACCGAATTGCTATTTCCCATTGATTCCTATGGGCCTTGAAGCCCATAGGAATCAATGGGAAATACCGAATCGGTATTTACCGATTCGGTAAATACCGAATCCTGCAAGGGTGAACGGGGTGTCACTTTGACACCCAGTAGCACCCCAATTCCATGCTTGTGTGTCATGTGTACATGCACATCTGTGCATGTACACCTGTGCCATGTGACACACAGACATGCCCTTAAGGCATGTATGGCACACATACATGCCTTAAGGGCATGTCTGTGTGTCATATGGCACAGGTGTACATGCACAGATGTGCATGTACACCTGAATTCAGTATTTTACCACCCAATTGTATTGGGTGATACAATACCGAATTCTGAAGGCCTGTAGCACTGTAAACAGTGCTACCTACATCTGGGATTTACCGAATCGGTAAAATTACCGATTCGGTATTTTACAGAATCAGTAAATTTAGCGATTCGGTAAATTTACTGATTCTGTAAAATAATGGCCTCTACATCTCAATCACCAAATACCGGTCAGTAACGGCTGAATTCGGCCGTTACCGACCGATATTTGGTGACCTACATCGGGCCCAATGTCTTTTATTTATGTTTTAAAAATCAACACACAAATAAAAGGCATTATCATTTACAATGCCAATAGCTCAACCTCTCATAAATGGAGACCTATTGCATTGCAAATGCTTGTTTCTGTAGGAGGCCGAACCTTTGGGGTTGTAGGCGACATGCTATGAAATCACTTGAGATGGCAGTAATAATACTAATAAACAGAATTGTTTAATAAACTAAGGGAATTCCATACTTTAACTGAGGCTTTGCCACTACTCGGCACATCAACTACTAGTCCGGTGCAAAAGGTCAATTCTGCAATTTTTTATGCAGCCATGTCTGTCAATTACTTTGGCATTTAACGCATTTACTTGCAGACGTATGTGTCTGTGTGGTGGGTTGCCCCCAAAGGGTCATCCCTATGGCTATATGTAAAGATAGTATGCCCAATGTATTGTCAGGGGTTTTATAGGTGATGTAAGTAGGCACGCGGGGTTGGGGACTGCTGCATAACCCCCAAAGTAACAATGCTTGACCTCAGAAGGTACATGAGCAATAAAGATGCCTGTAAATGTTGTTTTTATCTTGTGACAATAACTGTACGTTCAAAGAAAGAGATTAAATGTCAGGCTGTGTCTTCTAACAAATTGCAGCATATCCTTTTAGCAAGAAGACTAATGTTTACTTTTCTTTGACTGCAAAGTGAGAAGATTTTATTAAATCAACTACATAACAGTCTTGCTGTGGTAAAGGGTGTGTGTAAGGGAATTTTGTAGGGTGTAATTTTACTAACAAACAACAAAATGTAACTACCTGTAAATGAACTGTACAAATATTTCAACATATACCAGCAGTTGGGAAAGCACGAATAAAGCACATTTTTAATTCTGAAGTGTGAAGGAAACAAAGATTTTAAGAGAATCAAAACAAATCAACACATTTTACGTGGTGATGTGCAAATTATAAATATTCACTTAAACCCAGATTCCACAAATTATCGTTTGAGCACTTGATAGTTTTACAAATAAAATGTCTGTGCAAATGTAGTGCTCATTTCAAAGGAAAATGTGCTACTTGTAAATAACAGTGTACTACTACTACCACATAGTTTTTTTTCCAGTAGTATATTTGCAACAGTGCGCATCAAAATGCACCACCAGCTTTATACTACACCCTTATTTCACTCTTGCTGAATGGGTGCAGTACATTTAAAACACTTGCTCTTTATTTAATTCTTGGATTTTTCACAATCCTTACACCTTCAGCAACATCACATGGATGGCGGCACCTCCACTCTGAAAATTGGTCCCACACTAAAGTGTAGTTTAATGCTGGATGCTGGAATTCCCCTGTAGTTGCATCCTGAAGGGAGGTAATTGTGACCTACTGGCGAAAACCCTGTAAGGGCGAGGTGTTTTTAGGTTGTATTTGCAGGAGTGGGTCGTTTGACCTGCCTCTTAACCCATGTCTGGTGTTTCAAGGAGGGATTATGATAAACCACGCGTGCCTCTACAACGCTGCCCTAACCATGAATGCCTTTACCACACAACCATTGTATAAGGTTCCTTCAGGGGTGCAATCCTTTTTAGGAGTGCTTGGGAGCCCAATCTTGGAGGTGTAAAGGGGAGGACCGCAAGCCCCAGAGTATTCTGCAGCCGCCGACGCTGCCTGTCATCAGTTTTTATGCCCGGGGCACTGAAAAGGGCTCTCTGTCTCGCCATGCGCGGGAGCCCAATCTCGGAGGTGGGAAGGGGCGGACTACAAGACCCAGAGTATTCCGCGACCGCCGACGCTGCCTGTCATCATTTTATTGGGATAATAAAGCTCTGAGTTCAACGCCCCTTATAAGGAGCCCTCGACATTGGCTGCTCAGTGCCGAAGGGTAAAGTGGGCCAGTATTGTTCCATCAGCTTTTGCCCAAAATGTGATAGCCTCAGGTCACGCTGATTTTCAAACCTGTTTGTCAGAAGTGGAGTCACCACAGAGAATCTCGGGGTCATTTACTAATATCTGTAGGTTTATTAAGTCTGCAGTCCTCAAAACCGCTACTTTGCCGGTCACCTGTGTGGAAAGACAGTTTGATAGGCAATGCTCCAGAGCCCATAAAGACCTCTGGAATCTCTTGCATGCCAAACCCTGCTGTCAAGAAAAAGTTAAGAAGGCCAGGGTGGCTTTTAAAAAAGCCTGCTGGGAACGTAAAGCCCAAATCAAAGAAGAAACCTGGTACAAGCTGGTAATTGTTGGGATCTATGCTGAATAGAATTCTCTGTTGTTGCTAGGTGTTTAGAATGTTATCTCTTGAGGTTGTGCCAGTAAGAAGAAGCTGTGGAAGGAGCTGGAGGTCTCTTCATGTGCACTGATTAAACTCAACTTATTTATCTACAACCAAATTGTGTGGACCCCTCTTTACATTGGCGACGAGGTGGAGAAGCTCTGGCAGGGGACAGAGTATTTTGGACCTTCATCCCTGGATGGTACTGCCAGTATACATTTCCTCCTTCTAATTTGGATGTGGACTCTTACTGGATTTCCTACCTAGTGTTCCTTCGCTGCCCTCAAGTGAGTGCTTGACTTTTCTTCAAAAATATATCCAAATTCTGCTCCCCTTTCAAAGCGCATTCTTCAAATAATTTTAAACTGTAGCGCGCTTACCGTCACGCTCCTTTACATCGTGACGCTTCTCTTTGGAACTCGGCATCTTGTCTACATTCGTCCTGGAATACGGCGTCTTGAAGCTGCCTCATCGCCTTTCCTTGATCTATGACATCACCGCGCCGTCGCGCTGCGTGACCCTACCCTTGCGGCCATCTTTGTTTTCTCGTTGCCTAGCGACCGGAGCTCTGTTCCCGATGCGCTTTCAGGTCAAAGTGTTTCTGCATCGGGGAGAGAGGCGTCCGTGATCAGACAACGAAGGGTAAACGAGAAAAGGTAAAGGCGCACTTAATCAGACAACGAAGGGTAAACTAGAAAAGGTAAAGGCGCACTTAATCAGACAACGAAGGATAAACAAGGAAAGGTAAAGGATAAGAGCTGTGCCTTGTTACTAAAACAAACTTTGCTACGTTACAAGTGAAACACGGAGGTTAGCTGTCTGAGTACAGCTTTCTAGTGAAACCTTGCGCTTACACCTTAATATGGCTGAACAAGCTTTTGCTACTCCTCCTGCTTTTCTTCCCACTCCCGGTGAACCTGTAATACCGTGGAAAGAGTGGAAGAAATTGTTTTTAACGTACATTCTTGCTACTGGTGCAGATAGGTTTGGGCCAATTCGCAGGCAAGCAATTTTACTCCACAATTTGGGAGTAGAAGGTAGAAGACTTTATGAAAATTTGCCTGAAATCTCTTTGGGCATTGGAAATGGGCAACCCAACAATGTTTGAGATGAGTATGCAAATGCTTGAGAAAAGATTCATGTCTAAAATTAATACTGCACTAGAGAGGCATAAATTCTTTTGTCGTGCACAAAGGAGTGAAGAAGATATAGCAAGCTATGTAGCAGCTTTAAGGGGCCTATCTATCAATTGTCAATTTGAAAATTTGAATGATTCTTTAATTCGTGAACAAATAGTAAGATGCACCAATAATAAGAGGGTCAGAGAAAAGTTACTTATAAAAGACTGCACTTTAGAAGAAGCAATTCAAATTGCTAAAGGACTTGAAAACACTGACTTGTGGATAAAAGAAATGGATAAGTGCACTAATTCAGTAATACCCAAGGAAAACTCTACAAAGCAATCTGAGAATAATGAGAAGTCTTCCCTTGTTCAAACTAGTGTCAATGAAACAAAGATTGTTAAACCCCTAGGGAAATTAGATCTCAAATCTGCTGGTAAATCTCCTGACAACTTTCGTCCGAATCCTGTAAATTCTGCACAACAGGGAAGTTTTCGCCAAATAAAATGTTATAGGTGTGGGGCTCCTGGACATATAGCCTCTAGCACACGTTGTATGGCAAGAAATGCCATTTGCAGAAACTGTGGAAAAAGGGGACATTTGGCCAAAGTTTGTAACATGAAAACCCAATCTGTCAGTGAAATTGATGACCATTGTGAAAATGTTCAAGAGTTCATGATGTGCGTTGATGGGGTGGATGAGAAACATCCTCAGCATCCTGTGTGTTTGATTGATGTTCCTAATGAAAGTACAGATAAGTTAGAAAAACGACATAGTCTGATCAGTTTTGATTGCAGAGATCCTAAACATCCTGGGTCTAAGGACGTCGAAATGTTAATCGATTCAGGAAGTCTTTACACATTATTGTCTAAGGACATGTACATGAGCGTTTGGGCGAATGATAGTGATCTGTCCTCTTGGATATCTCCGGACATCAGAGCTGTGGGATATGGTGGCAAGACCATAGACATTTTAGGATTGAAATGGATGGTAATAACTTCTTCTACCAGGAAAGTGTTTGGAAGAGTTTACTTGACCAAGCAGGGATCTAATTTGCTTGGCTGGCGTCACCAAAAAGATTTAGGCATAGTGTTAAATCCCAATGCTCTTGAACCAGTATCTTCTTTTACTGTTCTAATGGTTGATGGTTTTGAAATTGATATTATGAAGAAATTCCCTGATGTCTTTACAGAAAAACTAGCTAAATTAAAGGGGTTTTCGCACAAAATAATTTTAAAGAAAAATGCAGTGCCTGTTGTTCACAAAGTTAGAAATGTTCCACATTTGATGAGAGCTCCCCTTAAAGATGAGCTAGATAAGTTATTGAAGTTGAAAATAATTGAACCTATTGAGGCCTCGGAATGGCTCGCGCCCATTGTGGTCGCGCCAAAGGATGGGGGGGCGAAAATTCGTTTGTGTGTGGACCTGCGAGACTTGAATAGGAATATTTGGGTAGACAGACAACCTTTACCCAACATTTCTGAAATGTTGAGTGCAATGGGTGGTGGAGTGATTTTTAGTGTGATCGACATGTCGGCTGCATATCACCAAATAGATTTGAGCGAGGAATCACGTCACCTCACCTCTTTTGTGACTCCCCTAGGAGCATTTAGATATTGCAGAATGCCTTTTGGCCTAGCATCTGCTTCAGCAGTATTTCAAAGGATGATGCAAAAGGTTTTGGCGGGTGTAGAGAATGTCTTGTGCTTCCAAGATGACGTGTTGGTTGTTGGCAAAGATTGTGAACACCATGATAAGGTTTTGACGGAAGTGTTGGTGCGAATGAGTAAGAATGGGTTGACTATAAAGAAAGAGAAATGTCAACTTAAGCGTGATTGTGTGACTTATTTGGGTCATGAAATTTCGGGCCTTGGAATCAAACCAAAAAAAAGCATTGTTTCTGCGATCAATAATGCTCCTACACCAACTTGTAAAGATCAGCTTAGGTCTTTTTTAGGCTTGGCGGAATATTGTTCAAAATTTATTAAAAGTTTCGCTAATGTTGTAGAACCTTTAAGATTGCTAATGAAGAATGGTGTTGTGTTCAAATGGAGTGAAGAATGTGAGGAGGCATTTAAGAGTGTGAAGGAGGGAATTCTACATGCACCAACCTTAGGTCATTTTGATGTTCGGGCCAAGACTTTAGTTACCACGGATGCAAGTAGTGTGGGGCTTGGAGCAGTATTGTCTCAGATCTCTGATGGTGTTGAAAAAATTATTGGATTCGCTTCTCGGAGGCTTCAAGGAGCAGAAGTTTCTTATTCTGTAATTGAGAGGGAAGCTCTCGCTTGTACTTGGGGTATCAAGCATTTCAGGTATTTTCTGTGGGGTTTACCTTTTAGAGTAAGAACAGATCATAAGCCCCTAGTGCATTTATTCAAAGGTGGTAGAGGCCTGGAGGGGAATGTAACTCCTAGAATATCAAAGTGGATATTATCAGTTCTAGAATACAATTTTGACATGGAATATGTCAAAGGTGAGAAGAATGTAGTTGCAGATTATTTGTCCAGGATGCCGATAGTATCTGAGGGGTTTGAAAATGATGAATTTAGTGCCAGTTGCAATGAGATTTTGGCATTCGACAAAATTGAATGGGAAAGTGCTATGAATGATGACCAATTATTGAAGACAGTGATGGAAAATGTGACTAGGGGTTGGTCTAAGGAGTGTGATGGCGATGTCCGGTTGAAAAGCTTTTCTCATGTTGAAGGGGAATTGAGTGTTGCGGATGGAAAATTATGGCGTAGGAATAGATTGGTTCCACCATGCAGTCTCAGATCTAAAATTATGAGTCTAGCACACGAAGGCCATTTAGGTCGTAATATGACAAAGAGGAGAATTCGAGAATCCTACTGGTGGCCGGGTATGGATGGGGAGATTGATGATATTGTGAAAAATTGTTATGCTTGTGCAAGTAGTGACAAGACCAAAGTAGTTAGAGAACCTCCCCTCCATTGTGTTGAGTTTCCAGAACGTCCTTGGGAGAAATTAGCTATTGATTTTTTGGGTCCAATCCATAAACTGGGAATGCGTAACAGATTTTTGATGGTACTTGTAGATTATCATTCGAAATGGTTTGTGGTGGAGTCTACTAAATTTATTGACACTAGGAGAGTGATTGGGTTTTTAGAGAGAGCGTTCTTGAATGAAGGGATTCCGAAAACTTTAGTGTCGGATAACGGTGTGCAGTTGGTTTCTAGGGAGATGAAGGAGTTTCTGGATGGAATGGGTGTTTGTCATGAAAAGGTTGCGTTGTTTAGGCCACAGGCTAACGGATTAGTAGAAAGGGTGAACAGATTGCTAATGGAAAATATTCAATTGTCTCTTGCTAATGGTTTGACGTGGTCTGATGAATTAAAAAAATGATGTGGTCTTACAGAGTTACTCCGCACTCTGTTACTGGTGTTTCACCGTTTGTTTCACTTAAGGGTCGTGAACCAGGTGTGAAGGAGGTTCCAGGTTGGTTGAGAAATAAGGAGTGTGTATGGGTCGATCGTAAGGGAGTGAAGTGTGGTGTTGATAAACAACAAGTTGATTCTGCTTTGTTGTATAACTTGAGAAGAAGAGTACGTGAGAACGACTTCAAAGTGGGTGATTGGGTTGTGACAAGGAAGGGTGGATTTGTAGTTAAGGGTGACAGTAAATTCTCTCAACCCAAGCAAATTAAGTGTGTCAAAAGAAATGTTCTTATATTGTCAGATGGTTCTGCTTGGAGCTGTGGTAATGTTGCGAAGTGTTCATCTCCTTAACCCCTTCCACGCTCATGACGAGCTGGGCTCGTCATGAAGTAGCCTCCTCGCACGCTCATGACGAGCCCAGCTCGTCATGAGGAGTGGCATTTTCGATTTTCCAGCACAGCAGGGGAATATGCTGAGCAGCCATGGGGTTAATGTATTTTTGTCCTTCATGCATTGTTGATCTTCATGCATTGTTGATCTTTTATACTTTATTCCCATCTTCTTAGGCGTGTAATTGCATTGCTATTATTCATGTTGTATTTCTTTTATTATTTGTAATGGGGGAGATGTGTTGGGATCTATGCTGAATAGTATTCTCTGTTGTTGCTAGGTGTTTAGAATGTTATCTCTTGAGGTTGTGCCAGTAAGAAGAAGCTGTGGAAGGAGCTGGAGGTCTCTTCATGTGCACTGATTAAACTCAACTTATTTATCTACAACCAAATTGTGTGGACCCCTCTTTACAGTAATGTCAGCTAGTCAGCAATGCAATAGCACTGCTTTCTGGGGGGTTATCAACTTGTCTCTTTTTCATGAAGACCATCTAAGGAAGCAGGCATGTACCATCCCGTCTCAGGCCTGGGTGGACCATTTTAGGGCCATTTACAGTCTTGAAGCAGAGCCTGCAAAAGGACTCTGTACAGAGCGTAACCTAACTTTTAACCTGTCTGAGGTTAGAGCCGCTATTTCCCAGTTGCCTTTAAACAGGGCACCAGGGCCAGAGGGGGCACTGGGGGACCGATACAAGGACTTTATAGACCTGTGGGCCCCAATACTGACACTGCACTTAAACTCTCTTGTATCCGATCATTTTCCCTAAACCTGGTCCCTGTCTAAAATAGTTCCAGTCTTTGAAAAGGACAGCAGATCATATCCGGCCTGTTTTAGACCCATTTTCCTTATAGACTCGGAGGTGAAAATTATTGATAGGATTCTATTAAACCATCACAGAGTGGGCCGAGGAGCGAGGATTTTTGTCTGACCTTCAGTAAGGGTTTCGGCCAGGCTGGGGAACTGCAGAGCAGACCTTGAATCTCTATCTTTTAACTTGTAAATACACCAAGGCTAAGAAGGGGGCCATCCATATGGCCTTCATGTATACTAGCTCAGGGTTTGATAGAGATAACCACTCTAAGCGTAAGTCCATAATGGAACAGATGGATGTTGATGTAGTCTTAATTGATTTTTTACGTGATTCGCACAATAGTCGTTCCGCCAGTGTTAGGTTTGGTCCCCCTTTGGGAATGCACTGAGCACTTTGAACTTCAGTGAGGGGTGTGGCAGGGCTTTATTTTAGCTCCTTTTCTTTTTATTTTTTATATTAACAATATAGTGCAGGCCTTGACAGTTGCGGTTGTTGACTTCCCCAGAGTAGGAGGCCTTTCAATTCCTGCCTCGCTATATGCGGACAACACCGTTTTAATGGCCCATACTGCTAAAAGCCTGAATAAGCTTCTTACTCTTTTTATTAGTTTTATAACAATCTTGACTTAGCTACAATTGTTTTTAAATCCCATGTTCTGAAGTTCGGACAATCAAAAACTAAAACTCTGAAATATGTAATAGATGGCCAACATATAAGAATGGTGTATAAGTTCAAGTATGTGGGGATACAATTGGATTCCGAGCTTAACTGGCACTCGCTTATAAATCAGAATGTTTTCTCTTTTACTAGGGCCATATTTGGTATTAGGTATTTTTCCCGCCGATTGAGGTGCACTCATATCCAATCAGTTGTGGAGATTTACAGGGCTAAATGTATCCCCCTAAAGTACTATGGTAGCGGAATTTGGGGATACAGCCAGGTTGCACAACTCCAAGCCTCTGAGAATACGTTTGTAAAGAGTCTCCTGGGACTCTGCCGTACCACACCTTATGAAATCGTCCACGAGGAATTAGGTATGGATTTTTTTAATTGATCGACTTCACCTTACTCCATTAAAACTTTGGAAATCAATTTGGACAAAGGAGGAGTTGAGTTTCAGTAGATTGATCTTACAAGATTACCTGCAATTAGATAAGTCCCTAAAGATACCTTGGCTGGCATATGTGGCACGTAGCCTGCGGGCTGTAGGAAGGCCAGATAGGTTTGTTAACCACTCAAACATAACTCGTGCTGACAGTAAATAGGTTGAAACCTCTTTTATGGACAAGCTGGTAGCAGAACGTGAGGATGTTGCTTTAACAAAACATTCTATGCGACCCGCAATATTGGTGAAAACAGTTAGCAATATGGAGCCGAATTTGACTTGGAATATATCTCGCCACCAATGCGACTGTTGACTTATTTTAGATTAAATTAATTTCTCCGATTGGTCCCTTTTAATCGTGGTTGTTTTAGGTTCTCAGATCTGCCTCTTTGCAACTGTGACAACACATCAATCAGTGATACATTGCACGTGGTTATGTTTTGCTCAAAATACAGTAACTTGCGTCACAGATTTATACCCCCAATTTTATTACCGCTGAATTTTAACCAAGATAGGCCAGCCTTACTTTTTTTTATAGTGTGGAACTCCCCTTCAATTTGCTTTTTCCTTGTACGTTTTCTGGTGCGAGTTGTAAAATATGAATAATTATGGCACTGAAATTTTGTATGCTGTTTTTAAATGACCTGCCTTTTATGATTATATTTATGAAATCGAATAAAGATTATGAATTGAATTGAGTGAGTCCGGGATTGAGTAAACAAGAATTGCCATTAGCATACTTAAATGCTGAATGTGTGAGCCTGCGTAAGGGTATTAATCCAGTGTATTGTAGCTCGACCCTCTCACACTCATAACAGATTGAACCATTGAATAAAACTTCATAGCAACAGTTTCATTAAGCATCGAAACACTTGTCGGCCCAAAGAGAAGTATAATGCTTGGCCAATGAAGCAACCACTTGAACAAACCAAAAAAAGTCAGTAAAATGAAAGAGAGAACTGACTAAAAGAGATCACTTGGGTGGTAACTGTGACTTAATTTGGAGAAGTTTCTAACAAACTTACTGGCAAACAAAAAAGAGCATTGTGTACTGTTTAACTAATCCAGTCTGTGTTTCTACTGAGGAGAGGCGCCCCCAGGTAGTTTCCACAACTGAGTCCAATCAACCACAACTGCTTGAAGTTAATCATCATTTAGAGTTTACTCAATGAATTGAGCACTTCAAGGCCACAAAGAAACTTGATTCCACAATCACCAATGGAAGTGAAGCCCAAATCTATAAAGGGATGTAGTTGCATTGTGCATCGACGTATGCGGCCTTCCTGTCGAATACTGCATTGCTCTGCTCAGTCCGTCACCTGCTCTGACCACAGTAATAAAGAAAGCGTCCACTGCAGAGAATTATTAGGGTCCAGAGACAAGAGCGGTAGTATGGAGGTAGGCGCTACCTTTCATAATGGAATAGAACCTTCCTAATGGAGAAAGAAAAGGTGTAGAATCTTGTAAGCCGGGCTCACATCTGGGTCGCAGTCTGCCATTACTATCAACATATCAGAGATGAACTGCATTAAAAAAATGTGGTTAGGGTATGGGCAACGGGAAAAGGACTTACAAACGGAGTGGGAATATGACAGTTTGGCAAACACCCATTAATAGGGCGTGTTGGCATAGGTCACGCGGTGCAATGTCCTAGAACTGTACAACCTACAGAGCCTTGGTCACTCTCCACCCCTGTTTACCTTGATGCTTTGCTGTGGTGTTGCATTCACAAGTGCAGACCCAATTTTTTGTTTTGTTTTATATAGCGCGAACTAGACCCGAGACATCGGGTATCAGAGCGCTTGACATGAGCACCAGTTTCGTTACAGAAGAAGACATTCATTTTTTTATTAGGCGTGGGGAGATTAATGGGCAAATCAGCAAGGGCTGGCGATAAGCATCGCTCAGCGCGCTTAGCACAAGGATAATTATCGCCGGCTAACGCTGAATTTTATCGCTGAGATAGCTTGCTATCAGCAACGCTTATCTCAACAGTGATAAAATTCAAGGCGCAAGCTGCCAAATGTGCGATTATCACTGGAAATCCAGCAATAATCGCACAACTTTTGGCGATAGCTTGATGATAGGGCAGGGCAGACTCAGCCATGATATTCACCTTCCATTGGATTTCATGGCTAAGTCAGACTGCAAGCAGGCGTAAGAAAAGTAGCAATAACCACGGTTTGCGCTACTTTTCCTATCGCTATGCATGTTAGCGTGCAGCTTGATAATTGGAGAAATGTCGGTTAGCGACATTTATCCCGTTATTTTGGGAAGGAACGCCCACTTTGCATCTCATTAGAGATGCATAGCTGGGCGTTAAGGTAAATGGCGTTGTGACATGGAAACACGGTTAGCGTGTCCATGCTGATACCGCGATAAAATTATAGCGATTTTCGTCCGAAAACAGACGCTAAAGCGGCGCTAATTTTATTGCCGGACCTTGCTGATATGCCCCTAAGTGATTTGCCCAGAATCACAGGATGTTGAGCACCGTTGCCGAGACTCGAACCTGGTTCCCAGCTTCGAGGTCGACAGCTCTAGCCAGAAGGCTACATCCTCTACCAAATACATAATTTCATCAATTCACTACAAATCCTCAAGACAGAATGTTTCACCGATCATACTCAAGAAAAGAGGTGTGACTGCTTTGCAACTTCTAAGCATGGCTGGCCAGTGATGGAGCGGGCACACACCTCCTCCTTCATATTGAACCACACAGCATGATCATGGAGCATGGACGTCATTTAGGGCTTGCCAATCGGTTGCAGCTGTGACCCCAAACTTGCGCCCTGCGACACCTGATGCTGCGTTTTCGACCCTTGACCTCAGAGGTGGCAAAATCAGAGTCAGGAGCACAGAGGCAGCTCGTCATTCTAGACATGGTGGGGGCTCCACTTTCTATGTTTTCTCTCAATTTTTTATTACACTAATAGTGATTAATGCAACATTATTCAATATTAGTGTAATAAAAAATGGAATACAATTAGCTAGAGTATAATATTCCGCGGCAGTTGAAGTAAGTACAAAAAATGCTTTAAAATGTATGTTGTGCGAGCTTGCGGGTGAGTGTGAGCTTAGGTAAGAGAGTGTATGCAAATGTGACTATGTATTTGTAAGAATGTCTATGTGTGAATTAAATTGAAAGGTCATAGGGCATGTGATGTCACTTCCGCTACGCCAGGCATTTTGGTGAATTGAAGTTCATGTGCTTCAGTCCACATTAGGGACTTCAATGTTTGCGCAGAAAGCACACACCCTACATCTAGCTGCACACTTGCACGTTCACTTTTGTAGACTTCAGGTGTATTGCTGCACTGGCACAAGGGCGCGAGTCAGGGTACCAAGCGGGTTGATGGCATCCTCCCTTATCTTACAAGGCGCTCGATAACTGGAGCAAATGGAGCCACACATTCACTCTTTGGCCTCTCTGGGGTGAGATCGGAGCCCATTTAGAACGCTGCTCACGTGCTGGCTTCTCAGATGCAATCGTATTTAAGGGGTGAGCGAAGGGAGGCAATGAGTCTGATGGTGCAAGCCACCTTTTGTGACGTCACTTCCTGTCGTAGCATCAGCGTCCCCCCACTTCTTTTTTTAGGACTTGTGCCCTGACTGGCACCATGCCTCAGAATGACCCTGTCCCTCAATGATTATGAGCGACAAGTGAGCCCACTTTTCGGATGGCGCCTGGGAAAAATGATACCTTGAGAACAAGACTCTGCAACACGGTGGCAATCAGGCAGATGAATGACCGTCTGAAGTAAGACTTCAGTCGCCAAATACTAAGTGCGCGTTGGCAGAGTCTGAAGTTGGCTGCTTGCCTTTGGCTCTGTCAGTGCTTGTTTTGATTTGCCACGGTTTTTTATAAAGCACTGTTGTGGGAGCAGCCAGGCCCTTGCCAATATATTTTTTTTTAATTTGCTAAAATGTTTTCTTTCCTCAAAAAGCACACACTGTCAAATTAATCCTGGACACTGAAAGGAACTACTTTGTGGATGTCCCTTCCCTATGTATATAGAGATAACTCTAATCACTAGTATATGCAGTAGACCTTTGTACTCTACTATTCCTATGTGACTCTGAGTATATCCACTCGTATCCCTTCCCTATGTATATAGAGATAACTCTAATCACTAGTATATGCAGTAGACCTTTGTACTCTACTATTCCTATGTGACTCTGAGTATATCCATTCATATCCCTTCCCTATCTATATAGAAATAACTATAATCACCAGTCTCTTCTTTGTGTGACTTTACATCTTGTACATTTGTAATTTTTTTCTGTGTGTATCTTTTATGTAACGCATGTAATCCTAAATCCTTATGTTTTGCAACTGGTTCTTATGTAAAGCGCTCTGACACCTTCGGGTAAAGTTCGCGCTCTATAAAATCGCATTAAATAAATGTGTTGTTAATGAAAGAGTGGAAAGCGGTCACTCAGTGTGAAGTTAGCCAATGGCTTAAGTGGTCTACCCCTTGCCCCATGCTGTTTGCTGTAGCTGATGAAGGAAAAATGTGAATGACACAACAGACCCATGGATGAAGATTCTGCCTGAGAGCCTCTATAAATAAGTATATGTACTACATATAAAATGTTACTAAAATCAAAAGGGCTTTGCTAACACCAGACCCTAAGAAGACCCAGAGGAGTTTATATGGATGGGCTGAAGGGATTCAATAGAGAGAACATTTTCACTCAATTTTCTCTGCTTAATGAATGAAAAAAGCTGCAGCTTTCTAAAGTTTAGCTGAATATTCACCGAATTTGCAAAGTGAAGTCATATGTTGTTCAAGCAGGACTCTCATGGTAGAAAAAGTGAACTGAAGTCAACATACAAAACCCGAGCTTGAAAATAAGTACCTTAAAAGCTACTGTCATCTTCCCTTTTAAAATCAGATGTTTTACCTCCCCCCTGCCCCCAACACACCGACACACACATGAAGCCCACTTGTGGGAGCCTCACATGTCAGTCCTCCGCTTGGAATTCTGGATTGTGTTGACTTGACCCCCAAGGGCCCGACCTCCCCCCTCCTCCCAAGAGGGCCTCCCGGGCTTTGAACCTTCAGCCATGAAAAGGAGCCCGGATTGGAACGTCAGTCTCGCGCTGGACGGGCATCAATCAGCCTGACGGAGGCCCCTGCCGGCCGGAGCGCGCGCCCCTGCTCTGCCCTCCCTGCACGTGCTCTTCATGTCAGCGCTCTCCTGCAGACTGGGTGGCTGAGTGGGTTCATTTCCTGCTCCGGCTGAAACAAACGCGACCTGTGGCGGTGCCGCAGCTGAGGCTAATAGGGGCCCGGGGGCACCGAGATCGCTCCCGCCCTGCTCAGCCAAATCTCTTGTGACAGGCGGCATGTTGTAGGGCCACGTGCATTAAGTGGCTACAGTCGGCAGAGGGGCCCAGGGCAGGCGCAAAGACACGCACAAATCTGCTTTAAAATGGCTGCGGCCGGATGTAATATTACGCAGCGCCTACAAAATAATAACACACTTCCTGTCATGTACATTGTTTTTGAAGGGACCGCACTCCCTGCATACCATTACGAGTTACCAGGAGCAGTGCAAGGGTTTTCACGGCTCAAGTGGCAAAAAAAATGGTAGCTCTTGTTACACTCATACCTTTTCAGTCCTTTTGTTGTAATTTGGCTCTGCCACCAGGTGTCTCCCTAAGCTTTCAAGCTCACATAGCGTTGGGTGTGGGGGTGGGGGTGAGATGTTACACCCCCCTGATTAATGTATTCTTTAGTAAATAGTTGAGTTGAAGTGCTTTAAGTCAGGTATGTTGAAGTGTTTGTCGAATTTTACTTGGTATTTGTACATACACATGCAGACACAAAAACACACACAATCGTCTCTGTTTTAAAGGTATTACAAATTGTTATTTTACAAAATATTGAGTTATAAATACCCCAGACAATCCACACTTACAGAGCAGGGCAGTGGAGGAGTGGCGAGCACACTAAAGCGCACATGACGCTTTAGCCGGCCGTCTCGTGCCGGACAAACAGTCATGCGCACTTAGCATGCTCTCCACACAGGCTGCGTGGAGAACATGCCAGGCCCCCCAGTCCACATCTGAGCGCCGACCAATCACAATGCTGCATTGCATTGCAGCATTGTGATTGGCTTAGGGGAGCCTGGCTGCTTCCTGTTCGGCCGACGTTGAGGAGCGACAACGTGGGAAAGAGCGGCGAGGAGGTAAGTGTCTTTTGCTTTTTTTACACCCCATTGCCCCCACCCTGCCACCCCAGATCCGTGCCAGCTGCCACTTCTCCTAACCCTTCATTCTGCTCCATAGGGCCCCCCTTCTGCCCTGCTACTCATATAATGTATTTTAACCAATGTGATTGTTAAAAAATCTGAAAATCACCCCTCTCCCCATTCTTACTGACAAAGCTATGCCCCTGCACCTAACCTTATGGAAGCTCCAGTCTTGATAGTATGTGTCTGCAGAGATTAATGCACAGAGGGGGCCACAGTGAGAGATTATTTCCCTCACCCAAACTCCAGTTTACCCTGTGGCAACCCAGAGGCAGAGCTTGGGGACAAATGTCAGTTGGCCAACCTCATCCCACCTCGTTGGGGGCCCACAGAGATTTTTTTCAGACAAAAGGTAGCGCTAGGATAAGTGAGTACTCCAAACCAGGGACACTGGAAGTATGCGATTGTGCGGCCGCAGTGTTTCCCCCCGCATAATTAAGGTTTTGCCGTATTTGCCACATAATCCATCATCAACTGCATAATCTGCAGATTTAAAATAATAATATTTTCTTCCTCAGACAGTTTAAAAGTTACTAAAAGTGTAGTGGCTTGTGTTGCTACGCAGCGGAAGGCCTTTTGCAAAGGTTGATTGGCCACCTATCTCCTACCTATTGCTATTTATAGGTGTTACATTCGTACCAACGCGGTGCAATTTACCTCCAGTGTTAAAAAGTGTAAAAATGACAAAATAATAAAAGAATACTATCACACAATGTGAGCATTATGCAGCATAATTTGGCTAGTTTTGCCACATAATTTAGTCAACCATACTGCATAATTTGACATTCCCCTGCCGCATAATTGCAGTGGCTCTGCTCATAGCTGTGCTTTACTTTCGTGTACTAGGTCTACGTCTCTTTTGTAACAATCAAGATACAGACTGAAAACAGTGTAAAAGTGGGTGGATCAGCTGGAGGAAAAAAAACAGGATAATTCAGGAGCCTAGAGATGCAGGAGATTGTGTAGGATGAGCACAGTGACAGTTTAAGTAGTCAATAACCGCGCTCTCCTCCCCTACTTCACAGCCCTCCAGCAGCCAAGCGTTTGGATCAGAGGATTTGCTAAGTGTATTTGTAAGAGCATGCGGTTACCCGGAAATGTCCTGGGGCTAAGCTAAACCATAGATTAACTGAAGCTAATGGAAAGCTACTTGAAAGTTAAAGGCGAGCTAATAACTAGGTTATCAGCAGTTTTCTTACACTTGTTTTGGCTCTCAAATTGTAGGGAAGGGAGTTCCAAAAAACTGAGACCTGATATTCAAAGGATCCGCCTACTTGTCTGGACTTCTTGGCCTAGCATTTTGCTTCTCTTTTGGCCGACAAGTGTTTCGCTTCTAAATGAAACTGTTGCTATCAAGTTTTATTCAATAGTTCTATCTGTTATGAGTGTGGGAGGGTCTCAAACTGTAGGGAAGGGAGTTCCAAAAAACTGAGACCTAATATTCAAAGGATCCGCCCACTTGTCTGGACTTCTTGGCCTAGCATTTTGCTTCTCTTTTGGCCGACAAGTGTTTCGCTTCTAAATGAAACTGTTGCTATCAAGTTTTATTCAATAGTTCTATCTGTTATGAGTGTGGGAGGGTCTCAAACTGTAGGGAAGGGAGTTCCAAAAAACTGAGACCTGATATTCAAAGGATCCGCCTACTTGTCTGGACTTCTTGGCCTAGCATTTTGCTTCTCTTTTGGCCGACAAGTGTTTCGCTTCTAAATGAAACTGTTGCTATCAAGTTTTATTCAATAGTTCTATCTGTTATGAGTGTGGGAGGGTCTCAAACTGTAGGGAAGGGAGTTCCAAAAAACTGAGACCTGATATTCAAAGGATCCGCCCACTTGTCTGTACTTCTTGGCCTAGCATTATGCTTCTCTTTTGGCCGACAAGTGTTTCACTTCTAAATGAAACTGTTGCTATGAAGTTTTATTCAATGGTTCTATCTGTTATGAGTGTGAGAGGGTGTCAAACTGTAGGGAAGGGAGTTCCCAAAAACTGAGACCTGAAATTGAAAGGATCCGCCCACTTGTCTGGACTTCTTGGCCAATCATTTTGCTTCTCTTTTGGCCGATAAGTGTTTCGCTTCTAAATGAAACTGTTGCTATGAAGTTTTATTCAATGGATCTATCTGTTATGAGTGTGAGATGGTCGAGTTACAGTACACTGCATTAACCCCTTAACCGCGGCGGCAATTCCTCTGCGGTGCGGAAGTTTAGCGTAGTGGGCGGGGTCGCGTCGGCCAACGGATGTGCCCAGCACTACGGAGGTAGTGCTTGCGACGGCCGTGGCCCACAGTAGCAGCGAAGGGGTTAACACCCTTACACAGCCGCACACACTTGGCATTTAAGTAGGCTAATGACAATTCTTTTTTACTCAGTGCGAGACTCACTCATCAAAGCACTCTTAAAAAGGATTGCACCCCTCAAGAAACCTTATCCAATGGTCTTGATGTAGCATTAGAACAGCAGTTCAGAGGTCTCCGCTGCAACCCCTCCTCCTTTAAAAGAGATCTACAACTTTTGCTTGTCAACAAATACCTTAACACGCACGCCAACCGATCCAGGCTTCCATAGCGCTCTCTCTCCAAGACTCAACCGTTTGTGACAGTTGCTTATTTGTCTGTTTCAGCTGTATATGTTAGTCACTCCTTTAATTTAGGCGGTCCTAAATTGATCCACATACTATATTCACGTCATTCCTGCTCACCCACTCTCCTCATCTCTATTTTAGGCTTGCCCATGAATCTCTGTGTCGAGCATCATACACTTAGCTATGTTAGTCGTCTTGTCATTTTATACATCCTATGTAAAGCTACGTTATGCTATATTCTTTCTTTTTCTATAAAGCGTTCTGATACCTTCGGGTCTAGCTAGCGCTATATAAAAATTATAAATGAGAGATCCGTTAATGGGCGAAAAGAAAATGAGCGTAGAATTCTGGAAGGCACATACCTGGAAAAAAAGATGCTTCGTGAAGGCAGGTACAAAAACATGTAGTGCTACAAAACAGATGCACAAATAATTAAAAACAATATGCTTGTCCACCGGAGGCATGTGAAGGTGGGGTACATGAGTGATAAATAGAAGAAGAGGTAAGTTGAGTAGATGCCACTCCGAGCAATTTTTCACCTGTTGAAGGCGTTGAAGTTGGTAGAGTGGGAGCTCTAAATTCAGAGAGTTTTTTAATTTAGGGCAAAATAACTAGTATGTTTTTCCTTCCCAAAAGATGTGTTGCATACTGGCCTGTATCATTATTTAAAAATCAGACAAACACTCTTCACACTCAAAATAAGAAAATAAGGACAAATGAATGGAATCTGGCCAAGCTTGTATGCTCATTGCTTCAGCATACATCAAGGTGAATGACAATACTTAATGCCTCAAGGGGGCGCTCCACCCAAAAGTAGCAGGTTGTGCCTGAATGTCAGAATAGCAGACCATGGCAACCCTGTCTAAAGTAGCTTCAATGCTTCCAGGGCACTAAAGATCCTGTGCTTTCCATAGACCCAGAATATCTGTAAAGACTGGTCTTCGCTCAATCCCCCAATGTGTCCCTAGATCATGCATTACTTCATGTATTGTGTAGTTTTATGTAGCGTGAACCACATCTACAGGGGTATGAGAGCGCTTTCCACTTAATGCTAGTAATTAGGTACCAAAATACAGTGTGTTTTGTGCAGAAGAAAACTTATTAACACTGTGTGTACCTCCCTTGATTGTTATTTGCTTCCCTGTTTTCTTTTTCCAATCATTTCTAAAGCTCTCTGGTACCCTCATGGGTCATGTTCGTGCTATATAAAACTTTATAATCAAATAAATAATACAGAGGGTATCAGGACTGGAAAAAGCTAGAGGATAACAGGCTCACAATGAGTAAGACAACAACCACATTGGGCTACAAGTAAGGGCTGGGAGATCTCAACATAAGTATTAGGGGAAGCCGTCAGGAGCAGCTGGTAACATATAAAAGCGGGGGGGAGTGAAGTGCCCCACCACCACATCCCAAAACATATTTCCTTTAACCCCTTCCCTGCTGCCGTCGGCCATTGGCCGTCGCGAGCACTACCTCGCTGGTGCTGCGAACGGCCGACGTGGCCCCGCCCACTCTGCGGAACCAGCGCACTGCCGCGAAATAACAGCCGTGGTTAAGGTGTTAAAAAAGAATACAAAATAAAAACACTTGCATTGATTAAAATTACATACCTGTGCTGCATCCTCCGTTTCCTTGCAGACAGAAGATCCGACTGGCTCCAGTGGAAGCGGAAACTTCCCTAATCAATCCAGACACTGCTCTTATGCTGCATGAGAGTAGCGCCAGGATTGGATGGAGTGTCCTGGCTGTACGCTCCATTAGGCTCTGTAGGCTTGTGCTTGGTCTCCACCCAGCTGTCTAAGGCAGCTGGTTGGAGACCTGCAAGGTGCGCATGTCACTTTGGCCAGCTCAAGAGACTGACTTGCACAATTTTGCAGTGTCAGGTCAGCCACAACACCAGTCCTCCGAACCTTCAGAGGACATTCCCGCTCCTGGGCAGGCTGACGGGTGCGGGATGCTTCGTGAATAATAAAATGGCAATGAAATCATTTCATTGCCATTTTATTGCTCACAATGCTTTTGCACGGCTGTTAGCGGGTGGGTACGGGGGGCCATGCTCCTCCATTCTCACACATAAAAGGCAGCTGGAAGCAGTGTGAAGAACAGTAGAGGCATCTCAAGTTGGGAAGAAAGAGGTCAGCCAATGTTCTCCAATCAAAATGTCGATGGAAGAACACACCCAGCACATGCTCTTCGATTGAAAGAAACATTGGGAGTAAACCTCAAGCTTCTGGATCCCTCACTATGGCACATGCTCAGTACCATACTGAAAAAACAACCTAGTCTTAAAGCATTCATGAAAGGATAGAAGACTGACCTTCTGAAGGAGGCTTGGTCTGAACCCGACCCCATCAAGAAAGGACTCTGATATCTATCCAAGAAAAACAACCAAGACCCCATCTCCCTAATGTCTCCTTAGAAGGAGAGATTCTTAAGAGAACCCTGTTAAAGCCCTCCATGTGGCATCACGTGACTCTGCCACCTCACACTCCAGTCACCTGACAGAGCAGCAGTGAAGACGCGTACTGTACAGGTGGACCCCGCTGAGGGCATAGGCTCGAAGGCTATCAACCCTGCACGTGCAGCCATTCTCCAATGTGTGTGAATTGTGACAGCTGTGGGATACAGTGGAGAAGTTTTGGGTTCTGCAATACCATTAATAATGACTCTTGTCCAATAACTCGTTATTTAATGCAATACTGTGAATAAATGCAAAATTGTACATATAGTTCAAAGGGCAAGACTCTCAGATTGCACGTTACAATGAATTACACAGGGACACAACTCTTCTAATGGTCACATGCCTCTTGAGTATGATTATTGGTCACTGCACACATGTAATCCCTTGTATCCTGGTTTCAGTTAAGTCTCAGCATGAGACTTGATGTCTGATGGCGTAACCTTGGCAAATAGCTACTGGTTGCAACAATAAACAGATCCACTATCAACAATGAGTTCTCCCAATCTTCTCTCAAAAAAGATTACTTTGCAACAGTAATTATATTTTAAGGTCACCAATTAGGGAAAACAACTGCACAGTTTGGTGAAAGAGATCTGGCTAGCAGGAACAGAGTGCACTTCCAGTCACAATCACATCAAATACCAGGCAAAAACACGGGGTGACCATGTTCAAAAGGGGACTTTCCTACTGTTATGTTTCGGTAGATGTGTTGGGATATATTTTGGGAGATGTTTGGGTTGTATTTTTCCTTATTACAGATCTTGTGCCATTAGTGCCAATTAAAATAGTTTGCAGTTAGCAGAGTCTGGGGCAGCTGTTCTCTGTACTTGACTGTTGGTTTTGTACTTACACTCTAAATAAATCAACCTTTTAATTCCTTTCTTTGTGGCATCTTTTCAGGCTGTCAAATCACAAAGGGGCTCACAAGCCTGGGAGCATACCAGGCTCACAGTAACCTACAGTGCAGCCAGCTAGCTGGTGAGACAGTCGCTAAAAAAAAAGGAGACATGACCAAAAACAGTGAAATGTGGTACACAGAGTGTCATCACTATCTCAACTATACTCGTAGAGGTTGACCATTCAGGCAGCCAATCACGGTAAACACAAGGAGATGTACTGAGCGCTGAAACTATTCAGGCACTCACCCCCAGTCACAGATCTGGGTTGAATCCATCATCATTCTTTAGCTCACTTCGCCACCTCAGTTCAGACCCAGCCTATATGCAAATTAGCCTTGGCCCTGAGCCTCATGGGAACAGTCAAGCCCAAACTTGCAAGCCAGGTCTTCCCTCAACTGGAAACAAGCATCCTGGGACAGGTTTCGGGGTAACGCCCCTCATCAGCCAGGCTAGCTTGAATTCAGTGGCAAAGTGAGCAAGGGACCCATGTCTGAGCATACTCTGCCAACTTAGGGCGAACAAAGCAAACACAAGGAGATGATGGACAAAGTGATGGTACAGTTTCTGAGGGGTGCAGCATATGTCCATGAACATCTGGTTCCAATGGGTTGCATCTTCAGCAGCCCACTTCTGTGTTGGAGTGAGAGATAGAGTGAGTTCAGGCTCTCAGAAGCAGTGGCAGGTTCCTTCGACAGGCTCAGGGCATCCACACTGGCCAAGGGTGACAGTAGCAGCAAGGCAGTGAATTAGACCTTCTGTATGCCTTGGCTTTCTAGCCACGAAGAAGAAGGCAGCATGAGGACTCCATGGCAGGATATCAAACCACAATAGTGTCCATGTAGGCTAAAGTCCATAAAACGTGCAGCGAGTAGCAAGGCATCACCAGACTACATTCACAAAGGTGGCAGATGGCGTAGCAAATGCACAATCACTGTCCAGGGCACCAAGTCAACCAGGTTTAGCCAAGTCTCAGAGACCTATTTGTCTCTACCTATTTGTAGGGGCTCAGGTGAACCCTGTGGGGTTCATCTGATGGGGAACTATGTGTATCCCATCCAGTCAGCACAGGCGGAAGTGGGGACTGGGGTTCTCAACAGGATAATATTTTAGCTTAGATTTGACTCTTAGAGGTATAGAGAAACACATTGCATATATGGGGCATTCTCTAAGAGGGAACTTATGATGGTCGGCATTTTGTTGAAGCGATGTGCATTGAGAGGATACCCGTACCTGCATCTTTGGGTTCTGTTTTTGCTGGATATTTGCATTAATTGTGCGAGGGAGAGGGGATAGATGTAGGGATTTCCGTGTGAGCCAGACTCCAATGTTAGACATTTAAGGGAGTTTGAAACTAGAGTGACTTTGGGCCATATGTATCATACTCTGATTTTGCGATTCTCAAATTGTGATTTTTTGCGAATCGCAATTTGAGTATCGCAAAACGAGATGTATGTAGGATTTGCAAAAAGATTTGCGAATCCTACAAATTCCTTAATTGCGAATTGCAAAGTGCTATTCGCAATTAAGGGAACACTCCCTAATCATTCCTACGGGCCTAGAGGCCAATTGGAATGAATGGGAAGACATTCTCAATTTGCGATTCGCAAGTAGAGAATTGCTAATTGAGAATGCAATTTCAAGGTTGCAAGGGTGTTAAAAGGACACCCTGTTGCATCTCTGAAATAAGCACGGGTGCACATATGGCGCACAAACATGGGTGCCACATTGCACTTTGAAAAATGCAGTTTTCAAAGAAATCGCAAATTATCACCAACTTAAAGTTGGTGGTAATTTGCGATACCTTAAGGCCAAATTGCAATTTTTCTGTGATTCGTACATTGCATTTAAAGAATCTGAATTTGCGATTCGTTAAATGCAATAGCAAAGTAGGGGATCGCAAATTTTGTGATTCCTCAGTTTGCGAAGCAGGCTTTCATTCATACATACCACTAAGATCAATTGCGATCGCAAACTGTTTGCGATCGCAAGTTGGAATGATACATATGGCCCCTAGTGGTATTTTGTTCCAGTGGCCAGCCTTGCTGCAGAGTGGAGGGAGCTGTGAGGGGGGTTGCCTGTATTTGCTCTCTCCCCTGTTTCTCTTCACATTGATGACAATCATCCAAGGCCAGGCCTCGGCTACTAATGGTGGGACAGTAGGAGCCTTGCTTGTCACCTCTGCCAATGAGCTACTAATCCTACAGCTTTCACTCTACACAGTGAGGATTACAAAAACTGTTACAAAGAGAGGAGTTGGCCTAACGGCTGGGGCGCTCGACCTCGGACCTGGGGATCTGGGTTCGAGTCTTGGTAACGACGCCAAAAACCTCCTGTGATTCTGGGCAAGTCACTTAATCTCCCCATGCCTAAAATGAATGTGTGTCCGTCCTCATGTAACGTAACTGGTGCTATGTAAAGCGCTCTGATACCCGATTCGGTTCGGGTCTAGTTTGCACTATATAAAACTCTGGGGAAAAAAACTAAAGCACATGTACCTGTGTTTGGTACTCTTGTGTACCATGCACACGCCACTTTTCTCTTGTAACACACTGTTTGCTATTTCTCACAGTTTTGTTGGCTTTTTGATACTTGCACAAGTGCCACCATTGCCTACGTAACGTTTGTTCTTGTGCTTGAGTGTCTACCATATATTGCAGTACTATACCTCTAATTGTACTTTGTTTTTTCTTGTAACCTGCACACGTCACTTTTTCCTCCTGTAATGCACCGTTTTGGACCTCGTGTTTTGTTTGCTCACAATTGTCACGTTTGCTTCATCTAACTTAATGTTTGCTTTTGTAATTTTTTCACTTGTAATTTTCTCCTCATCTATCATTACTGGTCCTATTGTGAAGCGCTCTGACGCCTTCGGGTAAAGTCCGCGCTATATAAAAACGCATAAATAAATAAAAGCAAATCACACGTCACATTTGTTCTCACCAGCCTGTCCTTGTAAGCAACCCCTCCCACCCCCGCGCCCTCGAGTGGTGGGCGGGTGGGCTTCTGCGATCATTCAGGTGAGAGAAGTGAGAATATGGGAGTCATTAATGAGGACGTTTGCAGCCCTCGCATGCCCCCCTGGTCTGGGGTTACTGGATGGAGACAGACCCCCTACCCCCAGCTGCCTCCCCGAAGGAAGAGCGCGTCAGACGGAGCCAATTAAAGAGCTGCATTCCAGGCTGCCAGGTCAGGGTCTGCCTCGGCTCGGATTCTCCGACACTGGGAGGCAAGAGTTAAATTCCTGGCATAGATCCCACAGACTGGTTCCCCAGGCGCTAGCCCTGGCGGATGCCCAACAGCTGGCAATTGTTAGGCGGCTGCTTTCTCTGGCTGAGCCCGTCAGAAGGCTGCCCTAACCCCTGTTCTCTCTTCTATTGTACTACCCTCGGCGTTGTTTCCCCACTGACTGGTCACCAAACCGTAAAAGAGTTTAGGTTTATAGATGTCCTGGAATGAATATCATTGACCAGTCTAATGCATTCTGGGAAATTTAGTTTTAGTCCACTAAGGGGCAGATTTATGTTAACTGGCGCATCCCCAGGGATGCGCCAGTTAATGTGCGCCACAGTGCGCCACAGCTGCGCCACCTATGGTGCGCCGCATTTACAATGCGGCGCACCATGGGGCAAAAACGGCACAGATGCGTGACGCATCTGTGCCGTAAAGGTGGCGCATTGCTGGAGTTGCGTCGCAAGCGCGACGCAGCTCCAGCAAGGCTCGGGGGGTGCCCTATCTGACCAATGCTGCATCAAGACCTACGCCTGCTTCAAGCAGGCGCAGGTTTTTGACGCAGCATTGGCCTGAAAGTGACTGAGTGAAATCTTATAGATTTCACTCAGCCACTTTTGCGAGGCGCACCTGCCCCGGAACGCCCACCCTGCGCCGGAACGCCCACAAGCGGCGCAGGGCTTTACAACGTGACGCATCTGCCTAGATGCGTCACGTTGTAAATCGTTCGTAGGGATGCGCCACCTTTACGCCGCCTTGCGTGATGCAACAGCGGCGTAAACGTGGCGCAAGGGCCTCATAAATGTGCCCCTTAGTGTTTTGGAAGGCTTTTAAATACCAGATTGTAATTGAAAAGATGGTGCAATGACCGCAGGCAAGTGGAAAATATTATTTTTATTGAACATCTAAGTTTCCAGCTTGCAGGCACACATGCCTAATTACAACTGCCCTGGTACAGTTTAAAACTCAGGGGCAGATTTATGATAACTGGCGCATCCCCAGGGATGCGCCAGTTATCTTGCGCCGCTGCTCCGCGACCCATGGTGCGCCGCATTTACAATGCGGCGCACCATGGGGCAAAAACGGCACAGATGCGTGACGCATCTGTGCCGTAAAGGTGGCGCATTGCTGGAGTTGCGTCGCAAGCGCAATGCAGCTCCAGCAAGGCTCGGGGGTGCCCCATCTTTGCAATGCTGCGTCAAGACCTACGCCTGCTTCAAGCAGGCGCAGGGTTTTGACGCAGCATTGGCCTGAAAGTGACTGAGTGAAATCTTATAGATTTAACTCAGCCACTTTTGCGAGGCGCACCTGCCCCGGAACGCCCACCCTGCGCCGGAACACCCACAAGCGGCGCAGGGCTTTACAACGTGACGCATCTGCCTAGATGCGTCACGTTGTAAATCGGTCGTAGGGATGCGCCACGTTTACGCCGCCTTGCGTGACGCAACAGCGGCGTAAACGTGGCGCAAGGGCCTCATAAATCTGCCCCTAAATATTTTACAAAACCTTTATACATTCTTCCTTACATCACACAGGGCTAATCCCATACAAGCTAATCCCAACGCATCCTCCCCGTTTACTGTTAGCGTCAACATAAAACAAACGGGTACCTCCAAAATAACTCTTATGTCAAAGGTAGTGGTTTGCAATTACCAAATAGCGATTGTTTGTGAATCATTATTTGGTAATCATGAACACCAATTTAGAAATGTGTCTTTGACACATTTTGTGATTCCCAGTGGGTCACAAATAGACCTACCTCATGAATATTAATGAGGAAGGTCTTGGTAGGTCTTGGTTTGCGACCAACTGGGAACCACTAAAATCACAGGGCTGGTGGCCTGCTGGGGTCAGTAGACCACCATGTCTATGATTGCTTTTAAATAAAACAAGCTTATGTTTTTTAAATGCAGCTCGTTTTTCTTAAAGAAAAACAGAATGCGTAAAAAATAAAATGAAATGCTTACTTTTCATTTTTTAAGAGTCAGACCACTGCCCGTCTTAAAAAGTGTTTTTGCAAACATTCCCAAAGAGGAAGTTGTCCCTAAGGACCCCTTCTCATTTACGAATGGGTTATAAACCTACTTGATGTAGGTGGTAAAATGTGAATATTGTGCGACCCCATTTCGGTCGCAAGTCACTCACACATACCACTGCGTTTCGCTATTAGGAAGGGACACTCTAAACACACCCCTTCCTAATATCAAAGTGCAAACCCAATTTGCAATTCAGTTAACGGTGACCGAATCGCAAATAGAACTTTGTACATGTGAAAAAGCCTTTTTGCATTCGCAAACGGGCCGATTTGCTGAATCGGCCCATTTAAGACCACAGTAAATCTTTGTACATGTGGCACATAATCTTTCTTTTAGCTACACAGGAACAGAAATTCTCCTAGAAGTCCTCACCCCAACAGTTGAAGATGAAGGTACTCCCACAGTCTCTTTGGACATCCCATTTCAGAGTCGTTTTCCCCAATTAATGAAATATTCTGCACCAGTGATATTTTTCCTTTGTTCCAGCATTTACCATCCTCCAGTCTCACCAAATGATCATACACTATCACAACCTTTATTGGGTCAGGAAACCGAGATCCATTCCTACACTTATTATTTTCAGATTAACTCTTGATACTCATCACTACATCTTGAGACGCTGGTCTCTGTTAAGAAAGTGGCATCTCTGCTAGCGACGATGCTTGACCAGCTTGACGAATAAAGCCTCCACGTAACCAGCAAGCATCTGTGAGGTCCTGCTAACCCATTGAGCTATGCACGCGAGCATTCGCATCCCTTCCTCGTCGCCATTGTAATCGCATTCATGGAGGCTGGTCAGGAGAATCCAGGGACACACAGATGCTTGTAGGTTACGTGAAGACTTTATTTGTCAAGCAAGTATTAGCACAAGTAAAGAAGACTCAAACTCCACCAGGAGCAGGTGTTACACATAGTTCAGCCCTGGTGTAACTCTTTGGGCACACCGGCACAGACCCCCATTCACATTCCATGATGTCAGGAGGAACCGAGAAGGTAATATAGTACACCTGGGAAAATATAAGAAAGGATACCATATAAGCTAAACCCAACAGTAATGAAGTGTAAAACGAGCGCCTAAGGATGGAAATATAGTGTTCGGGTTACATGGAGTTATCTGGTCACCCTAACAACAACACATCCTTTCAACCATACACTAATAAACGGTGCTTAGATGCCAGACGCAAATTGGAGCACTTTGGTGCATTATAAGGGCTAGGATGTGCTAATAAAATTCTCCAATATTACATACGTTGAAATGACCAACCATGGCCTCAGCAGTACAGTACACCACTCCATTAGCCAGACCTTTGGTAGTCTACCAAACTTTAAAAACACTCGACCAAGCAACACTCCCAACAAACTAATGATGATACTGTCTTCTCAGGGCTTTTAAAAATAAATGTAAAATTATGCTACAGGAGTCACAGTTGCTCAATTTATGCAGTGAAGTAGCTAGCATGTTCGTATAGAAAGAGAAGTGGGAGGGCTAATTAAACCCTCGAAAAGGTTGCAATGTGCAACACAGTAGGATTTGCAAGAATGCAAAAAACATTGAAATACAATAAAATAAGATTTTGGGCTGCAAAGTTGTTTGCGACTTATATTGTCAACACGGACCCCTTGTGAGCCAGTGAGAAACAGTTGGTCATGAAACCCACTCAGTGATTTTGCAAGGGAATCTATCAGTGGTTTGTGACAGCTGTTGCCACCCCAACCATTGAAAGGATGTTGACTGACCTGGTCACTCAGGAACCATTTCAGAGTACCTAGGTGGGAACTGGTGGGGCAATGTTCCCCTCTATCATCCCTTTTTCATCGTCCCACTTTTTTGGCTTTGCTAACCATGCCCCTTGAAGGGATATGGGCATCACAAATAGAGCTTTGCAAATGCAAAGAAGGCGGTCTGTGCTTCCTTTCTGGCCTGTATCTGCATTTGCAGCCGGTTACAAAGATTCACATCATGAATGTTGGTGAGGCAGGATGTCAGTGAACACTTATCACCAGCCTCTTGGCGCTGTGCCAGATTAGTAAATCTACTATAGAACACAGGACCAACCCCTTGGGGCCGATTCACAGAACTAACTTAAGACAAAATCCTAAACTTACTACTTTTTATATTCACAGAAGTTAGGATTTTCTCTTAAATTTGTCTTAAGACAGACTTAAGACAAAATCTTAACTTAAGTCTGTCTTAAGTCTGTCTTAAGTTTGTCTTAAGTCTGTCTTAAGTCTGTCTTAAGCAGTGGCGGCTGGTGGATTTTTAAAGTGGCGGGTGAATAATTGTACCCTAGTACAACGCGGAAGCGAGCGAGCTCGAACTGAAATAAGGAGGGTGCGGGGGGGTTCTCTCCCGCAAGAAAATTTTGCAAAAAGTGGATTAAAATGGTGGCTTTTACACCACATATTTACTGCAAATTGTTGCATACACAGGATCCAAATATAGCATTTTAAATCACAAGTGTGAAGAAAATATTAAAAGCATATCAACAATGTGCCCAATACTCTAACTGGTCTGCTTGCAAAATGACCCCCAAGCCAAGCACATACAACCAATGGAAACAGGACTCTAAGTGTTTTCTACCTGTAACAACTCTGCCTCTTTACTGTATTGGTTGATGAAGTCATCAAGGTTCGCACGAGAGACGAGGCCAATGCAGCCTTGTGGACTCTGCAAACACATCTTATCTGCCGCTCTCCCTCTGCTGATGCCACTGGTACCCCACTCCGCCCACCTGTCATTAGTAGGGCCCAAAGTGCGAGCTGCATTTCCTGAAGGCAATAGTGATACGGAAAGCACGTCTGCTCAAGAAAATGCACTATACACCTTTCCAATATAGACCCAGCAGGGTATGTGTAGTGCTTTTTCTACTAACATGGCCCATTACCTCACTAATCACTCAGCCATGGTGCTCATATTGAAGATGCAAACTTGAGTCGGCACCTCTTTTTTTGGTGTATATAGTAAGTTGACTTGCACTTAGCAGTGCATCCCGAACAAGTGTGTGGAGATATTCTGGACCGAGTGAAGGTGAAGCTGGCCCAGTACCGTTACTACCTCCACCATGCAGTCCACCACACCCGTTTCCAAGGTTACCACATAACCCTCCTCATGGCGAATGGCGTATTTTTGTCAGCGATGTGGCAGCCAGTCCAAGTGGGTGGCTGGAGGCTGTTCGTGCAAGCTGCAGGTGAGGGAGAGAGTTGCCCTCCTCTGTGGTTTGGGGCCCAGGCCTGTGCATCTGCTGCTGATCTTTGTCCAACTATTCCTTTCTTTACCATTCTGGACCAGCCACGTGCATGCCTGACAGTCCTGCAAAGCACATGAAATCAGCACCCGGTCTATCTGCCGGTGTCAGGGCGCTGTTTGTGCACCTCTTGCCGCCTCATCAGGGGTGCTGCTTGTGAAGACAAGGAAACACGCCAGAAGATTTACAATTAAGGGACGAAGAGCTGTGCATCCATGGAGCCTTCCGTGTATCAGGCTCTTGTTGTGGAATTCCAACTACACTGAGTGGAGAGGGGAGGTGGCAATACCACACCTATGGAATTGGAAATAAAAATGCCAAGCATGGGGCTCAGTACCCTCGCTCTCATTACCTTAGCCCAGGGCAGTAGCAGGTCTATACAGTGTATGGTAATCAGGCAGTGCCAGAAAAGCTGGTATTTCAGGTCAGTGCGTGGACCATCTTTTTGGCTTTTTGTGGGCCTGCTTTAGTCTGCGGACCCATTTTTTACTGTTGATTTCTCTGGTATCAAACAATGCCTGCAGCAAGCACCAATGCATGTAATCCACTATACCTTGCAAAACACCTACACTACACTGCTTGTCTTAACAAGTTAAAAACTGCCCCAATTTGAAAAGGTGGGACATTTTCTTAGCTACCTAATTCAGTGTATGTGACCACCTTTACTTTGGTGCCTGGGCCTATTTTCTATCACAGTCTGTAAAGTCATGTGTAGGGGCCCACATTACCTTTTCAAAAGACCTCACTGTTCTTTTCCTGTAATTTATGCAAATGCCACTACTTTCTTGGGAGAGAAAAAGTAGTTAAGACAGGGCAACAGATGAGTGCTGCGAGGCAGGAAGGAAAAGAAGGAAGGGCAAGCATTAGGGTTATTGAAAAGAAGGATAGAGAGACACAGAGATTGAGAAACCTATCTACAGGAAGTAAAGAAATAGAAACGAGAAACGGAAGTCTAAGGTGTAAGGAACAAAAACGGGAGGGGAGAGGAGTATACGAAGATGAGAGAAACGCAGGTAGGAAAAAGAACGATGGATAAAAAAAATGGAGCAGAGTAGAGACGAGGGAAAAGAGAAGAAAGAAGGCCAAAACAACAGAGAAATGGAAAAAGAGATGGGAGCGGGAGAAAGGGAAAGAAAAAGTGGCACGAGAGAACAGGGGGAAAAAAGAGGTGGAGGAATTAGTGGAGAAAAATATTAGAGGGCTAAAAGACAGGAATAATATAGACTTTGGAGAAAAAGGACCAGAAGAAGGAACATGCCAAATATATTTCTGTGATTCCAATAGTGTGCCATCAGACCAGTATTTTGGTTTCTCTCTGAGATGCAATTTAATCCAGATAAATGGCACAACAACTGACATACACCTAAAGCCTGTCAGTTTGATTGGCGTTGTCACTGGTTGTTAGCTGTTTAAAACAAATGAGTAACAACAATGATTTCCTATAAATAATTAACATTGTAAATGTTTAAATTCTGAAATAGTGAGCCCGTGAATTAAATAGAATTGAGGGCCGTGGAAGGAGTTTTGGCCATCAATTATGTGTGCTTTATGTTAGATATGTATCCGCTTTTTCTCTGCATATCTTGTCCATCTGCACATCTTCAACCCCCTCTCTTTCCTCTTCAGCATCCTCTTTTCACTCTTCCCCGAATGCCCTTCCTCGCGTCTGTCACTTAACCGCCCCCCAACATGCACTGCACTCTCTCAAATGTTGAGCACTTAGATTTCTCTTACTTTTGCCTTGCAAATATTTTGACATCAGTGTACCCCTTCACACACATATCCACAGAATTTCAGATACAAATGAAATACACATTTTTCTGTGTGCTCTGCTGAAAGGCCAACCCGCTGACAGGCACTTTGTCTGGCTTCAGCCTGAGGACCCAATCAAAGCCCCTTAAACACCTGGCATGGCTCAAGCTTCAAGGTGTGCACAGAAAAAAATACAGATAAACAACAACATTATAAAATAGCTAACTCGTGGGGAATGAAAGATTAAGTTAAGCATGTAAAATAAGAGAGGAACTAAATCGCTGAAATGCATTCCCTCTATGTTTTTAACATTCGTGGTTTGCAAGTCAATCCATGTTTTTGGCATCAGTGTTAACTTAGGGGCATGTTAAGTTCACTAAGTGACCTTATTAAAATTAAAGAAAGAATCAGTGTGCTTTAAACCGTTAGTGCACAACAGATGCTAACTATTACCATAAATATTACTTTATGTGTTTTTCATATCCCTGCTGTCCTCTAGTTTATTTACCGTTGCATATGTTTTGGTTGTTTAGGCTTGCACTGGTGGTTGTAATACAAGGGGAGAGGAGTTGGCCTAACGGCTAGGGTGGTTGACCTCGAATCTGGGGAACTGGGTTCGAGTCTCTGCAATGATGCTGAACAGCCTGTGATTCAATTTACTTAATCTCCCCGTGCCTAACAAAAATGAATGTGTCCTCATGTAATGCAACTGGTGCTATGTAATGCGCTCTGATACCCGATTCGGGTCAAATGTGCGCTATATAAAACTCTGTAAAAGAAATAAATAAAGGGTGTGCTCTGGTGGTTGTAATACAAGGGCATGCACTTGTGGGTGTAAAATAAGGGCGTGCTCTGGTGGGTGTAATACAAGGGGTTGCACTGGTGGGTGCAATGCAAGCATGTGCACTTGGAGCGTAATGCAAGGGTGTGCACTGGTGAGTGTAATAAAAGGGTTTGCACTGGTGGGTGTAAAACAAGGGCGTGCACAGGTACAGGTAGGTTTAATACAAGGGTCTCTTATGCTTCTGGAGGTCGTGGTTTTGAGCTGGCATGTTGTACTAATCTGAGACAGCTGACTGACGCAATCTAGACATGGCGGTCTTTTTTCATGCAAGCTCTGGAGAGGTCACATATGGTGTTGGGTGGTTCAATTTACACTTGATGAATGTCCCACAATTAAGATACATGAATTTTTTAAGCCACCCAGGCCCGCATTAATGTACAGCTGCTGTTCAGCACATGCACCTCGCCTACATTTTTCTTCCTTGACGTTTACAAGTAAAATATAAGGGCCTACGTATTAAACACTACCATTTTCAATGTTAGAGTATAAGTGTTTCAGAGTTCATGCAAAATAATCTTATGAAGTATGCTGAAACGTTTCTTCGTGTTAAAAAAAGACATGATCTTGAACTCTGAAACACTAATACTCTAACAATGTTTATTTTCCAATCTTTTCTTGACAAGCATTCCTGGCCTGTGCGCTGTCATTTGAGCCAGTGTCGACCGTTGACTCTTCATTTCAGTTTTATCATAGCTCACCCGCCTCAATAGTGCTCTTCGTTCCTCTATCTGGGAAGGATCACGGGAGGGGCCAGCTGATAGCTCAAAGGCTTTCCTAAACTCTGCAGAGTCCGTCGCACTGGATTCTATTACAGGACCGGAGGCTTCAGATTATGCTTCTCAATCTTTACTGCATAAAACACAGCAGCCAATGAAAATGTATATTTTCACAAAACATTAACAGAAAACTTCATTACCCATGAACACACATGAGCATAGGCACGCCCCCACAGTCCATAAGAACCCCTTGCGTGCTCCCATCATCCTCTTTCTTTGCTGCTCACAAGCCAGAGTTAAGTGCACCTTCCCCTGTCCCCTCACTCTGCTTGTTGGTTTGGGGGTGCTTTGGGGACATTGTTTTCATTGGTATTAGATTTAATGCGGGTCATTCCGCTCCCTAATTGAGGACATAGGTGCTAGCTACCTGGTGTGTGTGTAAAATGTGATGTTTGTAAACTACTCGCGAGTAACGCTCTTACCTCGCGTTGCACTCGTGATTTGGGCCGAAATCGTTCTGGGGCCGCTTCCGCTTGGGAGCGCGCGCGTGTCAGCGCGTTAGGACGGTCATTGACCGGCGAGGGGCCGCCGCGCATTCCAGAAGAGCCCCGTTACCGGCAGCCTGAAGGCGCGCAGGAGCTCCCTGGTACGCCCTGCGTAGAGGCCGGGTGGCTCTCGGCCGACGCGCGCGCCCAAAAACGCTGACCATTTGGGCTTCATTTTAGTAGGTTTTGGTAGCGTTTTGGGCGGCGCGCCTCGGCACGTTACCAAGGCATACAGGAACGCGCGTTTTACGCGTTCTACACACCGGCTTGCCTCTCGTGTCACCGCCAGTCCTGTTGGCTGTAAAAATTCTGTGGCCCAGAGCGAGCACACGCTCTATAGATTGTTAGGGCCTGGGTCTCTGACCATATAGATTACAGCTTTGCTGAGGGGGTTTGGGTAACGTGACAGTTTTATTATACCTCTGTGTGCAGTGGGCTGACCCCCCCCACCACCCCCAAGTTCTGCCTGGGTTTATCCCTAGTTTTACTGTTATCTATAACACCATGGAGGATTGGGCTAAATATCCTGAGGAGGAGGAGGCAGAAGGGGAGGAAACGAATGAAGGACAGCAGGAGGCTGTCCTGGAAGATAATATTGTCGAAGCTTTGGATGCCTCGGTCCAAGCTTCAGTGAATAGAGCAATGGAGACGAAGGTCCCCCAGACTGTGCAACAGGCACTCGCAGTGGCCCTGCGCCCCATAAGAAAGCAACTGGAAGGCTTTGCTAAGCGCCATGGTTATGATCGACACAAGAAGCAAAGGCGGGCTAATCCCTCCACCTCCACAGCAGGTTCGGACGAACGTCAACTTTGGCCGCATGCCCAGCCCATGGCTTCCTTGCCGGGACGCCCCAGATCAGCCACGTTCGGGCGGTAAGGCAAAGAGTAAACGCCATGTAGTGGTGGACACGGATACCACCACCACCAATACTGATACCAATACAGACACGGATACCTCGGAGGAACAGCCTCCGCCTCCTAAGAAGGCCAAACCGGCTCCCAAGTCGGCTGAAGACAAAACTCCAAGGGCCTTTCATTTTGATCCTTCAAATATAATTCATCCTCGGTCATCGGACTGGGTCCCGCCAGCGGAGGTCGCGGACTACATTCACGACCACCTCCGGAAGGGTTTCACTAGGGAGGTCCGCAACCGACTGCGGTCGGAGTGCCCGCGCCCAGACATACCGGACAATGTCGCTGACACTCCGGAGATTGATGCTAGTATGCTGACCTTTTTGAAAAAAATTTCGAAGGATCCCAAGCGAGGGCTGGACAGGGCCTGGCGGGGCTGTCAGGACAAGATGCTTGATGTTATTGGTCCCCTAGCGAAGATCTTAGAGATGGCCCTGGCGGCCAAAGAAGGGGCGACGCCGGTGGATCCAGACATCTTGGCTGAGTGGACTCAGCGCGCAATTTGCTTTCTGGGCAACGCTAATTGCGCAGTCTCTTCAGAGAGGCGCAAGTCCTTGCTACTACGAATGGACGGCAATTTGACGGAACTGGCGGAAGCAGAGCCAGGTCTCCTGGCTGGGGGTTGTCTCTTTGGAGACCGTTTCGTTAAAGATGTCACCAAGTATGTCGGTACTTTCACCGCATTGGATAAGGCCCAGAGCGGTATCAAGCGCGCACTCACGCAGGGTGTTTTCAACAGGGCCGGACGAGGCGGGGGTCGCTCGTCAGGCCGAGGTTTCCAGAGAGGCTCCCAGAGAGGAGATTTTGGCCGCGGCCGTGGTGAGTGGGACTCCACCCGCGGTGGCACCTTCTATCCGTCTAGGAGAGGTTTCAACAAAGGACGTTTCCAGTCGGGAAACAACAAAGCAAGTTTCAAGGCACACCAAAGTTCCGGTGAGTGTACCAGAAGTGTCTCTTTTTCCTTTGGGGGGTCGCACGCAGCATTGTCTTCTACATTGGCGGGTGTTGACTCAGGATGCTTGGGTCTTGCAGACCGTTCAGGGGTTCACCCTAGAATTCTATTCTCCTCCGGCGCAAGCGTTTCCCCCGCCACCTCTCCATTTTTCCCAACTAGATCACAGTTTCATAGATGCAGAGGTGGCAGACTTGCTGAGGAAGGGCGCAATCGCTCCATGTCAGAGAAGCCCTCGCGGCTTCTCCAGCAATGTCTTTATAGTTCAAAAGAAAGGAGGTGGCAACAGACTAGTGCTCAACCTCAAAGAATTCAACCAGTATCTGATGTACAACCATTTCAAAATGGAGGGTATTCACATGTTAGCGGATTTGTTACAAGAAGGAGATTGGATGGTACGGCTGGATCTGAAAGATGCATATCTTTCTATTCCGATCTTTCCTCCACATCGCAGATTCCTGCAGTTTCTCTGGAACGGCCGTTGGTACGAGTATTTGGCTCTTCCTTTCGGTCTCTCCTCGGCTCCCTGGTGTTTCACCAAAGTAATGAAACCAGTGGTAGCCTATCTCAGAGAGAGAGGAGTGCGAATGATCATTTACCTCGACGATATCCTGATCATGGCGCAGGATCGCTCTGCTTTACAGCAACAGCTGATGATGACTACTTCGCTCTTACAACGCCTAGGATTTGTGATAAATCTGAAGAAGTCCGTGGTGACCCCTTCTCAAGTGATAGATTTTCTGGGGTTCACGATCAACTCCCTCACGGCGCAACTGTGTCTTCCACAGGCGAAGTTGAGGGAGTTGAAGAAAGAAATCACGAAGTTACTGGGCAGTTCAAGTTCAAGTTCATGCATTTATAAGCGCACTACTCACCCAGAGGGTCTCAAGGCGCTGGGGGGAGTGGTTTACTGTTTATCGAATAGCCATGTTTTCAGTTCTTTTCAGAAGGAGATGTGATTCTGAGTAAGGCGGAGGTGGGTGGGGAGTGAGTTCCAGGTCTTGGCAGCCAGGAAGGAGAAGGATCTGCAACCCATGGTGGTTTTTCGGATGCGCGGGACTGCGGCGAGGGCTTGATTGGATGATCTTAGTTGGCGGGTGGGATAGTAGAAGGATAGTCGTGTGTTGAGGCATTCGGGTCCTAGATTATAAAGGGCCTTGTGTGCGTGGGTAAGAAGGCGGAAAGTAATTCTTTTGTTGACGGGAAGCCAGTGGAGGTTTTTTAAGTGACCGGTGATGTGCTCTTGGCGCGGGATGTCTAATATGAGTCTCGCTGATGCGTTTTGGATGCGCTGGAGCTTTTTCTGCAATTTTGTTGTAATTCCGGCGTATAGTGTGTTGCCATAGTCCAGTCGACTCGTGACCAGTGCATGGGTGACAGTCTTTCTTGTTTCGAGGGGGATCCAGCAGAAGATCTTTTTGAGAATGCGAAGGACGTTGAAGCAGGAGGACGATACGGCGTTGACTTGTCTGGACATTGAGAGGGAGGAGTCTAGAATGAAGCCAAGGTTACGTGCATGATCTGTGGGTGTGGGCGCAGATCCCAAAGCGGAAGGCCACCAGGAGCCGTCCCAAGCTGAGGGGGAGGATCCTAGGATGAGCACCTCCGTTTTTTCTGAGTTGAGTTTTAAGCGGCTCTGTTTCATCCATTCGGCTACTTCTTTCATACCTTCGTGAAGGTTGTTTTTGGCGGTGTTGGGGTCTTTGGTGAGGGAAAGGATTAACTGGGTGTCGTCGGCGTAGGAGATGATGTTGAGGTTGTGTTGACGCGCGATGGAGGCGAGGGGACTCATGTAGACGTTGAAGAGGGTGGGACTGAGTGAGGAGCCTTGAGGTACGCCGCAGATGACTTCGGTGGGCTCTGAGTAGAAAGGGGGGAGTCGGACTCTCTGGGTTCTCCCGGCTAGGAACGAGATGATCCAGTCCAAGGCTTTTCCTTGTATGCCGATGTTGTTGAGGCGTTGTATGAGGGTGTTGTGACAGACAGTGTCGAAGGCGGCGGAGAGGTCGAGTAGAATGAGGGCCGCTGTTTCACCGTTGTCCAGGAGTGCTCGGATGTCGTCGGTCGCCGCAATGAGGGCGGTTTCGGTGCTGTGTTTGGCTCGAAAGCCGTTCTGTGAGGGATCCAGGGAGTTGTTGGATTCAAGGAAGGCTGCGAGTTGGCTGTTGACGGCTTTCTCGATTACTTTGGCCGGGAAAGGGAGGAGGGAAATGGGTCGGTAGTTTTTCAGATCTGAGGGGTCTGCTGTTGGTTTTTTCAGAAGGGCGCTGAGTTCGGCGTGTTTCCATATTTCTGGAAAGGTGGCGGAGTTGAAGGAGCAGTTGATGACATCGCGAGTTGGGGAGCGATGATGGAGTCAGCTTTGTTGAAGATGTAGTGGGGACAGGGGTCAGAAGGTGAGCCAGAGTGGATTGAGTTCATGAGGCGAATGGTGTCTTCAATGGTGATTGGGTTCCAGGAGTTGAGGTAGTTAGTTGGAGGGGTGGGATCTGAAGGGGGTGGGGTGAATTAGTCATTAGGAGTATTCTTGAAGCTGTTGTGGATGTTGGCAATTTTGTTGTAGAAGAAGGAGGATAGCGCATCGCAGAGGTCTTGGGAGTTAGTGATGTCGTTGGATGCTGCGGGAGGGTTGGTGAATTCTTTGACGATATTGAAGAGTTCCTTGCTGTTATGGGAATTGTTGTCGAGACGGTCCTTGAATGCTGATTTCTTGGCGGATCGAATCAGTTGGTGGTGTTTGCGGGTGGCTGTCTTGAGGGAGGCCATGTTGTCTGAGGTTGGTTCTTTTCTCCAATTCTTCTCCAGGGTGCGGCATGTCTTCTTGGATTTTTTAAGGTCATCATTGAACCAGGGAGCTTTTTTGCTGGATGATTGCGACTGGTGTTTTTTCAGGGGTGCTAGTTCGTCCGCACTGTGGGTAATCCATTGCCTGAGGTTGGTGGCCGCTAGGTCTGGGTCCGTTGCTAGGGTGGGAGTGTTTTGGCTGAGTGATGTGAGGAGTTGGTCGGTGGTGATTTTGTTCCATTTTCTTCGGGGAATGGGTTGTGGGCGGTTGTGGGTCAGGGTTGTTTTGTAGCTGAAGTGAACACAGCTGTGATCCGTCCAGTGGAGAGCTGTAGTGTGATCGAAGGAGATGTGCTTGCTGGAGGTGAAGATAGGGTCGAGTGTGTGTCCGGCTATGTGAGTGGGGGTGTCAACAAGTTGTTTGAGTCCGAGATTGGACAGGTTGTCCAGCAGGGTGGTGGTGTTGTTGTCGAGAATGTTGTCAAGGTGGTAGTTGAGGTCTCCTAGGAGAATGTAGTTCTCGGAGGCGAGGGCGTGCGGGCTGACGAAGTCAGTGATGTCGTCGCTGAATTGAGATCGGGTGCCTGGGGGCCTGTAAATGAGGGTTCCTCTAAGTGTGGTCCTGGGGTTTGTGTGGATCTGAAAGTGGAGGTGTTCGGCGGTTGCAAGATTGACGTCAGAGCTGGTTGTAATTTTGATGGTGTTTCTATGGACGATGGCGATGCCTCCTCCAGTTTGATCGGTGCGGTCTTTTCGAATGATCTTGTAAGTGTCCGGTATGGCTATGGCGATGTCGGGGGCAGAAGATGCATTCATCCAAGTTTCAGTAAGGAAGGCGATGTCAGGTGACGCAGTGTCGATTAGGTCCCAGAGTTCGGTTGCATGTCTGTGGACCGAGCGGGTGTTGAGCAGGATGCATTTCAAGTCGTTGGGTTCAGAGCTGAGTGTGGAGGAAGTGTGTTTGGTGAGGGTCCTGAAGCAGTTGAACTTACAGGAGAGGCAGGAGAATGGGCCGTGGGTACGTCCTGGGGTAGCTTCGCAGCAAAGTGGGGTGCGTCCGGCGTTGAGGGCGAGGAGAGTAGCGGCATCATAGGTTATTCTGGGGGGTTGGGAGCGGCATGGAGCAGGGGGACGGGCGCTGGGCGCGGTCCAGGCGCGGACGGGCGTAGACGGGCTTACCTTTGGCGCACCTTCGGCGCGGGCGCAGCGCGTGGACGCTGCGCGTGGGGGCATTGGCCATAAATGGATGGTGGAGGGGGCGGAGCGTGGGAGGGGCAGCAGCTGGGAGGCGGTGGCGGGAGGAGGGGCGGACCAGGGGAAAACAACACAAAATGGAGGGTCAAAGGCGAGCACCGACAGGGGCAGCAAATGCGCAGATTGTGCAGGAAAAAACAAACTTAGGCACACCAACCAGCCTCAGTGTAGCGCAAATAAATCTTATAGCCTCAGCAAGGTCGCGCTATTAATTAAATAATTAAATCCGATAGTGCAGCGCTAAGCGAGCAAAGCGCTGCAGTGATGCGAGGGTCAGGTACACAGAGCTGAAAGTAGGACAGAGAACGATACCACTCAGTCGGCAGAGCGTGGCAGCTGCAGGTCAGCAGGAGCGTGGGTGAGCAACCGGTCTGAAGGAGGGTCCAGGCGGTCAATTGGTCACACTCAGGAAGCTGGCCAGGATTGTAGGAGTCCTAGCGTCATCAATCCAGGCGATATTTCCAGGTCCTTTACACTACAGAGCCCTCCAACGCCTGAAGATCAGGCATCTTCAAAAGGGTCTCTCGTATACGGACTCGGTCCCGCTTACGGACGAGGTTCGGAACGAACTCCAATGGTGGCTAGGCCACGTGGATGCCTGGAACGGCAGGGCGATCTTCGGGTCGCGACCGGACGTAGTAATCGAGTCGGACGCCAGCAGATGGGGCTGGGGCGCGCGCTGTGGAGAGGTTTCCACAGGCGGCAGGTGGTCCTCACAGGATCTAGAACTTCACATAAATTGTTTGGAACTTCTGGCGGGATCGTTCGCGGTCCGCACGTTATCCCCGAAGCAGACATCATGTTGTATCCTCCTGCGCCTGGACAATGTGTCCGCAGTGAGGTATATCAACAAGTTGGGCGGCACGAGGTCGTCTCTTCTTGTCCAAATAGCCAAGGATTTCTGGCATTACTGCCTTCAGAACCAGATATCGGTCATAGCGGAGTACATCCCGGGACAGGCCAACCAAGTGGCGGACTGGCACTCCAGACATTTACGGGATTACAGCGACTGGAAGCTGCTTCCCCAGGTCTTCCTCTAGTTGCAGGCGATTTGGGGTCCATTTCAGACGGACCTGTTCGCCTCCAGGTTGACGTACCAACTTCCCCGGTTTTTCAGTTGGAGACCGGATCCGATGGCAACGGCGACGGATGCATTTCTGCAAGATTGGTCGCAAGGGACCCAGTAGGCCTTTCCTCCCTTTCTGTTGATCCCCAGAGTGATGACTCAGGTGATACGGCAAGGGGCGGAAATTGTCATGGTGACTCCGTGGTGGACATCACAAGCGTGGTTTCCCAAATTGTTGCAGTGGAGCTGCGACCGCCCCCGGCTATTACCGGATTTGAAGTGGCTGTTGCAGGGCCCTCGTCAGGAACAGCATCCGTTGCTGTTGGAGGGCAGGTTAACCCTGATGGCATGGAGGCTTTCCGGGAACAGTGGCAGCTGCCAGGAATTTCGGGCCAGACTGCTGACTTTATCAAACAGGCTTGGGCACCTTCCACCAGGAAGCGATATTCAGCTGCCTGGAAGAACTGGGTGGATTGGTACGTGGGACGACATCTGGATCCCGTGGGGGCAGAGTTATCCCAAATTTTGAACTTTCTATCCGAGAAAGCGGCCGATGGCCTAGCATATCGTTCTGTCAACAACTTTCGTTCGGCCATCTCGGCGGGGCATGCCCAGGTGGACGGTAGGCCAGTGGGCATGCATCCGGTTGTTTGTAAGTTGTTAAAAGGCATCAGGGTAGCCAACCCTCCCAAACCAAAATATACGGGTTTGTGGGATGTCTCAGTTGTAATTTCTTTGCTCAACAGATGGCCGGTTAATTCTCTCCTGTCCAGGAAGCAGTTATCGGCTAAACTGGCCATGTTGCTTTGCTTATCATCTTGCAGAAGATCTTCGGATGTCAGAGCGCTCGACGTAACAAGTAGAGTGTTTACCCCAGAGGGGGTTTCTTTTCATATTACAGGTCGTACTAAAACATTGTCTCGACATATATCTTATAATGCTTTTCCTGAAAATGAAAAACTATGTGTGGTCCAATGTTTAAAGACTTACGAGGCATGTACGAAGGCCTTGCGGCCGCAGGGCTGTTCCCAATTGTTGATTGCTATTCAAAAGCCCTTTAAACCAGTGGCGGCTGCCACTATTGCTAGATGGCTTCGATTTATTATGAAGGAAGCAGGTGTTGATACAAGCTTTTTTGGTGCTCATTCAGTAAGAGGCGCAATGGCGTCAAAGTCATATGGTTTAGGATCAAGTATCCAGGATATCATGCGTTGTGCAGATTGGTCCTCTGATTCAACGTTTAAAACGTTTTATTATAAGCCGGTGGGAGATATTACTTCAGTGGTATTTAATCAGCGTTAAACTAGCATAATCTGAAGCCTCCGGTCCTGTAATAGAATCAAAAATTTGCTAGCATTCGCGACAAGAATTTTCAATTCTATTAAGGACGCGGAGGCGAGGATTATCCCACCCGGCTTAATGTACTGTATGTATTAAGCTTACCCACCCTTTTATGCAAGGATTACGGTGGTGTTATTTCCTTTATTTCAGGATCTGATAAGAAGTCGGATTGATCGACTCTGGATGTCAGGATGTTACACCTGAAGCTGTTCTTCCACGTTGGAGGATTGTGACTGTTCAAGTTTTGTTGGACTTGTTTCGCCTCAAAGAAAGAGGATGATGGGAGCACGCAAGGGGTTCTTATGGACTGTGGGGGCGTGCCTATGCTCATGTGTGTTCATGGGTAATGAAGTTTTCTGTTAATGTTTTGTGAAAATATACATTTTCATTGGCTGCTGTGTTTTATGCAGTAAAGATTGAGAAGCATAATCCTCGCCTCCGTGTCCTTAATAGAATTGAAAATTCTTGTCGCGAATGCTAGCAAATGTTTGATTCAGTGAAAGCACTGCACTTGATGAAGCAGCAGCGCGGGAAGCTGTGGATTGAATTCTGCGCATTATGCTTTGAAAGTCGAGCTGATGCACTGCGCAGAATCCAGTGCTCAGCTTCCTAACTACAGCCAAACCCACCCTTCCCTTTGTCGTCACAGAGTGGGCTGGGTTCCGTGATGCTCTCTGAGTCTGGCCCCACCCCTCCCTGTGACGACAAAGGGAAGGGTAGACTGTGGTCCTTGACTGACGTGAAGCTCCTGACGCCTCAGGGCTTCAGGCTGAGGCGCCCGCAGGCATAACGTGAAAGAAACGTCATCAAGGGGTGGAACTCATCCCAGGAGGCTATGGAATTGCCTGGCTGATGACCTCACAGACCCCAGGGATTTTCACCGATTGAAGCCCGGCTATGCAAAGTGCGCCTGCGTCAATCCACGGACTTCACCATAGCTCAGCTACTGCACAAGTTAAGTGAGTGGTGTGTCTGAGGCCACGAGTGAGTGCTATTGAAAGTTTGTGTGCGTGTATTTTAAATCTTAAGTTTTTCTAATGTGGCGTTGAGGCTGAATACAGGGGCGGCGCCCTAACGCCCACAAGGGGGAGCCGCCACTGGTCTTAAGTCTGTCTTAAGTCTGTCTTAAGACAAACTTAAGACAAAATCCTAACTTCTGTGAATACCCAAAGTAGTAAGTTTAGGATTTTGTCTTAAGTTAGTTCTGTGAATCGGGCCCTGCATACGGAGCCATGATACATCAGCCTGAGGGAGTGCATGCTGTAAACAAAATTTTCCAGGATGTAACACTATCCTACCTTTATACAAAGGTTCATAGACACAAGACATATTTGGTCCCTTTAGGTTGTGGTTAATTTAATAAAACGGAGAGAATTTTATTGTGTTCAATAACACCTCAACGAGAGGTTCACGGTTTCCAATTACAGTTCCCTCTTTAAATAGCCCTCCAGACAACCCTGAGCCACGACAACCTCCACAGGAGTATGAGTGACTATATGGTTGAGGTATGTCGAGCTTGCAAGCTGGTGTCCTGCTTTGAGTTATGATGATTTTTCCCAGGCATTTGAAGAGCCTTTTTTGTTTGCATGATTACCCTCCAGTTGTTATGCCAGATGATGCTTCTGTCCTGATGGCTCTCACAAGAAACTTAACACAAGCAAAGTAGGCCGTCTAGAGTCGCACTAGTGTGTTTTTCTTTATGTTAAAACACTGTTACGCTCAACTTTTAATTACCCCATTGCTTAGGAGTTATACTCCATTTAAACATTTGTGTAACAACTGAAACAAGCATTTACAATGCAATAGGTTTCGGGTTAATTAAGTTTGAGCTATTGGCATTGCTAAATATTGCAACACCAACTGCAACAAAAGTATATAAATTGTACGCCAAAAAAATGAGTATTTATTTTTGTAGCAATGGTGGCATGCTGCGCTTTAGATGAATATGTTTAAAAGTAAAGTGCGCCATACTGCGATTGCTACAATAGTTAATTGTGGATGCGCCACGAGACCTAAAAATAATAAAAAACACTGCCGTAGTCGGCCCTTAGAACCACTGCGCAAGTCTTAATCCTTTGCCAATGGGGGAAACTGGGATTGTTGAAACAAAATATGCTGATGGCACATAAGGCTGAAATCGTTGAACCCAGCATACGCTTAAATGTATTTACATCAGCCTGTTTTAAAAAGGGAAACATCACTTGAGCTATTCAACAATAAAGATGTGTTTCTTTTTTAAGAGTTTGGCCTTTTCAAATCCGTACTGCTATCCCCTAATACTCCTCCCTAGCCCCCCCACCCTAGCTGTGGACTAGTAGGGTAAATCCTTGATTCTCACACACTGCTCCTGGCTGATGAAGCCAAACCCACACTTTTTGGAACCATCGGCGCAGGTTCGGTGATGAATCCCTACAATGCGCGTCATTTGGGACATCAGGAGGCTGGTGGTCATGTTCAAGAGACACTTCAGTCTGATACGAAACAATGTGTTTGTATGCTCATTCCGAGACACTGGTAACCGGGTCTGCTGCACCTTAAAATGCTTTATTGTGATCCCTTGTTTCTTGATAAGACTCACGCTGGGGTGAATCCGTCTCGTGGGAGCGGAGGCGAGGCTGCTTGTGGGACGACAATGTCCGTCCAACACCACCGCTGACACAGAGCACATGCGCCGGAATGAGTCTCTTCCAGGCCCCGCAGCCCCCGAGGGGCGCTCACTGCACGCGTCTGGTTTGCATCAGAGATGCTGCGGTCAGAAATATGGTTTTACTCAGTGACTCCTGCCCCCGCCATCCGATGCCCCCCCACACGATGTGTCAAGATACGTATGCACGCACAGACACAACAGGTAAAGGGAAGGAGACGCAGACACACAAACAGCCATGCACACTCGCGAACACACATACACACAAGCACAGACAAAACACACGACATCTGTGCCTGGGTGGCTTGAACAAGCTCTTAATTTGAAGCAGGGCTCTGTCCACTCAAGGACACCTCTCAGCTTGTTGTGCGGGAAGACGATCTGAACTAAGAATTACAAGTGCCGGGAGGTCTAGGAACCAAGGGAGACGTCCAGCTGCCTCAGCGAGTAGTGCACACCAAGCGAGCAGATCCCTGTTTCATAGACTACTGTGATGGAAAACACAGGGTACGCTATCTGGCATCACACATAATGCCGACTGACCCCTACTGTAGTCAGAGACATTCACACGTACTCAAATGATATATCACATACACCAGCAATCATAGCAGCCTTTAACTTGTATGAAGCACGAGACATTGTACACAATGGGCATCACTCAGTACCCAAGCACTGTGCAGGGACTGTGCGTGCGGTGACGGTAGACGCAAACTGTGAATCATCATTCAATAGACTGATAGATAGAGCACCTCGAGATATGTACGTATGTTTGCACACTGTTGGCAAGATAGCTCTCTCTGGGTCAGACCTAAACATGCCAAGAAGGGCTTCAACTATGTCGGGAAGAAATAATCCTCAGAATCCCTCGTTGCTGTTACAAGTGAAGGAGAGCCTTCACTTCGAAACTCACCTTCTTTAATGAATCTGTAGATCCGTGGGGCTGTACCCTGGGATTAACTGAAAATGTACCCCTTCGATAGCAAGTACAGGATTCAAGGGCTAGGGCGCTCGACCTCGGACCTGGGGAACCCGGTTCGAGTCTCGGTCATGTCGCTAAACCTCCTGCGATTCTGGGCAAATCACTTCATCCCTCCGAGCCTAACAAAAAGAATGTGTGTCCGAGCAACAACAAGCTTCGACGCTTATCAGCGCCGCGCGACTCTCTGAAGACTCCCTCTGCATTCCAGAGAGGCACGCGACGCGATCCGCTCCGCTCTATGCTGGGGAGAGAAGAAGTTGCCACGTACAACGTTATCCTATGGGACAACGCGATGCGCGCGGCCAGGTCTTGTCTCCACAATCCAGATCGTTATGGGCTGAGACGGCAACTATAGTTCTCTGGCGAGAACACGCTTCGCGTGTTACTAGCCAAGACCTAAAAAGGAGCACAAACTATCACAATAAGTATAACTCAATTCAAGCAATAAAATGTCAAAGTATTATGTCATCCACAAATCATAAAAATCAAATTCAGTCAGTCGGGAGTCATACATTTATGTTCATATCCAATTTTATGGATTCCTTTATCGAAAATTAAATCAGCTCAGCCAACGCATTTCGTCCTGTAGGACTTCATCAGGGTTGGTATATCCATAGGTATATGCATAAGTCAAAAGGCCCAGCATGGTACAACATTTTCTTCCACATCCAGAATCATCAGGATAAAAGTCTTAATTGCAGGGGGTTCAGTACGCCCTATTTAATCTTCATAGTTCGTAACCTAGCACCAAATGCGGGAAATCAGCCATCTATCCCTGATGAGTCGGGTTAACTTGTAGCTTGTGCCGAAACATCGACATTTGCCAGAGGTTGTCCATTTAGAAAAAATAATTACAAAAAAGGAACAATATTTATATAGAACCTAAAATCAGGTGTTAATAGAGAATACCTCAGATTGTCTATACGTGTATCTTATTGTACAGTTCACATCGCTATCACTTATGAGCACTGCGTAGTCTGCACTATTGTGAATTGTTACAGGAACCAGGGGTTAGCAAAAATACAATTTTGCATTTGAAAGGTCTCTCCTGTGCAATTTATGTGGAGGTGTGTGTTAGATACAGGTTCTTGCTCACAGTATAAACTTGTTCAGAAATGAGATTGGTATATCTAGCAGAATTGGACAAAATCATTTGGCAGACAGTGCACAAATACAGTGCTGTGATATAACCTGGATTATAATACATCTGGCCCTTGGTTTTTTGTCACAGATTCCTTACTTGAGACAAAGTTGTGATCCTGGTCAAATCATCTTGATCTCACCATGAATAAATTACTTTTTTCTGTCAATAGGAAAAACTTAGAAACTGAGGATTATTACCAACATGTTATGCCCTCTTAAGTGAAACGTAGGTGCCTTAAAAGTTTATCTACATTTGCAAATGGCAACTTCTAGTTTGAAATCTCATGTTTTGTGGATATTTACACTAGCAGGTGGAACTTAAGAAATCTGTGAGGTGGCAGATCTTTCTCAGTATTAAGTGCAGGGTGGGTAAAGGCCAGGAAATTGTTGCAATTCTATATCTTCCCATTTTCTTCAACCACATTATTGACTCGCTTACTCCTACCTATTACTTGCCAGCTGCTCAATCCGGAGTAGGAGAACTCACGGTAAAACATCATAAGTAGGCATGTGTTTTTTTGTTACTGTCCCAAAAGTCAGAAATCTACTAGAATTGTAGGAGAATGAATCAATCCTAAGTGAACAGCTTTACAGGCATTCAAAAGTTTTGCACTTGCTATGCTCTTGGGGAGTCTGAATTTTCAAATAAATGTCTTTGCATGGGTAGGGTGAAATGTGTGTTGGAGTTTATAAAAACGTTTGCCAACCCTGTCCCTCACCAAAATGGAAAACCACCACCAGAATCGCCCGGCGACACTGGAACATCTCAAAGTAAGACTGGATGATTGCACTCACGACTGGATGATTGCACTCACGGAACACCAGCCTGTACAAAGTAGCACCCTACTCAACTCCATCACAAACTTCAACAACTGAGCCATTATCTGCACTAACATCCTGGCTCCTCTCAAACTCAACATAGCCAAAAGAGCCAGACCACTTGCCAGCTGGAAAAATGGATGAACTCAGGATGACAAAGAACCACTGCAAAAAACTTGAGTGAAACTGGAGAATGAGTCGAGACAACGCTGCAGAACTCCTTCATATCCACCGTTAGATGCTACTATCAATAGATCCGGCTCACCGAATGCTTTGCACTCACAGATCGCACCGCTGCCAGCAATGATAGTAGCAAAGAGATCTTTGCCACCGTGAAAGATTTCACCTGTCCTATGGCCGCCTCCAACAGTATCACTCCTTCAGAGGGCCACTGCAACAAACTCTCACAATTCTTCCGCAGCAAGATAACCTCCATATACAACAACTTCAACACCCATCCAGACCCAACAGACACCGCAACATGGCTCTCAATCACATCTAAAGAAACCACTATGACCAGACATCCTGATGGATGAAACTGCCTCCACCATGCAGTCCATCCAGCCCAGGGCCCCATCTGACCGTTGCCCCCACCACACCTTTGCCAAGGGACTACAACCTATCAACACAGCGCTCACCCAGATACCAAACACCTCTATCTCTTCAACTACCTTCCCTGACACAAGGAAATATGCCGCAGTACTTCTCCTGCTCAAAAAGCCTTCTGCGGACCCAACAATGCTCGCTAGCTACAGATTCATCTCCTTTCTATTGTTCCTGGCCGAAGTCCTGGAGGAACTTATCAACATATGCCTCACCAAACATCTCAACAACCACCAACTCCACGACATCACACAATTGTGAGCCTCAAACCCAACCACGGCACAGAAACAGACCTCATAGCCTCTAAAGAGGCCATCTCTATAATGCTGAACAGAGGAGACATAGCTGCCTTCATCCTCTTGGATGTCTCAGTGGCATTCGGCATGGTGTCCCACACCTTCCTCATCCAACGTCTGCATGAGATTGGTGTCCAAGGACCTCCTCTCCATTGAATATGCTCCTTCCTGACTGGAAGGACGTAGTCAGTTAGCCCGGCTCCCTACTCTGTGGACACCCGCAACCTCCTCCATGAAATTCCAGAAGAATTATCACTACATTCTTCAATGCTCGAACTAGCAAGCATTATCTGCATCGACAACCCAGCAGACACTCACCCTCTGGACAAGACAACCAATACCGACACCAAGTTTACCGCCTGCATGACCAAAGTTGCCACATGGACGAAGACCAACTGTCTCAAACTTAACACTGACCAGACAGAATTTGTGATCTTCTAGAAGAACCTATTACAGTGGGACTCTTCCTGGTGGTCGGTTGAACTCATATTCACTTCACCACCCACGTCAAGAACCTAAAGAATATCATCGTCAGCCAACCCAACATGATCGCCTAAAATAATGCCATTACAACTTCCACATCCTGAAGATATAGAGAGAAAAATCTTCTAATGGCTCTCAACCAGCACCCTCAAAACTGTCACAAGTCCTTGTCACAAACAATCTGGACCACAGGAACTTTATTTGCACCAGGATCAGCTAGCTACTTACCAGATGACTTCAAACCAGACAGAACCACTTCCCATCTCCCACACTGCAAGCTTACCACCCCACACCTAATGGACCTCCACTTGCTTTCGATGCACAAATGAGCCCAGTTCACACTTCTCAAACACACCTTCAAAGCCCTCCACAACATGTGCCCAGAGTACCTCAAAGGCCACATTTCATTTCACAAAATAACCAGGCACTTCTGCCTGGCCGGCTCCTACTTATAAACATATCACGCATACACAAAACCAGAACCGGTGGTCAGGCCTTTTCCTACATTGCTCCTAAAGCTTGAAACAATCTTCTGCTATACATCAGAGCCGCAACAATGTCAGAATTATAGGCCTTGCCGAATCCACACGCATGGCTAAAGTTGATTTTTTTGTGGAAAGTATGCTGAGGAAAATGTTTGGTCATGACAACTTCACTGCAATATTTATGGTAGAGCGTGCTCATCGATCCCTTGCTCCAATGCCTGTTCCCGGCGTCCCCATGCCCAATCTTCACTCATTTACTCAACTACCATGACAGAGATACAATCCTTAGACCTGCTAGGGAACATGGTCCACTGTGCTATCAGGGTACGGATATTAATATATATTCCTCAACTTCTCAATCGTGGTACAATAAGTTGCTGCGCAATAAGGAAGTTAAATGAGCTATGTTATGCCAAGCAAAACTCTGTGTTGAACTTTGATGTAAAATGTAAGACTTCACAGACCCCAAGTAGCCCTGCTATTCGTCTTACCGGGCCAGGGATTGTAGGCTGCAGCATCCCTGAGGGGTTCCATGTCCGGATCAATTGCCTCAGGCCCTGACCAAGATGCCCTTAGTCATGTTGAATAACAATGACTCCATCGATTTAAAGAATCTTTCAGACTCAGTGGGACATATCCTTTACTGACATGTTGCGTGACCTTGGGTGGGATTTATATCACGCAATGTATAATGATGTAGTTTTCCCTCATGGCGGAACCTGGCAGATAGCGACAATGTGTGCAAAACACTTTGTTGACTAGTGATATGTTTTTTGTTGGAAAGGATTAATTCGCTGACAAATTGGGTGTTCAGAGTGGGTGGGCACTGGCTGTTTCTAGCCAAGTGCTGGAAAGGGGAGAGGGGTAGGAAATGGTTTTCCATTGCCTGTTGTTTGACTTGACTGTTAAATACATGACTTATCACCCTACTGTGGCTCATCAGCAGAAAGGTATTGCAGACACCGCATAGTTCACTACACCTCTACCGATATGTCTAATTTGCACTGCCTTTTTCAATTGATGGATTGTCCGGATTGTGCATGTCATCCATACTAATATTATAAAGAGAGAGCCCAAACCTTTGAGCTGGGTAATCTCAGTAACCACAGCATCAATCACAACACCCAATACAGCGTTGGAAAGTGCAGTTGCAGCAGATGGACATAGGCTATGCAGACGGATAAAAAAAATTATTAAGAAATTGCAAAAAATCCATACTATCCATATCCATACTAATATTATAAAGAGAGAGCCCAAACCTTTGAGGCGGGTAATCTCAGTAACCACAGCACCAATCACAACACCCAATACAGTGTTGGAAAGGGCAGTTGCAGCAGAAGGACATAGGCTATGCAGACGGATAAAAAAATGTATAAAACAAAATTGCAAAAAATCCATACTATACTATCCATACTAATATTATAAAGAGAGAGCCCAAACCTTTGAGGCGGGTAATCTCAGTAACCACAGCACCAATCACAACACCCAATACAGTGTTGGAAAGGGCAGTTGCAGCAGAAGGACATAGGCTATGCAGACGGATAAAAAAATGTATAAAAAAATTGCAACAAATCCGTACTATACTATAATATTATAAAGAGAGAGCCCAAACCTTTGAGGCGGGTAATCTCAGTAACCACAGCACCAATCACAACACCCAATACAGTGTTGGAAAGGGCAGTTGCAGCAGAAGGACATAGGCTATGCAGACGGATAAAAAATGTATAAATAAATTGCAACAAATCCATACTTTACTATAATATTATAAAGAGAGAGCCCAAACCTTTGAGGCGGGTAATCTCAGTAACCACAGCACCAATCACAACACCCAATTCAGCGTTGGAAAGGGCAGTTGGAGCAGAAGGACATAGGCTATGCAGACGGCCACCATATACATTTAAAAGGTAAAAGAACCGTGCCAGCAAAGTAGTCCCTTGTGGGCGTGTCTGTGTTCTGCTGTGGGCGTGTGCTGAGGGCATGACAAACGCTGGGGGCGTGTGGTACGTTCCGCCCTTCATGCCATGTGAAGCGCCAATTGCACCGCATCAAGGGGCACGCTGGGGGCGTAACAAACGCTGGAGGGGTGTGCTACGTTCCGCACTTCATGCCATCTGGGTCGTACATTAATCAGATCGTCTGCTGTGGCCGTGTGCTGGGGGCGTCACAAAGGCGTTCACTTCGAAGCGTGGTAAGTAATCCTTCGCAAGACTCCCTTGGGGGACTGCCCGTTGTCTCACACATACTGGGGGTGCCGAATGCAGTGTGTGCCTTGGCCTGGGTGCATCTGAAAGGGCCGAACGCAGTGTGTGGCTTGGCCTGGGTGCGTCTAAAAAGCACTCGGGCCGAAGAGCGTCGGTGTGAGTCATAAAAAAATAAGAACAGCGGGAAACAATCATTCAAGACTCACACAATTCTAATTGTTAGACGGTCGCCGCTGGCCCTCACGCAGGGGCACACGCGACTGAGCGTGTCTGCGGGGACAATTACTGCAGCCTCTCATGCGCGCTGTTACTGAACTATCACATTAAACCAAATTGCACGCGCCTGCTAACATCAGCCAGGGCTGTAGCCGGGCTCAGGCGGCGGATCACTACACTAATTACATGCACCTGCTAACATGAACCAGGGCTGCAGCTAGGCCTCAAGCGGGGGGACACACGCCTGCTAACATCAACCAGGGAAGCAGCTGGGCCTCAAGCGGGGAAACACGCGAATGACTGCATCTGAATACACACATTACACACATTCTATTTCATACCCGGACAACGTTGGGACGGGCTGCTAGTCTCTAATAAATCTAATGAATTGAAATATTTGAGTTTTGAATAATCTGAAAAAACATAGGTTGATTCAGTCATACTTGGATAGACATGAGATGTCTATTGCTTTGTTGCAAGAGACACGCATGCGCAATAACAATCCGAGCATGTTCACTGGGAAATGTGGTCACTGCTACCTTGCTTCACACAGCTCCCACTCGTTTGGAGTTGTCGCCTTAATTTGGAAAAATGTAGATCACAAACATAAATCTGAATATAGAGACCGACAGAGCAGATATTTTATAATCCTAGGTTTACGGATGGACCACCCTGGGATTATTGTCAATGTCTATGGATAAACACTGAGATGTTTAGTGAAATACGTTTCCAAAATACTGACTGTTCAATTATAGGGAGAGAAGATGTCATTTTGGTTACTGGCATGACTATAGACCAATCTAGGCATGGGTTTTCTACCTCCAAGGTCCTTCCTGACGTGCTAACGGACAAAATTGAATTTCTAGACATATATAACACTTGGCGAGTGAAGTACGGGAAGAAAGTACATACACATGCATACTCATTATTCCACTGTCCATGACTGGTATTCAAGAATAGATCTCTTGTGGTCTTCATCTGGGGCGTTTTGCTGGTTGACTGAGCAGAGATATATCCTTAGGAGCCATGCCAATCACTTCCCGGAGCTTTTACAATTGGCTTTAAGGTCTCACGATCTGCGCTGGCGACCTTGGAGGTTCCCATCTAGGGCATTGTTGGATATCCCCTTTAGGGTAGAACTGACAAACGCAATCCACAACTGCTTTAAAATATACTTCGGATTGTTTGACTCCCATGCATTGTTATTAGAGGTCTTTAAGTCAGTCATTTGGCGTGTATGTATTTCTAAGCAAGTTGGCATTCTAAAGGTGATCTGTACTCACCTCCATATGTTAGAGGAAAAGATCAAAGATCTGGAGGACCGCCAAATGTTGGTATCCTGTTTGAGGACTGAACATGAAATACATGAGGCCTTGTTGTATTTTAGCGAGACGGCCAAGAGGGAGGTGGTCATTATGGGTGGTGAAGCACAAGCCTGAATCTATGGTGAGGGGGAGCATCCTGGCAGGATTTTGGCATGGCTGCTTAGAGGTAATAGAAAAAGCAACATTATCCCAAGCACAAGAAATGACAGTGGCATTCTTAATTTGACTATAGCTGAAATTGTCACCGTCTTCATTAATTATTATTCAGAATCATATACCTCCAGGGTACAATTCACAGAACTACAGGTAGCTGAGTATTTGTGAGATATAGCAATGGCCTGGTTAAGGACAGATGACACACTGCCACTTAATGAGCCCCTGACGTTGGAGAAGATATCTGAAGCCATTAAAGGACTGGCTACAGGCAAGGCCCCCTGGGTCGCATGGCTTCACTGTTGCGTTTTTATAAGGCATTTCCTGAGCCCATTCTTTCCAAGAGCCTAATTACGAGTTAGGCAATGCTGGCACACCGCAAAACCCGCGTGCGAACCGCCGGTCAGATTGCCAGTTTTCTAGTGTCTGGCCAGCAGTTCTTTGGCGTTCCTAGAGTGGTGCTTATGAAATAGGCACCACAATGGGAATGTCAAAGTCAGTACCTGCACGGAATAGGCTGCTGCAGTTCATGCCGTACAGGTACTGGGGGTTCATGCACATGGGGAGGCACACCATATGCCCCCCTGCATGCATCCCCAGGACTTGATGCCTCTGTTTTCCCTCCGCCTCGGTTTTCATGGATGAGAAACTGCCATAAAAGCCATGGCGAAGAAAAAAATCGTAATATGCTTGCAGCGATACTAGGGCGGTCCTGCCACCCGAGTCATAATAGGGTGGTCGGAAGACCGCCACCACCATGCCCCTGGACCGCCAGAACCGTAATCAGCACCTAAATGTATTTAATGAGGCCAATGTAAATAACTGATTGCCTCCATTGCTAAGAGAAGCTATTATCATTAACGTACTGAAAATCAATGAATACCCACTATCAGTTAAGTCATATAGGCCACTCTCCCCTCTCAATACAGACAGTAAGATACTGCCTAGAATTATTGCCCATCAGCTGACACGAGTAATTGAAGCACTCGTCCTCCGAACCAAACATGCTTTATCCGGGCTAGATCCAGTGCACACAACAAATGCACTGCTGCCTTATGTTACTCCAGAGATACCTATAATTAGGGTCTTTATGGGCACCGAAAAGGCTTTTGGCTCACTGAAATGGCCTTTCTTGCACACTGTGATGCATAGGTTATGTTTGGGTGCTCAAATACTGTGCATGATCTCACTGCTGTATATGTTCTCAAATTCTAATCAATGAAACACTATCCACTCTGGTGACGCTCATGGGGGGTACGAAGCAGGGCTGCCCCCTGGCTCCACTCTTTTTTGCAATAGCCATGGAGCCATTGGCATTCAAACTGAGATGACGTTATGTGCATAGAGAGGCAACGTTCATGCAGGGACTCTTGGTAATATCAATGCATGCAGATGACATTATGATGTTTGAAAACATCTGATGAAAACTTGGCACTTGGCCCCGTGAGATCATTAAATTTGGCGGATATTTCGGCATCACGATCAACTGGAGGACATCAGAGATATATACATAAATTTTGAGCCTTAGTTTCTCAAAAAACTACTGAATGGATTACCCAAAATCACAAAAAGCATACTTTCTGGACCAAAATCTAGCTTTCCCCCAAATTTTGTGTACTTCCATTCAGTAGTTTTTGCAGTATCGCTGTTCAATTTTTCTATGGAAAAATTAATGCGGGAAAGATGTTTTGAGAGCCCCCTTCTCATTTTGAGGGTCTATGTGTTCTGTCCTCAATTAGAAATGGGTACAGTGTAGTGCAGTTCCTATATCCCTGATAGGCTCTGCACATTGGAATAATATACACTATAGTTTTGACATAGGACTGAGGTCAGTTTGCCTCTATCGAGTATATTACACTTAATTACTTGTGTGTGCCAGCTAACTCAGAGGTCACTAGAAACTTCTCGAATGAACAAGAAGGGATTCGTTTCTGACAACCGTATAAACATAATAACAAAAGAATAACGCTGTTCCCTGGGGAGTTAGGATGAGGGCGTAACCAAGCCCAACAAGGAAGGGGCGTGAAAGGGGAATGCCTCTTTCGGAACTAAAACCCTCACACACCCAGCAAGCTAGGTGTCATGCTTCATCATTTGGGCTTTGCTCCTCGTCAGACTGGCGCTGCAATGTCTGACGGGCTCCCATAAAGGGGCTCTTTACCAGAGATCTTTTGTTCCTGCCAGTTGGTGCATGTGGGTAAGAGGGTTTTAGGAAAAGTGTAGACGTGTGTGAAAGTGGGAATTAAAAAAAAAGTTAGTAAATCCACGGCGGGTTTTAATAGTGTGGTTCACTACTTTACTAAAAACAGTGAGTAGAATGTGACACGCTAGTGCTAGGATCCAGCAGTGTCTTAATCTACCTGAAGGTCGACATGTTTCATGCTCAGAAGAGCAATTCGTCAGGACCTAAAAAAATCAAAAAAAGTGGGTGCTACACAGCAAGGGAAGGGGTGAATTCTACCTTCCACTTGGTTAGATCGAGGCAGGCCAGGTGGTCCTGCAAAATCTTAGTGGGACCCTACTAAGACCTTTGAACGGCGTCAACGGTCATCTCCTGAGTGCTCGTACCCTAAGGATGAGGTCCCGGTCTGCAGTCTGGACTAGCCTGTGGAACCTACCCGCACGTCGGGGGGAAGGAGAAAGACCGGAGCCCGACTAGGATATTGCAGGACCACCTGGCCTGCCTCCATCTAACCAAGTGGAAGGTAGGGAACAGCGGTATTCTTTTGTTATTATAGTCCTAGGGCCTCTACGCTGGACCCCATTAAATATTGCCCTTTCGAATCCCCTTGATTGGTGACTGAACTGTATAAACATGACAACTTTGTTTCCCTTTAGAATAGGAACAATGTCAGAATTGTGGAAACAATAGATAACAGTTTCACTCATTCAATCGTGCATGCTTCGCTTCTACAGAGTTGCACAGAAATAGGGAGATGGGCGTTTCAATAAAAGGGTTTATTGACAGTCTTATTTCTCATGCAAGAGATATGAACTGCTACAATCATAAGACAGAATGCGAAGTGTAATACGTAAAGCGTCGGCAGTAAGATAAAATAATACTGCAATAGCATGGTCTGTAGCTATGACATATATAAAAATACATACATAAATAACACAGGCTAAAATATTTCTAAAATAATCCTACCCCAGTGTACCTGACCTAAGTATAGTACGAGGGAAGAAGTAGCTGCTGTTTAGTTTAAGTTTAGTTTAGTTGTGCCAAGAGTTGCCAAAAGTTTCTCTAAGTTCTTGTCTGCTCCATACCTTAGAATGAGATAGGTTGGTATCCCTTTGCGGGACTCGATCTCCTACACCCCACAAGGGGAGTCAGAAACACTGGAGCTGGATTCTCGGCGAGGAGGATGACAGCGTCTGGTCAGTGCGTCAGTTGGGTACCCGATCTCCTTCCGAACTTGCCGTAGCGAACCGCGTTGTGCAAGTATGCAGCTGGATCGTACCTTGCACCGTAGTTTGCCATGGCAAGTGAAGGTATATTTATACCTAGAAAGTGTTTAGGAATGCCAGTATTGACGTACAAGTCGGGCATAAGAACATCATGAATGTACCCCTAAGTAATAGATGTTCATGCATAATAAATGAGTTCTTGTAGAAATCAATATCCAGGCAAGGGGAAGTCCTAAAGGCTTAAGAGTCTGGTTTTCCAACAACTCGTTGTGACGAAGATGAATGTATGTAGTTGACCATGCCTGTATTTGGGTAGCATGAGCAATGCCTAAATAAGGGCTGGATTTATATGCCTAAATAAGGGCAATGTGAATTGTACCTATATAAGGGCATGATTCGGGAAATCTATATATGGTATCTAAATCGACACAACGTCAGGTTAATTTTCAGTCCAGACTATCAGAGGGTAAAAAGGCAAACCTGTAAGGAATGTACGTCTGGTAACTCTTTGCCGGTTAATTCATTGTCTCCGGTACGCTGCTATTGTGATAGAAGAACTGTATGGGAACTCATTGTGCATCTCAATCAAATGCTTCAGAGGGGCTCGTCCTCTGAACACAGCCTGCACTCCCCTGAAAATCACATTGAGTTCATTTATACAATGGATGCTTGGTGTCTCCTGATAATTCTCTTTATTGGATACTGTAAGCTCATAATTCTGATGGTTTGATTGGAAGTCAATGATGAGGATGAAGGCTCCTCTTCTAGTCCATTTAGTACAATATAATCTGATTCTTAATTAAGTAAATACTTCCGATGTCGAAATTTTCTTTCTTCATTATTAAATATCCTCTCATGTAAAGTTACATCAGTAAAATGAATCATAAAATCCAGTAGCCGACGTGTTTCGTCCACAAAGGACTTCTTCAGGGCCCAAGATTGTATGTGGGATTCACCAGAGCCATGATATCTACTGGCACTGTGAACATCCCAATTTTGTCAAATCATGCAGTATAGGTATTGGTAAATGATAGTTCCTTTAGGTTGTAACAGTCTGCTGCCAATCGTGAATGACTGGAAGCGGACACCAGGAACCTGGTGAGATACCATTGCCATATACCAGGTTCTCAAAAGTGTCCAGAGCCTTGTCATTGAAGAAGACTCCCCTTTGCTGAGGCCTGCCTCTGTCTATTTGGCTGCATCTGGTCTCGAACGAAGTGCGGAGTAACCTGGCATATGGTATCTATATTTGACCTAATATAGAGTGGTTCTTGAGATCCTGAAGTAAAAAAGTGGAGACCTGGATGAGCGTATCAAGGTTGCCATGAAGCAAATCAACTTATTACTCCCTGATAGACACCAATCGGAATCATCAGATTTAACACAAAAGAATACATTGTTGGCAGCAGGTCTCTTCATCGTCACTCGTTTTTATCAAGATAAGTTTTAGTAATTTATAGACACCATTCAATACTAATCTTTTTGCAATTTCTAAGTGGTATGTGTCATTCGTGTTGCCACTACCCAATGTAATAATACTCCATTTATCAATTGGATAAAAAGCTATGTTTTTTTCTGGCTGGTGGGATTCAAATGAATAATCTGCAGTTTATGTACCGATGTCAGCAGTGAGAGTTTATCTCTCTGAGCTTAAGTTCTAGGCTATGCATGAAAAATAAATACACGCCTTTGCAAAAAAAAGGTGTATCAGAAAATCTAGTTTCCAACTTATGTTGATGACCGATAAATTGATCTCTTAGAGAAAGCTCAAGCAAATCGAGGATATATCATAAAAGTTTTGAAACAAATTTTCATGTGTCTGCAAGAATCCACATCTAAGATGCTGAAAGTTGGGCCAGTACTGGGAAAACACATTTTCTGGCAGATCCAAGCCCAGGGACGAGGCCGAATCCACTCTATAAAAGACTGAGTTTGTGGTTCACTTCAACCTCTCTTTGTCACAAAGCCATGCCCTACTTCAGATTACAAGCTCACAAGGTATAATGGTATATATATAATATAATATATAATACAAGATCTCGCACTTCTGCAAAGCAAACTTTACCTTGTATGAATCATAAGGGTGTTCGTTGTGACTCGACTAGTTACTGCAACTGCGCACGCTGAAATTGGCAAACCCAACAGAGGTCCACAAAGAAAACCCAACAGAGGTCAACTAGTCAATGCACAATGCAGCACTTCCTGGAGCCCAACTGCTCCCAACCCCAATAGTAGTGCCTAATATTCCTGCTTCAATTAAAAGTGTTTTGTTTTAGGAGGCATTTCCCATATGACCTGGACTGTTACTACAGCCACTAACAACTTCCATGCAAGCTTAATTGGCTCAGCATCAACAATGGGGTATTTTCCTGGTGAAAAGTCCAATTTGACCAGAAATACTTGTTTCTGCTTGATCCAGAAGCAGCATATAGTGTTCTGTGGATTTAGGCTTGGAGGCCCAGTAAATAAGTGAGAGACGGGCTACTGTTTAGAAAACAACAGCATTGAAAACCAAATGACACCAGTAGGCACCAATAACTACATACAAATTGTAAATTGCATATATGGAAATTTTCTTTTGAACAGCTCAATTGACGTCCTCAAACCCACATGCAAGCCACGGGAGGCATTAGAAACTATTTATAACTGGTCATCAGGAATATGCAAATGAACTAAATATATATTTTGGAAGCCTCACCTTTATGCTTCATAGCTTTGACAATTTTTTATTTTTTAAGTTATGACAGAATATAAGTAATAGTTAAGGTTTTTAAATAAAAATATGTACTAAAAATGATGGTAAATCACAAACTTATCTGTATGAAGGGGGATCAATCAATCAATCATAACATTTGTAAAGCGCGCTACACACCCGTGAGGGTCTCAAGGCGCTGAGGGAGCGGGGGGACTGCTACTGCTCGAAGAGCCAGGTCTTGAGGAGTCTTCTGAAGGCCAGCAGGTCCTGAGTCTGTCGTAGGCCGGTGGGGAGAGTGTTCCAGGTCTTGGCGGCGAGGTAGGAGAAGGATCTGCCACCGGCAGTGGTTTTCCGGATGCGTGGAACTGTGGCGAGGGCGAGTTTGGCGGAGCGGAGGTTGCGGGTGGGGGTGTAGTAGCTGAGACGGTCGTTGAGGTGTGCTGGTCCGGTGCTATGTAGGGCTTTGTGTGCGTGGATGAGGAGTTTGAAGGTGATTGTTGACGGGGAGCCAGTGCAGTGTGATGTGGCTGCGTCGGGGGATGTTGAGGATCAGTCGTGCCGAGGCGTTCTGGATGCGTTGCAGCCATCTCAGGAGCTTGGCTGTTGTTCCTGCGTAGAGGGCATTCCCGTAGTCTAGTCTGCTGGTGACGAGGGCCTGGGTGACGGGTTTTCTTGTGTTGGAGGGGATCCATTTGAAGATCCTGCGGAGCATTCGGAGGGTGTTGAAGCGGGAGGCGGAGACGGCGTTGACCTGCTTGGTCATGAAGAGGGCAGAGTCGAGGATGACCCCCAGGTTACGTGCGTGGTCGCTGGGTTCTGGGGCTGTTCCTAGCGATGTAAGCCACCAAGAGTCGTCCCGGGCTGAGGGGGTGCGGCCGAGGATGAGGACCTCCATTTTGTCTGAATTCAGCTTCAGCCTGCTGTTCTTCATCCAATCGGCCACGGCCTTCATTCCTCTGTGGAGGATGGTTTTGGCAGTGTGGGGGTCTTCGGTGAGGGATATGATCAGCTGGGTGTCGTCAGCGTAGGAGATGATGTTGAGGCTGTGTTGTCGTGTGACGTGGGCAAGTGGTGCCATGTAGATATTGAACAGCGTCGGGCTGAGGGATGATCCCTGTGGAACGCCGTAGATAATCTCTGTGGTCTTGGAGCGTAAGGGTGGGAGGCGGACGCTCTGGGTTCTGCCGGAGAAGAAGGATGTGGTCCAGGCCAGGGCTTTCTCTTGGATTCCGGCATCATGGAGGCGTGCTGTTAGGGTAGGGTGGCAGACCGTGTCGAAGGCTGCTGATAGGTTCAGGAGGATGAGGGCGGCTGTTTCTCCTTTGTCCATAAGGATCCTGATGTCATCGGTGGCAGCGATGAGGGCGGTCTCGGTGCTGTGGTTGCTGCGGAAGCCTGAATGGGATGGGTCCAGGATGTCGTTGTCTTCGAGGTAGCGGGTCAGCTGTCTGTTGATGATCTTCTCAGTAACCTTCGCCAGGAAGGGGACCGGAAGTTCTTGAGGTCCTTGGGGTCCGCCTTGGGTTTCTTCAGTAGGGCGTTGATCTCGGCGTGCTTCCAGCTTTCCGGGAAGGTTGCTGTCGCGAAGGAGATGTTGATTGTTCCGGATGTGGGGTGCAATGGCTGGGCAGGCTTTGTTGAAGACGTGGTGAGGGCATGGGTCAGAAGGGGATCCGGGGTGGATGGAGTTCCTGGTCTTCATGGTGTCTTTGTCGCTGACATTGGACCAGGCGGTCAGTCGACTGGTGCGGGTGGTGGTCGCAGCGGTGGTGGTCTTGGTGGTGGATGCGGGGTGGCGGTGTTGAAGCTGTAGTGGATGTCGGTGATCTTGCGGTGAAAGAAGGTGGCCAGTGAGTCGCACAGGTCTTGTGATGGTGGTATGTCGTTGGTGTTGGATCTAGGACTGGAGAGTTCTTTCACGATGTTGAAGAGTTCTTTGCTGTTGTGTGCGTTGCTGTCTAGGCGGTCCTTGAAGGCGGTCCTCTTGGCGGTCCTGATGAGTTGGTGGTGTCTGCGGGTGGCGTTCTTGTGGGCTGTGTGGCTGTCTGGTGTTCGGTCGCGGAGCCAGCTCTTCTCCAGCTTCCGGCAGATGCGCTTGGAGGTCCGGAGGTCTTCGGTGAACCATGCGGCTTTCTTGTTGGTGCGGTTGGTGGTGGAGGTCTTCAGTGGGGCGAGGGTGTCGGCGCAGTCGTTGATCCACTGTTTGAGGTTGATGGCGGCGGTGTCGGGGTCGGTGGGGTAAGCCGGTGGTCCCAGGGCGAGGGTGGTGGTCAGTTGGTACTCGGTGACCTTGCCCCAGCGGCGGCGTGGCATCTGTTGGGTGTGGTGGGTTTCCTGAATGTGAAGTGGACGCATCTGTGGTCTGTCCAGTGGGGTTCGGTGGTGTGGTCGAAGGAGACATGGGGGCTTGCAGAGAAGATGGGGTCCGGAGGTCTTCGGTGAAGTATGCGGCTTTCTTGTTGGTGCGGTTGGTGGTGGAGGTCTTATATGGGGCAAGGGTGTCAGCGCAGTCATTGATCCACTGTTTGAGGTTTATGGCGGCGGTGTCGGGGTCGGTGGGGTCAGCGGGTGGTCCCAGGGTGAGGGTGGTGGTCAGTTGGTCCTCGGTGACCTTGCCCCAGCGGCGGCGTGGCATCTGTTGGGTGCGGTGGTGTGTGGTGGGTTTCCTGAATGTGAAGTGGACGCATCTGCGGTCTGTCCAGTGGGGTTCGGTGGTGTGGTCGAAGGAGACATGGGGGCTTGCAGAGAAGATGGGGTCCAGTGTGTGTCCGGCAGCGTGGGTGGGTGTTGTCACGAGCTGTTTGAGTCTGAGGTTGGCGAGGTTGGCGATCAGGGTGGCGAAGTTGGCGTTGTTGTTGTTCTCGAGGTGGAAGTTCAGGTCCCCGAGGAAGATGTAGTCCGTGGAGGCGATGGCGTGGGTACTGATGAGGTCGGCGATGGTGTCGCTGAACTATGGTCGGGGTCCGGGTGGTCTGTAGACGAGTGTTCCTCTGAGGGTGGTGTTGGGGTCGGTGTGGATCTGGAAGTGCATGTGCTCGGCGGTGGTGAGGGTGTCGTCGGTGTTTGTCAAGACTCTGAGGGTGTCCTTGTGGATGATGGCTATACCCCCTCCCACTCCGTTGATGCGGTCTCTGTGGGAGATCTTGTAGCCCTCTGGGATGGCAATGGGGATGTCTAGTGCCGAGGTGGTGTCCAGCCAGGTCTCCGTCAGGAAGGCGACGTCGGGGTGGTTGAGTCCAGGAGGTCCCAGAGTTCGACGGCGTGCCTGAATGCGGAGCGGGTGTTGAGGAGGATGCATCGGTGGTGGGTTCTCTGGTTGATGGTGGTTTGGCGGGCCGGATGCTGGTGTAGCTGCAGTTCCGGCAGGTGAAGGGTCCTTGGGTGCGCTTTGGGGTGGTGTGGTAGCAGCTGTGGTGTCTCCCGGAGTTGAGTGCGTGGAGGGTGCTGGAGTTGTAGTGCAGTCTGGTGTTGTGGCGAGTTTGGGGTCCAGGGGTTCTGGTGCTGGGTGCGGCGCACCATCGGCGTACCCGCTGCGCGCATCCGCTGCGCGGCCGTGCAGCGGCCGCCATAAGAAGGGGCGGTGGGAGGGAGGAGCAGCTGGAAGGGGGGAGTGAGCCAATGGGGGCGGGAGGGCCGCAGGGACGCAGCGGCGGGAGCGGGTGGTAAGGAAAACAAGCCTAAGGCAAGGCAGCGGAAAACAGCTGAAAAACGGAGGCAATAAAATCACCAATGCAGGTGGTTACAAAACAATGGGGCACAAATACAGGTGGTCACGAAGGATACTGGGGCAACACAAGTGGTAGCAACAATGGGGGCGGGGTCGCAGGGACGCAGTGGCACGAACGAGCGGGAAGGGAAACAAGCCTAAGGCAAGGCAGCAGAAAAACATCAGAAGCGGGGCAATATGATCACAAAGCAGGCGGTCACAGTACAATGGGGCACAAATACAGGTGGTCACGAAAAGGGGGCACAAAAAACAGAAGAAAACACAGGCAACAACAAACCTAGGCCCACTGGCCACCAGGGATGAGGCGCAGGTGGTAGCCTGTGGGTGGAGGCGGGCCACGACACCCACAGAATGAGTCAGCAGCGGGGAGCACAGGGACACGGGCGCAGTCTGGTGGAGCTGCGTGACGTGGGGAACGACCTGCCTGAAGGTGGGTCAGGGGTCGCTCTCACTGCCGCGCAGCGGCCGCCATAAGAAGGGGCGGTGGGAGGGAGGAGCAGCTGGGAGGGGGGGAGTGAGCCAATGGTGGTGGGGGGGCGGGGGGCCACAGGAACGCAGCGGCGGGAGCGGGCGGAAAGGAAGACAAGCCTAAGGCAAGGCAGCGGAAAACAGCAGAAAAACAGAGGCAATACAATCACCAATGCAAGTGGTTACAGTACAATGGGGCACAAATACAGGTGGTCACGAAGGATACTGGGGCAACACAAGTGGTAGCAACAATGGGGGCGGGCCGCAGGGACGCAGCGGCGCTAACGAGCGGGAAGGGAAACAAGCCTAAGGCAAGGCAGCAGAAAAACAGCAGAAGCGGGGCAATATGATCACAAAGCAGGCGGTCACAGTTCAATGGGGCACAAATACAGGTGGTCACGAAAAGGGGGCACTGGGGGCACAAAAAACTGAAAAAAACACAGGCGACAACAAACCTCGGCCCACTGGCCACCAGGGATGAGGCGCAGATGGTAGCCTGCGGGTGGAGGCGGGCCTCGACACGCATAGAACGAGTCAGCAGCGGGGAGCACAGGGACACGGGCGCAGTCTGGTGGAGCTGCATGGCGTGGTGTGCGACCTGCCTGACGGTGAGTCAGGGTCGCTAGGGATAGGGGGATAAAATGCATAGTACACATGAGATAAGACATGGGGGGGCTGTATCCATGGGATATGTTGAACTGTATCCATGTCATATTTTAACTGTTATGCAGTATTGAGTTGGACATTGTTCATAAGCAGTCAGTTCAAACAACCCAACTCATTGAAAAGAAGTAAAATCCTGAAAAATAGAACTTCAAGCCGGTTATGAACTTGACTACTTATTTCTGCATTTGACCATTATTGTTTTTGTATGATGGAAGATCTGTTGAAGAATAAGGGTGTCACAAGGAGAACTTTATGCAATCCGTCCTACTCTGAGAAAATCAGAGAAAGAATTCCACCACTTTTTATGTAAAGCATTCTCATAATTTTGTCATCCCCGATGACAACTCGCAGTGCAGTTCAAATCGTGAAATATGCAGATGTTTCAGATATTTGTAATAGTTCTGATGTGTTGGTGGAGCAAAGAACTAGGCAGATTAACATTTAATATTTTCCAATCTTCATTCACATTTTGCTCTTGAAACGAGCTCGCTTTGGGCAACCTATGAGCATTTGCTATTTTGCCTTTTTCTTTGTGTTTCTGTGTGAAGTACCCCTCGGCGCAGCCACGCTCCATGCAATTGTTGAATGCAACATTAAAAAGAAGAACATATCTATATGTACCTGTTTCCTCCAAACAATGCAAACATAAATACAAAATAAATGGGAAGACTGGATTTGGACAATTGTACTGATGTTGTCATATCACCATTATTTAAAAATCTACAATGATTTAGTTATGTTAGCAGCCTGGTAACATAACCAGCCACATAACCAGTCACCCATTCACCACGTCTCTGCATCCAAATGTTGGACCAGGTCATCCATCCACTTCCATTCTATCTGTCGATGAGGCACCACCCCCTGCATAAGCTGGCACCACCCCCTGCATAAGCTGGCATCACCCGCTGAGGCAGAGGTTGACCATCCTCCCTGGTCATCAAGAATGCAACACATGTCACATTTCATTCATGTATGAGTGGAATGTCTTTTGGAATTAACTATTTCTAAAGGTTGGTGATGCCTCTCTAAGACATGAAAACATGTCTCCACGGGCTTGCTGGTGTAACGCATCCAGTAAGTAGTGCATTTCTGTGTGTAACTAAATAAATACATGTGAAACAAGAGCAGGGAGCAGAGCAAGAAAGAGAAGAAAAGGAACATAATTTGATAGTTTGCATTTTAAGGATCAGAAAACATCTGTTTACCATTTCCCTCAAACACAGAATCCAGATGCCTCTTTGTTTGTGGAACTTGTAAATCTAAGAGTTACAAAGGAGCTGGCATCATTTCAGAGCCATTCATGATTTGCAAACAAAGTTTGTTAGAGCATGGCTGGCGTGCATGTGAGCGGTTCAGGGCCACAGTCCTGGCAGCAGTACAACTTCCCACAATGGGAGGAAAAAGTTACTATGCAGCCAATATGCTGCTCAAATTTCTAGCATTCCTACAATTTGAAAGCAAGTAGGCCTGCAGAAGATCCTTCAAGCCACCTTTTCTTCATATGCAGTATCAGTTGCACATAATTCGCTGAGCAGTTTGTCTGAAAAGACTGCTTGGCCATGCTTTATGAATCATAAGTTATGAATACATCAAAAACATACAAATTGCAATCAGAAAAAAACATTTAAAATATGAAAGGGATATCAACTAACACTAACCACATAGTTTTTACAGTTAATGAAAAAAGACTGGATAATAATAATGAAATGAGTAGAATTTCATTCCAAAAAAATGAAGATGTTTTGGGGAGGAATGAGTAATTTGCTCTAGCAGTTAATTACATATTTTCCATGGCTGAAAGACAGACTGGAATGGTTGCTTGTGGAACTACTACTACAAAGTATTGTAGATACACTTCCAATGTTTTCCAAAGACAGGCACATGTCAAGATTCTCTCCCCATTTTTCCTACTTTTCATTTTTTCTACAAAGGTACTTTGAAGTAGCTCCCTTCTGTCTCTCACTGGTAATAATACTTTATTCGGTATCCATGCATCATCAAAGTATACATACACAATATAATAACAAATATATAACATGAACCAACATTTGCAATGCAATAGGTCTTGCATTCTCGCAAGTTTGAGCTATTGGCATTCTAAAGGTAATTTTAGATAATAGGACCATGTTTGCATTACTTACACGAGCGCCCAGCATTGAATTACAATTGATACTGATTTCCAAGAACTTAATTAATCAATGTACTCCAAAATGTTATTATGACGTAATTTATTTTTCAGATGATAAATCGCATGTGAGACAATGAGTCTTAAACTGCTTCCTATGCCTCAGATATGCTAATCCAAGCCTTTTTCTGGGCACGCCAAAAGACAAAAATCACCTTCAGAAGTGAATCGTATATTACCCAATGCATTTCGATTAACTTCTGAAGATGTTTTTTGTCTTGGTGGTATTAGTTGTGGTGGTGGTATTGGGGGTGGTGGTATTGGTGGTGGTGATATTGGTGGTGGTGGTATTGGTCCAGGTATTGGTGCTGGTAATGGTGGTGGTATTGATGGAGTTGTTGGTGGTGGTATTGGTGGTGGTATTGGTGTTGGTGTTGTTGGTGGTGGTATTGGTATTGGTGGTGGTGGTGGTTTTTGTTTGTATTGGTGGTGGTGGTGGTATTGGTATTGGTGATGGTGGTATTGGCGGTGGTGGTATTAGTGGGTGGTGGTGGTGGTATTTGTGGTATTGGTGGTGGTGGTATTGGTATTGGTGGTGGTATTGGTGGTGGTGGTGGTATTGGTGGTGGTGGTATTGGGTGTGGTATTGTTAGGGGTGGTATTGTCAGTGGTATTGGTGGTGCTATAGGTGATATTGGTGGTGGTGGTATTGGTGGAGGTTGTGGTATTGGTGGTGGTGTTGTTAATAAAACATGCTTTTGAAAACAACCCATCAGGTGGCTTTAGTACAGATGACATGTAACATGGGTGTGCTGTTGTCAGCTTTAGCCCATTTTCACAGGATTTTGTACTGTATGAAATCCACATGACTTAATTTGCTAATCATTTCCAAATCCATTTTACTTGTGGGGTTGAATCCGACATGAGATAATGTTGGGTTAAAGTGTTTGAAAGCAGGCGCCCGTGTTACAGGTGCGGCCATGCTGCTTAAAAGAACACAAGCGGTTTCAGCTGAAGCTACGCATGTCCAGCCTGCAGTAAGATAAACTCAATGAAGTAAATACTGCTTACAGACTAAATAACAGGTCCCGTGTAACAACAGAAGGAAAGGGGGCCAGTAGCCCTGGGTGGTAACACAAGAAGACTAATCAGTACTAAGGAGGGACTAACAAGCCTATTAACGAACCCGAAGGCAGCATTTACGAACAGGGTCGGGCTGAGAACCAAAGCCGGCCCTGGCAAAGTGCTCTGCCGGCCCCCTGGGGGTGCGACCGAGCTCTTTGCCGGGGCCGGTTTTCTGCCGATTTTGTCACAGGGCCGATTTTGCAGCTATGCTGCAAAAAAACGGCCCTGTAACAAAACCGACCCCAGGGCCCAAAACAGGCCCCCACCCTTGCGGCGCACCGGGGGATTGCCCGGTGCCCGCAACGGCCATTCCGGGCCTGTTTACGAAAAACAATGACAGACACAAGCCAATGAAAAATATCACTAGATCGTCCTAGTTGTTTTTTGAGCAGATTTTGCCACTATCTAGAACCCACAAAGTCAATCCTACCTTTATCCTACATCAAAATTTTATTTTCTTATTATTATTAGTGTTTATTTTAAAATGTTTGAGTATTTAGTTTTTTTTAACTATTGTTCTCACACTAACCTTTACAAATACACATTATATTTTTTATGTAATTTCATGTAATTATTATTATTTTCTTGCCCTGCTATCAGTCCTAACCCTAATTATATATGTATTTTAATAGTTTTTTATGTTTACATTGACTTTCCTTTATTACATTTTTCATTGACCCTTACTTCTGCTGGCCCCACTTCTGAATTATTTTATATTAATTTAAATGTAAGTAAAAATAAAATATATATTAGCTCTATGAGAGCCCTTAGTCCTCTATACCATGTTTCCGTGCTTGATATTATTAAATAATTAATTTAATTGCAAGTAATGTAATTAAGGATTTACTGACATGTATTTCCAATTTAATTATGGCACATATTATAAGTTAATGTATTGGTCAGGGTCAGTGATGTAGTTGTCAGTGATGCTGCTTAAATAGCAACATTAGGTCTTGATGTAGTGCAGATGCTACCCACACCATGAAGACTTTTTGGACTACCTCCATGTCCACAGGTCAGAATACTTAATAGTGATCAGCCTCTTAATAAATCCAGTGGTTTAATCACATCGGAAATTGTTATAGACCAGCATTCTATGGAAGATCCTAGTGTGTGCTATACCAAAAGAGTTTGTTTTGGGTATTCCATGATAGATTCAGGTCAAGCATACGCACAATCAACATAGGACATATCCACTGTCAAAAACCTAGCATGAAAAACAGGTTTAACATGCTTTTAAGCAATTATGATTTTTATATGTATTATGCTGTAAGTAAGGTCCCATTATTTTAAATCATAATGAAATCCTGGCCATGTCAACTTTATTCGTTTATCCTGAAACAGGTAACTGTAAGAAAGGAAACTAACAAAACTGCCTAAAAATAGGCATACTCAGCCATTGTACCAGTAATCTAGCTTCAAGGCACAAATACAGATAGCAATAAATATAGCAAGACAACTTACCTTCTTCACAGTTGGCGCCCATGAAACCAGGGCAGCACCTCCATTCTAGGGCGGTCACTGTTCTGTAGGACACCTTGTAGGTGGGTCGGACCAGAGTCCTGTAACTAATACAAAACCAAAGGTTAGATGTAATCACTGGCAAATTAAAGTCAATGTGAACTCCCCAAAAATGTTGGTTCATGTGATGTGTGACATTTCTTATTAACATGTGTTTATGTTTTTTAATGAAGGCTTTTTCTAAAAAAAAAGGTCTTTACCCAAATTCAGAACTGGAAAACCTTGAAATTTCTTAAATTTGGAAATCTGTACACATGCACCCATGTCAGATCGTGAACCTGCAAGCAGCAGTGGCCCCTCCAGTAGGACGGAGGAGTTCGGCCCAACAACCCCCGCCAACGCCCTCAAATAATAGGATAATAAAATGGGGTTTAAACCTGTTCTCTTAGTGTTTTAGTTTAATCCCCTTGGACCCAGCCACAGGACTCTGACGAGTCTTGGGGCGGGTCCAGGGGATGACACTACTGATGGGGGAGTGGTGGGCACTCCCTTCACTGCGCTTGAGGGTTTGGTCAGCCATCTCAAACCCAGCCCCAGCTGCATTACTGGGGATGGAGAGAGCAGACACAGGCTCTTAGTCTGCCTGGGAGCACAAGTTGCCATCACTCAGGCCAATCCTGACCCTGCTTTTATGTTGCATCAGGATTGGCCGCAGTGCAGTGTGGGGGCCTGCTCCCAGAAGAAGGAAGAGTTTGATGTGCGGTGCTGAAGTTCATTTTTATTTTTTGTTTTTTTATTTTTTTTGTCCCCCGAACCCACACCCCCATCATAGCTCCCTACCTCCCTCCTCCGGCCCGCCTGTCACTTTGGCAGGGACGGGTCGCTACTGTCTGCAAGTGCAAAATACTGAATATTTCTATGGGTCACTGTAGTTGTTATAAAAGGGAAAGTATCTGCCCTGGAATCACCTGGGAATACTTTTGATGCCATATGTAAAAATGCTGTGTCCTGAAGAATGGTGCAAGGGTGAGTATGCCCAGGGCTCTCAGCTGCAGAGGCACTGGTACCCAGAGGAGCATAGGAAGGGATGAGTAGTTCTTTCCACTGTTTAAGCAGCAGCTACCGAACAGACATGCCCTTCCCACAATTTGTGGCTTGACAAAGGAGGACTGTGTAATGGATCATGAATGCATTTATCCAATAGAGGAAGGGGCTTCAGGAGTGGTGTTTTACAGGGTGCAATTAATATGAAGTATGTGAGAATACAATTTTATTTTGAACCCTGGTGGGTTCTTCAAACACCAAAAGGCAGCAATATCTGGGGCCATATACAGTCATTCGGAGCCACTATCGAGTACAGCAGGTGTGACCTGCCGAAATGTGTCAGGGGAAACTGCGAGGATTTGATCATTATCACACAACTCTCGATTCCCATACCTGTGCAATTTCCGATTTGTATGGGTATTGGAATTTAGCCCTAAACTTATAGCGAGGTCGCCCACTTAGAAATGTACAATTCAGTAAAACCGACGACTTATCATACTGAGTGCACAACCCCAAAAAAAAATCAGACTCTAGTCTGAGACAGAAACATTTGAAAAACAGATACCACATTTTTAAAACTGTCTGGTGATGCCCTACCAATGTCTGAAAGCCAAGTAGTTTATAAATGTCACCTGTTACACATGTTACTCATTATGTATTGTTGTATGCTACATTATTTATTCTTTGATTTTGGTACTCTATAGAAAGATGTTGAGCATTTTAGCATCATGCATTTAGTATTCATTGTTTGCCTGAAACTGCACTTATGTCTGTCAATATTAAATCAAATTTTAAATGCAAAGTTCTTCATAAGGTAATTAACAACATGCATTCTAAAGCATGCTTTTCTTTTGTCATACATTAACACCATGGAGTAGCTGTAACAAGACACATAAAGCACGATGTGGGGCCGTGTCCCGTTTTGAGGTATGGGTTCTACAGTTCTAGTGTTTATTTTCATACTTGGGGACAGATTCACTGGAAGATGCTGGCAGCAAGGATGGGCTGCAAAGGTGAACTTGTCAGGTGTGCTGATGAATGGTTTAAGAGAAGCACTGTCATTGTAAAACCATGTTTTTATTTTACCATTACTCAAAAAACTGATGAAATGCCTGTTACCCATTCATTTAATTGTATTAATGGGCTAGGGAAACACAAACATTATGCTAATTAAGTGAATACTGTGCATTATGGGAAATAATTAACAGTTAGGGCTCTTTTCTGCGAAACACAAGCTTTGACACCACTAGCAAAAATTAAACTAAAAGACTTTCGTTTGTGTAGTCATAAATGATGCCATAGAACATGTCATAAATAATGCAGGATGTGAGGTCATAAGCAGTGCATGGTAGGGGCACAACTTATAGTAAGCTCAGTAACCTATAACTGGTGCATTTCAGTGTTTTTTATGTACATTTTTTATTATTTAACTAACATTTTCACCTAACTATAACGTCACTTTGACCTTTAGTTTTGTTAGTGAGTTTCTAGTTTTTTTTAAAACATAAAGTAGCACATTATTATCACCCCTAAGTGTGACTTTTTTTTTTTTTTTTTTTTTTTTTTTAAATATTTATAAAGCGCAGCTGATACCTTGCAGGCTTCCTGGCGCTAGTGAATGTACTGCTGAGGATAGACCAGAGTAGCTAGCAGACGGGTGGGGGATTAGGGGAAGAGCCAGGTCTTAATGCGTTTCCTGAATGGAAGAAGTTATTTTATTTTTATTTATTTTACTGGCTTTTATAGCGCTGGTCTCGACTCCCTAGGGAGCATCTCCGCGCTTTTGACATCCGCCACATTTGGAAAGGGAGCACGTATGCTGTCTATTGGCTGAAAAGAAAGGTCTTTAGCATTTTCCTGAATGGAAGATATTCTGTACACAGCCTTAGGGTGATGGGAAGGCTATTCCAAAGAGACGGTCCAGCTATAGAGAGAGCTTTGCTGCCCTGCCTTGCCTTTCTTGCTCTGGGCACTGCTAGAAGGCCTTGTTCGCTAGAACGAAGTGGGCGTGGGGGTTTGTAAGGAACAAATTTGGTGGCCAGGTATGCCGGACCCATACCGTTGAGACTCTTGTGTATGGTACAGCCTACCTTGAATTTAGCCCTTTGTCTGATAGGCAGCCAATGAAGCTTTTCTAGAAGGGGTTTGGAAGGTGAACGGGGGGGTGCGTTTAAGACCAGACGGGCAGCCGTGTTCTGGACCACCTGTAGTCTTGCCATGACTCCCTCATTGGCAGCCAGAAACAGGGCGTTGCAGTAGTCTAAACGACTCATGACTAATGCCTGTACCAAAGTTCTTCTGCTGTCGTCTGGCAGGAGGGGGAAGATCTTCCGTAGCATACTGATTATGTGGAAGCAGGATCCCACCACCTGGTTGGCATGTTGCTTGAGGGAGAGTTCCTGGTCCAGCCGGACCCCCAGATTTTTACAGATGGTTTAGGCTCCGGTACTGGGCCAAGGTCTTGTGGCCACCAGTCCGGAGACCAAAGTTGTCTTGCCCCCCCAAACAACATGACTTCCGTCTTTCCAACGTTGCATTGCAAGTAGTTGGAAGACATCCAGTGTGCTACCGCTTTCATTCCGAGGGAGAAGGAGTTCCTAACTTCGGGTGTCAAGGTTTTGAAGGGAAAGAGGAGTTGAGTGTCATCCGCATAGGATATTGGAACAAATCCATATGCTCTCAAGATGTTTGCCAGGGGTGCCACATATATGTTGAAGAGAGTTGGGCTCAAACATGAGCCCTGTGGCACCCCTTTAGTGATCTCAACTTCCTCTGACCGAAAATTGCCCATGGTTACTTGTTGGGTCCGATTAGTCAGGAAACTTCTTACCCATTCGAGGGCATCCTCCTTTAGGCCGATGTTCTCCAGCCTGGCCATGAGAATAGAATGAGATACGGTGTCAAACGCCGCAGACAGATCTAATAGCACCAGGATGACGGAAAACCCCCCATCCTGGTACATACGCAGATCGTCTGCGACTGACATAAGAGCGGTCTCTGTACTGTGCCTGGGCCTAAAGCCCGACTGTGATGGATCCAGCACTCCTACAGACTCAATGTATCTTGACAGATGTTTATTCACATGTTTTTCTGTGATTTTGCCCAAGAAGGGGAGTAGGGATATTGGTCTCAGATTGTTAAGCTCACTCCAGGGAATGGTGGTATTCTTCCTGAGAGGTTTGACCAGTGCCTTTTTCCATCCAAGCGGGACCTGCCCCGTACTAAGTGAGAGATTTATTAGTCCCTGGATGGTGGGTCCTAGGGCTTTAGCTAAAGTGGGCATGATACGTGCAGGAATGATGTCTGAGGGGGAGCCACTCTTTATCTGCGACATGAGTGCTTGTACCTCCTCAATCTGGATAGGGGGAAATGCAGAAAGGGAGTTTTCAGGAAGGAGGGGGCTATCAGAGTTAGTTGTGAGGTCATTAGTAGCACTGTAAGGCAAGTTGGAAAGAAGGATTTTGGCATATATGGCGTCGATTTTATTCGTAAAGAAATGGGAAATACTGTCGCACAGATGTTGCGACGCCACTTCTGGACTTTCACAAGCAGTGGGTTTAGTGAAGGTCAGTAATATCTGATACAAGGTCTTGGAGTTATTGCCAGCCGCCAGAAGCTGTGAGGCTATATGGCTTTTTCGTGCTGATCTAATCTCCTTGTGATATGCTTTCAAAGACTCTTTGTAGGTGTGTTTATCATTGTCTAGGCGGGAGATCCTCCATTTCTTTTCTAACCTCCGTGTGGCCTGTTTGGATAGTCTGAGATTTTCTGAGAACCATATCTCTTGTTTAGGGGCAGGTTTAGGTTTAAAGACTCTTAAAGGGATAGTCTTGTCAATTGTATGAGACAGCAATTCTTCGTATTCATGTAAGGCTTTGTCTATATTGTCATTCTCGCTCATAGTCGGCTTTCCAAATGTTTTACAGAACATTTCATGGGTTAATCTGTGCCAGGGTCTTCTTTTACATGGTAGGGTGTGGGGTATTTTGGCGTGAGGGGTGGGGAGGGGGGTACAGAATTCCAGAACATAGTGATCTGTCCAGTCTACATGGTAGGGGAGGGAACATTCAATAGATAAGGAATTAGTAAGAATAAGGTCCAGAGTGTGGCCTGCCGTGTGGGTAGGCCCGATGTTGACCTGCCTTAAGCCCAAAGAGCTTAAATCACTAATAAAGGTGTTGACTTCGGAGTTGTTCTCGACCTCACTGTGAATGTTGAAGTCTCCTAAGAGGAGGAAGTCTGAGGTATCGCTTACATGAGGTGCCAGAGCTTCCATTAATGTCATGGAAATGTTTTTACATGGGCCAGGGGGTCTGTATACTAACGCTCCTTTCCTGTTAGCTTTAGTGGAATAGTTAAGATTAAAAATCATAAGTTCAAGTTCAGGGGTGCACATTTCCTCCATAATTTTCACATTGATTTCCTCCTTGTGTACTATCGCAATCCCACCACCAATTTTCAATGGCCGATCCATCCTGGCTATTTTATAGCCTATAGGGATCCCCAATGTTATAACGGGTGTTAGGTGGGGTTTGAGCCAGGTCTCCGTCAGGAAGCATAGGTCCGGCTCCTTACTGGAGATCAGATCCCATACTTCGACGGCATGCTTTGATAGTGACCTGATATTGCAAAGCATGTTTTTGTTGGTGAGGGCGTTTTTACTGGTGGTTTTGGTCTTAATATGAGTGGGATAATCAGATAGAAACTTAGTTTCTGGTTGGTTTATGTGAAGGCGAGGTTTAAAGGTAGGGGCCATGCTCAAATGGGTTTCAAATTGAGTTCTGCAATGGCGACAGGAGAATGGGCCCTCGATATTGTCCTTCATCCTGTTAGGACAGGTATTGGAGGAATTATGTAGTATATTCAGTAATACCTGTGAGGAGTAGCTTAGTCGGTGTGCTCGATGATCCGCCATAGTAACCGGCCCCGGCCACGTCCTGTCGCGGACGGGCGCAGACGGGCAGGTCTTTGGCTGGTCTTCGGCGCAGGCTACGGCGCCCCCACTGCGCGCTAGGCCGACGAGGGCTATATAGCCCTGTCAAGTGGAGAGCTGGAGCGCTAACCGCTCGCCTCCCTGGGCGTGTCCTGCTCTTGTCTGCCCCGCCCTCCGCTCAACGGTATAGGTCACCGAGTCGGACCGGGGCGGGCAGACTTGAGTACTGAGCAGGATTCTGGACTGGGTAAGTTTCCCACGCAAGTTCCCAAATTATCAATCAACTTAAAAACTTATCAGGGGATGTGCAAGGTATATTTAAAATTCTAAAATCAATTTTAAAACATACAATATTAAAATAGCGAGTGCGAGGACAATTCACATTCTACTTAAGGTTAGTCACTCTGCAGCAACATCAGCAGCGTTTCCGTTTGAAAATGAGGTAGGCGCCAAGCGGGGTCGGGAGATGCTGCCACCGTCGTCCCTTACCGCGAGGATACACTGCCTCCTCGTTGCCTATATAGCCCTGTCAAGTGGAGAGCTGGAGCGCTAACCGCTCGCCTCCCTGGGCGTGTCCTGCTCTTGTCTGCCCCACCCTCCGCTCAACGGTATAGGTCACCGAGTCGGACCGGGGCGGGCAGACTTGAGTACTGAGCAGGATTCTGGACTGGGTAAGTTTCCCACGCAAGTTCCCAAATTATCAATCAACTTAAAAACTTATCAGGGGATGTGCAAGGTATATTTAAAATTCTAAAATCAATTTTAAAACATACAATATTAAAATAGCGAGTGCGAGGACAATTCACATTCTACTTAAGGTTAGTCACTCTGCAGCAACATCAGCAGCGTTTCCGTTTGAAAATGAGGTAGGCGCCAAGCGGGGTCGGGAGATGCTGCCACCGTCGTCCCTTACCGCGAGGATACACTGCCTCCTCGTTGCCTATATAGCCCTGTCAAGTGGAGAGCTGGAGCGCTAACCGCTCGCCTCCCTGGGCGTGTCCTGCTCTTGTCTGCCCCGCCCTCCGCTCAACGGTATAGGTCACCGAGTCGGACCGGGGCGGGCAGACTTGAGTACTGAGCAGGATTCTGGACTGGGTAAGTTTCCCACGCAAGTTCCCAAATTATCAATCAACTTAAAAACTTATCAGGGGATGTGCAAGGTATATTTAAAATTCTAAAATCAATTTTAAAACATACAATATTAAAATAGCGAGTGCGAGGACAATTCACATTCTACTTAAGGTTAGTCACTCTGCAGCAACATCAGCAGCGTTTCCGTTTGAAAATGAGGTAGGCGCCAAGCGGGGTCGGGAGATGCTGCCACCGTCGTCCCTTGCCGAAGTTGTGAGATCTGGCGTATGTCAATGGGTAGGCTGTTCCATAATTTGGCCGCTGCGACCCTGAAGGATCTGCCCCCGGTTCTGGCTTTGTTGAATCTGGGCACCTTTACCAAACAGGCTGAGGACGATCGTAGTTCTCTAGTGGGAGTGTACCGCAGAAACAAGGCTTGCAGGGGTCTAGGCCCGAGTCCATGCAGAGCCTTGAAGACAATGCAGAGGGACTTGAATGCCACCCGCTGCTTTAGAGGAAGCCAATGTAGCTCGACCAAGGCTGCTGTGGCCGAGGACCTTCTCGTCCAACCGAGAGCCAGCTTGGCGGCGGCAGATTGAATTCTTTGAAGTCGGTCCAGCAGCGTGACTGGGGACTCAAGGAGCAGGGCATTGCAATAGTCAAGGCGACTGAGTATTGTACACCTGACTATCGATGCCCGGGCTTGTGCGGGGAGAAGTGGCATAATTTTACGCAGGGAACGTAGCAGGGCTGTGCAGATCTCCACTGTTTTTGTTACCTGGGTTTCCATACTCAGCTTGTTGTTGAGCATGGCTCCCAGGTTACGGACCGAGGAGACTGGCAGAGGTTTGTCTCTAGTCTCTGGAGGCCAGAATTCACTCGGAAGCTGGCGGGGTAGATGTGTGCCGGCACAGAACAGAACCTCTGTTTTAGAGGAATTGAACTGGAGGGAATTTCTGTGGAGCCACCCAGCCATCTCTCTTAAGCAGTTGTGGAAGGTAGTTAAAGGAATGGAGTCCTCTCCTTCCCAAGAGAGTATAAGCTGCGTATCATCAGCGTAGTTGATTGTTTTAATCCCAAACGACTTAATCAACGTGATCAGCGGGAAGAGGTACACGTTAAAGAGAATGGGGCTGATGGAGGAGCCCTGGGGGACTCCCTGAGGCACCGGAGCGAAGGAGGATTGGAATGGGGGGAGGGAGACCGCCTGTTTCCGATCCCATAAGTAGGAGTGGAACCAGAGCAACGCTGTGCCAACCACTTCACTTTAATCTTTGTTTTTCTCAGAGAATTCATAGAGTAGTAATGCAATATGTGAGGTCACTTTAACCTTCGTTGTTGTCAGAGAATTTGTAGGGTGTTTTTCAACGTAAAGTAAAATATGACTAACATGCCTAACTCGAGGTAGTAGGCCATTCGTTATGCAAGTCGGTTTGAGTATGCGCAGTGACTGAGCTCTTAGTGAAGAGCTGCACAGAAATGGCAGCCTTCCTGTAGTAGTGGCTCTATCACCTAATTGGGCCTAAGTGTGTGGAGGGGGTGGGCTCTTCATGAAGAACAGCGCAGCGAGCACAGTCTGGGCATAGCAGTTGCTTGCACACTTAAGAGGGTTTGGGTGTCTGGTGGGAGTGACTTCTACGTGCAGACTCTGCACTGAGCACAGACTGTGCATATCAGTGGCTTTATACCTAACTAGCAGCCTGTCCCGATGTTGTCCGGGTATGAATTGCTGCCGGCCAGTAGTATATTGTTTTGTAGGATTTCGTTTTGATAGCATTTCTTATCTGTGACAGGCCTTTGAAACGCTCCGATTCACAGTGCACTGCTGATGCACTTAAGAGTGCGCGTTCAGTAGTGTGTGAACTCGAGTTTCCCTACTTTATTTTTCCTTGCAATATTATATAGCGCGAACTCGACAACATGGCATGAGCACAATTTACATTACAGAAGAACACATTCATTTGTGGTAGGCACGGGGAGACAAAGCGATTTGCCTGGAATCACAGGATGTTGAGCTGATGCCGAGATTCGAACGTAGCTCCCCAGCTCTAAAGTTCGCAATTCTAGAACTTGTGGTGGGAGGTGTGTCTAAAAGTGTATGTCGGTGCTGGCCATCAATGAGGGAGACCTGTGCATTTTTCAAATCGGTGGTGAAAAAATATGAGCATATTGCTGGAGATGTGGGCCGCCGTGCCACCAATGTACTTACCGGGGGGAGGGTAAACACCCATTATTCCACAACTTTCTTTCCGCATACCATCACTCCGCATACTTTCATTACGAAAGTACCATGACTCCGCAATGCCATTATAACGCATGGCATTACATTTTATATGCTTTTACCTCGCATACATTTACAACAAAATTCGTTGTAAATGCATGAATGGTAAATGCATGTTTTATTTTAATGTTTGGATAAGGTAAGTATGGGTATAGGGCGTATATGTTTTGGGGTACTGAGGTATATGTTTTGGGGTGTTTGGGTATTTTAAGGGTTCAGATATAGTTTTGGGTTATGGGGTACAGGGGTAGTTTGAGGGTTTAGGGATAGGTATGGGTTTTGGGGTACAGGGGTATTTTTAGGGTTCAGGGCAAGGTTTGGGTTTTGGGGTATAGGGGTATTTTTAGGGTTCAGGGGTAGGTTTGGGTTTTGGGGTACAGGGGTATTTTAAGGGTTCAGGGCTAGGTTTGGGTTTTGGGGTACAGGGGTATTTTAGGGTTCAGGGGTAGGTTTGGGTTTTGGGGTATAGGGTTATTTTTATGGTTCAGGGATAGGTTTGGGTTTTGGGGTATTTTTTGGGTTCAGGGGTAGGTTTGGGTTTTGGGGTACAGGGGTATTTTAAGGGTTCAGGGCTAGGTTTGGGTTTTGGGGTACAGGGGTATTTTAGGGTTCAGGGGTAGGTTTGGGTTTTGTGGTACAGGGGTATTTTTAGGGTTCAGGGCTAGGTTTGGGTTATGGGGTACTGGGGTATTTTTAGGGTTTAGGGATAGGTTTGGGTTTTGGGGTACAGGGTATATTTATAGGGTTAAGATGGGTTAGTGTTTAAGGGTGTTGGGGTATTTTAAGGAGTAAGGGTGGGTTATGATTATGGGGTGCAGGGGTATTTAAAGGGAGCAGGGTTGACAGCCGGAGCTGGAATGTACAGAACCTGGGAAGAAAAAACAATGAAATATTGGCCACAAAGCTCGCTGTTTTTTTTCCGTAATCCCGCGCCCCGCACACGCCCACGCCCCCAGCACACGCCCACAGCACACAATATGAGACTTGGCATGAAGGGCGGAACGTACCACACGCCCCCAGCGTTTGTTACGCCCCCTGCATACACGCACAGCACAACGCAGACACGCCCACAAGGGACTACTTTGCTGGCACAGTTCTTTTACCTTTTAAATGTATATGGTGGGCGTCTGCATAGCCTATGTCCTTCTGCTGCAACTGCCCTTTCCAACGCTGTATTGGGTGTTGTGATTGGTGCTGTGTTTCTTGAGATTACCCGCCTCAAAGTTTTGGGCTCTCTCTTTATTATATTAGTATGGATATACACACACACAATAAACACTTGGATTAATCAGCATCAGCTACACTTGAGTCCGTTTAATCTGTTCATGCTCAAGCTGCACTGGGATTATCTGTATATATAGATGTATATATATATATATATATATATATACATCTATATATACACATATATAGATATACATATATATATATATATATATATATATATATATATATGAAAACCAGGTCCTGGGAAGAAAGCAAACTCCCTTTCGGCGAACTGCTACACCAGGAACGGACCACCACAAAGGTTTTTGAAGTTTTCTTAGTGCATTTTATTCAAGCCTTCACACAACATGACGCGTTTCAACCGGGTTTCCCCGGCCTTGATCACATATATATATATATATATGCATCTGATATGGAGCAACAACTGTGGATTTAAGGCGTGCATGTTGGTGGGGGCTCAGTGCGAGCTTTATCGTCAGCAGTAAGCAAGTGCACTCTAATATTGAGTAGGGGACTAAAGCACACTACAACTCCCAGAAATCAATGCGGATGAATTATGCATGTAATCAGGAGCTGTGGCACGCCCGAGCACAAACCTCCCACAATCCTTTGAGAAAGGGGAAACTTGAAACGCGTCAGGATCCGTGGAAAGCTGCTAGAATCTACCCACGAACATTGCGCAACTATACCGAATAACCTGGTAACCTGTTGTTGGACTCATGTGTGTTTCTCTAGGTGAGCAAATTTCCTATCGGCATATATGCATCTATATATATACACATACACATATGTGTGCATACATACATATATATGTATATTTTTTTCACTGTGAAAAAAACAAAGGTTAAAGTAATGTGATAGGTGTGAGGTAAAAATCAGTTTTTAGACTAAAACACACAGAAATTCACCAGTTATTGTATTGTATTGTAATTGCATTTATATAGCGCTTACTACCCCTGATGAGGCCTCGAAGCGCTTTTTCGGCAAGTACCACCCTACTCCGAGACCCATAGAAGATTAGTGTTGAATTAGTATAGTGAAACATAAAAGTAAATTTTAAGTGGTGGATAGGTTAGTCAGTTATTTGGATTTGAAATGATAGCAGAAGGATAGAGGAGGAGAAAGGTTTGCATTTATATAGCACTTGTTGACGCACGCTATTCAGGAAACCTATAAAGGATTAGTAGTGAATTAATATGGTGAAATATGAAGTACTTTCAGTGGTGGATATTAGTCAGTTATTTGGAGTGAGAAGGATAGCGGCGGGATAAAAGGGGAATAAAGATTTGCATTCATATAGCACTTGTTACCCTGTGATTGGTGTTTAAGCGCTTTTCTGGCGAGTAGCACACCACTCCAGAACCCATAAAGGATTGGTGTTGAAAATTAGTATAGTACAATATGAAGCAATTTGAGTAGTGGATATGTTATTCAGTTATTTGGGTAGAGAAGGGTAGGTGGTGGGATAGTAGAGGGAAAGGGGTTGAATTTATATAGCGCTTGATACCCCTGATGGGGTTTTGAAGTGCAAGTAGCACACTACTCTGGAATCCATCAGGATTAGTGTTGAATTAGTATGATCAAACATGAGAGTAATTTTAGAGGTGGATATGTTAGTCAGTTATTTGGATTGAGAAGGTTTGGGGAGGGGTAGAAAAGGAAAAAGGTTTGCATTTATATAGCGCGTGTAACCCTGATGGGGTGTTGAGACTCTTTATTGGCGAGTAGAACGCTGCTCTGGAACCCAATAAAGGATTAGTGGTGAATTAGTATGGTTGAATATGGAATTTGAGAAGTGAACATGTTAGTCTGTTAATTTTGATTGAAAAGAATAGTGGAGGGATAAAATAGTGAAGGATTTTTTTTTAGTATTTTTTTAAGTCTTAGCAGTAGGAGGAGGCTTTTGGATGAGTAAAAAGGAGTTTTGGAGGGGAGGAGTCAGAGGGAAGAGTTTAGAAAGGTTTGTTTTAGGAGATCGGTGTAGTAAAAAGATGATGCAAGGAGGGGTAGAGTAGGAGAGAGTCTAGAAAGGGTTATTTTGACGATCAGAGTAGAGGTATGGGGTTTGGGATAAATGAGAGAGTGGATGTAGAGGATATATTGATAGATGTATAGGATGAGAGATAGGGTAGTGCATTAGAAGGAATAGTAGAAAGAAGTTTGATATGAGTCAGAAGGTTGGGCTAGAAGATATAATGAGCGAAGTATAAGCTGAGAAATAGGATAGTGCATTGGAAATGCTAAATTAGAAGAAAGTGATAAATATATAGATCCATAAGTACATTGAAAGTGTACAGATACATAAAGGATGTAAGTATATGTAGATTAAAGATATTGATAGAGGCACAGTATGAGAAATTGGGTAGTGCGTTGGATATGCTTTTTTAGGAGAAAAGTAACAGACACACAGATCCACGTACATGGAAGGTACACAGATGCACAATGGAAGTATGTACATGTAGAACAAAGATGATTTTTATTTATTTATTTATTATTATTATTTTTTCTCTCAACTAGATAATTTTTTTACATGCGGGATATGCTGTAAATTTCAGTTTGCGTATGGTGCTTATGTGGGGAAGAGCCAAATCTTGAGTAGTTTTCTGAAGATAAGCTGGTTGTCGCTGGACCTTATGTTGGGGGGTAAAGAGTTCCACAGTTTGGCTGCTTGAACAGAGAAGGATGTGCCACCCATGTTTTTTTTCTAGTACGGTGAGATTTTGAGGCGAGATGCCCCTTAGAGCGGAGGTTCCGGGCCTGTTAGATATAAACATGGTTTAAAACTCCTTGGAGCAACCATCGCTTAAACCATATCATATGCTCAATCTCTTACTAGTTATCAAGTTACCAGGTCGGTAAACAAAGAGCTTGTTCACCAATCATTAAAAAAGCACAGTTTTCTTCAAAATAATGTCTTCGTCGACAAAATGATTTGAAGACCTCATTAGCTCAATAAATGCATCTGGCCTGTAGGCATTTAGCCACCTAATTTGACCAAATTCTTATTGCTCTCTCTTGTTTCTATTAAATCAGTGTTTTATTTATTCCTGTGTGATCCTTCTGGTGACTTGAGTAGATTTACATTTTCGAATGGAAGCTTATACTTCATATTCCAAAAAATCGGTTGTTGATCTAGTGCAAATTCGTCCCTTGTTATTCTGGGTTCGTCTTAGAAGGACCCCAGAACTTCTTAATTATGCTCAGGTTCTGGATGAGCTGATTAGTTTAAACGTAGCAAATAAAATCAAATGGCTCAATAATTTAAAGAGGCTTGTTAAATCAATAGGTCTAGAAGAGAGTTGGACTTCGCAACTGCCACCCCCAAAGGCAATTGTCAAAAAACTTTATTGGGATTGGGTTGTTGCCAAAGAACACAGGAATCCAAACTGGGGTCACCTAACTAGTACCTTTCTTGATCACAAGCCCTTTAGGAAGTTAGAGCCCTTTTTGGATTTTATCCAGGTCCCTCGTGATAGAACACTGTTTTTGAAACTCCGATATGGTATTCTACCCCTTAACACATTCAAGGCAGGTTGGAAGGGATATAGAGGAACAGAGCAGAAATGCCCAGGTTGTCCCTGTCCAAAAGAATCCTTGGGCCACTTCCTATTTGCATGTGTAGCCTATAAAATACCTAGAGGAAGGTGGTTGAAACCTGTTTGTAGGAACCTAGGGGTGAGGGATCATAGATTAGCTATGCGTATTTTTTTAACAGATGTTTCTTCAATGCATATGGTCTGTGGGGTGGCTAAATATGTGGCGAATGCTTGGTTCATTAGGTCAAAACTCGTACCCATTGTCTGATTTGTTTTATGCTTATGATTTGTTTTACGTACAGTTATTATGGATTTATTATGGATACTGTATATGTACTTTTATGAAATTTTGTTTCGAATAAAGTATTTTCAAATATAATAAAATATACATATTCCAAAAATATATCCAATTTTGTGAGTCTCTGGAAAGTTCACAGCCCTCATACATTACCTCTGTTTGTCATTCTCTGCATCTATCACATTTTTCCCACATTACCAATGCAAATCACCAATGAAGACTAGGTCGACATATTAGGCCAGAACGACCCCAATGTTCCCATACATCAGGACCTATTAAGTTTGTGCAGGGAAGTCTACCCAGGGTTATTCACAAGGCTATGCAAGGCCACGACCCCTGCTCCCTGCAGCTTCTCAGCATCCTTGGGAAAGCTCCAGGAAAAGGCAGCAGCGCGCTGCCAGTGATGCTTTTGGCAGGATGTTTGGGAGAGAACCCAGGAGGGATATTTCTTTAAGCAGCATTTGAGGCAGATATTTAACAACTGGATTGTATTTCTTTCATGGCATTTCTTTCTAGTAGCACAGTGCCATGGTCCCTAATGCACTCTGCTCCACGGGGTAGTTGAGTTTTCTGTCCCACCCTCAAAGGGGATTTCTTGCAGCTCGTTGCTGGATTGGAACACATCTCTCATCCTTTCCATAGAGAGAAAGTGTTGGAAATGAGTTTGTGAATATCCCCAAACTCATAAGATTGTTTTGTGCCTCTTCACTAGCTCACATGATTGTGGGTGTTCATGAACTCTAAACATCTATACATTGACCCACCCATTCCCCTCCCCATGTGTGGGGCTTACCACTGTGCAATTGTATGAAATTAATTGCGTACAATTAGTAATAGGTAAATTAAGTTACGCCTGCTGGAAATCCCTTTGTGGATTCCAGACAAACATGAATTGAGTCATTTTTGGCAGTGTGGCTTACACCGTTATGAATCAGGCCATAAGAGTATATTTTAGCACTTAAATACCTAATTTATCTGTCTTGTCACAGAGCAATAACCAATTTAGGATGTCCAAACTCATTTTTAGGGAGACTCCATCACTCGAGTTGTGTGTGTTTAATATTTTGTCATTAAAATACATTGAACAGAAAGAGCACAATTCTTGATTTTTGAGGATTACACTAATCTTTTTAAGTTCTAGTTTGAAATTTACATCATGTGTGATACTCAGAAAAGTGTCTATTTAAGAGTGAAAGAGAAGTTAATATATTTAAATTTGCTAACTACTAGAGAAAAGAGAGAAATATAACATCAATCCCCAATCAGCTCTGTCCAACTATCAGAAATAGGGGCCAATTACGATGCCGTAGTAAACGGCTCCGACCGACGGTCGGGGCAGTTCCTACGGCATCATAATCGGCTGTTCGGGATAATTTTCGACTGACCCATTTGGATGGAGTCAGTCGGAAAGAAACCCGAACTGGATTTCTGAACAGCTTCCGATGGGCTCAGAGAGCCCGTCTGCCATTCGGAAGGCCTCCAGTATTCCCAAGGGTTTCTCTTTCTGCTCAAGGGATTACGATGTCGAATTCTGACAGCCTTTCTGTGCATTCGAACCTCTGACTCCAGTGAACACAGTGAAGCCACCATAGAGATGAGAGTGGACCAAGGCTTGCACAGTGGCTCTGAAATTTACTTTGGGCTAGTAGATTTTAACTTTATGCAAAAGGGAAAAAGTTGCATACATGTTATTTGAGCTAACTTTGCAATATGAGTTTTGAAAGACTGGTTAAGTCAAGGAGAGACTCCAACCAGCTGTATGTTATGAGGCAAGACTTGAAACTGGGTTTATGTGCCGACGTGAGCGAGGAGGATGAATTCTCTCATGCTTAACTCCAATTCAGATGGACACGACATCCGTGTTTGCATGATGGATAAGCCATTTTTCATAGTTGCTGTGCTGAGTGAGAACAACACTGTAGGGGTTCCACGAACAGAATGAAGGTAAATGGGTGCAGAGCCTAGAGAGACTCTATGTCACTGAAGAGCAATGGCAGTGAAAATGTATAATATTAGTACATTATAATGTTGAGCACTCCATTGAAGACAATGGAGTGCTCCAGACTTCTAATGGCTGGTAGAAGCCCAGAGCATCAACATGCCAATGTTCGTTCATACCTGTTGCTGTGAACAAAGGCCTTATGGAGCCCGAGGGGATTTCAACCCCCATGGGCTCCGTGTCCCTGAGGCCTTTGTTTTACAGCCTAATAGCCTTAGACCCCTCCGTAGCGGACACTACTGCCCACTAAAGGCCCACTACCTTGTTATAGGACCTTGCCTTTGGTTCGGGATGTCAACGCTGAAGCAGGCCTTTAATGGCTGGTAGAGGACCTGCTACGGCTCGCACTAAGGCTATAATAGATTACCCTATCATCTCACAGTGTTGGATTGTACAACACCTGCCCTGTGCTCAGATGCCCCATATAACGACTCATTAGTGGGGAGTGGCTGTGTAGTTGTTGACAGTATTCCAGTGCATAGAGTCCTACACATACAGATAAAATTTAAAAGTTATAGGCTCAGGTGAGCAGTGCTATTGCATTATGGGACTGGTGGTTCTATATTCACCCTTGTGGGTCGCTGCTGAAAGAACACCCTGATAAAGTTTGTTTAAAGGATATCGAATGTCTTGCTGCATCGCTCTTGTATAAAACACACCTCCTGTGCTGCATTTCATCGGCCCCAGTAAGCAAAAAACAGACCTGTTCAGGTTTCATGGTGGTGCTGTCTCGTGGCTGGATCTACCACTAAAGTATTCAAAGTTAAGAATTGCCCCTCGAAAGAAACAGCACTCACAGGTAGGTGAATTGAAGGACAAGCGCAGCTGCAACAGAATGTAGGTGAATTGAAGGACAAGCGCAGCTGCAACAGACATGCTCCTCATGCAATCCTCAATGTCCAATGCGTTTCGGGCATACGCCATTCCTCATGGACACTCCTTGTGTTCAAGACAGCAGGCAGGAAACACTAGTAAATCCCCTCCTTTTATTTCAACCAATATGCTCAGGTGAGCAGTACCATTGCATATGGGACTGGTGGTACTATATTCACTCTTGTGGGTCGCTGCTGAAAGAACACCCTGATTAAGTGAGTTCAAAGGATATCATATATATATATATATATATATATATATATAAATAAATGCATATATATATTTATATATCAAAGCTCCAAGGTTCCCACCTGTTGGAGACGCACACTGACATCCACTGCAGCAACCTTCATGAGGTAAAAGCCGGATCGGCGAGCGGATCCAGTTTCCAGCATGCTGTCGATTCACGCCGGACGCGTTTCGTGCTCATTGCACTCTTCAGCGGCGCGACAGTCATTTTGGCATAGAGGCCACACCTCCCACTTAAAAATATGAGCCCTCCAATGGGCAACTCAAATGAGTCCGCGTTAGTTTGTGGGTCTTGTAGTGAGTGCCTCAGTTATGTGCCGCTGTCTGAGCTGTTTCAAGCCCACTAATGGGCCTCCACACGCATATATATATATATATATATATTCACTGAAAAAAACATAGGTTATAGACCATATATAGTTAGGAATTAGCATTTAAAAAACCTTATTTTACTCACACAAAACCATTGAAATTCCATATATAGTTAGTTGCACTAACTATATATCGCGCACCCGCAATCCACTGCTGATGATGTCACATATTACATCATTCATGACATGGTCAGTGACATCACTGATGACATCTCAAATGACATCACTGATGACATCATCTAGTGTCTGTGTGTTTTTGTAAAGTTTAAATACGTTTTACATATTGAAGAATGACTGGATGTATGGAAGACTGAGTGTGTGTGTGGCTGGCTGGGAGGTGTGTGACTGTGCATATCAATGTGTACTTGTATCAGTGATTGTATAAGAGAGTAAGTATGTGTTAGTATATGTGTGAAAAGTATGGTGTTCTGTGTTTAACTATAGATGAGGAAATCGAAGTGTGATTGATTCTTCACAGGACTGACTAGGTGTATGAGTGCATATGATAGTGTTCTAATAATAACTGACTGTATGTATGAGTAATTGTATGGGTGAATGAGTGAATGTGTGTGTAGACGTACGAATCAGTGAGTGCGTATGTAGTAACTGGTATTGGTGTGTCATGATGTCATCAGTGATGTCATTTGAGATGTCATCAGTGATGTCATTTCAGATGTCATTAGTGATGTCATCAGTGATGTCACTGAAGTATGGTGTTCTGTGTTTAACTGTATAGATGAAGAAATGGAAGTGTGATTGATTCTTTACAGGACTGACTTGGTGTGTGAGTAACTCCATGGATGAGTGGCAGTGTGTGACTGTCTGCATAGGTGTATGAGTGCATATGATAGTGTTGTAATAATAAGTGACTGTATGTATGAGTTATTGTATGGGTGAATGAGTGAATGTGTGTGTAGACGTAGGAATCAGTGAGTGCGTATGTAGTAACTGGTATTGGTGTGTCATGATGTCATCAGTGATGTCATTTGAGATGTCATCAGTGATGTCATCAGTGATGTCATTTGAGATGTCATCAGTGATGTCATCAGTGATGTCACTGACCATGTCATGAATGATGTAATATGTGACATCATCAGCAGTGGATTGCGGGTGCGCGATATATAGTTAGTGCAACTAACTATATATGGAATTTCAATGGTTTTGTGTGAGTAAAATAAGGTTTTCTAAATGCTAATTCCTAACTATATATGGTCTATAACCTATGGTTTTTTCAGTGATTTTTCAAGGTTTTGTAAATGCTAATTCCTAACTATATATGGTCTATAACCTATGGTTTTTTCAGTGAATTTCATTGGTTTTTTAACAGCTAATATCTGTAGCTGTAAAATGTATTCTTCTTTAAATCCAAAAATATATTTTATATGTTTATGAATAATTTTTTTTTTTAATATTTTTTTTTCTTCGTTCCCGCTTCGCGAATCGGGAAGCTTCCCGTTAGCTGACCTTGATGCCGCGAAATAGACCGCGAGCCGGTAAACGTTTCTTTACCGCAAGTGCCGCGTTAGAAAACAACATCGTGACGCCTCCCGTCCGCATGACGTTTCACGTTGTCGCGTGATACGTCATATGACGTGCTACGTTAGCGAACTGGTACGCGAAGCGAGTCGCAAAGCGCAGGTTTCTGGAAGCAAACCGGGAGGCCCTGCAAAGCGCTTAACGTAAACACAGCAAGTCATGTGACTTGGTAATAACACTTTTCATTGGTTCATTTCACTTTTGGTTTCCTAATGATGTAAGACTAGGTCATATAATCTAAAATGAACACTTTTGATTGGTTGAGAACTCTTGTTTTTCCCAAATGATGAAAATCCCTCCTTCTTTCCTCACTCTGACTTTCATCATTGTGAGAGAAAGACCCTTTGTGATCACTGAGCAATGGCTTCTTTAGTAGCTTCAGCTGGTGCTTCCCCACCACCTCCACCACATCCAAGGAAGAGTGGACCACCTGCTCAATTTATAATTCAGCAAGAAGAGGAAGAAGAGGAAGACGAGGAAGAGCAGGAAGAGAGGCAGTTTTTGCCTGAGGAACCCAGGACGTCTCACCGGAAAGAAAACTTCATTTGGCAATTTTTTAAAATTCCCAAAGGTCAGAAAAAAGTAAATGCAAGATACGTAACTTGCCTTATATGTCAAGATAGACTGTCCAGAGGAACCGAGAAAAAATACAGTTTCGGAAACTACACAATGCATCGCCATATGACTAGGTGGCATCCTAACAACTACAGTGCTGCACAGTTTCGGAACGACCTAGATAATCTCCCTATTATGGCCAGAAGATCTGTTGTACCGGAAGTAACGGGACCAGAGGGCAGGGAGATGGTGCCAAATATACAAATGAGATTTGGTGAAGTAAAACACATCTGCGTATTTTGCGATGGATTCATTTGCTACGGAGAAAGAAGCATCACTCTGATCAACAGAGCTATTGACTATCATATGCAAGTTTGTACGAAACGCCCAAAATAATAAATACTTTTTTTTTGTTTTGTTGCTCCTGTTGAGCCCTTTACAATGAATCGTTTTCATTGCCCCCTCCAAGAAAAACCCCAAAAAATATAAAACTGTTCAGAAAAATTCAAAAAAAGTAAAAAAATGTTCTGAAAAATAATAAAAAAAATATAAAACAACAAAAACAATAAAAAAAAAGTTCTTTTCAGAACTACCTCCCCGTTATTAAAAAATTGGTACAATATTTGGAACTGTGCCAACCTCTATTTCTCTTAGTTCGCTTCCCAGTTCGCTCACCGGTACGCGAACCAGAAGCGAACCAAAAACAGTAAGTATAAGGGAAGGAAACAGACACTTATGTTAAAAGAAAGACAGCTATAGGGGAGTAAACTAGAGATACTATTACCCGTAATCCACTGCTGATGATGTCACATATTACATCATTCATGACATGCTCAGTGACATCATCAGCAGAGGATTGCGGGTTTTTTGGCAACGTGCCTTATCCACGGTTTAATAACGCTGCCTTTTGCTTTATATAAGTTTTCAAATTGTATGAAATATATACCAATAGGTCGTTATGAACCTTTAGGTAGTGCTTTTCTTCATGAGGTCTGGTCGCTTCCATACACATACAGATGTTTCAAAGATGATCAAGAAGTTTATCTGAATGGAGAGGAATGCACTGAGACGCCAGATCATTCACTAATGTGTAGGCACATACAGTTACACGGTTCATGCAACAAACACCGACCAAATATGGCTTGCGTGTTGCAAGGCACGCCAGTTCCTGCTATCATCCCCACGTTCAAGTTGTTGGAAAATGGTAGTTATTTGATGCTCAATAATGAAGATTGTTCTGAGTTAATTAAAAGTATTCCTTTTATCGTAACAGTAAGTGAACGGGTTATTTGCTGCAGAAATGTTCTTATTTTCTCCCACACATGAACATAGGGAGTTTTCAATCTGGCCACAAATACCAACCTTGGGAGAGATTTCAACGGCATGGCAAGAATAAGAGCTCTTTTGTCTCAGAGAGAGGTGGCCTTGAGTTCGGCCCGTGAAACTTTCGTGCTTCACATAGCGAACACCCGTACAGAGGTGCAGACCCTTTTCAATTCAGATTTGCCTTTCAATTTCAGCAAGATGGTTCGGACTATCTTTAACGCATCCTCCACAAAGGCCCTGGCGCACTTTTTTAAAGTTGTTACCAGTGGTCTCGTGACTTCATTTGAGAAAATCTTTGGAGTCATCCCTGCTTTCTTTCATTCTATTTTCTCCACTCTGCTTCGTGGATTGGCATTTTTACTTGCATTACCAGCGGACGCTCTTGTGCTTTTTTACATTTTTAAATATGGATGTCCCTCCTATGCAACCTCCCACCCTGCAGCTGCTGACACTGTTCCGCAATCGCATGCTAGAATATTATGGCACAATGCCGTTGGCGATATTAAGCACGGCATATGGATTATCTTTTCGATTCTCCTACTTCACCTGTGTCCAGCCTGTATTTCACTGCCTGACCTGTGATTTCGATTGGGCCATTGATTTGTGTCTCTGCGGACCGGTTTCTCCTGACGTCGACTTTAATCAGCTGATGACTCCTATCATTACTCACGAGTTGGTTTGTCCTGGCGAAAGGATTATGGCTGTGGCATTGATGCATGGACTAATTGGTCCCTGGAATTTATTGGCGGCAGCACAGTCTTTCTTGGAACAGAGCTTTCTTGAAAACCCACCGAGCTGTCCTCTGATGGTGATAGAGGATCCGGTGCTGGGAGAGCACGTATGTTCTTTTCCGCTTTTAAATTGGATGGCTGAACTGTTTTCGGATGAAGACGGTGACTTCCTATTGGAGGCTGTTGCAGCTTATTTTGCATACACAGTTATGTCATAGACCTTTTTCATGTTTGATATGCTGAGTACTAGCATTTCATTGACAATTCATTGACTTATTTGTCAAGTTTTTATTATTTACCTTGCCTATTGGCTTAAGACTCGATAAAGTACTTGGCTGTTTTATTTTTCTTTAGCATTAAATTTTCCTAGTTTTTAATGCTTTACCTTGCGGACCGTCCACATATAAACTTGCAATCTGCTCTCATGAGATGGCACTTCTATTATCTTATTCAGTTCGTTTCCGGATCATGGGGAGGTGTCATCTAGGTCCTGGATATCTTTACACCGTGTTAAGTTAGCATGGGCTCATTACCGGTTTAAACGCCATTTTTCCTTTTTTGCAACTTCTGCACACGACACTTAGTTGTTGCTTTAGCTTTCCACCTAGTAGTTCATCGTGGTTTACATGAGAATAATATGTTATTGCTCTACTATCTGCTTTGCTTGTTAAACTATATCTGTACAGCGAGTGCTAAAGTTTCAAGAACAACACGATACAGAATTGTTATGAGGTCTGATCTCCACGACTTCATACTCATAACATAAGTGCAACTTCTGCCAATTCTGGGCATGAGGCGGGTTTTATATTGCTTTGCCGAACACACATACACAACAGTTGATGCGGTTCACATGAAGAGAGAGCTGGTGTATGCTGATGTGATTCCTTCAAATCTAAGACACTAAAGTATGGGCACGCCCTAAACCAACACAAAGAGACCTTCTTAGCAAATAATATAATATGTGTATTAGGGAGGGTGAGATATAAGCAGCCGCGGGCCGTGGAGGGAGTTACGGTGAGGCAGGGAGGCGGGGAGGGGGAGAAGCAGGGTGGAGCCCTCTCTACCCTGCCCCTCCCCCTCCCCGCCTCCCTGCCCCACCGTAACTCCCTCCACGGCCCGCGGCTGCTTATAAGTGTTGCTAACTCTTATTCATTTACAGCATGTTAACATACTGTCACCATTCGCTTTTTATGTACTAGTAACTATGCTGGTAATTTTGCTACTGATAATATGTGTACTTGTATTCTCCACCCTGCTTCTCCCCCTCCCCGCCTCCCTGCCTCACCGTAACTCCCTCCACGGCCCGCGGCTGCTTATAAGTGTTGCTAACTCTTATTCATTTACAGCATGTTAACATACTATCACCATTCGCTTTTTATGTACTAGTAACTATGCTGGTAATTTTGCTACTGATAATATGTGTACTTGTATTATCTAAGATACTACGCCTGAGAAGACGTCATTAGTAAATAAACATTTCAAATACACATGTGTTCTTCTTAACTCCATGTTCTGGTTTCTAAGAAATATATAACGACCGACTGTTCATGAGTTCCACGTATCCTGAGGTACTATAAGTTCATATTCTGGATTGTCTAAACATTGAGAGTTTGTTATATCCAATGTGACACTGTACCTAGCTTGCTAAGGAGTTTTTGATTACTAACGTGAGTTTTGGGACACCCTAATTCGCCGAGGTTCCAATCCTCTGTCCACAGTTCTGTGTGAGAACAGAAACCCTGCGACAGGGGCACCCCCGACCCTTGCTGGAGCTTCATCACACTTGCGATACAACTCCAGCAATGCGCCACCTTTACGGCACAGATACATCACGCATCTGTGCTGTTTTTGCCCCATGATGCGCCGCATTGTAAATGCAGCACACCATAGGTGACGGAACAGCGGCACAGAATGACTAACACATCCCTGGTGATGCGCCAGTCATCATAAATGTATCCCTATGCTTCTTATCTTGTTAGAGATGAACCGCCATATGTATCATCAAAGTTTTTTGCATTTCCTAAATAGCGAACTTTAAGGAATAAATAGCGATTCTTTACCATTCCTAGTTTGCGATTAGCTATTTGCTAATTACAAATTACCCATTCATTTCCTTCATTTCCATAGGGCGGTTGGACTCACTTTTAGCTCGAACGGCTGAATGGATTTCCACGAAACTTGGCAAAATTGTAGGGACTGGTAGCCCGATGTGCCTTTGCTATGTCTCAAGATATATGCTCCAGAGGTTTTTACGAAAATTAACTTTGAAAAATATATATTGGGCTACATTGGCCTATATATATGTTGGAGCCCAAATGTAGCCCAATGTAGCCCAATGAAGCCCAATGTAGCCCAATGTAGCCCAAAGATGGCCGCCAGACACACAAAAAAACAAATGTAGCCCAAATATCAGCCAGATGTAGCCCAACTATAGCCCAGTGACAGAATGACCAATCAGCTTCGCAAACCTCCGTTACGCGAAGCGGAGCGCTGTTACAGATATATATCTTTTTTTGAACGTTAATTTCTCAAAATCCACTGGAGCACATATATTGAGACCTAGCAAAGGCACATCGGGCTACCAGTCCCTAATATTTTGCCAAGTTTCGTGCAAATCCATTCAGCCGTTCGGGCTAAAAGTGAGGCCAACCGCCCTATGGAAAACTCAATGTTAAAAACATGTTTTGGGACCCCCCTTTTTTCTCGGCCCCCCCTTGACGAACCCCTCCCAAATTTTCAAGGGCTGCTCAGAAACAAAATGTGCCATTTTCCTGAAAATTTCAGCCAATTCCGTCCACAAACGCCAAAGTTATTAGACATAGAATTTTCAAAAATCCCATAGAGAAAAAATCCTAACTATATATACCTACTGGCGACCGCCAGTAGGTAATATATATATATATATATATATTCACTGAAAAAACCATAGGTTATAGACCATATATAGTTAGGAATTAGCATTTAAAAAACCTTATTTTACTCACACAAAACCATTGAAATTCCATATATAGTTAGTTGCACTAACTATATATTGCGCACCCGCAATCCACTGCTGATGATGTCACATATTACATCATTCATGACATGGTCAGTGACATCACTGATGACATCACTGATGACATCTCAAATGACATCACTGATGACATCACTGATGACAACATCCAGTGACTATGTTTCTGTAAAGTTAAAATATGTCTTACATATTGAAGAATGAGTGGATGTATAAGTGTCTGGACGAAGGATTTAGTAGGTGCATGACTGAATGTATGAGTGAGTGATTAAATGTGTCTCACTGAGTGCATGGGTTAGTGACTAAACTGTCTTAATTTGTGCATCATTATGTCTGTTGTTCTGTAAACTGCTGCATGTGTTGATCAGTAGCTATATGAGTAACTATATGGGTTATTGATTGATTGCCCAAGTATTTGCATGGGAGACTGAGTGTGTGTGTGGCTGGATGGGAGGTGTGTGACTCTGTACAGATCAATGTGTACTTGTATCAATGATTGTATAAGAGAGTAAGTATGTGTTAGTATATGGTTGAAAACGTAAGGTGCTCTATGTTTAACTGTATAGAGTAGAAAATGGAAGTGTGATTGATTCTTTACAGGACTGACTAGGTGTGTGAGTAACTCCATGGATGAGTGGCAGAGTGTGAGTGTCTGTATAGGTGTATGAGTGCATATGATTGTGTTGTAAACATGAGTGATTGTATGTATGAATGATTGTATGGGTGAATGAGTGAATGTGTGTGTAGACGTAGGAATCAGTGAGTACGTATGTAGTAACTAGTATTGGTGTGTCAATGGTTTCAAAAATTATACTCTGTTTTTAACACTGGGTGAAACAGAGGTTATATTAAAATGTGAGGAGATGCATTGTATTGTCACATGAATGATATCATCAGTGATGTGGTCATTGATGTCAAATGAGATGTCATCAGTGATGTCATCAGTGATGTCATTTGAGATGTCATCAGTGATGTCATCAGTGATGTCACTGACCATGTCATGAATGATGTAATATGTGACATCATCAGCAGTGGATTGCGGGTGCGCAATATATAGTTAGTGCAACTAACTATATATGGAATTTCAATGGTTTTGTGTGAGTAAAATAAGGTTTTTTAAATGCTAATTCCTAACTATATATGGTCTATAACCTATGGTTTTTTCAGTGAATTTTCAAGGTTTTGTAAATGCTAATTCCTAACTATATATGGTCTATAACCTATGGTTTTTTCAGTGAATTTCAATGGTTTTTTAATAGCAAATATCATAAGCTGTCGAATGTCAAGTACGTGGTAAGAATTTTTTTTTTCGTGTTTATGCACACTGATCTGCTTTGATTGCTGCCCCCCACCCCTCATTTCTATTAGGAGTACTCTCTCTTTGCAGATAGTGAAGGGTAGTTAATGCAGCCCTTTCCCCCTTTGTAATCCGTCGTGCCTGCTTCTCTCTCCATTTGATTGATTGTTCTCTTTGGTTCATTCTCTATTTACAAACAAGCACAGAGTCGCAATACTCTGTTTAGTCTTTGCAGATAGCGAAAAATCGTGTAAAAAAACAAAAGGAATCGAGCAAAATCAGTAGGCCACTAATGGGATCTCTTTTGACCTCGCTAAAATAGAAACATTAGGAACAACCTGTTGAAAATAGCAATGCGTATGTATATAAGCGGCGTTCATTTGTGTTCACAGTACCCCTTGTTGATTGTTTCAATCGAGCATTGAATTGTTCGAAGTTAATTCTCTTAACGATCTTCTCTACCTGCAAACGAGGAAGAATAGGAATATTCTATCTCCCTTTGCAGATAGTGAAGGGTAGGTAACGCAAGCCTTTAACACGTCGTACCTATTTCATTCCTCATTGATTGATTGATTGTCCGAACATTGACTGTTTGGGAATTAGTTCTTTTTGGAGGTATTCCCTGTTTGCAAATAAACGTAGGAAAATCTTTGCAAGTAGTGAAAGGGTACGTAATGCGGACCGTTCTCCCCCGTTGTAATCTGTCATGCCTATCTACTCCCCACTGATTGATGCACCTTTTTCACCCGGACCATTTACTAGAGATACGTCATCTGGCCCGACCAGAGAGCACCCCTAGTGAAAAGGACATATGCAATAATAACGAAGTGATCACTGTATCCTGTTAACAGAAACTTTACCATGAAACAACCTGGAAAGAAAAAAATAGGAAAACGAAAATCAGTAGGCCACTGATGAACATGAACTTTTATTAAACAACGAACAAAGAAACGATAACATAACGTAATGATAAAACCTATTAATGTCCTAGAAACAAGAAAACGTTAAAATATGCCAGTGGTGAGAGACCAGAAAAACAGTAAGAGAAACCAAATCACCCCTCGCTGTCCCACCGCCTGCCACGCCAAAAAAATCGATAGACTAGGGAAAATGCAAGTCAGTAGAACATCCACCCCCACTCTGGAAACTTCCAAGGTGGGGCAGGGTTCCGGCTACGCCCAGCCGGGAGCAGCCCATATAAGGCAGGTTCTGCTGCCACGCCTCGGCCAGGAGATCCTAACGTAGGGTGTAGCCGGAGGAGAGGCCGAGACCAGCGGGACCCGGCCAGGGGATTGCCTTTACAACGCTGAACAGTTGCAGGGGGGGGGAATGTCTCCTCGACCCTCCCCTCTCTCTCCCAGTCCGGCCGCGGTGGCCCTTGAGAGTTGCAGGTAGTCCCGCCACATGCTCTTCCGGTCCGACCACCAACGGTCGGGGGGCCGAGGCCGACGGGATCCGGCTGCAGCCGATAAACCAAGAAACCCGTTCATGGGGCCAGAGCCAGGGGCGTCCGGCCGACATCCACCGGAAGCCCGGCCCGAAGACGGACGGGACACTTCTTTCTTTTATAATGGCTGCGACAACACTGGAGGGGGATGTCTTGCACATGCCTCCGACCCCCCCTCGTCCTCATCGCCTGGTCCGGCCATAACAAATCTCAAGCGAGACGCCGTGGGGTGCACTGGGAGGGAGAGACGGTGCGAACAGGCCTCTCCCGCCTCCCCAGGTGGAGGCTTCCCAGCTGCACCCTCAGCGCTCCAGGCGGTGGCATCCTAACAACTCCAGTGCTGCACAGTTTCGGAACGACCTAGATAACGGTTCTTCCACTGTGGCCATGCTGCAACGTCTCGCCCGGCAGGGTGGAGCCCGTCCGCTCATGTGACCCCGCGATCGCCGGTAGCTGCCGAACTCTCAAAATGGCGGTCGACCTGGCAAGAGCGGGCCCAACATAAAGAAATGGCCCGGTCACTGGTTGACTCCACCACCGTAGTCCTCCACGACCTTGAAGATTCTAGAGGAGCCGCGGGAGTCTCCGACCCCCGATGGGGAATGACTGCCATGATCGCCCGTGGAGTGACGAAACTGTATCCGCGGGACGTCGGCGCTCCCATGCTGGCGCCAGCCTCACTTTGAATTACTACAATCCTGCAGACCTCACTTCCGGTGAAAGCACAGTGTGACCCGGTAGGAAAAATTATTGCACCCCCTCCCCTTTTTGACTGATAGTTCAAACCACCGATCCTTTCCTTTGCCCTTTTAACGGAACTTTGGACTGCCTCCCCCTCTTTTACATTTTCTAGAGAAAACAAAACATTAACCACTACATTAGCATAGCAGTTGACACCAGAACTGTTTTCAAATTGAAAACCAACAACATCTTCAACAGAATCCTTTTTGTTTCTGCTGTGACCCTGCTACAGCACAGGCATTGTCCCCAGCAGTAATTCTGCAATGCCGGTAAGAATAGCTGTGGTGCCTACTGGACTCACTCACCCCCGCGGCGCCCCACGCCGTTATTTGCTGGGCGGCAACTTGCTAGACATCACTTTCGTGCCATCTAGATTTCAGCGCGTTCTGCTGCCTTGGAACTATTCGCACAACAGACCGCTACTGACAAGAATATTTCATTATTGGTGCTGTCAATTTCAATAAATCTATTGGATAATTAAAAAGAAATTGCCACGGTCTCTTCGTTGTTTAAATGTTTTTACTGTTTTTGTTTTGTTGTATATATTTATATGTTATTAAAGTTTTATATTCCTACTACTTTGTTGGAGTGCTATATATTTTTAATGTGACACATAATTGTAAAAACTTTGATGTACAAAGAGTCATTCCTGGAATCTTCCGCTTCAGGCTCGGTCCTCTCCCCAATCACAATACAGGATGGTTTTCAGATAGTAGGAACGCGTGTGCTGTGACGGATCACATCGGGTGTGGGCCTTGATCTACTATAACTCCTTTGAAGAGGGGTGATTCTTTACAGCTGGGGCCATAAACTACATCTGCAGGGCTAGCTGATAGCCTAGGACCGGCCTGGACATTCGGACACAGAGGAAGAGGAGTGTCAGAGGGTGCGGTAGTGAATAGGGCGAAAGGGAGGTGTCGGGCGGGCACAGAGTGTGATTCTCAGGGAAGAGCAGCGCAGATGGGGGAAGGTTTATTGCCCATGCATAAGACAGAGAGCGGTGGTGACCAGTGCCTGGGGGAGATGCTTACGAGGGTGAGGAGCCATGCTACGAATCGACAGCGTGCAGAGAGTGGGTCTGGTCAAGACATCTAAAATGGCTGCCGTGCACGACAAAAGTGTGGCATTTCAAAAAAGGCAAGATGGCGCAGACAATGTTTTTCAACACTTCCTCATTTCCTTCGAATCGAACGTTAACAGACGTTGGGGCATATTACCAAAGTTAAGCGATATTTATCGCTAACGATGCTTACCAACCAATTTTTTACCACTAAGCATCGTCAGAAATTATCGAAGATAAACCTTACTATTATCAAGGTTTATCGCAAATGCGATAATAAACGGCCGCAATGCATGAATATCGCTAAAAACTCAGCGATATTCATGCATTACCGAGCTAATACTCTTAGCCATGTTATCCACCTCCCATTGGATAACATGGCTAAGAACTGCTCAGGGCAGGTGTTACTTTTTGGAGATATTCGCGCTTAGCGCGAATATCTCCAAAAGTTGGTAATAGGAGATAGATATCTTGCATGTTGTAATGCAAGTTATTGTGGTATATGGAACTCATACCATAATCTCTCAGGAAAGCAGAAACTGATCCTTTTGGGACCGCCTAAAAAGGCCTAGGGGGTGAGGAGTACTCTACTTTGCCCCCTTTTCACGTTCCGAACTATTTTATTTTACTCTCTTCTGTAATTACACAAAATACCAGCGATAAGATGCATCGGAGACACACAGTGAGAGAAAGGAGGCCGGAGATGAAGAAGACATGTCAAATACACATTGGAGATAATATAGTGGCAGAAGGGAAGTAAATATGAGTAAACTTACCATGTAACATAAAAATGTTGCACTCTATACTATAAGTCTCATTTTATACTACAATCACTTCGCTACAACCTCATAAATTAAAAATAAAAATAAATAATGTCTCAAACAATTTTTGATTTCTAAATATAAATTTATTCTTCAGAATTTTCTAAATTTGAAACAACTACTAACATGTCCTCATCAGTAATTTCCTCTTCAATCATCTCATCTGGAATCTCCTCATTAAAAGTCTGCAATGATGATTCTTGTAACTCTATGGTCTCCAAACACTCGATAAATTCGCCATCAAGAGATTGATCAAAAAAATCATTCAAGTCATCTCCTCCTTCTGACAATATTTCATTATTGGTGCTGTCAATTTCAATCAATGTAGTGGAATCATTCAAGTCATCTCCTCGTGACAATATTTCATTATTGGTGCTCTCAATTTCAATCAATGTAGTGGAATCATTCAAGTCATCTCCTCCTTGTGACAATATTTCATTATTGGTGCTGTCCATTTCAATCAATCTAATGGAATCATACAAGCCATCTCCTCCTTGTGACAATATTTCATTATTGGTGCTCTCAATTTCAATCAATGTAGTGGAATCATTCAAGTCATCTCCTTGTGACAATATTTCATTCTTGGTGCTGTCCATTTCAATCAATCTAATGGAATCATACAAGTCATGTCCTCCTTGTGACAATATTTCATTATTGGTGCTCTCAATTTCAATCAATGTAGTGGACAATTCAAAAGAAATTGCCACGGTCTCTTCATTGTGAGCCATTTTATTTTGAAATTGCTTGCTGTAAATTGCAGAAAAAAATAATCACTTTCATTTATCGTTTTTAGTAATACATAATATAAAACTAACTTCATCAAGTATTTAGTATAACAGAAGGACAGCAAATAAATAACAGAAAACATTTTTCAAATTATCTTCAAGTGTACAACATAGTTCCCCTTACAAATTAACAACTCACCTTTTTAAAAGTAGCAGAAGTGTTAGTACTGTGTAAATCAAACACCAGAAATTCACCACCAAAAATTCCTCACAAATGTACCTCAGACAGTAGTATCACAAAATGGCTGTGGTTTCCTCTCATTTGACATATATACATAACCAATTAACTTTCATCACACACAAATACAAAACCAAAGTAACATTTTAATTGGTTCTAAATTTCAACACTTTCAAATGTGTTTTCCCCATGCAATTTTCCATAGGACATTTACATACGTCTACAGCCTGAATGGCTGAACGGAATTACACCAAACTTGGCAAAATGGTACATCAAACCTAAGAGGTCAGGAAGGATCTACTATGCCCCCTTATGGTCATTTCCCCCTTCGCTTTGGCCTCCTCTTGTCTCTCAATCCTACCGAGGGACAAGATGGCGGCCGCTACGGACTGTTTGGAATGTTGACAGACGCCGGAGAACCAATCAGCTTCGCAAAGCTCCGTAACGCGAAAAGTACGCGAAGCGGAGCGCTGTTACAGATATATATCTTTTTTTCAACGTTAATTTCTCAAAATCCACTGGAGCACATATATTGAGACCTAGCAAAGGCACATCGGGCTACCAGTCCCTAATATTTTGCCAAGTTTCGTGCAAATCCATTCAGCCGTTCGATTATTATTATTTTGGTTTTTTTTTGCCCCGCGGGGCCCTTTTAAAACCTCCACATCAAACCTAGGGGGTCAGCGAGGATCTACTATGCCCCCTTATAGTTATTTCCCCCTTTGTTTTGACCTCCTCTTGTCTCTCGATCCTACCGAGAGACAAGATGGCGGCCGCTACGGACTGTTTGGAATGTTGACAGACGCCGGAGAACCAATCAGCTTCGCTTCACAAAGCTCCGTTGCGCGAAAAGTCCGCGAACCAGAGCGCTAACCGGTCCGCTGTTACAGATATATATCTTTTTTTAAACGTTAATTTCTCAAAATCCACTGGAGCACATATATTGAGACCTACAAAAGGCACATCGGGCTACCAGTCCCTACAATTTTGCCAAGTTTCGTGCAAATCCATTCAGCCGTTCGGGCTAAAAGTGAGGCCAACCGCCCTATGGAAAACTCAATGTTAAAAACACGTTTTGGGACCCCCCTTTTTTCTCGGCCCCCACTGGACGAACCCCCCCCAAATTTTCAAGGGCTGCTCAGAAACAAAATGTGCCATTTTCCTGAAAATTTCAGCCGATTCCGTCCACAAACGCCAAAGTTATTAGACATAGAATTTTCAAAAAACCCATAGAGAAAAAATCCTAACTATATATACCTACTGGCGACCGCCAGTAGGTAATATATATACACAGACATCTATATATATATATATAGCGATACTTAGCAGGCAAATGGAAGTTTGCTAAAAATGTAAGAGGCACACGCGGAGTCTGGTTTTCAAAGCAAGGATGCTTTATTCGGTGCTCAAGTGTCCTCTCCCCTCCAGTTCGACAGACGCGTTTCGCCTTCGCGGCTTTTTCAATGTCGATTAACCCACAGTGTGTCAATGGTTATAAACCCACCCTTCAATTTCATGGTCATGGAAAAAAAAAAAAAATAATAATAATAAATATATATATAGAACTAAATTGAAATAATCAGGGCTCTAATATATTTGCCGAAACACTGTTGAGAAAAGATATTGTAAAAATTGAAGCTTTTTAATCAGTTTTTATTCACTTTTAGTGATTATGGTTTTTCCTTTCTATTTGTAGGAGACTGCTCTATAAACAGATGAGAACAAGCCTGGGGGGTTTCCTTAGGAAATGGAGTCTATGCAAGTTTTCAACTACAAAGCAGATGATAAACCCTTTTTTTTTGATGTAACAAAATGGATAAAATGTAGTGCAATGTTGCCTGTATGATTAATGTAATCTTAACCGGATGTTCGTCTGGCATTAGTAGCACATGCCCACTTGGGCGGAACTTCACTGATTTCGCAATCAGTATGGACAATTAAGTGTGTTCCATGCCTTATGAATTCTTGCCCACTTGGGCAAAACACATTTTTTGGAGTTTATTAATAGCATGGATACCCATGTTTTCAACTAAGAAATACAAATTGTATTGTTTGTTTAAATGTCAACATTGACACTTTATATTCTTTATATGTGCATTATAACATCTCAAATGCGGGGTATCACTAAATTGAGTATGTATCAGTTTAAACTTGAAGCCTGTTGTGAATATTCAACTATGGCCGCCTCCATTGTTCAACAAACCTGAAGTTATGAGGAAGTAGTCCTACTTTTATGTTGTGCACTTAATTTGCTTTTTCACTTTAAAAACTCAAAATGTCATGACTGAATTCACCCGTGACCAAGGTGCGGCTGCACCGAAACGCATCGGGCGTTTGAGCCATTTTGCTGAAATAAATCTATCACGCTTATGGAGACTGTGGCTCGAGTTTCCTTCTTTTCTACCCAGAAAGTTGGTTTGACATATATATATATATATATATATATATATATATATTCACTGAAAAAACCATAGGTTATAGACCATATATAGTTAGGAATTAGCATTTACAAAACCTTGAAAATTCACTGAAAAAACTATAGGTTATAGACCATATATAGTTAGGAATTAGCATTTACAAAACCTTGAAAATTCACTGAAAAAACCATAGGTTATAGACCATATATCGTTAGGAATTAGCATTTACAAAACCTTATTTTACTCACACAAAACCATTGAAATTCCATATATAGTTAGTTGCACTAACTATATATCGCGCACCCGCAATCCACTGCTGATGATGTCACATATTACATCATTCATGACATGGTCAGTGACATCACTGATGACATCACTGATGACATTTCAAATGACATCACTGATGACATGACTGATAACAACATCCAGTGATTTTTTGTTTCTGTAAAGTTTAAATATGTCTTACATATTGTAGATTGAGTGGATGTGTAAGTGTCTGGACGAAGGATTTAGTAGGTGCATGACTAACTGTATGAGTGAGTGATTAAATGTGTCTCACTGAATGCATGGGTTAGTGACTAAACTGTCTTAATTTGTGCATCATTATGTCTGTTGTTCTGTAAACTGCTGCATGTGTTGATCAGTAGCTGTATGAGTAACTATATGGGTTATTGATTGATTGCCCAAGTATTTGTATGGGAGACTGAGTGTGTGTGTGGCTGGCTGGGAGGTGTGTGACTCTGTGCAGATCAATGTGTACTTGTATCAATGATTGTATAAGAAGGTAAGTATGTGTTAGTATATGTTTGAAAATGTAAGGTGCTCTATGTTTAACTGTATAGACAAGAAAATGGTAGTGTCATTGATTCTTTACATGACTGACTAGGTGAGTGAGTAACTCCATGGATGAGTGGCAGACTGTGAGTGTCTGTATAGGTGTATGAGTGCATATGATAGTGTTGTAAAGATGAGTGATTGTATGTATGAATGATTGTATGGGTGAATGAGTGAAGGTGTGTGTAGACGTAGGAATCAGTGAGTGCGTATGTAGTAACTAGTATTGGTGTGTCAATGGTTTCAAAAATTATACTCTGTATTTAACACTGGGTGAAACAGAGGTTATATTAAAATGTGAGGAGATGCATTGTATTGTCACATGAATGATATCATCAGTGATGTGGTCATTGATGTCAAATGAGATGTCATCAGTGATGTCATCAGTGATGTCATTTGAGATGTCATCAGTGATGTCATCAGTGATGTCACTGACCATGTCATGAATGATGTAATATGTGACATCATCAGCAGTGGATTGCGGGTGCGCGATATATAGTTAGTGCAACTAACTATATATGGAATTTCAATGGTTTTGTGTGAGTAAAATAAGGTTTTGTAAATGCTAATTCCTAACGATATATGGTCTATAACCGATGGTTTTTTCAGTGAATTTTCAAGGTTTTGTAAATGCTAATTCCTAACTATATATGGTCTATAACCTATGGTTTTTTCAGTGAATTTTCAAGGTTTTGTAAATGCTAATTCCTAACTATATATGGTCTATAACCTATGGTTTTTTCAGTGAATTTCAATGGTTTTTTAATAGCAAATATCATAAGCTGTCGAATGTCAAGTACGTGGTAAGTAAAAACATTTTCGTGTTTATGCACACTGATCTGCTTTGAATGCTGCCCCCCCCCCTCATTTCTATTAGGAGTACTCTCTCTTTGCAGATAGTGAAAGATAGTTAACGCAGGCCTTTGCCCCCGTTGTAATACGTCGTGCCTGCTTCTCTCTCCATTTGATTGATTGTTATCCAAGCATTTACTGTTTTAGAATTGGTTCTCTTTGGTTCATTCTCTATTTACAAACAAACACAGAGTCGCAATACTCTGTTTAGTCTTTGCAGATAACGAAAAATCGTGTAAAAAAACAAAAGGAATCGAGCAAAATCAGTAGGCCACTAATGGGATCTCTTTTTGACCTCGCTAAAATAGAAACATTAGGAACAACCCCTCATGACAAATACGAAACTAGTGAGATGAACTGAACTCCACACAATGATGGCTGCAAAACAGCTCGGCTCCGCCACCCACCCCGCCCAAAATAACGATAAAGAGCGGCTGCCATGATTGGTTGCGGAATGGCCACGACGGAGCTACGAAATGGTGGTGCTCTCATGCTAACCCCAGCTTCAGTCTGAAACATCCAGAAACACTGTAGACTACCAATTCGATCAGTTCCGGTAGCGCCCCAATGTAACCCGGTAGAGAAGAACTAGCCCTCCCCTCTTTGACTGATGGTTCTTGTTGCCTGTCCCTTCTGTTGTCATTTAACAGAACTATTTAGCCTGCTGAAAGGGGTTGTGTTCCGACCGCTGGTTGGTGGAGACATTTTGACTATATTCTGGACCTGCGTTGTCGCGTAATGCGTCATATGACGCGCCGCGTTAGCGCATCCGGAAGTCATCCGGGGCGCGACGCGCAGCGCGTAACGTAAGCATAACAAGTCATGTAACTTGTTAATAAAACTTTTCATTGGTTCATTTTACTTTTCTTATTCTAATGATGAAAGGCTTGGTCATATGACCTAAAAATTACGCTTTTTATTACTTCCGAACATTATTTTGTCTTAAATATATGTTATAATGTTCCAGGCTAATGTACTTTCCCGGAAAATTTACAACTGTCCTGCAAGTAAAATATATTCTTTTTTCCAGAAAAAGAGCGTTTCTTCGTCCCATGACGGAGCCGTTGAGCAAAAGAGGGTCGACCTGCTGTCTTAGTCGCCGATACGCCTGAATATGAGATTCTTATCGATCACTTTATGTTGCAGGAGTAGAAAACACAACAGCCCTTGACCATTTATCTTTACTGCGTTCCTGCGTATTATACCTTTTACCCTTCATGTAATTGGTCTGCTTTATTTCACTTGCCTTTTAATGATTCTAAAACAGTGACTATTATTAAAAACTTTACCAATGTATATACTACTACCATGTTTTCTTTTAAAAACCTTTATTGTGAAAATTTCATTATACAAATACGAGCCTATAACCACGTGGGCCGGCCACGGAGCAAACTGTAATCGTATATAATGAGTAGACATTTACACTGTAGAGGAACGTAACGGGCGGGCCATTAGGTTGCAAGAACTAAGCTGTCTAACAGTTGCGGAATTGGTGGACGTACATTTTATAATTAAAATACGACAGGGCCAGTTACAATAAAATTATCTAGATATACATTTGCGGGCAAGTACCATGGGTGACGTTAATTCGAACTTTCAATAGTACAGTAATCAATAACACATCAGAACTTAATATCAATAGGGATGTCGAAATATTCAATCAATTCTCGTCCCCGCCCGCCATGTGCTTCAAAACTGCATACGTATCTCGTGATTTCAAGGTTCTGCAACCAGTACACAACAAGGAGTTACGAGTCCCATTTATTCCGGCGCCATTTTGGGCGAGGACGGGCAGGTCCAGGATATAGTCAAAATGTCTCTACCAACCATCGACTATGATGATGTTCATATGCTGTATTTATTAGAGTAACACTCATCTGTCCACATGAAATTAATTTGCCACAATCTAAACATGTCATTTTAATCTTTCCAAAGTTCTTCTAAATATTTGGGACCGTTTCCCTTGCCTCTGATGCTGTCAGTGCCACTTCTTTGATGAATGTACTGGCAGGTCGGGGGTTCTCCTCCAAATCTCTCTTTTATGCAGCACTATAATTAATTGGTGCCACCTCTCCATATGACGATGCATGGTATAGTTACCATAACTATATTTTTTTTCGGTTCCTCTGCAGAGTACATCGTGGCAGATGAAGCGTGTAACGTACCGGGCATTTACCTTTTTTTGCATGTACAGGAAAGGGAAAAAAAATCGAGCGTCCGAGTTCTAAGGTGTCCCAGGGCCATTTTAGTGGACCAGGCCCAAATCCAAAGAACAGGCCGCCATTTTGAGAGTCCTGTTGCAGCCGCCTGTCGCTGTAGCATCAAGAGCAGCCGAAACTCAGCTGAATGGCAACTGAAACGGTAAAGGGGCGCCCCACTACAGCAGACGAGCCTCCACCTAGGAAGGCCCGTTCACGCCGCCTCCCCCCCCCCCTTCGGGCACCCCACGCCGTTATTCGGAGCAGTATTGTAGGATGGCCACACCAGTGCGGCAACTTGCTAGACATCACCTCGGTGGTAACCGAATCTCAGCGCCTTGTGGTGTCTTCTCTTCAGAAAATATTGTTGCGCTGCCTTTGGCCTCATTCGCACATCGGTCCGCTACTGACGCCATCTCACAGGCTAATGGGGCGCCCCACGCCGAGTTTCAGCATTGTAGGATGGCCACACCAGTACAGCAACTTGCTAGACATCACCTCGGTGCCATCCGGATCTTGGCATCTCAGCGCCTTGTGGTGTCTTCTAGTCAGAAAATATTGTTGCGCTGCCTTTGGCCCCATTCGCACATCGGTCCGCTACTGACACCATCTCACAGGCCAACAGGGTGCCCCCGCCGACTTTTACCGTTGTAGGATGGCCACACCAGTGCCACAACTTGCTAGACACCACCTCGGTGCCATCCGGATCTTGGCATCTCAGCGCCTTGTGGTGTCTTCTATTCAGAAAATATTGTTGCGCTGCCTTTGGCCCCATTCGCACATCGGTCCGCTACTGACGCCATCTCACAGGCCAACGGGGCGCCCCACGCTGACTTTCAACATTGTAGGATGGCCACACCAGTGCGGCAACTTACTAGACACCACCTCGGTGCCATCCGGATCTTGGCGCGTTGTGCTGTCTTCGGCCTATTCGCACATCGGTCCGCTACTGACGCGAACTCACAGGCCAACGGGGCGCCCCACGCCGACTTTCAGCATTGTAGGATGGCCACACCAGTGCTGCAACTTGCTGGACACCACCTCGGTGCCATCCGGATCTTGGCGCGTTGTGTTGCCTTCGGCCTATTCGCACATCGGTCCGCTACTGACGCCACCTCACGTGCCAACGTATTTTCTCCGCATTTTATACCCTATGCCGCTTAACAGGTCATGTGACTTGTTTATAAAACTTTTCATTGGTTCATTTTACTTTTGGTTTCCTAATGATGGAAGGCTTGATCATATGACCTAAAAATAACACTTTTCATTGGATGAAAACTTTTTTTTTTTTCCCAAACGATGAAAGCCCCACCTTGTTTCTGGATGTTTCAGACTGAAGCTGGCGTCACCATGAAAGCACCACCATCTCGTGGCTCCGTCGTGGTCATTCCGCGAGCAATCATGGCAGCCGCTCCCCACCAGAAGCCTGCAGGAGTCGGGGGCCCCCAAAACTTTTGATGAATCCTCAAGGCGGAGGGGACGCTTTCGAGAATGGGGTCCAAGACCTAGCAGACAAGCGTCCGATTTCCAAGGTGTCCCAGGGCCATTTCAGTGGACCAGGCCCAAAAAGGAAACAGCCTGCCGCCATTTTGAGAGTCCTGTGACAGCCGCCTATCGCTGCACCGCAAGAGTGGGCGCAATTCAGCTGAATTGCGGCTTTTGACACAGTGGACCAAAAGCGGACGGAATGGCAACTGAAACGGTAAAGGGGCGCCCCACTACAACAGACGAGACTCCACCTGGAGAGGCCCGTTCACGACGCCTCCCCCCCCCCCCCCGGGGCGCCCCACGCCGTTATTCGGAGCAGCATTGTAGGATACCAAAACCAGTGCGGCAACTTACTGGACATCACCTTGGTGCCATCGTTCTGCTGCCTTGGAACTATTCGCACAACAGTTTGCTACTGATGACCCACCCCCCGCGACGCCCCACGCCGGATGCCGAAATCAGTGCGGCACCCAGGCAACATCACCTGGGTGCCGTCCAGAAATCTGGACGTTGTGCTGCGTTGGGACTATTCGCACAGCCGACCGCTACTTCGTTGTTTTTCCCTAAAATTTTTTATATGTTATTACTGTTTTTGTTTTGTTGTATATATTTATAAGTTATTAAAGTTTTATAATCTTACTACTTTGTTGGAGTGCTATATATTTTTAATGTGACACATAATTGTAAAAACTTTGATGTACAAAGAGTCATCCCTGGAATCTTCCGCTTCAGGCTCGGTCCCCTCCCCAATCACAATACAGGATGGTTTTCAGATAATAGGAACGCGTCTGCTGTGACGGATCTCATCGAGTGTGGGCCTTGATCTACTATAACTCCTTTGAAGAGGGGTGATTCTTTACAGCTGGGGCCATAAACTACATCTGCAGGGCTAGCTGATAGCCTAGGACCGGCCTGGACAATCGGACACAGAGGAAAAGGAGTGTCAGAGGGTGCGGTAGTGAATAGGGCGAAAGGGAGGTGTCGGGCGGGCACAGGGTGTGATTCTCAGGGAAGAGCAGCGCAGATGGGGGGAGGTTTATTACCCATGGATAAGACAGAGAGCGGGGGTGACCACTGCCTGGGGGAGATGCTTGCGAGGGTGGGGAGCCATGCTAAGGATCGACAGCGTGCAGAGAGTGGGTCTGGTCAAGGCATCTAAAATGACTGCCGTGCACGACAAAAGTGTGGCATTTGAAAAAAGGCAAGATGGCGCAGACAATGTTTTTCAACACTTCCTGATTTCCTTCGAATCGAACGTTAACAGACGTAGGGGCATATTACCAAAGTTAAGCGATATTTATACCTAATGATGCTTAGCAACAAATTTTTTACCGCTAAGCATCGTCAGAAATTATCGCAGATAAACCTTGCTATTATCAAGGTTTATCGCAAATACGATAAAAAACGACCGCAATGCATTAATATCGCTGAAAACTCAGCGATATTCATGCATTACCGAGCTAATGCTCTTAGCCATGTTATCCACCTCCCATTGGATAACATGGCTAAGAACTGCTCAGGGCAGGTGGTAGCTTTTGGAGATATTCGCGCTTATCGCGAATATTTCCAAAAGTTGGTAATAGGAGATAGCGATGTTAGCGACTGTTTCCAGTCGCTAACATCTTGGCATGCCCACTTTGCATGTCATTAGTGATAAATATCACTCACATGCAAAGTGGGGCCCAAGATGGTCGCTATCTCCTACTAGCGGTCGCTAACTGGTGTTAGCAACAGCTAGGTAATACAGAGATAATTTTATCTCCGCGAAGCGGAGCGCTGTTACAGATATATATCTTTTTTTGAACGTTAATTTCTCAAAATCCACTGAAGCACATATATTGAGACCTAGCAAAGGCACATCGAGCTACCAGTCCCTACAATTTTGCCAAGTTTCGTGCAAATCCATTCAGCCGTTCGATTATTATTATTATTATTTTTTTTTTTTTTGCCCCGCGGGGCCCTTTTAAAACCTCCACATCAAACCTAAGAGGTCAAGGAGGATCTACTATGCCCCCTTATGGTCATTTGCCCCTTCGCTTTGGCCTCCTCTTGTCTCTCGATCCTACCGAGAGACAAGATGGCGGCCGCTACGGACTGTTTGCAATGTTTACAGACGCCGGAGAACCAATCAGCTTCGCAAAGCTCCGTAACGCGAAAAGTACGCGAAGCGGAGCATTGTTACAGATATATATCTTTTTTTGAACGTTAATTTCTCAAAATCCACTGAAGCACATATATTGAGACCTAGCAAAGGCACATCGGGCTACCAGTCCCTACAATTTTGCCAAGTTTCGTGCAAATCCATTCAGCCGTTCGATTATTATTATTATTATTATTTTTGCCCCGCGGGGCCCTTTTAAAACCTCCACATCAAACCTAGAGGGTCAGGGAGGATCTACTATGCCCCCTTATGGTCATTTGCCCCTTCGCTTTGGCCTCCTCTTGTCTCTCGATCCTACCGAGAGACAAGATGGCGGCCGCTACGGACTGTTTGGAATGTTTACAGACGCCGGAGAACGAATCAGCTTCGCTTCACAAAGCTCCGTAACGCGTAAAGTCCGCGAACCGGAGCGCTGCCTGGTCCGCTGTTACAGATATATATCTTTTTTTGAACGTTAATTTCTCAAAATCCACTGAAGCACATATATTGAGACCTAGCAAAGGCACATCGGGCTACCAGTCCCTACAATTTTGCCAAGTTTCGTGGAAATCCATTCAGCCGTTCGGCCTAAAAGTGAGGCCAACCGCCCTATGGAAAACTCAATGTTAAAAACACGTTTTGGGACCCCCCTTTTTTCTCGGCCCCCCCTTGATGAACCCCCCCCAAATTTCCAAGGGCTGCTCAGAAACAAAATGTGCCATTATCCTGAAAATTTCAGCCAATTCCGTCCACAAACGCCAAAGTTATTAGACATAGAATTTTCAAAAAACCCATAGAGAAAAAATCCTAACTATATATACCTACTGGCGACCGCCAGTAGGTAATATATATATATATATCCAAGGAAACAAAGTTCAATATGCGCTCTCAGGAAAAAGGCAAGGACCCGATGGTAAATGTCATCAGTGATGTCATTTGAGGTGTCATCAGTGATGTCACTGACCATGTCATGAATGATCTAATATGTGACATCATCAGCAGTGGATTGCGGGTGCGCGAAATATAGTTAGTACAACTAACTATATAGGAGCAATTTCAATGGTTTTGTATGAGTAAAATGTCCAGCTAACTATAACACCACTAAAACTTATAGTTTTTTGAGTGAATTTCAAAGGTTTTTTAAAAGCTATTTCCTAACTATATAAGGTCTGAAACCTATGTTTTTTTCAGTGAATTTGCAAGGTTTTTTAAATGCTAATTCCTAACCATATAAGGCCTGAAACCTATGGTTATTTCATTGAATTCGCAAGGTTTTTTAAATGCTAATTCTATTAGCGGATAACGTTTTTATATATTAAAACGTTTTTTAAATCTCAAATGCCTGCTTTGCTAACAGAGCTTTTTTGTCTCTGGTGGCCATCTTGGGAGACTGCATATCAGAATTTTTGTAATGAAATATAAGAGGATTTGAGAAGTCACTCAAAATGTGCCCTAATTTTTCTTTCTTCAGAACTAATCATAATTTCTATGGTAAAATGAACCCCCTCATTTTGTTCCTTTGCAAATTAAATGTTTTAAGTGTTAACACTTTATTCCAATCAAGATGACTTCAGGTGTGCCATACTTTTGTCATAAGTAAGACTGTTAGCGCTCTAGTTGTTCTTTAGAACACTCTGGGACATTCTGTCATTGGGCTATAGTTGGGCTACATCTGGCTGATATTTGGGCTACATTTGTTTTTTTTGTCTCTGGTGGCCATCTTTGGGCTACATTGGGCTACATTGGGCTACATTGGGCTACATTTGTGCTCTAACATATATATAGCTCAATGTAGCCCAATATATATTTTTTCAAAGTTAATTTTTGTAAAAACCACTGGAGCACATATCTTGAGACATAGCAAAGGCACATCGGGCTACCAGTCCCTACAATTTTGCCAAGTTTGGTGGAAAACCATTCAGCCGTTCGGGCTAAAAGTGAGTCCAACCGCCCTATGGAAATTAACATGGGGAAAACACGTTTTGGGACCCCCCTTTTATCTCGGCCCCCGCTTGACTAATCCCCCCCAAACTGTCAGGGAAGGACCGGAGCGCCACGAGACAAAGTTAAGGAAAAATTCAGGAAGATTCCTGAACCGGCGCCAAAGTTATTCCCAATAGAATGTTGCGATTTCCCTATGGAAAACAATCCTAGCTATATATAACAACTGGCTATCGTCAGTAGGTTATATATATATATATATATATATATATATATATATATATATATATATATATATATATATATATATATATATATATATATATATATAGTGGCCCTAGTGACCCCATCCCCAGGGCCTGATGGCAACAGTGTCCCTGGGGCCCCAACCCTGGGACACTTTTGTTCCCTCACTGCAAGTGCCTTAGCAGGGAGAACTTTAACTTCCTGCCTGAACTCTTGCAGGCAGGGGACACAGGTTTGCTGCTGCCCAGCAGATGCAGAAAGAGGGCTGCTCCTAGTTAGTCCGGATCAAAGATGGCACCTGATGGCATAGGTGCTGGCGGAGGAGCGAGGGGAGCCTTGGGGGCCATGGGCCTCCCTCTGCAGAGTAACTCCACAGGAAAATGGTGTGGCTCCTGCTGGCACCCAAGAAGACTGTAGACTGGGGGGCCGGTAGAGGCGGCTGGGGCCTTGGGGCGCCTCCTGCAGCCCCCCACCAACAAATATATTTTGGATGTCCCAGGTGGGACTGGGACAACAAAAAGCATAATTTAAAAAAACAAGAATTTACCTTTATTTTTAAAGTGCTCCAAGCTAGAGCCGCATGCTTTTCAGTTGGCGTACAGGGACCACTTGAGGTTAATTCTATTGCTGAATTTGTTGCTTGACGAAGGTTAAGAAAGACTCAGCACATTTTATGGTTGTTTGAAGAAACATGCTTTATCATGTGACAGGAATTATTATTACCCATTGCAATGTACATACATGAAACTACATTGATTTGTAGTTATTGATAAATTACTGTGTTGATTTATTGACAAAACCAAAAAATCAGCATTATATATGTCAATATGCTGACCCTTTCATAAAGCCAATAGGCCAACTTTCTATATTTTAGAGATCTGACATTTTCACAAAGCCAGTGGGTCTGCCTTACTTAAATTGACACTCCTTTATACTGTTACATGACAAATTGCTGTGTGCAGTGTAGTGTCATGCAAGTGCATCGAGTCATTGAGATACTAGATGGCATCTTTGTGACATGGGGCGTTCCAGCCATTTTGAAGTCTGATAATGGCTCACCTCTTAACAGTCAGGAATTCAAGGATTTCTTGGAGCATTTTAACATAAGGCATCAAACGAGTAAACCTTTATGGCCACAGGTCAACTGACTCGTTGAGCGGTTTAGGAGTATGCCAATGAAAGCAGTACAGAATGTCACTCTTGAAAGGCTTAGTTTAAACAATTTCTTGAATTCTATCCTATGATCCTATTCGTCAACACCTCACTCGACCGCAGGTAAAGGCCTGCGACTCTGCTGTTAAGGAGAGCAACAACAACCAATTTACCTCAGCGAAGGAAATGAGAACACAACTCACACAAAGGACTTGGCTAACAAGCAGAAAATGGAACCGCAATGCAGCAAGAAGTGACACAAAGAACATCAAATTTGAGAAAGGAGATTTATTGATCACCCGAGAAATGTGCAGAATGAAATATGAAGCTCCATATGATGCTGAACCTTTCCATGCAATGTCCACCATGGGACACATGGTGACTACCTAGCATCCTGGAACCTGTTACCAGAGACTCCTCTCACTTTCGACATTTGCTTAATCGGTCTTCTGCTTGATATGGTGAAGGAAAGACTAAACCTGAAAACTCAGTCACTGCTAATTAGTCACCATCTTTGAAAATCTATGACACTGAAGATGACAGCTCCCAGTAACCAGATGAGGTTAAACAATTAAGGTGCCAAGAAGGTTAATGATGAAATGATATTTTATATATATATATATATATATATATATATATATATATATATATATATATATATATATATATATATATATATATAATTTTTTGTTGTTGTAAAAAATTTAGCTTTTTATTTAACAGAGGGGGAGAAGTGGAGTCTTGCAATTTGTATCACAGATCCTGCAACCTACACCCACCTAGGGTTCAAATCGTACTCAAGGAGCTCCTTTGCTGCACAAAAAGCCATTATTGCAAAATCAGATGTGCTAAATGTTGCCTTCTCTAAAAACGTGTAAACGAATGTCTCAGCTACCAAAGTTTGCTTCTCCAGCCCATATAAGACTTAAATTCTCTTTGCTAAAGCAATCCCTAGATAGAAAAGGAGGGTTTGTAAAATGTTCTCATGGATTGTGGCGCGCCCCCAAAGGTTCACTGGCACATCTGGCTTGGGTTGACATAAACCTGCAAAGAGGGAAAGTCAATGGGCCAAGAATCAACAGAGCAGCATAGAGAATCTTGGTATTTCAGATGTATGGCAACTGAACACGAGTGATTATACTTTTAAGAAAACCTTGAATAAATGTATACAGCAGAAAAGCCACCATGTTGAATATTTGACTGATGCAATTCCTAGCAATTTTTTAATAATCAGATTAAAACACTGTAAATAGAGCTAAATACAATGACTAAGACAAGGGTACACTTTAATGTATTACTATTTAACAACGGGCTACTAGGGCGTGAAAACAGAGAATTATTGACCCCAGTGTTGTTGTGATATGGTAAAAAGGAGGGGCTGCTATGGGACAGGTATGAGGAACGCTGTCCCCTATTCAGTCTATTGTTGGGTGCTCAGCACTTGTTAACTTAGGGAAAGGATTCATTAGTTATGCTTATTTGCACAGTGTTTGCTGATGTTTGCAAATTGCACAATACTCTTGCCCTTAGGCAGGTTGATATAGGATGGCTCATTTTCTTTAACTGTTAATGCTCTTAAACTGTTAATGCCCTATTGCACAGTATTTCGTTAATGCTCATATAATGCACATTTGAACGATTTTCCTTTGCTCAGTTAGGATGATAGAGGATGGTCTATAACTGTATTCTCTTTATGCCCTTTGTACAGTATGTCCTTTGATGTTTGCATTATGCAATTTTGTATAATCTTCCTGCGCTTAGGCAAAGATATAGGATGTTCAGTATTTTGTTGCTGCATTCTTGCATTATTTTCGTGTACTTTGCCAGGTTGATATGGTGTGGTGTATGATTTTAAATAATTTTTGTTCCCTTTCACAGAATGTCCTTTGATGCTCGCACAATGTGCTTTTTACATGATTTTTTTGTGTTTAGTCAGTTGTTTTAGTACTGTGATTAAGTGGAAGATGCAAGGCGATTTGCTTTGTTTGTACTGTGTATGTGTATGGTTTTTAGTAACTAATAAACGAATAATAATAATGACAGAGCCCTTTTGGCTCCAAACGGACTCCGTAGAGCTGTGCTGTAGGTGTCAGACCGAACCTAATGAAAGCTTGTTTTTGAATGTTGACTTCTCAGTTACATGCACATGAATAAAGACGTGTAATACTAAGCTCTGTGTGTGGTGTCGTTTTTGGTGGGTTCCCAGGCTGCAGAAGATGCTACACGCGGCAGGGGGTTGGCCGTCCACAGGGAGTTGGGCGGACAGTCTGAGCCCTACCTCACATCACGCATGGTCTTTGGCGATGGGTGTCGGCGTTTTGGGCACCTGCAGGGGATTGGACACCGTGCCTGACTGCAGGGTGATGGACATCTTACTTTACGTTAAAAAAAACGAACTAACTATAACTCACGCACTTGCAATGCACTGATTGTACCCTTACATATTACATAACTGTTGGACCTGGGGTCACCAAGTCACCTAGGGTAGCTTGACACTAAGCAGTAAGGCTCATCTCAGGGCATTTGTGTGAAGTTTGCGTTCCACCCATTCAGTAACTCAGTGCACATCCATCCCAAAAAATGACACTACACCTTAATTTTTATAAAAGTAGAAAAAGCTTTATATTTTCTCTAGTTGTCATTTACTTATTTCTTGGGCTCATTTGCTGTTTCAGTATCACATTTACAATGCAAATTAGGGAATACACTTCTTAATCTTGTAAACTTTTTCTCTCCTCCTTATCTAACTTATTACTGTACTTTTGACTTTACATTAGACATTCTCTGCAGTTGATTGGTTACCCTCTTTACTTTACACTCTGCGAACATTTAGGTTTCATACACTTAGGTTGGCACCTTGGCACTCAAAGGGTGACACTCTCCCCCCTCGAGCAGGTGAATATTCCAGGATTTCCTAGGTCAGGAACAGTGCTTAACACAGCTTATGTATCACAGCCTAATGCACTTAAACAAGCAGGCCCAGAGCTTCTCTCCCCCCTCCCGCCTCTGAAAGGGAATGCAGGACTATAATACAATCCCCACTCTTGTCAGCCTCACAGGGGTTCAAGTAAACTTTACTGGGCAGTTGCCCCCTTTAATCTCACTGTTTCCTCTCTTTGTTGGTTCACTTAGCCCTCAGTCACAGTCTCCTCTCCTCGTGCCTCTCAATTACCCAAGTACTGGCAGGCTAAAAAGAACCACCCCTCGTCTGTGGCACACGGGTGTTCCCCAGTCAAATGTCAGCCCCCTTTTCCACCTTACTTGGGCTGGATGTCATTGCCACTGAAGCCGGAGCTTCCTTCGGGATTGGTGCCTCCCACATGGGCTGGGTCACTTGTCCAGCAACCCCGCAACACGGGAGGATTTCCTGCTGTCACCGGAGACTCGGTGACACCATTCGCCTGCACCCTCTCCTCACGAGTGGTCATGCTTACACACAGGCGCGATGGGGCAGTGTACCCGCTGGGCGCCGCCTCAACCGCTGCCTCCGGCGCCGCCTACCACACTTTTTGGGCAGCCGCGTTACCGCACATGTGCAAAGGAGCAATGTCTCCGCCGGGCGCCGTCTCTTGTGTATTCTCCAGCGCCGCCTACCTCACTTCTTAGGCGGTCGCGCTGAGAACCAGGCGCGAAGGAGCAGTGTCTCCACTCGGCACCGCCTCCACACTCCTCACGATCACCGCGCCTCTGGGCATGCGCGAGGGAGCGGTGTCTCCCGCTTCAGTCGGCGCTATTCTCCACACCACTCTGGAGGGTGATGCACCTCCTCAGACCCACGCAGGGTCCCAGTGCCTCCTTCACTATTATGCCTCCCCAGGGCCCTTCGTGGATTCGCGCTTCGCTTCCCACGAGGCTGGTAAGTCAGTCTTTTGGAAGCCTTGAAAAAGGGGGGGAATGATCAGGAGGGACCCGAGGGGGGCCAGCAGGAACTTAAAGGGCCACTTCCCTCAGGGGTCATGTACCATACCAGGGCTCAGTCAAAGGGGCTCAGGGGGGGACGTCCCCAAGAGAAGGTTGTCAGCCTTAAAGGAAACTAACCACTACTTGTGCGCCACCCTCCCCGGGCCACAGCCTCACTCCTCAGGTTCTATGGTCATTACCAAATGGCCGGCCTCTCACCAGCCTTTATATAGGCTGACCTCATAAGGTCCAGAAGAGACCGGAAGGTTCTAGAAGGTTCCTATTGTGCCCTATGGGCCCAGTCCCAGTGTTGGCAGTTGTGGCAGTTAATAGCCACCATTTTGTGCGTCATGTAAATCCAGTCAGAAAGGCGCCTAGGCCTCTAAAGACTATGAGGGCAAAGAGCACCTAACCCCTGTCAACACCTCAAAAAGTCAGTGAACATGAAAAGATAAAGAAAGGTTTGAGGGGCAAAAAGGGGACAAAATAAATAATTAATTAGGAGGGACTACCCAAAGGCAGACAGGTCTAACACGCGTCCCCCCCAGCTGAAGGTGGGGAGAGCTACCCAACCCCTTGGGAGTCCTCATCACTAAGGCGGAAATACCTAGAGAGACCGTCTGCATTGGCGTGGTTCACTCCAGGCCGGTGTTCCACCCGGAAGTCCATTCCCTGTAGGGAGATGGACCATCTCAACAACTTGGGATTTTCCCCCTTCATTTGCATCAGCCAACGAAGGGGTCGGTGGTCAGTCTGAACCAGGAAGTGTGAGCCAAACAGGTATGGCCGCAACTTCTTCAGAGCCCACACCACCGCAAAAGCCTCCCGCTTAATTGCACTCCACCTCCGTTCCCGGGGAAGCAGTCTCCTGGACAAGAAGACTACAGGCTGATCCAGACCCTCTTCATTGAGTTGCGATAACACTGCCCCAATGCCATGTTCTGATGCGTCTGTCTGGACCATGAACTCCTTGGAGAAGTCTGGGGCCCTCAGGACCGGTGCTGCACACATTGCCTGCTTTAATTTCTCAAAGGCTTGCTGACAAGCCTCAGTCCAGACTACCCGTCGAGGTTGTTTCTTAGAGGTGAGCTCTGTGAGGGGCGCTACAATAGTGCCATACCCCTTCACAAAGCGACTGTAGTAACCTGTGAGGCCCAGGAAGGCTCGGACCTCAGTCTGTGTCTTGGGGGGGTTCCCAGGCCATGATGGCCTCAATATTTGCCTGGAGTCAAGTCAAGTCAAGTCAGAAAATTTGTATAGCGCACTACATACCCAGAGGGTTTCAAGGCGCTTAGGAAGGGGAGGAGGATTATTTGTCAAATATCCACGTTTTAAGCTGCTTTCTGAACGCTAGGTGGTTCTGGGTGAGGCGAAGGTAAGCGGGAAGTGAGTTCCATGTTTTAGCAGCCAGGTATGAAAAGGATCTGCCTCCCATGGTGGTCTTGTTGATGCGAGGTACAGTGGCGAGGGCTTGGCTGGAAGAACGTAGATGGCGGGAGGGGGTGTAGAAGGACAGTCGAGAGTTGAGGCAATCTGGTCCGATGTCGTAGAGTGATTTGTGTGCGTGGGTAAGCAGTCGGAAAGTGATTCTCTTATTGACGGGTAGCCAGTGGAGGTCTTTAAGGTGACCAGAGATGTGTTCGTTGCGTGGGATGTCTAATATGAGCCTGGCTGAGGCGTTTTGGATTCGTTGGAGTTTCTTTTGGAGTTTAGCGGTGGTACCTGCGTAGAGGGTGTTTCCGTAGTCCAGTCGGCTCGTGACCAGAGCGTGGGTGACTGTTTTCCTTGTTTCGGTGGGGATCCAGCGAAATGTTTTTCTGAGCATGCGAAGAATGTTGAAGCAGGAAGAGGATACGGCGCTGACTTGTCTGTTCATTGAGAGTGAAGAATCCAGGATGACGCCAAGGTTCCGTGCGTGGTCTGTCGGGATGGGTGCTTTTCCGAGGGCTTCCGGCCACCAGGAGTCGTCCCAAGCAGAGGGGGATGTACCTAAGATGAGGACTTCTGTTTTGTCTGAGTTCAGTTTCAGACGGCTTTGTTTCATCCATTCGGCAACTTCTTTCATTCCTTCGTGTAGGTTAGTTTTGGCGGTGCTGGGGTCATTGGTGAGAGAAAGGATCAGTTGAGTGTCGTCCGCGTAAGAGATGATGTTGAGGTTGTGTTGGCGTGCGATGGCCGCGAGGGGGCTCATGTATACGTTGAATAGGGTGGGACTGAGTGAGGATCCTTGAGGTACGCCGCAGATGACTTCAGAGGCCTCGGACTTGAATGGAGGAAGGCGGACTCTCTGGGTTCTTCCGGTGAGGAACGAGGTGATCCATTCAAGTGCTTTTCCTTGAATTCCGATGTTATTGAGGCGTTGTAGAAGGGTGCTGTGGCAGACTGTATCGAATGCTGCAGAGAGGTCGAGGAGGATGAGGGCGACTGTGTCTCCATTGTCCAGTAGAGTTCGAATGTCGTCTGTTGCTGCGATGAGGGCGGTCTCAGTGCTGTGTTTTGCTCGGAAGCCAGATTGTGAGGGGTCGAGGGATTTGTTGGCTTCGAGGAAGGCGGCGAGCTGGTTGTTGACGGCTTTCTCGATGACTTTGGCCGGGAATGGAAGAAGCGAGATGGGGCGGTAATTTTTGAGTTCGGTGGGGTCCGCTGTTGGTTTTTTCAGAAGGGCGGTGAGTTCAGCGTGTTTCCAGTCTTCTGGGAAGGTGGCGGAGTTGAAGGAGCAGTTGATGACGTCTCGGAGGTGCGGTGCTATGACGGAGTCTGCTTTGTTGAAGATGTGGTGAGGACATGGGTCTGTGGGGGATCCTGAGTGGATGGAATTCATCAGGCGGATGGTGTCCTCAGTGGAGATAGGGTTCCAGGCGTTAAGGGTGTTCACGGGGGGAAGATGGTCAGCAGATGGTAGGGTGGGTTGGTATCCGGGTTGGTTGTCAAAGCTGTTGTGGATGTCTGCAATCTTGTTGTGGAAAAAAGAGGCTAGGGAGTCGCAGAGGGTTTGAGAGGGGGTGATGTCGTTGGAGTTGGCCGAGGGATTGGAAAATTCCTTGACGATGTTGAAAAGTTCCTTGCTGTTGTGGGCGTTGTTGTCAAGTCGATCCTTGAATGCTGTTTTCTTGGCTTTTCGGATCAGTTGGTGGTGAGTGCGGGTGGCGCTTTTGAAGGCGTCCTTGGTGCTGGTGGTTGGGTCTTTTTTCCAGGCCTTTTCAAGGGAACGGCAGAGTTTCTTGGACTTCTTGAGATCATCGTTGAACCATGAGGCCTTCTTGCTGCCAGGTTTACTTTGACGTTTTTTCAGTGGAGCTAAGGTGTCGGCGGTGTTGGATAACCATAGGGTGAGGTTGGCGGCGGCTTCGTTAGCGTTAGAAGAGAGGGCTGGGGAGTTTCGAAGGAGCGATGCGGAGATTTGGTCCGTGGTGATTTTGTTCCAGTTTCTTTGCAGGGTAGGTTGGAGGTGGATGTTGGGTTTTGGTTTGTTGTAGGTGAAGTGAACGCAGCTGTGGTCAGTCCAGAGGAGATCCGTAGTGTGGCTGAAAGAGACATGATTGCTGGAGGTGAAGATGGGGTCGAGTGTGTGACCTGCGATGTGGGTGGGGGAAGTGACTAGTTGTTTAAGTCCGAGGTAGGCGAGGTTGTCCAAGAGGGTGCTGGTGTTGCGGTCGTTGATCTTTTCAAGGTGAAAGTTGAGGTCTCCCAGAAGGATGTAGTCTTTGGAGGGGAGCGCGTGTGGAGTGATGAAGTCCGTGATGTCTTCACTGAATTTTGCGCGGGGTCCTGGTGGTCTGTAGAGGAGGGTGCCTCTGAGTGTGGTTTTGGGGTCGATGTGGATCTGGAAGTGGAGGTGTTCGGAGTTTGCGAGGTTGGCGTCAGAGCTGGTTGAGATGCGGATTGATTTCTTGTGGACGATAGCGATTCCTCCTCCTGTGTGGCTGGTACGGTCTTTGCGAGTGATCTTATAGTCTTCAGGGATGGCAATGGTGATGTCAGGTGCGGAGGAAGCATTCATCCATGTTTCCGTCAGGAAGGCGATGTCCGGAGAAATGGTGTCTAGTAGATTCCAAAGGTCAATGGCATGTCTGTGGACGGATCGGGTGTTGAGAAGGATGCATTGAAGGTGATTGGGGTCGGGGATCTGTGCTGTGGGCGTAGCGGAGATGTTGACAGTGCCGATGAATTTGCAGGAGTAGCAAGAGAAAGGTCCATGGGTGTGACCAGGAGCGGCTTGGACGCAGTTGGGGGCGCGACCGGGGTTAAGGGCTAGGAGAGTGGCGGCATCGTAAGTAATGCGGGAGGGGTGGGCAATGCGAGGACCAGGGGGTATGGCGCTGGGCGCGGTCCAGGAGCGGACGGGCGTAGACGGGCTTACCTTTGGCGCACCTTCGGCGTGTACGTAGCGCGTGGACGCTGCGCGTGGGGGCATCAGGCATAAATGAAGTGTGGAGGGGCGGAGCGTGGGAGGGGCAGCAGGGAGGCGGTAGTGTGGCTGAGGGGCGGGTCAAGGGTCCAGGGGAGAACAACAACAACAAAATGGAGGGTCCGAGGGAGGGCAGGCAGGGGCAACACAGACAATGAAAATGCAGCGAGTTAACAGCAAGCGCTATCAGAGCACAAACGCTGGTGAAACAAACCCAAACACTGATGGTAAATGGAGCAGTAGTCAGGATAAAGCATGCACAGACAAGCCAACAGTGAAACCAAAAGCCTGAGCGAGGTCGCGCTGCGAGAGGCAGGTAATTAATTAATTAAAGCGCTATGCGAGTGAGGCGCTAGAATAATAGGCAGCGGCAGAACGATACCAGGGAGGCACAGAAAACGATATCAGCTGAGGCACAGGAGGAGCTTGGTGGAGCGACCGTCCGGAAGCAGGTCCAGGTGGTCACTGGAGGGGCTGCACTGCTCCCCTACCCACCAAGTGGCCTAGGTACACAACCGACCCCTGCCCAATCTGACATTTACTGGCCTTGATTGTCAAGCCAGCCTGTTTCAGGGCCTGGAGAACAGCTAGCAAGTGACGCAAATGGTCCTCCCAACTGCTGCTGAAGACAGCAATGTCATCCAGGTAAGCAGCGGAGAAAGCCTCCATTCCAGAGAGGACCTGGTTCACCAGCTGCTGAAAAGTGGCAGGAATGTTCTTGAGCCCAAAGGGCATTACGCAGAACTGGAAGTGTCCCTCGTGGAGAAAGCTGACCTTTCTTTTGCTCCATCTGTAAGGGAGATCTGCCAGTACCCAGAAGTAAGGTCAAAGGTACTCAGATATTGGGCAGCTCCCAGCCGGTCAATTAATTCATCCGCCCTAGGGATCGGATGGGCATCAGTCTTAGTCACTGAGTTCAGTCCCCGGTAATCCACACAGAACCTCAGTTCTGGAGTGGTGCCCGGTGGAGCAGCTTTTGGTACTAGCACCACTGGACTGGACCAGGGGCTACTGGAAGGTTCAATAACTCCTAGCTCCAGCATCTTGATGACCTCATCGTGGATACTGACCTTCACCTTGTCTGACAGCTGGTAGGTCTTTGACTTCACTGGTGGGCTGTCTCCTGTGTCCACATCATGGGTACACAGGTGGGTCCTTCCCGGGACAAGGGAGAACAGCAAGGAGTACTGCTCCAGAACCTGGCGGCAGTCCTCCCGCTGCTCAGGAGTGAGGGATGGGGAGAGAATCACTCCCTCCACCGACCCATCCTTCTCTTGATACGAAAACAAGTCAGGGAGAGGTTCGCTTTCCGTTTCCTCTCCTCCGTCAGTCATCATCATCAAGATGACCTCGGGCCTCTCATGGTGGGGTTTGAGGCGGTTAGCATGCAGTACCCGGAGGGGCTGTCGAGGGGTCTTTAGATCCACCAAGTAGGTGGCCTTACCCTTCTTCTCTAACACCTCAAAGGGGCCTGTCCAGCGATCCTGGAGAGCGCTCAACTCTCCAGGTTCCATCACCCACACTTTCTGGCCAGGCTCCAATTCCACCGGGTGTGCGTTGTGGTCGTACCACTCTTTCATTACTGCCTGGCTGGCTTCCAAGTTGTCAGAAGCTTGCTTCCACAACTTTGCCATTTGGCTCCGGAAAGCCAGCATGTAGCTCACCACATCCTGAGGAGGTTTCCTGGGAGATTTTTCCCATCCATCCTGCACCAGGCTGAGAGGTCCACGTACAGGGTGCCCATACAGTAGCTCAAAGAGGCTGAAGCCCACTCCCTTCTGCGGCACTTCCCTGTAGGAGAATAGCAAACAGGGTAGGAGGACGTCCCATTTCCTCCGCAGGCTCTCAGGCAGACTTCTTATCATGCCTTTCAAGGTCTTGTTGAACCTTTCCATGAGGCCATTGGCCTGTGGATGATAAGGAGTGGTGAACCGATAGGTCACCCCACACTCCTTCCACATTGCCCGCATGTATGCTGACATGAAGTTGGTCCCCCTGTCTGAAACAACTTCCTTGGGGAAACCCACTCGGGTAAAGATCCCCATTAGGGCCCTAGCCACCACAGGTGCAGTGACAGTCCTCAGAGGAATTGCCTCTGGGTACCGTGTGGCATGATCCACCAGTACCAGGATAAACCTGTGACCAGCCGTAGTTGGTGGATCCAATGGCCCCACAATGTCGATGCCCACCCTTTCAAAGGGGGTGCTTACGACGGGAAGTGGTTCCAGGGGAGCTTTCAGCTTCACCCCTGTTTTCCCACTAGCTTGGCAGGATACACATGTCCGGCAGTATGTGTCAGACGCCACTCTCATCCGAGGCTAGTAAAAGTGGGGGACAAGCCGGGCAAAGGTCTTGTCCTGTCCTAAGTGTCCTGCCAGGGGAATTTCATGAGCCAATTCTAAAAGAAAGGCTCGGTACCGTTGAGGGACTACCAGGGCCCGTGATGAACCGGGCAAAGGTACCTTTGGTTCACTGTAGAGGAGTCCTTCCTCCCAGTAAATATGGTAGTTCCCTGCAACGTTCGCTGCTGCCTGGGCTTCGGCCTGTTGCCTCAGTCCCTCAAGGGTAGGGCACTCCTTCTGGCCCTTACAAAACTCCTCCCTGGTAGGCCCTCCTTCCACATGACACTCAGCAGGGATAGGCAAGTCCTCCAGGGATACTACTTCCTCCTCCATGGACTCCTGGTCCACCACCGCAGGTGGCCGATCTGTCTCATGGGGCAGGGAAGCTGAAGCAGGCTTCTCCTGTCTCCGGATCTTTCCCTTTTTGGCAGCGGGCTGGGCCATTGTTCCAGGCTTCAGCCCAGGCGAATTCCCTCTCTGGGTAGTCGCAGACCTTGTGCTTGCACAGGCCCAGTCAGGTGTACCCAGCATCTCTACATGAGTCCGGTATTCCACCTCCTTCCACGCATTGTGCTCCATGTCATTCCCCAACAGACAATCCACTGGCACGGCAGGGCTTACGGCAACTCGAAGTGAACCTGCAACCCCTTCCCACTCAAATGGAACCTCGGCCACAGGGTAGTGGCCCAATCTGCCATCAGAAAAATAACAATGGGGGGAGAGAGAGAGAAGTGGATCCAGTCTCCCTAGGCGTCATGAATAAACAAAAAAAAAACAAAAAAAACACGGTGTGCTCCCCATCCTTTTAGGGACCACTGCAAACCACCTCGTGGATTCTATTTTGTTTATCCAATCTGCCATCAGCCATCGCGGCGGGGTGGAGTACATGTGGAATCACCTGCTCTGGAGACACCAGTTGACTCCTTACCATAGTCATACTGGCTCCTGTGTCTCTCAGAGCCTCCCCTCTCTGGCCATTGATGGTGACCCATTGCCCATACTTTACAGTATTTGAGGGCACCTGGATCTTAGGAACCATCTCCCGATCTCCCAGGGACACTAAGGTGACACCCGCCCACTCACCCCCCTTATCTAAGGGCAACTCCTCCCCGAGCACTACACTAGCTACTCCTGGGGCTTTTCCTCCAGTGGGAGGGGGTGGTCTCTTTGGGCACTTGGCATCTCCCTTATAATGTCCAACACCACCACACTCAAAGCAGTGGACAACCCTTGGCTGCTGGCTTTGGCCAGGATGAGGGTTTCGGGGTGGGTTAACCTTAGGAGGGAATCCTGTTCCCTTTCCCTGGAAACTATTTTGGGGACCTTTTGAGAACTCCCGCTTTTTATCTCCCCCTCCTTCTTCTGGGGGGCGCCCTGTCTGGCCCTTTGGGAATCCCCTCCAGTCCCCTTCGACGACACCCGGGTACTTGCCCAGATGTCCGCCTCCTCTGCAAGCTTCCGGGGGTTGGTCAGCTTGCTGTCCACCAGGTGTTGACGCAGCTCAGGAAAACATTTCTCGAGTAGGTGCTCTTTGAGGAAAAGGTCATATAACCCCTCATAGTCCTTCACCTCGCTGCCTTGTATCCAACCCTCTAGTGCCTTCCTAGCATAGATTTGTGGCTCCCCCTGAACTTTTGGCGATACTTCTCCGGGGTTAGCCCAAACTTTTTAATTAACGCTACCTTCATGGTGGGGTAGTGGGTCTGCTCCTCCTGGTTCAGGGCTAACAAGGTGTCCCGTCCAGTAGGTGGCATGTACTTGTATAACCCACCCCCCCAGTGTTTCTCCTGGATCCCATGGGCTCTTAGGGAGACCTCATAGGCAGCCAGCCACTTGGCGATGTCATCCCCTGGGCTGTAGCTGGCAACTATGTCCTTCGGTAAATAGGGTCTGGGTTCCCTGGTCAACTCCCTTGGTTCGCTGCCACCATTCTGAGAATTGGAAGTCCCTACTTGCAGGGCCTTAAAGTCTAATTCTCTGAGGCTCAACTCGTGAGCCAACCTACTCTCCTCTCTTGCCTTCTCCAATTTCGCTAACTCCCATCTTAACTGTGTCTCCTCCCTCCTATCTGCTATTTCGGCTTCAGTCAAGCTTCTCGCGGAGACACTGCTGCCCTCTCTTGAGAGTGTTCTGGGACCTGTTAACAAGTTTCCCCCCTCAGATTGGTACAACCCATCTACGCCGATGACAGTATCCCTGTCTGTCTCCTCCTCCTCCTTCTTCCCATCTGGGTGAGCTGCCACCCATGCCCTCAAGCTGGTTTGAAGCTCCCCCTTCTTAGCACCACGCTTGAAGAACACTCCCATGTTTTGACAAAACTCTCGGAGCTGAGCCATAGTATAGGTCTCTAACTCTTCCAAAGCAAATTCCATCTTGCCAATGAGAGTCCGGGAAAACCTCTTGGAAGGAATTGGTTTTAAAGGAAAACTGGAAGCTACCTCCACCCACCACCAGGAGTAAATTTGGAAAAACAAAAAGATATAATTGGGGAGTCCACCAGGAGAAAACTCCAGGTGTAGGTCTATGGATTACACTTAGTTACTAAAAGAGTGGACGCAACCACAGTCTCGATCCCACCGCTAGACACCAAACATGTTGGACCTGGGGTCACCAAGTCACCTAGGGTAGCTTGACACTAAGCAGTAAGGCTCATCTCAGGGCATTTGTGTGAAGTTTGCGTTCCACCCATTCAGTAACTCAGTGCACATCCATCCCAAAAAATGACACTACACCTTAATTTTTATAAAAGTAGAAAAAGCTTTATATTTTCTCTTGTTGTCAGTTACTTATTTCTTGGGCTCATTTGCTGTTTCAGTATCACATTTACAATGCAAATTAGGGAATACACTTCTTAATCTTGTAAACTTTTTCTCTCCTCCTTATCTAACTTATTACTGTACTTTTGACTTTACATTAGACATTCTCTGCAGTTGATTGGTTACCCTCTTTACTTTACACTCTGCGAACATTTAGGTTTCATACACTTAGGTTGGCACCTTGGCACCCAAAGGGTGACACTCTCCCCCCTCGAGCAGGTGAATATTCCAGGATTTCCTAGGTCAGGAACAGTGCTTAACACAGCTTATGTATCACAGCTTAATGCACTTAAACAAGCAGGCCCAGAGCTTCTCTCCCCCCTCCCGCCTCTGAAAGGGAATGCAGGACTATAATACAATCCCCACTCTTGTCAGCCTCACAGGGGTTCAAGTAAACTTTACTGGGCAGTTGCCCCCTTTAGTCTCACTGTTTCCTCTCTTTGTTGGTTCACTTAGCCCTCAGTCACAGTCTCCTCTCCTCGTGCCTCTCAATTACCCAAGTACTGGCAGGCTAAAAAGAACCACCCCTCCTCTGTGGCACACGGGTGTTCCCCAGTCAAATGTCAGCCCCCTTTTCCACCTTACTTGGGCTGGATGTCATTGCCACTGCAGCCGGAGCTTCCTTCGGGATTGGTGCCTCCCACATGGGCTGGGTCACTTGTCCAGCAACCACGCAACAAGGGAGGATTTCCTGCTGTCACCGGAGACTCGGTGACACCATTCGCCTCCACTCTCTCCTCACGAGTGGTCACGCTTACACACAGGCGCGATGGGGCAGTGTCCCCGCTGGGCGCTGCCTCAACCGCTGCCTCCGGCGCCGCCTACCACACTTCTTGGGCAGCCGCGTTACCGCACATGTGCAAAGGAGCAATGTCTCTGCCGGGCGCCGTCTCTTGCGTATTCTCCAGCGCCGCCTACCTCACTTCTTAGGCGGCCGCGCTGAGAACCAGGTGCGAAGGAGCAGTGTCTCCACTCGGCACCGCCTCCACACTCCTCACGATCACCGCGCCTCTGGGTATGCGCGAGGGAGCGGTGTCTCCCGCTTCAGTCGGCGCTATTCTCCACACGACTCTGGAGGGTGATGCACCTCCTCAGACCCACGCAGGGTCCCAGTGCCTCCTTCACTATTATGCCTCCCCAGTGCCCTTCGTGGATTCGCGCTTCGCTTCCCGCGAGGCTGGTAAGTCAGTCTTTTGGAAGCCTTAAAAAAGGGGGGGAATGATCAGGAGGGACCCGAGGGGGACCAGCAGGAACTTAAAGGGCCACTTCCCTCAGGGGTCATGTACCATACCAGGGCTCAGTCAAAGGGGCTCAGGGGGGGACGTCCCCAAGAGAAGGTTGTCAGCCTTAAAGGAAACTAACCACTACTTGTGCGCCACCCTCCCCGGGCTACAGCCTCACTCCTCAGGTTCTATGGTCATTACCAAATGGCCGGCCTCTCACCAGCCTTTATATAGGCTGACCTCATAAGGTCCAGAAGAGACCGGAAGGTTCTAGAAGGTTCCTATTGTGCCCTATGGGTCCAGTCCCAGTGTTGGCAGTTGTGGCAGTTAATAACCACCATTTTGTGTGTCATGTAAATCCAGTCAGAAAGGCGCCTAGGCCTCTAAAGACTATAAGGGCAAAGAGCACCTAACCCCTGTCAACACCAAAAAAGTCAGTGAACATGAAAGGTTTGAGGGGCAAAAAGGGGACAAACTAAATAATTAATTAGGAGGGACTACCCAAAGGCAGACAGGTCTAACAATAACTATTAGATATCCCATGACTGCATTGATAGTATTCCTACTGACATCTGAAAAGACAGCATTGATAATAACACTGTGCATAGTGGGGGCTTGAGGTATAATTAATGTATGGCATGAGTTATAGTTAGTTATGATAAGAGTCACAATTTTCAGAGTGCTTGAGCACACACAAACCTAGAGGTACCCAGTGAACAGCTTATTCATGCAAATAGGGTATTGCCCTGAGTGCGTTATCTGCCACCAACTGTGACTCTGATGGCCCGGTGAGGGGCAGTGGCCACGCATCACTGTGGGTGCAACACTATGAGTACCCCTGTAGAGGACAGTATTGTAGTGACAACCCTTGTTCTCATGTCTTGCTTCCCCACAGTCTTGTGTTTATCTAGTTATTGTTTTTATGGTCAGAACTCTCCTTAAATGCACTGAGATGTGTTTAGCCTTATCAACTAAAATTTGGTATCCCTGTATGTCTCTGTTGCCGCTATTCTTGGTGGGCAGAGCTCAAATAAAGAAGAAATTTCAATCTCTTTTACCTGACTTCTCTCATATTTCCACATTTTAATGACATCTCCTGTCTCCTACATCTCCAGACTATGGATCCTGCCTGCATTCTTGCTTCAGGAAGATTTATAGCCATTATATAATTATAGCCACCCCATGTGCACTAACTGGATTTCTGACCTTGTTGTTGGTTGCAACTGATTAAGCTGACTGTGAGATGGTACTTGATGCTTTTTGTGTGCCATGCCTGGCTTGTTTGAGTGAGCACCGTGAAGCATCAGTCCGGGATGTGCTGGGCACTCAGTTTGCTCTCCACTGGCTGGATTTTCAGCTTCTGGAAAACTGCAGAAGAATTTTGTCATATCAGATCAAAAAACACCAGAAAGATATGAAGATAGAAGGAAACACACGTTCAAGAATATATCTAATTCCATTATTCAACACAAGTGGTATTGTTGTGGTTCATGGTCTCACACAACAAACTCAAAAACCTGCCACGCCTTAGGAAAGGAGTCTTTTGTGCAAGAAAACTGGTCACTTTGCACCTGTCCCCATCAACACGTCAAGTATAATCCACATAGTTCAGGACATTTAGCAGGAGATTAGGGAGATCAATGCCAATATGTAACAAGCATTTGCAATGCAATAGATCTCGCATTAGGAAAGTTTGAGCATTGGTATTGCGAATTACATTTTTTTTTTTATGTGTTGGTTGTGAAAATAGCTATAGTAATAGCTAAAGTAATAGCTTTGTCATTTACAATGCCAATAGTTTTAACTTTCACAAATGTGACACCTATAGCATTTGCAATGCAATATGTGTTGTATTTTCACAAAAATCCAAGAACAGAAGTGAAATATTAACATTTTTTTGTGACATTTATAAGACAGACGTTATTGTTGTTCGAGTACTTTACGCTGGTGTTTGGATTCCTGTAAATCCCCAGTGTTGCAGGGTGCTTAAGAATTTTGTGATCACAGTGGTACTGTATTCCGGGCTACCTTTGATACTTGCACAAGTGCCACCTTGCCCATGTAACGCTTGTTCCTGAGCCTGAGTGTCTAGCACTTATTGCAGGACTATACCTCTAATCATATTCTGTTTTCTCTTATAACTGCACACTTGTCACTTTCATTTCCTCTGGTGCACTTTTGACTACCTCATGTATTTTGTTTGCTCACAATTTTTACTCAAGTATTTTGTTTGCTCACGATTGTCACTATTACCTTTACTACCTCATGTATTTTTGGTTGCTCATAGTTTTTACTACCTCATGTATTTTGTTTGCTCACAATTGTCACTATTACCTTATGTAAGTAACGTATGTTTTTGCAACCTGTTCTTTTGTAATGTTTCTCATTATGTTTCATTTCTGTTCCTGTTGTGAAGCCTCCGACGCCTTCGGGTAAAGTCCGCGCTATATAAAAATGCATAAATACATGAATAAATAAATACCGCCTTCGGGTAAAGTCCGCGCTATATAAAAATGCATAAATACATACATAAATAAATACCGCCTTCGGGTAAAGTCTGCGCTATATAAAAATGCATAATTAAATACATAAATAAATACCGCAAAACATCCTCGTTACTCTGCCGGCCTGCGACCAGGAAGTCAGGCAGGCCGGCGCGACAACAGGAAACAGGAAGTAGGAGGGCAGGAGCCTACCCCGCCTCCCACGGAAGAGCCGCGATTGGAGCCGTGCACCGGAGCAGGCAGGAGCCTACCCTGCGCCCCGGTGCCTAACGAGGGAAGACGAGTCCTGCTGCCGGGCCCTGCAGCTGAGGAGAGCCGGTGAGTGCGGTGCTGAGCTGCGGGGGGGGGGGGGAGCTGCGGGGGGGGGGGAAGGAGCATGTACGCGCGCGCGCGTGCGGGGGGGGGTTGGCCTGTGTATGTGTGTCTGCGTGTGTGCGTGTGTGCGTGTGTATATGTGTCTTGGAGTGCGTGTGTGTGACTGTGGGGGAGGGGGTGTGCGTGTGTGAGCGAGTGTCTGTCTGCAATGTGTACGGCGCGGGACGCGGACGCGACGTGCGCGTTCGAGCACACGAATCCAGGAGAGAAAAAGCGCGGGCACCCTCTGGTCCGTCATTCCTCCCACAGTGATCGCTACTGGTCTCCAGCTGGATGCATCCTTATGGATGCTTTTCCAGCGAGACCCAAAAACGAGAACCTCTTGAGATGGAAGAGTTGGGATAACAGGGTAGAGACACAAGTAAAGGAGGATAAGGTGACAGAAGACACGGACCAAGGAAGGTCACAAGTATAATCCTACCCTAAACAGAGTCATTATAAGGACTCCCCTACCTCAACAGATGCAGACAACCAATTAACACAAACATTTGCATTACAATAGGTTTCCCATTTACCAGAGTTTGAGCTATTGGCATTGTAAATGACAATGTCTTTTAATTGTGTGTTTGTTTTTAAAACATAAATAAAAGGCATTGTCGTTTATAATGCTAATAGTTTAAAAACTCTTACAAATGTGTGACCTATTGCATTGCAAATGCATTTTTTTCTGTAGGGCATACAAAGAGTGTGACATTTACAGGGCGGCCCGGCAATGATCACATGTATTTTACTGTAACAGTCCTTATCTTAATAGACTTCACTGCTTGCGATTTTATCTTTTTTTCCGAGAGCACTTTGTTTAAATAATTTTAAGGAGCTTCAAATGTAGCTTATTTTATATTTGTCTGCACTTAAATGCATTAACTGGCACTAAATTAAACCGGAAATGTATTTGTTTTATGTAATCATTTTATGGTATTAGAAAAAATGGCTTTAATTAACTTGAAATAAACATGAATGATGTGCAAGGGAAGCAAAGGCTGAACGAGGCAGACCCAGGGCCCACTGTCTGTATTGCAATCTTACAATATACAGCTGCACTGTCAAAACCAATACCCAAAAAGCCAACAACCTCACCTGCAGGAAGGGCATAGTAAGGGGCAGTTAGAAATAGTGAGAGAGGGGTATAGGAGGGAAAGTAGGGAGGAGGAGGGACATAAAGGCAGAGAGAAATAGTGGAAGAGGAGGGACGCTCTCCTACCACATTTAATCTTCATATACACATTTTCCATTATGCTGCCGGGTAGGCCGATGCCAACAGCTCACTGGATGCCACAGGCATGAGGATTAGGGGCATCTCTGTAGGGCTGTGCTTCTCTGGGCACAGTAAGGATTTGGTGTACTTATTCTTCAGTCCTGCGCAGCAGACCACCGTTAGCCCTCCCAGCACGGATTAGACTCCATGTTGTCAGTGCCACACTGATGGGGCACAATGCGTGTAGGTGGTTTACACAGCATAGAAACAGTGCTGTCGTGGTGAGACATACCCGTTACGCTTAAGTGGCTTGTTTTCTAGAGTGCCAATGTCCCCTTTAAATATGCACACTTGACTACCACCCCCGCTTGAGGCCTGGTATCCTACAACATAGGCCGGCACTCGGTGGGTGGGTGCTGGGATACCACATGGCAGCGATCGAAACAAGTTGACTCCAACATAAGTGAAAACACTAAGACATCAGACTCTGTGCCTAAGTCAAAGTTAAAGTGATTTTCTCCTTCGCCAATATTGAGAAAGGCAACAGTACAAACTATTTCACGTCCTGGAAAAAAATATATATATATATACAGCTGGGAACAATGGTACTTCCTGCCATTATGAAGACCAGCGAAATGCGGGTTTATCAAGTTATACGAACGCAACATATATAAGTGACAAGAGGCCAAGAAAATGAAAGCCGCTTCTGTGTGTGGGGGCCCGCACCTCGTGTCTGGAAACACTTGTGCCTATTGTGAGCTGTGCATATACCGCTGCTTGTGTCGCAACCTGTGAAAGCATATGCTGGGCGTCGACATCTCTAGCTCAAGGAGGCTCGCTGTTTTACGAGCTGGCTTCCTAAACCCATCCCTTACCTCCTGGAACCTAAGAGAACATTTCCAGCCCCCTTCCAACAGCCGAGCTGGCACCGGAAAGAATCAGGAAGAGACGAGACCCGAAGATCATTATTCCTGAAGGGCAGCCTCCTGCGAGTGGTGTGTGTGACCGCCATTGTAAAACGGAAAGCTAATGGTGCGTTGAAAAACAAACAAGCAAACTCACCGCCGCAGCCCGGCTTCAACAGGAAGCCAGGCAACCTTTGTTGGGACGGGGGCGGGGCCGGACACGCGACCGGAGCTTCCCAGGAGGCAGGCTGCAGTGGCTGGCGCATGGCTCCGGTGCAGAGAGAGGAGAGCCCTGCGTGCAGCCGGCGTCCGCCCGGGAAGCCAAGGAGCGGAGTGCCGGTGTCCCTGTGCCCGTTGACGTCGGAAGAGTCCTGCGGAGTAGAAGTCCCGGTGAGTGGGGCTGCAGCGTGTGTATGTGTGTGTGTACGCGCGCGCGCCTGCCTGTGTGTCCCAGTGTGCGTGCCGTGTTTGCATGCAAGCCCTGCGGTCTGCGCAAGCGCGCTCGCTCCCGCGGTGAAATCCGACACTGGGAAAGCTCGTGACACTTTGGTGTCCACTCTCCCAAATACGGATAGCATTAGTTGGCGAGCTGACAGCATTCATGCTCCGCATGAATGCTAACGTCAGCTCGCCCTAAAAATAGGTATGAAGTGGCAGAGTGAAAAAGCAAAGAGGTTGAAGCCGCGAATACTCATGAGGCTAAGTGCAAAATGACTACAATAGTTTGTGACAAGTATTCAGTGAGAGACATTAACACTGAGTCCTATGTGCTCCCTCACTGTGACATTTCTATTGATAACATTCAAACTATAGAACTGTAAAATGGCAGATTCTAGAATCACCATACACTGTAATTTCTGACTCATTCTTAAAAGATTGTGGAAATGAAAGACTTATGCGACTGATGTGAAGACTATTACCTATTGTGGTCATTCTATCGACATGACAGGATTTCTGTTGCCAAGATTCAGTTTTACAGACAATAATTGTTTCAGTAAGGTCAAAGGTCCACATCTAGGTGGAGTCACTAAGGTATCTTGGGAATGACCTAATACCTGCCACTTAAATTCCTATTTCATGTTTTTCTGATGATTCTAGCCTTGATCTAATTTTGAAACAATTTAAGGAAGTCTTTAAGGAAGATTTGGTAAGAGCGGAAGGTTTCACAAATGAGATCAGACTAATAGATATCGCAAAACCTGTGACGGACACACTGAGAGATGCACCATTATCTCAAGAAGGGGATCTTTCTAACCTGTTTGGAAAAAAAATGTAACGAGGGTCCCATACAGCCTGTTGAATCATCTCAATGTGGGTCACCGGTTGCTATCATGAGTAAGAGGTCTGGTGTTTTAAGAATGTGTGAATTTTGCATCCTTGAATTAGCAAATCTTAGGAGATTGTCATCCATTCTATAAATACAGGCGGAAAAGTCCAGATTGGATCAGGCGAAGTACTTCTCTACTATAGTTTTGTGGGCATCTTATCACCAGATCCATCTCAAAGCTAATTCCAAACATTTTAAGACCTTCCAACTCCCAAAGGAGAATATTGTTACCTCAGAATGCCATTTGGGTTGACTTTGGCTGCCTTCATATTTCAGAGGCATAAGGGCAATTTATTCAGCAGTATGGAGGTTGTGACCTCATATTTGGTTTGCTTCAAATTTGAAAGAACATAATATAAATCTATCCAAGTTGTATCTACATTCAAGGAAACGGGCATGACCTAACACAAGGAAAAATGTAAATTCTTGCATAAGGGGGAGAGTATTTGAGACATTCAATCTGAGGGGGAAGGCATCAGGCCAAAGGACGCTTTGCTTAAAGCCATCGGGAAAGTCCCCATGTCAGCATCTAAAAGTCAATTGACTTTATTCAGGCTGTATGAATATCATTTGTGCTTTGCTGAATATTTTCCATTATTAGCCACATCCATATGTACTTTATTGAAAGAGAATACCAAGTTTCTGTTGTCTGAGGATCTACTCGTGACTTTAACAAAATTAAAAGTAAGATAATTCTGTCCATGCGTTATCATCGTTCAGACTGTGTAGTCATGGTTGATGCCAGTTGGGTGGTGCTGGGATTGGTTGTAACGCAAAAAATCCAGAGATAAGGAAGAAATAGAGAAAAGAGTTGCGTTTGCCTCTCGAGCATTGTGGCATCCAAAAAAAAATATATTCTACCATAGAGATGGAAGATCTCAGATTTATGTGAGATGTAGAGCATTTCAAGTCACTTTTGGGGGGAAAACGAGTTACCCTTAAGACTGATCATAATGTAATGTAAATGGGTACTTGTTAAGCGCACTGCTACTCCACAGAGTGTCCTGGCGCTAAGCAGGGCCGGACTGGCCATAGCGGGCACCGGGCAATCCCCCGGTGCGCCGCACGGGTGGGGCCGGTTTTAGGCCGCTGGGGGCCGATTTTGTTACAGGGCCGTTTTTGCAGCATACCTGTAAAATCGGCCCTGTACCAAAATCGGCCGAAAACCGACCCTGGCAAAGAGCTCGAGGGCACTTCCAAACCACCCCCTCGCCCCCTGAGTGGGGAGGGGGGGCCGGCCGAATACTTTTCCAGGGCCGGTTGTTGTTTCCAGTCCGGCCCTGGCGCTAAGGACTACACAACAGAAGACCAGTCAGTATCGGACAAGCACTGTAGACTGTTACTGCTGGAACAGCCAGGTTTTTCACTGTTTTCTAAAAGAGAGCAGGTCCTGGAGCTGCCTGAGAGGCAATGTCAGGCACTTCCATAACCGGGATACCAGCACTTGGAAAGAGCGCCCGCCTAGTCGGACGCTGAAAAACTTGGGAATTGACATCAGAAGTTGATGTGAAGATCTTAGGGCTCTTTGTGGCACATAATGCAGAATCCTATTCCTAATATAGATGGCGCCCGTGTCATAAACATTTCCTATTGTTGCTCCCTGGAAATGGCACTGGACAATCAACTTCCAGATGTATTTTTGAAACTGTGTTTATTTCAGTGCCAGGACCCCCTTCAGAGGGCCACAGGGCAAGCAGGAGGCACTGAGCTTAACCGTGGGGGTTGAGGTCTTTTACTCCTAATGTTTCGGGGCAAGACCTGCTATCAGTCATGAGCGACTGGGCCAAGCACATACATGCTTTCATGAACAAGCATTAGCAACGCCAAAAGGTTTTGCCTTTATGAGGTCTATTAGCTTTGTCAATGTTTTTATTTTTTTAAATGTGGCACAGCAGCACGAGGTGCTGTGCTACAAAGCTTATTTTTTTTATTAATGCGCAATGACGCGGCCAGAGTTGATCGTGTAATAGAACTTTTTTCTTTCAACTTTTAAAACTTTTTTAACTTTACTTTAAGCCATGTTCCACAGCAGCTCATTCTGTTGTGCAACATGCCTTTGCCAATGCTTACTCGGCGTTTACGAGAAATTTCGCAAGCCTCTAGCAGGTGAAATCTTTTTTCTTCCCCATGGGCAGAGGGGACGGGGAGCCCAAGACTATGGAAATGCCGAGGGTATGCAGCAGCGCTGCTGGGGCGGGAGGGGGTGGCAGAGGAACAAATCACTGAAGCGGCACGCGCCGCTGCAGCTTCTTTGGGAGCAGACGCTGCAATTCACGAGACCGGCAGTGGCTTCTACGTTTTACCCTCTGGCTGTGGTTTTCAAGCCGGGCAGAAGAAAGGAGCCTGGCTCTGGATTAAAAAAAATATACTTATCACTCATGCTATTTTTTTCCCTAAACGCAAGAACCTATCTGCGATTTTAAGGTGTATTTGTGTTGTAGTTTTCCATCTAGCTTTTAATAAATAAAGAAAACTGTGCCATGCATCTTTTTTCACTAATAATACATACATCCCCACGGTGCACACTTCTTAACATCAAAAACAAAACGAGAGTAGGGATGTTCACCTGACCTTGTGGGGAGTCTCTGTGTTACCTTGTGTGCCATACACAACCCAGACGGAAGTAACCGGAAACAGTTCTGGCAAAAACGGAATGTGTGACGCCCCTCTAATTTACAACATGAAAATATGGGAAATTACATCAATTGCCCTGGGGTGGGTGAGGGAAGAGGAGGCGTGAAACCAATGGGATCAAAGGAAACAAGAGTGACGTCAAATTCACCCAATTGTAAGTAGTGGTTAGTAAGACCTTTTTATAAACCTTTTCTTATTCACAATAACTTTCGCTGACAGTGCATGCATGTTGTAAGCAAAACCTAAAAAAATAGTATTTATATGAGAAATAACAAACAAAATAAGGCATTCTCAAAATATATACACAGTTCCCTGAGGTCAGGGATCTAGTGTTTTAGCAAGCAGGTTAGTGGGTCCAACTACCCTCCCACTAGTGGTAGTTATTACTCCCCATTCACTATTTGTGGCATTCAGATCTAGCCCCACTAATAGTGCCAGTCTCAGGAGTCCCACACTGACTCTTTATTAAAGTCAAAAATGTTCCAGCGCCAATGCTGTCTATGGCAGGCAAGTTCCTCTGGTGCCATCTGGCACGTACATCAGTCTTACCCATACCAGGAGGCCTGCAAGACTGGAGTCTCTGAGCGCAAGTGGTGAAGCTGTAGCGACGGTCTATGGTGAGTTCTTCACACCTGGCCTGGGAGCTGCAGTGTTCGGGTGCCTTCGAATTCCTCATATGCGGTCCTGTGGAGGCAGGAGCCGGGCGTCTCCTAAATGCTCCTATGATGCTTGTAAGTTTCTTGAGATCCTCCCCAAAGGTGAGGAGGGGGATTTTAAGCTCCTGGTGCTGGTCCTCAGTCAGAACTTGGGCCCGCACGGGTCTCCTCCTCGCAAGGACTGTCTCAACCAGGCTCGTTCTTTGCCTTTTTCCAGTGATCCCCCTGGCATACGATGTCACTGTCCTCTCTCTGCACAGGGCTATTGCCCGATCGGTGCAGCATCAATCTTCAAGGCAACCCCACCAGGCATACAGGGTTGCTGACTTTACTCCACACACAGGTAATGGCCAGTTTAGCGCAGCAGCAATCTTCATGGTGGCCCCACCTAGCATGCAGGGTCAGCAAATTCAAACCTGTAGAGGGGCAACGAGCCAATCGGACAGCATCATTGACGGCTCACTTCACGTTGGCCCTGCTCTGGCACAAAACCCTCCTCTTCCTCACAGGGCACGCTGGTCTTGGCAAGCGGACAGGCACTGGTGTTCCAAGCTCCAGTGGAAGGTGATCCTGGATTCCCTGGGTGAAGTCCCTTAACCCAGCTGGGAGGCTGTCAATCTTGCAGAGCTTCTCTTCTTCACATAGCGCGGCTGGCTGCTTAACAGGTGACAATTTAGTGGGTCCTTGCACTCCCCTTCCTCATAGTCTATTTCCAGACATTAAACGGGATTTAGAGTCTGAGTCTCTGTAGTTTATGTTGGGGTCGGCTTCCTTTTCAAGTCTCCTATGCGCTACCCTTCCTCCAAAAAGCAATCGGTCATAACAGGAGTGTCTCCAAATCTGATATCCCACAACACAAGTCATGGGAGTGACTAGAGGTTCAGACCTGGATGCCAGCCACTGTGACATGTGTATCAGAAGGTTACCTCTGGGCCTCACCATTACTCTTTATGATCCTCTTATCAGGCCCATCTCCTTCCCGGGATGTGCTGAGGCCCCTCCCCAGTGACCTCTCCCTGAATCAGAGAGCACCCTTTGAAGTGTGCTGAAGAGCCTGGCACTCCCTTTCTTAAGGGTGTCTCACCATCCTCACAGGTAAGCAGCAATCCACAATTCTGTCTGGGGGATCCCTCTAACTCCCCATGTTTTTCCTGTTAGCCATGGGTACCAAAATGGAACCCAGAATCTTATATGCATTGTACCATTCATAGACACACATACACCCAGCATATGCATAATACACACACACAGCAGTACAACACACCACACTGTAGTAGGCCAAGGTAAGTTTAGCACACAGCAGTGGAACTTTAAATGAGTGCGCTGGTAGCTCTCGCATTTACACCAGTTTGAGCTGTTAACATTGTAAATGACAATGCCTTGTATTTTGTTTTTGTTTTTAAAACATAAATAAAAGGCATTGTCATTTACAATGCCAATAGCTTAAACTCTCGTAAATGCGAGACCTATTGCATTGCAAATGCTTTTTTAAGGAGAGAGTGGCTTTTTTATGGCAGCTGATACTAGTACCCTATTTATTCATTTGATTTTATTGGGGTATTTTATAGCATGGGGGTAGCACCAAGAGTAGTGGCAGGGATGTGGCCCAGCGGCCAGAGCTGCCAACTTTGGAACTAGGAAACAGGCTTGAGTCCCAGCGTTTGCTCTACATCCTGTGATTTTGGGCAAATTGCTGGTTATCCGGTTGCCTAAAAAACATATGAATCTAACCTTATGTAATGTAATCTGGTGGTCCTATAAAGCCCTGCAGTGCCCTTGAAGCAACTTAGTGCTATTAAATAACTGCAACTGTACGTAAAGCTGGATCCGAGCTGTCGGATGCAGACTCACTGGTCCAAGCGGCTATGGGTTTCGTGCTCAACACAGCACTGAAACTGCCTTGCTCTTTATGATCGAGCACTTGCGGTCGGTGCTGGACGTGGGGCAGACTGCGGCGCTCCTATTGTTAGATCTGAGCGCCGCGTTCGACACGGTGTCTCATGACATTCTGTTGCGGCGATTGGAGGAAGTGGGTATTGTGGGGAAGGCCCTTCAGTGGTTCCGCTCCTTCCTCTCGGACCGGTTTTTCAAGGTAGCTATACCACCTGGCCAGTCCTTGCTTCACCCTTTGGAACTGGGAGTCCCTCAGGGCTCTGCCCTTAGCCCCACCTTATTCAACTTGTATGTGAAGCCGCTGGCTGCTGTCGTCAGGCAATTTGGCCTCACCATGACATCGTATGCCGATGACACGCAGCTGGCGGTGACACTCAGTGGGGACCCTGAGGTGACTGCACTCAGATTCCGGGCAGGACTTATAGCTGTGGCTAGCTGGATGCGTAACAACTGCCTACAGCTTAATGCCAAGAAGACCGAGGTCCTGATCGTAGGGAAGCAGGCGGACCTCTGGGGAGATCAGTGGTGGCCTTCCGAACTAGGAGTGACCCCCCTTCCAGCGGCCGAAGTTAAAAATCTGGGGGTCTGGCTGGATTCTAATTTATCTTTTACCAGCCACACGAAGAAGACAGCAGCCACCTGTTATGGTATTTTGCGAGGACTGAGACCAGTCCTCAAATTCTTCGACCCCCCCACTCGGCAACTGGTGGTTCAGGCTTCCATCCTTTCCCGGATTGACTACGGGAGCGCCTTGCTGCTAGGAGTCAACCAGGCGGAGGCTACTAGGCTTCAGAGGGTGCAGAACGCTGCTGCACGGGCCATTGTTGGCATTCCTAGACGTTGTTCGGTTTCGACTGTTCTGACCTCTCTTCACTGGCTTCCGGTCAGACAGAGAATCAAATTCAAGGCTCTCTGTCTGACATTTAAGATTCTGAAGCTTTCTTCTCCCCCCGCCTTGGTGGGCCTCATCTCTTTTTATGTCCCCACGCGGTCCCTCAGATCTGAATCACTCCATTTGGTGAGTAAGCCTAGGTTCAGGCTGAGCAGGATGGGAGGACGTTCCTTCCGTGTTCTGGCGGCTGATCTGTGGAACTCTCTTCCTGTGCACATTCGTGCCCTTAATAGTCTGACTCTTTTTAGACGGGCCATTAAAACCCACTTGTTTTCCCCTGTTATCTGATTTCCCCTCTTTTCAGCCTGATCTGTTGTGTTGTGTACATGATCTGGCGCCAGGACGCCCCTTTGCTGGGGCAGCTGTTGCGCCTAATAAATGTTATTAACATAACATAACATAACTTACAAGGATTTTCCAAGGTTACAGTTTTGCAGGAAATACATACATTTTACAAACATAAAGTGAGGCTGACCAATGCAACGAGACAGAGAACAAGAGTTTGAATCGCTTCAAGGCTAAGTCAGCCTTTCATCCCTCCAAGGTGGATCCATTGATTAACATATGTTGAGAAATAGTAACATCTGTTATTTAGAGTGCTAAGAAATAGCAGAACTATGATATTTGATACTGTGCAAAAAAAAAAAGATCAATGTTAAACATATGGTTCTGACCTTGATAATGATGCACAGGCAGATTTAGAAAGCGCTGCGATGCTTTACCAATGCCACTAACATAAAAACTAAGCAACAAAAAACCTCAAGCATAGCTCTTGCTGTGTAAGCATCAATGGAATATGAGGCGTTTTAAGGATTAGAAAAAACAGTATCGTAGGCTGTGCAGACCCAGGAGAAAGACTAATGCAGGGTTAAAAACAACATTCAAAGATTGGAGTAGAAAATGAAAGGAAATGGTACATTTAAGATCGAAAGAGCCTTACAATGGTATTTGTTGCGCCTGAGAATATTTTTCTTTGGCAGTTTCAGTATTCATCACACACTAAACTGTACATAATGAAGTCTGGCAACATGAAGAATTTAAAAGACAGTTTACATTGTCTTTTTTTTCGGTACACACTTCCGCAGCCGATTTGATTAAAAACCAGGACTGGGATGGGAGTTGGGTTCCCCTTCTGGGTTTCATCCTGGCGTGAATTAACCGCTGACAATGCACCGTGAAAAAGGCGCTCTGCTGCACCTCTGAGCAACCCCCGACGCTGCACCCTGCCTGAGGAACAAAGTGTACACAAAACTACCACGGTCTAAATAGCGGTGCCAAACATTTCCATACACATGTTGCTACCCGAAAATAGATTTGTCTTGTGTATAAAAGTTATTTACGAGTCCAAAAACTTTTATTGATGCTTGAAGTGGGTTTCCAAATGGTTGCAGAGTTGTAATTTGGAAGAGATGTGTTCTTGGTCTATTCCAAATTGCAAATCGATATCATATGTATGAACAGTTTGCAAACAGAACTCATGTGCAACACATAAGTTTCCAGTGTTTTAATTTGAGATCCACATTAATTATCACTGCAGAATAAATTATTTAACCCCGGTGAACGGCAAGCTAGTGTAAGAAAACAGCTATCAGTTTGTTTCTTAAAATGCTGGCTCGGTAGTTCATTTGTGATAAGGTGCAAGGAATGGCTTGAGCCTGAAGATGGTGTGTGTATGGCAGATCTTGTGAGGAGGCAGCGCTCTGCTTCGACTCCTTCACGCCACACCGAGCATTTACATACCACCACTGAAAGACTAGGCAGCTGATAATGAATCCTGCACAAAGCATGCACACGACAGAAGCACAACGAATCCTGCCAGCCATTTTAAAGTGTGTAAGAGGTAGTAAGAGGCAGTGTAATGGGGTACTACAGAGAGAGGAGGTAACAGAGAGCTGACCTTAAATGTAGTATCTGATTAATGTTGGATCTGACATTGCGTAGCAAGCTACTGGCTTGTTTCAATGGCAGGAGGAAAGAAAGACAAGCCGTGAGCATGCACATCCTGAAACCGGAAGTTCGAGAGCGCCACGCATGTCGTGGGGCGGGACTTCCGTCTTCTGCGAGAAGCCCGTGCCCAAGGAGTGGATGGCCCAGGAGCAGTGGTGACGCGGGGCTCCCATGCCAGAGGGAGAGACCCGCGGTGGCAGCAGATGTCAGGAGTGGTGGCTGAGGCGGTAAGTGGGGCTTAGTTGTGGGGGGAGGGGAAGTGGGGGGGTGGCGGAGGTGTGTGTGTGTGTGTGTGCGTGCGTGGGGGGGCGGCGGTGTGTGTGTTTGTGTGGTCACGTGTGTGTGTGTGCACGTGTGTGTATGCATCGGTTTGTCTGCGTATGCGCGTGTGTGCGTGCCTTTGGCCGGCCTCAGTAACGCTGTGTGTGTGTGTGCGTGCGAAGCGCGTCCACAGACCCTACGTGGCTCGTGCACCGGTCTGTCTCCCTTGGGAGGCAAAACAACAACAATAGGTCTCCCTGGCGATAGCGCTTTCGCGCTGCAACGCCAGGCGAGACCTAAAAAGGGCTATTCACTCAGACTGACCACTACATGGTATGCTGCCACCACCGTGCTTGTGCTGCTAGACTCCTGCCAAAGGCAGTTGCCTTTCACCACTATTAGGGTAGTGCTTTGGGCTCCCCTAAAAGACCATAATCCATGAGACAGGCCTATGTCCTGGCTCACCCGGATGATCCGTGTTCACCCATGACAACAAAAACCACCATTAGGGATCCAGACATATTTACAGTTGGGGCACTTAGGCTGGGGTGCATGCTCATCACTATGCAGAGGACTTTTCAATCCCAACATTTAGGTAAAGAAAATACCAGGTAGATTGTTCATCTAAGTTGCCCATAGGCTACTCTGAAGAAGGCAAGGCAAGTTTGGTTTGAAGCAGTGTCTAGTTGCCACTGTCTCCATTAGTTTAGAGTCTGAAAAAAAGATTATGGCGGACTACTCGATTGATGGAATTGCCAGTTTGAAACAAGTTTAATAACATATAATTAAGAAATGACTACAGGAAGCTATGCTTTCTAAAATGTTACAAGATTACTGGAAAATGAAAGATGAGTAGTCCACTGAAGGACAATGTATTTGAAAGTGGATACGTTTGTGGCTTCAAAATGTGTTAAATCCAAGTTTATCAGAGTTGCTCATAGTAGACAATTAGGTGAAACTTCAAATAAAATCTAGATCTAGATTTTGGTGGCCAAGTTTGGATGGCACAGTTACTAGTATGGTAAGGGAGTGTACTGAATGTTTGGAAGCTGACAAGTCATTGAAAATGGGACATACCCATTGTAGTCAGTCATGTTCCTGAAAAGACCTTAAGAGTTGTTGTGGATAGATTTTCTTGGTTCATTTCACTGCTTAGAAGGTGAAACCAAACACATTTTGGTTTTAGTTATTATTATTTGATGAGGGTGGGATGGAAATTTGTGAGGGAGTCTAACAATGCAGTAGGCTTTGGATTTTATAAAGAGTGCTTTTATAAGGAAGGGTTTCCAAAAACTATTATCTCAGACAACAGGGTGCACTCTGTATCTCATAAAAGGAAACACAGTTTAGGTAAACATAGTATGTAACATAAACGTACATCATTGTAGTCACTTAAATCCAATTACCTGGTGGAAAAAATTAACAGAGTGATTAAAGAAGGTGTGAAATCTGCCCTATCTGGATGCTAGAAATTTTCTTCAAGAAAAGATGTGTAGTTCCCATTTGACTCCACTACCACCACTGTCAATTCAATTGAATTCAATTCAATTACATTACATTCAAGCTACCATTGTTTTTCACCATTTGTCTTTTTCTATGAAATAGAATTACTACCTCTGACCTAACCCTGAAATGGCTGTTTAAATATCAGAGTGAAGAAGTTCATAAGATTATGCATGCTGTTACTAAAAGAAGTAATGGTTAAAAAGTAGATCAAATAAATGGTATGTGAAAATGTTTGATGCAAAATCTTCCAAAGCAAAAGTAGGAAATTATGTCAAGGTTAAATCGCCTTCTTTTTTTAAGGAAAAGGGTGGTTTACGATTTCTGGTCCCTCATGAAGTATTAAAGAAGTTGAGATTCCCTGACATGTTGGATGATGGGAAATAGAGGAATCTAAACAGGTTGGTGCTATTCAGAAACTATGAGGATGAATAGTTTGAATTTGCTTCCTTTCCATCTTTATTGGTTCCAGCTGAGCTGGAGACAGTTGAGCTAAATTAATTAATTTGGAGAATGTACACAAGGCTGTGGGGGTGAATCTAGACCCATCGTCAGAAATAAATGGCTACCTGTTTAAACAATTCAGACAGCTAAAATGCCAGAGGCCTGCTCATATTAAAGGTTTTGTTGTATTCTTATCATGCAATGTTATCATAGGGTCCTGCTTAAGAATGTGGGAGAGATGGTCGAGAGACAATAGAGATAGAAAAAACAGCACTAACTTGCTCATTCCTGAACATATCCTTGGGGAGTGCCTTTTAAAAGGAGAATTGATGACAGACCACTGGTGGATTTATTTACCACTGAAGGTCGTGGTAAAGCCGCTTCTATGATTGCCAAATGGCAATATCAATTGATAGAATATAATCTATATATGGACTATGTTTCAGGATATTTGCAATGTGCTGGCACATTGTTTCCACTACCTGTTGATGATAAAAGTAAGGATGATGGTGAGATATAATTGCTACTGAGTCATCTGTAAGTGATCCTCAACAGGTGGTATTGCAAAAGTAGGATTGGTATTAGCTGTGGAGAAAGATTTACTTTTATTTATTTATTTGAAAAGTTGTATGTACATGTAAGCGACCTTATTGGCATAATCTATGTGGGCGGCAGGTATGGACCATCTGTTTTTTCATACAATTGAACGGATATATAATGTTTTCTAATTTATGAATAGGGACTTATCATAGCCTTCAGAAACTACGTTTGATCTTGAATATTGGCCGTCTTTGTCTATACTATCTTTCAAAGGGAAAGATGCGAATCCCAGTCCTAAGGCCTCATTAACTGTTTCACCCAGGAAGTAAAATTCTTGTTAAGCTTCCTAGCACATGATGGTCTTAAATCATTTTTGAGTTTTGTTACTTTCACTTTGGGAAACCGGTTTCCAAAATTCTGTTTCCCACACAATGTGTTTCTTCTTTTCTGGTTGGGCACATTTATCCTCTTTGCACGGCTGTTGCATCTTCTTTTTCCTAAAACCTTGACCTACATACTCTTCTGTCTCAAATAAACAAGAAGTATTGTGTAGCGTAAGGTCAATCAAACTAATTGTTTATATATGTCTTAATCATTGTCTCTACAGCCTTGAGGAAGCCACGGATGTGACAAAACACGTGTTGGCTGTTTTGTGTTCTGTAATAAGGACTGGACCACTATCTCACGATTATTGAGACTTTATTGTTTAACTATATCTTTGAGTGTCAAGTGTTTCAGTCCCGATAAATTGTACAAAAAACTTTTCTAGTTATCTTTTGATACATACGAAATAAAAATAATAAATATTTTTTTATAAATAAAATCTCCTGTGTTTCCTGTGTTAAAGGCAACGTTAGCATCATCTGTACTGACTAAATAGTGTTTTACATATTAGTCCTAAACATTATGAGTGCCGGGGTATACCCTGTGATTGTACACTTAGTTTCACAGGTCACTTTTGGTTACCTGTGTCCTCTGCACCCAAGGTAGTGGGGTGTTCTCTAACCTGAATGGCACCACTCTGAATTGTGTCAAACTATCCAATTGTAATCTGTATTTGGAAGCCCATTTATTCTTGCTATATCATTGATGTGCGATTTAGTGCCGGAAAACAACAACTGACACAAAAAAGAAAACAACTTTTTGTGTTTGCAACGGACAGGCCAAAAATTGCAAACCCCTTCTTTTTTTTTATTAAAAAAAAAATTGCAATTTATTTATTTTTGTGATTTTATATACATGCAGCAAAACAGTTGTTATATGGGTTTCCCGCCGCTGAGTAAACCAGTATGACCATCCTCCTCTCGAATTCCTTTCAGGAATGAATGACATTTCAGGAAATGTAGTCTTCTTTCCACAGCACTCTGTTTCATTGTCATAATGATGGTGTAGAAATGGAGCGAATAACCCTTGTGCTTCACCAAGGCCTGCATTCACCGCTGTCGGATTCTGATTTTATTTTGCTTTGGAGACTTGTTGCATGGAGACCACCAGCTAACATGGGTGGGAGCAGACGACTGACAGAGCCATTTCCAAAGAACAAAGGAGATCATTTTGAGTTTGGCAGATGTGGATGTACTGCTAAAAATCGGGAGATGCCGTGTCTGCCCTATTTACAATGCATTCAGAAAACTTTAATTGATCCCCCAAAGTTACTAAATGGCTGCCTCTCGAAGTGTGCGCGTGTGGCTGCCACAGGGTCCTTAGCAGTGTAATGGTGAATCTCCTTGAGGACGCCCATTAGGAGAAGTGTGGCTCAATGGTTAGAGCGGCAGACCCTGATGCAGAGGTCTGTCCCGGGACCAGGGTTCAATTCCCGCCTCGGCGGGTCTTGGGCTCAAAATTCCACGGACCTGATAATTCTCGCCTCGGTGCCTATTCCAATCATGGAGTCCCACTCTGCAACTCTAGGCAATAGCTTGCTTAATCTCCACAACGGCCCCCACAACGCTAAGGATGCCTGGCCTCCACCTTAGGGGTGCCCAGGAGTGGACACATCACAGGGAAAGCCAGGATGGGTTCCACAGCGGTATTCGTACAAGCACCTTGAGACCCTTGCGGGTGAGTAAAGCGCTATACAAGTATCAATTTACATTTACATTAGCAGGCTGTCCTATTACATGGTTAATTGTTATTCATAAGCCATCAGAAAAGAGAAGTGCATCAGGCTAAGACCGTGGGGGAGGGCGGTGGCGCTTTTGAGTGCCTTAATCCTTCCAAACAATGTTTTTTTTATCTTAATATTTTGGAACAGATGTAAATATGTTTATTGTGGTTTCAAGCAGTCACTCAGTCGACTCTTTGAGGTCAACATCTAAACATCACAATCATAGCTGACAGAAACCACTTCATATGCTCATATGTAATTCTTTCAGGGCGAGGGCCACATTGTTTCCCCTAAAGGAAAAACAAATATAAGAGCCATGTTCTTTTCAAGACAAAACTGGTAAATATACAAAACTCCAACGACTACCACATAGGAAGAGCAGAAGGTCAAAGTTATGTTTGGGGGAGGATGTTTCTCTACAGATCTCAGAGCAATAAAAAGCGGTCACCAAAAATGAGTGCTGATGGCAAAAACCGTCAATCACCGGCTAAAATTAAGCACTGACTATTCTGGACACGACAAATACTTACCGTAGGCTTCGTGTCAGCCCATTTCTTAGCACTCGGGGAACGACTTCTTTCTTCTACTTCCAAATGTGGGAGTGCATGTGTTTTCTAGCTCTCTCCCAGGTGTGCTGTTTTTCCCCTAAGATCCTCATGGCCTCTTTACTCTCGGTGTTTGCCCCCTAGGCTTCACCCACCCCTCAACACTCAGCTTTTATTTTTATTGAAACATCCTCCATTATCCTTTTTTTCAATCCAACTAACACAATTACATGGCCACCGCTTAAATGAACCCATATTTCTCTATACTAATCTAACAATAATCCTTTTTGGGTTCCGGAGTAGCGTGCTACTCGCCAAAAAAGTGCTTTGACACCTTGCCAGGGGTAGTAAGCGCTGTAGAAATACAATTACAATTACATACACCAACCAGGTCTTCACTTTCAGATATGTGGGCCTTTTTTTTCATCTTTTTTGGAGGGACCCGGGGCCAGATGTACGACGTGAAAAATAGCGCCTCGCAAATTGCGAGTCATTTGCGACTCGCAATTTGCGAGGTGCTATTTTGCATGTACAACAGTGTGTTTAACAGTGTTTGTGATTCCCAATGGGGTCCCAGATTGCAAAGCTCTTGCATATTAATGAGCCTCTTGCAATTCGCAAGCCCATTGGGAATGACAAACCCTCCCTGGGATGGTGGCCTGCTGGACTCAGCAGACCACCATGTCTGGTACTGCTTTTAAATAAAGCTTTTTTTTTTTTTTAATGCAGCCCGTTTTCCTTAAAGGAAAACGGGAAGCATTTAAGGAAAATAAAATGAAACATTTTAGTTTCATTTTTTTAAGGGCAGGTGGAGGTCCCTGGGACCACTGCCTGTCCTTAAAAAATATTTATAGAGCCCGTCAAAAAGGAGAAGGGGTCCCCTGGCGACCCTCTCCCATTTGCGACTCCATTACCACCCTCTTGAAAAGAGTGGTAATTTGCGAATGTTTTGCAACCGCAATTACGTTCGCAAAAAATTGGTAAATAGATTTGCAGTCGCTATTAGGTAGGGAACTCTCCTTCCTAATAGCGAGTCACAAAACCTATTTAGTGAGTCGCAAATAAATTGTGACTTGCTAAATAGGCTTTGTACATGGACCATGAGGTTTTTGCATGCGCAAATGTGGCGCAAACCCGTTTGTGCATGCAAAAACGGTTGTATATCTGGGCTCTGGTAACTGCAATTTGATTACAGGCAACTCCCTTTGTTTAAAAAAAAAAGTGTTGGCAACATGAAAATGATTTCTGGCAAAATAAACAGCTTCTGCCTGAGAGCAGGAGATCCCCTATCAGAGCGGTGCCATGTGGCTGGGTTGTGACAAGGCTCAAAAAGGTCTTCGACTTGGCAGGAGATGTGAGCCCAAGCGGGTGCTCCCACAGACGCTGCTGTGCACAGCAAAGGGTCTCAAGGAACCTGGCCCACTACAATTAAAATGAGATCACACCGACTGGCACAGAGTGCTTGAAGGCAGCTGTGCTAATATTGTACCATGGCTCTTTGTCCGGACTCCCTGTCACATACTTTTACATCTCTTCCTTCGCTTACGACTATATTCAGTGAGATCACTATATAAAACAAATAGTGCTCGTTTATGTGCATAACAACGCAGGTTGTGGAAGATTGATTGTATGCTGTGTGTATATATATATATATATATATATATATATATATATATATATATATATTATATATATATCTATATTATATATATCTATATATATATAGATATATATATAATATATATATATATATATATATAGATATATATATATATATATATATAAAACGTAAACCTAGTCTATTGCGGCCGAGCACTGCACACGGTCAAAGGTGAGGGAACAGCCTACAAGTGATTTGAGAGGTAGCTAGTTTGTGTGTTGTTAATGGATTGTGATGCAGTGCTCTTTGAAGATGTGTGTCTTCAACTTTTTCCTGAACTGGAGCACAATCAATCAATAAGGGTTTTTTTCAAGCGTGCTACTCAACCGTGAGGGTCTAAAGGTGCTAGGGGGAGGTGCAGCTCCGGTTCAGTTGAAAAGCAAGGTCTTGAGGTTCTTCCTGAAAGTGTGCAGGGTAGGGGAGCGTCTGATGTTCACCGGGAGCTCGTTCCAGGTCTTGGCTGCGATGTAGGAGAAGGCTCTTCCTCCTGCCCTGTTTCTGCAGATGCGTAGGGTCTGTGCCAGGGCGAGGTCGGCGGAGGTTCCTCTTGGGAATGTGGAAGGAGACTCTTTCGTTGAGGTATTTGGGTCCGATGTTGTGGAGAGATTTGTAGGCATGGATGAGAAGTTTGAAAGTGACTCTTCTCGACGGGGAGCCAGTGGAGGTCTCGTAGGTGTTGGGTCATGTGTTCATGCCGTGGGGTCCCGAGGACGAGTCTGGCTGCTGCGTTCTGGATTGTTTGGAGCTTGTGTAGAAAGTTCTGTTAATTCCGGCATGGAGGGAGTTGCCGTAGTTCAGTCGGATGGTTATGAGTGCATGGGTGACGGTCTTCCTGTATTGGGGGTATCCAATTGTAGGTCTTGCAGAGGATGCGAAGGTAGTTGAAACTGGTGGAGGCGACAAGGTTGATCTGGTGGGTCATGGTGAGGGAGGAGTCAAGGATGAGATTTTATGTGTGATCTGTAGGGGTGGGTGGGCTTCCGAGGGCGGAGGGCCACCACGTGTTGTCCCATGAGAAGGTGGAGGGTCCGAGGATGAGGACCTCAGTCTTCTCCAAGTAGAGCTTTAGGCAGCTATCTTTCAACCAGGTTGCAACGTCTTTCATTCCTTCCTGGAAGCAGAATCTGATGTCTTCGGCGTTCTTTGTGAGCGAAAGGATGAGTTGGGCGGCGTCGGCGTAGGATACTATGCTGAGTCCATGCTGTCTGACGATGGCAGCGAGGGGGGCCAAGTAGATTTTGAAACGTGTGGGGCTGAGCGATGATCCTTGAGGTACTACGCAGTAGATCTCTGTGGGTTCGGAGAGGAATGGGGGAGTGTGATCCTCTGAGTTCTGCCGGAGAGAAAGGTTTGGATCCAGTCGAGGGCAGTTCCTTGTAGTCCTGCGTCATGAAGTCTGGCAGCAAGAGTGCGATGTAAGACGGTGTCGAAGGCTGCGGAGAGGTCTAGCAGGTTGAGGGCCGCAGTGTGTCCCTGGTTGAGTAGCATGCAGATGTCATCCGTGGCGGCGAGGAGGGTGCTCTCGGTGCTGTGATTGCTGTAGAATCCAGACTGGGAGGAGTCTAGGACGGAGTTTTCGTTGATGAAGGCGGTCAGCTGGGCATTTATGATTCTCTCTGTGACTTTGGCCTCGAAGGAGAGGAGTGAGATAGGCCGGTAGTTTTTCAGGTACGTCGTGTCGGCTGTAGTTTTCTTCCTCGCCCGCTTCCAGTCAGGGAAGGTGCCGGACTTGAAGGAAGCATTGATGGTCTGTCCTAGTTCGGGTGCGATGGTGGTGGCGGCCCTGTGGTAGATGTGTGGTAGGCAGGGGTCCGTGGGGGCCCCTGAGTGGGTGATTTTCATGGTTTTGGTGATGTGTTCGGCAGTGGCGAGATTCCAGGTCGTTGCGGTTGGATTGTTCACGGCGGTGGGGAGAGTGGTGGTGTCCGGCGTGTGAGCACAGACCTGTCCTGATGGATACAGGGGTGCGAGGGTTGTTTCATTGTATTTATGTAGCGCATGTTGATGTCTAAACTTGAATGAGTACATAAGTTATATAAACCTTTATAACCTCTTGCATGCGTATGTCGGCCAACGGCCGTCATGAGCACTACCTCCGTAGTGCTGCGAACGGCCGTTGGCTGAAGCGGCCCCACCCACTCCGCTAAACCTCCGCACTGCGGCGTAATTGCCACTGCGGTTATGCAGATAAATAAGATACCGCACTAAATATGCATGCAGCATTTTGCGCAAACCAGATCCGAACAATTGTACATCTCCAACTAGTGCAGGTATTCTGTCTGACCCAAAAAGTTGTAATTAGATTCTGAACACATCCACATTAATGTCCTTGAGTTAGATTCTCCTTCCATTACAATTGCTTCAAACTGTTTGGCTCAAACATAGCTAGCTCATGTAGGTGTAAACCCTGCACGAATGGGCCACACAAAATGCTGTGAAGTCCCATGTTTTCTCATCCATGGATTTTAATTATTAATATAAAGCATTTATTTATATAATGCCAGTGTTATAAATGGGCCAGTACTGTCCAGTACTGAGTACCAGCACTTTTTTATTTTAAGAGGGAGAGTACCTGCACTTCCCATGAGTGGCATAATACTTTTAATTGGAGAGTACCAGCACTTCTCAGAAACAAGCATGTCCTCTGGTACAGGAAGTGCTTTAAATGGGCCGGTACTCACCGGTAGTGAGTACCGGACTTCTTTTTTTCTCCCTCTGAGTACCGGAACTTCTCTGCGGCCAGGGAGAGTTATGTTATGTTATGTTATGTTATGTGGTTTTTATTAGGCGCACAAATGCTCCAGCTAAGGAGCGTCTTGGCGCCCGACAAGGCAGCTACACAACACAACTAAATAAAACAGCACAGAACACACTAACTAAGGGAATAAAAATGTTTTCAAGGCACCGGTACCGGTACTCACTGCAGCATGTTGGGATTTCCCACAGATCCTAAAGATATGGTCATCATGAGAGTATGCACAGCATTTCTACTCTGCAGTGTATGCTCACATGATTAGCATTTCACACTGGGAGGGGTCATCATCTTGCCATCAGCAACAGGGTGAAGTCACCACCCCCTAGCTGTGTGGGTGGAAGGAATAGAAGCCCTTTAAATATGCAATTTGCAATGACTTTCCCTTCCTTCTTTGCTATACAGCAGTGAGGATGATGGACAAGGAGCCCGTCAGGTCAGCCTGAGTATCAGATTTCCCTCCAGTGCCAGACAAGGGGTCCAGGACTGGATTCCTGCATCTAGCGCCATCCGGGACCCTGGAAGCAGCAATCAGATTCCTGCAGTTTGGTCCCTCATCCACAAAGCATCGCTGAGGACGCAGGACACCAGATGGGCCATTTTAACCCCTTAGCCTGCCTGCCACAAGGATCTGACAGGGTCTTTCACCTGATTCATTTGCCCCCTGCTGAGCTGCGGCATTAAGCCCATAATGGGCGAGGAGGTGGTGGGGAAATGGCCTGAGCGCCCTCCCTGGAGCACAGGTGAGATTGGAAGAAGCCTCTACCATGGTGGAGACTGCATATGCTCGGGACCCGGTAGTGCTCACTCTCTCTGCTACTGAGAGTTCTCCGCCCTTGGGACCTTCTGATCCCAATTGACTCTGCCTGCTGGAAAGAGGGATAGAAAAACGGTAAGTAAGACTCATAACTTTCAGCGATGCCACTGCTGATGCTCAGTGAGCACATTCTTTTTAGGTCTCGGCTGAACGCGCGGAAGCGCGTGTCCGCCGACAACCTATTGTGGCCGTGTCTCCTTTCCAGGAGACACTCCTGGCCGCGCGCATCGCCTTGGAGGCGATTTCAAACGAGCACGCGCACGCGCACGCGAACGCTCGCTGCATTCTCTGACACACACACACAGAAGCGCCCATGCATGCACGCACGCACGCACGCACATACAGCCTCCCCCACACACATACACACGCGCACGCACACAGACACACGAGTGCTGCCCCCCTCGCCCCCCCGCACCCCGCACACCGCACACCGCACCCCCCAGCCCTTTCTAACTTACCGGGGCAATCTCGGGGGACTCCGCAGCTGCAGCTCTTGCCAGCTCCTTTCACGGGGCTCCCTCTTGGTCAAGGGAGCCCCGCAACAGTCGCCTAACCTCCTGCTGGCGGGCCCGGTGTTCTCCACTGCTCACAGGAGCCCCGGGCCGCGATACGCATGCCTCCTCTTCCGGTCCTGACGCGGCCCCGCCCCCGTCACAGGCGACATTGCCTGACTTCCGGTGGGTGCGTACATTTTTAAATCAATGTGAGCAAGTTTCTTTTTTTTCCTTTTTTTAGTGTGTAAACGGATGTAAACATTAGCGCATGCTTGTCTTTAAAAATGGAAACTAGACCGATAAGTGTCTGTCTACACCTTTATGCATTTTTATTAGGATAACGGGTTTGTTTTTCATTTACACGCCAGGACAGAGTTTTGAAATACAAAACCGGCTTAATCATAGATGAATCTAAGTGACCACTTTTTTTTTTAAAACCTAAATTACTTAGTAGACGACGGTCGCTTGAACGAACAAACCCTAATGAATCCAGGAGCTATGACTGACTTCTTCACATTCAAAACATCTTCAAAACATCTTGTTTTTGTGTGTGTGTGTGGGGGGGTGATAACTTTCGACGAGCAAGCGCGCTGTGTTCCGGCTGAACGAGCTCCCCCGCGCTGACGTGCTGTGAAGAGCTGTCTCGGGTTTCACTGCCCAACAGTGGAGTAGTGTAAGCCTTCGTCCAGCTGGTGCTCCATGGCAGCGGTGCCACTACTGGGAAGCTGATGCATGAGCTCGTATGGAGCCCGAACTCAGTGCCTAGCTGTAGCGGGTCACATTTTTGGCAACAACGGCTTTGCATGAATATACTTCAAGAACATTCAGCCACTGTACCTGTAAATGTGAGTGGTTTTAGCGTGTCTATTTGTATTTTTCCTCTCTATCCGACTGTTTTCGTTTCGGCAGATCTTTGTCGTCTTTGATCACCCCCTGCCCAGCGTAGAGGCGTTCCACACATGGCCTCTCTCTCGCACCAGGGTCTGTTTTTTTTGTGCCTCTGTTCACCGCAAGGAACTACGTTTGTAGTTCAGGATAATGGTGCAGAGGTTAAGGGCGTCCTTCTGTCTTATCTTCTCCCTTTGGACATTTTAAGGAGCAGCCCCTGAACCTTTGGCCTGCGTACACTTGGACTCGCAACCTTCTTCCACCCACACCCTGCTTCTCCTTTATTCTGTAATCCATAGACTCACTTAGACACCTCCCTTCAGTTTGTTGATGCTGCCTACTCCCATTAGTTGTTGTGACTGCTCTTATGTGAATGATTCTTTACTACAGAGGTTCTGATTATAAAGCCTGCAGGCCTCTTTGTCAAACAGGAGATCATTGAGAGCCTTTAAGGAAATTGAGGCGGGCTGTGTAACCCCTAATAAGAAGGCCTGTAAACCTCTACAATAAAACACCCCGAAGAGGCTTAGAACCAGCAGGACTAAATATTAAAATAGTGTGCAATTTTTGTATAGCACTCCATTAAGCACTTCTGTTTCTAAGCACTGTAAATATCGTTAAAATTAACCAATTCATGCTTCTCAATTTACTGACTCCTGAATTATGAAAGTCTGAGGGTGCATTATTTACGACTGAAGTTTGGACAAAACTTGTCTGTGGTGAGACACTTTGATGGCTATATAGTTTATCTGAAAGAGACTTCTAGCCTCAGATTCCTTACCTGTGAATTTCCCCCAGGCGTCAGGAGTTTTCTGGAAGTTTTTTCGAGAGCAGTACTCCTGCTCACTGGTAGGTGACGTCCACCTGCTCTGCTTTCATTGTTGGGGTCATCGGCGCCAGAAATGACACACACCCTCAGTCACCCTCACACCTTCACCCTCACACCCCCAAACCCTCACACCCCCTAACCCTCACACCCTCACCCTCACCCTCACCCCCTCACACACCCTCACACACCCTCACTCACCCTCACACACCCTCACACACCCTCACCCTCACACACCCTCACCCTCACTCACCCTCACCCTCACACACCCACTCACCCTCACCCTCACACCCCCTCACCCTCACACACCCTCACCCTCACACCCCTCACCCTCACACCACTCAGTGCTACAACACATATTGTGTTACAATAGGTGTCACATTTGCGAAAGATAAAACTATTGGCATTGTAAATAACAAAGCTATTAATTTCGCTATTTTCAAAACAAGCACATAAATAAAAAATGTGTCCTTTACAATACAAATAGCTCAAACTTTCCTAATGCGAGACCTATTGCATTGCTGTGCTTCTCTCCCCTGCTGCACTCTCCTGCTCTCTAGAGATGTGGCCTAACGACCAGAGCTGCCATCTAAGTCACGTAAATACAAAACATGTTGCATTCCAAATGCTATGGGTGTCACATTCGCGAAAGTTATAACTATTGGCATTGTAAATGACAAAGCTATCAATTTAGCTTTTTTAAAAACCAACAAATAAATAAAATATTTGTCATTTACAAGACCAATAGCTCCAACTTTTCTAATGCGAGACCTATTGCATTTCCAATGCTTGTTTTACATTTGTTTCTAGCTGTTAAAATAACCACACTCGAGTTAAGATAAAGAGCAATTAGATGCCTTTAAATGTTGTGTTTTCTCTTGCCACGGAGGCAGGGCCGCCTTTAGGGCAGTGCGACTGGTGTGGCCGCACCGGGAGCTGACCTGTGGAGGGGGGCGCTGATCTCAGGAGGGGCGCTGTATTTAGTAATAAGGCATGATTGGAGAGATGAAGGGCACTTTTGCCTGGTGGTAGTAAGAAAATCCGAGGAGGGTTCATAGGGTGAGGGGGACGCTAAAAAGGATGGTCGCACTGGGCGCCACCAGCGCTAAAGCGGGTCCGGCACGGAGGTTGAATGTCAGGCGATACCATCGGACAAATTGCTGCTTATTCTTTTAACATGGAGACTGATGTTCACTTTTCTTTTCCTGACTGCAGGGTGAGAGAATTTTTGAAAGTTGCAAACATAAATATCTCTGTATGAACTGTACAAATATTGAAATTTGGAAATAGAAAGGGCAAATGAAGCAGCTGTTTTGTTATTCTGAAGTGTCATGGAAGAATTTAAATGGATACTTTCCTGGGTGATGCCAGAAAGCTAAATATTCTCAGGAGCCAAGGGTCTCACTTCCATAAGTGCAGCAGGTGCAGTGGCCTTGGGCCGATTGAAACCAGAACATTGCAGTATTTCACAGATTACACAGGGGTTAGTGATCCATTTCATCCTTGCAGTCAGGCCCACACATTATCATTGCAAAATGTGTATGCCATATGAACCTTCTGACACCGCAAGTGATGACAACAGCCTTCCCAGGATGCGAAGCGCTGAGCTCGAGAACATTCTGGACCAGTAAGGAGAGACGTCCATGAGTCCAGAACTCCCTGTGAAAGTACAGAGAGGCGTGAAACGCAGCACATAGGCGATGTTTGCTGACAGACTGACATTCCACTCTCGTGATGAGGAGCTGGGGATTGGGGAGAGCCGGTAGCCAGGCTACAAACCCGTCACAACCAGGGCAGTAACACAGACCCCTGCAGCCCCTCAAGCGCAGGGTTTCGACCCCTTCAGGACCACCCCACCCATTGAGGGGTCCTCTTTCATCCCAAGGTCAATGAGTCTCTTTGAGATATGGGAGAGTCATGTAGCTTGCGTTACGCCCCTGGATGATACATGATGTTCACTTCCAAGTTGTGAGTCCCACAGGCAGAAGATTTGTGATGGGAAGAGACAGGGAAGGGTTTATTCATCCCTTTGAACAGGCAACGGAAGGACAGTTAACCCTACGCTGCCCTGCCCCTTATCAAGTAAGACCACGTGGGTCATACCAGACCCAAAAGGACTTTTTCCTATAATTTTCATCGGGGATAATCTGCATTTTGTAATCCTAGCCCTTGCACAGTTTTACTAAAATGTTTAACAGTGTGAATATTGTTGGGGGGCTGTGTTCACTCACCACAGCTACGAGTCTCCCCAGTTCTCCTGGGTTGGGTATGCTTACACATATTTGACGCCTGGGGCCACTATGGTCCACGCTTTGCCACAAACAAAGGTTTTAAGGTTTGCTTTTGTTCTACTGTAACATAACTGTTGTTTTTCTTTAGGACCCCAAGGTTTTTCAGATGTAGTGTTAAAACCAGGGTGTCGCTGTCCCTACATAGGCCATGCACGACAGAGCGGGGGTAACCCGCTCTACATAAAGATGATATTACCACATATTTGTGACCATCAGGGCACTTTCTTTGCAGGATTCACTGTGGCACTGGTTGGAGCAAGGCCAGAGGGTGTGAGTGTTACATATTTAGGACCACTGATGCAGAGGAAGGGGGTGAGTGACCACTATTCTTACTTAGAACCTCTGGTCCAGTGCCATTACCCGCAAACAGAGCATTGGACTGAGAGGGGGGGCGGCAGCGACCCCTACCCTGGGTGAAGCCTCCCAGCGGAGAATGCCAGCTAAGAGTGCCAAGTGGGGTGAACTGTATTGGAAGGGGAGGACTTTTGTGAAGGGTTCATCTTACTACAGTAAAAAGGACTGAGACCACTACTCCTAGCATAGGGAGCACATAAGATACTGCCAGGTAGGCATTGTGCATTTGCATCTTTCTACCCAAGACATGTCTTTACAACAAAGTTTTGTATTGTGCTTTCATGTTGCCTTGATGCCACTTTGCATCGCTTCCCTAAGGACAGAAATCAGACATAGGGGCCTTGAACCCTAGGATAGGTAATGTCCCTGCTATGTCATGTGCAGCTTGAATTCTTCAAAACATAACTGTAAACCATTGTGTCTTGGTTACCAGGGAAAGTCACTGAAGTACTAGACTCTGGGTCGCATGCAGGTAGGAGGTAACTCAGTCGCTCTTCCGAGGAGTACCTAGGATCCCTATTTATCTGTAACATAATTCTCTCTCTCCCTTCTTGTTATCTCTCTCTCTACAATCTTCCCCTCTTCAATTAAGTTTCTTCCTTTACTCCCCTTTCCTCATCAGCCTGTTTACTTGTGTTCTGTATGAAGAAACACAGGATCATCCCTATATCATCATTCCTAAATATTATGTTGGTAGGCGAATTGTCATAAGCTATGCGTAATACTGTTATATGAATTGATGCCACAGAAAGTGCCGTCACTGACTAAATATCGACAACAAAAATATAGAATGGACAGAATATTGACACCAAAATAAACAAGATCAGAATATCGACTCCCGATCTACAAACAGGTAAGTACAAAATATCGAAGACAAAATATCTTTGTTTAAAATATAATTTGTAAAAAATATCGAATGTTTTAAATATGTTAAAAGTAATATTAACTTAATTAAATAATCAATATAATTAAATAAAATAAACTTACAATTAATAAAAAAAATATTAGAATTAATAAATAATATATGTAATCTCTTAAAATAAATTTACATCAGCGTTGGATAGCGGGAGGGTAAAATTTACAATTCCCACTCTAGTGAGTGCAACAGTAGGGAAAGCGTTGGATATCGGGAGGGTAAAAATCACTATTCCCACTCCAGTGAGTGCAACAGTAGGGAACGCTTTGTATAGAGGGAGGGTAACAATTACTATTCCCACTCCAGTGAGTGCAACAATAGTGAAAGCGTGGATAGCTTAGGGGTAAAAATTACTATTCCCACTCCAGAGAGTGCAACAGTAGGGAAAACGTCGGATAGCGTAGGGGTAAAAATTACTATTCAGACTCCAGAGAGTGCAACAGTAGGGAAAGTAATGATTTAATGTTTAAATAAAAATAAATTAAATTACGCAAAAATTAAATGACATAAAATTCATTACTTAAAAAAAAACATGCATTACGAAAATAATATACACTTTTAACACATATACTAACATACAAAACACTTTAAAAAAATAGGTATTATTAAAATTTCAGTGCATTTTAATGCCTATATTATGTACTACGATATTTTGACAGTTGATATTACTTACCTGCATTTCGATATTATTAACCACTATATTATGTCCATTCGATATTATGCCCATTCTATATTTTGAATTCGATATTCTGTCCATTCTAAATTTTTTATTCAATATTATATCTAGTTACCGTCACAGCCCTATCATACTCGTCACAATAATAGTACTGAGTCAACCTCTCAATCAAACAGTGCTTTCTTTATCCCCTTCGGCGCTCATGACGAGCTGAGCTCGTCATGGGCGTAACCTGCGCTACGCGGATGACAAGCTGAGCTCGTCACGTAACGCGAGTTTTTTTAAATCGCAACGCGCAGCGGGAAAACCGGTAGCACGCACGCGGTTATGTGCTACACATGTACCAATATGAACCACCCTCTTCACTGTATACATGGGACCCGTCACAAACATTTGTGAAAAATTTAACTTAGGGTACCGGCTAGTACCTCCTGGCCATGGAACAATTTAGGTACTTTCAAAACATATTGATCACAGCTGCCAGACTGCCTGGAGTCAGAATTTAGAAAACGTGGATCATGTAGATCATGTAGTTAACATAGGATTCTCTGAGTGGTAAAGCTGGATAAAGCTGAGTTACTATAGGTCAAGGAGATGGGATTCACAAAAAGGAAGAGTTGACCGAAGTACTTGTAGATATCCTAGTTTTACCTGCATACTATGGGGTCCAAACCAATGAGCTCCTTTATGCACTGTAGTTTCTGAGGTGGAGCGGTTGATTGGGTTTTTGGTTTAGTGTCTTTAGGATAGCATACATATGTGTCATTACTTTCCATTCTGATATAATTCCTCACCATCTGTCTAAATCTAGGTGGGGTTATGTTTAGAAAATCAAATAAAGACCAAGCCTGGGTGGCGAACTCCGCTCCACCAGCAGAGTTTAAAGAGTTTTGCCAACTTCAAGCTCCGTTGGGAACGCGGAGTACAGGCTTAAACTCCGACTCTGCATTGTAGTGGAGTTAGCCCCAGAGCCCACTCCCAATCAGAACAGAAATTCATCACTTACCTGCTCTGGCATCTCCGGGCTGCTCTCCTCCTCTACATGGTCTCCTCCTCACCATCCTTGCGTCCTTTCCGGTCGCAAACCCCTGCTTTGTAGGTCTTGGGAGGACTGCGCATGCATACGCGTGCACGCATGTGTAGTCCTTGCAAGACATAAAACGTAGGGCCTTGCGACCGGCGAGGAGGAGACCACGGAGAGTAGACCAGCCCGGAGACGCCAGAGCAAGTAAGTGATTATTTCCCTTTTTTTTTTTAGGGTGGAGCGGAGCGGAGTTCCATTGAGTTTTTTTTCAGCTCTGTGGAACTTCGCTTAGTGGCACTCTGCCAACTCCGCTCAACCTTAAAAAAAGACTTGATGTCCATAGGATGGGGTACACTACTATAGTAACTTCACCAAATACATATCAAAATCAAAAATGATATAAGTGACTATGAGCAAGTCATGGTTCACCTACGTAAGTCCATATTGCACATAGTGTCATGGCCTGGCAAACCTATTTAAAAGGTGAGCCATATTGCAAACAAGGACAGTGCAACCTATATGTAATATGGGCCCTAGAGTCCAGTAATGGATACTTGAGAATTAGATCTGTCTGAATGACTCCAAGATGAAGCACTGTTCTTGGGGCCTGGTTACTGTGCCATACTTCCATTAGATTGCCCTCCTTCTGTGGTCCACCATCAACACCTTGTCAAAATGTCTGCAACCTGGGTGTTGTTCTTGATGCCAATCAGTCAATCATTCTACCAGTGCCTCAAGAGATCTCCATCATACTAGACACGTTTTTAGACTCTGTTATTGCAATGTTTTAAACAGTTGCATTCCTGTGAATACTATGGCCAAGATCCAAAGAGAACAAAACTATGTGACTTGCTTCATCATTGCCTAGAGGGGCACAGACTACATGTCTCCTGTAAAGATGTCACCAATTGATATTGACCAAACAAAGAAACAAATTGATGGAAAGACAGTTTCCTGCCTTATCAACTATTTTGAGTCTTACTAGCCAACCAGGTGCCTAAGAGTAGGCACCCAAAACAGACTTTCTATTCATCCAATGAGATATAGGCTTATATGGGGCAAAACTAATGATTTTCTCACACAAGATCATGGTCTCAGCATGCACCTTCTCATACAGTGTTTTTGACTATATTAAACCTGGCTTCCTTAGCGTGGTTTCCCCCTAACTTTTTGCCTTCAGACCTCATGTTTTGCTGGCCTTGGGACTCTGCAAACTCTACCATTGCTATCCAGTGCTAAGGTGCTAGTGCTCTATCTCTAAAACATAGTAACATTCGCTTATACCCAGTTGGCACATTTCATTTACTTGCAAGTCCCTAGTAAAGTGGCAATACATGTGTCCGGTCCTGTAAATTAAATGCTACTAGTGGACCTGCAGCACGGAGTGTACCTGAAGAGGTGTGGTGCAGCGGCCAGTGCGACTGACACTGGGAACACAGGGGCTCATGGTTCGATCCCCGGTGCCGGCGGCAGGTCAGCCCAGCACCATGTGACTCTGGGCAATACCTCGCTTAATCTTCCTGACGCCCCCAGCGCCTTAATGCCTTCAGGTAATTGTTCATGCTTTACAAATACTGGATTTACATTTATTTTACTTAAGTAGCTCCTTAAAAATGCCTCAGGACTGCCACTACAGAGCCTGTGTGTTCCTAGACACCTTAGGGTAGTAGAGCGCTTTATAAATTACATTTTCATTTGATTTTCATTTTGGTTTAAACTGCCATTTTGACCTGGCAAAATAAACCATTTGCCAATCCCAAACCTTCCTTTTCAATACATAGAAGTCATTTCTACGGTAGGCCGTTAACAACCCAAAGGGCAGTGTGCCATGTATTTAAAAAGTAGGACATGAACTTTTACATTTTACATGTTCTGGTAGTTAAAAACTCTTGAATTCTTTTTTCACTTCTGCTAGGCCTAGCTCTACCAAAGAATAATATTGGAGTTGCTTTATTACATTTTATAAGTGTAAATTCCAGATGGGAAGGGATTAACAGTTCATGTTTGGTGTCTCTGTAATCACAATTTAAAATCCTAACTTATGGTGAAGTCGGATTTTAAATAGCAATTCTGAAAATGTCACTTTTAGAAAGTTTGTATTTTTTTGCCTTAGCTATTTAGTTCCTGTAGCATTTCTCTGGTCACGTGACTGGGTGTAGCTGACAGTTGAGCTGTGTGTATTCCCCCTAGACAGCCACACACAATGGGGAGCTTAGGTATGACTGGATGGGCCAGCACTGGCACAATGGGTGCTAGGAGCTGGGCCAGGCCCCACATACACTTGAATAGGCAGTGTCCTGTCTCCATACAAAGGGCTGCATACCCCCTGTAGTTCGTCTGGAGTCAGGGCCACAAAGGCAGTGCATCTGTGAACTCCAAAGGCATGCCCCTAGAAGCTTCTCCCCACTTCAAAGGCACAACTGTTTTATAAAAGAAGGACCTCAGACACCAACTCTTCAGTACCCTTCTGAACCTTTGCATACTCTGCCAGGAGGAAGGACTGCTGAGCTGCTACAAGGATTGCCACTCTTCTGGACTGCTGCTCTAAAGGAAATGCTGCCCTGCTGTGCCTACCTGCTTTCCTCTTGCCTGGGGAAGAAAACTGGACATGCAACTTCATCTTAAACCCAGGACTCCAGAGTGACTCCATGGCTAGTCTGCTGGTCTCATAATTGGAGTCTCTCAGAGACACCTCCTGGATCCAGCTGCAGTGAGTTCCTGACTAGGGGAGGGTGTAATTTTTTTATTCTGCGGGTGGAATTGTAAGAATTTTGTAATTTTGCATTACTCCTGTAACGTGGAATTACAAATAAATTCCGGCACTCCGCTCCACCAGGAGAATTAATCCAGTAATGCATTGCTTAAAAGCGGAAGAGAGCACGCCTTTGTCTAAACAGTTGCGCTTTTAGTAGATTGACGAACTTAATTATGGGGATGTAACACAATTTAGCAGGATAACACAATTTGCCAGATCCCACATTTTGGTGACGCAGGGAGGCCGGGATTAGTACTTTGGCCAACCTGTTTTTTGAGTCACCTGCTTAACCAACCAAAGAAAAAGCAGGCATTCCTCCTCCTCCCCAGTGGAGGAAGAAGGACCGGTGCAAGGGTAATCTAAAAACTACTTTTCAGGAGTTCATGCCTCGCCAACAGGCCCCTTTGCAGCACTCGAAGACAGTAGACAGAAAGAAGGCTGTGCCCCATGCACCTCACTACCTCAGGGTCTTGACATCTGACTCTGAGCGCACTCTCCTGATAGAGGGCTGTCTTGGATCGAACGGCAGGGCACCCCGCCCTCACAGCTATCTCCACCAATGGGTGGGCACAGGTGCGGGAGTGAGGATGGCGAGAAGTGGTGGTAGGAACAATATGTACAACCACCAACTCATCCCTCAGCGGCCGACGGACAGGAAATGAAGTCACCAGGCTACAGTTTGGAGGGCTCACGCCCATGGATCTCCACGGATCCTCCTAGATGAGTGCAGACAAAAAGAGCAGACCCCGACTGAGGACTTTCCTGGGCGGGGCACAACTGGGACCCACTGGAAACTGGTGGTGAGTGAAGCACCTGTAACACTGGGGTTAGGAGGTGCAGTGGATTGGGTTTCTTTCAACAGATTAGTCCGTTCTGGGTCAGGTAGTCCTGGTGCATACCAGGGAGCACAAATGGCCAGTGGTTGCAGAACACACAGGTTTGTGAACGAAATGCACGAGATTTAATTATATGTCCCTAGTGGCGCATTTGGTGATTGACCTTTTCCTTGGCATCCTGACCAGTTTGTGGGATGTACATACCCCAACTAACATAAAAAATAGCCAGTACAGTGTATTGTTCACTCTGACCTTACACACTGGGAAAGCTGTGTGAGCACCGCTATGATGTCACGAACAGATGGCCTGAACTTTTGATTTTGACCCAGTCTAGTGTGACTAGATAGTCATGGTTGGCGCGTTGTGCTTTTAGGCACTATTTTACAGTTTATTCTTTCAAAATTCATAACTCTAGTGCTACTGATTAGATTGTTGTCATTTTGGTCTTGTTTTATTTATTAAATGCTGCTCTATGTTTCTAATTTGAAGAAGGATCTTTTTTCTATAGTGTTTTCACAGATTTACTGTTTGAAGTGTTGCATACAAAATGTACACATTGCCTCTAAATTAAGCCTGATTGCTCAATACCAAGATAACAGAGTGTTGAGCACAGGTTAAATTGGGGTTTGCTGGTGCCTTACCCTGACTAGGATTTTGGTAGCTGCTTGACCAGGGCTCATACCCAAGTCAACCAGTACCCAGTTTCTAACAGACTACAACACAGCTGACAATCTGGCTTCACCACCCTTCCTCTACTATTGTCATCATCCTTTTAGCTAAGATTACAGTTACTTATAGCCACACTTCTTATAAAACCGCTTTGAAGAGCCCTGTGGGTTGCACTAGAACTCTACAAAAACAATACATATTCCAAAATAAACAGATTGTCTATTACTTTTAATAGTCAGTACTTCATTTATAAAAGAATAAGGTTTGGGCCCAGAGTTTTGCTCAGAAGCCCACTACCGGCACCTTCAAAGGTTAGAGTGTTACAAACCAAGCCTGCAGCCCTCTTAATTCCACCTCATGCCTCTTTAATACCAAGACACTCCATACCTTTTTATCTCACTATTCCAGGTTCCTGCTTTTTCCCTTTGTCACTGTTTTACTGTCTTCATCCATCTTTCCCCTTTTTTGCTTTTCTGTCTCTTGCTCTGGTATCAAAGTCTTTCAGGAAAAAATAAGTGCTAAGCCCCAAAAAATGGGTGCTGTCGGGCACAACCTGCAGCCGGGCTCTAATTAAGCACTGTTTAAGCTTAGAAACCTCCCCAATAATAATAATACTGATACTTATAAAGCGCGAACAGCTACCTCACCTGGAGGTGTCCCGGCGCTATGTGAGCAGCTTAGCAGAGCAAGTAGCAAAAAAGAGGCTTAGATTTTCTGCGTAAAGAGACACGTTTTTAATTGCTTCTTAAATCCAGATTCTGATGCTGCGGACTGGATAGAGGATGGTAAGGTGTTCCACATTTTCACTGTGCCAGCAGAAAAGGACCTGCCTCCAAGGGCCTTTCTAACTCATGGGGCATGTAACTGGAGCAGGGAGTTCGAGCGCAGGAGCCTCGCTTGGTGGTAGCGGGGGGAGTCTCAATTTTAAATATTTTGGGCAGGTACCCCGAAGTGCCCTAAAAGCCAGGGTCAGAACTTTAGATTTGATTCTGCTAGCCACTGGGAGCCAGTGCAGCTCGCGCAGATGCAGAGAGACATGCTGTCTGAAAGGGATATGCTTTATCAGTCTCGCAGCCGCATTCTGCACGGTCTGCAATCGTTGAATCAAATATTTTGGTAAACCAAGGTAGAGGCCATTCGCCTAGTCCAGCCTAGATGTAACGGTCGCATGGACTACCGCCTTGCGGCAATCTACTGGCAGTAAAGAGAGAAACTTGCGGAGATTCCTGAGTTTATGTAGATATCCTGCTGTGACCTGCTGAATGTGGGAAGAGAAGGAGAGGCTATCATCCCATCTCACCCCCAAGTTCTTTGCATTAGTGCTGGGAATCGGCGGGGGGCCCATTTCAGATGGCCACCACAGGTCCGATGGGGGTCGACTATCTTTGCCAAAGAAGACCACCTCGGTTTTACCTGCGTTCAGTTTTAATTTGTTGGTGTTCATTCAACTAGCTACATCACGGAGGCAGCCCTTAAATTTGCTAAATGCTGACTCCAACACTTCTGAATAGGGAAAGACTAGCTGTGTATCGTCAGCGTACGAAATCGCCTTTATCCCCCATTTGGCAATCAGGGTGAAAAGTGGAGCTAAATACACATTAAAAAGTAGAGGGCTAAGTGCCGACCCCTGGGGAACTCCACACCAGAGGTGTTTTGGTTTAGAGGAGAAGGGACCCAAAGCCACTTTCTGGGAGCGGTCGGTTAGATAGGAATGGAGCCAACCCAAAGCTTTATCTTTTAGACCGATATCCTCTAACCGTTGTAGCAGTCTGCCATGGTCTACAGTGTCGAACGCGGCAGATAGATCCAGGAGCACCAGCATTGCTGATGCTCCTGAATCTAAGGACCACCTAATCGACTCGGCCACCTCGATGAGGGCGGTCTCGGTACTGAAACCCGATCTAAAACCCGATTGAGTTTCATGTTGGATTCTGTTTTCCCCAACGAAGCTATTCAATTGACGTTGTATCAGTTTTTCAAGCATTTTGCCTGGGGCTGCTAATAGGGAGATTGGGCGGAGATTACTAAGGTCCTCAGGCGCACCATTAGGTTTTTTTTTTCAAGGGGAGAAGTGTGGCAAGTTTCCAACACTCAGGGAACACCCCCGATGCAATAGACGTATTCCAAATGTGTAGGAGTGTCATTGCAATTGAGCCTGACGTCAAATTCCACAGCTTAGACGGACAAGGATCGTCCGGGGCCCCAGATTTACATTTTTTTATTTCCTCCAGTGCCTCCAAGAAAGAGATAGAGTGAAATTGAGCTAGGGTTGGGGTGGGTACGCTATCTTCAACCGTGTCCGCCATTACTGTGGGGCCAGGATCGGTAAAAGTATCGTAAACTTTCGTAATTTTATTGTCAAAGAAGTCCGAGATGTCTTCGCAGAGTGTCTCTGAAGGAATGACTTCTGTCTCAATGACTCTCGGCTTAAAAAAAGATTGGACAATCTTAAAGACTTCTTTGCTCAATTGCTCAGCTTGCTGGATGGAGGTCGCAATAAAACGTTTTTTGGCTTTTTTTATAGATTTATGAAGATCACGGAGGGCTTTTTTATAGCAAATTTTAGCTGATTCACAATAATTTACTCGCCATGCGCGCTCCAGTCTCTTACAGTTGCTTTTTCCAGCCATCAGTTCTGAAGAGAACCAGGGGGCGGAGGGTGACTCTCTGCGTGACGTGGAGAGTTTTGCTGGGGCGATGGTCTCCACCGTTTTGCCTATCTATAGATACAACGCCACTGCATCTGTATTCACGTCCGTGGTCAGAGCTGGTGGATCAATTGCCAGGGCAGGGCCTAGGGTGTCTACTGATATGTTCTTCCATTGTCTGCGCACATAGGAGCGTCTCCCATTTGCCTGATTACAAGAAGGCAGTGTAATTAAAAAAGAAATAAAAAAATGATCAGACCAGAGCAGTGGCTGCGGGGTCTCTACTATCGTGTCAGGGATGTTGGAAAAGATCAGATCTAGCATATGACCTGCCCGGTGTGTTCGCCCGGTGATAATTTGTGTTAAATTAGCTGCATTCAAGGTCGTCATAAGTTGAACAGCCTGGGGACAACTAGGCCTATCTGCATGAACATTGAAATCCCCAACTATAATAAAGTGAGGGTGAGCTACAGAACTTTGGACAATGAAGTCCATTAGTTCACAGGTGCTAAGTGAGGCGCAGTCCGGGGATCTATAAATGATCAGGCCGGCTAGCGACAGCTGGGGGTTTATTTGCAAACAGAAATATAGCCCCTCAATGCCGGTGATAGTGGTGGGTATAGAGGACGTTAACGTGTATTTGTCCTCAAAAATAAAAGCCACCCCGCCACCCCTTCTAGTCTGCTCTCTATTAGCAAAGCTCATTTTAAAACCCAGAGGGACAGCCAGGGCAATGGAGGCCAGGTTATCTTCGTTCAGCCACGTTTCTGTAAGAAATAAAGCGTCCCACTCTGAGTCCGCCAGTAGCAGCCAAATATCGTCAGCATGCCTCGGGAAAGATCTACAATTTAATAGGCCAGCCCTAAATATTGTCTCAGAGGAGCCATCTGTAGATTTGTTTTTTGATTTTGAATTTAGATTATTTGTCATAGAGTCATCGCATAGTGCCTTGCCGCAGAGCAAGCACACCTGCGGTAACTCGAATCTTGCCAGGTCAAGCCTAGTCGTCTGGCACATCTTATCTGTATTCATCACCAGTAAGTCAGACCTAGACCAGAAAGTCCTCTTGATATCCCTGCACTCACCGACAGCATGGCTGGCGCTGGACGCGATCCGGCCGTGGACGGGCGCAGACGGGCTTGCCTTTGGTGCGCCGCCCCCATTTCCTTCTTATAGGGAGAAAGGCCAGGAAGTGAGGCGAAGGAGGGGGAGGAGTCGCGTCCCTCCGTTCAACCGGCACCAGCAGCCGTGACGGACCGGGGACCGACGGAAATCAGGGTAAATGGAAGGGGATGTGCAAAATGAAGCAAAGCACACACAGTATTACACAAACACTACATCAAAGATTAAAAGCAATTGGATAAAAAGCAGTTCTGCATCGAGGAAAGAGCAGTTCTTCAATCAAACAGTCTCTCTCTTTAAAAGTATGCCTCTCGCCACTAGCGCGGTGCTCGCGCTTCTCACACCAGCGCGGCCGGGCTCCCTCAGCTTTTAACTGTAATGAGGGGGAGGAGTCGCTCAATACAGAGTCAATTTTGTTATTCTGCAACTCAAAACTTAAATCATGTTCTTTTCTTTTGATCATGCCTTGTATTTTGTTAAAATATATCAATAAAAACCTATTTTTATAGGATATAATGTCAAACATTTTATGAAGTTTTGATTACAATGTCCTTTCTAAAAACTGTTAATATCTGCTATCGTGTGTACATTTGTGAACAAATCTCTTACTGTTTTATAAGTTATCTGTATATATTTGAGAACGATACTCAATGAAATATTTCTTCACTAATAAAACAAATAAATAAAACCAAAGATCAAAACAGAAAAAAAATCAAATAAATATGAATACATTGTATGTATTATTATACTAACCATGTGCTGATGTGCGTTTGCTTGTTTGCTTGTCACTTCAAAGCAGTGATTGTTTTAAGCGAGAAATGAATCTACATTTAAAAAGTAGTACATGAATTATTTGTTTTACTTTAAACAAGTGCCACGTGAGACATGAGTGCTGATTCTCATTTTTGATTGCGTCATATTTTCATTAACACTCTAAAGCGGTCTCTTGATTGCATGAGAGCTAAAAGGATAAAAAATAAAATAAATAGCACACATACAAATATACAAATGTGAAAAGGACACCTGGAAGTAATTTTAGCTTGTAAATCAGATGCATTTTTAGCACGGATATAGGAATAGCAGCTCTCAGAAATGATTGAAAGTGACAATGGGCTGTAACCTTGATAGATGCTGATGGGATATGATCAAAAAGTAATGTTATGACAGCGAAAACAAAATGTGCTGAAAACTTTTCAAAGAGACAATTACTTGGGGTTAATGCTCAGACAAAACTATAGTACGGCCAGCACTAGCAGCCAGTAATGTGCAGCTCCAGCAACCTTTCACCAAGTATCACGCCAATCACATCATTTAACAACTTTTTCAAGTTCGTTTAAAAAATAGATACCCTTGCAATAGTCTTTCCAGCCAAAGATGAAAGGGTGACCACATACTTTTTTTTTCTTCAGGTCTATATAGTGCGAACTTGGCCAGAAGGTATTGGAGCGCTTTACATGAGCACCGGTTACATTACACAAGGGCACTGTTGTGGCACTCCCCCCCCCTCAACCCCCCTACCCCCACACATCGGGGTGGGGGGCCTTTAGTGGTATCACAGGCTGGAGAACTTCCCCTGGGCACCGGAAGGGAATTCTGACCGGAGGAGAACAGTGACGTCAACTGAGGCCGCGAGGCCCTCATATGACCATATAAGGTGCAGTCTGCAGTAGGGTAACCCTCTTCGTCCCCTCTAGCGCCTACAGGACAGTACGGACCAGCATGAATTTTGGTATTCAAAGGGAGGTTAAGTGATTTGGCCATAATCACAGGATGCTGAGCTGACGCAGAGGCTCAAACCTGGTTCCCCAGCTCCAAAGGCAGTAGCTTTGTCCATAAGGCCCCCACACCCTCTCGATTCATCCAGCGTAAGAAGTCTCTCCCCCGCTCATACTTAGATCAAGACTCTCATACAGTGCAAGAGGTCTGGTTGGGAAAGACCTAAAATGAACTTAGTTTCAGCTTACAGCCCACCCACTGCTTACCATTGGTTATTTTTGTTGTCATTCTCATTTGCTTGCTTCTTATTCGATGGCTTGCCTTCCTTTTGTGTCTGTACTTCCCCCCCAGAGCATATTCTCTTTACTTTCATTCAGCTAAAGCACCCCATGGAGACCCAAAAGCATAGGGAACCCAAAGCAGCATTGACCATTTTGTCAAACAGGCCTCCACCCCGGTGGGTGGGTGGGGGGGCGGGGTGCAAGCATGCCATGCTTAACAAAACCGGCCCCCAGCACTGCCACTTTTGTTACTGGGGGCTGGTGCAAAACCAGCACCCACCCTTCCAACCTCCTAGGCAAACCCCCCGGCGCCTTCTATGGCTAGTCCGGCGCCTGCATAGAGTACATACGTTTAAAAGCTCTCTCCTTTGCATGCTGTTTCCATGTCAAATACCATTCCTCTTTGCCCCCCATTTTGCAGTCTCTCTCGTGTGCTGCTCTCTCTCTTGTGCTTTCCCCCCATACTTCCTCATCAGTGATCTCTTTCTTGTGCACATCTCCCTCGCCATGTGTTGCTCTCTCTTTTGTGTGCTTCTTTTCTACTTCTATGTCCACCCTCTACTCTATTCCTTCTCCCCATTCTCGCGGTCCTTTTTTGTATTTATTTATTGCTTTTGTGCTTAAAAAAATATATATTTACTGATTCTAGAGGCGTATGCCATCTTACATAAGTAAATGAGAAAAGTGAAATGGCGCATACATGCGTGGAGATACATCTGTGCTCGTGTGCACCTACTGAATGATGTGGACAATAGTGGTCATACCATGGTGCCTTTTTCTTCATTTTTTTCATGGTGTGCACAGCATTGGCAAAGCCAATAGGGCCAAAAGGCAAAACCGATTGGCTTTACCAATGCTTGGATTATTTGCAGCTATCTTATGCTATGCTCCACAGTTCACAGCTCAGGAAAGCAGCCATCATTGACTTCAACCCCTCTAGAAATTGCCCAGTTGCCCAGCTCGCAAGCTGGCCATGCCAGCAGTGAGTGTGGGTAGTTGATCAAGATATAATTTTATGATCTCTAAATTTGACCAGAGGTTGTAGCCTGGGCACATTGTACAGAGGCAATTAGGGAAAGGTCCTACAAATTACCTTGCAAGGTATGGACAGAGTTTTATGTTTCTTCTACCAGGAGCTGTTGCGATTCCTTTAGGGCTGGAGTGATCAGATAGTATCAGGTAACCGTAAGTCTTAAAGCTGAGTGTCATTGTGACAAATTATACAAACTTTCACATCCTCTATTTGGAAACATTTATTCATCTACTGCCACCTGATTCTGTATCCTCACAGTTGCTCCACCTGGGCTGCCAATACAGTGCTTAATTTGTGATACAATTAAGTGCCAGGGCCCTAGTTAGGAGGACAATCAGCATGCACCACCCATTGCCCCTGCCAGTGCTGCCAACAACAGTACCAACACAATTACTAACCCTCACACTCGTACACGTGTGACAATTCAGACTATTCCAGGCACCCAGAGCTATAAGAATGGCTTGGGTGAAGGGTATTAGTCATTTAAATGTAGGTTGAATGAACAAACAGCTGTTGTTGTGCTCAACACTAAATTAGACAAACAGCACCACCATGTGGCAGACTGTCATAAGTGCATGTGTGAACAATTAAGTGCTGGTGCAGAGCATGGAAACCACTGGCTCAAATTAAGCACTGTGCCAAATGGAATGAGCTGTGTAGCAAGACTTACCTGAGCAGGTTGGCACATGGGCCCGGCCAGCGGCAGCTCTGGTACACTCTCTGGATCACTGTCTCAGAGCCATTATGCACCTGGCAAGAAACAGTCCTCGTCACAGTGTTCTGGCACCAGTTCCTGCAAAGAGAACACCTTGGGATTAGATTTTAGTAGCTATCAGTCTCAGATCAGCAGAAGAACCATAACAGACAATGGAGTTCTGTAGTCTAAATATACTATGGTGACCCAGCACTCAGCAAAATATGTGATGCACTATGTACGAGCATCTGATGCAAACATTCATGGGTCAATCCAGTGATAGTTTGATAAAGAAATTTAACGAATTGCACAAAGTTGTATTTTGCAAATGAGTTCCTCTAGCAGGAAACAAGCAAATTGTAGGGTTAGGCAACAATGGAAGCCAACATGGGGGTTATGAGGCAGAGGAAGCTTTATTCTGCAGAGGGTAGTAATGCAGTCGACATTAATAACATCATCATGGTAACTCACTGTAATATGGATGCTTGTGTGGATGGACTACTCACAAACTGGAGCTTGGGTTAAAGTGGGAACCGTGTCCCTGGCACTTGCCATCAAAAAACACTATGGTACTTTGCGATAATACTAGCTGTACCCATAGCCATGTGAAGGATATCTGGGGCCTGGACATGTCCCAATTTTTGGCCTCTTATGGCGAACAACCTTAATTCAATACATGATTTTTGCTAATTCAGGTCCTCCTGTTGAGGATCAATATTAAATATGTGTGTACATTTTTCAGAAATGGGGCATGCAAACAAAACTATAAAGAACAACCTGGTTGTCATCAGCCATCTAAATAAGCTAAAAAAAGTCGAAATATGCATCAAGGATGCCATTTGTTTAGTTATTGTTTGATCTAGCTTTTTTTCTGTTGTGTCCACAGACATCTTTAGCTGTATGTTGTGGAAGGACCTACAGTGTACAATACCAATAGTAAGAGTTAGCTTTGTGTCAGGACACTGCTGATGATTGGTTGGCGTTCTTGTCCGTCTCTTTTTATATCCAATTGCCTTTCTACCTCATCTGGAGTATAGGTGTTTATGTTTGATGTTTTACGGTGTTTCTATTTGGTGTTTTACAGTCTTTCTATTTGGAGGATTTCTATCCATTGCCTTGCCACAACTTGATTTTACTGTAAAACTGTAAAAAAACTGTAAAACTTGATTTTATGGTAAATTCTGTGTCAAAACAGTCTGTTAATTCCACTGTAGGGAAGAAAAGGAAAAGGTAACCCAGTGGATGTTTAGTGGGTTAGTGCAGAATATTAATCAAGATATATTCACATGGCACTTGAAATTATAGCTCTAATTATCAAATATTAATTATCATGAATAAACTGGTCTTTACAACTGGCATTTTGCAACAGAGAAAATCAAAGCACTGCTCAGAGGGTTGCCATCATTCCATTGGGTGAAAGCTGATACATTTCTGCTTGGATCACTTCACCTTCTTTGTCCCTCTCACCTTTCTATCTGAACACGTCTCAGGCTGGACAAGTGGATGAAGAGCAGAGGCCAGGGGTGCAGTGTAGTCTGAGAGGTGAAATAGTAGGAGAATGGAGGTAGAGCTATAGATTAGGCAGAGGTGTAGGTGTTGAGAGATTCAAGCCCAATATAGAAACGTAATGCAGTCAGAAAGACAAACATTAAGGTAGAAAGAGGAAGAGGTAGTATGAGAAAGAGGCAGTAATGCCTACAGAGGTAGAGAGGGAGGTAAAGAGTTATGTGGAGCTAAGGATAGGGAGGGAAAGAGGTGGAGGTAGGCAGGGAAGAAAGGGGAGGCACAAAGCGAGAGAGTTTTCTGACTCTTCTTATCACTTTGCCTAGAGGGGGGAGACACTTGGAAGATGGGGGCCGACGCAATTGCCCCTGCCTCACAGCAGCTCTGGTTGTGCCCGCATTCACAGTGACGTGGAAAGGCATCGACGCTGGGTTTGACATTAATAATATGCACAAAAGTGCCCTTGTTTAAGGGTTATTGTTCATGATGTTATAAACCTGAGTAGAACAGAAGTGTGAGGGATTCAACGAGGGTTGATGCTGATAGGCGCAGTTTAAAGTCACTGCTTCTTCAATCTTCTCCCTGTAAATCTAGTAACACTTGTCTGATGGGAGCAGGAACCCCGGCTACAGCAAAATACTTTCATTATATACCATTCAAACACTATTGGCTCTGAGATATTTTGATAAACCCCTGATGCCATAATGTGTGCACACAGCACCTTCCCCATCAGATACAGACATGATGCAGAAATGGCTCTTTCATTGGCTTTAAACTCTGCAAGAATGTAAACACTGTAATAAAGGTTCTTGGTATTTTTCAGAAATGCCTCCATTGATTTAACTCAATTTGCTGGTTCAGTGACCTTGGGATATGAGTTCATACTTGCGAGGTGCTCGGTGTCCATCATCACTCCAGGGGGCCGGTGTGGGAAAGCTCAAGAAATCTGACAGGCATGAGAGTCTAGACATCCAGACACGAGGGGATGAGGCTGGAGGACATTGGATGGGCAGGCAGGCACAGCAGGGGGCCAAGGGCAGCACAGACGCCTATAATATTAGGCACAGCATGCCTGGCTTTGGAAACATGCTCAGTATGTATTGTCCTTTTGGAAACTATGTCAAAGGGTGAAGATGGTCGATTGATACCGTTTGGCCACCCTCTACTGGGAAACGCAGACAAATAAACACAATGTACAGAGAGCTGTATGGAAACATTCTGCTGTGGCCTATTGAGGGGAATTGGCAGCTGTAGCTGTTTTGCAGATGGGATGGGGTCTATCCAGAGAAATGGGGACCTGCCTCAGTTATCACTTGTGATATCAGTTACATATTGATCAGTCCCCACCAGGGAGTTCAGTGTGCAGCAGTGAGAGGAGTCCACATAGAGAGGGCCGTCCTCTTTGTTAAGGTCACAAATATGTTCAAGGTCATATGTGCAGTAAAAGTTGGAACTACAGTGAAGGTCACTTTTGATATTAATGCCAAGTAGGCCTCTTATTTAACAAGCATTGGCAAAGCCAACAAGTCTCGCCTATTCAAGAGCTATTGTCTTTGCCATTGTGTTTTGACCATGTTGCACACTAGCGTGGCTGCCGTTCAGCATGGCAAAATGTTAATGATGTAGTAGAATGCCAACCAGTGGAGTAGAGCATTGTAGAGTGGAGTGGCACAAAGTGTTGTGAATTGGATTGGAATAGTGTGGACTCGTGTACAGTGGAGTGGCGTGCAGTAGAGTGGACTGGTTTAGTGTGCATAGGCGTAGAGTGTTGCAAAGTATTGTGGCGTAGAGTGCAGCAGCATAGAATTCAGAGGCCTACAATGCAGCATCGTAGACTGCAGTGACATAGATTAGAGTGTTGCATAGTAGAGTGCAGGAGTGCAGAGTGGAGTAGATTGGATTGCCATAGAGTACAATGGCATAGAGTGTAGTGGAGTAGAGTGGCACACAGTGCAATGGCATAGAGTGGTGCAGGCTACAGTAGTGCAGAGCAGATTATAGTGCCATAGAGGGCAGTGGCGTAGAGTGTAGTGCTGCACAGTGCAGTGGCATAGAGTGAAGTAATGCAGAGTAGAGTGGCGTAGAGTGCATTAGCATAGTATGCAGTAGTGTAGTGTAGAGTAGCATTGAGTACAGTGTTGGAAAGTAGAGTGTCATACAGTGCAGTGGTGTAGAGTGGAGTAGAGTGTATTGACGTAGAGGTTAGTGGTGTTGAGTAGAGTGGCATAGAGTGCAGTGGCAGTGTGGACAGTTTTGTAGAGTAGAGTGCAGTGGGGTAGAGTGCAGTGGCATAGAGTACAGAGCTGCAGTGTAGAGTGCAGTAGTGTGGCGTGGCATACAGTAAATTGGACTGGTGTCCAGTGCATTGGCGTAGAGTGTTGTTGCGTAGAGTGCAGCAGGATAGGATTCAGAAGCTTACAATACAGCAGCATTGATAAGAGTGGTGCATAGTAGAATGCAGTGGTGCAGAGTGGAGTGGTGCAGAATAGAGTAGCACAGAGTGGCACAAAGTGCAGTGGTGAAGAACAGTGTAGTGTGGTGTCGAGTAGAGCGGCAGAGATTGCTTTGGAGTAGAGTGGTGCCAAGTGGAGTGGTGTATAGTGCAGTCATGTACTGTGGAGTGATGCAGGGGCCAAGAGAGCAATGATGCAGAGTAGAGTGGCATGGAGTACTTTGGCATAGATTGCAGTAGAGGAGAGTAGCAAAGAGTTCAGGGGTGGAGTGTGCAGTGTTGCAGAGCAGAGTGTCACAGAGAATAGTGGTGTAGAGTGCCATAGAGTGCATTGGCGTAGTGAGCAGTGGAGTAGAGTACAGTGGTGTAGAGTAGAGTGCAATGGTGTAGACTGCAGTGCTTAAAAGTAAAGTGGCATAGAGTGGAGTAGCAGAGTGGAGTAGAGTGGTGTAGAGTGCAGTTGCGCAGAGAGCAGTGGTATAGAGTAAATTGTTTCATCATAGAGTGAAGTGGCGTGGAGTGGCGCAGGGTAGAGTGGAGTGGCGTAAAATAGAGTGGCGTAAAGTGTAATGGCATGCTGTTAAGTGGTGTAGAGTGCAGTGGCAGAGTGCCGTAGTGTAGGGTAGATTAGAGTGGCGTACAGTGGATTAGCATATAGTGCAGGCGCAGAGTTGAGTATTACAGAGTAAAGCGTGTTGACATAGAGTGCAGTGTTGCATAGTGGCACAGAGTGGAGGTGTGCAAAGTAGATTGGAGTGGCCTAGACTGGAGTGGTGAAGAGTACAGTGGTGTAGAGAAAAGTGGCGTAGAGTGCATTAGCATAAGATAGAGTGGTGCAGAGTAGAGTACAGAGGCATAGAGTGAAATGGCGTAGAGTCCAGTGGCATAGAGTTGTGCAGAGGAGAGTGCAATGGCATTGGGTGGTGCAGAGTAGAGTGGAGTGGGGTGGCGCAGTGTGGAGTATGCATGGTGTGATAGCGCACTGCCATTACAGACAACTCATTTTCAATTGAAATGACCATTACATTTGCACAGACATACAGTATTACTAATAAAATGATACAGCGCACAAACGATAAAGTGTTAAATTATTTGTTTCCAACACACTTCAGAATTAAGAAAAACTTTGCTTTGTTTGAGCGTTCCTTATTCTGATATGTTCTGAAATTTTTGCAAAGTTCATTTAAATGTTGTTGTGTGCCCAGAAAAAAAACTTTCCTGCCTCTAGTATCCAGCAAGATTGTCACATAAATGTTCTCACTTTGAAGTCAGAGAAAGAAAAGTAAACCCCAAGCTCCCTCAGAAGCAGAGCCTGACATTTGATCTCGGTCTTTGAATGCACAGCAAATGTGACAAAATAAAAACCAGATTTTTCAGTCATGTATAAAGAAAATAGCACTTGTGGAAGAATACAAGGGGATTTTGTGTGATAAGGCTTTGGTTCTTGAAAGGGTTGAACTCAAGCTGGACAGTCTAAAACAAATACAAAGCAGGCCAATGTGAGTTAGAAACCAGAAAGCCAGTGGTAAGCAACAGAGGATGGGGAGAATGTATTTCTAGGAAAGATTTCTGAATGGCCCCAAGATGCCTTTAACGAATCAAACAGCTTTGCTGGCTGTTAGGTTTCGAACTAAAAAACCCTCAGCTGCGCTTTCTAACCAACCAATTTGCATCTAAAGAGATTAGATAATGTCAATCATTATGTGCTTTGACTGAAGAACCATACCTACTACTAGAGGACAGTGCTGCATGATTTACCTGCTGCTGTGATGTTCAAATAACAAACTGCACCCAGTACCGCCCTGAACTCTCTGCTTAAAAGCTTTGGACTCGTTAGCACAAGCTCGCAGATCACACCTGCCCTCATAGGAGGTCTACCCTCAAGAGTTATGCTCTACTTCTATGAACACCGCTCTACCTTTATCATGATTCATTCCTTGTGTGTTCGTTTCAACTACAAGCAACAAATTATGAAGCCTCACTCCTAAAATGTATATAAATATATTAAAATACATTTACCAAGTGGTGCTGTAGTCCTTCGTACTTGCATGCCACCCTCTGGGACTACGCGCTAAAAAGTCGCTGTACCTCTCGTAACTGCCAGTGTCAGTTTCACCTAGAATCATAGTAAAACATTTTCTTTGTTGCACTTAGTTTTCCTTCTTTTTATTAAAAACTGTAGAATCCTCATAAGCCTATAGCTGATTCATTATGATTCTAGGTGATACTGACACTAGAAGTTACGAGAGGGGCCGCAACTTTTTACTTTTTTCTACTGTTGAGAGACCCAGTTGTGTTGTGTTTTTGTTGCCATTTGGTACACAGTCTTGTTTTTAATGAATTTTTTTTTGTCATGTGACCACAGGTATGAGTGCTCAACAAGCAAGGTGTTGTATCGTCCCACACTAGCCCTGATGAAGTTGCCGGAATAATAGTAGGCAACGAACCATGTTGGCCCATATTGCGATGAATGGCCAATTAGATGCAGTTTTTAAGTGAGGACACTTACTGCACTGAATAAATTCCTTACGCAAGTAAGCAGTACCTCCTTTCAATATTGAGGATTGCAACTCCTCCTCTTTTGTGTTGTTTGTGGGACTTGGTAGGCAATCAGTGATTCTTGCACATATTGTGTTGTCTTTTTCACTCATTTTCTCATAGATTTCTCAGCCCAGAGGAATCTCTTTACTTTCATCTTTTTCTTTAAATAGGAAAGCTACAGATGATGATAGTGTGGGCATACTGGTAAACATGTGGCAGCAGCCCCCCTTTGGTGTTACTACCGTGAGGTGCTGCCCATTCTTTCACATATTTTTTTCACAAAGTTGTGTGGCGATATATATATTTTTCTCAAAATTCTCTTTTTTTGGCTTGTTGAAAAACTGTGATGAATGATAAAGTTGAATATAAGTTCTGAACAGTAGGACATACAGGCAAGTAACAATTGTACTGCCTGTAAGGGTAATTTTTATCCCTGGTCCTTGGAATTATAAGATACTGTTCTGAGTAGGTCAGATCTTATTGAGATACATTTTTGAGTGGGGGCGTCCTGACTACTTACCCCTTGGTGCTCCTTTTTGTTATACAGGTCTATTCAGGACAGGTCTGGCTACCTAAGTCTGGATTACCCAAACCCTCCGAGTTAATTCAAAAAGAAAAGTAGGACTACCAGCAAGGGCATTGAAAATAGAAAAAAGACTGTGTTGTTCAAAATTGTATTGTATCATGGGAAGTTGAAATATCGCCTGCTTAGTAGTTGTTCAAATGTGATGTTATCACATGGTATTCAATTATTCAGTTATTTGGTATGCACAGAGTTTCTCCTATTCTATGTGCTTTTGTTCAGAAATGTGCCTGGCTTCCTCCCTAACTGCAAGGCTCATTAGGCTGGGAAATATATTCGTTCTTAAATTCTTAAATTTTAACATGCCCCATAGACATCTTTCTTTTGATGAATGTGTCGAGCTTTGTACCTCTCTGTGTCAATTACAGCTCTACTATTTTGGGAATTTCAGTTTTGATGATGTTTGTGTGTGCTGATTGCTTAGAATTGCAAGACATGTTGGGAAGTTTCATTGTCCACCTGTAGATTGTTTTGTGAGTACAATGTGAGTATTTAATTTCAACTCCATATGTTTTTATATCTGGAATCTGGTTAACAATTTGGGGAAGAGAATGTAGAATCCATAAGCCTGGTACTGGAGTAGATACATGCCAGTTGTGTATGTCCGGGTATCAAAGTTGTGGGGAAATTAGTACGCTGTCACGAGAGATACAAGTTAAGTACACGTGTGTGTATTGGTGGGAACTGGGGAAAGAGCATTGCCCCATCGCTACAGATTGTACGGGAGAGTACCCTATGGTATGTGAAACTGGGGACGGTTAGTATGCTGTCATGAGAAGTTGTACAAGGAGTACCCCATGGTGTGTCAAGTTGAGGAAGAATAATACCAAGTTGTGATGCATTGCATAGGGCAATATTCTATGGAGTGCTAAATTGGGGAAGAGTAGTGCACTGTCATGAGAAGGTGCATGGGAGTATCCCATAGGTCCAATGTGGGAGAGAAGTACCAAGTGAAAAGAGGTTGCAAGGGAAAGTTCCCCCTGGATTGAAAATATGAAGACGTTTGGTACCCCTTAATCAAGGCCACTGGAATCATGCGGCAGAGGAGGGCCAAATTACTCGGTGGGGTTGAGTAAATTATTCGGCAAAAAACACCAAATTATGCGGCATTATGCTGCACACTTTGTGATAGTATTACTTCATTGTTTTGTCAATAATAAATGTGTTAACTCTGGGCATTAGTTGCACCTGTTTGGTACCAGTTTAATAAACAATATGTAACAGCAAGGTGACCAGTCCATCTTTGTAAAGATTAATCCGTTTAAACTAGAACAACATTTTCTGGGTTGAAAATATGCAGATTATGCAGAATATAATGGTTTATGTGGCAAATGAGGCACATCTATATTTATGCGAAAATCGCCACACAATCGCGTCATTCCAGTGGCCCTTCCCATAGTGTTGTGGGTGATAGTAACACATTTCACTAGACTATTCATTCTGTACAAATGGAAAGATTGCAGAGGTGTGTTGTACAGGAGACTTAGAACGTTTGTAATTATTTTGTGATGCATTTTATTAATTGCATATAGTGAAGCTGGTAAGTGTTGTGTGATTGGTAGTATCTGATGTAGCACTAGTGTGTTGTAAGGGAGTACATCTTTTCCTGCTGATGCGATCTTGTGTCAATTGTCCTGATATTTTCTGGTGCATTATCCAGAGGATGCAGATGAAGTGCTTTCTTCGGCCTGAAGTTGGTCATGTTGGTTTGGCCTGCTAGTGTGACTTGGTGTGGGGTGTGTTGGAGTGCCAGGCAGCACAGTTGTACAGATGTGAGCGGTGCTGTCCGTTAACCTTGTGGGGATGTGTGTGTCGCTTGTGGAAGAAGGAGAAGATATGAGAGTTTGCTGTGCTGCATAGTTTAGTAATTAGAGAGGGATGTGCGAGGACATGGTGTATGAGTACCGTTGTGATTATATGCTTTCGTTAGAGTCTGGCTACAGGTATTTTGGAGTTATGAGGTATGGTTTAACTTTCTGGTTGTGTTTTGTGCCTTGGATGTGTGGATTTATTGATAGAGAAGAAACCGACTGTTGAAGGAAGCAATGGGCTCTGTGCCCTGACTCTCGCGTGACTGGGTGTCCGTGACTAGATGTCCTACATGAATAAATGTTGCGAGTGTGCAGACATGTGGTGGTAGGTTCTCCTGTCCAATGAGGTCATATAAGACTTGCATGTCTAGGACTGTTGTTGCAATAGCAGTCAACGCATAGTTGTTGTCCTGTAGGTTCTTGGTCTAAACTTTAGGTGTGTAGAGCCTCGTGTCTTCTTGACCCATCACAGAGTTTGTTTGATTGTTCTTCGCTGTCTCTGTGCGTCTGCATAGGTATCGAAGAGTTTACGAGGTGGTAGTTGGGTTAAGGTGTAAGCTGGATACGTTGGAGATTGAGTGATTGTGAATGACTGTAGCTGTACTTTATATGCACGGGAAAGGATATTGTTTGTTTTGTTGTTTGTAATACGGGGCGGTGTGCAGTATGCTTTTATCTCTGTCCGTGTATGCGTGAGCGGCAATCTGGAATGCTGAGAGTGAATGGTATAATGAAGTGTTGGTGCGTGGACTGCAGCGGAAACGAGGAGAGAGGGGAAATTGAGGGCAGAGCGGAGCCCTGAAAAGATCTACCTGCTGTTGCAGTAACCAAAGGGCCTAGAATGAAATAATGTAATTACCTCCCACCTGCGTAACTCCAGACTCTTGTATAAAAACCCCGCCTTCTAATTGCAACAGTGTGATTCAATGAGTCTAGGCACACTTTCATTCTTAAAATTGCTATTTCTCTGTTTTGCTGTTCTTAATTTTTTTTTTTTTTAATAATCCTTAACTTGTGCAAAAAAAAGATTGTTTTTATTGAGCTATAGAAGTATTTCCCCCCAGCAATCTGTAGATCACTGCGAGGACCAGATGGTAATCCTCTCCCAGAGAGCTGGACTGCAAGAGTAGCAGGGGGTAGATATGTGTTATGAATATAAATAAACACCAAATCACAATGATGGGAGGAGAGAGAGAGCAAGGACGTATCTCCCTCTGCTACTCTCAAGTCTTGAGCAAGAGGTAAACAATTGTGGCTTCCATACATAAACACAACATAACATTTTAAATAAACAAAAAAATAAAATAAGCATGCCCTTAAAAGGCAGCAGCATAGACGAGGGCAAAAAGTAATACAATGGCAACCTCTAACCGTAAAACTGCCAAATACAATAGATTATTGTTTGCACGCCCAAAAGAGGATTTAACTGCTAAGAAACTTGAATGGACAACAAAGAGCTGGTAACGGAGAGGAGCACAGGCTGGCAAGAGATGCTTGGAAGAGAGACAGACCGATATTAGGCGGGAAGATGACAGGATGTGGTGGCATTAGGCGGGGATTAGCCGACGTCCCACTGAACATGCAACCGCTGTCGGTGCTCACATGGCTGAGAACAGATGGCGGGGACGTCACACTACCGTGCTGAGCTTTAAATAAAGGTATATCAGGTGACATCGTGGAAACAGAAGAATCATTGAACCCGATGGACACAGGCTTCTGCCAATGCTTATGAAGCGCTGTTAAGTCATTACATTATGAAGCAACTGGGACGGCTTCTTGGCTCACTGCAGGACAGAGCAGCAGGACGGACTGGGGAGACTGGGCATGGGGCAGCGGGAGGCATGCCGCAATCTCCGAACCCATGGTTGAGGGGAGTGGACATTCCAGTGCTACAGCAGCACCTAGCGGTCAGGGAGGGCGTGGCACAGAGTTGTTCTGGAGGAGCTGCGTGCCGTTTGCATCTCAGCTTCAGGGGTGACTGCAACAAATTCGAGATGTAATAGAAACTCAGTCGGGGGCTCCGTGCTGCTACTTATGTGGAAGACGATGATTTGACGGATTGCTTACTGGTAATCTTCATTACCCAGAGTGCAACTCCTACACGTCACAGTCCTGGCCAAAGAGGAGAATCCTGGTGATAGAGTGTGAGGTCGCATGGCCTCGTGAAGGGGCGATGCAGAACAACACCGTTGGCTGCTTTGAGGCCCATCGATCGCCCATCTGTAGGATAGGATCAAATTTATAAATCACACTTATACCCGAGGTTGGCAAGGCGCTAGGCAGACAGAGGCAAGGAGAGGAGCGTAAGACACCCAGCTAGGATGAGAAAGGCCATGTTTTCAGCAGTTTTCTAAAAGCCGGTAGAGATTCCGCATTGGAAATGGGGGAAGGCAGGGAGTTCCAGAGTTTGCCGGCCGCTACCGAGAAGGAGTGACCGCCCCACCCTGGCCCAGCGGGATCTTGGAGTGATCCAGCGAGCCTTTACTATGCACAGATTTGTATACCGTGCTCTGAACCTTGAAGGAGATACTTTGCTTAATGGGAAGCCAGTGCAGAGCACGAGTCCCCTCCCTGGCAGATTGTTGCTTTGGAATGTTCCGGATCAGCCTGGCTGCTGCGTTCTGAACAACCTGAAGTTTGTTCAGAGAAGTCGCATTGATGTTGAGGTAGAAAGCATTGCAGTAATCAAGCCGGGAGGTGATAAGTGCAATCATGGTGGACTGATGCAATACAGGCGGGATAAACTGAAAACCTTTCTGAGGATCTTTCAGATATAGAAACAGGTGCTGACCGTACGGTTGACCTGAGCATCAAAGGTCAGAGCCTCATCGAAAATGACCCCCAGATTTTTTGCTGTCCTAGCTGGGACAGGAAGGGGACCACAATCTGCCTACCAGGCACTTGACCAGATAGAGTTCTGTAAGCCAAAAACCAGTATCTCAGTCTTATCAGCATTGTTCTTAAGGGAGTTACCCTTAATCCATCAGATAATGCTTGCCATACACTGGTTGAATTTCCCTGCAACCAATTGAAAATCATTAGAGATGGAAGCAAGGATTTGCGTGTCGTCCGCATATGAGATCACCTGGAAACTAAATGATCTCACAGGCTCAGCTAGGTGGGTCACATAAATGTTAAATAAGGTGGGGCTCAGGGAGGAGCCCTGAGGGATCCCACATGGAAGGCTGAAAGCCTTAGCTCTAAAATCTCCTCAGCTAACAATATTCATTCTCCCCAACATGAAGGAATGGAGGAGCTGCAGAGCTTTACCTATAACTCCCACTTCCTGCAGATGCTGAACCATGCACATCGGGGAGACGTCGAAAGTTGCTGACAGGTCATGCATAATCAATACCGCAGGTCCTCCCTGATCCACCTGCATGCGGATATGGTCAGTGGCTGCAATAAAGGCAGACCCGGTGCTGCAACCGGCGCAAAACCCATTCTGAGAGAGGTCTAAGCACTCCTCAGACTCAATATGATTCATCAGTATGGTGTTGATGAATTTCTCCACAATTCTGGCAGGAGCGGGGAGAAGGGAGATAGGGCAATGGTTTTTCAGCTCAGAGGAGTCTGAGTTGATTTTTAGGTCTCGCCTGTCGATGCGCATGCGCATCGAGCTTGCGAGCCTATTGCGGCTTAAACAGTCTTTAACCAAGTTGCAAGGAATCGTGGCGATTCCTTGCAGTGCCCGTGACTTTTAAGCTCAATGCGCATGTGCATTGAGCTTAAAAGCGCGTGCACATCAGTTCCCTCAGCCGCAATCGCCGTCTGTTCCCTCAGCCGCATTCCTCCGACACCTTTTGAAGTGAAGCTTAGCTTCACTTTAAAGGCCCCGGCTTCTTCACACCCACATGCCGCTCTCCCCGCTCCGCCCCCTCCCCTGCCCGCCATGTCGCATTTCTCCTCCGCCGGCCGTACTTTCACTTTGACGGCCGCAGGCCGTCTCTCGTGTTTCTCCAACTTTCAGCGTGCGTGCTTGTCTTTCTCTTTACCCATCTCCCTCTTGTTTACCTCATTTTTAGTACTCTTGTTCTCTTCTGTTGCATGTTTACCTTTTTTTTTTAATTTGTCATTCTCTGCCCATTTCTCCTTCTGTCTGTTTTCACTGCTAACCCGTCGGAACCCGTCGGATGGACACTTTGACGGCCGCAGGCCGTCTCTCGTGTTTCTCCAACTTTCAGCGTGCGTGCTTGTCTTTCTCTTTACCCATCTCCCTCTTGTTTACCTCATTTTTAGTACTCTTGTTCTCTTCTGTTGCATGTTTACCTTTTTTTTAAAATTTGTCATTCTCTGCCCATTTCTCCTTCTGTCTGTTTTCACTGCTAACCCGTCGGATGGACCTGAGACTGACTTTACGGCATGCACCCCCCCCCAGGGAGCCCAGGAGGAGGGGTCTGCCGCTCACGCCAGGAGTCAGCCTTTCTCTGCTGTACTCAGCCACCGCCTCTACAGCATCACAGAGAAGGAGCTACTCCCTTCCACTCCCCAAGCTGACTTACCTGCTCCTCTGATTTCCGCAAAACTGCGTTAGACCGCTGCTTTTCCTGCATCTCTGTGTAAGAGCTTCCGAGGGAGGAATTCCTTCCCCGGGTTGCATCTGTCCTTTCTGCGGGCGGCTCTCCTAATGCAGCCGAAAAGAATGTGGCAAAAGTTCTCGGTTTTGACGTAGGCTTGTTTTCATGGTGCCTGAAAAAAACACGAGCTTGCAGCCGTGCAGATGGGCAGGCCCCGGAGGAAATAGAAAATTCTCAGCATTATTTAATGTACCTGTGTGTGTGTGTGTGTGTGTGTGTGTGTGTGTGTGTGTGCGTGCGTGTTTGTGTGTTTTCATGCAAGTCCATATTAAAATATAGACGAGGGTGCATCTCTGGGCCACCCTCACTCTCACTCACCCTCACTCACCCTCAACCCCTCAGCCTCACCCTCACTCACCCTCAACCCCTCACCCTCACTCACCCTCACTCACCCTCACCCTCACTCACCCTCACCCTCACTCACCCTCACCCTCACTCACCCTCACCCACACTCACCCTCACCCTCACTCACCCTCAACGCCTCACCCTCACTCACCCTCAACCCCTCAACCCCTCACCCTCACTCACCCTCAACCCCTCACCCTCACCCACCCTCAACCCTTCACCCTCAACCCCTCACTCACCCTCACTCTCACTCACCCTCACTCACCCTCAACCCCTCAGCCTCACCCTCACCCTCACTCACCCTCAACCCCTCACCCTCACTCACCCTCACCCTCACTCACCCTCAACCCCTCACACTCACTCACCCTCACTCACCCTCAACCCCTCACCCTCACTCACCCTCAACACCTCACCCTCACTCACCCTCACCCACACTCACCCTCAACCCCTCACCCTCACTCACCCTCAACCCCTCACCCTCACCCACCCTCAACCCTTCACCCTCAACCCCTCACTCACCCTCACTCTCACTCACCCTCACTCACCCTCAACCCCTCAGCCTCACCCTCACCCTCACTCACCCTCAACCCCTCACCCTCACTCACCCTCACCCTCACTCACCCTCAACCCCTCACACTCACTCACCCTCACCCTCACTCACCCTCAACCCCTCACCCTCACTCACCCTCAACACCTCACCCTCACTCACCCTCAACACCTCACCCTCAACCCCTCACCCTCACCCTCACTCACCCTCAACCCCTCACCCCTCACCCTCAACCCCTCACCCTCACTCACCCTCACAACACATATTGTGTTACAATAGGTGTCACATTTGCGAAAGATAAAACTATCTAGAGATGTAGCATAACGACCAGAGCTGCCATATAAGTCACGTAAATACAAAACATGTTGCATTCCAAATGCTATAGGTGTCACTCATCCATTTGCAAAACGAAAAATGTCAAACTCTTCTATTGCGAGACCTATTGCATTTTCAATGCTTGTTTTAGGAGTAGTGAGACGAATATGACTCTTTACATGGCGGATTTTACTCTGCGATGCATCCACATCGTGCTCGTTACAACAACCGCGTTGTCACAACGCACTGCCATTACAACGCATGGCGTTACAACAACTTGTGCTAGATCGCGCGCTGGACTTAGGAATAGTATAAATTACTATTCCAACTCTAGTGTGTGCAACACTAGGGAAAGTGTTGGGATAGTAAATCATACTATTCCTTAGTCTAGAGCGCCATCTAGCGCCAGTCGTTGTTACAACTTGTGGAGTAATGGCACTGTGTTGTAACAACGCGGTTGTTGTAACAACCGCATTGTGTTTGCACGCGGTGTAAAATCCGCGATGTAAACGTTGTTTTCCGGAGAGACAATAGCCTCCCTCCAGTTGTCTAGGTAGTTCCTGGATAGGAGACTATTGTTGATAACTTTGCACAAGAAGTTAGCTACAGGGTCAGGAACCACTTTAAGTATGGAGGGCATACAGAGATCTGAAGGAGCACTGGATTTGAGGCCCATTAGGAGATCTTTAGTTTGATGAACAGTAATTTGAGGGAAGGAGGTAAGGGCAAGCTTCTCATGGTCCTGAGTAACCTCCTCAACATCCTTTGGTTGCTCAGCTGTGATTTGTGGGAAGGAATTAAATATATACGCCTCTCGCGGTCCTGAGTAACCTCTTCAGCCTCAGGGTGTTCAGTTTCAGTAGCACTAAACTCCTGGAAGATCTTGAGGACCTTGTCCTGAAAGTAAGCGGCTACTCTATCACAGGAATCTTGGGAGGTGGTCAGCAACTGATTTTCTGGTGGCTCAGAGATCTCTTTGATGACCCTGAAAAGCGTACTGGAAAAATGATCCTCTGATAGAATCTTTTCAGTAAAGAAGCGGGATTTGGCTTGGAAGATGGCGTGCTTGTATTTCTGTAGCAGGGATTTCTGCTTAACCTTTTCCCTAGAACAGGGGTCCCTACGCCATTTACGTACTCGCCTGCGACACTCCCGCCTAAGGGATCTGACCACTTCTGAGAACCATGGGGCCGATGGTTTAGCTCTTCTAGTGATGCAGCCTTTAAAAGTAGCATGAATATATAGAGCCTTGTTGATCCAGTTGTGGAAACCCTCGGCCGTGGGGGGAACAGAGTGTGCCCCCTCATAGGCCGTATCGAAGGCAGCCTCCGATTTAGTGGCCCTGAGCTTGTTCAGACCTCTACAGCATATGTGCTTCAGAATACAGCCCTCCTTCACCGTAGTGGGGAGGGTGGGGCAGACACTTAACTCGATCAACCAATGGTACACCAAACTGAGGGGCTGAACAGTTGCTCTCCTTAATTTGTCATGGTTGGTGAAAATGCCGTTCAGGGTGTGCCCAGCGGTGTGGGTTGGAGATCGACTAATTGCTCAAATCCCAAAGATGCCATGAGCTCTGGGAGAAGCGCTGAGTCTTCATCTTGTTTGTTTTCTAGATGGTAATTAAAATCCCTTAGTGTGGTGAGGTGAGTGAAGGGGCGATGCAGAACAACACCGTTTGCTGCTTTGAGGCCCATCAGTAGTCACTCAAATGCTTTTTTGACCAGAAACAGAATTGATGAACCTTCTCATGTACTCTCCTTTTCAGTTTCTGCCAATTTATCAATTGCCCAATGTGCCGGTCCTGGACCAAGTCCTCCTTTTTGATTCTTTGTTCGTCCACTCACTCCCCCCCTTCTACTGTTCCTCTGGCTTCCCCATCTCTCCATTTTTTGAGCCCTCACTGCAACCAGAAAATCCCTCCCAGAGGTGTTCTTTCTCCCCCTCCTTACTGTCTCCCTTCATGCCAGTGCTTAATTTGAGCCAGTGGTTTCCTATGTTCAGCACCAGCACTTAATCATCAACACCAGCGCTTTTCATGAGCACCAGTTAAGAACACATTCATTTATAGGGACATTAGGGGCGAGATGTAGGTAGGATTTTACCGGTCGGTAACGGCCAAAATCGGCCGTTACCGACAGGTAAAAGCCTTTTCCTATGTAGGAGGCTATTTTACCGATTCGGTATTTACCGAATCATCATTTACCGATTCGGTATTTACCGAATCGGTAAATGAGATGTAGGAAGCACTGTAAACAGTGCTTCTGGGCTTTAAGAATTCATTATTTACCACCAACTATTAGTTGGTGGTAAATAAGGAATTCCTATGTAAATGAATAAATGTGCATTTACACCTGTGCCATGTGACGGACATACATGCCCTTAGGTCATGTATGTATGCCACATGTGCACACCAGCACTAATCAGGGGTGCAACAGGGTGTCAAAGTGACACCCTGCCACCCTTGAATTTTTCCCAATTTTACCGAATCAGTAATTACCGATTCGGTAATTGACATGCATTCCTATGGGCCTGGTACCGAATCGGTAATTACCGATTTGGCAAATACCGAATCTTAACGATTCGGTATTTTTTACTGAATAATTACCTACATAGCATTTACCAATTCGTAAATACCGAATCGGTAAAATTCGGTATTTACGATACGGTAAATACTATTTACCTACATGAGGCCCTTGGTGATTTGCCCACAATCACAGATTGTTGAGCTGACACCAAGACTCAAACCTGGTTCCCCAGCTTCGAAGTCTGCAGCTCTGGAAATTATACCACATCCTCTTCCCACTTTCATGGTTAATAGTATCTATGTTTTAGGCGGCGCTAACAGGAGAAATGGGCTGGTGAAAGCTGCATAGTAGGAGAGCCCTAGCACTTATTATTTTACAAATTAACCACCGCTTCACACCCTTCCTCCTTCAATTAACCAAGGTGTGTAATCTGTTTCCCATCTGTGACAAATATACTACATTATGGCGATATTGGACAGGTGAACATAAATATTCTTATAATATTAAAAGATCATCACCTTCACCATGCAAACCCCTGACATTTCTCCTTTAGTCTCCTTTCGAGCTCGGTCTATTGATGCTGGTTTCTTAGCCCCTCGCCGCACTCTGCGAGCAACCAGCTGTGCCCAACAAATCTCCATACAAATCCACCTTTCCTTTAGAAAACTCATGTCTTTAATCTTTTTGTACACATCCAATCCATGTAGGCTGAGCGAAATCAATCTCTCCCAGGTGCAACACCACCACATGCGGCCACGGCTATTTTGGGTCTCAGTTCCCACAAATTCAGCATCAACTGACCTCATCGTGTTCCACCTAAGCCATGCCAGCGTACAATAAAATTTTCAAAATCCAGTCCCAGCTGTTCTCTGTAGAACTGCTTTTCCATATGTTCCCCAACCCATTTCACCATGGGATGTCCACATAGCCAAATTTCCCTCCTCCTCCTCCTTTCCTTGTCATCTGCAATATTAAAGTACAGCAGTGGCAGCTCCTCTGCTAGGTCGGAGGAGCGTCATCACACAGCTTCCAAGCAGTGCGAGAAGCAAACACATAAAATGATAATAACTTTCAGTTTTTATAATTTTATATTTGTGCTGCTTTGTGGGCAGGGCTGCTCTGCACTTTGGCCAGGGCGGGAGAGGGGTGGTTTGCCTACTCCTAAGTATGTGATGACTGTTTGGTCAGCCCACTTAGGCCGCCTAAACCAGTCATGTGACCTGACCCCAGGTCACTCCCCACGCCGCTCGATCCTCCGGGACCCGAGGGTTGACGAGGGTTCGCCGCTGATGTGCCCCGGGTTGGTGCATTCCATTCGGTAATTGCTGGTCTCCTGTAGTTGTCTATTGCTCCTGTATTTGTCTATTGCTCCGGTATTTATCTATTTATTTTTACTGTTTCCTATCTTGGTTTCTAGGCACTCCCTGTGCGCCCCTGCCCCTCTGTGCCCCCCCGCTTCCCGCCGCTGCTCCCCCGCGGCCCGCCCCCTTTTTCCTTCTGTACCCCTGCCCGCCCATTGGCTGCCCCGCTCCCGACGCCCAGCTTCCCCTCCCTCCCACTTGGCCTCTTATGGAGGTCGCGCGGTGCAGGTGAGCGTGACCTGACCCTAGGTCACTCCCCACGCCGCTCGACCCTCCGGGACCCGAGGGCTGACGAGAGTTCGCCGCTGGTGTGGCCCGGGTCGGTGCATTCCGTTCGGTAATTGCTGGTCTCCTGTAGTTGTCTATTGCTCCTGTATTTGTCTATTGCTCCGGTATTTGTCTATTTATTTTTACTGTTTCCTTTCTAGGCGCTCCCTGTGCGCCACAGCCCCTCTGTGCCCCCCCCGCTCCCCGTTTCCCGCCGCTGCTCCCCCGTGGCCCCGCCCCCTTTTTTCTTCTGTACCCCTTCCCGCCCATTGTCCGCCCCGCTCCCGCCTCCCAGCTGCCCCATCCTCCCACTTGGCCTCTTATGGAGGTCGCGCGGTCACTCCCCACCCCGCTCGACCCTCCGGGACCCGAGGGCTGACGAGGGTTCGCCGCTGGTGTGGCCCGGGTCGGTGCATTCCGTTCGGTAATTGCTGTTCTCCTGTAGTTGTCTATTGCTCCTGTATTTGTCTATTTCTCCGGTATTTGTCTATTTATTTTTACTGTTTCCTATCTTGGTTTCTAGGTGCTCCCTGTGCGCCCCTGCCCCTCTGTGCCCCCCGCTCCCCGTTTCCCGCCGCTGCTCCCCTGTGGCCCCGCCCCCGTTTCCTTCTGTACCCCTGCCTGCCCATTGTCCGCCCTGCTCCCGCCTCCCAGCTGCCCGTCCCTCCGACTTCGCCTCTTCTGGAGGCCGCGCGGCGACCATGCAGCGTACGCGCCGCTGGCGCGCCGAAGGCGCGCCTGTCCGCATTCAGCGCCGGAACCCCTGGCCCCAGCTGATGTCAGGGCACCCGACCTAGATACAACACCGCCACTCTGGTCGCACTCAACACCGGACGACTTGCCCCCTGCCACCGAGCCACCCCGAGGCGCACCCACGGACCCTTCACCTGCCAAGCCTTCAAATTCACCTGCCTCCGAACCTGCACCCCGCCCACCGAACACAGCAACGAGAACAACAGCCACCTCAAGGGCATCCTCCTCAACACCCGCTCCGTCCACAAACACGCCATCGAACTCTGGGAACTCCTTGATACAACAGCACCAGACGTCGCCTTCCTCACGGAAACCTGGATGAACGCCTCCTCGGGCCCCGACATCGCCATAGCCATCCCGGAAGGCTACAAAATCACCCGGAAGGACCGCGTCAACAAAATTGTAGGAGGAATCGCCATCGTCTACAGGAACACCATCAGCGTCACGACCAACGCCGAAGACACACTCACCGCTGCTGAACACATGCACTTCCAGATCCACACCGACCCCCAGACCACCCTCGGAGGAATGCTCATCTACAGACCCCTGGGCCCACGGACATAATTCAGCGAAACCATCGCCGATTTCATCAGCCCGCACGCCCTAGCCTCACCAGAGTACATCCTCCTAGGGGACCTGAACATCCACCTGGAGAAAAACAGCGACAACAACACCTCCACCCTGCTCGCCAACCTTGCCAACCTCGGACTCAAGCAACTGGTGGACACGCCCACCCACCTCGCTGGCCACACGCTCGACACAATCTTCTCCGGCAGCAACCACGTCTCCTTCAGCCACTCCACTGGACTACACTGGACCAACCACAGTTGCATCCACTTCACTTTCAAGAAAACCACATCCCACCACCACAAGCTACAGATCCCCCGCAGATGCTGGAGCAAGGTCACCACAGACCAACTGACCACATCGCTGAGCCAGAACCCACCTGTCGACACCCCTGACACCAACAACGCAGCACACAATCTCGCACAGTGGATCACCAACTGCGCCTCCAGCCACCAAACCAACGACCCCCACCACCAGCCTCAGCGCATGGACCCCCATCAGCACTGAAGACACCACCCACGTCATGAACACCATCCACTCTGGCCCCCCCTCCGACCCATGCCCTCATCATATCTTCAACAAAGCCGACACCACCATCGCACCCCACTTCCGGAACGTCATCAACAGCTCCTTCACATCAGCCACATTCCCTGAAAGCTGGAAACACGCAGAAATCAACGCCCTTCTGAAGAAACCAACAGCGGACCCTAAAGACCTCAAGAACTTCCGCTCCATCTCTCTTCTCCCCTTCCCGGCTAAAGTCATCGAGAAGACCGTCAATAAACAGCTGACTGCATTCCTCGAAGCAAACAACTCGCTCGAACCATCCCAGTCCAGATTTCGAGCCAACCACAGCACCTCATCGCAGCCACCGATGACATCAGGACCCTGATGGACAACGGAGAGACAGCCGCTCTCATCCTTCTGGACCTCTCGGCAGCCTTTGATACCGTCTGCCACCGCACCCTAATAACCCACCTCTACAACACTGGAATCCAAGGAAAGGCCCTGGACTATATCACATCGTTCCTCTCCGACAGAACCCAGAGAGTCCGCCTCCCTCCCTTCCGCTCCGAGGCCACCAAGATCATCTGTGGCGTACCCCATGGCTCCTCACTCAGCCCAACCCTCTTCAATATCTACATGAGCCCCCTCGCCACCATCGCACGCATACACAACATCAACATCATCTCCTACGCCGACTACACCCAACTGATACTCTCCCTCACCAAAGACCCTTTCACCGCCAAAACCAACTTCCAGGACGGAATGAAAGATGTCGCAGAATGGATGAAGCACAGCCGTCTGAAGCTCAACTCGGACAAGACGGAGGTCCTCATCCTCGGACAATCCCCATCGGCCTGGGATGACTCCTGGTGGCCCACGATGCTGGGCACCTCACCAACACCCACGGACCACACACGCACCCTGGGATTCATCCTGGACTCCTCCCTCACGATGACCAAGCAAGTCAACGCAGTCTCGTCCTCATGTTTCAACACCCTGCGCATGGTCCGAAAGATCTTCCGGTGGATCCCCACTGAAACCAGAAAGACGGTCACCCAGGCCCTTGTCACCAGACGACTGGACTACGGGAACGCCCTATAGGCAGGAACCACAGCCAAACTTCAGAAACGCCTTCAGCGCATACAGAACACCTCCGCATGACTCATCCTTGACATCCCTCGCCACAGCCACATATCCGCCCACCTGAGAAACCTACACTGGCTCCAAGTCAGCAAGAGAATCACGTTCAGGCTGCTCACCCACGCACACTAAGTGGTCCACAACATGGGCCCCGAATACCACAACAACTGCCTCTCGTTCTACACCCCCACCCGCCAGCTCCGATCTACCAACCTTGCCATCGCCACCATTCCACGGATTCGCAGAACCACCACCGGAAGAAGATCGTTCTCCGACCTGGCAGCCAAGACTTGGAACTCCCTCCCCGCACACCTACGACTGACCCAGAACCATCTCACCTTCAGGAAACACCTCAAGACCTGGTTATTCGAGCAATAGCGGCACTCCCCCCCATCCCTACAGACCCTCACGGGTGAGTAGCACGCTCTACAAATGTATTGATTGATTGATTGATTGATGTGCACTTTCCCATTCTCCATGCAGGCTGCATTACAGCCAGCATTGAGAACATGCCCACCCCGCCAGCCCCTGAAAGAGCAACGTGTCACAGCGCTCAGACCAATAACACCGCTTCATGGCAGCTTTGAGATTGGCTTCGGGAGGGAGCCTGTCTGCCTGCTTCCTGTTCTTGAAGTCGGAGACAGGAGAGCAGGAGCTTAGACGCGGGACCCGGCGGCAAGGTAAGTTATTTATTTATTTAATTATGTTCCCTCCCGCAATCACAATCCCCCGCTCCCGTCCCCCACACTCGCGAGCCATACCGGCCACCACTGAAGTACCATCATTAAGACCATGATGCCTTCCCTTTGTCCCTGACAACATGTATCCTCACATGCAATCAAGGCTCCACCTCCCCAAACTCTTCATCCAGCCCTCACTCAAACTCACCCAAAAACCCTCCGTTGCCGCTCCTAGCCTCAGCGAATGGGTGCCAAGGTGCTTCTCATTAAATCCCCCATCTCTCAAACACTTCCACACACTCCGAGTACTTGTCTGTCAATAACATTCGAGCCATCAGCATGCATGAGTAATGGGTGCCGCCCCAACACCTTACCCCAAAACACAATCTATCATCCTCACTATGCAAATACCTTGTTCCACAGATTTTCAAGGCCACCCCATGTTTTTCTGCTTTCCTTTCTGATCAAGCTGCACTGAAGCAGAAATGCCATCCCAATGTCCATCCTCACCACATCTTCCATTCTCAAACCTGATACACTCTTTACTCAAACCAGCTCCAATGTTTGAAATGCCCCTAAAAACATCACTGAAAATACAACAACTCTTGTGAGCCAGATGCATATGCAGTTCTTGCCTGGGCCACCGAAACCCTCCACTGTGACTGGATTCCACAGCTCTTTCTCTGTATTCCTTCCTCTCTGGACAAGCCTTACAGCATCCCCCTAGCCATTTGACCCCCCACGTGCATCATACCCCAAAATGTATTTCCCATAGACTGCAATCCCCGCCATCTTGTCCTCCAGTGGTCACTGGCACCAGCTCCTCTCGATCTGCTCCATCAAAAAATGCACCACATCCATCCGCCTCTCTTCCCTTTACCATCCTGAATTATCCCGTTGTGTTGCTCCCGACACCAGAAACACAGTACTCCCCAAACTGTAAGACTCCCTTTTTGACTCAGATATAGACCTTTCCACCAGTTGCATAGCTCCTACAATCTGAACTCCCACAGGTCTCTGGGCACAAGCATGCACCTCTCTTGGGGTTCAGGAATCAAACCATCGAACCTTACCCATTGCAAAGATGATAAGGCGTCACGTACCCGGTTATCCATTCCCAACATTATGCCTCGCTCTGAATGAAATAGTCTTTTTCAGACCCATTAGCACCAAGCCTCTCAGCAGGTGCAAACATACTCCTCTTTTGTTGTCATCCTGTTGGTTTCCTACACAACAGAGGTATTATCAATCCCAAACATATCTGTACTAAACTCTCAGGTCCTTTACCCACAGCTGTACCACCACCACCACTGAGAAAAACTCTCCAGGGCAGCGGCCATTTTCCCGTCCACCACTGGCCCTTCCAGTACACACCAAAACATCCTGCACCATAGGCAACGGTGGGAGAACATCGCCACGGTGCAGGCCATCAGATCAGTTTGAAGCAATGTTGTACTGATCCAAAACAGTTACGCACACCTGCAAATGCCACCTCACGCTTTCTGTCACACTTGGCCTAAGGTACGGCTTGGTGGCATCCCTCATGGCAAAGGCCAGCTGTCTGCAAAAAGCCCTAATGGGCTACCACCCTGCACACAGAATTCAGGTGACCTAGCACTTGTTGAAGTTTTTGTAGCTCCCACTTGCCTTTCCAAATCACCTCATGAAACAGCCTGATCAAGACCTTCAGCTTTCCGTCGAGTAGTCGTATCACCATCTCTAACAAGTTCATTTTGAACCCCAAAACTGACATATGGGTACACAGGTCCTCGGTGTTTTCTGGAGGCAATGGTTAGATAAACTTATCAGCCCCCCATTCCAGTGTTTCCATCAATCTTCCACATTCACCCCATTCACCCACTCTGCCCACCATCAAAAGGGTCAAACAAGTAGTGTATCCCCTGCCCGCTCCCCAACTCTTGTTATACCACCCATCCCACAAACATGCTAATTTGTTTCAAATGCATTTCGGGCTGCTGTACACCTCATTGGCAATTGCAGCTCGACATAGTATTGCCATTGAAGATGCATGGCTGGGAATTGAAAGCCATCAGGGTGAACCAGTAATAACTCAAACGTTGACTTTATATAGCCCTGACCCATCTCTTCACCTGCATTACAGTCACTCCAATTCGATCGCCTGGTCAGTAGTGGAATAATGTACCAAGCACTCGCTCTGCTCAATGAAGTCATTTAGGGATGTTCCCTCTGGCCAGGAAAGGTGATGCATAACATAACATAACATGTGTATTTGTAAAGCGCACGTATCACCCAAGGGTCTCAAGGCGCTGAATAACAGATGTATATTGTTACCCAACTCAATGGTACTCATTTTATTGTCCTCAAATGATTGAAAGGCTGAGTGGACCCGCCGGGATTAGAACCTGTGACCATGAGGTCGAACACAGGCCCTTACAGTGGATGCATTAGTCCACTGCGCCACCAGACCCAACTTGCCCACCATTTTCTTCACCACTACAATGAGTGGCGAAATAATCAAGTCAACCATTGGTGGCTCCCGAATCAGGTCCGCCATTCAACTGCTTTCCACCTCCTATTTCAGTTTTTACATAGCCACTTGGACTTCTTCTTTGCAGGAACTCCTATTGTCATAACTCCTCCCCCCTTATGGAGCTCTTCTAAGGAATCCAGAATCCCAGGTTAAACCTGTCCCACAGAAACACATCTGCTTCTCTGTCAGAGTACTGCTGAGGCCATGGCCTCATGGCTTCATGATTAGCTAGCGTTGTTGTCTTTCCCCTTCATGCCTCTGCTCTTGCCCTTGTCGCTGCAAAATTCTAGCTGGCCCCGCCTGCCCATGCACTGGATAACGGGGTGCTTACCTCTGCATTTCGAGTAGTCATTACAGAATCAGTGGTTGAAAGGCCCATTTATTAAAACTCCAACTGGCTCTCAGTAGTCCCATTTCGGCTGCACTTTCCACCCCAGAACTCCTTAAAACGGCATGTAGGGCATGTGGTGACCGCCAGTAACAAGGGGTTGTGGGGCGGGTGGGGGGAAGCAAGTGCAGGTGGTGAGTGGATTAATAATAAGAAAATGGTTAACTTACCTGACGCGGCCGGCCGCCTCCCACATCGCGTTGCTCCTGCTGCCCGTTTCCTGGGTCCCAGCAGCCCATAGGACAGACTCCCAGCCAATCCCTCAGGGGCGTAACACAGGTCCCCACAGCCCCCGCAGTGCGGGGTGGCCCCGAGCTGCAAGGGGCCCCCACAGCACTGTACTCAGTCTCAGGCCTGAGAGTTCCGGATTAGAACTGGAGGCTGGAGCAGGGGGCCCCTCTGTGTACCTTGCAGGGGGGGATGGCGGGCCCTTCAACTTTCCTTACGCCTGTGGATGAAATAGCTAATAAAGGTCTCAAGATGTGATATTAACTATACAATTCTTCTGGGTTAGGAAACTTCACCACCAATGAATCGAAAACAAGCGTGCTCATTTATTTGTTTTGTTGTTCTTGTAATTTGTACATACATTTTTATTGCTCTTTCGAAATTCTAGAAAATGTTACTGATGTCCTTGTCATGCGCAACAACCCTAAAGGGAATTGGATGCTAGGAGCAGCGGAAATGACATCACTAGGTTGTCACCTTGTCCCACCAGTTTATTCTTTGCTGCAGATGTATTAGGCAAATGGCAAGCAGTGGAAACTACAGGTGGTGAACAGGGTTCTCTGGGCAGAGTTCACATTCTTTTCCTCCAGTTACCTTCATGGCCCACAGACAAGAGGTAACAAGGGAAGTGCAAAGGGTACAATAGGGCAAGCATGGGGTAGCTATCCCTGGTCACCACTCACTGGCATCCATGTTCTGAATGCCATGATTCTTCTCCCATGTGTATCTTCACCTCTTGAAGCCCCAATGCTTAATTTGAGCAGGTGCTTACAGGTGCTCAGCACCGGCACCTAATCCACAGCACCGGTGCTTATAGCACCAGTTAAGGACACACTAATTTGGAAGGCAGCCTAATTTTCCACACAATCACAGGATGTTGAGCCACGCTTAGACTCGAACCCGGTTCCCCAGCTCCGAAATCGGCAGCTCTAGCCATTAGACAAAGTCCTCTCCAAAATAATAAGTGCCGGGGCTCTAGTTCGGCGGCAGTTTACATCAGCACATTTCTCCTGTTAGCGCTGCCTCCTGAGGAGAGCCCCGGCACTTTTTATTTTACAAATTAACCACTGTGAAGCCCTGTAAGGCTGGATACAGTACAAGCACTGCCCTACATGTTCCAATACGATCTTTAGTAATTATATTGAAATCTCTCACAAAAATGCGCTACCTGCTCAAAGGGAATATTTATAGAGGACTGAGACTCATCATACTGAAACAAAGAGAAATAACTGGATGAACCAGTCACCCCTGACATGTCCAGCTTATTTGCTTCTTCGAGAGTCTGTTTCTTTGAAACTGTGAAACCAATTTCAGCCACCCCATATTTGGATATGTTTATAACAACTAAATCAGTGGCGTAGCCTGGGTGCCTGAGGCTCTAATGCAAGAAAGGAACAAACATTGACAAAGCAAATAGGTCTCGCCTTTTGGGAGTTGCCAATGGTTTTTATCGATGCTGTACAGAAACCCTGATCCTGTGCAGCATGGCTAAAGAGGACCCGATGCTGCGCAACATAGATAAACAGGAATATGGGTAAAGAGGACCAGATGTTGTGCAGCATAGATAAACAGGAATATATAATTAGAAAAAATCCTATGACACAACCTATAGCATCATTTTGTAGGTGCATGCATGTCCTTTCTTAGTTCTCGCCGACACAGTGCAACCAGTGTACTGCAAGATGTATTGTTTCCAATTCAGTGGGCTTACGGACTGCCCACAGCATACCACTAGTTGTTTTTGTTTTCACTCTTATTTGCAATCTTTAAATTACTTACCTCCCATAGGCATCTCTTCCTTTCTTGTGTTGGCTCCTTCCTGGAGCATGGACCAAGCACATGTGTACTTCCTTGTCTTTGTTCTTCCTCGTCTTTTTGCAACACACTATTGTTTATATATAAGTGTTTCAATATTACTCCTGGACATGCAATGTGCTTCCCTACCTTTACCACTGGTGTATGGCTTCTTATTTATTTTGCTTTCACCCTATCTGTCATCTCTATTGATGCTTTAGTTACTTACACACACAAATGTACTACTCTAAGCCATTCTACTCTATGCCACTCCACTCTACCCCACTTCACTTTACTCTACACCACTCTACTCTATACCACTATGGTCTACTCTACGCCTCTCCTCTCTGCTCCACTGTATGTCATTCCACTTTACAACACTCTAGGCAACTCAGCTCTACTCTACTCTATTCTATTCCACTCCACCCTACTTTGCGCCACTGTACGAAACTCCACTCTATTCTATGCCATTCCACTCTACGCCACTCCATGCTACTCTACAACACTGTGCACCACAATGCCCCTCTATGCCACTCTACTCTATACCACTCCACTTTACTCTATGCCACACCACTCTATGCCACTCTATTCAACCCCACTTTACTCAACGCTACTCTATTCCACTCCACCCCTCTCTCTATGCCCCTTTACTCTATAATGCTCTACTCTACATTACTCTATCTTACTATACTCTATGCCACTCTACTGTATGCCTCGCCACAACACACAATGCCAATCCACAGCACTCTATGCCAATTCATTCTGCTCCACCCCACTCTGCGACACTCTATTCAGAGCAACTCTATGCCACTACAATTTACTCCATCTCACTGCTGCTCCACTCTACTTTATGCCACTACACTCAATGCCACTCTACGTCACTCTACTCTACACCACTCCTCTCTATTCTACGCCACTTTACACCACTCTACTCCACGCCGCTCTATGCCACTGTACACCACTCCAAATAAAGACACTCTACTCTACGCCACTCTAATCTCTGCGTCACTCCATACCATGCTACTTCACCTCACTCTATGCCACTTCACTCTGCACCACTCTGTTCCATACTACTACACACTATGCCACTCTGCTCTACTCTATGCCACCTTACTCTACGCCACTCCACTCTTCATTACTCTACCCTATGTCTTTCCGGTCCACTCCACTCAATGCCACTTTTCGCCACTCTACTCCACTCTATTCTACGTCAATCCGGTCCACTCTACTCAATGCCGCTCTACTCTATGACACTTCCCTCTGCACCACTAAACTCTACACCACACCACTCTACGGTACACCACTCTACTCTACACCACTCTACACCACTCCACTCTACATCTCACCACTGTACTCTACACCACTCTTCTCTACAACATTCTACTACACTCTATGCCGTCTCCTCTATGCCACAGTATGCTATATTGCTCTATGCCACTCCACACTATACCAATCTAATATATGCCGATCTATTCCATCCCAGTCTATGCCACTTTACCCCACTCCATGCCACTCACTCCACACAATGCCACTCTACACCACTCCACTACACACCACTACACTTTATGCCACTCTACTCTGTCACTCCACACTATGCCACTAGACCTTATGCCACTCTCCGCTATGCCACTCTACTCTGCGCCACTGTACGCCACTCCATTCCAGTCTTTGCTACTCCATGCCACTCTACTCTACTCCACACAATGCCACTCTACAGCACTCTACGCCATGCCACTCCACTCTATGCCACTCCACGCTATGTCACTCTATGCTACTCCACTCTACGCTACTCTAGCATCCACTGGATCACCTTCAGGTACACTGACGAAAGAAACTTTAAAGTACATCTCATTATGCATGCTCTGAGTGGCTGAGAGACATCATTGTGCAGCATTGCGCATGCTCATATTTATAAGAGCACAGTACGCCACATGGCCCTGGTTTCCTGCTGCTAACAAACCAGCCTTGCCCCTGATATGTGGCTTCTGCTGTCTGTCAGTAGACAGTGATGACTTAGTGCTGCCTCAGGAGCAAACAGGCAAAGGGCAGACTTTGATGGTCAGTAAACACACATGAAGTTACTTAGCACTGAGTGCTAGACATTTTTTACAAAAGGAATTCGATGTGGAGGGGTTTTGGAACATTTTATGACAAAAATGTGGTATTACAGGTAACGTGTACACATGTGCTAGCAAATGTGGTCATTATTGGTTATTGCAGCAGAAGAAGAAGCAATCATTCTTCTGAATCTCCAAGAAACAGGCCAGGATTTTGGAGGACAAGAGGGTGCTCATCGGATGAAGATGCAGATAGAGTAAAACAGACTACCTGTTATATAAACCCAACAACTTTATGAGTCATCAGTAGCAAGTTCTGCAGACTGATCCTGTTGAAATAAATGGAGGACGGGGAATTACTTCATGGTGGGTGGTCATAGTCAAGCATTTTTGAGATTGAAGACAGATTTAAAGAGGATGATCTCTTCTAAATTAGAGTGAATTCATAAGTGTGTTAGAGGAAAGAAAATTGTAGTTCAATAGGCAAAGGAATGGTGAATATAATTAAAGAGTGCTGACTGGAGTCCCTATGTAGAAAATGAGATACTGGTACGGCTTAGTGGCGTAAAAATGGCCCCGCGGAGTGGAGGCCCTGCTTCAGCACTGTGCACGGGCCCCTAGCCAGAGTGCTCCTGACTGGGTCTGGAGAATAGGGGGGCCCCCTCCATGTACTTTGCAGGGGGGCCCCCTCAAGTTTCGTTACGCCACTGCAATCCCTGTACTACAGAGCAGCGCAGGGATTGGTCTGAGCGTGTGGAAAAGATGCAATAGTTTGAAGTTGCCAATCTATTTTTTGCCCATGTGATTACTTTGGTGCTCAGCAGAAGATGACCTCCTAGCAGGTTAGACACCCCTATGTAAGTAGATTGTGTTGCCCTTTCCTGTTTTCCTTCCTGTTTCCTGTTTCCTGATTTAATGTTGGAGAGGGTAATGTATGTTTAAGAAGCTGCTATCTATGGAAATTATGATTGTTTTATGGTCGTCCTGATAAAATATTTTTGTACCTCTGTTGAAATCTTAGCACTTTATTCTGTTAGTCTAGTTTTGATATATATGATATATATTGACTTTTATTAAGGATACTCTTGTCCAAAGAAAGACGGATTCATTTTTCTTAGGTGTTGCACACTTCCATGATTGAAATCTTTCATCAAATTGAAGCTCCTCAAAACCCAGAAACGGATACTTATGACAGCCATGTATTTCCACAGTGCTAGGTTCTGCTCAGGGAACTTCTCATAAGAGGATACTGCAAATATGGTGAACGTTGATGTCCACGCGATGTGGGAGGCGGCCGGCCGCGTTAGGTAAGTTAACCATTTTCTTATTATTAATCCCCTCACCACCTGCACTTGCTTCCCCCCACCCGCCCCACAACCCCTTGTTACTGGCGGTCACCACTGGAGGGCCTCCTGGCCCTGCATTTATGATCTCCATCCAGCTATTCCGCCCAGGCCCCTCGGCATGAGACTGTCTCATTGCCCTCACACGCAACCACCTTCTTTCTGGTGGACGCTCTGAGGACCGGCCTTCACTGCTGGTGCTTGCATCCCACCTCCAGGCCACTGGCCCAAAGAGACCACATGAAGCCAAGGAGAACAGATACACCTTCATTTACCACAGCCTCTCTAGTGACGGTCTACCTCTGGCATAGCTCGGCCACAAAAACCTGAATCCAAGCATAAAAATTCGGTGGAAGTATCTGAAAACATGGCATCCTCTTGGAACTGCTCTCCTTAGGCTAATGCCTACGGCATTATACATGAATTACCACGATTTTGAAGGTACTTTCATTTTATTCTACACCGCCTTTTTTCCTTAAAATAACGAATACATTTTGAATAATGGAAACATATTAAATTAACAAGTTCTTTTATTTAAAATGTACTGGTTTGACTTTATTGAAAATACAAATCTGTAATTCTACTTAGGAAGGCCTGCATTGGTTTGATGAGCTTCCAGTACCACTGTTTGGATGCTCGCTGCGGGTACCTGCCCCCAGGAGGGACATTTACAGAGAGGGGAAGCTGTAGATTCACCCAGAAGTGTGACAGAGAGAGCCATTTTGTTCAACTGGGCACGTGCCCCTGAATTCATTAGACCTGGAGGGGTGCTGGCCAGGCTCCGGAAAAGATGACTATTAAGAAGTAGCGGCAGATGAACCCCCATATAGAAGATTGCAATCTTTAAGTTAATGTGGTTTGGTATATTTGAGGGGATGAGCAGAGCAGTTTGTTGCTTTTGCTTGCAGAGACTGAACCCCCCGGTTCAGTGGCATAATCTAGCCTAAGAGACTTCTTGATTTAAGCATTTCTAGTTATCCCTTCTTTCCCATAATACTTGTATTCCCCAGAGTGGCCCGAGAAAGCGATGGCTTCTATTAATAGTTCTGAATGTCTGGTAGTAAAGAACTACTTTTTAATACTTTTCACAAATGGAAACTGTAATGCACAATGTAAACATCCGCGAAGAGTCGTGGCCTAAGGCCAGCACTCCATGATGTGTCCTCTATACAGTCAATGTCTAACAGGGGATTGGCTAAACACACCAATGGCTAAGAAGGGCAGAGCCAAAGTCCCTTTCTCTATATGTAAATTCCTATTCTGTTTCTGTTGTGGGTATCATTTGTGGTGACAACAGGTCGTAATAAACAGCTAAAGCTGTTTGTAACCAGAACGAAAACACATAAAACAGAGACAAAGCCCAAAACTTAGACTGTAGCAAATTCAAGACGCGTATCCAAACAATTGCTTACCAGCAACTTTTATGAATGTTGCAGCCCCAGTGCATATCAAATTGGAATCCACAAGTTGTAGGTAACATGTTTACGAGGTGTATGAATGAACATTTTTAGGTAAATGGGCCAAAATAATGTGTATCACATCTAATGGGCCTTAGCAGAGCAGTAACATTTTCATGGAGAACTCAACACTACAGTTCCAAACTACTAAGGCTGCTACTCCAACCTTTGCAACTCAACCTAAAATAGCAGAAACGCTGGTGAATAACGCTCAAACACAAAAAAAGATTGCCAATCATGCAGTGCAGCATACGTGTCAAATTTTGTTAAATCAATACCTGCTAGTTCATGTAGGTCTTAACCCATCTAGCAATGGAAGTAGAGGTTATACCTTTATGAAATTGAACAAAGGAAATGAGAAGTTGTTTCTCATCAACAGGACGTAGACTAGACATTCTCTAATCGTATACTCTCATGCACTCAACCACACAAAGTTTTGGGCAAGGATCGAAAAGTGTATAGAAGATCGAATCAGACATGGTTTTGGTTCTTCTGTAAATCTTGAATTTGACTCCAAATCTGTTATAAGATCTTTTAGAGATCTCCAGGGCTTTAACGTCAGAGACTCTACGACAGGAGATAAGACAAAGAAGAGTTGCAAGCTTGATGGAGAGAAGCTTTCTAATCAGAAGGGAATTTTAAGGCCAGGAGTTGAACAGATCTAGAATCAAGTTTACATCCCAGATTGTATCATATTTGGATCTTGGGGGACTCCTTAGTCGAATGCTCTTCATCACTCTGCAAACAATGACATTTTTGCCTACTGTTTTCCCATTGACAAGTATATGACCAGCAGAGATGGGGCAGATCTATAGCAATTTTATAGATCATAGCTTAAACCTTTATCAAATATTTCGACAAGAAAGTTCACTACATCAACAATAGGTGCCTGTAGGGAATCCAAGTTCCTTTCTAGGCACCAACAAACCCAGAATTTCCAAATGTTATTGTATCTGTAGTGAGTGCCTGGTGCCCAAGACTCTCTGAGGAGAGTCACAGCTGATGACGAAAGTCCTGAGATTTCTTTGGATCTCCTGAGACTCTCCAAGCAAGAAGGTTCAAACTCCCTGTTTGGGTTAGGGGATGGGAATCTCCGTTTACGTCTGTAAGGAGATTCTCTAGAGAAGGGATTAGGAAGGGAAGATCGTATGCAAGTTCCAGAGTGGTGGGGAACCATGCCTGGGATGGCCAGAACGAAGTTATCGGGACAAGGGAGCACTTGTCTTGTGTCACTTTCTGTAAGACTCTTTGGATCATGGCAAAGGGAGGAAAAGCATATGCGTTGATCCCTGACCAAGGTTGCAGAAAGGCATTCACTGCTAGAGCACCGCGGTCGGGCATCCAGCTGAAATAATTCTCTAGTTGAAAGGTGAGACGGCTCGCAAAAAGGTCTATCTCGAAAGGGTCCCAAATCTTATTCAGGTAACTGAAAACAAAGACGTAGAGCTTCCAGTCGCTGTGATCTAATAGTAATCTAGAATTCCAATCGGCAGAGATGTTCTACTTGCCTGGAAAGTATTCCGCTTTGAGGGCAATTTTGTGATCCAGACAGAACATCCAGAGTCTCCTGGGTAGATTGGAGAGATCGGCAGATTTGGTACCTCCCAAACGATTGATGTAAGCCACCTGGGACATATTGTCCATCTTTAAAATGACTGACCTCCCTTGGAGGGAATGTTTGAAGCTCATAAGAGCATAAAGGCCAGCTGTAAGTTCCAGAACATTTATGTTGTGAGATGATTCTTCTTGAAACCAGATCCCTCCTGTGTTCTGGTCCAAAAGGCATGCACCCCAACCATGAAGGGAAGCATCTGATTCCAAAACAAAATCTGGTTCTGAGCCAAAGATTGCTTTGCCATTCCAAGCTTCTAGGTTGTCCAGCCACCAGATTAGTTCTGATTTGACATCCTGATCCAGGGTAATTTGATCTTTCTACCAGAGACTGGACCTTAGGGCTCTCCCTTTTATCCTTTGTAAGGCCCGATAATTCAGAGGGCCTGGAAAAATCGCCTGAATAGAAGAAGAGAGAAGACCTAAAAGTCTGGCTAGTTCCCTCAGAGGAAGTTCTTGTTGTCTCAAAACATGTCTTATCTCTTTCTTGATCTTTGTTATTTTGGTGGAAGGTAGAAGAAGGAGACACTTGTAGGTATCCAGGGTGAATCCGAGGAACTCCAGTGATTTTGAGGGAGTCAGGATAGATTTCCTTTGTTTATAATGAATCCTAGACTTTCTAGAAGATTCATTACGGTTTCCAGATCTTGGAGAATTTGTTGTAGGTCTTGAGACATTATCAGAATGTCATTGAGATAAATGATAAGGTGAATACCTCTTTCTCTCAGGAAAGAGGCGACTGTTCTCATGACCTTGGTAAAACACCATGGGGCAGAAGAAAGTCCGAAAGGAAAGGCCTGGAACTGATAAAGATGATTATTTCACATAAATTGGAGGAAAGGTTGGTGGATTACGGCCATAGGAATGGTGAAATATGCCCCCTTTAAATCTAGTTTGACCAATCAGTCTTCTTTCAAGAGAAGGTCTCTCAGGAGGTGGATATCGACCATCTTGAAATGCTTGTAGACTAGAAATTTTTGAGATTTTTCAAATTTATTACAGGTCTAAAACCTTTCCCTTCTTTGTCTACAAGGAATAATGTACCTATGAATGTTAAAGTATCCAAGGGAACCTCTATTATTGCACCTTTCTGAAGCCTAGAGGATATCTCCTCTTCTACTATTTTTTTGTTTCTCCAAGGAGAGAGGTATGTCTCTTGGGAAGGAGGTTTGAAAGGGAAACTGAACGAAATCTATCATAAAGCCCTTGACGGTGTTCAGAGACCATGGATCTTCTTGAGTCATAAACTTCGAATTCTGGGAAAAAAGCTTGAGTCTGCCTCCCACCTTTAAGGAGATAGAGGAGGAGGGGGAGGAGAGGAGGACTTACTTGGTGGATTGGAGTTGAATGAACCACGGCATCTAGATCCTCTTGAAGAGGTCCTCTCCCACTCTGGGGGTAGAAGGTAGGAGTGTTGAACTGCTGGTACCCCGTCCAAAACCACGGGATCTTGGATAGGGCCTCTGGTTAAACCGGCCGGAAGAAAGGCCCCTTCTTCCGGCCTTTCCAAAAAGATTATTGTTAAAGACCCTTTTCATATTTTGTTGTGCCTTGTCTAGGGCTGTAAATGTTGAGACATATTTCCCAATGGACTTGATGAGCTCCTCTCCGAAAAGAAGGCCTTTTGGATTTGAAGATGGCTCTTTGTCGGCCATATCGGAGAGCTTGGGATCAATTTTGTAGAGAATTAGTCCACGCCTTTCAGCGTTAATGCTCGCGTTAGCGTTGCCCAAGAGTATTAGGGCTCTTTGGCTCCAACATCTGATAAGATCAGTAGTAAGAGGTGTGCCATGGATATGGCTGTCTTCAGCTGAGTAAAGAATTCTTGCAAGGGGGCCAAGGACATCAAGAACACGGTCCTGGCAACCCTTAAGTGATTTTTCTATCCCTTTTCTAGGGTTATGGCCAAGCTTAAAAAGAGATTTTATAAGCTCAGGGTCTAGGTTGGGAGTCTGACAGGTCTTATCTTCAATGGAAGGTCTTGAGCATTCTGCTCTAAGAATATTCCTAGTTTCCCTTTCTAGGAGATTGCAAAGCCATTTTTTAATACATTTTGAAACATGGTCCTGTGAGAACCATTCTGAAGATCTAGGGTGCTTTAGTTTTAAAGGCAAAAACATTTCTTCCCCTAAGGGGTCAAGTATGTTGACTTTGGAGGATGTAGGGGCCTCATCCTCTGTGTTGAAGAAATCGTCGGCTTCTTCGTCTAGATCCAAGATGTACTCGTCCGGTACATCAGAAAACTCATCGTTGATGCTAGAGGGGTAATCTCCCATGTTATGTTGAGCACTATGTGATATTGTGCCGCTATGGACACCCGAGTTATTTGTGCCGCGATGGGCACTTAGAGATGTTGTGCCACTAGGGACACCCTTGGAAATTGAGGTACGAGGACCTCCAATTAGATTTGAGGTGCTCAGACCTCCCATATCTGAAGAGGTGCTAGGACCTCCAGTGCTCATAGGGTTATCAAGTTGAATATTTTTACTTTTTTTAATTCGTTTACCCCTTAAATCATGATCATCATAAGCAAGCACCTCATTAGTTTCATTCTTCTTGAGAAGGAAGAGGTCTTTTATCAGGAATGACCTGTCCAAGGGTCTCTAACATGCATGACCTCATTTCCCTTTGGATCATCAATCTAAAGCTTTCTTTATCAAAGTTGGGAAAAGATGTACTAGCCTGCTCTGAATCAGAGTCAGACATTTCTTTTTTTCTTTTCTTTAATATACTCAAAATATATAGAGATTCCCTGAATAATAGTGATGATCTTATCCCTCTTTTATATGCGGCTCCGAGCAGATAAGTAACCTCTCTCTCTCTTTGAGTTTATCTCTATTTTGGTTATTGGTGGCCTAATCCCCACCCCCATCCCCTCACCTTACCGATCTCCAATTTACGGAGATCTCCCACCCTCCCTTCTCACTCCCATAGTTGGGAATTTTACGATCATTCAATTGCCTTGTGTATTTTTATGGTATATGTTTATTAACAGCTTTCCTTTACAGCACACGTAAGTATTTATTCTTTACTTGTGTTATTCCTGATTTATTGAAATTGCCACTTACACAGGCAGACTATAGATGCAAAATTAAATATGTATTCACCACTCAGTGGCCCATTTAAGCTACAAACTGCTGCCCTGTCAGAATGGCATGACAGGAGAGAATCGGTGGTATTTACACCCCCTTCTAGATATATTACTCTTTATTGTAGTGGAGCTCAGGCCCGAAACATCAGGGGCCTTACGGACAGGAGGTACCTGGCCAAGTCATTTGTTTGCCTTTCCTAGGTCATGGTGAACTCCACTGGAAATCCTTAACATGAGAAGAGCAGCACTGAATAAGGGCTGGTAAAGCTGGAGTCCATGTCAGGTCTGTTCATGCAGTGAAGTTCTCGCAGGAAAGGAGCAGTGGTCTTGGGGTTTGCATATGCCGACAAATTCACTGTTCACTGTAGATTTGTACCTTAGTCCTGTGCTGCAAAGTAGAGTGGGGAGAGGAGCATGTATGGGCATCAGTGAGGACACAGCATATGCATTTGTGTGAAAGAGAACAATACATTAAAAAAAGCATTGGCAAAGCCAATAGGTCTCGCCTATGCAAGGGCCAATATGTTTTAGCTATGTTGTGCACCAGAGTAGCTGCTGTTCATCATGGCTAAAAGTAAGTGGCATAAAGGATAGTGGAGTGTCATTTAGTGGAGTGGCATGGAGTGTTGTAAAGTGGTGTGGAGTGTCACGGAGAGGCGTAGGGTGGCATAGAGTGGCGTAGAGTATAGTTCAGTGGCGTAGTGTTAGGGAGTGTCGTGGAGAGAGTAGAGTATCAGACTGGAAGGGTGTAGAGTGGAGTAGCGTGTCCTAGAGTTGAGTGGCATAGAGTGTTGTGGAGTGGCATAGAGGATGTTGAGTAGAGTTATGTAGAGTAGAGTAGCAAAGAGTGGAGGAGTGGAGTGGAATGGCATGGAGTGGAGTACAGTGTTGTACAGTGTTGTAGAGTGGAATGCCATAGAGTGGAGGAGTGTAGTAGTGTAGAATGGACTAGTGTGTCGTAGAATAGGGTGGAGTAAAGTAGCATAGATTGGAGTAGTGTCAAAGAGTGCAATATCATGAAGTGTGGTGTCATAGAGTGGAGTCTCATAGAGTGCCCTAGAGTGAAGTGATGTAAAGTACAGAGTAGATTGGCATAGAGTGCATTTGTTTTGAGTAAAGTGGTGTAGAGCATATTGGCGTAGAGAGCGCTGATGTAGAGTGGTGTACAGAGCAGTGGCATAGAGTGGTGTTGAGTAGAATTGCGTAAAGTGGAGTGCCGCAGCATAGAGGGCCACAGCTTAGAGTGGAGTGGCATAGAGTTGAGTAGAGTGGCGTAGAGTGCAGTGGCGTAGAGTGGAGTGGTGGAGGGTAGAGTGGCAAAGAGTGCACTGGTGCAGAGTAGTTTGGAGTGACGTAGAGTGGAGTGGTACAGAGTAGAGTGGCATAAATGGCAGTGGTGGAGAGTCGTCTTACAGAGTAGAGTGTTGTAGAGTGCCGTGGTGCAGAGTACAGTGGTGCAGAGTAGAATAGAGTGCAGTGACAGAGTGCAATGGTGTAGAGTGGTGTAGCGTGCAGTGGCCTAGAGTGCAGTGGTGTAGAGTGCTGTACAGTAGAGCATAATGGCATAGAGTGCAGTGGACCCTTTTACTTTGACTCTCCGTATTTTTAAAAAAATTGTTTTATCTAGAATGTAACCCCTAGTGGGAGGTATTTTAATAAATTTTGTTACTAATCCTAAATTCACTGGTGTGTTTATCTATATATGTTTAACATTTTTTTATAAAATTGTATAACTATTTGTCACTTGGGATGTTGTTAGAGATATAGTCTCCCCACATATTACTTATAGTAGCTATTTGCTTGAGGTCCCACACACTACTGGGTCCCGTGCAGAGAGTGGTATTTTCCAAATAGGACTCTTAAACTAGATAGAGCCCTCCACAGAAACCACAGGTTTTTTATTGCATTTCAATAGAGTGCAGTGGTACAGAGTAGTTGGCGTAGAGTTCAATGGTGTAGAGTGCATTGCTTTTGAATAAAGTGATATAGAGTGCACTGACGGCGAGTGTAGTGGATTTAGAGTAGAGTGGTGTAGAGCACAGCAGGGTAAGTTAGAATGCTGCAAAATAGAGTAGAGTAGAGCAGTGTAGAGTGCAAAGGCATAGAGTGGAGTGGCACAGAGTGGGTAGAGTAGCATAAAGTAAATTGTTTCAGAGTAGAGTTAAGTGGCTGGCGTGTTGTGGGTAGAGTGCAGTGGCATAGAGTACACTGGTGTGGGGTGGTAAAGAGTAGAGTGTATTGGCATATAGTGGAGTGGAGTGATGCAGAGTAGAGTGGCATAGAGTGTAGTGGCATAGAGCTCATTGACACAGAATGCAGTTGCGTGCTATAGAGTGGTATAGTGCAGAGTAGAGTGCAGTGCCATAGAGTAAAGTGGTGCAGAGTAGCTGGCATAGAGTGGATTGTTTTTGAGTAAAGTGGTGTAGAATGCATTGACAAAGTGTGCAGTGGTTTACAGATGAATGGCACAGAGTGCAGTGGCATAGATTAGAATGGTGCAAAGTACAGTAGAGTGGAGTGGCATAGAGGGCAGTGGCATAGAGTGGAATGGTGCAGAGTGGCTTAGAGTGCAGTGTAGTAGTGTAGATTGTTTCAGAGTAGAGTGAAGTGGTGTGGTGCAGGGTGGAGTGATGTGACAGAGTAGTAGCATAGAGTGCACTGGCATCGAGTGGTACAGAGTACAGTGCATAGGCGTAGGGTGCAGAAGGCTAAAGTGCAGTGTTGCCGAGTGGAGTGGCATTGAGTGAAGTGGAGCAAACTGGAGTGGTGTGGAGTGCAGTGGTTCATAATAGAGTAGAGTGGGGGTAGAGTAGAGTGGGGGTAGAGTGCATTGGGATAGAGAGCATTGGGGTAGAGTGCAGTGGTATATAGTGCAGTGGTATAGAGTGCAGTGGTATAGAGTGCAGTGGAGTGGTGCTGAATAGAATGCAGTGGAATTGAGTGCAATGTATCAGAGTAGAGTGTCGTACAGTGCAGTGGCATTAAGTGGAGTGATGCAAAGTGGCTTAGAGTGCAGTGAAGTACAGTGGATTGATTCAGAGTCGAGTGAAGTGATAAGGTGCTGGGTAGAATGGTGCAGGGTAGAATGTAGTGGCATAGAGTATTGGCATAGAGTAACCTGGAATTGAGTGGTACATAGTAGAGTTCATAGGTGTAGAGTGCAGTAGTCTAGAGTGCAGTGTTGCAGAGTAGAGTGGCATTGAGTGGAGTGGAGTGTCGTAGAGTGGACTGGTGTAAACTGGAGTGATGTAAAGTGCAGTAGGGAAGAGTGCAGTGGTGCATAATAGAGTACAGTGGGGTAGAGTGCATTGGCGTAGAGTAGAGAGGCGTAGAGTGCAGTGGCCTTATGTGTTGTGGCATAGTGTGCGTTGTCATAGAGTGCCGTAGAGTGGTGCAGAGTAGAATATAGAGAAATAGAGTGCAGTTTCCCATAGTAGAGTGTCGTAGAGTGCAGTGGTGTAGAGTGGTACAGAGTAGATTGATGTATAGAGCAGTGGCATAGAGTACAGTGGTGCACAGTAGAATAGAGTGGAATAGAGTACAATGGTGTAGAGCAGAATACAGTGCAGTGGCATACAGTGCAGTGGGGCAGAGTGGCTTAGAGTGCAGTGTAGATTGTTTCAGAGTAGAGTGAAATGGTTTGGTGCAGGGTAGAGTGTAGTGGCATAGAGTGTACTAGCATTGAGCGGTACAGAGTAAGTGCATAGGCATAAAATGCAGAAGGCTAGAGTGCAGTGTTGCAGAGTAGAGTGGCGTTGAGTGGGGTGGTGCAATCTAGAGTGGTGTAGAGTGCAGTGGTGCATACTAGAGTTGAGTGGGGTAGAGTGCATTGGGATAGAGTGCATTGGCGTAGAGTGCTGTGGCGTAAAGTGCAGTAGAGTGGTGCAGACTAGAATGCAATGGAATAGAGTGCAGTGTCTCAGAGTAGCGTGTCATACAGTGCAGTGGCATAAACTGGAGTGGTGCAGAGTGGCTTTGAGTGAAGTAGAGTATATTGTTTCAGAGTCAAGGGAAGTGGTGTTGTGCAGGGTAGAGTGTAGTGACATAGAGTAGTGGCATAGAGTGACATGGAATTGAGTGGTACAGAGTAGAGTTCATATGTGTAGAGTGCAGAAGTCTAGAGTGCAGTGTTGCAGAGTAGAGTGGCATCAAAGTGGAATGTTGTAGAGTGGACTGGCGTAAACTGGAGTGGTGTAAAGTGCAGTGGGGAAGAGTGCAGTGGTGCATAATAGAGTGGGGTAGATTACATCGGGGTAGAGTAGAGAGGTGTAGAGTGCAATGGCCTTATGTGTTGTGGCATAAAGTACTTTGTCGTAGAGTGCAGTAGAGTGGGGCAGAGTAGAATGCAGTGGAATAGAGTGTAGTTTCTCAGAGTAGAGTGTCATAGAGTGCAGTGGTGTAGAGCAGTGCAGAGTATATTGGTGTATAGAGCAGTGGTATAGAGTACAGTGGTGCCCAGTAGAATAGAGTAGCATAGAGTACCATGGTGTAGAGTAGCATAGAGCGCAGGGATGTAGAATAGATTGTTGTAGAGTAGAGTAATGTGCCATAGAGTGAAGTGGAAGAGAGTAGATTGGTGTAGAGTGCAATGGTGTAGAGTTTATTGGCTACTTTCATGAGCATTGTGTTTCACCTGAAATGCACTGTCTTCAAGCCCACTGAGAGACATACTTTAATGAGCAAAGTTATTTCATGATCCCCCTTCAGTCACTGAGACAAATACATTACCCCAGCTCTTGCTGGCGGCTCTGACACTGACACGTAATCCAGTAAGTGAATTAAATGTTTGCCAGGGCCGGACTGGGAACCAAAACCGGCCCTGGGAAAGTGCTCGGCCAGAGGGTGGGGATTGAGTAAATATTGCATCTTTTATATAGGCGCTGAGAAACAGCTAATGCGTAGTGGCAAGCGCTGTAAAAAAACAAATGCTCCAAGTGCCCATTCAGGAATGTGATCCCACCTCCAGTGCTTTTGTTTGCAAGTGTTGCAGACTTTTTGCCAAAGGCTCTCATCAATTTTCGCCACGCAATGGTTTGTTTTAAGCCAGTCTGCAGACTTATTTAACTCCCAAAAGAAACCCAATACAGTCAATAGGATGGCTTTATTTGGGTACAGTAGGATCTGTGCAGGGTTAAATCTCTGCAATGTCTGGGGCATTGCTGCACACATAGCAGATCAGGATGGCAGATACCTCTGAGTTCAAGCAGAGCAAGGGCACACACCTGACACTGATTAACTTGACTCCGCACCACATGGTTTCAGTAAACCTAAAGCCAAGGCCTATCCTTTATGGTCTTAATAGATCTTAGATGCATTTCCTCAGCCTGGCGCCAGGCAAAGCATGCTGTTTTAGTACAAGTAAAGTGCCCCACTCTCTGCTAAGAGCCATCAAAGAGCTTGGAATCAAAGAGCTCACAAGTATCCATCCATCCATCCTTCCACCCATCCATCCACCTTTCTAGTTCATTTTTTAAAACTCCTCTGTTTTTTTGTTCTCTCTAGCCAACTGCGTGTCTGTAGCAGGTCCAACAGCAGTAACACAAACGTTGGGACAAGATTGGACTGAGACAACAAATGGTAAAGAGGTCTAGGGTTGAATTTGCATACTGTGATTCAAGATTTTTCATGAGATGATCTTCTAGTACTACCAAAGTGATGCACGTTGTGGTAGATTTGTGGTGTGAGATGGGTAGATGTCCATCTGTGTCTCTATGTGTATTTTCCCCTGCATTACTACATGCACATATCTCTGGCACACCAACCCCAGAGCTGTTCTGCTCTTGTGCGGTACATTAAAGTAGTAATGCTCAAACTATAATAGATCCAGCGAACCGTGGCCACAAAACGAGCCTCATCCACACCTGGATGTCCAGCAGTTCAACCACACAAAAATAGAATTCCTGTTATTTGCCAAGTACAACAAACAAGAGATAGTACAAACCTGGTGCAATGACAGAAATCTTGACGACTGTGAACCCCAACTTTTAGTGAATGCCAGGTTACTTGGATTCACCCAAGACACAAACCTGACTCTCAAGAAACACATTGCCAAAACATGTATAGCCTAGAAAAAGCTCCCTCTTCTAAAGATTGTGAAACTGTTTCTAACAGAAAGCAACTTCAGAGCTGCACAATGGTGGTAACACTCTGCTCGATGGCCTCCCAGACTCCACATTGACCCTCTTTAGGGTATCCCACACTCGGCAGCACATCTAATCCAGGAACTGCAGAAATATGATCACATCATTGCCATCCTGAAGGAACTTTATTGACTCCTCTTGCCAGCCTGCGCCTTATTGAAAACCATCTGCATCATATACAAAGTCAAGTACCCCTGCTAATCTTACAGACAAGCTCACATCTCTGATGGCTCTCTGCACACTCACAGCCAGGACACCATTGGACCGCAGACTTAGATGTGTAAAAAAGAAGGATATTGGCCTTTTCCACCTATGCACTGAGGAGCTGGAACAAAATCCCCATATCCATCAGCACTGTCCCAGCATGGAAAAGTTGAAGACGCACCTCTTTAAAGAACACTACATCACAAAGCAATAAGAGTACACTTCTACTCCTAGAACCTAGCTACCTCTCCTATCAATCAATCAATCAATCAATCAAGAGTATTTGTAAAGTGCGCTACTCACCCGCTAGGGTCTCAAGGTGCTGGGGGCGAGGGGGGGGTTGCTACTGCTCGAATAGCCAGGTCTTGAGTTCTTCCTGAAGGAGAGATGGTCCTGGGTGAGTCGTAGGTGGGTGGGGAGGGTGTTCCAGGTCTTGGCCGCCAGGTAGGTGAAGGCTCTTCCTCCGGTGGTGGTTCTGCGGATCCGTGGGACGGTGGCGAGGGCGAGGCTGGCGGAGCGGAGCTGGCGGGTTGGTGTGTAGAACGTGAGCCGGTTGTTGAGGAATTCGGGTTGTGGAGAGCCTTGTGTGCGTGGGTGAGGAGTCTGAACGTGATCCTCTTGCTGACGGGGAGCCAGTGCAGGTCCCTCAGGTGGGCGGAGATGTGGCTGCGTCGGGGGATGTCCAGGACGAGTCGTGCTGAGGCGTTCTGTATGCGCTGGAGTCTTTTCTGTAGTTTGGCGGTGGTCCCAGCGTAGAGGGTTTTCCCTATCACTGTCTGACTGTATGCTTGCCTCTGGCCCTCTTCTGTTTGCCTCTGGCCCTGTTCTGTGCACCACTGCCCTTTGACTAGGCGACATCACCCCTTCGCAAGACCTCTGCAACTCCCTCGCCGCCTACTTCCACAACAAGATCGCGGACATACACAACAGCTTCAGCACTCAACCAACGCACGCCACGACCGAACCACTGCCCCCCACCACCCTCCACGCCTGGACCCCGATCAGCACCGAAGACACCGTCCGCACGATGAACTCCATCCACTCCGGATCTCCGACCGACCCCTGCCCTCACCATGTCTTCAACAAGGCCGACGCTGTCATCGCACCCCACCTGCGGGACATCATCAACACCTCCTTCGACACCGCTACCTTCCCGGAGAGCTGGAAGCACGCCGAACTCAGCGCTCTACTAAAGAAGCCATCAGCCGACCCCACCGACCTCAAGAACTACCGCCCCATCTCGCTGCTCCCGTTCCCTGCAAAAGTCATCGAGAAGACCGTCAACAAACAGCTGGCCGCCTTCCTCGAGACGAACGGATCCCTCGACCTCTCGCAGTCTGGCTTCCGGGCCAACCACAGCACCGAGACCGCCCTGATCGCAGCAACCGATGACATCCGAGCCCTGCTCGACAACGGAGGGAAGGACACAGAGAGTCCGCCTCCCCCCGTTCAGATCAGAAGCCACCGAAGTCACCTGCGGCGTTCCTCAAGGCTCCTCGCTCAGCCCTACCCTCTTCAACGTCTACATGAGCCCCCTCGCAGCCATCGCACGCCAGCACAACCTCAACATCATCTCCTACGCCGACGACACCCAGCTGATCCTCTCCCTCACCAACGACCCCGCCACCGCCAGAGCCAACCTACACAAAGGGATGAAAGAGGTAGCCGAATGGATGAAGAACAGCCGCCTGAAACTGAACTCGGACAAGACGGAAGTCCTCATCCTGGGATCTTCACCCTCTGCCTGGGACGACTCCTGGTGGCCCCCAGCCTTAGGCAGCGCACCCAAACCATCAGACCACGCACGCAACCTGGGCTTCATCCTAGACTCCTCCCTCTCCATGACCAGACAAGTCAACGCCGTCTCCTCGTCGTGCTTCAACATCCTGCGCATGCTACGGAAGATCTTCCGGTGGATCCCCACCGAGACCAGGAAGACGGTCACCCAGGCCCTCGTCATCAGCCGTCTGGACTACGGCAACTCCCTCTACGCCGGAACCACCGCCAAACTCCAGAAGAGACTCCAGCGGATACAGAACGCCTCAGCACGACTCATCCTGGACATCCCCCGCCGCAGCCACATCTCCGGACACCTGAGAGACCTGCTTGGCTCCCGGTCAACAAGAGAATCGCCTTCCGCCTCCTCACCCACGCACACAAAGCCCTACACAACCAAGGTCCAGGATACCTCAACAGCCGCCTCAACTTCTACGCTCCCAAACGCCAGCTTCGATCGACCGGCCACGCCCTCGCCGCCGTCCCCCGCATCCGAAGAGCCACCACAGGGGGAAGGTCCTTCTCCTAACTCGCCGCCAAGACTTGGAACTCCCTCCCGACACACCTCCGCCTGACCCAGGACCACCTCGCCTTCAGGAAGCAGCTCAAGACCTGGCTGTTCGAGTAGTAGCGGACCCCCCCCCCCCCCGTTTCCCCCAGCGCCTTGAGACCCTCCGGGTGAGTAGCGCGCTTTATAAATGCTTTGATTGATTGATTGATTGATAGATACACATATACCATTTGCTGGCCTGCCCTATTTCCAGAAGTGCCAGTCTGAAACGTCCTTTGAACATGGAACAAAAAGGAATCAAATAAGTGGGTCTGCTATCCTCCAGGATGGAGAGAAACAGGCACATGTGATCAGGCTCATCTGTTACCAGCTTTCCTGCTATTGACACTTTTGGTATATAAAATTCAATCTCCATCACAGGTAAACTCTTCTTTCCACTTGTAGCATCAATGAGGGCAGACTACTGTATGCTATTCATGTTATATGTGTGTATTCATTTCTCAGTGTACATTTATAAAGTGCTCACTTACCACTTCAAAGCACTTGCTATAGATGATATCATTCCCATATCGTTAGTCACTTTAGAGTCAAGCATTTTAATAAAAGTTTGATATTGATCCACTTCTTTTTGTCACTGGACTTGTTGTATGGGCTGGTGGCATCCAGGGTGCAGGGGGCATTAGTGCAAGATGGCGTAAGAGAAAGGGTCGACCATCTTTGGTCGTCTGCAACTAGAGCCCAGTCCAAATTTTACCCCACGCAGACAATGCTTAATTTGTAAAACAATAAAACAATGATTGTAGGATACTAAAGATTTTCTTATGTGGTCCATCGTCAGTGCTCCTGAATGCTGTGCTGTCAAATTTCAAGTCTACCTAGGTTTCATTCTACCTCATGCCTCTTTCTTCCACCACTCTACACTTCCTGTCTCTATCCAAACTGCCTACATTTGTCACCATTTTAATGTTCTTCCCTTCCTCTTACCTTCTCTGCTTTTCCCTCCCTTACTACCAATCACAAACTTATGATAAAAGTTAAATTGTAGTCTCAAAAATAAAAATGAGTGCTGGAGCCCAACACCTGCAAACACTGGCACAAATTAAGCACTGTCTTGTTGACCACTGCTAGTTGTGTTTGGCCTGACATCTCATTGCTCAGTTGTATTTCTGCCTGTTGGACCTGGGAAGAAGTTTACAGCATAACTTGGCAAAGGGTTTGTTGTAATTGAACTTTTTTCCTAGCCACATACCTCCCTTTCCACCCCTTTAACTCCTCTACCTTTTCCCCTCTCCGCCCTCTACCCTCTTGGTATCTTCCTTCCTAGAAATGTGAGTGAAGCTTACCTTGGAATGTTGAGGTTCTGTCCTGTCAGTTGGTGCCAGAGAATCAGGTGAATAAACCTTCTCTACTTACCTCGCTGGTGTCTTCATTTCTAGCATTTTGGCGGCGAGGATGGGATACAAACCCACGCGTGCAAAGCACAATGGATTAGCAATTCATTTTTAACAGGGTTCAAATTGTACAGGTCACAAAGCTACAATAGGTGTGCATTATTACTTTCTTCCAACCCTTTTTTAGGTCGAAGCCTGCGTTGCAGCGCATGCACTGTTGCAGGCGAGAGTTCTTGTAAGCAAGAAGGGGCATGAAACCACGCCCCTTCTGCCATTGGCCGGCCTCGCGAAATGGAGGCCTGCCATTGGACAATGCCCGTTTGGATGATTTGTCCGCTATACTCCCTCCTTTTGAGGACTCCGTGACCTGACTTCTGGTGTCGCAAGCCGATTTCCTGAAACATTGCTATGGCAACCACGAGGCCGGTCACGGAGCCCTGGAGGGGAGGGATTCAGTAGCTGTTTCCGCCCCTTTTTTATTTTTTTGTGTGTGTGGTTTTCTGTCATTGTTACCTCGTTCTCCTTGCTGGAAGGAGGCATTGCAGATGTTGTATATACATATTATTCCCTTTAAGAGTTAGAGGATGGACCCTCCTTGTTTTCTTCTCTTTTTACGAAAGTCGCGGTTATTCCCTCCCTGTAATTGCTCTGGATGTGTCTGGCGCTGTTTTACCTCCCTGTTGAAGATGCTCCCTCGCCAGCTGTGCAGGGTCAGGGCCTCTCTCTCCTGCAGGGGGCGCTGTTCTTCCTCCCTTGATGGGCGCTGGGTACCTCCGCTCCTCCCGGTGCTGCCTCGACACTGCGCAGGTGAACCCTTCGAGGTGACATTTATACCCCACGCCCCTCACGCAGGAATCCACCCCGCACAGCCTGGTGATGTACCACACGGAGCGGTTCCTTCCCCCAGGGCGGGTCCAGGCTGCCGACGATCACACAATGAGCCCTTGTACTTTCCAGGAGTTCACAATACCTGCCCAGGAGGTTCCCCCCCGAAGCCAAGCGCTGGAGGCGGCCCTGCACGAAGAACAAGACGTTAAAAATACGTCCAATTGTCCGCATCTGCCTTGTCTATGCGCAGAAAATAACAGTTTAATGGCACTGGCTTTACCAACAGGATGCCTGAACCCAAAGCAATCCGCGAGTGAAACACACAGGCCGGCGCTGGAGGCAGACCCGCAGCGGGGGTGGAGGCCCCAGCATCCCCCGAAGGCCATTTTGGGGGCCATTTTCTATCAGTGCTAGGGTTCAAGGCAGCAAGCCCCACTGTAATGCGGTCCTGATCTGTGGACGTCTGGTGTTCACCCCCGCGGCCTGTAGCGGCCAAACCAGAGGTGTGACACCAATCCTACACTAGACACTACACGCCTCCTCAGTGGGGTCAGTCTGTACCGGAACGGTTCTCATCTGTAGACACATGCTATACACTACATGCATTACTACACCATTGTGGCCTCATCCTCAGCCGCCTTTTCAACACCATTGTAGCCATTATCAGTAGCCGCATCTCCAATCCATCTTTAGGCGACTGTTGTACACTATTGCGGCCCTTACTGTAATTCGCTTCGCCTACTCCACCCCTAGCTGCATGTTTCACACCATTGTATCCCTTATCATTAGACCATAGCCTACTCCGTCCAAGCAACATATTTTACACTATTATATCCCTTATCATTAGCCACAAAGCTTACTCCATCCTTAGCCACATGTTTTACACCATTGTATCCCTTATCATTGGCCGCATAGCTTACTCCGCCCTTAGCTGCATGTTCCACACCATTGTATCCCTTATCGTTGGCCGCTTCACCTACTCCATCCCTAGCAGCATGTGTTACACCATTGTATCCCAGTGTAGCGCCGCATGCTCCCGGCTTCCTTCATCTCCAGTGTAGCGCCACTCCCAACCCCTCGAGAACACCCCCCCCCAATACGCCGGCCCAGCCACCCCACACTCCCAGCTCCTTGAGGGAGATCAGGTGCACAGCCCCACACCCTTCAGAGAGGCCAGGTGTGTCACTTCCACACGGCCCATCCTCACCTTCTATCGAGAGGCCAAGTGGTCCACTCCCAACCACTCGAGAACCCCCCCACCCACGCCGGCCCAGCCCCCCCACACTCCCAACCCCTTGAGAGAGACCAGGTGGGAGCCCCCCCCCCGCCCCTTGAGAGAGGCCAGGTGTGAGGCCCCCACTCCCAGCCCCTGGCTGAGCCCCCTCACATAGAAAAGCCCCCACACCCCCAGCCTCTTCTCACCCTCACCCCCCCCCAGCACACAGTGCTGACCCGTCTATCATCATACCCGCTGCAACGTCACTGCGGAGTCTTTTAAACAAACTGCACTGAATAAAGGTTTGTTTACAATTACAACACAGATCAAGCCCCGCCCTGGACACCTGTGTCCTCCTGTGAAACCTGCCGGTCCTGTGTCCGCGCCCACCTCAAATGTTAGCCTTTGGCAGCTCGACAAAAGCTGCAGCCCACCCCCCTCGACAGCACCCAACCTCCTTACAAAGAGAATCAAGGGCGGGCCTACTGATCACCCCTGACGAGGGCAGACCTGCCTCAGGGCGCTTATTTAAACGTTGCTCTGCAGCATGGCTGAAAGTAACAAGCATTTGCAATGCAAAAGGTCTCGCATTTGCAATATTTTAAGCTTTTGGCATTGTAAATGACAATGCCTTTTATTAATCTGTTTTCAAAACCAACACATAGATAAAAGGTTTGTCATTTTACAATGTCAGTGGCTCAAATACTCGCAAATGCGAGACCTATTGCATTGCAAATGCTTGTTTTAGGAATGCTTCCCTATATATTTTAGGTTTTACAGGCTTCTTTTGTCTGCAAAACTGGGATTTTGTAAATATTTGATCTGCTTTTAACCCGTTTACTGCGGCCGTCATTTCGGCGCTGTGCGGGCCTTCTAGAGCCTTCTAGGGCGGGGCCGCGTCGGCCGTTGAACGTTCGCAGCACCAGCCAGGTAGTGCTCCGAACGTTCAGCGGCCGACGGCAGCACTGATAGGGTTAAAATAAAAACTTTACAAAAATGCCCTTAATGTCAGTTCTATGTCAATATTTTCTTTATTTTTCACATACGTCGTCAGTATCCGTCAGTATAAAACATTTTCACACCTGTAGTGTTACTACACATACAGCTTCAGTTACTCAAAGGTTATTCGTGACAGACCGTGAGTAACAGGAACCTGTTTGAAAAGAAGTTAGATCACAAAGAGTTTTAAAATAATCTCTTCTCTGTCCCAATGACGATACAGGTGTAGGGCTCGGTGACTGGGACGAGAGATCAGGCGAAAGACTATTTCAGGAACAGTCCAGTGAACCCCTCGTCATGACTTTAACATGGCCTTCGACCAGGATTCCTACAATGTCCTGTGGGAGACGACCCCAGTTGCGTGAGGGGAGGGGCTATAAAATGTTGTCGCGCTGAATACCGAGGCTGTGTAGTCTTCAGTCTAACTCATGTCTCTTTAACCCAATGTCAGACACTCCCTGCCCCTTTAGCTCACACTTTCAGGTTCCTGCTTTCTCCATTTGTGACGGGTTTTCCGACTTTCTCTTCCTCGTCCTTTCTCGTTTGTGTGTTTTTCCCTCTCTTGGTATCGGGAATTGTCTGATGAGAGACGAGTGGTGATCCGCAAAAATTAGTGCTCCTGGCCACCACCGGCTAAAGTTAAGCACTGGCCGAGGGCCCTTCACATCCATAGTCATCCGTTCCACTGCTCCTGCTGTCTACTGATACCTAAACCCCTACACATGGTCACAAAAGCCTTGTCTGGTAAGGGTTTTTTGGAAAGTCACGTTTCTTTATCCCCAGATTCTTTGCTCGCCTGTCCGGGCCGTCCTTGGACTCCCTGCTTTCAGAGACCAAGGAAGGACAGGCTTGCTTTTCTGTGTGGGCCTCCTATCTATGGACTCATCCTCTCTGTGTGATATGGCAGCAACGACCACCTTTTAACTTGTCATACTCATTACAACAGCTATGAGTTATGCAATTTCATCACCTCCTTCACAAAAGATGCACACAGCATGATACGAGCCAAGAAAAAAATTACAGACACATACAATTTTGGCACAAAAAGCACCCAGAACGAAATGAAAACGGCCCTGATGCAATACCTTGCAATGTATTGCAAAAAAAGGGGGTTGCATGTAGGAATATGGTGCATTGCAAGGGCGAGGTGATGGAAGCCAATCAAGTGACAGGGATGGAGATGGTCAGAAGATACCCAGCTTCATACACCTCTCAAGCACAAGAAGGCATGAAGAAGCGCGAGAGATCGGAGAGCCTGGGGGAGAAGGTGAAGCCAGCACTCTCAGGTGTTTGTGGTTCTACCTTGAGGACCACCGAGAAGAGGACACGGTTATCCGAATGCCAGGGTGAAGAGAGGGATCTTGAGGGATCTTCTGATGATGAGATAGTAGCTTCCACTCTAAGCTTTAGAGGAGGCCTGGGCTGGAAAAGATCTCTTACTGTACTGCTTGTATCAGTAGAGTAGGGTCTTCAACAGAGCATGCTTGTAGAGAGCAGACCTGAGGTTCCTTGTCGGCGGTTAGGGACAACTAGTTTTACAAGATAGGTAGGTGACCGGCCATCAAGAGACTTGTGCACAATGCAAAGAGTTTTAAAGGCTTGTTGTTCTTCTATTGCATCAGGGAAGAGATTTTAGGGCTACTGTAACGAAACTGTGGAAGTTTCTTTACGCTGGGTTCTTGAAAGTGATGCGTTGGTGAGACCTGTGTGTGGACTGTTGCAATAGTCCCATGTGGAAGATGGCCACCTCCTGGAGGATTAAGGAGATTTTGTGAGAGCAGTGAGTGGATGCACAAATAAATATGCTTACGTTAAAGAACATCAAAATAATATTCTTAGCACAGAAAACAATTACAAAGGAACCCCTTCGTTATAGAAATGCATGCACGACTACTGTTTCTTTCGATCCACCCTTTTCCTAAGACTCCTCTAACCTGCCTGCCCCCTTCTTCTGCTGGCTGTCCATCCATCTTCAGTGCAGTGATTGCATCCCAGCTCCACACAACATTATGGTCCCCCTTGAGAGAGGAGCATCTCTCCTGCCCTCCTTTTTGTTCCCTCCCTCATACGCTTTGCATCCCTTTCTCCTCCACTTGCTACCCCAATCCGTTGAACCTCTGCTGTCTGCTCTTCACCCTCACCCCGGTATTTTTTTTTTTTTTTAATAAGTCAACCTTTTTTTAGGGAGTGTGAGGGGCAGCAAATTGCTGCTGGCTCTTCTGCTTTGGAAATGAAAACCTTTTGTGGTAATACATTTTCATGTTTTTAAAAAATGTAATAACCAATCAATTTTGGGGCCGTAATTAAAAAAATTGAGCCTGCATTTCGTGCTGCCCTCAAGGCACATGTGTGGACACCCAAAAATGACATTACCACATCATTGCATTTTTTCCTCCTTTTTGTTCATACTATATAGCATTGCAATTTGCCGATGTTGTACAGCATGAAAAAAAAGACATTGGCAAAGCCAAAAAGCACAAAGGCGAGAGCTATTGGCTTTGCCAATGCTTGTTTCAGAGACGTAATTTTAACAGGCTCGTTGGATCTCATGGTAATGCTATGATGCAAAGTCTTGCACAGGTGAAAAGAACAGAACCATCCTATATTTCAGCATTTACACACAGGTTTGTTTTAAAGAACATAGTTTAATCAATGGGTATTTGCAAACAGGAGCGACTCCTCCATTAGAGTGGAGTAGCGTCGCAGCACTAAAAAATGTCCCAAGAAAAGCCCCAGATCTGAAAAATAAAATGGTAATAAAGTTTATTTATTAGAGGGAGAGGTGTGGCGCCGCGGCCAGGGCGACTGACGCTGGAATCTGGGGACCACGGTTCGATCCCCGGCTCCGGCGGCAGGTTAGCCCAGCACCATGTGACTCTGGGCAATAGCTCGCTTAATCTTCCCGACGGCCCCCCAGCGCCTAGAGACCCTTACGGGTGATTGTGCGCTTTACAAATGTGGACTTTACTTTACTTTACTTTACCCTTTTACTTTTCACCAACCTGTCCCAACCCGAGTGTCAGCACGGGCATGGCCATTTCGGCAGAGTGGCAGCAGCGAGCTGTGCACTTAAGCTGAAAGTGTGCATGTCTCTTTGGCCGGCTGTCTTGCGATGGACAGCCAGATATGCACATGTTAAACCTCTCTAACCCAGCTGCTCTTAAGAATGCTGAGAGGTCACACTCCTTCCAATCCTGGAGCTTCTCTCATGCTGGTCAACAGCATGAGATCAGTGCCAGGATTGGTTAGGGGAGTTGGCTGGGTCCCGTGTTTGAGTCTTGCGGAGAGAATACTGGAACATCTGAGCTAGGAGGACGCCATGTAGCAAGCTAGGAAGGTAAGTGCCTATTTCCTTTATTTATTTTAGTGCCACACCCATGTGCCCGCCCACCCCTCTCCGTACATGCCAGCCGACACTGTTTGCAAACACATTAGATTTCAACTTTTTCATTCTCTTTTTATATTTCATTTTTATGTTTAATTTTGTAAGTGTTTCTTGGCACTCACAGAAAACTTGTGGAGCAGTGGAAATAGTCCCGGACTATTATTAACTGTAGAAACACGTTTCTAACTTTTCTGAAATGATTGGAAGGGCGGGGCGTATCCTAATCAATATTGCAAGGAGGGTGTGAGTCTGAGATTTCCCAACAAGCACTGCGGCATACCCAACTGAGAAGGACAGGGTCCGTGCATGCGAAAGGCAGCAGCAGTGCTGGAGAAGAGTCGGATTCCGACTGCAGCAGCTATTTTTGACCCGACTTTGGGGCAGCCCCAGCTAATCCTTCCACCTTTCTGCCTATCCATGGAGAGTACGGACCCAAGAACACATGCAGTAGCACCCACACATGCAGGGTGTACGTGTTGTGTGGAGAAATAACCTGCAGGGGGTCAGATTGGTTAATGTGTACCTCTCAGTCACCGCAAGGCTGCAAATGCCCAACTTCACTGACCATTTGTTCAAGGTGTCCCTGCACCGGCAGCAGGTTTTAGTGGCCAAACTTATTACAAACACCATCTCCAGTCCTGAACCTTTCACCTACAAATCATTGTTTTCAGGTGAGATCATTTATTTGGTTCAATTGAAGCAAATCAAGACTACAACACCCAGAATGCATTAGGTTGTGACAAGAAACAGTGTCAGCAATGGCCTGGAGGAGGCACCCTCACACTTGTGGATACTACAAGACCATTTACATCAGTAATGTGCCACCACTCAGAGCTGTGAGTAGCAGAAAGATATAGGACTGGTCTTCCATAAAATATGTTGAGTACCTTCGTGATTGAGACAGTGTCAAGGCTTCAACTGCTCTACGAAGAAGGAAAAGCTCGGGCAAGAAGACACCCAATAACTTCTAACAGTTGCTCAATGTCAATCATAAAAGGAAACCCTAAGTAGTGTTTGTGAAGACAATCTGTATGTATACTTCTTCCTCGGATTATTAGGGTGAGTTGACAATAAAATGGCTTTTTGGAAAGGCTTCTGTGCATGTATTTTGTCTGCTCAAGCCCATGTTTGTTGCTATTTCACCCACACAACCATTGAAACATTACGATTTTGTCTAATTGATCATGGGACTGGAAATGTCCTGTTAATGTTCTATCTTCATAACTCTTGTCTTCGCAGCGTTGAATGAGTACATTACTGGCCATCATGTTCTGTTCTGTGGATTGCAAAATAAATATTAAAGCATTTTCGTGTGTTCATTTTAGATTTGGCTGTAGTCTTTCCTCACACTGTTTGTTTATTATTTATTTAAGAGGTTTGATAAAGCGCTAACAAGACCCCAAACAAATGGTGACAAACATTATTAAACTAATGACGACAGATACATCAGATACATCAGGTCAATGCGTACTGTCTGTACAGATGCTGAAACTGTCCAAAAAACGGAAAGGACTTTACAAGAGGTATTGGATGCTCAGAGGATGTCACAGACCAATGGTAGCATACAAGAGGACTGAGCCCTGTCAACTTTTTAGAATAACCCCTATATAAATATGATCTGCTTAGATTCATTGTATGTAAATTAATCTTATGGGGATATACTGAAAATCTGGCCTGGATCTGGCCTTCATGAATCTACTAGACCTTCAAGAGACACCATTTAAATGGAATATACAGCTTTCAAGGGAGGGAAATTAAAAGAGAGTTCACAATCCTTCAAATTAAGAAACATTTGAATGATAGAACGCTTTAATGCAATATATAATTAATTCATATATATGAAAAATAGGACCTATACATCAAAATCCTATACATCTGTTTCGGCGTACCGGTGGCAAAGAGCTGCAAGGCTCAAGAATCTGGATGAAGTGGTTCCCTCAGGAGAAAGATTATTTTGTGGCAGAGGTGTCCACAGTAAGTCCAGAAGAACCAGATCCATGCAAGATTTTTACGGTAACTATTGGGAATTTAATGATACACATTCCGGTAATTGTGTGTAGAACCAGCTAATGCCGATAACCTGAAGATCTGGCTTGGTTCAGGATGTCGCAGCCCAGCGTATAAATAATGTCATACATATATATTTCATAGTAGGTAACATTGGGAGAAAAGTCATGCTCAATAGGAGATATACTGACTGATACTACAACAAAAGGAGCCTAAATGAATTGATCACAAATCATGTAATAGTTTGACAACCTATTCTGTCTCTAGATCTGTTGTGTGTTTTAATTATTAAATTTGGACTGTACTTCTTTGTGGCTCTATGTCCTAATATTAAGGGTTATTCATGAACCTTCTGGTGCCATATTGTGTAGTTGCCTTTTTTACTCGTATATGATTGTAAGTATGACTGGGTTTTTTTGCATTTTGTGCACATGATTGTATGATATTACATTATAGCTCTTGTTTATTGTTACTTTTATGTTCTTTTGCCAGCCCTGAAGAAGTTTCAGTTCTTTTGGGATTGCAAAAACCTCTCTGTGAAATGTATTGTGTAAACCGTATTTGCTTGTTTACACAAGTGCAAACGTTTATGCACCTGCTGTTTTGTATTCAGTAGCAATCACACTATGGACATTCTTTCAATATTCTGTTGTGATTTGTTCATACTTCTTTCCTTCCAAATATAACTAAAATAAACACAACAAGTTCCTGTTTAAGCCCAAACATTGCATTCCTACTCCTCTGCCCAGTTTGCTTTCAGAATGCTGCGCTCTTCTCTTGGGTGAATGCAGAGTAACACCACAACAGGGAAAGCATATATTGTCATGGGAGAGATCCTGGAAGCAGGGCTGGACTGGCCATAGCGGGCATTTCCCCGATCAGCTGCAAGGGGGGGGGCGATTTTGGACCCCTGGGGGGCCTTTTTGTTACCACGCGCACCCTCTGTCCCCCTCCCCCCATGGCCGGTCTGACTCAATTGCCAGGGCCGGTTTGCGTTCCCAGTCCGGCCCTGCCTGGGAGGTGCACCAGTTTTTGACACCCAGCTCAGAGCCGCCAACGTGAAGCACGGATGCCAGGGGGAGGGAGCTTGGCAGAACACAGGCCCAGTGCTTGCTGGAGTACATTTCAGGTTCTTGTTTAGCTTGGAGAGGCCGAAGTGGTGTGAGGCTTTATGCGTAAAGTACAACATTTTAACAAGCATTGGCAAAGCCAATAGGTTTCGCCTATTGTTTCAATTGGCTTTATTAATGTTTTTTGCATGTTGCACAGCAGCACGAGCTGTTGAGCAACATGGCTTAAAATCACAGGAAAAAGTAATATGACACCACCAGCATTGACCGCTTCATAATGCTTTTTCGCCTTTAAGCCGTGATGCAGAGCAGCCCATGCTACTGTGCGATGTGTCTACAAAAAGCAGCATTGAGGGCAAACGAAATGAAGGTGGGAAAGATCAGGATAGCAGGAGGAGGGCTGGAGCAGGGTGACATAACAAAGGGTGGGATGGCATAACAGAGTGGGAGGAGGGAGCAGGGCTGTCTGAAACAATGGGTGGGTGGTTAAAACAACAGCTAGGAGCGAGAGGGGGGACGGATGGATGAAATTCAAAACAACTGAGGGCGAGGGGTGGCTGGCATATGCAGTATAGGTAAATATTCTATGAGAATGTGAGTGCTATTGAAACAATCAGAATAATGGCAACAAATGGGGGTGTAGAGGCAGCTTGCAAAACAGTGCACTCGGATGGAGTGCTGCATGACAAATTTTTTTTTAAAAAACCTCTGCCGACACGTTGGCACAGACAGGAAACAGTACTTGGTCCGTGCTCCACATCATGGACACACACTGAGCCAAGAGAGGAAGCCGAAGGCGAGGAGGAGGTGCTTTCCAATAAGAAACAATAGCGGCGTGGCAGCCAACCAATCGTAAGTAATGGACGGGCTCTAAGTCCCTTTTAAGTCTTTTTTATTAACAAGAGATTTTGCAAGTACAACTCAAGCACTGTGCAGGCAAACCTAAAAAGGGTGCCTTTGCGAACCGAAGGCAGTGCTGGTCTTGTGATGACGAGAGATGTGGAAGCGTGCAGTAAGAATCACAAGGAGCCTAGAGGCTGAGTTTTAGATCACCTGCAGGTGACATAGGCATAACACAGGCCCTGCAATGCACAGGATGCCCTCCCAGGGTTGGACTGGACTACAGGGCAAGCAGGCACTGCCCGGTGGGCTGGTCTAACAGATCAGTGTGTGTGCTGGTTTCTTTATTAGAAGTTGTGGGCCTGTTTAATGGCCGGTTAGGCCACTTTTTACAGTTGATTTCAGTGATATCACCCCTTTTCTTTAGTTATTCACTAACAGGGCAACTTATAGTTAAGTGCCCGGGCCTATTTTTTGCTTAATTCTGACCCTGAGGGCCCCCTAAGTCCTACAGGGTGCACTCAACCCTTCCTTCAAGGAGACCACATTCAGCTCAATGAATATTTATGAGATGTGGGAGACACAAGGCCCCCTCATTACATCCTGCAGATTGGGGGGGCCTTCATTTTGAATCAAGCCACTGGCGGGCGATGCTGCAGGTAATCCGCTGTGCCAGGATAAAGTGCAATGCTGCAGTCCAGACGAGACATGATCAGTCCTTACAATACCGCCCATCATTCCTCTCTCAAGCCATAAGAGCTAGTCTAGGTGCTACCGTGAAGATGAATACACCTTTTGAGAAGGGCCTGAACGTCGATAAGGGGTAGCAGATGCTCTCCCTGGTCTAGGAGTTCATAAACACAGAAAGGTAACAGTGGAAGTACATACTTTCTGTAGATCCCACACAGTGCCCTTCTGTCTGGCCCTTGGCAGCCACAGGAGGGCGTTGACGGACAAACAGTAGGACACCTGGTCAATTCTAATTCCCACCTCAGGCATTCTCCTGCGTCAGTGACCCTTCATAATTAAGTGCCATGGCATGCCCTATCCATGCTGTTCACTAGAAAGGTAGGGTCTAATCAAGTTTCCCTAGTGAGGAATGTTGCTTCGAATTTGGTTTCACTCACAATGCACCCATCTGCCACCTTCTGCCCCCACCCCCACACACTCTCCAAAAGAGTTAGAAAGTTTCCCCAGGACAGTCAATGAAATGCCTGAACATGAGATGTCATGCAACCTGAGTTTTACTGAGAAGAAATTATTTTTAAAAATAGTAGAAAATGCAGGCCAATGTGCCTGGATTGCTTTTGTGATGGGTCCACGTGTTGTTGAAGGATAACATGAGAACACTTCAGAGGCCCACGCTTCTGAGCCCGCGACAGATTCTAGAAGATGGTGTCTCAAGTCAAGTCAAGTCAAAATGTATTTATTGCACAGTTACTTAAAACCATTTGCAATGTATCACACTTTAAGAAAACGAGAATGATTAAATGACATAACTCTTTTCTTGCTGTAGCAAAACTTAAAACAGTATAAAAATTAGGTGATTACTTAATTTAAAAACAGTATTGCCGAGATATCACTTCTTATGTACATATCAAGTGTGTTTTTGTGCAATTGTCTGATTCATTAGCTTTGTCCAGTCTGGAGCGAACTTCCTGTATGTATCTCCCAATTCTAGCCAGATCAGTTGTTAATGTGCAATCGAATATAGCTGTAACTGCCTCTATTGTAGTTCGAACACCTTTGCGTAGCCATATGGGTTTTAATAGCTTTCGATGGTGTCTCATTTTATACGTTTGGGAAGGGTCGGAGAGATTGTGCTCCACGTGTACAAGGTAACTGACCCACTTTGACACCTATTTTCTGCTGGTGGTCTCGTGGGAAGTGCAGATACCTCTAGATTCAGCTTGTGCCCAGAAGCTAAGGAGCTGCAGACGAGTAGGAAACCTACTTTTCCTCCCTTGGGACAGACTTGAATATCAATAATGATTTTGTGGCACCAACATGGTGGTTCGCCTCGCCAGAGAAGCCAGGCTGTTACACAGGTGGACTCAAGATTTCAGGCAGCGAGCATGCCACAGGCCTGTCCTGATCCCTATGACTTGGGTTGTAAACGGGATCTTGAACTGCAACTTAAACACTCAGATTAGCAGTGCTGATCCGCCCTTCCTGTTAGGGAAGTCCTTTCTGACCACCACACGTGTGATGGATAACTGGTCATTTGTGCATGTGGTTTCCTCCAAGTCGGGCAACACTGAGGGAAAAGTGGAGTGAAAAGTATAGCTCTAGGATCTTTTTCCTACCTAGGCCCTTCCCTCTGGAATACTCTGCCTTCTAACATTCGCAAATTATATCCACTTTCGCAAAACTCTTAAGACCTGGCTTTTTGATCAATAACTCAATTTGACTGCCCCACGTTCTTTGCATCCATGTCCGCCATGGCGCCGGGAAACCCTTTTTGGGTAGCTGAGCGCCTTACAAGTCCAATAAATAAATAAATAAATAGCTGTAATTTTACCACCACTCAAATTTCCCTTCCATTGTCCAGGTCCTTCTGCATCATCTTCTGGCTTTTGGGGGTGACCCTTGCTGAAAGACTGACCACTTGCTTGAAATACATTGATTTACTGGTCTCTGTAGTTTAATACAGGCCCCTAGCTAGACCACCAGAATACTACTCACGTTTCCGCGATATCGCCAAAAGACTTTGATGAAATGAGTGCAATCGTACAAGATCACACACACAAACATTTCATGAGCTCTGCTGGAAGCCTGCCGTCGAGCAAGTAAGAGAATTTTAATGCATATCCCTCAACCGTGTGAGTCTTGAAGTAGAGTGACAGTGAGGGGGTTTGGAGGGTGATCCCACGGGGATGTTGAGTTTTAGGGAAGGATAGTTTTCACGGTCGGTGCCATTTCTGTGCTTGTTTGGTGGGTAAGACTGAATCCAAGGCTCTCTAAAAGAGGATGAACCAAGGGGGGGATACAAATGGGGAGTAAGTCCGAGCACAGGGAACCCCAAAACCCAATATTGTGGCTGTAGCAACAACTGCACCGAGTTCTCTGTTTTCTCATGGATGAAGGGGTATACTCGGCACAGATCAACGTCCGGGGCCCTGAAAACAGTAGGAATGTTTAGACAAGCAGATAGATTTTCCTAATAATATTTTTCGCCAGGACTATCAGTTTCCATGCAAGACCGGCAGAGGAATTTCATGGGGTCAGAGGTCAGTGGGCTTTAGTGGGAACGCGATGCTGATCTGCCGCTCCCAGGGAAGGAGCCCCTCCCCCTCTGCAGCCGAAGCCCCGCCCTCCTCTTCCTCGCCAAGACACCAGCTTGAACATTTACCGCGAAGGTCAAGAACCACGTATTTTATAGTTGGTATTTTTAGAACGGATGGCAGCCCCGGGCCGTCCCCGGAGGATGTACAGACTAACTCCAAATGAAATACTGCTGTTCAGTCATTATTTTTTTTAATTGTATGTTTCTGTTAATTAGCCTTATAAGGCCATTTACGGGTAAGAAGGAAATCTGAGGCTGTTGTCTCGTGCCAACAGCTTTTAATATGGCGGAAGGATAGCGCCTCGTGGAACGTATGTAAAAGTAGCGCTTACCAACGAGCCCAATTGACACTAAAGTGAGAACTGAATCAAAGAGATCCGGTGAGGCCTGGGGGGCAGGTATAGCTGACAAGAACCCATCAGTGCTGAAGAAAATACAGTGGCCGCGGGGGGTGGGTTGGGTTGGGTGGATGCCGGTCGAACAGCACTGTGGGGAGGGAAGCACCCAGCGTGGAGAGAGACGAAAATAAATTTAGAGAAGGAATAGAACCAGCCAGCACAGAGAGAGACGATAATCAGTGTAGAGAAGTAAGAGAACCAGCCAGCACAGAGAAGGGCGACAATAAGTATAGAGAAGGAAAAGGCCAGCCAGAACAGAGAGGGGAGGGGTCCCGTCAGTTCAGAAGGTAGAGAACTAGCCAGCACAGAGAAATGCGACAATAAGTATAGAGAAGGAAGAGAACCAGCCTGAACAGAGAAGGGGGAGAACCAGCCGGCTCAGAGGGAAGAGAACCAGCCGGCGCAGAGAGAGACGATAATCAGTACAGAGAAGGAAGAGAACCAGACAGCACAGAGAGGGAAGAGAACCAGACAGCACAGAGAGGGAAGAGAACCAGTGAGCTCAGAGGGTAGAGAACTAGCCAGCACAGAGAAGAACGGCAATCAATATAGAGAAGGAAGAGAACCAGCCAGCACAGAGAAGAACGGCAATCAATATAGAGAAGGAAGAGAACCAGACAGCACAGAGAGGGAAGAGAACCAGTGAGCTCAGAGGGTAGAGAACTAGCCAGCACAGAGAAGGACGACATTCAATAAAGAGAAGGAAGACAACCAGCCAGCACAGAGAAGGACGACAATCAATATAGAGAAAGGAAGACAACCAGCCAGCACAGCGAAATGCAACAATAAGTATAGAGAAGGAAGAGAACCAGCCAGCACAGAAAAGGGGGAGAACCAGCCAGCACAGACAAAGACGACAATCAAAATAGAGAAGGAAGAGAACCAAACAGCACTGAGCAGGACGACAATCAATATAGAGAGGAAGAGAACCAGCCAGCACAGAGAAGGACGCCAATCAATATAGAGAAGGAAAAGAACCAGCCAGCACAGAGAAGGACGAAAATCAATATAGAGAAGGAAGAGAACCAGCCAGCACTGAGAAGGACGACAATCAGTATAGAGAAGGAAGAGAACCAACCAGCACAGAGAAGAACGGCATTCAATATAGAGAAGGAAGAGAACCAGCCAGCACAGAGAAGGACGACAATCAATATAGAGAAGGAAGAGAACCAGCCAGCACAGAGAAGGACGACATTCAATAAAGAGAAGCAATACAACCAGCCAGCACAGAGAAGGACGACAATCAATATAGAGAAAGGAAGAGAACCAGCCAGCACAGCGAAATGCAACAATAAGTATAGAGAAGGAAGAGAACCAGCCAGCACAGAAAAGGGGGAGAACCAGCCAGCACAGGCAAAGACGACAATCAAAATAGAGAAGGAAGAGAACCAAACAGCACTGACCAGGACGACAATCAATATAGAGAGGAAGAGAACCAGCCAGCACAGAGAAGGACGCCAATCAATATAGAGAAGGAAAAGAACCAACCAGCACAGAGAAGAACGGCAATCAATATAGAGAAGGAAGAGAACCAACCAGCACAGAGAAGAACGGCAATCAATATAGAGAAGGAAGAGAACCAGCCAGCACAGAGAAGGACGACATTCAATAAAGAGAAGGAAGACAACCAGCCAGCACAGAGAAGGACGACAATCAATATAGAGAAAGGAAGAGAACCAGCCAGCACAGCGAAATGCAACAATAAGTATAGAGAAGGAAGAGAACCAGCCAGCACAGAAAAGGGGGAGAATCAGCCAGCACAGACAAAGACGACAATCAAAATAGAGAAGGAAGAGAACCAAACAGCACTGAGCAGGACGACAATCAATATAGAGAGGAAGAGAACCAGCCAGCACAGAGAAGGACGCCAATCAATATAGAGAAGGAAAAGAACCAGCCAGCACAGAGAAGGACGAAAATCAATATAGAGAAGGAAGAGAACCAGCCAGCACTGAGAAGGACGACAATCAGTATAGAGAAGGAGGAGAACCAGCCAGCACAGAGAAGGACGCCAATCAATATAGAGAAGGAAAAGAACCAGCCCGCACAGAGAAGGACGACAATCAGTATAGAGAAGGAAGAGAAGCAGCCAGCACAGAGAAGGACGACAATCAACATAGAGAAGAAAGACAACCAGCCAGCACAGAGAAGGATGACAATCAACATAGAGAAGGAAGAGAACCAGCTAGCACAGAGAAATGCAACAATAAGTATAGAGAAGGAAGAGAACCAGCCAGCACAGAGAAGGGGGAGAACAAGCTAGCTCAGAGGGAAGAGAACCAGCCAGCGCAGAGAGAGACAACAATCAGTAGAGAGAAGGAAGAGAACCAGCCAGCACAGAGAAAGACGACAAACAATATAGAGAAGGAAGAGAACCAGCCAGCACAGAGAAGGACGACAATCAGTATAGAGAACCAGCCAACACAAAGAAGGACGGCGATCAATATAGAGAAGGAAGAGAACCAGCCAGCACAGAGATGAACGCAAATCAGTATCAGAATAGGGAAGGAAGATAACCAGCCAGCACAGAGAAGGACAACAATCAGTATAGAGAAGGAAGAGAACCAGCCAGCACAGAGAAGGATGACAATCAGTATAGAGAAGGAAGAGAAGCAGCCAGCACAGAGAAGGACGACATTCAATATAGAGAAGGAAGACAACCAGCCAGCACAGAGAAGGATGACAATCAGTATAGAGAAGGAAGAGAAGCAGCCAGCACAGAGAAGGACGACATTCAATATAGAGAAGGAAGACAACCAGCCAGCACAGAGAAGGACGACAATCAATATAGAGAAGGAAGACAACCAACCAGCACAGAGAAGAACGGCAATCAATATAGAGAAGGAAGAGAACCAGCCAGCACAGAGAAGGACGACAATCAGTATAGAGAAGGAAGAGAAGCAGCCAGCACAGAGAAGGACGACATTCAATAAAGAGAAGGAAGACAACCAGCCAGCACAGAGAAGGATGACAATCAGTATAGAGAAGGAAGAGAAGCAGCCAGCACAGAGAAGGACGACATTCAATATAGAGAAGGAAGACAACTAGCCAGCACAGAGAAGGACGACAATCAATATAGAGAAAGGAAGAGAACCAGCCAGCACAGCGAAATGCAACAATAAGTATAGAGAAGGAAGAGAACCAGCCAGCACAGAAAAGGGGGAGAACCAGCCAGCACAGACAAAGACGACAATCAAAATAGAGAAGGAAGAGAACCAGCCAGCACTGAGAAGGACGCCAATCAATATAGAGAAGGAAAAGAACCAGCCAGCACAGAGAAGGACGACAATCAATATAGAGAAGGAAGAGAACCAGCCAGCACTGAGAAGGACGACAATCAGTATAGAGAAGGAGGAGAACCAGCCAGCACAGAGAAGGACGCCAATCAATATAGAGAAGGAAAAGAACCAGCCCGCACAGAGAAGGACGACAATCAGTATAGAGAAGGAAGAGAAGCAGCCAGCACAGAGAAGGACGACAATCAATATAGAGAAGAAAGACAACCAGCCAGCACAGAGAAGGATGACAATCAACATAGAGAAGGAAGAGAACCAGCTAGCACAGAGAAATGCAACAATACGTATAGAGAAGGAAGAGAACCAGCCAGCACAGAGAAGGGGGAGAACAAGCCAGCTCAGAGGGAAGAGAACCAGCCAGCGCAGAGAGAGACAACAATCAGTAGAGAGAAGGAAGAGAACCAGCCAGCACAGAGAAAGACGACAAACAATATAGAGAAGGAAGAGAACCAGCCAGCACAGAGAAGGACGACAATCAGTATAGAGAACCAGCCAACACAAAGAAGGACGGCGATCAGTATAGAGAAGGAAGAGAACCAGCCAGCACAGAGAAGGACGACAATCAGTATAGAGAAGGAAGAGAACCAGCCAGCACAGAGAAGGACGACAATCAGTATAGAGAAGGAAGAGAACCAGCCAGCACAGAGAAGGACGACAATCAGTATAGAGAAGGAAGAGAACCAGCCAGCACAGAGAAGGACGATAATCAATATAGAGAAGGAAGTGAACCAGCCAGCACAGAGATGAACGCAAATCAGTATCAGAATAGGGAAGGAAGACAACCAGCCAACACAGAGAAGGACGACAATCAATATAGAGAAGGAAGTGAACCAGCCAGCACAGATCAGGATGACAATCAATACAGAGAGGAAGAGAACCAGCCAGCACAGAGAAGGACGACAATCAATATAGAGAAGGAAGAGTACCAGCCTGAACAGAGAAGGACGACAATCAGTATAGAAAAGGAAGAGAACCAGCCAGCACAGAGAAGGACGACAATCAGTATAGAGAAGGAAGAGAACCAGCCAGCACAGAGAAGAACGGCAATCAATACAGAGAAGGAAGAGAACCAGCCAGCACAGAGAAGGATGACAATCAGTATAGAGAAGGAAGAGAACCAGCCAGCACAGAGAAGGATGACAATCAGTATAGAGAAGGAAGAGAACCAGCCCGCACAGAGAAGGACCACAATCAGTATAGAGAAGGAAGAGAAGCAGCCAGCACAGAGAAAGAGGACAATCAGTATAGAGAAGGAAGAGAACCAGCCTGAACAGAGAAGGACGACAATCAATACAGAGAAGGAAGAGAACCAGCCAGCACAGAGAAGGATGACAATCAGTATAGAGAAGGAAGAGAACCAGCCAGCACAGAGAAGGATAACTGGGGAGCTAACTGGGAGGGAGAAGTTTCCTAACACATGCAGCACGTACATGGAACCAACTACCTCTGAACATAAAAACCTGTACATCTTTAGAAACCTTTAGAAAGGAAGTAAAAACATGGCTTTTCTCCAAATAAACATCAGACACGGCCGTATAGCTGGAAAGGATTTATCTTAGCGCCAAGACGCCCATGGGCAATCGTTGCGCTTTACAAATCTATAAATCAAATCAAATCAAATCAAGGATGACAATCAGTATAGAGAAGGAAGAGAACCAGCCCGCACAGAGAAGGACCACAATCAGTATAGAGAAGGAAGAGAAGCAGCCAGCACAGAGAAGGAAGACAATCAGTATAGAGAAGGAAGAGAAGCAGCCAGCACAGAGAAGGATGACAATGGAGAGCCTCATAGGCCTCTGCTCCACTATTTCTCTACGAAGCCTGGAGTTTGTACGTCCAGTTTTGGGTACCCAAAGCATCCATTCTTTGCTATCAGGCAGGCAGCACTAAACTTTCAGGGCTGCCCCCTTTCAAGGATGTTGTCGGACCTCTATCAGCGATTAAGTCAGACCTCTGACTGGCTTGGTTAAGCGGAGGCCTCACAGACCTGGTTCACAGACAGTGTCCTGCAAAAACAGCTCTGCATGGTTCAAAACTACCTTTAACACTACACCTATCTCCTCAAATGTTCCAGTATAACACATTTACACACATACAGACAGTACTCTCCATAGGAAAGTAGAAGCCCATTACTTAAGTAGTGGAGGTAATGCGTTGCTTACCTTGTATCAGGCCTACACACCCTTGGCTTGGGCATGTGTAGCACTGGTTGTAGTCTGCAAACACAGACACACTCTTCAAACATACCTGTAAGGAGGTAAACCTACTAAGCATCCAAGTAACCACTCACCATTACCTCTGCCATTCATTAGCCATTCATTCATCAACCTGCTGATCTGTCACAACATGTTAAGATTAAAAGATGGCGAAACAGCAAATAGATATTTTTAGAAATCTTGGGCTTAGAATTGAAATGAAGGATGGCATAGAACAATACCATCTATATTATCTGAGTGGCATGTATGCTATGCTATGACACTTTTTCTTGCAGCATGGTATGTGTTGATATGCGATGGCATTCCATGTTGTATGCTATGGCATTCCAAGTTGTATGCTATGAAGTGCTTTGTCGTGTCCTCGATGACATTCGAACCATTGGACCAACGAGAAACAGTAGCCCTCATTTTCCTTGACCGCTCTGTGGCCTTCAACACTGTCTCCCACTGGACCCCCATCAGAAGACTCCACGAGATTGACAGACAAGGATCTGCTCTCAAATTGATCTGTTCCTTCCTCACTGGAAGAGCTCAAAGGGCAGGATGCCTCCCATCACATCAGAGACCAAGAAACTGATATGCGGAGTCCCACAGGTTTCGTCCCTCAGCCTCACCCATTTCAATGTATGCATGACACTGCTCACCAACATCATCCAATCACAAGACATCACAGTCATTTCCTGCGGTCTTTATCCTATGCTATCGTACTTATGAGTCAAGGTCAACAACCGTCTCTACTAGCGCTTTGATTAAGTCCTATGAATACCTCCCTGGTTGCTAAGCTCCCAGCAGTCAGTATGGCCTGGCTGTGAGCTCATTGACTCGTTCTCTCCACAAATATCATCTCTTGGTGTGGATCCGGATATGAGAACAAGCCCTATGCTGAATTATCTTTTTTACTAAGAAGAACTATTTTACCTATACATTTTTACTCCTTTGCAATTTTAATGACCTACAACATATTTTCAATCTTTTAACATCTTTTAAAGGAGAAGCTGTATCTTGTGAACTAATGTTTTATTTGTTTACAAAGGTTTTAATTAATCATGCAATAAAGTTATACCTACTTATACCTACCTGCGTTAATGATACCCAACTCATCCTCTCCTTGACGGACAGAACAATCATCCCCAGATCGAACTTCACCAACTGCATGACCATGGTAGCAGACTGGATACGAACCAACTGTCTGAAGCTCGACTCCGACAAGATGGAAGTATAGGTCTTCAGCGAGAAGACCTCCTCATGCTACTCCATCTGGTGGCCGTCTGAGCTAGGACCAACACTCACAGACCATGCAAGTAATCTAGGGATCATCCTAGATGACAAGCTCAATATGATGGCTCAAGTCAACCTAGTGAGCACCTCCTGTTTCCACATTCGACGCATGCTGCAAAAATTCTTCAAATGGCTGCCTCAGAACACCAGGCAGACTGTCAAACAACCAATTATCACCAACAGACTGGGCTACAGCATCACTCTCTAGGCCCAGAATCTCCAAACAACTCCAGACCATCTAGAACGCAGCCGCAAGACTCATACTCAACCGCTCACTCTGCACCCATATCACAGCCTACCTCAAAAACGACACTAGCTCCCCGGTAACAAGTGCAGCCAATTGAAACTTCTCACACACAGATATAAAACCCTACACAACACAGGACCAGAATACCTGAACAGCTGCATACATTTTCACCAACCCACCAGACACCTACACTCTGCCACACTCTCTCTTGCACACTTTGGGTGGGTACCACTCACCTACACACCTGCCCAAGAACCTGGATACTCTCTGGGGTGATTAATGCGCTATACAAATCGATATATCAGAACATTATTATGCTGTTACGCTATGTCATAGTATGCCATTACATGTGTTACTATTGCCTGGTACGATATGCCATGGCATGCTATGCTGTAATATGTTCAGGTATGCTTTGGAATGACCCATGTCGTTGTATCCTATGATAAGCTATCCTCGGATATGTTATGCCATGATATGCTGACATTGATTAAATGCCATTTGTAACAAGCTCTTTAAGAGCGGGGACGCAGGAGTGAAGTGGCTCGAATATTATATCTACAGACTGGAGAAAAAGCAGAATGGAAATGGACATTGGGCACAAACATGCTAAAAGTGAATGTCAATAGATAATGTTGTGGTTCCAAGGGTGCGCTCCATCTTGGCACTGCAGTATGCTGAGAGCAACAGCACACTGTGCACTATGCAATCTCTGAGAACGTAATATATGCACAAGACAGATTCGTCATCCACAGTCATCCAGGGAACAGCTGTGATTTCTGAACTGGGGTGGCGAAGTGAGCTAGAGAACGATGATTGATTCAACCCAGATCTGTGACTGGGGGTGAGTGTCTGAGAAGTATCTGCGCTCCGTCCATCGCCTCCTTGTGTTTGCATTACTGTAAGCAAAACAGGAAGTTTGCAAACAAAGATGGCCGCCGGTTCCACTACTCACACTGGACATAGCATCCCCTCTCAGCAGTCTATGGCAGCTTGAGACTATAGAGTGCCCAGAAATGAGACATTTAACCAGACACAGCACTTCCTGATTGTAACACAAAGTAGCATGACTGCGTGCCATGTCTTGAGTTGCTTCGGTTGTGCTCTAGAGCTCCTCATATTGTTGCTGATTTCTTTTCTTTATGATTAGAGAAGGCATTATACAGAAAGTCACGGCTTTGGCATCTTATACCCTTTAATTTTACCGGTTCGCTTATTTAGAAGTAGCTTAGGGCCACAAGTAATGCTAATGGCTGCAACTGCTCCGGGCTGAATGACGCAATGTCTTATTGGTTTCCGGCAGCGCCAGGCCATTAATCAGACCTTCCTTCACAGACTCTGCCAATTTTAAACAAGCATTAGAAATGCAATCGGGCTCGGATTTATTTGAGTTTGAGCTAATGCCATTGTAAATGGCAATGTCTTTTCGCCATGTGAATGGAGTGTGTGCATGTGGTGTGTAGTGGAATTATGTTGGTTGAATTGTAATTTTACCAATGGTGGCATGCTGTGCTTTATATGAATATGTTTAAAAGTAAAGTGTACCATACTGCGATTGCTTGGTGGAAAAGTGCACTGCCGGCTGGAGGTGTGTGTGCCTGGTGGAAGGGTGCACTGACGGCTGGTGGGTGTGTGTTTGGTAAAAGCGTGCACAGATGGCTGATGGTTGTTGGTGTTTGTGCATGGTGAAAGCATTCATTGACGGCTGGGGGTGTGTTGTTGTGTGTTTTCTTTTCTGTGTACTGGTGAGTGTGTGGTGGTGAGTCTGTGGGGGTGAGCCTGGGGAGTGAGTGTGGTGGTGAGTGTGTTGTGTTGAGTGGTGACGAGTGTGTGGTGTTGAGAGACTGAGGTGTGTGGTTTGTGTGTGCGTTATGTGTGTGTGGTGTGTGTGTGGGGTGTATGTGTGTATGGTGTGTGTGTGTGGTATGTGTGTGTGGTGTTTTCTGCACACTCACACACTGCCCCTACACATTCACACACTGCTCACCCACACACTCCCAATGTCCACTGTTTATCCTGCATACTCATTCTGCACACTCACACAATGTGCACCCTTACACACTGTCTCTGCAGTCACTCTGCACTCACTGTCACTCTGCACTCACTGTCACTCTGCACTCACTGTCACTCTGCACGCACTGTCACTCTGCACTCACTGTCACTCTGCACTCACTGTCACTCTGCATGCACTGTCACTCTGCACGCACTGTCACTCTGCACTCACTGTCACTCTGCACTCACTGTCACTCTGCACTCACTGTCACTCTGCACTCTGCACTCACTGTCACTCTGCACTCACTGTCACTCTGCACTCACTGTCACTCTGCACTCACTGTCACTCTGCACTCACTCTGCACTCACTGTCACTCTGCACTCACTGTCACTCTGCACTCACTGTCACTCTGCACTCACTCTGCACTCACTGTCACTCTGCACTCACTGTCACTCTGCACTCACTGTCACTCTGCACTCACTCTGCACTTACTGTCACTCTGCACTCACTGTCACTCTGCACTCACTGTCACTCTGCACTCTCTGTCACTCTGCACGCACTGTCACTCTGCACGCACTGTCACTCTGCACGCACTGTCACTCTGCACGCACTGTCACTCTGCACTCTCTGTCACTCTGCACGCACTGTCACTCTGCACGCACTGTCACTCTGCACGCACTGTCACTCTGCACTCACTCTGCACTCACTGTCACTTTGCACTCACTCTGCACTCACTGTCACTAGCTGTCACTCTGCACTGTCACTCACTGTCACTCTGCACTCACTGTCACTCTGCACTCACTGTCACTCTGCACTCACTGTCACTCTGCACTCACTCTGCACTCACTGTCACTCTGCACTCACTCTGCACTCACTGTCACTCTGCACGCACTGTCACTCTGCACGCACTGTCACTCTGCACGCACTGTCACTCTGCACGCACTGTCACTTTGCACTCACTCTGCACTCACTGTCACTTGCTGTCACTCTGCACTCACTGTCACTCACTGTCACTCTGCACTCACTGTCACTCTGCACTCACTCTCACTCTGCACTCACTCTGCACTCACTGTCACTCTGCACTCACTCTGCACTCACTGTCACTCTGCACGCACTGTCACTCTGCACGCACTGTCACTCTGCACTCACTCTGCACTCACTGTCACTCTGCACTCACTGTCACTCTGCACTCACTCTCACTCTGCACTCACTCTCACTCTGCACTCACTCTGCACTCACTCTGCACTCACTCTGCACTCACTGTCACTCTGCACTCACTGTCACTCTGTACTCACGGTCACTCTGCACTCACGGTCACTCTGCACTCACTGTCACTCTGCACTCACTGTCACTCTGCACTCACTGTCACTCTGCACTCACTGTCACTCTGCACTCACTGTCACTCTGCACTCACTCTGCACTCACTGTCACTTTGCACTCACTCTGCACTCACTGTCACTTGCTGTCACTCTGCACTCACTGTCACTCATTGTCACTCTGCACTCACTGTCACTCTGCACTCACTGTCACTCTGCACTCACTCTGCACTCACTGTCACTCTGCACTCACTCTGCACTCACTGTCACTCTGCACGCACTGTCACTCTGCACGCACTGTCACTCTGCACGCACTGTCACTCTGCACTCACTCTCACTCTGCACTCACTCTCACTCTGTACTCACTGTCACTCTGCACTCACTGTCACTCTGCACTCACTGTCACTCTGCACTCACTCTGCACTCACTGTCACTTTGCACTCACTCTGCACTCACTGTCACTTGCTGTCACTCTGCACTCACTGTCACTCATTGTCACTCTGCACTCACTGTCACTCTGCACTCACTGTCACTCTGCACTCACTCTGCACTCACTGTCACTCTGCACTCACTCTGCACTCACTGTCACTCTGCACGCACTGTCACTCTGCACGCACTGTCACTCTGCACACACTGTCACTCTGCACGCACTGTCACTCTGCACGCACTGTCACTCTGCACGCACTGTCACTCTGCACGCACTGTCACTCTGCACTCACTCTCACTCTGCACTCACTCTCACTCTGCACTCACTCTGCACTCACTCTCACTCTGCACTCACTATGCACTCTGCACTCACTCTGCACTCACTGTCACTCTGCACTCACTGTCACTCTGCACTCACTGTCACTCTGCACTCACTGTCACTCTGCACTCACTGTCACTCTGCACTCACTCTGCACTCACTGCAGGTACCAGAATGTCAGCGAGAGCCAGTCAGAGATGATAAAAGCCTGCCTTTCCCTGGAAACATAGCAGACGTGCTTCAGAAACGCACACTCTGGGGTTTTACAGTTCAGTGGGACTCCCTTGACAGAAAAGAGGGCTCCGTGGTATGTTTATTTACGTATGTATGTATAGGCATTTATATAGCGCACTACTTACCCGTAGGGTCCCAAGGCGCTTCGACCGCTGCGAAACCCTTCCTGGCTTCCCTGAGAGATGGTCCCTTAATGGGTATCTCCAGGGTGAGACCAGGCATCCCCGGCGGTCTGGTGGGGCCGTTAGTGAAGATGAGGCAAGCTAATGCCCAGAGTTGCCGAGTGTGATCGCTGATCAGAGTGGGCACCGAGGCGAGAGAATTATCGAGTCCGCTGACCCTGGTCCAGAAACCTGCCGCGCCGGGAATCGAACCCTGGTCCCGGGCCGTCCTCTGCTCTCGGGTCTGCCGCCTCTAACCAGTGAGCCACACTACTTACTGCAACACGTTGAAGAAAACTCAACATAACAATCCGCGCGTAGGCAAACAGATAAACAGATGTAATGAGACGTATAAACTATACCAAGTGAGCTAAATAGATGGAGTTATTGTGCATGAGCAACCCACCATCAGGACATGGAACTGAAAAGACCTGCACTGTTTATGCAATCAAGAGGATTTAAAAGGTATGGCAGGCTGATAAGACTTCTCGTTGACTAGCACCATTCGTTCAGGATTACAGACATTTGTTTAGTAAAGCGGGTTAGGTGGCTCTAAACTACTGAATGTTTATGTAACTAACAGTATACTATTATCATAAGGAAGGTCTAAAACGCCACCAGGTAAAGTACAATAAAGCTATGGGAAGAATGCCCGAACGACTCTCAGCTGCTGTTTACTGGGCCGCATTCCAGTACGTCGTTTTTCAACTCGTCTGTGCCAATTCAGACAAGGAACCAATTGAACATCTTAATAATATTTTTCTTTTCCAGAATTAAAACACCAATGGGTCCCGTGAGAAGGCGGATATTAATTTGAGTTTATTAGAGTTTTATGTACTTTTTGAGAGCTGGATAATAAAGTCTGCAAGGTGTGGAGGCCGCCCATGCAACAATAATACACTTGTAAAGACTGCAGAGCCTTTCTATGCGCTGCACTGCTCCAACCTTGCCTCGGGGGTCCTTTACTTTTTGACCTGCTCCCTGCCTCTAGTTATATAGCGCCTAGAGAGACCAGGCATTTGAGGGTTCGTTCTCCAAAACAGGACGATCGCGTCACATAAGCAGCTGAGAGAGTCTACTCACTGGTGTGTCGTGGGGCAGGCCTCTGGCCTGAGCGCTCACTCGTTCGGGCGGACAGACTCGCAGGGCCACGGGCCACTGGTTCCTCCCAAACAACCCGTCGCTCAGTTCAGAGTCGGTATCTCTGCACTCCGGAGCAGGAGGCCGCCCACCCTGGGGAGGCGGGCCGTGCAGCAGCTAAGCGCTAGGCATAAAGCCTGTCTAGCCACATAACGCCACAGCCAATGAAAACTGACTGACTGACAATGAGAAGAGTCTTATCCACTCCCGAAACACGACGCAGTTTCCAGCGGCCCACAACCTGTCAACAAAGGAAAATCTGATATCTAGCCAATTCTAGGCCACAGCGCACTCTCGGGAACTTCCACGACCAATAGTAAACTGGTAGGAGACCTTATAGCACAATCACAGGTCGTGATTCAAACTCCGCCGCCCTCCAGTTAATTAACCAAACGCGTATAATCGTACAAGCCTGGCCCAAACACTACGCCTTTACTCACCATAAATAGATCATATGTTCGTTCACCTGATTAGCTGTAAGAGCCGGTAACTTAGACATAACGTGTTGTAATTTTGGTAACTAAGGGACGAGTACGTTGTTGTGTCCTAGATCGTCGCAATCTGAGATCCTAGAAAGCGATGACCAGGGATTGCAATGTGGCTTTGGAGAGGGATAAAGAAGCCGGCGGGGGATGTTGGCCGACGGCCATAACTTCAAAGGCATTCAATGCCACATTACCCAGCGGGAAAACAAAATTCCATTTGAAATGCCACTGATTCGCTATGCCTGTGTGCACGTGAGGAGGCCGCGCGCCCGACAAATGCACTGCTCTATGGTGAACGCGCGCACACCATCTGGAATGCATTACACGGCCACCCTGACAGCTCCTAATTAAAATTAATGGACTGCCGAGCACGTAACCGCACAGAAAATGCCCAAAATGGCGCCCGACAATTACATCTGCCCAATCGCATCAAGACTACTAAAAATACATCACCGCGAGGACCAATCACCATTCAGATAATAAAAAAAAACTCGCGCACTAAGGAATGTGTCTTTCCCGAGCCCTAAAGAAACTTTTTTTTTTCTTTCACAATAGGAGCTCGGAGCTCCGCCCCACTTCGTGGTGACGTAGGCCGAGCCCTAAAAAGAGAAAACCTGTGGTTGCTCCTTCTTGATTTCTGGAACGTGGCTACAAAATGTTGTGCCTTTGTCCATCACAAGTATGTGTAACCACAAGGGTTTAAGTTTACTCGAAATCTACTTGTTCTGGAAAAAAAAACCTCTGCTGTCCCGTTTTCAGATATTTCATTATTCAGCAACCATTTATTGCGACAGAATGGGTTAAAGAAATGCAAACATGAAATTAACATATAAATAATGATCTGAGTCAATTGGGGACAAGCTTGTAACTGTGTTCCCCGCCTCTTGAAGGTCTCAGAGTATCTACCAAGCTAACTTCTGCGAGAAATCCCCTCTGGGCCAGAACAAGTAGTCTAGAATAGTTGACAGAGCCACACCCAGGAAGCCAACAGAGCTACAGGGCTATGCTCATGGAAGGCCATGTGCTTTGCAAAAGACAATAACTTGAAGCACAAAGGACTTCAACCAGTGAGTTTGCATTTCAGATAACAGGACTCAACATATTATTTATTACTAAGAACTGAGCAAGCATGGGGAGAGATCAGCAAAATGCACTAACATCAAGTATCTTTCAGGTAAGGAAAGGTTGGTGGTAATTGCAGTGTTGCGCTGTCATGGCTTAGGCTTTGGATGCATGGATAACGCGCTACATAACAGCTTGTTGGCAACGAACTACAATTCCCACCAGGCCATGAACTCTTGTGTAGTCTGGAAAGGTGGCATCCATCTTGGATATCTAGGCATACCTTCGCTTGTGGCTGATGTCATCTTGGCTGGGCAATTGTGCTAAAATCCTGATGTAGCCGGGAGCATGCTACGAGGACTTGCTACAAGAGCCTTTTGATTTCCTATGGATTTGTATTGAAGGACATTAGAAGATAGAGAGAAGGACTTCAGGAATAATAATAATACATTTATAAAGTGCATGGCTACCCGAATGGGGTTCCAATCGCTACCAATAAGAAAGAGAAGTCTTCAAATAGCCAACTTTTCAGCAGTCTACGAAACTCCAGAGAAGAGCAAACTCGAATTTTTAAAGAGAGAGCAGCAACAACCTCCCAACCTGCCTTGCTAGTGCATAGCTAGTTGTGGTAGCCAAAAGCTGATTCCTAGAGCAAAAATCATGCCTGGGAGAATAGAAATGAACCTGCCCCCTAAGGAAGGAAGGGCCACCGCCATACAGAGTACTGCCGCATTTGGTACATTCTCCACAGCAATTTTTGGGTAAATCTAAATAGAGAACATTTCCATAGTCTAGTTAGAAATAATCACGGCTTGAACAATGGTTCTTTGAGCAGAGAAAGAAATAAGCCTGCAAACGTTTCTGAGAGATTTAAGCAACAAGGAGCACTATGAGATTTGGAAATTCATACAGCCTGGAGTCAAGCCAGATCCCTAGGTTCTTAGCAACCCTACAAGGAGTGGGCAACAGCAGTATCAGCTGCTACCGACCAGGGGTGGTGCTGCGCGGGACGGAGGGAGGGGAGGGAAATTATAATTGTTTTTAAATGCACCTACCTTTTGTCCGCCAACCGCAGCTGCCGCCTCTTCATTCTCCGTCCTCCTCTTCACTCCACTCAGCAGGAAGCACCCAGCCTGCCAGAATCCCCTGACCAATCACAATGTTGCCTTAGCAGCCCCTGGCTTCAGCTAAAAGCTGAATACAAAAAAACTAAATGATAATAGCTAACGTTATTATCATTTCCTTTTTTTTGCATTCAGCTTGCAGCTGAAGCAGTGGGACGGCGCTCCTTCGCCTTAGCAGAGGAGCTGCCACTGGGCAATAGACCAAGATCATTAGGCCACCATCGAAGGTCCCAGAGTAGGGGTTGTTTGCCAACCACAAGCACCTCTGTTTAGTCACCATTCAGTTTAAGGAGGTATCTATATTCAATTTGGCCCGGGGTCTGGAACTCCTAAACGTTTCTGATGAAGGCTGCATAAGCAATTAAATTTGATCTGACATAGGGACTGCGAAATATTCCATCCACTGTAAAGATGTTGGGCTAGCCACCGAAAGGGAATCCATATTAGAAAAAACACTGCCTGGTCCACTTAGCAGGTCATATCCTTATATGACCTGCTAAGTGGACCAGGGAGTGTACCACATAATAAGGCCCATAGCACAAGAGTCGTCCATTAGGCCGTATGACAGACCATAGCAGAAATGGATGGGGATGTCGTCCAGCATGGTAAATCTTGCAGAATTCAGGAAAAATGGAGCGATGGTCTCAGCAATGGCTCCAATGACTAGCAGAACCTGCAGGCGGTGCAGTAAGGCACCAGACATGGTAAAGAAGTGATGTTCTTGGTGGAAACAAACCTTGAATACATTTTTGAACAATTATTTGACTGTCAAACTTGGGATTGTTACATTTACCTAGGGATATCGTGATAGCACATGAATTATTCTTATCCTGGACTATGCAGCTCATGCTTTGTATGAATGTCAAAGTGTAAGAGATTGAAGTTCTAGTAGGTTTATATGAATTGCTCATTTAGGGAATAGCAGAATATTAACACTTGATTATCTTGCACTGCTGCAAGAGTCAAGTAGAGTCTACGACTGCACGGCGCCAAAGCTTGGGATTGTTATTTAAGTACTTACTAGCGAGAAAAATTTGCAAACATATTTAAAAGGTCCTCATTTTTATAGGTTTCGTTTTCAGAAAATACAAGTTTCATAATCAAGTAGAGAGAACTGGTTGCATGGATATATTGCTAAGGTGTATATTCACTACTAAAGTTAAGTGTTACTTACTATATCTCAACATATCTCTTTGCTTTAGATATCCACCACATCCTGCAGACAATCTTGACCAACAGAAGTGCAGTGTCTCTGGTTCCTGTCTTATGCCATCTCCCTTTCCCCATTTCTACCACTGGTTCTCATATTTCTGTGGTCGTTGGAGGAGAGGGTGAGAGATGGAAGGGTGTCGCTCTCCTTGGACTCTAAGCACAAGGTTAGCTCATTCTTCCAAAGTCTACTCAGGTTAGCCAAACTCTAACATCTTTTTGTGCATCCATTTACGAAATAATCCATTCATCCATTCACAAACACCTGGCCCTTTCATTCATTCAGCCATCCATCCAAAAGTTAGACTTTAAGGATAGCAGCAAAGGCAGTGAGTTGAAAAGCAAGATGGCTCAGTGAGGTAAACACTTGATACCGGAGTATGGTCTGGTGTGAAAGACAAATACAAGACCAAATCATCCTTTCTTGAGTTGGTAAGCAAGCACCATTACATTGATCATAATAATATTCCTTAGTGTTACATCTGCCCTGTGGTGTGTGGCCCAGGGCTCTTCCGTGAGCCACACACTTGTTAATATCTATGTTCGGCGTTTTTCCGACTTAGTTGAGGTCTATGGGCCGTGTTTGTTTATGTGTTACGATGGTACCCAGATTTTTTTAATTTTAGAGTTTTATATAGCGCGAACTAGACCCGAGACATCCGAGCGCTTTACATGAGCACCAGTTTCGTTACAGATTTTTGTTAGGCGCCGGGATATTAAGTGATTTGCCCAGAATCACAGGATGTTCAGCGTCGTTGCCGAGACTCGAACCTGGTTCCCTAGCTTCTAGGTCGGCAGCTCTAGTCATAAGTCTACATCCTCTCCCAAATACATAATTTCATCAATTCACTGCAAATCCTCAAGACACAATGTTTCACCCAGCATCATTGTCTCACTCAGTGCGGAGGATGGGAAAGGTGCATCCAACTTCCGCCTCTGTCTCACTAAAATGGAGGGATGGATGAGACGAAACCTCCTTAAACCGAATGGTGATAAGAGTGCAGTATGAAGCGCTATATTGAAAATACCATTATTAGAAAAGGTTCTGAGTGTGAACAGCTTAAGCCGTGGGCATGATAAGGATCATATCCAACCTCCAAGCCTTTGTCAATTTGTCCCATCTGTCTTTCCAGACTTTGAGCTAAGCCCTCTCACTGTCGATGCCGAACTTGTAAAACAAGGCTGTTTAAATGGAATTGTATTTATATAGCGCTTACTGCCCCTGGCGGAGCGTCGAAGCGCAGTGAATAGTTCTTATTTGTTAGACTAAAGTGAAATTCAATAGGGAAAGGAGTACTCTCACACCAGCACCGTATCCTGATCTGCTTTGGGAGGGCCGACGGCCGAAGTACAAACACCCCGCCCCCCCCCCACCCCCGAGAGACTCACGTGCTGAAATGCATCTCACTCCAAAGGCTCTTTGGCGGGAGACCTGGCTGTCTGCCCGCGCATGCGCCGTTGAGCAAAGCACAGCTGCTCCAAAGGGCTCTGCGTCAGACAGGTAAATGTTTTCTTTTACCCTGGACCAGTTTACTTTGGAAACCTTGTTTGTGCTTATTTTTAATCCTACTCTCAGCTCGTCATCTGCGCCCAAAAGCCACGGAGAACACGTGCGCGCTTGTGCTCTGGGGGTCCTGGACAACCGTGTGCATGCCAGAGGCACGTGCGCCGGTTCCCTCCGGCCACCCTCCCCCTTCCCAGGAGTATTTTGTATTTCATCGCACAGACTGGAAGGCTCACTGGTTTGTTAAAGGTTTCAGTCCCTGGAGGTTGGTGGGCACAGAGGGCTTATGGACTCATGATGGAGAGGAGAAGCTGTGTGAGTCCTTGGGGGGGGGGCATGCTAACCAGGGAGACCTCCCTCCAATCCCACACATGCCTCATTAGTCCACAACATTTGAAATCAGGGCCGGCTTAAGCACTGGTGGCGCCCTGTGCGACAATGTTTGTTGGCACCCCCCAATGCCACAGATTCCCTCAGAGCCACCTTTTAACAGTGCCCCTCAAGTCTCCATAACAGCTGTCTCTCAGATACATTTAGTTTTTAAGGCACCACGCATACCAGTGTAATGTGTCAGAACACTTTACACCACACACATTGCACAGAGACAATCATACGTGTGTAAATCACTGTATAGGAAATGTTACAGAAGACAGAGGACTAAAAGTTGCAGGAGTCACATGTCATCCATAATGGTCGGCAATATAGTTTAAGAGTCCTTGGTCTGGAAAAGCATGAATTCAGAATTCTTAAAACGCAACACCATTGTTAAGGGTTCTCTTTAATATTAAGAATTGATTTCTATCCAAATCTTCTGCAAGATGGTGATAATAAAAGACTGCAAAAAAAAAACATATTGCTCTAATATATACCTTGCAGTTTGCATGCAGCTCTTTGATGACAGTTAATAGCTCACTATTTTATATTAGGATTATAATTTATAAACTGCAAGTAACAAAAGGATCTCTCTGACAAAAGAAGTAACTATTGCTAATTGAAGTGCAACCATCAGAACACAAAAGCTTGTAAAAGGAAAGGCTAGAAACATAAAACCTCCGTCCCTGAGGCATAAAGACATTATGGTCCCCCTAAACCTGGAAGCAGCCTCTCTCCGAAGAGAAGCAGCCAGTCTGTTATTCAGGAACTTTAAAGTCGCTGCACCTACTTCTATAGCAATGAAAGAGGTGATTTCCTTCGACAATTTCCCAAAATATTCATGATGTGGCGGAGCGGGTAGGTGAACCGGACTGCTCGGAATGGGAGCAGAGAGCGACACTACTTTGAGTGTCCACATACTCCGCTGCGATTTGATGAAGCAGTATAATAATTTTTGAAAGGTTGGCTGCTTTTCTCCGGGGCAAATTCCTTCCGAGAGAACCAGTGGTATGTAGCACCAAACCACGCAATGTAGATAGTTTTGTTTAGTCACACGTTCCTGAGGTATTGCCCCTGATCGTTTAGAGACATTATAGGCGAGAAACATGTTGACCACCAAGGGATAGAGCATAATTTTTGTCAGATTAAAACAAAATAGTCACCCCCTTCTTCTTTTACATTTTTAATCAGGCTGCACAACTCCTGAATAAAATTAATCACAGAGGATTCCCTTACAAGTTTTAACCCACACACCAGATCTACATCACTAGGCCACTCACACCCACGGAACCTATACGCCAAGGAACAAAAGATCTCTGATAAAGAGCCCCTTTATGTGTGCCCGTAGAGCATTGCAGCGCCGGCTTGACGAGGAGCAGACCCATATGATGAAGCGTGACACCTAGCTTGCTGGGTGTGTGAGGGCCTTAGTTCCGAAAGGAGGTATTCCCAACTCCTCACCACTTCGGGTACACATCACATCAGGTAGTTTAATTGCCACCCAAGAACACCGTACCTTTCTTGTCCTCTAGCTTGACCCAGGGCTAGTACGGTGGACCATTATCTTGCCCTAATCGTCCCCCTCTTTGTTGACATACAAAATATATATGGAATATGCCAAACATACTAGGCAATTGTGCATTATGGTCCTGTAAAGCCATTTTGTGATCGCAATGACATTTATAAATGAACAGATTCACACAATAAATAAAACCAGAATGCATCCAACATTTCACCTGTTATAGGGGATAAAGTATCCCCTCCAATACATTATAAGGATACTGCAAGCCATGAGGACTTTTGTGACCATATAGAGGATTGAAGATGAAGGCAATGTTTCTTCATGAGGACACAGAACTACAAGGTCAGTGTGATGTGGTCCATTTTACCGAAGACTGGAGCACAAAAGCAGTGCAGCCCCTTTCAACTACCCCATAATTCAAGTGAACACAGAGCATCTGATGTGGCTGAGTTACCTTTTCAAGGTAGGGGAAGTAAAACATTCTAGATGTAGGATTGTGAACTCATGGGGCTACCAGTTGTAGGACTTTGGATCAGTATAGCATCTTTTTCCAGCTTACAAGTGCCGTGTTACGGCAGCTTGGTGAAAGGGCCAAATTAAATTAAGCCACATATGCCTACAGACACTATAAAGAAGGGCCAGGACTATGCCCAGGTTGTCCAAAGTATGTTTACAAAACGCCAGATGTTCAGGTTGTATGCATAACCTAAATGGATGTGCAATTTTTCTAAACACAAATCACTTACATAGTCAGATGTTCTCCTAAGCACCAACCTAGATCCGGCCGTTTTAGATATACATTGTCCAACACTTCTATGTTTGTTGCTGGTCTGCTTTGGTCTGGCCCAACATGGCTATCACTTTGCCTTTTTTATACACATGGTAAACACACATCCTGGACATGCTGACCCTCTGCAGGCCACTGTTTCAAAGCAATATTTTGCTTGGGGTGTCCTTTGCTTTAGACTCCACAAATGGAGAGTCCAATGGTGAGGACAATGGCCTCACTGGACTGTCACAGACGAATACAACTAAGGATAATATATTGTTCAGTCTGTAGTACTGGCTGTCAAACGCTTGCATAGTTTTAATACCATAAACGAAAGGTGTTACTACTACCCAACTCAACAGTAGGGAGTCCATGAGCATCTGCATGATGAGCCAGCCTCACTGGAGTCTGTCCTGTGTGCTTCCATTGGTTGTGTTAGAGCCATGAGTGGAAATACAGACTCTCTCCTTCACAGGGGCCTGAATGTATTGGCTAGGACTTCAGCCAGAGGTGGAGCATGGCTTTCTCCACAGCGGATGCACCAAAGCAGCTTGTCTACCATGCGCTCTAGCGATGAAAGAAGATGCAATACTGTCATTGTAAGCCACAGAATCTGCTGACTTAAGACGAATGCCTCAGTTATATTGGCAACCTAAAGAGCCAGGCGTGGTGGCATTAAGACTACCTGGATGAGAGATAAAAGCTCTGTGACATCTTATTTTTATTCAGGAACGTGCACTGGGAGCTGACCGAGTGGTTTTCCAAGGTGTGCGGTCTCCTCTGTGATGTTTGAGTGAGTCATCATCTCAGTGCTTAATTTGTAAAAAAAAATATATATAATAAATGCCAGGGCCCAACGTCGGGATTCCACTGCACCTTGCACCACCTATTGGCCCTGCCAGTGCTCCCAGTGACAGTACCAACATAACTACTAACCATCACACTCCTACACGTGTGTCGGTTCATAATACTGCAAGCCCACAAAGCTTTAATAATGGCTTACTAAGCAGATGTTAGTCATTTTTTATGCATATTTAATTAATAAACAGCTTTTGTTGTGCTCATATCTTAATTAGACAAACAGTGATGTGGCTCCGGAAGAGATGACAGTTCAAGATCTTCACGCACGCCTAACGAGCCGTCCACGATCTAGGACCTGCCTACATCAATCATCGACTGAACTTCCATAAACCGTCTAGACACCTGTGCTCCTCTTCACTCGCCCTCGCACACACCCTCTTGCATCCGTCGCAGCCGCAGCAGTTCCTCCTTCTCCTACATCGCTGCCAAGACCAGGAATGTAAATGTAAATGTAATGTAAATGTAAATGTAAATGTAGTTGAGCTTATATAGCGCACAGCTACCCGCAGTGGGTTTCCCGGCGCTTGCTTAGGGAACCCTTCCTGGTATTCCCCTGTGAGATAGCAGGGTATCCACAAGGTGAAAGTCAGGCATCCCGCCGCGAGGGGCCGTTGTGGAGATTAAGCAAGCTATTGCCCAGAGTCGCAGAGTGTGAACCCGTGAGTCGAGGAGGCACCCCTCCACCCTCTCGCTGGCAGACTACAGACAGAGACTCAAGACCTAGCTCTCCGTGCCCCCACAACACCCTACCGTAGCTTTCTCAGACTGTATATCATCTGTCTGTGTGCTACTGTCCGTTAAAAACTTTTGTTATAAATTGTTACTATATATGCTATTTACTCCACATATAACTTGTGCACTTACTGCTGCGCTAACTCTGCAACATCCTATATATATATATATAAAAAAATTGGCTACAGTCCCAAAAGGGGTTTAAAAAGTGCATGAAATGCAAGGCCTGTATGCATGGCATCAATACCACTGAGGTCGAATTACCATTCAGGAGGAAGAAATACTCCTTAAGGGAACACTTCACATGCAAAACCGAGTTTGCTGTGTACGTACTGACGTGCCAGTGTGGCAAAAGGTATGTGGGATCTACTATTCATCCCGTCCATGTGAGAATTCTGCAACACCTGAGGGCGGTTACAAACCTGGACCAGGCATACCCAGTTGCGCGACACATTCATGAGTCCCATGAGGGCAAGGCGGATGGTCTAACATACTTTGTTATAGACAGCATCCCCAAGAACCCAAGAGGTGGAAATCGAAAACTTGCGTTACGCCGCCTGGAGTCTAGATACATAATTCTATTGAACTCCAAGATCCCTTCAGGTTTGAATGCGGATGAGGCCCTTAGTGTCCACATTTGAACTAACACATCACAGCGTCCATTCTGCTTCCATTTTCCTGAGTACCCGTGAACAACTGCATATTTTAAATTCACTGTAAATACACTGTGCACAGAAATATCACTATAGGGAATAGACATACAACAGTGCAGCGAACATTCTCACACCACGCCACACAACAGGCAACCCCCGGCCGTCAGTGAACAGCGCTTGCAATGTAAAATAACAGTGACAGGTCCCCGCTCGCAATCCCTAAATCAGCAGGAGCGTTGATCCACAAACATTAGTTTAACTGCACTGGGGTTAAGGGCCAAACAGGGCACGCACGCCGCTACACTCTAGTACTCACCGAGTCAGGATAATAAAAGGTGTTGTCAACCCCTCAGAGCGCGCCAAAGGATCTGGCATTTTTGAGATTACAGCGCCAGCCCAATCAGCAGGCTTATATGAGCAGACATGTCCACCCTGTATGCAGGAATACATGGGATTCGCTGATACATGGGCCTGACATACATAAACCACAATTGGTGTAAAGTGGGGTTTTCTAATGTTCGTTTTCACAGTAATGTTATGCACAATGATCCACATTTTATGATTCAAGCACGAAGTATGTTGTTTAGATATGCTGCTATTTTCTGTTATATGTGAATTAACAGTAACAGTAGAAAGACTTTCCATGTTGGCTCAAAATGTGCAAGTCATATGTCAAGCAGCGTCATCACCTAGGGTGTAACCATGTAACTATAGCAACTGCTATTAGCATCAACTGAGACTACCCAATCAGTGATAATGTGCTTTTCTGTATATATAAGCATGAATGTCAGTATGCTATTGTTAGTGAACAAGGCGGCAGGAGTCCGTCGAAACGCGTCTGAGCAGAAACTGAATTAAGGAATAAATACGTTTGAATTGAAACTCACGGAGTCAGCGCCTTCTTTCATCAGAAGTTTGGTATGGTAAAGAATATATATATATATATATATATATATATATACCTTTACTCCATTCCACCAGACGTCGCTCCACAATACCACGGGTGCTTACTCTACGCACGGTGGGGTGCGTGACTATTTCTGTTAACTTTAAACTTTAAACTGCAGCACGAAAAATAAATACGGCTTTGTGGACTGCGTATTATGGCTTGGAGTGCTCTCTGTTTGAATTGGTCCAGGGTGAATTGTGACCAAATGTTGGAGATTATATATATATATATATATATACACACATCACAAAAAGCAGACTCTCACAACTTCTACTGCAGCGAAATGAGAAAAATGGTCTCAAATGGCTCTGGCAGTTAGATGTTTTATTATTCAATCTCTCCCTCTGGGACGCGTTTCGAGCACACAGTGCCCTTGATCACGATTATATATATATATATATATATATATATATATATATATATATATATATATATATATACACATACATACATACATACATATGTACACATACACAAACATATATATACACACATACTGTATCTACCTCATATATTTATACACTGTATCTACCTCCAATATTGTCCAACTATACTACGGACCATCGTAAATATCCTTTTTATACTATTATGTATTTGTATTTAATATACATATAATCCTGTGCACTTGCTGCCTCGCTAACTATCTGTACATTTAAACAGTATCTACCTCAAAACTGTACAATCAACATATACTAATGTCTTATGCATACTTCGTCTGTATGCTTTCACCATGTATTTATATTTATTCCATATGTAATATCTTGTAATTGCTGCTATGTAAACTCTGTGAAGCTCTCTGATACCTTCAGGTCAAGTTTGCCCTAAACAAAACTCGACAAATAATAAATATATATTGTAAAATTCAGTGGTAAAGTATCACATGGGTTATTGGGTCCGCTTCGGGAGACCCTAAATGCAGATAGTGTACAGATATTCAAGTACCTAAGATAGGCCGAAGACAACCTTATTAAGTTGACTATGGACAGCAACAAAGAAAACATCAATCGCACATAGCAAGCACCACACGGGCTTCAGAGTGCAAGGATAATAGAACCATACTGCATAGTTAGCAGAGGCGGCTCCTCCGCAATAGTGGAGGAGCGTCGCCCCACTGGCACAGAGATAGCACCTGAAAAAAAATGATATACTATCATCTTTTTCTTTTTCACCTGCTGGCTGAGCCACCGTGTGTAAGGAGGGACAATGGGAAGGGGGACGAGGACTGGATTGGTGAACTTCTAAGTGCGTATGTGTGTTTGGTCGGCCATCTCAGGCCTGCCAAACACACATGCACACTTAGGTTCCTCCAACCCATATGTATTGAACAACCGGGTTGGAGAAACAGCACAAACTCCTGTGCCTGAATGGAGCGTCAAACCAGCCCGCTCAGGCCAATCCCTGCACTGGTCTCATAGCACGAGAGCAGCACGGGGATTGCATAGGGAGTTTGTGATGCTGTCCCAGAGTCAGCTGGGACCAGGAAGAAAAACACAGAGGCACAATGCTGAGGTGGCTCGCTGCTTCAGGTAAGTTTTCTGATTTAATTTTTTTTTTATTATCATTAAATTCCCACACGCTCCCTCTCACGCACCCACCACCCGCCCACCACCTTTTGTTTCTGGAGGCCGCCACTGATAGTTAGCTGCAGTATATGAACCCAACCCTCAAAATCAGAACAGGAATAACATAAGCACCAGCCTAGCAATCCAGGGACATCTACTGTGTCACCTGTGCCAAGCCTTTCCCCAACCTCAATTTTGCATCATATCTCGTTCACCTCTTCTCAGGTGAATGGCAGGCTGCCATTCAGATGCCAGATTACATACAGGGTGGACTGGTTGTTTATTCTAAGCTGAAGGGATTCCTGCGCCTCAAGTGTCAAAGGGCAGAGTGACTGCAATTGGCTGAATGATGTGAGGTATTGTTTCTCTTAACCAGTAGGACACTGTGGTTTATCTGACTGGAATGGAACGTAAAATAATGTTGTGAAAGAGTCTGCCAAATTTACTGAAATTGATTGAGAGGTTGAGGATGAGGTCAGGTTAGGAGTCTCCTCTCTCTGCAGGGTGCGTTGTAAGGTAAGAAGCGACTTCAGGGCTGCCTATAATCGCATACACCTGCAAAAGAGGGCATGCTGGAGAAGGAGATTTTTGTGACCAGGGTCCTCCACGTCTCCCTACATGCACATTCGTCTACCTTAGACGCGGGTTAAACCAGAGGGGGAGATACTTTGTGAACAGGGTACCAGGGATTCCCAGTGCTGCCAACAAACACATGTCAAGTCTACAAGAGGGGAAAGGAGAGATATGTAAACAATGTGTGACCTGTCCAGAAACCTCCCATCTACCTACAAGTGCATATATCTACCTTAGAAGAGAGGAAAAGCCAGAGAGTGAAACGCTTTTTGTCCTGGATCCCCGCCCCCCATGGGACTGCCAACAAGGACATACACCCATGCTTCATGAGAAGAAAGCTAGAGGGTGATATTGAGATTAGGAACCCTCAGGTCTACCAACAGGGACATAAGGCCACTGCGCATCCTAAGAGGGTCCATCATCCACTACCCTCCATGTGATGAATCAGGATTTGATATTGGAACACTTCTCATGGCTAGTTCAACCACCAGACTCCCAGACCTAATTGCACTGGAGCAGTGTACCCTTGTAAATGGCAGCGTTTGATGGAGTGCAGAGGAACCCACATCAGCCCCTACCTCAGGGAGCTCCATTGGCTCCCTGTATAGAAAATATACCACTTTAAGCTTCTGACCCATGCATACAAGGTCCTACACAACTGCAGACCTGCCTACTTGAACCACCGCCTGAACTTCCATCAGCCCACCAGGCAACTCTACTCTGCTCCCCTTTCTCTAACCCTCACCCCGCATCCAATGTAGCAGATGCGGAGGATGCTCCTTCTCCTACTAGCAGCGAAGACATGGAACGAGCTACTCATTTATCTACGGACCTCCCCATCTCTTTTAAAGTTACGAAAGTCCCTGAAGACCTGGCTATTCAACTGGACCTTGCCAGCACCTGGATGCCCTCATGGCTGACAAGCAGCACCCTAAAAATCTGCTGATTGAGTGTTCTCTGTAGAATACTGAGGAAGAGTTTACGCTTTAATTGTGCTGCTGTGAATTTAGGTACAGCAAGTGCCAATGTGAAGCCAATAGACCATCTCTCCTAATGTCCCATGAACTGCAGGGGTCAGGTGGCTTCTCATGCACTTCTCTGCTGTGGTATGAAGTTAATTCTCAAGCTAGTACATAAATGAAAACTCTGGCTCAGTGAAGAAGTCACCAGAACACAAGACCCATAGCGCAGCGCATCGTGATACGTTGGTTGAGGCTCCCATCTACAATGGTAACATCAGGACACCCATGGCAACATGTGCACTATACAAATAAATGCCAGGAGCAAACAGAGGTTTAAGCCCTGTCTATCAGAGTTTCATTATGCCACTCACCTGCCATTAGCGAAGGTGCTTACCTGTAGATTGATAAAAAATGTTTTACTTACCGCATTGGACCGAGCAAATCACCACAAAAATAATATTTTGCTGCAAAGCATGCATAAATGCTAAACAAAGTTGCAAAGCCAGCTACACAATAATCTCCACCTTGTAAATGACTCAATTTACAAATGTTGGCAGGTTGATATCCGGTCTGGATTTGATGTGTTACCCGCAGCAGATGTTAGTTGTGAGGCTTCAGTTCACTGCGAAATCCTGCGGCCTATTATCTTACCCGATCAGTAACCAGCAGAAAAGTTCCCGAGAGCCAGAAGATCAGCTGGTCTTCCAGTCACCCCGTTCCCTCGTGCGGACTGGGCCCGCGCCCCTCACAGCTGACTAATGAACAGCTGTGCCGCAGAGGCCCCTAATCCGTCTCTCAGACGCCGGCTTCAAGAGGCCACGGGGCCAATTAGCAGTGGTCGGGGGTCTGCACGAGCGTGAATGATCGACAAGCACGAGGGCGCACCTGCGCAGCAGGGAGGTGGCTATAGGAGCGTCGGAACAGCGCATGCGCAGGGAGAGAGGAAAGGCGGGAAACGAAGCACTCCACTGACCGTCGACTTTTAACACATTGGCATAAAGAGGCGCGTGCCGCGTGGTATTACTGCAGCTTCAGGTACAGAGTCACAAGCCTCGTGGGTATGCCCCTCGACTGACTGCTAGCAGATAATTACCCATGCATTGTCTTAATGCTCACTCTCCTTGTGGAAAGGGACTGGACACGTTTTGGTACTAGATAGATCTTTTAAAAGCTCTTGCTTCAAGTAGTCAGCCAGGCAAATGTATGTCCTTTGAGATATCTAATGCTTGAAATCCTAAAGCCGCTCTATGCGCACAGCTTTGCACTCCATCAAGTATCCAGGAGGGTTTTCTGGCACTATATCCTGGAATTAAGTTGTGTCTTTCATACACTATACACCTGTAACGCAAGTAAGCCTACATACGGTGTGCACTACTCATGTGCAATGCAAGGAATGTTGCTTAAGGCATGCGCTCTGCACGTGCAATGCAGGTAATAGCAAATATAACATGCACTATACGTGAATCCATTTTTTCCATTTCAGTTCCAAATTTTATTGATGGTGAATTAAAATCATTAGAATTAAAATCAGGTTCATGTGATGCATATGTTAACAATTAATCAAAAACACAGTAGTTCGAAGTAACACAAAGCCTAGTGAGACCCTTATCAAACAGCATATTAAGCAATTTTATTCACAAGTGGCCAGATCAATGACCACAGAGCATTCATTCATCTTGTAAGTGATTTGAAAAGTCACAATCTGGTGATTCAAAAAACAACTACCCTGGGCACAGTCCGTGGGCCATTTCATCCCCAATTCGATTTACTTTACTAAGCGGGCGTGTCTGCTTACCACGCCAGCTAAAAGAGCATTTGCACCTCCATGAACCGCGTTCTTGGAACACTAGCCCTGACCGGAACCTTCGCTCGACTTGCTTACTACCCTCGCAGGGCAATGTATGTCAAGCTCTGCTTGTAAGTACTACAGACTTGGCATGTCCTGTCTAAACATGGACTAGGGGACCAGGATCCAGTAAATTAATTAATTTGTTCCCAACACCTTTAGGTCTAGGTTCCTTCAAGTGCATATTCAGGCTTTCCATTTGATAACTAGGTTCTATCAACTAGGTTTTATGTTTTTTTAATCACTCAAATTTGAGAAGTCTGCCACGCTAGACCAAGTGCAGAGTAGATTCTTTACCAGTGCTCTAAAAGTAGTTTAGTAAAAAGAACAGGAGTATAACCCATAAACCAGTTGGGATAGGGGTGCTAAATGTAAAGGTAAAACAGTATCCCAGGAGGTATACATTTCAAGACAATTTACACAGTATGCAAAAAGCACTACATGACATATTGAAAGGAGACACCTACTCAAATAATTTTTGAAAAAGTTACTTTTCGTTTGTTTTATATTAAGGCATCAATTTTTTAGAGACAAAAAGTTAACTTTTATACCTCCTGGGATACTGTTTTACCTTTACTAAAAGTAGTTTAAGCACCTTGAAGTTATCCCTTAGAATGTAAATTGTAATCATCCACGTCTATTGCCATGGAGCCGGTCCAGGGAATAAGCCTAGTCTCTGCCACGTCCTCACATTGTCTTCCATAGTAACTCCCTTGACAATGTTAATAGTGCACGAGGCCAGTGACACTTGGACAATTTCATAAGGCAAGTGGCACGGCCGGACAGGCCTTATATTCCACAGGCATTTCCCAGGTGGGCTGGGTTGCTGGAGGCTGTTTGCCCCTGTGCATCTGTCACTTTCCCCAGCTCACCAAGGTAACTGTAGCAGGCATAGGGAGGCTTCAAGAGAGAAAGAGAGGGAGAAACGGGAAAGGTAGAAAGAATGCGATAAAAGAGGGAGAGAAAAAGAGAGAATGGATGGAAGGAAAAAGAGATTGCATGAGGAGGAGACGGAGGTAGTGGGGCAGGTTTGAGCATTTATACCAGGGCAGGTATTGGTTCTCCAGTCTGGCCCTGGCAAGTGGTATGCTTGTGCTATGTGAGGAATCACACAAGGCATGTGATACAGGGATTACTACATAAGACCTGTGGTATGCTCATGCGATGTGAGGAATAAGGATGTATGACATTACGGCGCATGCTTTTACCACGCATGCCTTTACAACGCGGTTTTTACAACGCATGCCATTACAACGCATAGCGCTTTGGGGTGCTGGATAGTGAATAGTTTAATTTACTATTCCAACTCCAGTCCCCGTGGACACTAGGGAAGGAGTTGGATAGTAAATTAAATCTATTCCCTATCCTAGAGCGCCCCCCCAGCGCAATGCGTTGTAATGGTTTGCGTTGTAAAAGTTGCGATGTAAAAGCACTGCGTGGTAAAAGTTGTGTTGTAAAGGATGTTTCCCGAGGAATAATACATACGGCCTGTCTAATGTGCAATACCACATAAGGCCTGTAGTATGGAGAATGGAGATTAATACATACAACCTATGGTATGCTTATGCATGGTGAAGAATATTACATAATGTCCGTAGTATATGCATGTGCAGTGTCTGGAAAAGATAATATGTCCTCTGCAGTGCAATGCACAAACAGTGCATAATAGGATGATGATGCGGCAAATGTTGCACACTGTCTGCGCGTTGCCTCTACACAGAAGGGCATAAAAAGACTTTAGTATGCGTGGCTATACAATAACGAGACTCACCCACTGTGCCTCACGTCTGCCCTCCACCTGTTCCGTGTGTTTGTAACAGGCTGGAAACAGTTCATTGTGTGCACTGTACCTAAGTTTGTGGCTTAAAGCTTTCTGTAAAGTTTGAAAAAATGTTTAATCATCTAAAGCGACAAGTCTTGACTGGGCTTGAATCATCTCAGTTCTTACCCACCCCCACCCACTGGCCCACAGAGCCTTGAACCGGACACTGCCCCCCACCCCTCCTCCCCCCCCCCCCCAGCAGGTTCCACTTTGTCTGGCTTTCTATCCCGTCTGAGACCGCTGTAGTGAGTCACTCTTTCCCGGCCTTGGAGCCCCAGCCAGGATGGCCACCCCGGGACCTAGGCTGGGCTAATCCCTTGATGAGGGGCCCAGCCGAGTGGGCACAGAGCCGGCCAGGGTGCCAGGAAGCAGAAGCTGTATGGTCAGGGCGGTAGGCGGTCGGGGGGTGAACCCCAGGGCTCTGCAATAACCGAGCCCCCATCAGCTGAGGTCACGGAAGGATGGTTTGTTTTACTTTTGCCGCAAGAGCTTATGGGTATGCAAACACAGAATATGTATGAATGCAAATTAGATGGCATACTCTGGACTCCTGTGGGGGATACATCAGTGATACCACAATAATTAGGCTTCTTCTTATAGCGACACATTTAGAGATGTATTACATATATTCTGTTGGCCTCTCCTACATCTTTAGGACTATTGTATATATTGTTAGGACTCAGGTATGTTTTTATGATTCTTTGAAATTTGAACGAAGACGGTCTCTGTGACTACAAGGTTGGTGGTACGAGTACGATCACACAGTGTTTTGGCTTACAAGTCATTTCGAAGTAAGTATTTTAAATGTACATATCACTTTTTAGGTTTTGCTTGGCAATGCGTACGAAGTACGCATGCGCTAGCAAAATCTAATGATATCTATGTGGGGTCGGGTATCCGCCCCCTCCTCCCATTGGCTAGCTCCATAAATGGAGGCTAGCCATTGGGAGAAGGCTCTGTCCGTCAATCTCGGACCAGATTCGGGGGCGTTCCCGAGAATTTTTCCACTTTGGCTACGTCACGCTACGTCAGCCAAAAGCCGGGAACGCCCCTGAATCTGGTCCGCCATTGAAGGCACCCGGAAGAAGTCCAGGTGAGTGCTTGCTTTTTTTTGTTGCTTTTTACCGCTGCCTCGGCTCCCGTTCCCGCCCCCCTACCACTGCCTCGCTCTCTGTGTCTCCCCGGCCCCGTTCCCGCCCCCCTACCGCTGCCTCGGCTCCCGTTCCCGCCCCCCTACCGCTGCCTCGCTCTCCGTGTCTCCCCGGCCCCGTTCCCGCCCCCCTACCGCTGCCTCGGCTCCCGTTCCCGCCCCCGTACCGCTGCCTCGCTCTAAGGGGTGATGAACAGATATTTTACCAGGGCAAATGAGGGCTGTACACAAACACGAAGAGAACCATAGATCTATCTGTGCAGAAGTGAAAGGGTTACTCACACAGGCTCGAGTTGGCGGATTCAGCGTTCCGTGTGGTGGGAAACAGATTATGGGGTGTGAAGGCGCAGTGTTCTGGGGTGTTTCTGAGACTAACCAGGTGAGATAACGCAGGCGTGAGGGAGGGGCTGGCACTGGAGTGGGGGGATGATGGAGTAGCATAGCAATGACTATTCCTTCTGTAAAAGGGTGACACTACCAACCAGAATATAAGATCCTTAAGTATTGCCCGGCGGTGTCGCCTCTTGAACCCACAAGGAAGTTAAACTACTGAAGAGGCAGGCGCTGGAGACTGGAAGGCAGGAAACAAGGTTTTATTCTCTCCGGAGGAGAACACAGCAAAACAGACAGCAGGTATCGTTCTGAGGTGCTCTACCCGCATCTCTGAGGCCTGGCCTCTTATACACAAGTTAATCACTTTATTGCATGAAACACATTCTCGTTAAAACTTTGATGTACGAAAAGGCATCCTCGGAATCTCCCCTTCAGGTCCGTTCCCACACATAGTTACAGTTGAAGTCCCCACCCCGGTCACAACAGGTGGTGATCATCGCGCAGTTGGATATTCCGCCGATTCACGGAAAGTGTGGGGTTCGATCGGATCTCATGGGGTGGGGGCTTTGATCAACTCGGGGGTCCTTTGATGAGGGAAGCTTCCTACTGTACTGGGGGTAATAAACAGTATCCACAGAGCCAGATGGCGGCCTGGGAACGGGGAAGACAAACGGGCACACAGGAAAAAGGGGTTTGCATCAAAAGGACTTGGGACCATGAAAGGAATGAAGGGAGGTGTCGTGCTGGGAACAGGATGGGATTCCGAGGCAGAGCTGCGCTGGAGAGGGGTTTATGACCCGAGACATGTGAGGGCGAGGGGGTTGTCAGCATGCGGGGGATGCCCGTGAGGCTAGGAGAGGGAGAGAGACGCCTGGTTATCAGGAAAGTCAAGTCAAGTCAGTCAAGTCAAAGGATTTATATAGCGCACTACATACCCGTAGGGTTTCAAGGCGCTTAGGAGGGGGGGAGAATTACTTGTCAAAAATCCACGTTTTAAGTTGCTTTCTGAATGCTAGGTGGTTCTGGGTAAGGCGAAGGAAAGCGGGGAGAGAGTTCCAAGTTTTAGCAGCCAGGTATGAAAAGGATCTGCCTCCCATGGTGGTCTTGTTGATGCGAGGTACAGTGGCGAGGGCTTGGCTGGAGGAACGTAGTTGGCGGGAGGGGGTGTAGAAGGACAGTCGTGAGTTGAGGCATTCTGGGCCGATGTCGTAGAGTGATTTGTGTGCGTGGGTAAGCAGTCGGAAAGTGATTCTCTTATTGATGGGTAGCCAGTGGAGGTCTTTAAGGTGACCAGAGATGTGATCGTTGCGTGGGATGTCTAATATGAGTCTGGCTGAGGCGTTTTGGATTCGTTGGAGTTTCTTCTGGAGTTTTGCGGTAGTCCCTGCGTAGAGGGTGTTTCCGTAGTCCAGTCGGCTCGTGACCAGAGCGTGAGTGACTATTTTCCTTGTTTCGGAGGGGATCCAGCGAAATGTTTTTCTGAGCATGCGAAGAATGTTGAAGCAGGAAGAGGATACGGCGCTGACTTGTCTGTTCATTGAGAATGAAGAGTCCAGGATGACGCCAAGGTTCCGTGCGTGGTCTGTCGGGGTGGGTGCTTTTCCGAGGGCTTCCGGCCACCAGGAGTCGTCCCATGCAGAGGGGGATGTACCTAAGATGAGGACTTCTGTTTTGTCTGAGTTCAGTTTCAGACGGCTTTGTTTCATCCATTCGGCAACTTCTTTCATTCCTTCGTGTAGGTTGGTTTTGGCGGTGCTGGGGTCATTGGTGAGGGAAAGGATCAGTTGAGTGTCGTCAGCGTAGGAGATGATGTTGAGATTGTGTTGGCGAGCGATGGCCGCCAGGGGGCTCATGTAAATGTTGAAGAGGGTGGGGCTGAGTGACGATCCTTGTGGTACGCCGCAGATGACTTCAGAGGCCTTGGATTTGAATGGTGGAAGGCGGACTCTCTGGGTTCTTCCGGTGAGGAACGAGGTGATCCATTCAAGTGCTTTTCCTTGGATTCCGATGTTTCTGAGGCGCTGTAGAAGGGTGCTGTGGCAGACTGTGTCGAAGGCTGCGGAGAGGTCGAGGAGGATGAGGGCGACTGTGTCTCCATTGTCCAGTAGAGTTCGAATGTCGTCTGTTGCTGCGATGAGGGCGGTCTCGGTGCTGTGTTTTGCTCGGAAGCCAGATTGTGAGGGGTCGAGGGATTTGTTGGTTTCGAGGAAGGCGGCGAGCTGGTTGTTGACAGCTTTCTCGATGACTTTGGCCGGGAAAGGGAGAAGCGAGATGGGGCGGTAATTTTTGAGTTCGGTGGGGTCCGCTGTGGGTTTTTTCAGAAGGGCGGTGAGTTCAGCGTGTTTCCAGTCTTCCGGGAAGGTGGCGGAGTTGAAGGAGCAGTTGATGACGTCTCGGAGGTGCGGTGCTATGACGGAGTCTGCTTTGTTGAAGATGTGGTGAGGACATGGGTCTGTGGGAGATCCTGAGTGGATGGAATTCATCAGGTGGATGGTGTCCTCAGTGGAGATTGGGTTCCAGTCGTTAAGGGTGTTCACGGGGGGAAGATGATCAGCAAATGGTAGGGTGGGTTGGTTTCCGGGTTGGTTGTCAAAGCTGTTGTGGATGTCTGCAATCTTGTTGTGGAAAAATGAGGCTAGGGAGTCGCAAAGGGTTTGAGAGGGGGTGATGTCGTTGGAGTTGGCCGAGGGATTGGAAAATTCCTTGACGATGTTGAAAAGTTCCTTGCTGTTGTGGGCGTTGTTGTCAAGTCGATCCTTGAATGCTGTTTTCTTGGCTTTTCGGATTAGTTGGTGGTGAGTGCGGGTGGCGTTTTTGAAGGCGTCCTTGGTGCTGGTGGTTGGGTCTTTTTTCCAGGCCTTTTGAAGGGAGCGGCAGAGTTTCTTGGACTTCTTGAGATCATCGTTGAACCATGAGGCCTTCTTGCTGCTAGGTTTGTTTTGACGTTTTTTCAGTGGTGCTAGGGTGTCAGCGGTGTTGGATAACCAAAGGGTGAGGTTGGCGGCGGCTTCATTAGCATTAGAAGAGAGGGCTGGGGTGTTTTGAAGGAGCGATGCGGAGATCTGGTCGGTGGTGATCTTGTTCCAGTTTCTTTGCAGAGTTGGTTGGAGGTGGTTGGTGGGTTTTGGTTTGTTGTAGGTGAAGTGAACGCAGCTGTGGTCAGTCCAGAGGAGGTCCGTAGTGTGGCTGAAGGAGACATTGTTGCTGGATGTGAAGATGGGGTCGAGTGTGTGACCTGCGATGTGGGTGGGGGAAGTGACTAGTTGTTTAAGTCCGAGGTTGGTGAGGTTGTCCACGAGGGTGGCGGTGTTGCGGTCGTTGATCTTTTCGAGGTGAAAGTTGAGGTCTCCCAGAAGGATGTAGTCTTTGGAGGGGAGCGCGTGTGGGGTGATGAAGTCTGTGATGTCTTCGCTGAATTTTGCGCGGGGTCCTGGTGGTCTGTAGAGGAGGGTGCCTCTGAGTGTGGTTTTGGGGTCGATGTGGATCTGGAAGTGAAGGTGTTCGGAGTTGGCCAGGTTGGCGTCCGAGCTGGTTGATATGCGGATTGATTTCTTATGGACGATAGCGATTCCTCCTCCTGTGTGGCTGGTACGGTCTTTGCGAGTGATCTTATAGTCTTCAGGGATGGCAATGGTGATGTCTGGTGCGGAGGAAGCATTCATCCATGTTTCCGTTAGGAAGGCGACGTCTGGAGAGAAGGTGTCGAGTAGGTTCCATAGGTCAATGGCGTGCCTGTGCACCGAGCGGGTGTTGAGGAGGATGCATTGTAGGTGGGTGGGGTCGGGAATCTGTGGTGTGGTCGTAGCGGAGATGTTGTTGGTGCCGCTGAATTTGCAGGAGAAGCAGGAGAAAGGTCCATGGGTTTGGCCAGGGGCGGCTTGGACGCAGTTGGGAGCACGACCGGGGTTCAGGGCTAGGAGGGTTGCGGCATCGTAGGTAATGCGGGGGGGCAGGGAGGGACGGGGGCCAGGGGGTTTGGCGCTGGGCGCGGTCCAGGCGCGGACGGGCGTAGACGGGCTTACCTTTGGCGCACCTTCGGCGCGGGTTGGGCGCGGTCGCTGCGCGTGAACGCTGCGCGCGGGAACTACTGTCATATATGGGTAGTGGAGGGGAGGGGCGAGGGCGGCTCGGCTGGGAGGCGGGGCGGGCTCGGGTCAACACGAAGCACAACAACAACAGCTACAAAATGGAGGGGGGAGTCGAGCAGGGCGCTGGGGGGTATCGCGCTATGACTTTGGCAAGAAAACAATGGTGCAAGCAGGCGAGGAGCACTCAATGCGGTTAAAGGCACAGTGAAGTAATGCAGCTCAGTTCTATGAAACCGGCAGGCAAGCGGCGAGGTTGAAACAATTAATTAAATTAAATGGCAGTGCAAATATGCTAGCGAGCTTACAACAAATAATTGAATGGCAATACAAACAGATATGCTAGCGACGTTTAAAACAATTAATTCAATGGCAGAAGCAGCGTGGGTCAAACAATTAATTAGATGGCAGAAGCAGCGTGGGTCAAACAATTAATTCAATGGCAGAAGCAGCGTGGGTCAAATAATTAATTAAATGGCAGAAGCAGCGTGGGTCAAAACAATTAATTAAATGGCAGAAGCAGCGTGGGTCAACGATACCGCTACACGGTGGAGAGGCAGAGGAGCGACCACTCGGGGCAGAAGCACAGAGGGATCACAGTGCTTCTGGTACAGGAAGCGCTGTAAATAGATAGTGGGAGGGCGGCTCGGCTGGGAGGCGGGGCGGGCTCGGGTCAACACGAAGCACAACAACAACAGCTACAAAATGGAGGGGGGAGTCGAGCAGGGCGCTGGGGGGTATCGCGCTATGACTTTGGCAAGAAAACAATGGTGCAAGCAGGCGAGGAGCACTCAATGCGGTTAAAGGCACAGTGAAGTAATGCAGCTCAGTTCTATGAAACCGGCAGGCAAGCGGCGAGGTTGAAACAATTAATTAAATTAAATGGCAGTGCAAATATGCTAGCGAGCTTACAACAAATAATTGAATGGCAATACAAACAGATATGCTAGCGACGTTTAAAACAATTAATTCAATGGCAGAAGCAGCGTGGGTCCAACAATTAATTAGATGGCAGAAGCAGCGTGGGTCAAACAATTAATTCAATGGCAGAAGCAGCGTGGGTCAAATAATTAATTAAATGGCAGAAGCAGCGTGGGTCAAAACAATTAATTAAATGGCAGAAGCAGCGTGGGTCAACGATACCGCTACACGGTGGAGAGGCAGAGGAGCGACCACTCGGGGCAGAAGCACAGAGGGAAAGGGCAGGGAAGCCAGGGTGTTCAAAATGGCGGCTGTTTACGTGCATGAAAAGGGTTCGAGAAGAGCAAGAGGGCGCCGATAATGTTGACGGTTTCAGCCTAACTTTCAACAGTCCTCCCTTTTCAACATATCTAGCCAACTTGCTTACTCAATGTCGATTTTCATCAAATCCCTAACCTCGGTATCGTATAATGCTCTCATGTGTTCGTTTCCAAAGTCCACAGTTTTGGGGAAAGTACAACTTGCACATAAAGAACACAAAGGTGGCAGACATTGAATTCCTAAGCATAGACCACATATTACAACTACAGGAATCAGGATAATGGTGAGCAGTCTCCAGCCCCAGTTCTTAACGGAGTCCCAGAACCAACCACCAAGCGACCATTCTCCTTGTTCTTGGTGGACTTCCGAAGAGAGTCTGTGAAGATGTTCAATGGCTTTGTACACTGAGGGTGAGTTGTCCGGTATGTATGTACAACAGCTGGACCCAATAATGCGGCATGCTCCTCCACGGTCCGCCAGAACCACATCTAGAACAAGGCGGTTCTGGAGAGCCACCAGACGGACCGCTTGGAGCTCGGCAGTGTTGTTAGCAAAGATACCAGCTGTGATGTTCATAGTTGTCTCAACTGCCTGAGTCAGGTGTCGGATGGCACGGCTGTTTGCCATCGGGCCCCAGAGGGGGACGAGTCCTTTCATAGCATCGAGGAACTGTGCTCCTGTTGAGTCGGCTTGTTCAATGTCTTTGGCTCGTCTTTGTCTATGGTGATTCGCTGGGGCCACATAAGTCGGAGGAAGGATGAAGGAGATGAAACAAGTGCCCCCCCAGCCTTTGGGGAGCCAGGTGTAGGCCTTGGTGCCGCAGACGAAATACGTGTTTGGTGATGACACAAAGGGAGGTGGATCCGTGGAATCCAAAGTTCTGGTAAAGCGGCAGGCGCTGCGACCCACCAGCTGTGTCCCAAGTCCTTCCACACACATGTGGCCTGTGACGTTGATGACCGACAAGGCCACAGTCAGAGTGGCAGCCGTTCGTTTCCGTAGATAGGAGAAGGTGGTTCTGGTTGGATTGTTGAACACCTGCATTTCGATCCGTTCTTTAGCCGGGATGTCCATTTGGATTGAATCGTTGGAGGTCTGCGGGCAGAAGTGTATCTTCGTTTTGTTTCGCCGGACCCCGTGGGAGAAATGCGTTATGGCTCTGCCGGAGGTGGCATTGTCCTTATAGCTTTCTTGCAGGAGGATCAGCCAAGCAAGGCAGGAGCCGTGAACAGAGAAGGGGGAAGGGATGAATGGTATTGAATGTCCAGTGGCATGGGGCAGCAACCCACAGATCCAGCAGTTGGTGGCATTGGTGGCAAGATTGTGTTGGTGAAGCAGTTGCACGAAAGAGTTATTCCAAAATTCCTTTCGCCTCTCTCTTAGTTGAGGAGAGAGCGAAATTAGATAATGTTCCTTCATGGTGGTAGGCTGAGCAGTGGTTAGGAATGTTTCGCGAGCAGGTGCATGCTCTTCCATAATCCAGAGCGTGGTCATGAGGAGAAAACAGAAGAGGATTACGATGAAGAGTGCAATTGTCTTCGAGCTATGGAGTCTGTCTGTTCTCGGGTTTCTGTAGTGGGTATTTCCTGTTGTCTCCGTCGGCTTCTTATTTGGCGCTTCCATCATCTTCTTATCTGGCGCTTCCATCATCTTCGTTTTCAAGGTGCTCGGTAGTGGGCAGGACCACAGACTTAGTTTAGCTTCTCTCCAGGTAACCCTTGGTAGTTTGGGTCACCGTTCTGAGATCCTTTAACCTAGTCCGTGGCCTACTTAGCCGAAGCTCCCTCCTTTCGACGCAGGAAATACCCTTCTCGAGATGGCACAGTGGGATCAGGATGTTTTGAAAGTTCAAGTGTCTCTGTGTCGGGATAGCAGCTCAACGATGGTCGGTCCTTGTTCAGGAGCTCTTCTTGGGTACTGACGTTGTCTGTAGTGGCCAGGGCTGAGGAGACCTTTTTGCAGTGATGGGCGTGCAGCCAGTGCTTCTTCCCCTCCACTCGAAGTGCGGTCCGAGTGGTGATCAGCACTTGCCAGGGGCCCGTCCACCGGGGTTCCAAACTCTTTGACCGCTGAAAATTCCGGATCAGCACGAAGTCTCCCGGTTGGATGGCGTGACCCGGACCCCTGGAAGCATCGGGGATGGCCTGCTGCACCTGCTGATGAATGACAGACAGAGTTTCAGTCAATTTATACAGATAATCAGACATTAGGACGTCCGGAACGTCATGAATGGGAGTCGGTTTCGGGGCAGACCAGACGCTCATGGGTCGACCGAAGACAACTTCATAAGGAGTTAAGTGATGTCGGGTGGGGGTAGAGCGCATCGATAGCAATGCCAGTGGGAGGGCGTCTGGCCATTTCAGGCCCGTGGTAGCCACTATTTTGGCCAGTTTAAGCTTTAGTGTGGCATTGTGTCGTTCGACAAGCCCAGCAGATTGGGGGTGGAAGACTGCGTGGAATTTCTGTTTAATACCCAACCCATTTAGGATGAGCTGGATAACTTTGGCTATGAAGTGGGGGCCATTATCACTCCATAAAATACGACAGAGGCCATAACGGGGAAAAAACTCCTTTAACAGAACCTTTGCAGTGGCCATAGCGGTGTTGTCACGGGTTGGATATGCTTCTACCCACTTGCTAAATGCGCACACCACAACAAGTACATATTTTAGGCCTTGGCATCTGTCTAGCTGGATGTAGTCCATCTGTAGGACTTCAAATGGGTGATTTGGGACCCCAAATCCCCCCCGGGGTACTACAGTTCCTTTCCCGGGGTTGTGTTGCAGGCATATTAAGCATCGTTGGACCAGGCGTTTGGCGGAATCTGGGATCTTATCATTGTGCCAAACTCTGGAGACAAGCTCGATCATGGGGGCTGATCCTATGTGGGCAGGGGAGTGTGCCATGGTCAGTATGGGAATCAGGTATGAATCAGGTAGCAACCATTTGTTTGTGTCTTTTGTCCGCCAGCAGCCTTCATCGTCTTTTAATCCCACCCGTGTCCATTCAGTCAACTCGTGTTGTGCGCTAGCCGTTTGAATGTCCCTGATAGTGTCTCCAACGTCAGTCCATTTTTCCGCTTGTGACCTGGTCACGTACATATGTGTTGTCGTCCTATTTTCAGCTGTCGTTCGGGCAGTGATGTCGGCTAGTGCATTTCCCTGTCCAATAATGTCTGTCACCTTCTTGTGTGCCTGGCATTTGATGACGGCAAGCTTGTTGGGGAGGAGGACAGCTTCGATTAAGGCGGAGACTAGATCCCCGTGCAAAATGGGTGTGCCGTGTGAGGTCAAGAATCCCCTTTCCCTCCAAAGGAGCCCAAAATGGTGAACCACCCCGAAGGCATACTGGCTGTCGGTGTAAATGTTCGCTGTGGTTCCTGTTGCCAGGATGCAGGCTCGTGTCAAAGCAATCAGTTCCGCTGCCTGGGCAGATCGCTGGGTGATGCGGGCTGTTTCTACTACGGTTCGAGCCGTGGTGACTGCATAGGCAGCGGAAGTGGTACCGTCGGAGAGTTTGATGCAAGAACCGTCCACCCACAGCTCCCCGTCGGGGTCAGGGAAAGCCGTGTCTCTGAGGTCAACCCTACTCCTGGTTTGTTCGTCCGTAAGAGTCACGCAGTCATGCACAGGGTGCACATTGGGATCGTTCTCTGGCAAGGGTAACAGAGTTGCCGGGTTCAGTGTGGTGCATCTTTTCAGGGTGATATGGGGGGCAAGCAAAGTCAGTTCGTATCCAGTCAGTCGTGCACTCGTCAGATGTTGCGTCTTGGTTTGGTTCAGGAGGGTGTCGACTGCATGGGGTACCAGTACCGTGAGGGAATTCGAGAGTACAATCCCCTCACTCTGTCGGATAGAGATTGCAGCAGCAGCTACAGCTCGAAGGCAGGCAGGCAAGGCTCTGGCGACAGGGTCAAGAGTGGCAGAGAAGTAAGCGCACGGTCGTTGTCTAGGGCCGATGGCCTGGGTCAGGACAGATAAAGCGCACCCCTCCCTTTCGTGAGTGTAAATGGAGAAGGGCTTTTTGTAATCAGGGGTACCTAGGACGGGGGCTGAACAAAGGGCATCTCGCAGTTCCGTGAAGGAAGTTTGACACTCAGGGGTCCAAGGGAGTGGGAAAGGGACGTCTTTGTTTAGCAGAGAAAGCAGTGGTTTTACAACGAGGCTAAAGTTCGGTAACCATTGTCGGCAGAAGGAGGTGAGGCCTAATAGGGAGCGAACCTGCTTCTGGGTCTTAGGGACAGGGGTATCTAGAATGGTTTGGATTCGATCAGGAGTGAGTTTTCTTCCATCTTTGGACAAAAGGTGACCTAGGTAAGTGACCTGGGGTAGGCAGAATTGCAACTTCTTCTTGGGGACCTTGTGGCCATTTTCCGCAAGGAAGTGCAGGAGTTGAATGGTGGCGGTAACCGCTAGAGGGGTGGTGTCGGCTGCCAAAAGGATGTCATCGACATATTGTACTAACACCACTCCGTCGGGTAACTGGACTTGATCTAGTTGTCTTTTGAGGGCCTGGCTGTAGATGCTAGGGCTTTCCGTGTAGCCCTGGGGCGCTCGGCAAAACCTATATGAGCGGGCTTTTAGGGTAAAGCCGAAGAGATATCGGCTGTCTGGGTGGATGGGGATGGAAAAGAATGCGTTCTTGAGGTCGATGACGGTAAAGGTGGTGGCAGTAGAAGGAATCAAGGTCAGGATGGTGGTGATGTCTGAGACCACAGGGTACTGGGGTACCACCACTTTGTTGATCTCTCGGAGGTTGATGATAAAACGGTATGCTTTCTCATCTCCCTCTCCCTGCTTCTTGATAATGAGCAAGATAGGGCTGTTGCAGATGTTACTAACCACTTCCTCTACCACTCCTGCGTCTATCAGTGACTGGATAATCATTACCAATGCCTTCTCGCCCTCTGGCGATATCCGATATTGTGGGAGTTTTGGAAGTGTTGCGTCTGGTCGGACAGTAATGTGCACTGGGTCAATTAACATACGCCCTACGTCCGAATCCGCTTTGGCCCACAGATACGGAGGCAGAGTGTCAAGCAGGGAAGCGTCAGCGTCGGTGATGGAAAACATGTGTTGGGGAGAGCAATGTCTAAGCAGAACGGGGTTGTCGTAAAGAAACACTCGAACTCCATCTTGAGAACACCTGATCGTCGCTCGGAAGTGTTTCAGTAAGTCAAGTCCCATAATGGCGTCAGGGCTATTGGACGAGAGCAAGAACGTGGTGTCGGTGGTGTTGTTTTCTACGTCAAAGAGAATTGGGGCAGACAAAGGGTTGGTGGAGGGCGTTCCATCGAAACCTGTCGATGTTATGAGTGAGCCAGACAAGGGTGCCCTTGGAATCAGTCGTTTAGATAACGCACTACGTGTTGCGCCAGTGTCTACCAGAAATGGTGACTTGGTACCCAGGACCTTAGCAGTGACGTAAGGGCCCTGCTGGTCAACATAGAGCTCGACTGGATCCCTCCCTTGCCCTTGGCTGTCCTATGCGAAGTTGTGGGTGTCTTCATAGTCAGATTGTTGATATTGGTTCTGCCTGGGTCGATCAAACGTATTTGGTCTGCCTGATCTGTCGTTAGTCGTGTCATTTGGGGGCCCTCGCTGTTGTCCCTTATGTCTCAGTCCATTTGCTATGTCCCTGGGGTCTTTGTTTTTGATCATTTCCAGAAGAACTGGGCACTGGGATTTCCAATGGCCAGTCCCTTTGCAGAAAGCACACTGGTTCTCTCTAAGGTCTGTGCGTCCACTGTAGGAAGTCAGAGTGCGGTCCTGGGGAAATGTAGTCTTAGGGACGTTCGTCTGGTAGTTTCCCCGATAGTGGTCTCGTCCTATAGTCACCCCTTGTAGTTTGGCAATCATCACCCTCTCTTTCAAGTCCTTCTTCTTTTTCTCTGTTGCCCTATCGTTTTCATTTTTCTGATGTTCATAATATTGGGCCATTTGGAGAATCGCTGTAGGTTTGGAGGCTGCCCAACTACTCTCGCTGGCCTGTAGTTTCTGGGAAATCTCCGATGACAGGCCCTTAACATAATTCTGGACAAACAGATGGTGTCCGGTTGCAGTGGTCATGTCCTGGCCGCTGTAATCGGAGAACACCGTTTCAAACCGGGAGAAGTATTCCGATACATCCTCCTGGGGTTTCTGGCGACAGGCTGTTACTATCGACCAGTCCACTTTCTTTTCTGGGATCAGGGTTTTTAATTTCTCTACGATTTTATCTGGAAGGTCTAGAATGGATTTCAAAGGCTTTTGTCCTGGTCCCCGTTGTTTATCCAGGTCATTGAGTTGTGACCAGGTTTGTCCAAACAGCTCGAGGTGGTCGACTTTCCGGATTTGCTTCCACACATCAGCTGGTAGACATAACCCGAAGAACAAGTCGATGTCAGCCAGGGTCATAATCGTTGAGCCCAGGGCTGTACCCAATTCAGTATAAAAGGCAGTGGGGTTTTTACGTAGGTCGGGTAGAGATTTCCGGAATGTCAGAATCTCTTGCCGGTCCCATGGCTGGTAGACCCAGTTGTACACTACCCTTCCCTTCGCATCTTGGTTGTTTGCATCATCGTGAGTCCCTGTACCTCGGGGAGGAACCCAGTAAGGGGCAGCCTCTCGTATCGGCATCATGGTGTTAGGTTGCTCGGTTGGTGGTTCGGTCACTACGGAGGTCGCGGATTTAGTTCCTGACTCTCGTTCAGTGAGGTGGCGGAAAACCTCAAGCGTACGCGTAAGGAGGTCCGACACATCACACTCGCCCTCATCCCCGATATCGACCTTCCGGTACAGAGTCGTTAGGCTCCCGGGACCGTTGTCTCGATATCGGTCCTCGTATGCATTCAAGACATGATAACACAGTCGTACGGTAAAATGTCGTCGGTGACTCCCTGTATACGAGTTGAACATATCCGTGATGTACTCTTCATCTTCCTTCCTTTCTACCAGTGTCCTTGCTATTTTGTCGATCCCTGCTCGCTCATCTTTGCTTAGTCTGCTTGTTCTTGCAGGGCCAGCCCCTCGGGTCTCATGGTCGTCTAACGTTGTTGTTGATGCAGTATTTAATACAAGGGGTTCGGCTGGCACAGAGGCCATTGGGGCCGAAGCTGTGGCGGTACTTTCGTTTGTACCTGGGGGTGGCGCGTGCTGCGCTAAGGGTTGGGAAGGGGCATATGGAGGGGGCATGTAGATGATAGGAGGACCTAACAGCAGATCATCGTTGGCTCGTTGTTTCGAGGGTAAATCAGGGTAGAGCATGGAGGGAGTTCTAACCGGACACTGGCTCGGTGTTTCCATTTCTAGTTTCTGTTTAGCTTTCTCTCTTTCCTTTATCTCTTTTTCTAGTTTCTGGGCAGCTAGGTGGGCTGCTTTCCGCAGCTCTTTTTCCAACCTACTCTCAGTTTTCTTTTTACGTTGTTCAGTTTCTTTGCGCCACATGCCGAAACTGTCAAGCATAGTGGGTGTTGTCTTGTTTTTCCCAAGGGCTGTTTCTAGCGTTTTTATTTTATCATCATCGAAGGATCCTATCAGGGGCCACTGACTTTCTTGACCCTTTTTCGTATATTTATGCCATAGTTTGCTATAGGCTATAGCGGTTAATCCATGCTTCATGAACATGTCCTTATTAGGGGTGCCTTCCAGCGGGGCTGGATGGTCCATCTCTAATAAACAGGCTACTAATCAGTGGGGAGAAGACAGACATGACGGCTCGTAACGAGGGACTAAAAGTCAGCACTGCCTATCTTATCACTGGGTGCAAAGACTGGACAGAATATTTCTATTCTACGTTGTTTGCAGGCAGTGAATACCTCATGGATCAAAATAACAAAAGACCAATAAATATTCAATGGGGAGAATGAGTAGGTCCGCAAAGATCTGCGTTACCTACCCTTTTCACTATCTGCAAAAAGGGTGGTCTCTTCCCTGTTTGCAGACAGAGAATCTCCAGAAAACAATAGTTTTGCGAACAACAGTTCAGTTTCAAGTAATTATTCAGTGGGGGAGAAAAAAATAGGCACGACTGCTGCCCTACCTATCCTCCACTGTTTGCAAAGAGAGAGCCCGTTGTTTCTCCGTTTGCAGACAGCGAATCTCCAAATAAATAAAAAGAGTAATACTAGTATTTTTTAAACAATCAAGCAATCATTTCGCAACTTGTCGTGTTTACACGACCTTACCCGGACTGCATGGACAGTTTCTTGTCTTCCGAATCCAGCGCCCGATCGTCCTCTCTTCTCCGTTATCCTCGCGGCACTCCTGATGGTTCCCAGTCAGGACCGTAGATCACTCGAGAGAGGTCTGTTCGGAACCAGTGAAGTTCGGATGATCGGCTGTCAGACGAGGGTCTATCGGACAGACGCGTTCCCGATCGTTGCAGTCGTTCACTCTGTCGTCAGGACCTCTCCCACTGGATGATCCACGAGTCGCTGATGGGCCCCACGCTTGGGACGCCAATTGTAAAAGGGTGACACTACCAACCAGAATATAAGATCCTTAAGTATTGCCCGGCGGTGTCGCCTCTTGAACCCACAAGGAAGTTAAACTACTGAAGAGGCAGGCGCTGGAGACTGGAAGGCAGGAAACAAGGTTTTATTCTCTCCGGAGGAGAACACAGCAAAACAGACAGCAGGTATCGTTCTGAGGTGCTCTACCCGCATCTCTGAGGCCTGGCCTCTTATACACAAGTTAATCACTTTATTGCATGAAACACATTCTCGTTAAAACTTTGATGTACGAAAAGGCATCCTCGGAATCTCCCCTTCAGGTCCGTTCCCACACATAGTTACAGTTGAAGTCCCCACCCCGGTCACAACAGGTGGTGATCATCGCGCAGTTGGATATTCCGCCGATTCACGGAAAGTGTGGGGTTCGATCGGATCTCATGGGGTGGGGGCTTTGATCAACTCGGGGGTCCTTTGATGAGGGAAGCTTCCTAGTGTACTGGGGGTAATAAACAGTATCCACAGAGCCAGATGGCGGCCTGGGAACGGGGAAGACAAACGGGCACACAGGAAAAAGGGGTTTGCATCAAAAGGACCTGGGACCATGAAAGGAATGAAGGGAGGTGTCGTGCTGGGAACAGGATGGGATTCCGAGGCAGAGCTGCGCTGGAGAGGGGTTTATGACCCGAGACATGTGAGGGCGAGGGGGTTGTCAGCATGCGGGGGATGCCCGTGAGGCTAGGAGAGGGAGAGAGACGCCTGGTTATCAGGAAAGGGCAGGGAAGCCAGGGTGTTCAAAATGGCAGCTGTTTACGTGCATGAAAAGGGTTCGAGAAGAGCAAGAGGGCGCCGATAATGTTGACGGTTTCAGCCTAACTTTCAACACTTCCAGAAAGGGGAACGTGGTTTTAATTGGGTTCTTTTGCTGCTTCGTCCAACCTGCGCTGCGTGAGCTCAACCTGAAAGCAGTACAAAGGCCCAGCAGCTATTTCTGGCTCTCGTTCTCCCACGAGCGCACCCCCACCTCCCGGCGGATGCTGCCTCCCTCCATCGGAGCGTGGGGCCCAGCGGCATGGGTGACGAAGTGCGTGGTCTGCAGGCCGGGCTACTGGGCCCGACAGGTGGGTGACGATGCGCGTGGACTGCGGGCCGTGGCACTAGGCCCTGCAGGTGGGTGAAGATGCGCGTGGACTGCAGGCCGTTGCACCGAGTCGACTGCAGGCCGTGGTGCTGGGCCCTGCAGGTGGTGCGTGTGAACTTCAGGCCGTGTTGCTGGGCCCTGCAGGTGGTGCGTGTGGACTGCAGGCCGTGGTGCTTTACCCTGCAGGTGATGCGCGTGGGCCCTGCAGGAGGGTGACGACGCGCGTGGACTACAGGCCGTGGTGCTTTGCCATGCAGGTGGGTGATGAAGCACATGGACTGCAGGCTGCAGCACTGCTCCCTGCAGGAGGGTGTCGATGCGCTCGGACTGCAGGCCGTGGTGCTTTACCCTGCAGGAGGGTGACTATGCGCATGGACTGCAGGCTGTTGTGCTGGGCCCTGCAGGTGATGCGCGTGGACTGCAGGCCATTGGGCTGGGCCCTGCAGGTGGGTGATTATGCGCGTTGACTACAGGCCGTGGTGCTGGGCCTTTTTTTATTAAAAGCTTTAATGTGTACTGCCTAGCAGTGGCATCGGGAGCGGGGGGGGGGGGGGGGGGGGGGAAAGGCCCTCCGGCGGACGGGTGGCAGCACAGCCTGCGAAACTCAGGCACTGACAGTGGAGGCTGGGAAACCGGGTTCGAGTCTCGGCAGGATGCTTAATCTCCCCGTGCCTAACAACATGAGGAGCGGGAGCTCTCCTTCTTTTTGCTGAACAGAGGGAAAAACAGGTATGAAGAGGACGAGAGAGCAAACCCAAGAGGAAGAGGACGAGAGAGTAAAAAACCACAGGCAGAGGACGAGAGAGCAAGCCCAGCAGAACAGAATCAGAGAATAAACAGGTATGAAGAGGGTGAAAGGCAACACAGGCATGGAGAGACAGAGGGCAGAGCAATCAGGAAGATTCGGGGGTGGGGGCGGACATGAAAAGGATGAGACAACAAAACAATCAGGAAAAGAGTGAGAGGGCAAAATAAGCACGTGAAAGATGACAGGGCAAAACAAGCACAAAGAAAAATGACGAGACTAAAGACAAGCATTAAGAGAATGAGAGCGCAAAACAAACAGAAAGAGTGAGGGCAAAACAAACATGAAAAAGATGAGAGCAAAACAGTCAGTAAAAGAGTGAGGGCAAAACAAGAAGAGGATGAGAGGGCACTGTGCAAAAGCAGCATGAAAAGAGCGAAGGGAAAGAACATCGGCAGGGTGAGAGGGCAAAAGAAGCACTCAGTGGGTAAGAGGGCAAAACAAGCCCTCAGCGGCTGAAAAGACAAAACCATCTGGAAAAGGGCACAGCATGAAATAGTGTGCGTGTGTGAATGAATGCCCGCGCACGCGCTGTCTCGCGCACTGTGAGGCTAGCGGCAGGGCTTAAGCAGCAGCAAGTTGAACCCACTATTTCAAAAGAAGGAGTTTGTGCAGGTTTTTTTTTTTTTAAACGGGTGGTGGACACTGTCCCTAATTTTTAAGGACCAAGGCTTGTTTTTCATCCTCGATCTTCATCTAGAGTAGGAGAGACCGGAAGGAGAGGAAGAAAGGAGGAAGAGAAAAAATAGGGAAATTGTGATAAATGAGAAAGCATGGATGGAAAAGAAACTGTGAAGTGAGATGAAGAGACAGGCAGCGTGGCTTGCTTGAAGAAAGGTGTGAGGTGGAATCCAGTTTAGACAGCCTTGGTATTTTTCTAACATTGCATTTGTAAGTGCCAGTGGCGGGCTCTTAAAAAATCTTTAGGCCCCTGCACTTATTTATAAATTCAACCCGAAATAGAGTACATTACTGTGTGCCACTTTTACTGTGTGTACATGTGTTGTGTTTGCATAGCGCAAACATTCCCAAAAGACAGCTGCGCAGTGTACAGGCTCAAAGGAAGAGAGCAGCAGTGAAAGGTGGGTGTGAATGCCCTCATTCTGTTTCGAACAGTAGTCACACAACTACCAAGAGGCCCTGTGTGTTGTGACCCCACACGCTTTCTGTTGGCTAGGTGAGTGTCTTTGACAGGCGTACCTGTTGTGTTTTTTTGTTGTTTTTTTTGGTCGAAGCCTACATCTTTTGGACCTTCGGAAAGCGTCCATGAGAATGCATTTCACCCATTGCTTGCCAGTGGCTTTGTACCTCACATTTTCTTGCTTTTATTTGGACTGTTCAGCTTGAGTTTGTCCCTTCCATTGCCCAGTTAAGTCAAGTATTACACCGTCTCCTCCCTCGGGACTCGCTCCTCTCTCCGAACTTTGCCTCGCAATGCAGGAACATCGCTGCCAGCAGCAGCAGTGCCGACCGGTGGGGCCGCATCCCAGGCTGAGCTTTGCGGGGAACCCGAGGAGTGGCAAGGGGTCAGTGGTGCCACCGGCAGGTCCTGGCTCTGCAGTCATGCAGCTCCCAGGATGCAGGACTTCTGCTCATACTCTCATCCCGTCACTCACTCTTCCCTTTCACCACTCTCCTTCTCTCACCAACTCTCTCTCCTCTGCTCATACTCTCATCCCGTCACTCACTCTTCCCTTTCACCACACTCTCCTTCTCTCACCGACTCTCTCTCCTCTGCTCATACTCTCATCCCGTCACTCACTCTTCCCTTTCACCACACTCTCCTTCTCTCACCGACTCTCTCTCCTCTGCTCATACTCTCATCCCGTCACTCACTCTTCCCTTTCACCACACTCTCCTTCTCTCACCGCCTCTCTCTCTTCTGCTCATACTCTCACCCCATCACTCACTCTTCCCTTTCACCACACTCTCCTTCTCTCACTGCCTCTCTCTCTTCTGCTCATACTCTCATCCCGTCACTCACTCTTCCCTTTCACCACACTCTCCTTCTCTCACTGCCTCTTTCTTCTGCTCATTCTCTCATCCCGTCACTCACTCTCCCTTCAACACACTGCTAACTCTCTCCAATGCACCACTCTCTCTCACCCTAATTTGTTTTTCCTTCTTGGCTCTATCTCTATTCATTATCCCTCCCCAACTCCTCCTGATTCTATAGAGCACTTTTCAAAATTTTTTGTAACCATCGTCCATTTGCGTGAGATTATGCTATTGGCATTGTAAATGACAATGGCATTAATTTATCTGTTTTCAAAACCAACACATAAATAAAAAATTTGTCATTGACAATGCCAATCGCTCTAACTTTGTCAAAGGCAAAACCATTGCATTGTAAATGCTTGTTAAGATTGTAATGTATTGTATGTCTTTGCTATTTTTCCATTGTTGCAGCCCTGATGAAGTTCCACTCCTATAGGAACAAAACGCGTTGGCTGTTTTGTGCATTAAGAAGATTTGTCAAGTTGAAAATTAAAGGATTTTGATTCACATTCTCGAAACCTCTTTCATCCCCTTCATATGGACTTTGTTTTCTGATTTTGAGAAACTATGGAACTAAATACTACATGCTAACTGATTTGGTGTTGCCTTCCCATTAGTGTTGAAACTTTGTTTTACATCCACGAAGGGGAAGGTGATCCAAGGGGACCCTTTCCCTTTTGCAAATGCATTACCATCTTATCTGAGGTATCAGTAAAATCAAAATAACTAACAAACATAGCCACAACTCAAATTATTTTCATATTTCACTATACTAATTCACCACTAATACTTTTATGGGTTCTGGAGTAACGTGCTACTTGCCAGAAAAGTGCTTCAATACCCCATCGGGGGTAACCAGCACTATATAAATGTAAACCTTTTCCCCTCTTCTATATGTGAAGTAGTGTGGCTCACTGGTTAGAGGCGGCACACCCGAGAGCAGAGGACGGCCCGGGACCAGGGTTCGATTCCCGGCGCGGCAGGTTTCTGGACCAGGGTCAGCGGACTCGATAATTCTCTCGCCTCGGTGCCCACGCTGATCAGCGATCACACTCGGCAACTCTGGGCATTAGCTTGCCTCATCTTCACTAACGGCCCCACCAGACCGCCGGGGATGCCTGGTCTCACCCTGGAGATACCCATTAAGGGACCATCTCTCAGGGAAGCCAGGAAGGGTTTCGCAGCGGTCGAAGCGCCTTGGGACCCTACGGGTAAGTAGTGCGCTATATAAATGCCTATACACATACATCCCTCCGCTATCCTTTCTCAATCCAAATAACTGATTAATATCCACCACTCAAATTACTTTCATATTTCACTATACTAATTCACGACTAATCCTTTATGGGTTCAGGAGTAGCGTGCTACTCACCAAAAAAAGCGCGCTTCAACACCCCATCAAGGGTAACAAGCACTATATAAATGCAAACCTTTTTCTCTCTTCTATCCCTCCGCTATCCTTCTGAATCCTAATAACTGACTAACCTATCCACCACTCAAATTACTTTCCATATTTCACTATACTAATTCAACACTAATCCTTTATTGGTTCCGGAGTAGCGTGCTACTCACCGAAAAAGCGCTTCAACACATCAGGGGTAGTAAGCACTATGTAAAAGCAATTATAATTCAATGTTTTGCCACCGGATTTCGATCAGAACACAAGATGCTGTTTCGGTATTTGGAAGCGATGCTTACAACATCCACCCTCCAGATACCGAATCTGGAGTCCGAAAATACTTTTCCAAACTCATAAAATGGGATTAGTACATAAGCAAAGGCATTTTTCATTGGCCACAAGTGCCGAACTGGAGCATTTGCAATTGTTACCAAGCTTTGTACACATAGCCCTATATTCCTAAAATCTTTCATCCTACAGATAGGACAAAGCCGGTGCCGATGTGATATTCTGGTGAGGTCACTTGCTCCTTCAAATAACCATACTCTGGCCATCATACTTGTTTATTGTCCACCTAACTGACCTACCGCACCATCCTCATTCCTATCCACATTTGACACTCAGATCACCAATTTTACTATTGCTTTCAAATATCCTATTTCACAATTTTAACTTTCAATTTGATAGAGACAATAAGGTTGCTGCTAATGATGTTGAACATGTGCCTCTTTCTGAGGCTGTTTCATCCATCTTCATTTCCTCTTTTGTATGGTCTGATCATCATTTGATCAAAGTTTGGAAAAGTCAAGCCTATATTATCCAAATTCTGAAGCTAAAAACACTCTACCCATCACTCATTTGCTCCTGTCCCCTAGGTTAAAGCTAAACAAAAACCTAATCTCACTCACTGATTTTCTGAGAAACTTCTCATTAAGAAAAGTGAACCTAGGAAGGGAGAGAGAGCTTAGCGTTGTCACTGTGACTCCGTAAAGAAAGCAGAAAGTAATCTTGATTAACTTTATAGAAAACCGTCTTTAAAATGTAACAGTGTGGGCACCAAAGAGCCGGCCCGCAATATGGCCACGCCCTGGTGAGGTCCTGGTGGTGAGGGGACAAAATCCATATGCAGCCACCTTAATACACGCCCAACTTGGACATACATTTGGGGGCACCCAAATGCTGGAGAGGCTCCCAAGACTATGCGACTGAGGCGATTGGTGTCATTGCCGTGCAGGGGGCCCGATGAAAGTTCCAACAAGTTAAATAACAGCTCATGAAGGTGCAATACAATATGTTATGCCCTACCCTGACCAATTGAGTCGTATATGACGGAAAACGATATATCTAGGAGGGACAAGAATGGTTCGGAACGTGCGGACTCCCCGATGCACCAAATAGACTCCCACTGTTGCCTAATAACACAATTCATTGGACACTGGCTGTAGTTGGGGTGCTCCATTGATTACCCCGACACCTCTTTGGCTGATGTTCTGAGGGTAAAAACCCCGGTGGCTCTTCTGGTAGCCCTCAGGGTTCACACCCTACATGTTCCTTGTTATATAGATTAATTGGCCTTTTACACCCTGCCCAGTTTGCAAGATCAATTTCATAGGTTGTACAAATGAGGGGGAATGTCTTGATAGGATTCGGGCATCAGAGTGGGAGGGGCAAATTGGGGGTGGTGAGTTGTTCTTATGTTGTTGAACATACGTGGCACTCTTGCAATGTTCATTTGTTTTGATGTACCAAGCATTAAGATTCTTTGTAGGTAGCCAAATATCCCACGGCTAATCAAACGCAGCCCACCCCCTAGTCCTGCCTATGAGTCATAGGCAGGACTAGGGGGTGGGCTGCGTTTGATTAGCCGTGGGATATTTGGCTACCTATGAGTCATAATGCAGTGGTAAAAACTAGGTCGTGTTTAACATGGATTGTTGGAGGACTAGCTAACCCTCTCAAAGCAACAGCTACTATCTTTTTCAGAGAGATATCATGTTAGCATCGCACGGCTTCAGGCGATGCCATTTACCTTGCACTCTCAATCTGCATTTGCACACGATGGCCATCTCATTGTGTGGCTTCCTCATACTCATCATATTCTCATGGTGTGGCCATTCTGATACAGAAGTGAACACCTGTCCAAGCATTGGGGTCACTCACGGGTAACTAGAGTCGATAGGTAGTGCTCTGGGGCACCCTTGGCACCACCCTACTCACGATAGTAAACTGCTAGGGCCGTAATGTAGATGACATCACATTTTATCATAGGTTTTGGGGGATGAGTGCTTTCTGCAAGCACTGGTTCGCTGGTGTGAGGTGGCAATTTTACCTGCGCCCTACAATAGTATTTTGACAGATCGGGCCCCCCCTTCTGGAGGGTACCCAATGGCTGTAAAACATATCAGGGACATATAGTGTGAACACGGAATGCTAGACATTTGGAGACAGCGACACCCTGAGGTGAGGGAGATGACAGTCAATATGGAACAGGTGGCTAGCTTGGGTACTATATGGGTGGACTTCAAGGCAACGATTGGGGGTAGGTGGATTTCAGTGTATTGTAATTGCTGCGTGAGCACTTACTGCAACTGGAACTGGAATTACACATTCTAGAGGGAACTCTGAACCCTGACAACTGTGACCTGGTGCATGCTCAAATCAGGGGCAAAAGTCATGAAATATTCAGAGACCGCTGAAAGGGAGCGTAGATTTCGGGGGAGATAAGACCAGGCACTTATGCATGGAGAGGGTGAAAGCCCTAGAAAATCATTGGTGACCCTGAGGAAGGATCCCTGGACAGCTAATACAATTACTCATATAGAGGACAATGATGGTTTGTGCCACCAAGATGTGTCCAACATCCTCTAGTTCTTCCGCACTTACTTTGACGAACTATATGCCTCTGCAGGACCAGTGTCCAAATCATGCATAGTGGAGTATTTAGAGTATACGACTCGGGTTGGGTTCGAGACACAGTGCCAGTACCTCGAACAGCCATTTACCTCCTGTAAAGCCACTGGTCTTTGACACGGTCAACCACTTGACAAACTACAAGTGATTGAGTTAGGCGTCACATCTTCACCTGGTGTTCAGTGTTCTTAGCCAATCGCATGGAGAAGATTGTTTGAGGGTTCATCACTTCTGACATCTGTTGTGGAATTCCACTAGGCACCCCTCTGTCACCCTTGCTGTTTAGTATCTGTCGACTCACTTTCTTCGCTCATCTGATTCCTTGACTTTCAATTCTACACTTAAACAGATAACACTGAGCTACTACTCCACCTTAGTTGTAGGACTGTGGCAGTTTCTACTTAAAAACATTGTATGTCGATTGTCAATAATAGGGTGGGAAGGAACCGGCTTAAGTTAAACATTGACAGGGCATTTTAGTTGGTGGTAGCTCAGACTTTTGATTGTCTAGTATGCAGCAAACATAATCAGGGCTTCATCCTAACCATAACCCAGTCATTAAAAGTCCTGGTGTCATCATTGACCCTGGACTGAATATGTTGATGCAGTTGTTGCTTCCTCCACCTTCCAGATGTAGAAATAATTGTACTTTGACCTTGGAAGGTAGTCAAACTACTGTTTCAGCCCTTATAGAGTCTAACCTCAACTACTGCAATGCACTTTATCTTGACTACTTTGATGTCCTCTAAATGAATAAGCCTGGAAGATTATCACTGTATCTCTGTTTTGTACTCCATTGGGTCCTGTACAAGCCAGGATAATGCTCGTGACTGTCAGGTGCACCGTACCGATTATGGGCCGACTCTAACCATTCTAGCCAAACGTACCTATCCTTACTCTCATTGGATATTTCTTTCCCATTTATTGGAAGTTCCCTGGTTCAATAAACTTAAATATGGTAACTGTTCTCCCCCCCTGTCCCCCCCCTCCATCTTGCCCTAGTTGTCAGGGATTCACTTCTGCTACATAGTAAGATCATTCCCCCACACATATTTTTCTTCAAAGACAAAAGTAAGACACACATGCTAATCCGGGTAGGTTCCTACTGTTTCAACTGATGGCCTTCCTAGTGCCAAGAAACCTTTGGGTGAATAAGCTTTTAAAACTTAACGTAACAAAATCATGGTACTACCAAAGGTCAACTCTAGACCACCATTCCATTCTCTGTGGAACAGCGGATACATCAGCCCTAACAAATAAATAAGGCATGGTCCCTGCTGCATTCAAGAGTTCAATTGCATACAAGACTTTACAAACCGGCGCTCCGCTAATTAATAATGTAAGTGAAGCAAGAGGAAAGAAAACAGGATGAATAATGGTCAACATTGTCATAAGACTGCAGTTTAAGGAAAGATAAAACAAAAAGACAACAGAGAAATGAGTTTACAAATAAGAGGAATGGAGGAGTCCCAGTAGAGAAGCCTCTCAGACTACACTGGAGTCTCCATAACTGGCAAGCTGACCCTTCAATTTTAGTTCAGACATCAAATCTTTCTAAAAAGCATTGGAGTTGCAACAAAACTGTCCGAAACGCCTACAATTAAACCCTATATTCCTAAACTGGTTCAAAGAGAATTATATGTATTTTAGTATGAATACATATTATTATTATTATTAATAAATTTTATAAAGCGCGTAGTCACCCGTAAGTATCCCAGCGCTAAGATCCAAACAGCAGAGGGTCAGCCAGAGCGAAGAGGAGAGAACAGATCAGGGGAAAAGGTGTGTTTTCAGCCGCTTCCTGAATCGAAGGTAGTCTGGTTCCGTCCTAAGGTCACGGGGGAGGGAGTTCCAAAGACGGGCCGCATTAACAGAAAAGCGCCGTCCACCCGTGCGCACCTTTTTAACTCTAGGGATGATGATAAGGTGTTCCTGATCAGAACGGAGGGATCTTGGGGCTTTGTAGGGCCTAATGAATTTCCTCAAAATAGGGGGGCCTTTATCTTGCAGAAGTCTGTGAGACAGACAGAGAGCCTTGAACCTTATCCGCTCTCTCACTGGCAGCCAGTGAAGGAGTTTCAGAGATGGTTTGGCCGAGGATCTGGCCGGGGTGTTGGTAAGGATCCGTGCCGCGGCGTTCTGGATCCTTTGTAATTTGTTAAGGGTTTCCTCGGGAGCACCCAGATAGATGGAGTTACTATAATCCAGCCTTGATAAGATAAGGCCTTGGATTAACAGTTTCTGGGAGGCCGGAGGGAGTAAAGGCAGAATCTTCCTGATCGATTTAAGGAGCCCAAAGCAGATACCCGCGATTTTCTTGGCTTGCGTCCTAAAGGACAGGTCTTTCTCAAGCCAGATTCCCAGGCTTTTGATCTCAGACCTAGGATCGGGGGGATCGCCCAAGCAAGGGGGCCAGATATTCTGTGAGAGGGAAAGCCCCTTCTGACCAAGGAGGAGAATGTCAGTCTTTGAGCCATTAAGTTTCAGAGACGAACGATTCATCCATCCTTGTATTGCTGTCAGACAGTTGTATAGATCAGATGTTTTTTGGTTCGGGTGGGATAAAGACACCACTAATTGCGTGTCATCGGCATAGCTGATGATGTGCACCCCAAACGGGTTAACAACCTCCTCCAGTGGGGACATGTAGACATTGAATAATGTCGGGCTTAGGGATGAGCCCTGGGGCACGCCGCACTGGAGGGGGAAGTTGGGGGAGCGGGTGTCATTCTCCCAGACCTGAAAAGAGCGCTCGCCAAGGAAAGAGGTGAACCAGGACAGCGCGGTGTCCTCCACACCGATGTTCTTAAGTCGTTGGATTAAGACCTGGTGGTTAACGGTGTCGAAGGCCGCACTAAGGTCCAGGAGGATCACTGCCACTGATCCTCCTGCATCTAAAAGTGCTCTGGCCTCCTCCACCGCTGCGAGAAGGGCGATGTCAGTGCCCTGCCCTGGGCGGAATCCAGTCTGCGAGTATCTGAGCAGATTGTTAGCTTCCAGATACTGCGAGAGTCTTTTATTCACTAGCTTTTCAGCGATTTTACTGGTTCCGGGGAGGAGAGAGATTGGCCTGTAATTGGCCATATCCAAGGGGTCCAGAGAGGGTTTTTTTAGTAGCGCCTTGACGACGGCCGCCTTCCAACTCGAGGGAACTTTTCCCTGTAGTAAAGAGGCATTTATGAGATGGGTGAGAGGGGGAACGATGGTAGTGGCAACTTTTTTGAGGATGCGAAGCGGAACAGGGTCCCTAGGGGATCCGCTTTGAATGGTGTCTAGCGTGGTAGCGACCTCCTCGGCAGTTACTGGTCCCAAAGAAGTTAGACGGGGAGAGGTAAAATTCGTATTGGTGCCATCTTCCACGCTAGGATTAATGGGTGGAATGGAGGCGAGAATTTTCTGAACCTTCTCCTCGAAGAATTTGGCCAGTTTAAGACATTTTTCTTCATCTGCTTTGGGGTCTGGCGGAATCTTAGGTCCAGGGTCAGGGGCTTTAAGTAGTTCTTTTAAAATAACAAAGGTTTCCTTGCTGGAGCAGGAAGAATTTTCTATCCTTTTCTGACATAAACCACACAAGGGAAAATCTCAGCGGCATCATTCTATAATACAAACATTTTAGAAACCTTCAAGAAATCAGAATCAAGATTTATCCCAATGTTAGTCAGTAAACGATTGGTTGTAGATTATTCAATATTTTATGGCCCAGCTGGCTATGGTTTGGCCAGTGGAGAACTTTGGGGGCAGGTTTTGATGAATGGTACAAGATGTCTAATGTAATTATGGCACCAAGTTTCCAGTCCAAAATTTTCTTTGACTCAATCAATGCATTCTGGGAGTTGCAGCCTTGGTTCATCCATATGGACTACTGAGCCTCGAAACAATGATGTGTAGACTGAATGGCAAAGGATGGGAAAGTGGTGTCCCCTGGCATGGATTGTCCTACTTTTTACCTTCCTGTTCTTTCTGGTCAAAGTTCTAAGAACACAGCAGTATGAAGACAGGGAATACACTGACACCCATCCAGAAACAGGAGTAACAGTCTAAACACTTCCTTCCCACAACAGAGCAATTTCTTGAAGACCACCTCACTATGTCTAGGCAGTAGGACTATCACTCACCTGTCACAGACAGCAGAACTACCCCTCATTTGCCACAGTCAGAAGAGACATTGCTCTCTTTCCACAGACAAAAGCACGATCACTCAGTTTAGGCAGAGTAATTCAATGCTCAGCTAACAAATGCCTTGCTCACTGTAAACAGAAGAGTAGCCTTTGCTTGCTTACGGAAGGCAGGATTATGCCTCACCTCACACTGGCAGAGTAGATAGTCCTATAGTTACACACAAGAAATAGGCATTGCTCTGATGATCTATCACCAAACATGTGTCTACTTGTCTGTCTGCTGACATGAATCCAGTCCATAGCTCCAACATGTAAGCTTTTACACAAAAAAGTGCCATAGCTCACACAGGCTTAATGAAGTTGTGTTAGAAGAAGCGTGGCTCAGTGGTTAGAGGCGGCAGACCCGGATGCTGAGATCGGCCGTGGACCAGGGTTTGATTCCCCGCCTCGGCGGGTCTTGGGCTCAAAAATTCCACAGACTCGACAATTCTCGCTCCGGTGCCTACTCGACTCACGGGGTCACACTCTGCGACTCTGGGCAATAGCTTGCTTAATCTCCACTACGGCCCCTCGCGGCGGGATGCCTGGCTTTCACCTTGTGGATACCCTGCCGGGGTATCTCACAGGGGAATACCAGGACGGGTTCCCTAAGCAAGCGCCTTGATACCTTCGGGTGATACGTGCGCTATATAAGTCGCAATACATTTACATTTAGCTCCATTCCCCTGTCCCCTCCCCCACAGAACAATGCAAACAGATTATCTATGACACACTGAATTTACGCTTGGGGGGGATGTGCAGCGTCTGAAACAGTAGTATGAAACACTGCTGTGGGAAAACCATCAACTTACAACTATAACAACTTGTTCTGGGCAGGAGTAGGTTGAAATGCTCTACACTCCACCGTGCATTGATATACTGGTTTTAAAAACAGAATGCTGTATCTCTCAAACTCAGGAGTGTTCACATCAGTGCAAGAGGGAATGCTCTGCAATTCTAAGAGAAATGTAGGGGTGATTGAACCAGCTGATGCTTCGGGCTGGGTTTCTCCTATGGTAATGGATAAAAAAAATCCAGAAATGTAAGAATATGTGTCTATTTGTTGTCTGTAAATTAATAGTGGATCGTCATCCATTTCTCCATACTCAGAATTTACTGACCAAAATGGATGGTGCCAAAGTTTTCAGTACTTTAGACTGCAGGACGGCATGTCTTTAAATTGAATTTGCAAGGGAGTCAACCCCTCCTTACCATTTTTATTACACCTAATCATTATACAAAAAATGCCTTTATTGATTTAATAGAGAAACCAGAGGGGATGGGCACCTACAATTGGTACGGCTAGGCCACCGTAAATACACACACAAAAAGTGCCGAAACTGATTATCACTCCACTTACATAGTACCAATCAGCACTCTATTTAATAAGAGTGATCATCAAACATTTTGACAATGACCTCATTCAATTTCAATTGTTTGTCTTTTTGGCAGAGTGTGTTACAAAATTCATACACCCAACCACCCTGTTTCAAAAACATATAATACCACAAAGAATTTTTAAAACAGAAATTAAAATTAGAAGTGAAACACCCAAAAACGAATTACATACACAATATGAAAAACATGGACCTTATATAAAGCAGGAGACTGAACATCTCCTTATCTGAAACTCATTACACAAATTCATGAATACAGTTCTGAACTCAAATCGCCCATCACGAAGACCTTAAAACAAACTATTAACCTCATCGATGCTCATGACGGCTCCCGGCCGTCATGAGTCACAGTAGACGTGTGCTCATGAAGGCCGGGAGCCGTCCGTCCATTGCCGCTCTGCCCACACGCGGTTAAATCCCCACCTGTGCGGACAAATTAATTGGTGGGCGAAGTTCGGACGGCTCCCTGCCGTTATGAGCACATGCCCACCGTGATTTTATTTATGACGGCCGGGAGCAGTCCTGGGTACCTGAGCGCCACGCCCAGCCCCGCCCCCCCTCGAACAGCGGCGGAATTCGCCGTGAGTCGAAGGGGTTAAATTTACAGATGCTTGTAACTAATGGGCATAGCAACCATCTGTAAACCAATGTTGTCTAACAAGGGATTGTTTCTTCTAAACAATATGCTGTATTCTTTCCCTAAACAACAATCTAATTTGGTCGCTTCTGGTTGCTGTTGATGTTGAGACACGTTTCGAACCCAAGTATTACTCAACAAGTTTTCTTCAGGACTCAGAACTGGGAGCTTCTCTAGTAAGACTCCGCTGGCTCTTCTGGAGCTTGAAAGATAGTATCTTCAGAGTATTCAACTCATGGTGTGAATATGTGTAGAACAGCATTTCCAACTACACCATGTGCGATCACCAATTCTTTATATAGGAGAAATGTTTCGGTAATCACTTGGGGACCGAGTGAGGAAACGTATTCTTCCAAACTGCTCGTAGGTGCCTCAGGCGTGTTCACTATGATCACTAAGGCGCCGGGCGTGGGGATTTCTTCTTTAAAACTGCTCATCAAAACTGGTACCTAAGGCTCCGGTGAGTACAGGCCCTCAAGGATGCCAAGCTCTGTTCAGAAAAGAAAAGAGAGCTGTTCCTTAGGCACTTGAGATAAGATACTTACCGTATCATACCATCCAGCCATACTGCAAAAAAAAGTACAAGGTCTGCGATACTTGCTAGGACTGTGGGGATGTAGGTGTGTGAGCGGCCATAGGATCTGACCGCCTAACAGGATGCAACTTGTAATAAGGATTTTTTATTACATGCATGTCTCAATGTACAGGATTTAAAGGTGTAGTAAATTCAATTAACTGCAAATAAATCAGCAGCGACAAAGATCCCTAACCTAAGAGAGTGCACAAGTCATTGTCAAATAGCGCACCAGTAGCTTCTTTAAGGACTCAGAAGAGAGTTGCCTTCAGTATATTTACCAATATGTTGTTCACAATGAACAATGAATAGGGTTTCCATGGCTTTCTGATATTAATGCTTTTGGGGGCAAGAAGAGTAGTGTTCCATGCCATGATCACTTTGCGTGTTGACTATGGGTGTTCTCTTCTTGGGAGCCTCTGAAGCCCAGGTGTAGCGCCTGCAGGTGGTTCAAAACGCGGCAGCCAGGCTACTGCTCGGTCTGCCTAGGCGTTCCTCAACGACAGCTGCTCAAGGTTTTGCATTGGCTGCCGGTTAAGAAATGCATCCTCTACAAAGCATTAGTGATAGCCCTCGATATTTGGCTGATAAATTTACTCAGTATATTCCCCCCAGAAGTTGCGCTCCTCCTCCACTCTTCTTTCAGTTATTCCACACTTTAAGTGGGTTCGAAGGGGCAGTAAGGCCTTTTCATTTTTGGCTGCAAAGGCCACAAATGATCTCCCATTTGAGCTGCGATTGGCTGATTCTGAGCCTGTCTTAAATACAAAAAGTAAGACTTGGTTTTTCTCTGGGGAGAAGTAGTTCTTCCACTATGGGGCGTTGCACCTGGGCTCTTCTGCTAGCACCAGGATACTCCTCGGAGTAGCCGTGCGCTTTAAAAATCTCTCATTTATTCAATGGTGCTGGGACTATGGACTATTGTCTGAGCTCCAAGGGTCGATGCAGCAACGGGATTCCACCTTCACTCCCACAAGGGACATAACATAGATGATGTCCTCCGCATAGTGGGTCAGAGTTTGTAAGGGTTTACAGAGGAGAGAAGCGATGTGATGCACCTTCAGCTAACAGCCCGTCTCCTGAATGTTTCAGTGTCCCTGCTTGAACCAGAAGCGTGTATTTACGTTGAGTGTTCCTGCTACTGCCTTATGACCAGGTGTGGTTTACAAACCATCTTCACAGTGTTTACCTAAAGCAGTAGTCACAGGACAACGAGTTTAGATAACTTTTGATATTGGCAGACAGAGTTTCATTTGAAGTGGCTCTTCCTGGAAACCAGGATTGGATCAGTGTCATTTCAGGTTCCAGGGCTTCATGTGGCCTGGATATCTATGTTCTCCTTGTGCAGTTTTAGGCGCTGAGTTCCTGTCCCTTCGCCCTCCACCATTACTTGTATGGTAATGTGGTATACCCCACCCACCACCTTCTGTACGGAACTCTAATGTCTCCTGCCAGGAGTCAGGACTCCATACCCAGACTTCATGCTCCCTCCTGGCCTGCAAAAGCCTGAGATTCTTCATGCTTTTCCATTACAGCATCAATACAACTCCATTATGGTCTTCCTGCTTTTCTTCCCCTCCTACTTGGGGGATGTGGGATGGTGTGGGCTATAAAACCACTACAGCACACCATTTGGTTCTTCTGTTGACCCAGATTTCGTGCCTGTCTGACCTTTTCCCCTCTAAATTATCGGTGATATTGTCTAGTAAGCATACAATCTCCTAGGAAGATGTTTCTTGACTCTTTACGGAAATCACTTCATCTCCCCATGCCCATGGACAGTGCCGGGATACCCTCATGGATATTAACCAAGCTACATAAACATACAAATATAATAAATATATAATAATAAATATATTTGTTTTAAATAGAAATAAAAATGTTTTAATTGATGCCGATATGAGAAACAATACATTCATTTATGTGAACGAAATTGTGTCCTTATTAACAAATTCACCCATCGTGAAGCCTACATCAACCCGACTCGCAAATATTTAGTCAGGCAAGCACTGAGACTTAGGTCCAAGGGGCCCGATTCACAGAATGAATTTAAGACTAAATCCTAAACTTACTACTATTTGGTATTCACAGAATGCACTTACTACTTTCGGGATTCACAGAGTGAACTTACTACTTTCGGGATTCACAGAATAAACTTACTACTTTCGGTATTCACAGAACAGATTTAAGACTACTAACTCTAAGTCCGAAATCGGGGAGTAAATTACGGCCCGGAGGCGGAGCTTCCGGCTTGGGGGCGGAGCTTGCGGCCTGGAGGCGGAGCTTCCGGCCCAGAGGCGGAGCTTCCGGCTCGGAGGTGGGGATTTTTGCCATGCCGAAATCTCCAACTCTGGGCTGCAAGCTCCGACTCCGGGCCGGATGCTCCGACTCCGGGCCGGAAGCTCCGCCTCTGGGCCGCAAGCTCCGCCTCCGGGCCGCAAACTCCGCCTCCGGGCCGCAGGCTCCGCCTACGGGCCGCAAGCTCCGCCCCCAAGCCGGAAGCTCCACCTCCGGGCCGTAATTTACTCCCCGATTTCGGACTTAGAGTTAGTAGTCTTAAATCTATTCTGTGAATACCGAAAGTAGTAAGTTTATTCTGTGAATCCCGAAAGTAGTAAGTTCACTCTGTGAATCCCGAAAGTAGTAAGTGCATTCTGTGAATACCAAATAGTAGTAAGTTTAGGATTTAGTCTTAAGTTCATTCTGTGAATCGGGCCCAAGGTTATTGATTGACAGGTCACAGGTGGGGTGGCACATTGCAGGCAGACAAACGTATGGACAGGTAACCTATCCCTCAGATAGGTGCAGCAACACTACAATGGTCAAGGGAGATTGACCCCAATAAGGCACACATGGCCGAAAGGGAGTATGCATGCTCCTAAAACACCATAAAGTCTGATGCCACACAAGTTAGGAACATATAGCCAATCAGAATACAGTGATCACACGATCCCCAATCCAGACATCTGGAAACGCTACCTACTGACCGCATTGTGTCCAGGCAAGGTTAAGGCCCACCTGTATGATCCATTAAAATTAATTTATGACTCCAAAGGCAGCAACTTACAATTCTCACCATACAAGGATCGCCAGATACATTATATTGCCTGTGATGAACTATATATAATAATGCTATGGATCGATTGTAAATCGAGACAGTCCTTAGACCCTGTGCCTGTAACTGTTCTTCCAGCCTCTATGCTTAATTAAACAAACTGTTCCTGTCTTGCTAAACGCCTATTGTCTCTTCTTTTTCAAAGGTATTTCATGTTCAAGCAACATTTAATTTGATGGCTGCAACCATTCATACAATTACGGCAAACAAGAACTATGGAAAGATGATGGGAAAGAAGATGTCAAACACTAGGGAACTTAGGTGACCTATACTCCAGGGAGAAATGCATGTAAGAATTGGAATCACTCCTGGATAATTCCTCTAGTTTGCGAAACTAACTAAAACTAACTCGGGGAGAGGAGTTGGCCTAACGGCTAGGGTGGTGAACGTCAAATCTGGGGAACCGGGTTTAAGGCTCGGCAAGGATGCGCATCATCCTGTAATTCTGGGCAAATCACTTAATCTCCATGTGCCTTACAAAAATTAACGTGTCCTTGTAATGCAACTGGTACTCTGATACCTGATACCTTCGGGTCAAGTTTGCGCTATATAAAACTCAGAGAAAAAATAAAGTGAGGGAGGTTGGTACAATCCTATCTGCAGGAAAACTCCTATCCATGTCGCAGACCCCACTTTGTTATAGTGCTAGTGCATGTAATGGACATACCCACATGGAGTCTCCACACAGTAGGTAAACCATCAGCTGCAGAGGTCTGCACCAAAGCACTAAGACTACCCCATTGGCTAATGTGGGCTGACAATAGAACAACGCAGAGTGACACAAAAGAAATACAAATACCACAGGCTTATTTCTTATTTACAGAATGTGCATATTTACAATCATACACAGGAGTGTGGATTCTAAGGGTGCAAGATGATGGCAACAGAAGATGGGTTCAGCAAACCTTGTTTTAACAGCGTTAAGTGTGCTACAATTTAACATCTGTCATCTTCACTCTCTGCCCCTGCACCATCTCAGCTAATGCCTCCTGCAGGACTTAGAAAAAGCACAAAGCATGCTCTGTTTTTTACCTGCCTCCAGCGGTACCTCTCAGCCCTTGGGTAATGGTTATGCACCTGGGTAAGGTCACTCAGAGACCTGCAGATGCCTGCCCAGTTTGGTACCCAACCCCAGGGACTACTTTGGGGCACAGGAAACCAACCATTCCTGGACTTCTAAGGCTTCAGTGCACTCCCTGCTGTATCACACAATTTATTTAACTGTTTGTTCTTGAAGTCCTGCTTGGAAGGTCCCTCAAACTTCTACTTCTTCTGCCATCTTCTGAGCTATGCTTAGGAGATGCCAGAGCATGCACTTTGACCTATTCTTCACCCTTTCTTGAGGCTTACCTGACCTGGCTGCCATCTGCAACACGTTTGCACAGCAAGGGTTGCACCCCAGCAGCAGGATTTGTGCAGAGCGCCAGGCCTTGTGCTCATCTCCGGTATGCACACCTAAAGCCTGCACATTGGGGGTTGACCATTTGTAGAAAGTTTGTCACACATGAAGAGTTTGGAGTAGGTCCTGGCCACAGGCCGGGCCCTAGAGCATGTGCCCACTGAGCATTTTTTATTTTTTATTTTATTTTATTTAATGCGATTTTATATAGCGCGAACATTACCCGAAGGTGTCAGAGCGCTTTACATAAGAACCAGTTGCGATACATAAGGACTTCAGATTACATGCGTTACATAAAAGATAGAAACAGAAAAAATTGCAAATGTACAAGTTATGAAGTCACACAAGGAAGAGATATTCAAGGAAGGGATACAAATGGATATACTCTAAGAGACACATAGGAATGGTAGAGAGTACAAAGGTCTACTGCATATACTAGTGATTAGAGTTATCTCTATTTACATAGGGAAGGGATATGAATTGATATACTCTAAGAGTCACATAGGAATGGTAGAGAGTGCAAAGGTCTACTGCATATATTAGTGATTAGAGTGATCTCTATATACAAAAGGAAGGGATACAAATGGATACACTCTAAGAGTCGCATAGGAATGGTAGAGAGTACAAAGGTCTACTGCATATACTAGTGATTAGAGTTATCTCTATATACATCTATATACAAATAGTAGATTTTCTCAGGTCAAGACCCAAAAAACCAGGAGAGCAGAGTTCCATTAGGTGGGGTCGGAGGGGGGACGCAGTCACAACACCAAAGGGAGGGTGGGAGGGATACAAGGGTATGGAGAAAAGGCAAATCAGAAAAAGGAAGAAACATTTAAGGATCGTCAAGGGGGAAACGAAGTGCGCAGAGTTTCTTTTAAGCACCAAATTAATGTGATCGTTACAATATCAATTTCCTCCTAAGGTTACTGAGAGAGAGCCTGGCCTGCGAAGGCAATGCAAGCTTTGAGCCCAATCCCTACTGCACACGGCCTTTGAAGTAACCCTGTCGTATGACTACGCTACGCACCCGTAGTTTGCATAGTTTGCGCAACTACGCGCTACACGAATTGCAAGTAGCACAGTGCAAAAACGCGTAGCGCAGTGGGCAATTTTTGCATGCTTGCGGTCCTCAATGTCAAGTTGGCGACCACAAGCGAGCAAAATAACATCCCGGCTTGACTTTTTTCTTGTTCGCGATCAGCAACATCAAGTTGCCGATCGCGAGCGTGGAAAATAAACCTCCCGGAGAGATTCTCAACGCGGGGAGGTCAGGTTTCTCACTGCAAGTGGTCACCTATGCTCGCAACCGCTGGCGATGAGAAAGTACCAGTCCGCATTGCAAAAGCTGCCGCTCGAGTACAAATCTACTCGAGCGGCAGAAAACGACCACTTGCACTGTGCAAGATGCGGTTTGCAATGATTGCACAGTGCGGACAGGCATCCGGCACTGTGTAATCACTGCGAACAGCATTTTGCACAGTGCACTACGCAGTTTGTGTAGTTATGCGTAGCTTGCGTAGTGCAAAGTGCACTTCACGTAGCTATGTGTAGCGCTACTATGCGAACTACATCCACGATTACTGCCACAGGTATGCACCACCTACTGCGCACAACCTTCGACAGCAAGGGGTCATGGGAGTGGGTTGGCTGCAGGGTCCAACCTTCCATAGGCAGCTAGTCCCCACTCGGCAAAGCCTTAGAAACGGTGGTTGGCCACGGGGACTGGTCTACGATCAGACCCTCTTTCTATAGTTTCGCAATATATTTTTAGATATGGGAAACAACCTGCCGTATTTCTCAGGATTCCCAGTTCCAAGCGTGAGCACCATATCCAGTATTTCTCTTTTCTTTGCATTATGGGATTGGTAGTCTTGCTGGTTTCATTATATTTAGTCAGCCGCCGCCCCCAAAACTCGTGCCACCTCGGGCGGACTACTTCCAACCCCCCTCCCTTGCTATGCCACTGAACCACTGGCTAAAATTAAGCACTGGTTTGGCAGCATTAGTTGTGAATGTGAGCCCTTGCCCTGCCCTTCCAGTCCCAGACCCTAAGAACCCCAGTACACTACTACCTTCATATTACGTTAGAGCTGAGCAGGAACTGGATGTGTGAACACAGCTTGTCGTAGGCAGGAAACGGAGCAGATAAGAGTGGTCCGTCCTTCAGCGATCACCCTCCCCACCATTACACAACGGAGACCTTATCGGACAGCCGACGCCATAACAGCCCTTTCCCCATACTTTGGCACCCGCGCGGCTCGTTAATTCCCCAGTGTTGTTCTGTCATTACCGCTCCATCTAGGCGCAGCGGGTCTTTAAAGCGACAGGCCTCACAGGAGCAGACAAAACAAAGGCGGGAACAATAAACGAGGCCGCAGTGAGCTGCAGACATGTCTTTTCTGTCTCCCACACTGGAGGGGAGGGGGAGGGGGGGGGGGGGCTCGCAGCCCGGTCCTGTGAGTGTTTCTAGCTGTCCTTCCCTCCACATGTGTGTTACTGGGTTATTAGTGCACTTTCCCTAAGATTGTTCTGCACTGTAATAAAGTGAAGAGTTCACAGTGGCCATAAAACGACAGCACAAACTTTCCAAGCCTTCACTTTCTTTTTACACATCATGGGGCAGATTTGCAAGCCACTTGCGTCACTTTTGCGTCACTTTTAACTTGGGAAAAGTGACGCAAAAGTGGCGTAAGGAGCTTGTAAATAAGCCCCCCTTGTGTTTTTCAGGCGTGATACTCCAATGGGTCAAACTAAAACCAGGCTACAAATCCCATAATGCACCAGGCTAATAATCTCAGCAACAAACAATAACCAACGGATTAACCACACTAAGCACGGGTTCCAGAGAAGAGTGTTGTGCGACATAAATAGTTTAAACCCCTCTCTAGGGATGTTAAGCGCTGTGTAAATACAATTACATTCACAGTTAATAAATGTCTGCGCCGGGCTCCAAGGTGTCCTGTGACATGGATCTTCTGTCGCTCACAATGTGACTTTCTAGTTTTCCCTGCACACCATCTTACATGTGTGCAGGCAAAAGAAACCCAGCCCCCCGCAGCTCAGGGTGGGCCGGCAACAACGAAATCAACAGGTTCTGTGGTGCTTAGTGGTGGGAATCTAAGAATGGCATTCCGTAGTGGTATCATACATTCAGTTTCTCAACATGGCTGCTTCAACAAGTACAGGGGCGACGGTAAGTATAATGAGCAGTATCGGCCCAAGGCCGGTTCAGTCTCTCACCAGGGGGCAGATTTACAAGAAAGTGACCATTCTGTATAGATGCGTCACTTTCCCTGCGCCACCCTTGGAAACCCTTGCGCCACAATGGATGTGCCTTATTTACAATACAGTGCACCATGGCGCAAGGATTGACAGATGCTTCAGAAATTCTGACGCATCTGTTGACGCAAATGTCACACATTGCTGGAGTTGTGTCGCAAGCACAAAGCAACTCCAGCAATGCAGGGGGAGGCCTATCCTCATTGCACTGCGTCACTCCAGGCGTAAGAATTTGACGTACTGGCGTAGTGAAATCTTGTAGATTTCACTGCGTCACTTCTACAAGGCTTTTTTGAGCTGAAACGCCCACCCTGCATACATTATACCTGACGCAGGTATAATGTGACGCAGGGCTTTACAACGTGACGCATCTCCCTAGATGTGTCATGTTGTAAATGGGCCGCATTTTTACGCTGCTGCTGCGTCATCAAAAGTGCCGTAATAGCGGTGCAAAAATGATGCAAGGGGCTTGTAAATCTGCCCAACGTTTGTAGTAGCAGCATCGTGCCGTGTTCAACTCCCTTGCGGCAGTGGGAAATTACCTGCAACTGCAGCCTCCAGACCGCACACACCAGTCTACTCAGGAGCCATGCAGCAGATAGTCGTGCAGTGTGTCACTTGGAGGGTCATGGCAGATGCGCAGGATTCTGGCAGGGGCCCTCTTCCAGGTAGCAAGCGGAAGATCGCAGCTCACTCTTCACTTCTATACAGTGCTTTAAGTGGGATAAAAAAAACTGCGGGGTGTCTCTCGAAGGGGCGTGGCCTATGTAATTAAGGACGTGGCTTAAAACCACGTAAGCCATAAATCTGTATTTGGCATAGTGTGTCGCCCGACTTGTATTTTGCTGGCTCTGTCATTGCATCCAGATATATGATACAACAAGTAACATCATATAGACAAGCCAGTACTATTGGCTTTGTCAATGGCTGTTACTAACTGAAAAAAGAGAAGGGAGATCCTGACAGAAAATGGCTCTCTTTAAAGGATGTCCGTTCCTCCTACAACGCAGCTCACCTGAAATGATGTCCCTGACCTCCACTACTCAGTAGTGAGCAAAATGAGCATGTGCACATTGATGTGCATCCTCTCACTGCAGTCCAAGAAAAAAAAAAGAAAACGGACTACCTTTGCGAGGCCTGAAAATAGAGCCCAATAGAGACCCGTTTCGAGGCCCCTGAAAATAACTGCCGGTGCTTAGACCCGTACAGACCCGGCCCACTTAAAGCCCTGCTCCTATGGGTTTACTACAACACTACAATGAGCACTTGGTCCAAGCACGCACATGGGCTGAGTATGTGGCATGACCAAAAATCAAAATACCAAGAATACACATATGCACTTTGGGCACTCAAAAGAGGGGACACAACTGTATATCATGAGGGGATATATTTATCCCAAAAGAAGCCAACCACATTACTACATGTGTGATGTGAACAACAGAGTAAGACTTCAGTGTTAACTCCTTCCACCACTTTAGCTCAGGAAGGCCCATCAGCCTGGTGATGGGCCTTCATGATATACAGGGCACATCTCAGCTCCCTTTGTTTGACTGTCTAGAGCGGAGGCACAAACAAGTCAACTTTCATCCTAACCCAAACGTGTATTCAGCAGACCGGCAGAGGCACAGAATGGTTAAAGGAAGAAAATGCCAACTTTCTAAAAGTTGCATTTTCAGACCTGCAATTTATAATCCAACATTACTAAATGATGTCTTTTTAAATTGTTAGTCCAGAGACCCCACCCAAACCCCAATTTTCTATCAGCTCCCAATAGGAAGATACACTTGTAAGATGTTAGAAGGCAGCTCCAATGCTAACCTATGGGAGTGATAGGTTTGCTGTTGTGAAAAATGAAATTAGCCCTATTTCAGTACCAGGGCATGCAAAACACAGCATGAGCACGTCTTACATTTTAAATACACTGTACCCTGCTCATGGGTCTACCTTGGGCCTACCTTGGGGGTGTCTTACATGTAATAAAGGGGAAGATATGGGTCTGGCAAGTTGGTGCACTTGCCAGATTGAAATGGAAGTTTAAAAATGCATACACAGACTCTGCAGTGGCAGACCTGAGACATGTTTGCAGGGGTACTCAAGTGGGTGGTACAATCCGTGCTGCAGGCCCACTAGTAGCATTTAATTTACAGGCCCTGGACACACACAGCACTGTACTAGGAACTTACCAGGAAATCAAATATGACAATCATGGAGAACACAAATACCAATACATAAAATCATGCTGCTTTTCTCAAAGCCATAAAACTCATCTGTTCCTTGAATAATCGCTTGTGGCGTTCTTCTGTCGGGTCACCTATCTTCTGTCTGAGCTTAGCGCTGGGACGCCCCTTGGCTGGGGCAGCCATGCGCTCTATAAATATTATAACATAACATAAACACTGTAAGAATAAGTACCAGGACTCAAAGATTTTTTGCAGAAGCCCATGGCTGGTGTTGTCAAATGTTGGGGTTGCCTAACACCAAGGATAGCTAGTCTTGATTCCACCTCATGCCTCTTTCATTTAGTACCAGGCACAATCTGCCTATTTTCTCGTCTGTGCAGTATTCCCATCTCTGTTTTCTCCCTCGTTTTTCTTCTTTACCTCTTTTGTCCATTTATCCTTCTTGTTCTGTGGCAAACTCTGATGATGAAAAATAGGTGCTGATCCCCAAACAGCAGTGCCGCACCCAACACCGTCCCAACTGTAACCACGGGGTCAAATTGAGCTAAAAAATGAACCCTTAATTAAGTGAGCCGCGGGGCCATAGCAGGAGCGCAGCAGAACTGACCCCGGCATGGTGGTGGTGCCAGCATCATCATGGTGGTGTTCAGCTTCCACCCTGTGGCCTTGTAGCGCTGCATGGCAAACACAGAGATGGGGGAAAGTCAGTGTGCACCACCAGGACCTGGTGGACCCCCAGCCTTCTGTTTCACTCAGATCTGCCTTCGCTGTGGTGTGGGAGGGTCAGTCCGGCGAGATGCTCAAAATGGAGCTTTGCCTGTGGTGGGATTAGGGAAGCATCCCTGGCGAAAGGAGGATCCCATGGATTCCTTCCCTGTTCACCCTGAAAATGACTATTTTGCCTGGAGGTGAGAGAGAGCGGGAAAAGTATTCCCAGGAGTTACTGAGGTGCCCCATGGAATGGAGAGGTGAGACCTTTGCTTCCCTCCCAGGGGCGCCCACAGACCCCCTGATCTTCCTTATTCTCTGCTGTCATTCCGGCACCTAAAGTTCCAAGGACTCCATTAGCTCTGGCTAGGTCCCAGGGGCGGCCTTAGGCATGTGCAAGCTGTGCACCTGCACAGGGCCCCCAAACCCCAGGGGCCGCCACGCCAATATATATCCTTAATATAATAATCCTCTAAGGATGGATACATATTTGCGTGGCGGCCCCTGGCAGGGATTTGGCGGCCTCCAGCTCTGTTCCACTTCCAAACACCCTGACCCCCCCTCTTCACTGGCCTCCGCGCTCTGCCCCGCCCGGACCCCCTCTTCCGGGGCCCCCTACCTACGCTCCCTGCCCAGGGCCACCATGAGCCTAGAGCCGCTCCTATAGGTCCTCACCGGAAGTGAACCATCTTCGAGCTTACGAGTGCCACCACATCGATATCCTTCCGTTGGACCTGGGCAAGTGCCAATTCCATGCAAGTGCCTCCACCAGACAGCAGCAGGGCAGGACTTTGTCTGCTGGCAGAGGCTGGGTTCTGCCATCCGAATGATAGCATGTTTGCCTCGGTCCCATCTTGTAAGTTGTGCCGAGGAGCAGACGATGAGACCTTGGCTGAGGCAAGATCTCTTGGCCAAGATAGAGAGACTTCCATGTAGTAAAGGGTACCGAGATCTCTAATTTTCACTGAAATGGCACTGGAAAGAAGGACTTTTAATGAAAAGAAAATAATTAAAAATACACCACACAGTGTACATTAAAAATAAGGCACACCAAGGAGAGCTCGAAGTTTCTATAAAGTTTTGAGTTGTCACCCCTTTCAAGAAAATACATTCTTAGACTTTGCCATATCTGTATGGGGGTCGTTTGTCAGCAAGCATTGGCAAAGCCAAAATGTCTGAGTTGCACTTCTGAAAGTTGCCCAAGTGGAGCCATTCACAGCTCCTCGCAGGTATGCGCTGGCTCAGTATGGAATAAGGAACCACGGGGCATATTATCAAGAACGGAGCTAAAATTATCGCCACTTTAGCGGCTAAAGCGGCGATACTGGGCTTCATAATATGCCCTGGAGAATTCCCATAGAAGCCCATGTTCACACCAGAGCATGGGCTTCTATGGGAATTCACAATGGCATATTATCAAGCCCATTTTCGCCGCTTTAGCTGCAGTTTTCTGCCGCTAAAGTGGCGATAATTGTAGCTCCATTTCTTGATTATATGCCCCTACATACCACGTCACCAAAGTCATAATATAAAGTCAAGTACACAGTGTAAACATCTGTGAAATGTCGTCAGCCGCTATAGCTCACGAATGCTTGCACAGACAGCTTAAGTTGTCTTTTACCATATGCTAAAACCGGCTTTAGTCAGAGGTTTCTTTTTCCCGCGGTGTCCTGCTCTGATTTTACATTACTTTTACTAAGCAATATATCCGACTTCCCACTCAAAGATTTTTACTTGTAAAACTATACCTATTACGTGTTGGTTTTCTAGAGTGGATTGCGAAACCTCAATAGGATTTAATGAAATATTGGCCCTTGTCAAAACACCAGACTGATGTGGAACATCTGTCAGCTGCATAGTAATGTAAAAATTAATTAAGAAAGAAAGAAAAGGAAATTGTGCTTCTAATGTGAACTCAAATACAGTTTATTGCTTGGTTTCACCTGGTTAATTGTATCATTAAAATCGTCTCCCTACAATAGGTTCATATTTTGTTGAACTCATGGAGTTAAAAGTTCAGGACTTTGTGGCATTTTTCCGCGCTGAGGCGCTCGGACATTGCACACTGCATTTCCAACAGATTATCATTGCCGAAGAATGGAACCCGAGAATATCATTTCATAGAGTTACTTTGGAGAACAGAGTTCAGCTGTCAGGATATATGCAGCGTTTGCAGCTGTGTCTTCTCAGAAGCTGTGTAAGTAGTGAATGCAGCGGTGTCTTCAGAGAAGCCGTGCATGCAGTGTCTGCAGCTGTGTGTTCAGAGAAGCCGTGCATGCAGTGTCTGCAGCGGTGTGTTCAGAGAAGCTGAGCATGCAGTGCCCGCAGCTGTGTCCACAGGGAAGCCCTGCATGCAGTGTCTGCAGCTGGGTCTTCAGGGATGCCTTGCATACAGTGTCTGCAGCAGTGTCTTCAGGGAAGCCCCGCATGCAGTGCCTGCAGCGGTGTCTTCAGAGAAGCTGTGCATGTAGTGTCTGCAGCTGTCTCTTCAAAGAAACCGTGCATGCAGTGTCTGCAGCAGTGTCTTCAGGGAAGCCCCGCATGCAGTGCCTGCAGCGGTGTCTTCAGAGAAGCTGTGCATGTAGTGTCTGCAGCTGTCTCTTCAAAGAAACCGTGCATGCAGTGTCTGCAGCTGGGTCTTCAGGGAAGCCTTACATGCAGTGTCTGCAGCAGTGTCTTCAGGGAAGCCCCGCATGCAGTGCCTGCAGCGGTGTCTTCAGAGAAGCTGTGCATGTAGTGTCTGCAGCTGTCTCTTCAAAGAAACCGTGCATGCAGTGTCTGCAGCTGTCTCTGCATGCAGTGTCTGCAGCGGTGTGTTCAAAGAAGCCGTGCATCTAGTGTCTGCATCAGGGTCTTCAGAGAAGCCATGTATGCAGTGTCTGCAGCTGTTTCTACAGAGAAGCTGTGCATGCAGTGTCTGCAGCTGTCTCTTCGGAGAAGCTGTGCATTCAGTGTCTGCAGTGGTGTCTTCAGAGGAGCTGTGTATTCAGTGTCTGAATCTTTGTCTTCAGAGTAGCCATGTATGCAGTGCCTGCAGTGGTATCTTCAGAGAAGCCATGTATGCAGTGCCTCCAGCAGTGTGGTCAGAGAAACCGTGCATGCAGTGTCTGCAGCTGTTTTTTCGTAGAAGCCGTGCATGTAGTGTCTTCAGCTGTTTCTTCAGCGAAGCAGTGTATGCAGTGTCTGCAGCAGGGTCTTCAGAGAAGCTGTGCATGTAGTGTCCACAGCGGTGTCTACAGAAAAAACGTGCATGCAGTGTCTGCAGCTATGTCGTCAGAGAAGGAGAGCATGTAGTGCATGCTGCGGTGTCTTCAGAGAAACCGTGCATGCAGTGCTTGCAACTGTGTCTTCAGAGAAGCTATGCATGTAGTGTCTTTAGCAGTGTCTTCAGAGAAGTTGTGCATGGAGTGTCTGCAGCTCTGTCTTCAGAGAAGCTGGGTAAGCAGTGTCTGCAGTGGTGTCTTCAGAGAAGCCATGCATGCAGTGTCTGCAGCTGTATCTTCAGAGAATATTAAACAAAACAAGAGCAACCCATATGTCCTTGCAAACTGGGTAAGTACAGTTGTACTGAAAAAACAGCGTTCCCAAGGAACTCATTTAGACATTTTTGATAACAAATTAATAGCAATTTAATTAATTGCCCTGCCTGATAGAAAACTATATACTGGTTATATCTGGTTATTTTTTATTTTTTATTTTTTAAATATTTTTTTATATACTGACAAGCTCACTAGACATCCAAATGGTTGTAGCCTATTTCATCGAACTAGGCACTTTATTTCTACAAAAATCAACAATTTATGTACATTTCACATAAGAACAATGAAAAAACATTAAAAAAGATTCACATAACCCCAAGTGTGGTGACCGTAACCATATTTACAGTGAAAAATTGTGACATGTTCAATTCAAGGTTATCAGTACAGAAACAAAAAGAACAACAAAAGGACACTGTATAAAATGAGACAATTTTGTTTGTTGTGTGTGTCTCTTTACTCTATTTCGTCGACGGCGTTTCGACCCTCTCTGGATACCGGGTCTCATCAGGACAGTTTATCTGGGGACTAAACACAATAATGATAACTTAATATTATTTTATATTATGGTAAAAGGAGTAGAGCTTGTCAGGAAACTAAGGAAACGCTTACCAGTACTTGTGTGTAAGATAGTGGAAATCCAACCTGTAATTATGGATTCATCATTTAGTATAATGGAATTTATTATGTTAAACTAATCAACAGTGCTCACCCTGTGTGTGGTAATTTAACTCGAATTTCTAACAACTCACGGTTAGAAGACTCGTCTTTTATTCCGAGCCAGTGGGTATGATTACGTCCACTTTCACGAATATTCCGCCTGAAACAAGTGGAACTCATAAGCAACTGCCGGAATATAATGCGAGATCCTTACTTGTTTTTTAGGGGTAACTTACTTGATATTAGATCTCCTAGCGGCGTGTGTTTACTTCTTATGTTTCAAGATGGGAGAGAAGAATACTCAATCCCGCGGGGTTAACCATGAAACCCTCGACCACCTACAAACAAGTGACCTGTTAGATCAAAGTCTCTAACTTCATATATCTTAATATTTTATCGTTACATACAAAACGGTGAGAAGACTTACTTAATGATGGACCGAGTCAGATATATTATCCCATCGGCACGGCTGCTGCAACGACATTCACCTACCAAAAAGACAAAGAAGTGATCCCATTCCTGGATCTGAAAATCAGATGTCAAAATAGCCATCTTGATGTTACCTTATACCGAAAACCGACGGATAGAAACACCTTATTGGAATATAACAGCTTCCATCTGAGGGCTTTAAAAGACGGATTGCCATATGGTCAATTCTTGAGAATACGGCGTACTTGTTCAGAGAAAGAAGATTTTTTCAGAGAAGCAAACATCCTCAGCGCCAGACTTCGAAACCGTGGATCTCCAAGAAGGCTAGTAAAAACATCTATGAAAAGAGCCTGGTTCAGTCCTAGGGATTGTCTCCTAAATCCAACCAAAAAAGATAACATCAAGAAAAATGTATGTGTGACCACGTTTTGTCCATTGAGCACTCAGGTACAGAAAATCATAAAAAAACATTGGTCCACCCTTAAAACGCTTAAAATATGTCCGGAAACACCGATGTTTGCCTTCAAAAAGGGCAAAAATATAAGGGACCATCTTGTTCACTCTGATACCAGCAAATACACGACAAATACAACCATTCAGGCCCTATGGGATTTACCTCCCATTGTTGGACACTATAAGTGTTTAAACTGTGTCGCATGTGAATTAACGGTTGAAACCAAGGAATTCAAACATGGAAATGTACAAATCAAGCTTCGAGACTTCACGAACTGTTCCACACCGAATGTCATATATTGCATATGGTGCCCATGCGATTTGATTTACATTGGCCAGACAAGTCAACCAGTAAAATCTCGTATCAGTCAACATAGAAGCCGCATTAGGTGTGATGTAGACAACGCACCGTTGGTTGAGCACTATAAAGAAAAAGGTCACTCTGCCAATGATATCAAATGGCAAGTTATTGAGAAAGCCAGACTACCTCCGAGAGGAGGAGACATGTCAGTCATTTTGCAATCCTTAGAATGCAAATGGATAGACAGATGTGGTTCGATTCGTGTAGGGTTGAACAACTTAGAGGAGTGGCGTAAATTCATCAGCCTTCACTGATCTGGCCTTCACTTTGAACAAGGGGATATTGTCCTTATTTAGCTGCTTCTGTCTACAAGGTAGTATTATAGGCATATCATTCCACTGAAATACATAAATATGTATATGGTTGTGACATCTAAGATAAGGTGGTATATATAAAAAAGTTCATTGGTCCTTGTTTTTTCCAAAATGTCAGAAAAATCACCTTGCACATAATGTTTTGTGAATATGTCATTTAGAACAAGGTATAAATGCATGTGATTGGTACAACAAAGTGACATGTCACGATATGGAGTCCTATGTACTGATTGGTTGAGATGCTGTATTATGAACTATGGTTAAGAATGTACTTTCTGATGCTCCAGACTGTTCCATACATATGAGTATTGTAGGAAGATACTATGAGAAATATAGACAATGATATTCGAGTTGGCTAATTCGCGTTGGTTTTCCCTACTCTATCTAAGTTCAGCGTTATTGAGAAATAGGACGTTCTAAGATGGATGCCGATTTACAAGTCGATTAATATGAATCACATACATAAAATGATAAGATAAATTTAATTATTTGGCCTGACCAAAATCTGGTAAAGGCAGTATCTCCAGACCAATATAGTATATGAGGCGAAAATGACAACATCATGTTCATTCACATTATAAAATTCAAACGATGTTTGATGTTTGCCTAATTTTAGGCGGAACTGTGAATAAATGTTAAAACAAATTAAATATATAAGCACCGGGGTGAATAATATCATAATCAGCGTGACTAAATACCCCGCAAATGCTATATCATGATTAACTTGGACATTACAAAATGGCACCCACTCTTTACGGCCATGCCGATGCTTTTCATAAATGAGGCAAAGGTTCGCTTCCGGGTAGCTCGCAAACCAGTCGTTGCAGCAGCCGTGCCGATGGGATACTATTCCTGACTCGGTCCATCATTAAATAAGTCTTCTCACCGTTTTGTATGTAACGATAAAATATTAAGATATATGAAGTTAGAGACTTTGATCTAACAGGTCACTTGTTTGTAGGTGGTCGAGGGTTTCATGGTTAACCCCGCGGGATTGAGTATTCTTCTCTCCCATCTTGAAACATAAGAAGTAAACAAACGCCGCTAGGAGATCTAATATCAAGTAAGTTACCCCTAAAAAACAAGTAAGGATCTCGCATTATATTCCGGCAGTTGCTTATGAGTTCCACTTGTTTCAGGCGAAATATTCGTGAAAGTTGACGTAATCATACCCACTGACTCGGAATAAAAGACGAGTCTTCTAACCGTGAGTTGTTAGAAATTCGAGTTAAATTACCACACACAGGGTGAACACTGTTGATTAGTTTAACATAATAAATTCCATTATACTAAATGATGAATCCATAATTACAGGTTGGATTTCCACTGTCTTACACACAAGCACTGGTAAGCATTTCCTTAGTTTCCTGACAAGCTCTACTCCTTTTACCATAATATAAAATAATATTAAGTTATCATTATTGTGTTTAGTCCCCAGATAAACTGTCCTGATGAGACCCGGTATCTAGAGAGGGTCGAAACGCCGTCGACGAAATAGAGTAAAGAGACACACACAACAAACAAAATTGTCTCATTTTATATAGTGTCCTTTTGTTGTTCTTTTTGTTTCTGTACTGATAACCTTGAATTGAACGTGTCACAATTTTTCATTGTAAATATGGTTACGGTCACCACACTTGGGGTTATGTGAATCTTTTTTAATGTTTTTTCATTGTTCTTATGTGAAATGTACATAAATTGTTGATTTTTGTAGAAATAAAGTGCCTAGTTCGATGAAATAGGCTACAACCATTTGGATGTCTAGTGAGCTTGTCAGTATATAAAAAAATATTTAAAAAATAAAAAATAAAAAATAACCAGATATAACCAGTATATAGTTTTCTATCAGGCAGGGCAATTAATTAAATTGCTATTAATTTGTTATCAAAAATGTCTAAATGAGTTCCTTGTGTCTTCAGAGAAGCCATGTATGCAGTGTCTGCAGTGGTGTCTTCAGCGAAGCTATGTATACAGTGTTTGCAGCGGTGTCTTCAGAGAAGCCATGCATGTAATGCCTACAGCTGTGTCTTCAGAGAAGCTGTGCATGCAGTGTCCGCAGATGTGTCTTCAGAGAAGCAGTGCATGCAGTGTCTGCAGCTGTTTGTTCAGAGAAGCCATGCATGTAATGCCTACAGCAGTGTCTTCAGAGAAGCTGTGCATGGAGTGTCCGCAGATGTGTCTTCAGAGAAGCAGTGCATGCAGTGTCTGCAGCTGTTTGTTCAGAGTAGCCATGCATGTAATGCCTACAGCTTTGTCTTCAGAGAAGCTGTGCATGCAGTGTCCGCAGATGTGTTTTCAGAGAAGTTGTGCATGCAGTGTCCGCAGATGTGTCTTCAGAGAAGCAGTGCATGCAGTGTCTGCAGCTGTTTGTTCAGAGAAGCCATGCATGTAATGCCTACAGCTGTGTCTTCTGAGAAGCTGTGCATGCAGTGTCCGCAGATGTGTCTTCAGAGAAGCTGTGCATGCAGTGTCCGCAGATGTGTCTTCAGAGAAGCAGTGCATGCAGTGTCTGCAGCTGTTTGTTCAGAGAAGCCATGCATGTAATGCCTACAGCTGTGTCTTCAGAGAAGCTGTGCATGCAGTGTCCGCAGATGTGTCTTCAGAGAAGCTGTGCATGCAGTGTCTGCAGCTGTTTGTTCAGAAAAGCGATGCATGTAATGCCTACAGCTGTGTCTTCAGAGAAGCTGTACATGCAGTGTCCGCAGATGTGTCTTCAGAGAAGCTGTGCATGCAGTGTCCGCAGATGTGTCTTCAGAGAAGCAGTGCATGCAGTGTCTGCAGCTGTTTGTTCAGAGAAGCCATGCATGTAATGCCTACAGCTGTGTCTTCAGAGAAGCTGTGCATGCAGTGTCCGCAGATGTGTCTTCAGAGAAGCTGTGCATGCAGTGTCTGCAGCTGTTTGTTCAGAGAAGCGATGCATGTAATGCCTACAGCTGTGTCTTCAGAGAAGCTGTACATGCAGTGTCCGCAGATGTGTCTTCAGAGAAGCTGTGCATGCAGTGTCTGCAGCTGTTTGTTCAGAGAAGCCATGCATGTAATGCCTACAGCTGTGTCTTCAGAGAAGCTGTGCATGCAGTGTCTGCAGCTGTTTGTTCAGAGAAGCCATGCATGTAATGCCTACAGCTGTGTCTTCACAGAAGCTGTGCATGCAGTGTCCGCAGATGTGTCTTCAGAGAAGCCATGCTTGCAGTGTCTGCAGCTCTTACTCGGCTATCTTGACTTGCTGCTACCGGGCTCTTTGTCCATCATGGCCAATATTGCCTTGTCGGGTGTGGCCAACAGATCCTAGAAACGCATTGCTGAGTACACTTTCTGCAGACAAAGTGGAAGACCCCCGACCTGGATGTGAGTTATCACACTTACCAGTGGCACCCGGTGGGGTCTACGTCATAGCTGATACCCAAGTAATAAGGACGACAAATATATTCTTTGAAACCGGCAAGGGTGGAGTCAGCATCACATTCCAAGGTTCATGAAAGGGCAACACCAACCACTTCTTTCACCTGCATGAATTTGTGCATCTCTATAGTGCGGCGCTCTGTTGTGAAGCGGATGCCCTCTGCTGCATCACAAGTCATAATCTTCTGAGTTCCTGGGCCTGCATCTAAATGCTGCTTGTTATTTTTTTCCTAGTAGAACTGCTGCTGAGCCAACGTTGCCGCTGTAAACTAGAAGCCTCAAAGATTAATACGTGGCCTTCCAAATCCAAGTCCTTCATCTCCCAGTCCTGCGCCCAGATGGACGAATCAGGAATTGGAGCTGAAGCTGTGCATTCAATCACTGTCATTAATGTGGCAACTGCCCCCTCAGGATGACTGTGAACATCAATGTACAGTGGCCTACACCAAAGGGAAATGACAAACCTGAATAGGAGCGGTCATAACTTAAACAATGTAGTGTCTGCAGTTGTGTCATCAGAGAAGCTGTGTATGTCTTGTCTGCAGGCGTGTCTTCAGTGAAGCCGTGCATGCAGTATTTGCAGTGGTGTCTTCAGAGAAGCTATGCATGCAGTGTCTGTAGCGGTGTCTTTGGAGAAGCTGTGTATGCAGTGTCTGCTGTGGTGTCTTCAGTGAAGCAGTGCATGCAGTATCTGCAGAGGTGTCTTCAGAGATGCTATGCATGCAGTGTCTGTAGCGGTGTCTTTGGAGAAGCTGTGTATGGAGTCTGCTGTGGTGTCTTCAGTGAAGCAGTGCATGCAGTATCTGCAGAGGTGTCTTCAGAGAAGCTATGCATGCAGTGTCTGCAGCGGTGTCTTCGGAGAAGCTGTGTATGCAGTGTCTGCTGCGGTGTCTTCAGAGAAGCCATGCATGCAGTATCTGCAGTGGTGTCTTCAGCGAAGCCGTGAATGTAGTGTCTGCAGCGGTGTCTTCGGAGAAGCTCTGTATGGAGTCTGCTGTGGTTTCTTCAGTGAAGCCGTGCATGCAGTATCTGCAGAGGTGTCTTCAGAGAAGCTATGCATGCAGTGTCTGCAGCGGTGTCTTCGGAGAAGCTGTGTATGCATTGTCTGCTGCGGTGTCTTCAGAGAAGCCATGCATGCAGTATCTGCAGTGGTGTCTTCAGCGAAGCCGTGCATGCAGTGTCTGCAGCGGTGTCTTCGGAGAAGCTGTGCATGCAGTGTCTGCAGCGGTGTCTTCGGAGAAGCTGTGTATGCAGTGTCTGCTGCGGTGTCTTCAGAGAAGCTATACATGCAGTATCTGCAGTGGTGTCTTCAGCGAAGCCGTGCATGCAGTGTCTGCAGTGGTGTCTTCGGAGAAGCCGTGCATTTAGTGTCTGCAGCGGTGTCTTCAGGGAAGCCGTGCATGCTGTGTCTGCAGCTGTATTCAGTGAAGCTGTGTATGTGTTGTCTGCAGCTGCGCCTTCAGCGAAGCAGTGCATGCAGTGTCTGCAGCTGTATTTAGAGAAGCTGTGTATGTGTTGTCTGCAGCTGCGCCTTCAGTGAAGCAGTGCATGCAGTGTCTGCAGCTGTATTTAGAGAAGCTGTGTATGTGTTGTCTGCAGCTGCGCCTTCAGTGAAGCAGTGCATGCAGTGTCTGCAGCTGTGCCTTCAGTGAAGCAGTGCATGCAGTGTCTGCAGGGGTGTCTTCAGAGAAGCTGTGCATGTATTGTATTTAGCTGTGTCTTCAGAGAAGCAGTGCATGCAGTGTCTGCTGCGGTGTCTTCAGTGAAGCCGTGCATTCAGTGTCTGCAGCGGGGCCTTTATAGAAGCAGTGCATGCAGTGTCTGTAGCTGTGTCTTCAGAGAAGCAGTGCATGCAGTGTCTGCAGCTGTGCCTTCAGTAAAACCGTGCATGCAGTGTCTGTAGCTGTGTCTTCAGTGAAGCCGTGCATGCAGTGTCTGTAGCTGTGTCTTCAGAGAAGCCGTGCATGCAGTGTCTGTAGCTGTGTCTTCAGAGAAGCTGTGCATGCAGTGTCTGTAGCTGTGTCTTCAGAGAAGCTGTGCATGCAGTGTCTGAATCTGTGCCTTTATAGGAGCTGTGCATGCAGGATCTGCAGCGGTCTTCAGAGAAGCCTTGCGTGCAATGCCTGCAGCTGCGTCTTCAGAGTAGCCCTGCTTACTTCTAAAGTGCGTGGATAGAACCCTTTCAGATAACCCGGGAGCAGAGGACACAAGCTGTGTCTGCAAAGGACCCCCGACGAGGAGAGACCCTTGACTGGGCGGCTGGACCAGTCCCCCCCATCACCTCTCTCACGAGGTCCTCTAAGTTATGCGCCGAGTCATGAACCCTCATCAGCAAGTCACTTATTTACCCTCCAGATGTCACTGCACTTTCTTCCACACCGATCTCTCCAGTTAACCCCTTCAGGTGCTCACGTGTTACACCATCAGTCAGTCGGCTCACTCTCTTGCTGAGCTAAGCCTTGTTTATGTTTTGTTTTATGGGTTTTATAGAGCGCCTGGCTGCCCGGAGGCTTCCCGGCGCTAAGCAGAGGATGCAGTCAGGGCACTGAAGTTGCTATGGAAAGAGCCAAGTTTTATTTTTTTTTCTAAATGCCAGTTCATCAGTCAGCAGGCGCACTTCTTTCAGCAGGGAGTTCCACAGACTAGGAGCCAGATGTGAGAAGGATCTACCTCCCCACCCGGATCTCTTTATTCTTTTATTTTTCATGAGTAGATCTGCAGAGGATCTTAGCGATCTACTCGGGACATATGGTGTGTCAAACTTGATAATTAAGGCCGGTCCTTTGTCATTCATGGCTCTGTGGCAAATACAGAGTGACTTAAATTTGATCCTGGCGTTGATTGGAAGCCCGTGCAATGTATTCAGGGCTTTCGCTGACTGTTGTCTGGGAATTCGCCGCAGTATCCTGGCTGCGGCATTTTGGACCACTTATAATCTGTTTATAGCACATTTGGGTGCGCCAAGATAGTTCTCCATGGAAAGACTGCAGTCGAGCCATATTCCCAGATTTGTTACCACATTTTTTAGGGCAGGGGGCTCTCCCAGTTCTGGGGGCCAGTAGATAATGTTTCTACGCTCTGTTTTTCCTCCATTCAACTTTAGGCTGCGTTTGTTCATCCAGCATGCTACTTTTGCCCTGCAGGGTGCCGGATTGTTGTGCATGGATTGGGTGCCCGCTGTCACTGATAGTATCAACTGGGTATCATCTGTGTAAGACACAATGGATAGCCCACATTCTTGCACTATCTTTGCCAATGGTTGCATGCACAAATTAAATAGTGTAGAGCTCAGTGCAGATCCCTGTGGTACTCTGCGCGAAATTTGGAGGGTGTCTGAGAGGTGATCACCGTCCTGTATTTAGAAGGATCTATCTTCTAGGAAGGAAGATATCCAGTTTAGTGGAGAGTCTGTGATGCCCGCTTCCTTTCGCCTCATGGTCATGGTTCTGTGATCCACCATGTCAAAGGTGGCACTAAGATCCAGAAGCAAGATGGCCGCTGTGCACCCTTGGTCTAGGATTCCCTTAACTCGTTCTGCGCTCATGACGGCTCCCGGCCTTCATGTGTCACGGTAGTCATGTGCTCATGACGGCTGGGAGCCGTCCGAACGTTGCCGCTCCGCCCACGCATAAATAATTCCCTGCCTGTGCGGGCGAATTAATCAGTGGGCGGAGTTCAGATGGCTCCCGGCCAACATGAGCACTTAACTACCGTGACTCATGACGGCCGGGAGCTGTCATGAGCACCGCGTCGCCGCGCCACCCCTCCCACCCCCCACGCACCGCGGCAAAATTAACACCGAAGGGGTTAAGTTCCTCCGTGACCACCAACAGGGCTGACTCAGTACTATGCTGGGGTCGGAAGTCCAATTGTGTACAAGGCAACACCTCATTCTCCTCCAAATATTGAGACAGGGTCTGATTAATGTGTTTTATTAGCTATTTTGTCTAACAGTGGCAGGAGAGAGATCGGTCGATAGTTCCCCGGCTTTGACGGGTCTAGATGGGGCTTTTTCAGCAGTGGTCAGACTATGGTATGTTTCCAGGTTTTAGGGATGATCCCTTATGTGAGAGAGAGTCAGATTAGTGCAGCAGTTGTATTCCTTCTCTTTTTGCCTCCCTAGAGGAGGACAAGGGAAGAATCGGGTCTTGTGGGGAGCCAGATTTAATCTTCTGCAAAATCGAAGTCATAGCTTCCTCTCTTAGATCCGTAAAGCGATCTAGTCTTACCGCTGTATTTGTTTCCAAGTCATCACCGATACTTGGGTGAGCATCAGCGTTATTTGGACTAATGGGTCCTTGAAGGGAGTTATACATTAGTTCCACCTTATTTTTTAAGAAGTTCACCATCTCCTCACATCTCTCTTTGGACGAGGATTGATTATTCGTCTCCTGATCAGTGGAAGTTAGAGAGCGCGCTACTCTAAATAGTTCCCTTGAGGAGTTGCAGGCAAAATTGATTTTATCCTCAAAATATTTGGCTTGGACTTGGATCATCTCATTATGATACTGCCTAATAGTTGTTATGTTATGTTATGTTATGTTAAATTATATTTATATAGCGCACGGCTACTCCGACAGAGTGTCCCGGCGCTTTCCACAAATAAATCAGTGTGTAATAACATAACACGAAACAATACAGAAAAGAAACCCCCCAAAAAGCAACTAAGCATTAAAAAGCCATGTCTTCAAGCTCTTCCTAAATTGAAGCAGGTTAGGAGTACTACGTAACGCCAGTGGTAAAGAGTTCCACAACTGGGGTGCCTTAAAGCCAAAGGAGCGGCCTCCAGTGCGGGCCCTATGCACACGAGGAACCACGGCAGTAAAAAGAGCTGCAGAGCGCAGTAGGCGAGCAGGGCGATAGAAAGTCAACCTGCGCCGTAGATAACCGGCCCCAGGGCCAAACAGTGCCTTGTGCATCAACGTAAGGGATTTGAACATAATCCGCTTACGGATAGGCAGCCAATGAAGCTTCTGAAGCAGCCCCGAGGCTCGCGATCGCCTATGCAGGCCGAAAATCGCGCGGGCAGCAGAGTTTTGTGCAACCTGCAGACGCTGGACCAGGTAGTCTGGGAGGCCAAGGAAAAGGGCATTGGCATAATCCAGCCTTGATCCAATGAGCGCCTGCACGGTGATCCGCCTATGCTCCGCAGAAAGCAATGGAAGAAACTTGCGGAGCATCCTCAGAACACCAAAGCAGGCGCCCACCAGACCAAGTACATGGGCTCTCAATGACAATTTATTGTCAAGTTTAACCCCGAGGTTTTTGGCAACCAATGATGACTGAGCCGGGGGATTCATTTCAACCGGCCACCATTGTCGCCACTCAGGGTCAGTGGCACATCCAAAAAAGAGAACCTCAGATTTGCTGGAATTGGCCTTCAAGTTGTTATGCTGGAACCAATCAAATACCATGGCCAAACAGGCCCGAATACCCTCTCCATCAAATGGCTGATCTTTGCCACATGTGAAGAGGAGTTGCGTATCGTCGGCGTAGGATACGATCTGGGCCCCATACGCCTCCACCGCCGCCGCCAAAGGGGTCATAAAGATGTTAAATAATGATGGGCTCAACACAGAACCCTGTGGAACCCCAACCCCCAAAGGCGGCATCTCGGCGGAGCGCTGCGAGACCCAGATCGTCTGGCGGCGGCCTTCCAAAAAAGATGTGAACCATTTGAACACCGTCCCCCTAATGCCGATGTCATGAAGCCTGGCGAGGAGCGCCGCATGAGGGACGGTGTCGAAGGCCGCCGACAGGTCCAACATGACTAGCATGGCCTTGCCACCAACATCCAAAGTCTCCCTGATGATCTCAGAGACCTCCAACAGTGCCGTTTCCGTACTAAAATTAGGACGGAATCCGGACTGGGAAGGATGGAGCAGATGGTTCGTTTCTAAAAAGCTCGACAAGACGCCATGAACATGCTTCTCAGTGATCTTAGCCAACGCCGGCAAGAGTGAAATCGGCCTATAATTGGCCAGGACCTCAGCATCAAGACCTGGCTTTTTCAAGAGGGGAATAACCATCGCCCTCTTCCAGGTACAAGGCACCTTCCCTTCCCTTAAGGAGGCGTTGAGGATAGGATTGACCAAAGGGTTCACCACAGCCGCCATCTCAGCCAAAAATCTGGCCGGGCAGGGGTCAAGTGGCGAGCCCGATTTAAGGCTGGCAAGCAGCACCAGCGACGCCTCGCTCGTGACAGCAGGAAAATCTGTCAAAACAGCGACAGGCGTAGGCGGTAGCTCGCAACCCGCCCCGGGGCCGCAATCACTAACCACGGTGCTCTCCGAGAAGGAGGCTTGAATCGCCTTGATTTTATTTGTAAAAAAGCTGGCAAGATCACAAGCCCACGACTCCGATGATACTAACAGGGGTGTCTGGGAGCTGGGAGACGCGAACTCCTTCACCACCGTGAAGATCTCCTTGCAGGAGTTCGCCGCTGCCTCAATCCTCCTAGCCAGATATACTTTCTTGGCCTCCAAGATGTCCCGATGATAGGCCTTGATAGCCGCCCTATAGGCAAGTTTGGCCTCCCCGTTATACCGAAGGCGCCAGGCCCGCTCAGCAACCTTGCACTGGCTGCGAGCCACCCTCAGCGCCTCAGTAAACCACGGCGCAGATCGCCGTGCTACCGTGGACCGAGGGGCAACTTGCGGGGCAAGATCGTCTAACCTTTCGGTCAGCCACGACTGCCAGGCCTCCGTGTCTTTTTCCAGAACACCCGAAAGCTGGCAGGGGTGTTCCACGAGCGCCTGCTCCAGCATATCGGCTGTCACTCTGTGCAGCGCTCTCGAAGCTGGTCTAGGTAACACGGGGGCAATATTACCCGGCCGCCCAATCTCCGCCACCGAGAACTTGATCAACCTATGGTCTGTCCAGAGCACAGGCAGGGTTTCTACATCAGCGACCGGAACTGATGAGAACACTTGATCTAGAGTGTGCCCTCTCTCGTGCGTAGGACCCACCACGTATGGGACAAGACCCAGCGGAGATGTTATATCCAACAGTTTAATTGTATCCGGGTCGACTGTCGCATCCAAATGGACGTTAAAGTCGCCCGCCACAATACAGTGCTGAGTGGTCAATGCCAGCTCAGAGATGGCGACCTGCAAATCCTCCAGGAAGGAGCCCATGGGGCCAGGCGCCCTATAGACCAACAGCACCTTCAGAGCTTGGGACGGGGACAGTCTAAGCGTGATGGCAATGGATTCCGAGCTCCCAATGGGGTTCGGAGGGAGAACCGAGCATGAGACACTCTTCCTCACCACCACCGCCACCCCGCCGCCCCTGCCCTTCTCTCTGTCCTGCCGGTAGATGTTATAGGCCGGAGGAATAGCAGAGAAAATGTCAGGGTTCGACGCTTCTCCCAACCAAGTTTCGGTAAGGAGAAGACACAACGGGTTTTCCCTCACAAGAAGATCGAATAAGTGTAGAGCATGACAGCCCAACGACCTTGTGTTCAGCAACAGGCACAGATGTTTAACCGAAGCCTCAGGGGGTCTGTGCACGTTGACCGGAGTCCACGTGGGCGACCAGCCACAGGCCGGACAGCGCCTCTTGCCGTTACAGCGGCCAGGGAAGACCGAGCGACAAGAGCAGGAAAAAGTCCGCAAGGCACGCAACATCGCCGAGGAGTAAATGCACATCCTCCCTCAGCCGCCGGCCGTAACGCAGTCCTCCACCGCCCTAACGCCTCCGGGACGCTGACGGGCGCAGACGGGCAGGACTCCGGCACGACTCAGGCTAAGCGAGGGCGTCCACCTGCGCGTACCGCTGCGCGTGGGGGAGCGACTTTAAATAGGCTCTCCAATGAGCCCTTGGCGCGCGAGTCCGCTCCAAGATGGCGGCCGCCGCCGAATACCAAGCCCCAATCTAAGATGGCGCCCGCAATGAAGACCCAGGACCCGGACCCACAAAGTAGTGGTGCTTTGGAGGCACAAAAGTGCAGTTTTTATGTGCAGTAAGGGGAGCGGGATGTAGGCAGAAGGGAGCAGGTTAAAAACGAGGGTAAATATAAACCCCAGACAAACACAAGAAGTAATCCCAAATTAAAACAAACTAGATTAAAATGTCCACAGCGCTCGTCCAGCGCGCTTGCAGCAATGTGGTAGGTGGTAGAGACCCCTGTTCCACGAAGGACCGCCTTAAATAGGCTCTCCAATGAGCCCTTGGCGCGCGAGTCCGCTCCAAGATGGCGGCCGCCGCCGAATACCAAGCCCCAATCTAAGATGGCGCCCGCAATGAAGACCCAGGACCCGGACCCACAAAGTAGTGGTGCTTTGGAGGCACAAAAGTGCAGTTTTTATGTGCAGTAAGGGGAGCGGGATGTAGGCAGAAGGGAGCAGGTTAAAAACGAGGGTAAATATAAACCCCAGACAAACACAAGAAGTAATCCCAAATTAAAACAAACTAGATTAAAATGTCCACAGCGCTCGTCCAGCGCGCTTGCAGCAATGTGGTAGGTGGTAGAGACCCCTGTTCCACGAAGGACCGCCTTAAATAGGCTCTCCAATGAGCCCTTGGCGCGCGAGTCCGCTCCAAGATGGCGGCCGCCGCCGAATACCAAGCCCCAATCTAAGATGGCGCCCGCAATGAAGACCCAGGACCCGGACCCACAAAGTAGTGGTGCTTTGGAGGCACAAAAGTGCAGTTTTTATGTGCAGTAAGGGGAGCGGGATGTAGGCAGAAGGGAGCAGGTTAAAAACGAGGGTAAATATAAACCCCAGACAAACACAAGAAGTAATCCCAAATTAAAACAAACTAGATTAAAATGTCCACAGCGCTCGTCCAGCGCGCTTGCAGCAATGTGGTAGGTGGTAGAGGTCAACTTATAATGGCTCTTGATGTCTGGATCATAGTCTTTCCTCCATTGTCTTTCTAGTTTTTTACAGGATTTTTTCATCAGGATTAAGTTAGCGTTAAACTAAGCCTGAGTGGGCAACTACTTAGCCTGATTTTCTCAGGGCGATGAACTGTTGCTTTGTTGATCCAATTTGCCCACATCTTACCTGCCTCCTCTATTATGTCTATACCAAGCCCCAATCTAAGATGGCGCCCGCAATGAAGACCCAGGACCCGGACCCACAAAGTAGTGGTGCTTTGGAGGCACAAAAGTGCAGTTTTTGCAGTTAAAATGTCCACAGCGCTCGTCCAGCGCGCTTGCAGCAATGTGGTAGGTGGTAGAGACCCCTGTTCCACGAAGGACCGCCTTAAATAGGCTCTCCAATGAGCCCTTGGCGCGCGAGTCCGCTCCAAGATGGCGGCCGCCGCCGAATACCAAGCCCCAATCTAAGATGGCGCCCGCAATGAAGACCCAGGACCCGGACCCACAAAGTAGTGGTGCTTTGGAGGCACAAAAGTGCAGTTTTTATGTGCAGTAAGGGGAGCGGGATGTAGGCAGAAGGGAGCAGGTTAAAAACGAGGGTAAATATAAACCCCAGACAAACACAAGAAGTAATCCCAAATTAAAACAAACTAGATTAAAATGTCCACAGCGCTCGTCCAGCGCGCTTGCAGCAATGTGGTAGGTGGTAGAGGTCAACTTATAATGGCTCTTGATGTCTGGATCATAGTCTTTCCTCCATTGTCTTTCTAGTTTTTTACAGGATTTTTTCATCAGGATTAAGTTAGCGTTAAACTAAGCCTGAGTGGGCAACTACTTAGCCTGATTTTCTCAGGGCGATGAACTGTTGCTTTGTTGATCCAATTTGCCCACATCTTACCTGCCTCCTCTATTATGTCTGTCAGGCACGGCGCCTCAGCTTCTAGAGCATTGACCATGTTGGCAGGCATAGTTCCTGGCCATTTGTTCACAGCCTTGGGGAGTTTGTTGCATGTAGTTGGAGAATGGGTGTTGTCTAGTGTAGAGGGTATAAAATAGTGATTTGACCAAGGGACTGGCATGGGAGTCCCTACCGTTAGGTTGAGTTCATTTGAGAAGATAGCATCTAGTAAGTGCCCTTTTTCATGTGTGCCAGTTTACCATTTGTATGAGTTGCATGGCTTCTATATCCTAAGTGAATCTATTTGAGGTGCTATTGTCACGCTTTTCTAGGTGTAGGTTAAAATCCTCAAGTATGGTGGTAGATCCTTTGCTGGCTATGGTTGTTGCTACTATTCCAGGAAAATCCTCTAGGAAGGAATTATTGGACCCAGGGTGGCTGTAGAGTAGTGTGCCTGAGAAGGTAACATTGGGGGAAAGTTGAATACTGAATTGTGTAATATCACAATTGGTGATGGTCGGGGGTGTAGTCAGGCATTCATATTCATTTTTGTATATAACTGCCATCCCCCCTCCTGTCCTTTCCGTCCTGTCTTGTCTTCTGGTTGAGAATCCTGGAGGGAGTGCTTGAACTAGATCCAGAGCAGAGCATGCTTTCAACCAAGTTTCTGTCACAAACAGGATATCAAGTTCCTCATCCTCAATTAATAGCCTAATTTCCAGTGATGTGTGCTAATATGGATTTGCTACTAATACGTTCCATTTTCCACTGAGCCTTCTTAGCGGGCCTATTTGTTTGTATGTGTTTGTCTGTACTCCCTGTGCTAACCTAAATCAGGCAGTGAGGACAAGTGATCTCCATGTCAATTAGGCTTCCAACTCAACAACCACTTAGCTCTGTCTGACTCAAAGGCTGAGTTTACTGTCCTCAACCAGTTACTCATCACCCCATAACCTATCAAATGACCCCAACACCCAGTCCCACCAGCCACCAGTCACTTCAGACTCCTATAGTCTGATATTCCCGCAGGTTCCATCTCTTACCACGATACCTCCTCTTCCGTCACTTTGCTGTTGCTGCGTACTCCCTACAACCAACTGGACCAACCTACATCAACCATCGCTTGAACTTCCACCTACTCTCTAAAAATCTGCGCTCCTCTTCACTCTAATTTAAAAAAGTAGCAACTTCAACAAGCACTGGCGTTGCCAATAGGTCTCGCAGTAGGAAAGTTGGAGCTATTACAATTGCAAATAACAATGCCTTTTTTTTTGTTTTCATTTTCAAAACATAAAGGGCTTTGTCATTTACAAAACCAATAGCTCCAACTTTCCTACTGCGAGACCTATTGGCAACGCCAGTTCACGTATCTGCATGTATAGCGCTGAAGAATATTCTTGAAGTGTTTGCAGTGAACAGCGCTTCGTTTAAGACCTCTTCACTGAGTGGTGTGGGGGTGAGGGGGTGTGAGGGTGAGGGTGAGTGGGTGTGTGAGTGTGTGAGGGTGGGTGAGAGTTTTATTTATCTATCTATTTATTTATGTGTTTGTTTGTTTCAAATTAGACACTCTGAAACATCTGGGTTCAGAACAGAGAATGATCAAATCCTCAACAGGCCGAACACATCTTGTAAGTTAAAAGAGTTATATCACAGAGAAAAAAGACATATTTTTATGCTGCCAAAAAGAAAAACACGAAAAATCGGAATCGCGTTTTTGTGTTTTTTATTGTGATTATTTTTGCGGTGCTGAAATTGCCAGGCAAAGTCCGCCAGTTCCGTTTTCTGTTGCGCTTTTCACAGGTTGAGACGAGGTTTAATGGTGTGTCTATCCGCATTCTGAACAGGGGGAGCGGGTCAGCTGGTGCCCTTCTCCTTCACAGCTGACCACAGTCCGGGAGCAGCGAAGCAGTGACGGAGCCTGAAATGGCTCCTCACAGGCACAGCTGCCAGGCTCGGCGAGTCGCTGCGCCTGCTAGTGCTGAGGGAGAGGAGTAGAGTCGGGGGGGGGGGGAGAGCGGTAGAGAGATGGAGGAAGAGGCAAATAGAGGAAATAAATATATATGTGCAAGAGAGAGCTAGAAGCAGGAATACAGCACGGAAAGGTACAGCACTGAAACCACACACGGAGAGAGGGAACGGTGACGAAAGAGAAGCTAAGGCCAGAGGGGTGCAGGTGTGAAAAGGTGGCGAGAGACCTCAGGGAGCAGGGACCGCCAAGCAGAGGCAGAAGAGAGCGATGGAGGAAGAGGTAGTGCTATAGAAACATGGACTAAAGACTGGGAGACGAGAGGGATGGGGATGCTGGCGAAACGACACAGGAGCATGGATTAAAAAGAAAACCCCATTCCGTAACTGTTTTGTTGGTCTTTCACCTTCGGGTAACTGCATTTAAAATAACATTCACCTTAGATGAAACATAAAATCAAGTTGTATTAATAAGTGGGAAATGCGTTATTTTACGATATGAAACCTCCATTAAAAAGTGTTTTCAAAATACAGATTTTAGTAATATGCTGACTATCTAGTAATGCGAACGAGGGGAGAAGTGTGGCAGGCAGATGGCTGCGCGGAGGGAAGCCGGATGGGGGCGGGAGAGCCTGGTGGGGGGGGGGGCGCAAAGAGGAGAAAAGAAATGCGACACGGCGGGCAGGGGAGGGGGCGGAGCGGGTAAAAAAAAAAACAAGACGGAGGGAAAGGCAGATAAGGGGAGGGGGGAGGAGAAATGCGACACGGCGGGCAGGGGAGGGGGCGGAGCGGGGAGAGGGGAGAGGGTGTGAAAACAGCAGGGGCCTGGAGTGCGGCTGAGGGAACTGATGTGCACGCGCTTTTAAGCTCAATGCACATGCGCATTGAGCTTAAAAGTCACGGGCACTGCAAGGAATCGCCACGATTCCTTGCAACTTGGTTAAAGACTGTTTAAGCCCCAATAGTCTCGCAAGCTCGATGCGCATGCGCATCGACAGGCGAGACCTAAAAAGAGAACCATGGGCGGGGCATTCCTGTTCATGGACCAGAAAAAACAGTTAGATTGCCTCTGGTACCCACCCCCCAGCATCTCCTGCAGCAGGCTGCTCCTGAGTCCCCTTGTCCCTCCTCCCAGGGGTGAGATGTCTCCGCTGTGGAGTCTAACCTCAGCATCCCTAATACTTGCACAGACGCCAGCATCGCTTGGGTGCAGAAGTGTCTGTGAGTCACTCTGGAGCTGATGGCGGACTATCATAGTCTGCTGGTGGACTGACATCATCTACACCTGTGCAGTAGCGACCCATGGAGGGAGTGCTGCAGGGTGGTGGGCGGGGCGGGGAGGAGCAGGGTGGGGGTAGTAAACTACGGAATACGGACCAACTGAGGTAAGTAAACAAATAAATAAATAAAACAAATTTTGATGCGCGCGCTGCAGGCGATCTGTGGCACTTCTATTATCTGCTCAGGATGAAAGGCTGAGTAGGCATCCTTAGATTCGAGTCTGTACAGGCTACCCTCTGGTTAGTGCAGCGGGAAGCAGCATTTACCACGTGGGCTAAGTCACGTGTGCCATTACCAAGTAAACGGAACACTGCTTGCCTTAACCACCCATATGCCTAAGCCCCCGCACATGCTTGGTTAAGGCAGACACAGGATGGGTGGGGAGAGGAACAGAATATCGGGAGCGGAAGGACCGGGACGTGGCTTGTTAAGTAGGTCTGGGGGGTCGTTTTCAGTGGAGAGTAGTTTCATGGGGCAAGAGGGTAGCTTTAAGGCTCAGGGCGATGGGAGGGGCAGTTTTCAGAGCGGGGGGCCATTTTAGGTCTTAGGGTGGGGCAGGGGTGGCGGTAATTTTTTGGCCTGGGGCTATTATAGGGCTCATTGTGGGGGTCGAGGGTTGGGGTTGTTTCTTTGACTGGGGTGGAGTGCATTGCAGGGTTAGGGTCTGGTTTTAGGGTTCAGGGCGGAGGGGTCAGGGTAGTGTTTAGGGATGGGGGATTGCAGTTCTGTGGGCCTGTTTTTAGGGATGGCGGGGGTGTGATCTTTACCACATATGCCTTTAACAATCACGCCATTGCATTGAAATTAGTTGTAAAGGCATACGTGGTAAAGGCATGCGTGGTAAAGACGCGGGTAGAGGTCGTGGTTGAGACATGCGTTGTTGAAGTATACGTTGTTCCATCATAGAACCTACTGCATCAGCTAACTTAGTGGAGCCATCAAAGGCCCAGTGTGGCTAGTAGGATGTGCTGTGTACTGTTGCATTGAGTTGTCTCCCTGTGCGGGGCAATGGACTGTAACCTCCTCTGCACAGGAGCGCATTACAAATAAGGCTCCTATAAAAGTTTGTGAATGGAACCATCAAGCACTGAAGTTGCTCAGTTTCACTGTAAAGGACAAGTGGAGTTTCAAGATTTAAACCAGCTTCAGGCAGCTCCTGTCCTTGTCCAAGCCTCAGAGGATTAGACACAGAGTGTGGTGGGAGTTTCTCAAGACACTCTTGGCCTTTGCACCACAGTAAACAGGATGCAGGGTTTGGTTGCTTCTGTTGTGGCCAGGATCAAGCTTTGCAGCACATTTCACATTCATTTTGCAAAACCCAGAAACGCGAAAAGCTGAAGGGTCTGATTTGGAAGAAGAATTCTTGAAAATCAATGCCTACATTTTGGAAGTTTTTTCACTTGTATATCAGTGGCATTGACATAGGCTTCGTATGAATGCGCACAGGTAGCTTTACCACAGAGGTGTAACTACCTGCAGTGTAGTGTGTGTGGGCGGGGCCTGGTGTGTGCGTCGGTGCCCGCGTGGGTGCTCTCACCTGGGCTGGTCTGTGGTCTCATCACTGAAGCGTGAAACAGCAGTAACACGCTTGAGGGCACTCCTGCAGTTTACATTAATTGACTGATGCTAATGGTTTCCAGGAACTGTCTAAAGTCCACCCAGGAGCGACAGAAGCAGAGCTCACGCGCGCACTGGGCGCAGGCGCTCATGGTCACTGGGGGAGCTGCGGGTGAATGCCCTACATGCTGGCACTGGGTAAATTTTTATTTATTTGTTTATTTTGTGCATTTTTATATATTTTTTTTTTATTTATAAAGTTTTATATAGCGAACTTGACCAGCGCAGACTTTACCTAAAGGTGTCAGAGCGCTTCACAATAGGAACAGTAATGATACATGAGGAGAAAATTACAAGTGAGCATGTTACAAAAGCAAACGTTACCTTACATGAGGCAATAGTGACAATTGTGCATGTATCAAGAGCAAACAAAATACAAGAGGTAGCAAACGGTGCGTTAGAAGAGGAAAAAGTGACGTGTGCATGTTACAAAAGCATACAAAGTACAAGTAGAGGTATAATACAGCAATAAATGGCAGACACTCAAAACACAAGAACAAACATTACGTAACATGAGGCAATGGTGGCAATTGTGTATGTATCAAAAGCAAACTAAATACAAGAAGTAGCAAATGATACGTTACAAGAGGAAAAGTGACGTATGCATGTTACAAAAGAGTATAAAATACAGGGAGAAGTATAATACTGCAATAAATGGCAGACACTCAAACCACAAGAACACACTGGGAAGGCACTTCTATGAGTAATTGACTTGTATGACAGAGTGGAACAATGGAGTGAAAGGAGGAGCAGCAGAAAAGGGGAGCAGGGACAGCCTTTTTTCCTTCCCCTGAAGTGTCATTACATTCTTCATTGTACGGCCAGTATTCAGAGGCACATTGGCAGGGCTTTAAGTGCGATGAAATGGGGAGGGGTGCGCAAAGGGGGCGTGGTCTATATAAATAAGGGCGTGGCTTAAACATATAAACTAAAATCCCCCATAGAGTGCCACACTACCCACACTTTTGAATACAATCGCACTGCCTTTAAACACATCACAATCGTGCCCGTTATAAACACCGGATGGGACTTATTTCAAAGTATACACTACAAGAAAAAAAAATACAGAAACACTGCCTAAATCACACGATGGTGGAGAAAACGAGCTGAAAACCACTGTAGAGGGTGGATTTTAGCTAGTTTACGGAGGCTGTCAGCAGTCGATGTCCATCCATAAAGAGGCGTAAACACACCCCAGGATATCGGCGACAGCCTCATGACCCTTGTGATTGGTGAGGGGCAGAGGGCCCCTTAGAAGCTCTCACACCAGGCCCCGCCTCCCCCTCACACAGTTAAGTGATTTTGTGAGTTGGCAGGTATGGTTAAGAGTCAGTACATAAGGTGGGAGTACAGAATGTGTGGTAAGGTATTTTAAAGTATGATTCAGAGACATTAGTAACTGCATATGTAAGCACGTCATACACCTGTAGCGCCTACGTGCTTTCGGTGTACGAGCAGCGCGCTATTCCTTCGGTATGGATTGTCGGTACAGGTTGAACGAGGACTTTATTTTTCTGCCCCCAGGGTGATAGAAAACACGCGGCTTTGGGCGCCTCCTTGTACTGGGGGGGGGGGGGGGGCAGATTTACAAGCCCCTTGCGCCACTTTTGCGTCACTTGTCTACCCGGAGCGTTGAATGTGGACGTACCTTAGTAAAAGTTACAACCAACAAGTGACAACTGGCCCCGTGTCATAAGCGTAAGTTGCAGTCCAGTCGTGTCTCCTTAGGAAAAGGCACAACGCAACGCATGTTGGGATTTGTAGTCCCAAACTATTACTGTGACAGTTAAACGTCAAGCCTCAGCGTGCTCGGACGGTATAGTTGTTTGAAAACACTTAGGGGCAGATTTACAAGCCCCTTGCGCCACATTTGCGAATCTGCCCCTTTATTCCAATGAGTTTGGCGTGGCGTTCGTATGAAGAGATGCTCGCATGCCTGCTGGTCAGACCCCATATGTATTTACAGGGGCACTGTCTGCTGGTGCAGACAATTGGACACCCATCATGTGTATAAAACCAGGCGGTTTGCTATTTTAAATAAATAATACTTTCAGAAGAAGGTTCGATATAAAAGGCAGTAATCTTTGCGGGGGGGGCATTCTATGGACAATTTTGTGAGAGGCGAGTCAGTGTGATGGTACCTTGACCGTCACCCCCTGGTTGTTGTGAAGGAAGGTCTACTGGTAACTAGACTCTATCTAGTTTCAAGCACCTTCACAGCGTATGTAATACTTCTTTTAAAGGGCAATAGTGCCCCCAAGTGGTCAAGTAGAATATGGCGCCAACAATACTTAAAAATCCAAGCGTGCAATGTGATACCGCTTGGCAGCAGCTGTTTGAGATGAAAACGATGTTCAGCGAGGCGGCAAGAAAAGCGATCTGCACACACAGGGAACCGACCCGCCGCTCCAGGGCTCGGACGCACGCGAAATGCATTAGCTACAGTATGAAAACAAAGCTGAGGGGCAGGGGGCATTGGGCATCACAACTTGGAAAACAGTACCTGTTATTTGGGATGAAAACACGTCGAAAGGTTGTTATAGAAACTTTTTCATCGAAGCATGAGATCACATTACTTGATTTAAATACACGAGGAAAGGACACATTGGCAGGCGCTGGATGAACACGAACTCTGCAGCAGGCAGGTCATGAGTACTCACCGGCGGCTGTGGAAGCCCCCGCCCTGGGGGGCCGCTGCTTGCTCCGCGTAGGTGTGCTGCAGGGTGGACGCTGCCGGAAACTGGTAAAGAAACCCGGTGCCGAGTACCAGGGCCAGCAAGGAGCAGGAGCAAAGCAGGGACAGCACCGACTGCATCTTTAAAGGGGCAAGGGGTGGCTCAAGTTAAGGATGCAGCAAATAGCGTGCACGCACAGCCTTCAGGTAATAGGGTGCTGGCACAACGGGGTGTGGGTGCCGCGTCCAGGCAGCAAGGTGCAGGCGCTGCGTCCAGCCAGCAGGGTGAAGGTGCCGCGTCCAGGCAGAAGGGTGAGGTACCGCGTGCAGGCTCTGTGTCCAGGCAGCAGGGTGCAGGCAGGGTTTAGGTACAGGCACAGGGTCAGGACTGCTGGTACAAGCAAGAGGGGGGCAGCGAGCAGACACGGGGGCGAGGGAGGATGCGCAGGGAGCTGGGTGTTACAGGCGCACGATCACCTCCGAGGTCCTCTCAGAAGCAGGCAGTGGGTCACTGAGAGAAGTGCACCATTTGTCCAGGATTACACGTTTCTGATGGAGTTTTAGGCACGTTCATTGTAGCAGCAGAGAGACCGTCTCGGACCCATGGACGGATACCTGAGAGCAGCAGCTCCGTGACCCCACAGAACCGGGCAGCTGAACAGACCCCACGCCGGGAATTAAAGGGCAGCAGCTCCGTGCCCCCAAGTACCCTTTCCAGAGGTCAGAGTGCATGTAGCAGCAGCTTTGTGCCCCCGCAGTACCTTCCACAGAGGTCAGAGTGCATGCGACGGCAGCTCCACTGCCAGGTACCGACGCGCACCCTTGTCCCCAGGGTCCAGCAGTGGCTCGGGGACCCCCCAGATCCAGGTGCAGGCGCAGACCCCCCGTTTAGCGAGCAGACCCGCTGAGAAGTGTAACCAGGGACAGGAAGAACTTAAGAAAGAACAAAAGAAAAGCGCTGCAGGAAGCGGACTCCTTCTGATGGGCGCTCGGGAGCAGGAGGCTGGCTCTGCATCTCAGGACCCCATCAGCTGCGAGGCCCCCTCCCACCCGGGGCAGCCGGGGGTGGCGCGGGGGCGCTGACAATTAAAGCGAGAGGGAGGCGAGCGAGGCCGGGCTCGGGAGATTGGAGCCGGCTGGGATCACTTGGCCTGATTGGAGCAGACCTGCGAGTCTGGGGGATCCTGGGATGAGGGACAGAGCGCGTGAAGGGATGGGGCGACCCCGAAACTGACCTGCAGCAAGGATCAGACCAAGCAGCTGCAGCAGTGATGCTGCAAAACGGGCTGCAGCACTGGTCCGCAGAAACAGATGCAGCAGCTATCCTGCAAACTACAGCTGCAGCAGTGATACTTAAATAGGGGCTACAGCAGTGATCCTGTACAATGAACTGCAGCAGTGACCCTGTGAAGGGAACTGCAGCAGTGAGCCTGTAAAGGGAACTGCATCAGTGAGCCTGTAAAGGGAACTGCATCAGTTAGCCTGTAAAGGAAACTGCATGAAAATGAATTATAGCAGTGAGCCTGTAAGTGAAACTGCAGCCGTGATCCTGTAAAATGATCTGTAGCAGGGATCCTGTAAAGGGAACTGCAGAAGTGAGCCCATAAATGAAACTGCAACCGTGATGCTGTGAAATAACTATAGCAGTGAGCCTGTAAAGGGAACTGCAGCAGTGAGCCTGTAAATGGAACCGCAGCAGTGATCCTGTAAAATGAACTGTAGCAATGTTCCTGTAAAGGGAACTGCAGCAGTGTGCCCATAAAAGGAACTGCAGCAGTGGTCCTTAAATAGGGGCGGCAGAAGTGACCCTCTAAAATGAACTGTAGCAGTGAGCCTGTAAATGGAACTGCAGCAGTGAAGCTGTAAACTGTACTATAGCAGTGAGCCTGTAAAGGGAACTGCAGCAGTAGCCTGTAAATGGAACCACAGCAGTGATCCTGTAAAATGAACCGTAGCAGTGTGCCTGGAAAGGAAACTGCAGCAGTGAGCCCGTAAAAGGAACTGCAGCAGTGGTCCTTAAATAGGGGCTGCAGACATGATCCTCTAAAATGAACTGTAGCAGTGAGCCTGTAAATGGAACTGCAGCAGTGAGCCTGTAAAGGTAACTGCAGCAGTGAGCCTGTAAATGGAACAGCAGCATGAATCCTGTAAAATGAACTGTAGCAGTGTGCCTGTAAAGGGAACTGCAGCAGTGTGCCCATAAAAGGAACTGCTGCAGTGGTCCTTAAATAGGGGCGGCAGAAGTGACCCTCTAAAATGAACTGCAGCAGTGAGCCTGTAAATGGAACTGCAGCAGTGAGGCTGTAAATGGAACTGCAGCAGGGATCCTGTAAAATGAACTGTAGAAGGGAGCCTGTAAAGGGAACTGCAGAAGTGAGCCCATAAATGGAACTGCAACAGTGATCCTGTAAAATAACTACAGCAGTGAGCATGTAAAGGGAACTGCATCAGTGAGCCTGTAAATGGAGCAGCAGCAGTGATCCTGTAAAATGAACTGTAGCAGTGAACCTGTAAAGGGAACTGCAGCAGTGTGCCTGTAAAATGAATTGTAGCAGTGAGCCTGTAAAATGAACTGTAGCAGTGAGCATGTAAAGGAAACTGCAGCATTGAGCCTGTAAAGAGAACTGCAGCAGTGATCCTGTAAATGGAGCTGTAGCAGTGAGCCTGTAACGGGAACTGCAGCAGCAAGCCTGTAAAATGAATTGTAGCAGTGAGCCTGTAAGTAGAACTGCAGAGGTGATCCTGTAAAATGAGCCATAGTAGTGATCCTGTAAAATGAACTGTAGCAGTGTGCCTGTAAGGGGGACTGCAGCAGTGATCCTGTAAAATGAACTGTAGCAGTGTGCCTGTAAGGGGAACTGCAGCAGTGATCCTGTAAATGGAACGGCAGCAGTGACCCTGTAAAGGGAACTGCAGCAGTGATCCTGTAAAATTAACTGTAGCAATATGCCTGTAAAGCAAACTGCAGCAGTGATCCTGTAAATGGAACTGCAGCAGTGAGCCTGTTTATGGAACCGCAGCCGTGATCCTGTACAATGAACTATAGCAGTGTGCCTGCAAGGGGAACTGCAGCAGTGGTACTGTAAATGGAACGGCAGCAGTGACCATGTAAATGGAACTGCAGCAGTGATCCTGTAAGACGTACTGTAGAAGTGAGCCTATAAAGGGAACTGGAGCAGTGAGCCTGTAAAATGGACTGCAGCAGTGGTCCTTAAATAGGAGCTGCAGCAGTGATCTTCTAAAATGAACTGTAGCAATGAGCCTGTAAATGGAATTGCAGCATATAGGCTGTAAAATGAACTGCAGCAGTGACCCTGTGAAGGAAACTACAGCAGTGAGCATGTAAAGGGAACTGCAGCATTGAGCCTGTAATCGGAACTGCAGCAGTGATCCTGTAAAATAACTGTAGCAGTGAGCCTGTTAAGGGAACTGCAGCAATGAGCCTGTAAATGGAACAGCAGCAGTGATCATGTAAAATAAACTGTAGCAGTGAACCTATAAACTGAACTGCAGCAGTCATCCTTTAATAGGGGCTGCAGCAGTGATCCTCTAAAATGAACTGTAAAGGGAACTGCAGCAGTGAGTCTGTAAAATGAACTGTAGGAGTGACCCTGTAAAATGAACTATAGCAGTAAGCCTATAAAGGGAACTGCAGAAGTGAGCCCATAAATGGTACTGCAACAGTGATCCTGTAAAATAACTGTGGCAGTGAGCCTGTAAAGGGAACTGCAGCAGTGATCCTGTAAAATGAGCTGTAGCAGTGAGCATGTAAAGGGAACTGCAGAAGTGATCCTGTAAAGAGAACTGCAACAGTGATCCTGTTAATGGAACAGTCTGAACAAGCAAGGCGTGGGTCCTAAACCTCCTGGTCTGGACCACTATATAATTGCAAACTAGGAGAGTGCCCAAGAGGACTACTCCATGTACCATTCACATAAACCTTAGACCAAAAATGCTAACGTTTTATAGCTTTATTAAGCTTAATTTGTATTATTTAAATACACAAAACAAGTAAACTTATGTGTACATGTCTTGAGAAGGAAATCATATATTTGAAAGCCACAGCGTTAAACAAAGCATATTTTACACAATATCATACACAACTCATATTGACATAAAGCACGACAAATTTGGGAAAAGACATACTACAAACACTGTTACATGAAAAACGATATATACATATATACCAATTCAACCAGTCCTGGATTTAACATTATACACTAGGCAGACAATGTCATATCACAAGGCTGTGCCTGCTGTCCTGCCTGTGGTTTGAGACAAGGGGTTACGCTTAGAACAGGTTTTTGCCTAAGAAGAGGAAAACAAAATTGTCAAATTCCTTATGACACACCCCATAGAAAATCCCCCGTACTTGACAGTCGCCCTTCTGCACAAGAACACCATTGTTCAACCATTAAGGCACGCCACACTTTACCTTTGCTGTGGATTAAAGGCATGCGATCTCTTTCTGCGCCGAGGGCTTAGCCGGAGGTTCACACTTGCCGCCCGCCGCATTTTGACTGTAACTCCCAACAGGCTAAGCACCAGGAGGCGCCATAGTTACATCCTTGTGCAGTTCATCTTACACAATAAGTCTCTTCCTAGGAAGTTTACAGGACTAGAATCGCACACCACTAATTTGTGCATTTTTCTAAAATTGCCAATACGCACCTCCATTGGTTCGATATCGGGGTTCTAATCTGTTTATTTGATACGCCTACAACTTGGACGCCTACAACGAAAGCCAAAACACCATCATCTTTTGCATACTCCATCCAATTTTCCATCCATAAACATGTATGATAACCTCTCTCCATCATCAAAAACGAAGCAGGCGTTTTTGATGGCGGAACAGGGATTCCTTCTCTAGTCAAAACAGGTTTGTCTTTCCTAAAGAAACTTTTAATTTTCTTTATGAATGACATTTTTCTCCTCTCTCCTTACATTTTACGTAAAGGCCTATGTACAAACTTGTATTCTGTAAACCCTTGAAATCTTCTATCTGGGTGATCCACTTTAATAGCTAAATCAGATTTGTCACTTACAAATCTTCCTCCGTCCAATCCTATCGCGGCTTCTACTTTGTTAACCAATTAAAATCTGGCTTACACCCGTGGTTTGACCAATCCTATTGTGGCCTTTGGTACGTCAGTATCACTCCTTACTTCTGACCCCTCCATTACAATCTGCGTTTGTCACACATACCCGCTGTTTCCACCAATCCCAGCGCGGCACACTGTGACGTTAGTACAACTTCAGCAACTGACCCTCCCTTTACAAGGTAATACGAGAAATTTCTTACTCTATTTTCTTTCGAATAAAATCCTTTAATAACAAAATTAAAACATTTGCTACTCTGCCTGTTCCACTAAATCAAACAATAGATTACTCCTTTAAACTGCAAGTAAAACCTTCCACTCACTCGTCTTTGAGTAAGACCTTCCGTTTACTTTTCATATAATGAAAATAAAACTTTCCGTTTACTCTTCAGTCAAGCTCAGAAGAACCTGCTACTCCTTCAGTGTTACCCTTACTAGGTGATATAAGACCAAAGTTTCAACAGCGAACTCTTTACTGTCAATCACTCTCACTTTTTATATGAAAATAGCCCCTAATTTAACACTGTCAACCCTGCATAGCTTCTAGGGCTAGTCCAACAGACGAGTAACCTCAATGCACTTTGGTTTCTATCGCCACTCCCTATTCATTTCCCGGGAATTTCCAGACAACATAAAACAAGACATTTACAGGTTTGTTTAAAACATAAATCAATAAACAATATCAATGTTTATCACTAAACTAGTCAATAATAACCATAGCTCTGCTACCAGAAAAACTGATCCAGTGGTAAACCAGCCTCGGATACACTAATACCTCATACTCACCTTGGGCCCATAAACACACACACATTCACACAGGCCAGTTTAATCCTCTGGGGTCAATTTTTATAATTGTTCTTCTGAGATTTAGTTATCTAATACTTCTAACTAAATCTTTCACAGATCAAAAAGTTCTTATCTCTGGTCAATGGACCATTAGTTGAACTAGTTGATGGTGAAAATGACATGAAATAAAATCTACTTTCTTTGCAATGGAAATAACCACAGACTCAGGGAAAATTGTAAATGTTTAGCTAATGAAATTCATGTGAGCCAAATCGAAGTACACAACAGTGGCGGCTGGTGACATTTGAAAGTGGTGAGGCGTAAAATGATAATCATTCTGCACCGTAGCGAGCGAGCCCGAACCCCCTAAGGAGGGTTCGGGGGGATTTCCCCCTGAGAAAAGTTTGAGAAAATAGTGGAAAAATTGTGCATTTTCAAGCAAATTTGAGAAAGCAGGAAGGTTAACAGTGGCGTCACTAGGAGGGTGCGGGGGGTGCGGACCGCACTGGGTTACACCCTCATATGGGGTGACACCTGAGGTGAGAGCCGAGTGAGCAGAAGAGCGTTATCTGATCGTTCCGTAAGGAAGATGAATGAACTGGCAGAAAATAACATCGATTTGTACAGTTCGGTTGAAGAAACAATACATCAGGAACAATAACGTGCACCCAGATGGAATCAAAGTAATGTATTGAGCACCGGAGACTTAAGAGAAATGAAAACCTGTCATTTCCAAAATGCAGAGCTGAACGTTTATTCATAAATAAAGGGATCTTAATACTCATATTAAACAAATAAACGAGAGGACAATTGCAAATTCATATTTTCCTCATCAAAGCGGTTTGAAATTTCATCAAATAAAAAATCTAATATTTTTTACGGAAATCTTTCTTTCCTGCAAAGGAATCGCAAGCATGGGCAAAGCCAATAAGTCTGACCTTGGTAAGGCTGAAGCATTTTGTAATTTTTTGCAAGCATATGCAATAGGCACAAAGCAACTGCAAATATTTTTAAAAAAAGACGTGGCCCAACAGCCCCACGCACACTAGAGCTCGCACTGAAGTGCACCTCTGTTTCAGACTGCTCTAGTCTGCACATGCGAAAGGGAACATGTGATCACTCACAGTGCAGAGAGCCAACGTCGGACATGGACTGACCACACAACCTGCCGTGCCGTGCCGGGCAGCAGCAATTTCAGGAGTTATTTCAGACAGTCACTTTGTGAAGAGCGAGAACTGTGAGGGGGAACCCATGGGGGGAAATAGGGGTGGAGAAGGCGACGAGGAAAGGGTTAAAATAGCAGCACACTGGGGAGGGGGGTGCAGGCAGAGAGGGAGATGGTGCAGGCAGAGGGTGAGATGGTGCACGCAGAAGGGTGAGATGGTGAAGGCGGAGGGGAGAGATGGTGCAGGCAGAGGGTGAGATGGTGCAGGCAGAGGGAGAGATGGTGCAGGCAGAGGGTGAGATGGTGCAGGCAGAGAGGGAGATGGTGCAGGCAGAGGGTGAGATGATGCAGGCAGAGAGGGAGATGGTGCAGGCAGAGGGTGAGATGGTGCAGGCAGAGAGTGAGATGGTGCAGGCAGAGGGGGAGATGTTGCAGGCAGAGGGGAGATGGTGCAAGCAGAGGGTGAGATGGTGCAGGCAGAGGGTGAGATGGTGCAGGTAGAGGGGAGATGGTGCAGGCTGAGGGGGAGATGATGCAGGCAGAGGGGAGATGGTGCAGGCGGAGGGGAGAGATGGGGCAGGCAGATGGTGAGATGGTGCAGGCAGAGGGAGAGATGGTGCAGGCAGAGAGGCAGATGGTGCAGGCAGAGGGTGAGATGGTGCAGACAGAGAGGGAGATGGTGCAGGTAGAGGGTGAGATGGTGTAGGCAGAAGGTGAGATGGTGCAGGCAGAGAGGGAGATGGTGCAGGCAGAGGGAGATATGGTGCAGGCAGAGGGTGAGATGGTGCAGGCAGAGGGAGAGATGGTGCAGGCAGAGGGTGAGATGGTGCAGGCAGAGAGGGAGATGGTGCAGGCAGAGGGTGAGATGGTGCAGGCAGAGGGTGAGATGGTGCAGGCAGAGGGTGAGATGGTGCAGGCAGAGGGTGAGATGGTGCAGGCAGAGTGGAGATGGTGCAGGCAGAGGGGAGATGGTGCAGGCTGAGGGGGAGATGATGCAGGCAGAGGGGAGATGGTGCAGGCAGAGGGGAGAGATGGTGGAGGCCGATGGTGAGATGGTGCAGGCAGAGGGAGAGATGGTGCAGGCAGAGAGGGAGATGGTGCAGGCAGAGGGTGAGATGGCGCAGGCAGAGAGGGAGATGGCACAGGCAGAGGGTGAGATGGTGCAGGCAGAGGGTGAGATGGTACAGGCAGAGAGGAAGATGGTGCAGGCAGAGAGGGAGATGGTGCAGGCAGAGGGGGAGATGATGCAGGCAGAGGGTGAGATGGTGCAGGCAGAGGGTGAGATGGTGCAGGCAGAGGGGAGATGGTGCAGGCTGAGGGGGAGATGATGCAGGCAGAGGGGAGATGGTGCAGGCAGAGGGGAGAGATGGTGGAGGCCGATGGTGAGATGGTGCAGGCAGAGGGAGAGATGGTGCAGGCAGAGAGTGAGATGGTGCAGGCAGAGGGTGAGATGGCGCAGGCATAGAGGGAGATGGCACAGGCAGAGGGTGAGATGGTGCAGGCAGAGGGTGAGATGGTGCAGGCAGAGAGGAAGATGGTGCAGGCAGAGAGGGAGATGGTGCAGGCAGAGGGGGAGATGGCACAGGCAGAGGGTGAGATGGTGCAGGCAGAGGGTGAGATGGTGCAGGCAGAGAGGAAGATGGTGCAGGCAGAGAGGGAGATGGTGCAGGCAGAGGGGGAGATGATGCAGGCAGAGGGTGAGATGGTGCAGGCAGAGCGTGAGATGGTGCAGGCAGAGTGGAGATGGTGCAGGCAGAGGGGGAGATGATGCAGGCTGAGGGCGAGATGATGCAGGCGGAGGGGAGATGGTGCAGGCGAATGGTGAGATGGTGCAGGCAGAGGGAGAGATGTGCAGGCAGAGAGGGAGATGGTGCAGGCAGATGATGAGATGGTGCAGGCAGAGAGGGAGATGGTGCAGGCAGAGGGTGAGATGGTGCAGGCAGAGAGGGAGATGGTGCAGGCAGAGGGTGAGATGGTGCAGGCAGAGAGTGAGATGGTGCAGGCAGAGGGGGAGATGTTGCAGGCAGAGGGGGAGATGGTGCAAGCAGAGGGTGAGATGGTGCAGGCAGAGGGTGAGATGGTGCAGTCAGAGGGAGAGATGGTGCAGGCGGAGGGGAGATGGTGCAGGCAGAGGGGGAGATGGTGCAGGCAGAGTGGAGATGGTGCAGGCAGAGGGTGAGATGGTGCAGGCAGAGGGGGAGATGGTGCAGGCAGAGGGGGAGATGGTGCAATCAGAAGGTGCTGTGTGATTGATTTCCCTCCTGAGGCGGAAGCCGGGAGGTTGCTGTTTTGTATATCTTTGCGTTTTTAACCGCTTAATTTACTAAGCTCTTAAAACTTTAATCGTTAGCTTAAATTAATAAGCTTTTTACTCGTGTATACCCTCACCCTCATTGTTGTGTGATTCTCCCCGCATTGTAGCGCCTCACCTGTTCATTGCTTGATTTAATAAGCTTTTAAACTTGTGTGCACCCTCACCCCCATTGTTGCGTGATTCTCCACGCATTGTACCTCATTGTACAGCCTCACTTTGATCCTCTTCCCCGGTACCCCGGTGTCCCAGCTTGACTCGCTAAGCCTTGTCACCTTTGCCCCCACTTCCTTCGCTACCCGGGCCACCCTCAGCTGAGCATTGACGCTGAGTCGGCAGGTCCCGGGCAGGTGAAGCAACATAGCGGCCATATTGGACGGGGGGAAGCGTTCTGACGCGGTCTAGTTGCCGCATAAAAAGAGCAATTTCCAACCAGTCCGAGACTGCTGTGTGATTGATTTCCCTCCTGAGGCGGAAGCCGGGAGGTTGCTGTTTTGTATATCTTTGTGTTTTTAACCGCTTGATTTACTAAGCTCTTAAAACTTTAATCGTTAGCTTGAATTAATAAGCTTTTTACTCGTGTGTACCCTCACCCTCATTGTTGTGTGATTCTCCCCGCATTGTAGTACCCCACCTGTTCATTGCTTGATTTAATAAGCTTTTAAACTTGTGTGCACCCTCACCCCCATTGTTGCATTATTCTCCCCATATTGTACCTCATTCTACCGCCTCACTTTGATCCTCTTCCCCGGGACCCCGGTGTCCCAGCTTGACTCGCTAAGCCTTGTCACCTCCGCCCCCACTTCCTTCGCTACCCGCGCCACCCTCAGCTGAGCATTGACGCTGAGTCGGCTGGTCCCGGGCAGGCGAAGCAACATAGTGGCCATATTGGACGGGGGGAAGCGTTCTGACGCGGTCTAGTTGCCGCATAAAAAGGAACGGTCATCCCTCCGCGCAGCGGACGCGCCGGAATCGCGCCGGAGTCGTGCCAGAGTCCTGCCTGTCTGCGCCCGTCCGCGATCATGCCGCGGATGTGGCTAGAAACTCTGGTAGGACCCACAGCGGACCCTTAACTAACATCTTATACAGTAAGGAGACGCTGCTTAACCTACAACCGAGCCACTGCACCCTTGAGGACTCACCACAACTAGACTTAATTACTCCTCCCTACCCGTGTCTCCCATGTTCCTTGGGAAAAGATATAGGAAAGCCGGACACTCATTGCCCCCTCCTTAAGGCACCCGTCCAGCCCGCTTCAGCTCACAGAAACCTCAGGCTAAAAGCAGGATTGATCAATTGCCGCTCCCTGGTCAAACGCTCTCTTGACACTGCCCAGACTTTGATGGACAACAAGTGGGATCTTCTCTTCTTGACGGAAACCTGGCTCGGAGAGGAATCCAACCCTGCCTTGTGTTTGGCCATTCCTCCGGACTATAACATCCTATGTGCCAATAGGCAGAGCCATAGCCATGGCGGGGGGGTAGCTGTCATTGACAGGACACAGTGGACTATCTCTTCCATTCCCTACATTCCAATTGAATCCATAGAAGCTCTTCCATTCTGTATTAAACTGGCTCCTAACGTTACATATTCCGGCCTGCTAGTATACCGTCCCCCAAAATCCAAGCCTCCCAGTTCCCCTGGACTTTGTGCTCCAAGCAAGCTCTCGTTATGCTAATTTCACCTTGCTTGGTGACTTTAATATTCACGCGGAGGACGCCTCTTATCCGATTAGTTCCAACTTTTTAGCCACCTTAAATGATGGTGGTTTAACCCAACTGGTCTTTCACCCCACTCATAAGGCAGGACATACACTTGATCTTATTTGTTCCAATATCCCCGATACCCTCACTAGTGAACCCTACCCAGTAATTTGGTCTGACCATTTTTTTATCCCCTTTGCCATTTCCCTCCATCATCAGAACAGACCTATACTTCCGGCCAAGACGGTCGGCCGAAACTGGAGTAAGATCTCCCTGGACAAGATCGCTACCCAACTCTCTGCCTCCCCCCATGGAAGGCCCCGATCTAGACACTAGGCTCTCCAATTTTAACAGTTGGATATCTACCGCCATTGATTGCATTGCCCCTACCAAAACCTATAAAAACCTTCCGAGCAGCCCCCGGCACCTTGGTACTCTGATGAACTACGTCAGATTAAATCCTCCTGCAAACAGTTGGAGCGCCAATGGAGACTTTCTTACGCCCTAGATAGCAAAAACAAATATAAACAAGCTTTGAAAAATACCGGAACAAAATAATTGATCACAAAAGAAATTACTTGGAGGACAAAATAAATAAAGCACAAGGCTCTACAAGAGAAATCTTTAGTACGGTAAGAGCCTTTACTGATCCCATGGCCCTCAAACGCCAATCTCCGGTATCCCAATCCCTTTGCACCCGGCTTTCCGATTACTTCGAGGAGAAAATTGCCTCAATTTATAACACTTTCCCCAATAAGAATTATTCAGGCACCACTGACAATCTTGATGTCCCTTCTGATCCCTATCTGGTATTTTCTGATTTTGCAGAGATCACCCTTGATCGCTCCTTGACGGAACTCCTGAAAGGCAGATCTGGTTCCCCAGACGACCCATGGCCGACCAAGCAGTACAAAGCTTTGGCTCCGCTCCTCAATCCCACACTAAACGGCATCTGGAACGATTCTCTAAAGACAGGCATCTATCCTGACGCTTGGAAACATGCCAAGTTGGTCCCTATTTTAAAAAAGGCCAACGCAGACCCGGAGGAACCAGCAAATTATAGACCCATCTCCTTACTGCCTGCCCCGGCTAAGGTACTTGAAAAGCTGGTGCAGCAGCAGCTAGCATGCTTCCTTGAAACCCATGACCTTTTCCATGACTCTCAACATGGGTTCAGACCAGGCCACGGCACAGAGTCCGCCGTGATTGAGATGGCTGACTCTGTGCGGTGGAGGCTGGACGGGGGATGGAGGGCGGTGTTGGTGTTGCTGGACTTGTCGGCAGCATTCAACACCGTCTCTCACCCAGTCCTGCTTGATCGTCTCCAGTCTAAAGGTATCCAAGGCAAGGCACTGGACTGGTTGTCCTCCTTCCTTTCAAATCGGACACAGGCGGTTTTCACCCCCCCTACACCTCTGACAGTCGCCCGCTCAAGTGGGGAGTCCCTCAAGGTTCCTCACTGAGCCCCTTATTATTTAATGTTTACTTTTCCCCTCTTGCTGAATTGATATCCCAGTCAGGAATAAAGGCCACCTCTTACGCTGACGATATTCAGCTTTTATTTTCCCACGATACCCCCACTCACTCCACGTTCGGCCCACTAAAAAACTACCTAAGAAATATCGCCCGTTGGATGGACGATAACTTCCTGCGCCTAAACGCCAGGAAAACAGAGGTCCTTTTCTTCCACCAACCCTCCCCGCTAGACTCTAACCTCTGGTGGCCCCTCGATCTGAGCCATCCCCCCTTCCCTAAGGAATCAGTGAAAAACCTGGGGGTGAGATGGGACTCCCACCTTTCATTCCACAACCAAGTGCAGACCGTGTCCACCGCTTGTTTCTCAAAAATCCGGATGATAAAGAAATTCATTAATTTCCTTCAATGCAACACCAGGAAAACCATAGTGCAGGCGTTAATAACTTCACACCTGGACTATGCTAATGGCCTGTACTTAGGGCTCGCCTCCGGATTGTGTCACTGACTGCAGATAGTCCAGAATGCGGCAGTCCGACTGGTCTGTGGTGTCTCTCTCCGAGAGCACATTTCTCCTCATCGTCGTAGACTCCACTGGCTCCCCATCCAAAAAAGGGCCGAGTTCAAGGCCCTCACCCTGGCCCATCGCGCTATCAAGGGGAAGGCCTCTGCCTACCTCTCTTCTTGTCTCCGCCCCTATAGCAACGCCAGACACCTCCGTCCAACTCAAAAAATCTGATTGCTACCCCGAGGTTCAGAGAGGCCCGCTCGGGAGTAAAAACATTCAAGGTATGCACCTCCTCTCAATGGAATAAACTTCCACTCTCCCTCCGGATGATTCAGGAAGAGATGCCCTTCCGGAAAGCATTGAAGACTTTCCTCTTTTGTTAAGAACCACTGTTGTTCGAGACAGCACACCTGCAGAAGCTGTGGGACACCCCGTTGGGGCAGCTGTGCGCTATATAAAACACACTAAATAAATAAATAAAATAAGGTGAGATGGTGCAGGCAGAGGGTGAGATGGTGCAGTCAGAGGGAGAGATGGTGCAGGCGAAGGGGAGATGGTGCAGGCAGAGGCGGAGATGGTGCAGGCAGGGGGGAGATGGTGCAGGCGGAGGGGAGATGGTGCGGACAAAGGGAGAGATGGTGCAGGCAGAGGGGAGATGGTGCAGGCAGAGGGGAGATGGTGCAGGCAGAGGGTGAGATGGTGCAGGCTAAGGGAAAGATGGTGCAGGCAGGGGGTGAGATTGTGCAAGCGGAGGGGAGATGGTGCAGGCGGAGGGGACATGGTGCAGGCAGAGGGTAAGATGGTCCATTCGGTAAGTTGTGAGGGGGTGACACCATGAGTTACCCGCACCGGGTGACACCAGCCCTAGTGACGCCGCTGAAGGTTAATAAAGCAATTGTGAAAGTGCAGGTATTTATTTTTATTTATTTATGAGTCTTGTAAAGCGGACTGTCGCCTTGCAGGCATCCTGGCGCTGAGGCTCCATGAAAGGTGGAAAAGAGGTGTCACAAGGTGTTAAGAACTCAGGCCCTAGGGAACAGCCAGGTTTTCACGCATTTTCTGAACGGGAGAAGTTCCTCAACTTGTCTGATCTCCCAGGGTAAACTGTTCCAAAGTTTGGCCGCAGCCACCCCAAAAGATCTACTGACTTTCTTGAAACTAGGTACTCTCACGAACCGGGCCGACGAAGAGCGAAGCACCCTGGTGGGAGTGTACCAGGCAAATCTAGATTGCATAGAGCGAGGGCCTAGCCCATGAAGGGCTTTAAAAACAAGGCAGAGAGACTTAAATTGTACTCTCTGCCTTAGGGGAAGCCAATGGAGTTCGGCCAGAGCTGCAGATGCAGACGCTCTTCTGGGCCATCCCACGACCATTCTAGCGGCCGCTGATTGGATTCTTTGAAGTCTATCTAGCAAAAAGCTAGGAGACTCAAGAAGAAGGGCATTACAGTAGTCGAGCCTACTCAAGATTGTGCATCTAGCCACTAAAGCACGAGCATGGGTGGGTAATAGTGGCATAATCTTACGCAGGGACCTAATCAGGGCAAAACAGCAAGACACAGTTTTCGCAACCTGAGCCTCCATGGTCAGCTTGTTATCTAGCATGATGCCTAGGTTACGGACAGTTTTAACTGGAAGAACCTTAATCGATGTTTCAGGGGGCCAGAAATTGTCAGGAAAAGGAGACGAAATCCTGTTCCCCGCATAGAAGAGCACCTCAGTTTTGCTGGCGTTGAATTGGAGGGAATTGTCCTGTAGCCAACCGGCGGTATCCCGCAGACACTCATGAAACACCTCCAACGGTGTTTAGTCCTCACCCTCAAAGGAGAGGATCAATTGAGTGTCATCCGCATAGTTAATCACATTGATCTTATGTGATTTAATCAATGTTATCAAGGGTTATAAATAAAGATTGAACAAAATAGGGCGAATAGCTGAGCCCTGAGGAACCCCGTGCGGCACAGCGAAAAACGGAGATTGGAAAGGGGGAAGGGACACAGCCTGCTGTCTGTCCTCTAGAAAAGACTGAAACCAACGCAAGGCACAGCCTCTCACACTGGCCTCACTCAGTCTACTCAGGAGGGTCTCATGGTTAACCGTGTCAAATGTGGCAGACAGGTCGAGCATAATCAGAGCTGCTGCCTGTCCCCTGTCTGCACGTCTTTGAAGCTCATCCATTGCAGTAACCAGAGCCGTCTCCGTCCCATGGGCAGGGCGAAAGCCAAATTGCATTTCCTCGAGCAGCTGATATTGCTCCAGATGTTTAGAGAGAGAGGAACTGACCCTGCGTTCAACAATCTTTGCCGGAAAAGGTAGCAGAGAGATCGGTCTATAGTTCTTAGAACACTCTGGGTCCAATGATGGTTTTTTCAACAGCGGGGATACGAGGGCTTGTTTCCAGCGAGCGGGCACTATACCGCTGGCCAGAGACTGGTTGCAAATTCTGCGAAGAGTAGGAAATAGTTCCTCATCTTACTCTTTCCAGATCTTATGCGGGACCGGGTCCATAGGCGAGCCAGAGGAAATGCCCCGTGCCAGCCTACTGAAGTCCTCCTCCCCTAGGGGCGGAAACTCTGATAGTTGATCAGCGGGCTGCCAACAAGGGCCATTAACCCCACTCTCCATGGCCTGATCTCTCAGAGTATGAGAGCAACTGGGTTCACTGGACCCTTTGAGATCTTTGATGACTATCGCAATTTTTTCATGAAGAACTTAGCCAGGTTCTCACAGAGTTCCTGCGAGGGGGGTATTGAGTTATTGGAGCAGTCAGGATTGGTGAGGCTGTTCAGAATGTTAAAAATGCTCCTAGAGCTATTTGAAGCATTGCAGATCGTGGAGCAGAAAAATCGTCTGCTTTGGATTTATGAATCAAGGTCTTATACTCCACAATGTTAAGCTTCCAAAGCAACCTGTCTGAATCCTTATAGCCAAGCCTCCATTTCCTCTCTGCCTGTTTACATGCTAATTTAGTGGCTTTCAGAGTGTCATTAAACCAACGGGTAGAGGCTCTGCCCTAACAACTAAGTTTTTTTAGACGGGCATGAGAGTCTACAGTCGTGGTGATCCTAAGGCACAACGAGGCATAGTTCTCGTCGACCTGTTTGTCCCGGGAGAAGCAGTCTCCGACTTTAAACACCAAGTCCGAGGATCTCAGCCGTGCCAGGGCCTTCCAGTCCCTACAAGAAACTTCAGTGGTGGTACGCACAGGCCGGGTCTGGGCAACGTGAAAATTAACATAAAATTTAATTAAGAAATGGTCTGTCCAGTCCATGGGCAGGATTTCTTCCATGTGCAGCAGATGAGGGCCCGAAAAGAGAAGGTCAAGACTATGACCCTCCTTGTGAGTGGCACCCGCAACTTGCTGAGAAAGGCCGAGGCCTTCGCAAGAGTGGAGTAGATTAAGGAACCCAGCGTCAAGGGAACCATTTCGCCACAAATTGAAGTCCCCTAAGACTATCAATTTCTTGTGAGTGGCTGCCATGTTAGTGAGAGTGGCCAGCAAAGATTGTTGTTGTTGAACAGTAAAGGCTCCAGGGGGTCTATAACAAATTACCCCAGTGAAAATAAGCCCCGAGGCATTTTTTATGGACAGGCCAAGTAGCTCCACTCCATTAACTGGATCCATATCATTGGTCCCGATTTGCCAAGAGGTCTTATAAATGACCCCCACCCCGCCTCCCCTTCCGTTATGTCTCGGGAGATGTGAAATTTTAAAATCTGGTGGGCAGGCCCAGCCTGGCTCGATCTCGCAATCAGGGCGAGTCCAGGTCTCCGTCATGAATAAAACATCGAGCTGGTAATATTCAATTAACTGATGAATTTTGACACAGTGTTTTGGCAGAGATCTTACATTAAGAAGTTCGCAAGATAGGAGACTTCCAGCAAGGAAATCGCTCAATGGGTGAGCTGAGTCAGCAAAAGTAAGATTACCCTTATTGGCATGGCACTCACCTATGTCCAGCAAGGTCTCACTAGAGTAATGTCGGGAGTCTGTTTTTAGAGGAGAAGTCCTACCACCGACGCAATGGGCAGCATGGCTGGCGCTGGGCGCTGCCTTGGCGCGGACGGGCGCAGGCGGGCTTGCCTTTGCCGCTGTGCACGTCCGCTGTGCGCTCGCTCCAGCGTCTATTTTATGGAGCCCTGAGAGCCCTGAGCGTGAACCACTAGAGCGCGAGTGAGGACCACCCTCAAGATGGCGGGTCCGCTCGCACGAACGGACCAGGCCAAAGGGAGTGGAACGCAAGGAGCAGAGCCGCTCCGGTCCCCTCTCAATGAAGTAGAATTAAAAACACAGTCAAACACAGTAAAAGAAGGTCATGCACCTTTTAAAAAAAACTTTGGGGCACATTATCAAGCTTGGGCGATAAAATTATCGCCACTTTATCGGCAGAAAACTGTCGATAAAGCGGCTATAATGGGCTTGATAATATGCTCTATAGAATTCCAATCGAAGCCCATGTTAGATGTGAAGAAATCTAACATGGGTTTCGATTGGAATTCCATAGAGCATATTATCAAGCCCATTATTGCCCAGGCTTGATAATATGCCCCTTTGTTGCAAATAGCGCCACTAACAGAGGATGCGTGAACCGTGTTGGTAGAGCCCTACCAGACACACACTGCCACCCTCAGGAGCCGATCAAGGAGGTATTACATTATTAATTCTATTACACGAATTCTTCTCGTTGCCAGAGCGCGTTCTTTTGTATGTGTGTCAATGTCGGGGATATTTATTAACTGCATTAATTTGAGTGGTTCAAGACATAGGGGATGAGGGCTAGATTGTGGGTATAATGCCTTCTCCCTATGGATACAGCCTCTGAGCAGAAGGGTGACGGGAAAGTCCTGGGCGGCCATAAATGCTAACGGGCACTGGAGCTGTGAGCTGTGCCTTGTTAAGGGTATTCTCAATTTGTGGCCTGGAGGAAAAGGCAGACGTGCCTTCTGAAGCAGTAATTGGCAGATAAGCAAGAACACTGCCGAACAACACACACGTTCATTGAAACGTCAAATCATAGTGTGTTTTGGGGCGATCGCATTTGTTTAAAGACAGTGACCTTGACTGCCGATGCTTGTTCGCTAGGCGGGATAAACACAGGCCGCAGGGCCCCGCCCCCTTAGATGTCATCACTTCAGCACATACGGGAAACTCCGTGCCATTACTGCACACCGCATTCCACCCCACACATTTCATGGGGGCACGTCGTCAAGCTCCCGCCTTCAGCGCGTTTCCAGCGTGGCTCTGATTGGAGGAAACTCATCGGGCGTCCTATTAACCCCCCTTTCACAGTGCACTCCAGTGAGAGTACTCATGAGCGTATCATGGGAGTGTGACTGCACTTTTTAAAATGTTACTTTTATCATTACCTCCTCGTCCTGTCTTCCTCGCCACAGTAATATACATATGAGCCTCCGGCTCCACACAGAACTCCAAGTAAAATAAAAGAGCAGCGCTCTAGTCTCCCCTCCCTCCTCCAATATGGCCCCAGAGGCTTCCTCCAATCACATAAAAGGACACATAACAAGCAGCCCAGCCTGTTCTTTTTTTCTGCACTTCTCCGAGTGCTGTGTTCCCTGCTGGTCAGGTGAGTGTTTGTTGTTGTTTTTTGAAGGCTGGGGTCTTGCTTGAGCAGCCCCTTTTTGGCCTTGGGTATTTCGGTGGGGGATGTGATATCGTTTTTATTGTTTCTGAATCGCTATGTTTCATTTTGTGATTTTTACATGCTTTATTCCCCATTCGTTTGCCTCCGCGCTCCGTGTCCTGCTGTAGCGGACCTTGGGGGCGTTTGTTTGTTTGTGCTCGGTCGCTTTGGACCTCGCGCTTTGTAGGGGCTCCTGTGGTCCTGCTGAGCGGGACCGTTTTCGGGACTGCTCTTTCCCGGCCGCGCGTCATGCTGAGCTAACTTGGCGCGGCCGGGTGCGGTGACGGTTCCTCTTCCCCTCCGCTTTCCTTATGACACGTCTGTGTGTTGTTGCTTGTCGATGGACGGGATGTGCTCAGACGTGTGTTTTGGCTAAAAACACATAATTAGGCGGAGCGCGCCGGTTTGCATGCGCTCTTATTCTATTGGGGGCGTGTGTTATGGTGATTGGGACGGTTGCCTAGCGACCTAGGGTCCTTTTTTACCGTGCGTGTAGTTTTCACTTTTGCCTGTGTTTGTTCGAGTGGACATGGGGCGTGATGCTTCTGCCGTACCTGATCCTGGCTCCTTCTATGTGGGTTCTCATTCTGGGCTGGCGTTTCCCTTTATGGGGTTGTTGCAGCCCATGTTTGCAATTGCTGTGGCTGCTGCTTTACGGTGTCAGGGGGCGGTTCCTGCGGTGCAGTGGGCCTGTGTTGATGACGCTTTTTGCATGGGGCCGTTCTTGCGTTGGTCCTTGAGCACTTTCACGAGCATTTGGTGTTTTCCTGTATCTGTGTCACCTCTTGCTGATGTTTTATTCTTTCCGTGTCAGCGCCCTGAGCCTGGATCATTGCCCCTACATTCTTCAGTTTTGAGGGTTCTGGAGTTTGTGTGGTTGGTTGTGTACTTGGTTCCTTTCCGTGTTTTTTGTGTTAAGGAAACCCCTGCAGGATTTGCTCTGTACTGCTCCTCCTCGTTGGGGGTTGATTCCTTGATGGTCAGCATGTCTTCTCAAGGGACTGTTGTTTCAGTGGTTTCTTCTGCTGTCCCGGTTACCCGTACAGTGGATAGTGCGATGAGGCTATGAATTTTTCTGTCAGGGCTGCTGCCTGTTCATCTTGCACGTTCCGGTCTTTGCTAATGGATTTTCAATCTGTGGCTGTATGTTGGATCAGGGGGTGGATGCTTTTTCTGATCTGGAAATGCTGGAGCGGCATGTACGCCTGATGTCTGATGTTCCCTTTGATTCATTGGGGGCGGGCGGTTTCGGCTGCTGGGTCATCTGTCGCTACCAGGCGTCAGTTGTAGACTCGTTCCTGGAAGGCTGACGCTGCGCGGTGGTGTCTCCTGGTGATGATCCCTTTTTCGGGTGTTCTTTTGCTTGGTCCTCCTTTGAATGTCATGGTGATTACTACTGTGTTGGGCCGTAAGCTCATTGCTCCTGAGCGTACTGGTTACTTCCGTGCCTTTGTTTCCCGGCATGCTTTTGGTCATTCTAGGAGGGGACGTGCTGGGCTTACAGGTCATGTCTGGATCGATCCTGGTGTTGGTCCGGTTGGGGGTCGCCTCACTTGATTCGTGGGCTCTTGGCATTTGCTGTGTCAGTCCTATGGGTTCTTCAAGTGGTTTCAGGGGGTGTACTTCTTGGGTTTACCCGGACTCCCCCGGGCTGTTTCAGGTCCGCGCCTTGTCCCTGAGCCCCTCTTAGGCGGTTGATGCTTTGGAAGGCATTTGTTTCCCTGATGACCAGTCGTGCGGTGATTCCTGTGCCCTGCGATCTGTTCGGGTTGGGCGTGTATTCCTTACTATATTATTGTGTACAAACGCACCGGGTTTCTTCATCCTGTGATGGGCCTGTTGTAGGTCGGGGCTTTCGTCCCGCGCCTGTATTTAGTTATGGTTTCACTGCAGTTGATCCTTCCTCTGGTGTCTCAGGGTGTTTCCTGGAGTCTTTGTTCTTGAGAGATGCTTGTATACATGTGCCTGTTTCTTCCCGTCTCTCAGCGGTTTCTCCGGTTTGCGTCCTGGGTCGTCTTTACCGGTTCCTGGTATTGCCTTTTGGTTTCTGCTCTTCTCCCGGGTCCTTTACTATGGGTCTGGCTCCTCTTGTTGGACTCTTGCAGGGGGGGGGCATTTGTGTGTATTCCTTCTCTGGACGACACTTTCATTTCTGCTTCTTCTTTTCTGTGGCAGAGTTTCATGTCCGGGGTGTGTTCCATGTCCTGGGGCATCTCGGTTTACTCGTGAATGTGTCGGTGTCCTTCCTGGTTCCTACACGGGGATTGGCTTTCGTTGGGGTTCTGTTCAAGACTCATTTGGGGTTGGTGTTCGAAATCCCTCCCCGGGTTCTGTCCCTGATGTCTGCTGTTGATCCCCTGTTGATGGGGGCATTCTCGTCCTGTACACCTGTGGTTGGGGATTCGAGGTGTGATATCGGCCTCTTTATTAACGGTGCCTTGGGTTCGCCTCCACCTGTACCCGGTGGTGTTCCCACATTTGGTCGCGTCAGGTCCCCTGTTCCCTCGTTTTGGGTGTTTTGGTTCACGGGTCGGTGGTTGTTCAGGTGGTCCTGAGTTGGTGGTTGGACGAGGGTCATCTGTCCGGGGGCCACCCCTTTCTGGTTATTCCCACCCGCGTGGTCACTAACGATGCCCGCCTGCTGGGTTGGGGTGCTGATCTGGGGGATTCGGCGACTCTGGGGGTTTGGCCTCTGTCGGTGTTGTCGTGTTCCTCCATATGCGTGGTGCTGAGGGCCGTCTTTTTTGGTCTGCTGGGTTCTCGAATCTTCTTCGGGGTATCCATGTGCTTGTCCGGACGGACAGTCCGGTGGTGAGGTCTTATGTGGACCGTCGAGGGGGATGCAGGGTTCTTTCCCTCAGTTGCCTCAGCCGTCTGTTTTGTTGTTGGGCGGAGGTGAACCTGGCGTCCCTATCTGCCATTTGCCTGCCGGATCCGGCGACCACTGTGACGGATTTTCTGGACCTGGTGTTACCTTCCATGGAGTCTTTGTCCCTCACACATTTGATGTTCATAGGGTGGCGGAGGTTGTTTGGGTCTCCGATTGTGTACCTCTTTGCTTCCCGGGCTGTTGCCTGAATCCGCTGCTTTTTGCATGATTATGCCTTGCGAGGATGCTTGGTTGGGGGACGCTCTGTCGTTCCTTCGGCCACGGGCCTGTTGTATGCCTTTCTCCCTGTTCCCCCTCTTTCCGGCGGTCTTGCAAAAGATCTAGAGGAAGGGATCCTTTATACTTCTAATTGCTCCGGATTGGATCCGTCGCACTTGATATCCCCTACTGTTGGGTTTGGCTGTGTCTCCGGGGTGGGCCTTCCCATTCGTGCCTTACCCTCTGTTGGGTCCTCTTCTTCCTCTACCTGTGTTACGTTCCATGGGTCTGCGGGCCTGGCTCTTGTGTGGGATTCTCTGCGGCATGGTGGTTGTTCTAGGTCTGTGGCTGGCGTCATTCGGCTATATCGGAGGCCTTCTACTCTGAGGTCCTACGCTAAGCATTGGGCTTTCTTTGCCTCTTGAGGTGTGTGTCGCTGGCTGTCGTTGGCTTCCTTGGAACCTGGTCGGATTCTGTGATTCTACTTCATGGTTTCCTTTTGGGCTTGGCCGTTTCCACTCTCAGGGCTCATTGGGCCGCCATTCGGGCATTTCATGTCCTGCCTTTGGTTTCCATTTCTCCGTTGGTTGCTCGACTTTTTAAGTCTCTTTCTTTCCAGCGCCCCCGTCCTATCATGTGTCCTCCTCCTTGGGACCTGCCTTTGGTTTTGCGTTCCTTGCAGTTGGCTCCTTTCGAACCTTTGGAGTCTGTGGACTTGAAGTTTTTTGACTCTCAAGGTGGTGTTTCTGGTGGCAAATGCCTCTGCCAGGCGTATGGGTGAGTTGGGTGCTTTCCTTCGTTCTGCCCCGTTTTTGTTGGTTTTGGCGGACAGTGTGGTATTGCGCCCTTATCCCACTTTTGATCCTACAGTGGATTCTTTTTTTCACCGGTCTGCCGAGGTGGTTCTTCCGGTTCTGTGTCCTGATCCCTCCTCGGCTGAGGAGTCCCTTTTGCACCTCTTAGATGTTCGGCGTGCCTTGCTGATTTACTTGTCTCGCTCTACTTCCTTTTGTAAGGTTGACTGCTTGTTTGTGAATTATGGTTTGTCGCGTCAGGGTATGAAGCCCTCCCTATCCACGATCAGTCGGTGGATTAAGGAAGCCATTCTTTTGGCTTATGCTTCGGTCTCTGTGGTTCCATCTCTTCCTGTTCAGGGTCGTTCCACCAGGTCTGTTGCTGTATCCTGGGCTTCTTTCGTAGGGGTGTCTATGGAGGATGTTTGCAGGGCTGCTACGTGGTCTTCTCCGCATACCTTCATGTCTCATTACCGCCTCCAGATTGGGGGTGGGGGTTATGTTTCGTTTGCCTCTTCTGTTTTGACTGCTGGGGTGCCTTAAGAGGTTGTCCATTTTTTGGGTTGTTGTGCCTCTGTATATTAAAGTATGTTTCGCTGCACTGTTGGTGTGGTCTGTTTCCTTACATGAAGCTGATTGCTTTGGTATCGGCTCATATGTATATTACTGTGGCGAGGAAAACAGGACGAGGAGGTAATGCCCCGGTTACTTACCGGTAATCTTCATTACTCCGAGTCCATGTCTTCCTCGCCACAGTATAGTTTCCCTTCCCTCCCGGCCCTGGTGGTGGCTTCATGTCTGCGGCTTGGTTTTTCAGGCTGGGCTGCTTGTTATGTGTCCTTTTATGTGATTGGAGGAAGCCTCTGGGGCCATATTGGAGGAGGGAGGGGAGACTAGAGCGCTGCTCTTTTATTTTACTTGGAGTTCTGTGTGGAGCCGGAGGCTCATATGTATATTACTGTGGCGAGGAAGACATGGACTCGGAGTAATGAAGATTACCGGTAAGTAACCGGGGCATTCCGTCTCGCAAAGAAGGGATGTGCAACACCCCCACCAACTTTTTTGGGCGTGGGGATTATAATTGAAATCGTTTTACGTTCTAATGGGTCTCCTCACAAAAAGTGTCTTCTTGTAGAGGGTCACAAAACGACTTTTTAATAAATGTAATTAGTCAAGTGGCAATTTTGACCCCCCAACTGCTCCCAACTCTACCCCCTCCCTTACAACCCCCGCCCCCTCCCCAAGTGTGTGGCTGCCAAAGCAGAGATAACGTCTGTCTGGGACAGCAGCCCTCCGATTCGGTAGTTGCTTCCCAAAGCGGAAAATATGTGTTTTTCTAACGAAGCTTGTGTCCACTAACGGAATAGGGCTGCTTTAAAAAAAAAAAAAAAAGTTCCTAATTTGGGAAGACTAGTGCCTGTTGCTACTCACAACCCACTCCCGCCCAGAATGCCATGTGCCACAATCTGTTACCAACCCAACTAGAGCAAGGGCCACTCAGGAATGGCAGCCACAAACTATCCATACCTTCCTTTCCAAATGACAAATAGAGGGGGCGCCCGTTTCATACCCCCTCCTATTTGCGATTTGGAAACCATTGCAAAAAGAGTCAGAAATAATTTTACGACAACTTTGATTTTGCAAATCGCTGGTTTGTGAATGCAAAAGGGCAAGCGCGTCCTTCACTTGGAATATTTTAGAGTTAGAGCTGCAGGCTACTGGGAAATAGATATAGGTAACCGCTGCTCACTGTTTCCAGATGTGCAGTCTGCAGTGCATGCAAACATTCAGAACATTCCCAGTTAAATGCATTCACTTTAGAAAGCGCACCTGTATGAAAATGCACACATTGCTGTGTCCAGCAAGAACACATGCCTGCATTATACGGCCCTGGTACATTCCAGGAGACATTAAGCATGAGCAAATATCCCAGGTATTTGTGAAAATGTGCAACAGGTAGTGCATAGCTCCATGCAGTCTGGGACAGTACCGCTTAATAATTACAGTCCCAACAGTCCAGTCGCCGCCGCACTGCTTTAAGTTAGTTCAGTGGAAATCTTGCCCTTTTCCGTGTTGCCAGGTTGGCTGCTGAGCCCTGACTACCCCCCGGCTGTATGCCATCATCCCCTGATGCCACGGCAGCCCCAGGCTGGGTCCCTGTGGGCCTGGGCTCCTCTACCTCCGCACTACCTTCCTGCCCTTCTCAAGGTCATCACCCTCTGACAACATGGCCCCACTCCCAGCAATAGGGGTCCACGCACCAAACTTGGACCACCACGGTAGCATGGCGTCCAAATTGGTCACTAAATCAGGCTAACTAGGCGCTCCCACTGGATTCACTCCCCTTGGCGCGCTCGGCCTCACGGGCACAAGCCTCCTTGCCTCCTCCGCTGGTCCCCTTCCGGCTGGCACGAGGGCCCTGGTACCTTCTCTTCAGGTGTCTGCGGGGGCACTTGACTTAAGTTCCTGCCCTGCTTGCTCCTAGCTCTCTTAGGCACAGGCAGAAATGCTGCATTAGGGGCCACCTTACCAGAGTGAGCCTCTCTTCTGATCCCCCTTACCCACCCGCAGGAGGGTGGGTACTCAACTCTGACAAGGACTGGTCCATGGTGTCCAACCTAGACAGCATTCCAATAACTTACCAAGAAAGAAATTGTCTGGCCGCAAACGGCCTCTTTGCTCCCTTCCTGCACCCCCTTCACAAGCACGATGAAGTATAACCAGTAGCTCCAACAAACACTGGCTGATTAAAGGATAACCTTTTTATTTTTTTTATGGCTGCCCTTTAACAACCACTGCTAAGCAATGCTCCTATCCCCAAACCACAGTAGCCCTTCCTCCATGCTGCTACTTTTGCTCAATGCCCTTCGGTTTGCACCCACGGAGATCAGCAATGCTTGCATCCTCGTGAGTCGTGACCCTCCATTTAGACAGCCACAGCCAGTCAGCCTGGAAGCCAGTCACAAACATGCATCTTCTTACTAGGTTCGATCGTTACACCATGGAAATGGATTGGTCAACCAGTTTAACTTACGTGAGGACGCGGTCGTGCTACTCGATGTCTTCCGACCGACGCAGCAGTCAGACTCACTCACACTGCACACAAAGCAAAGCAGGCTGCTTAAGCAGGTCCAGGCAGGCAGGCGGTCCGACCTAGGCACATACACAACGACTGGTCACGACGAGTCCGACGATGAGTAGTCAGTCACGTGGTCCACTTAGACTGACTCTCTCACTATGACTCATCCTCGACTACTCTACTTCTACTTTCACTTACTTCAGTTCAGTTGTTGTTGTGGCACTGCAGCATGCGCGGTGACGTCCCGACAGCGTAGAAATGGCCAATCACCGATGACATGGCTGGATATAGCCATATGTGATTGGCCATACTGTGCGGTCCTCAGCAGAGCAGCCAACACCCACCTGCGGCACCATCCTGCTGCAGCAGCCAATCCTGGCGCAGCGTTAACAGCGCCACTGCGCCAGGATTGGCTAAGAGCAGGATACTATCTGCCCATTATGACATTATGAGACCGGGGCCTATGTCCAGTAGTGCTAGAGGGGGGGGAGGGAAGGTCTAAACTGTACGCATGCGCGGGCCAGTCGAAATATGGAGTACTCCGGGATTTTACATGCGCAGTCACCCCGCTGCCTGTGTGCTGCCTGCCTGTCACTCTCTGCCGCAGGCCCGCCTCCCACGGCCCACTTCCTTATGGATGCCTGATTCTGTCAGGCTTCCCCCGGGGCCGGTAGCGCTCGGGTGCCTAAGTCAGTGCGCTCGGCTCAGATTTATTTAAAAAAAGTTATTCATGCATCATGTTGGCAGTGTGGTCGTCCATGGCTAGTAGGGCAACGCCCCAACGCCCCCAATGTACGCACCGCCACTGGTACACAACAGTCCCCATCACCAATAGAAGGAAAAGATTCAAATTAATAAGACTTTCAATGGCTATACTTAGAAAGGAGAGGACAGAGAGAGCAGAACAAATTACATTTACAGCACATTATAGTTACGTAGAACGGTGTGAGAACCGACCCCTTAGCCAAGGAGTTGGAAAAAAAGTCCCCCGGGAAAGGACAGGAGAAAAATGCTTCAGGTTTCAGGACAGGATTCAGGACAGGAAAAGGTGACCTCTTCTAGATCCGACGCCTGCGTGGTACCCCTCTCTGACACTATCTTCCTCCTCGATTCTTCAGTGATCTTCTTCTAATTATTTGGCTTAAATTATAAATCTGCAATAGGATTCTTCCTCAGCTTTCACTCGATACTCTGATGGCATCCCGAGCTCTGTAGCATTCCGGTCTCCCTGTTCTGTCTAATTAACTAAACTTATTTAAACAACAAATGGAGGAGTGCCCCCTATAGGTATAACAGAGAAATACTCTGTAACCAAAGCTTAAAGATCAATAATGCACAGTGTGCCCAACCTTTTTACAGGACATAGTATGTCCTTTCAGAAGACCCCTCACTCACCAACCTAGTTGGTGACATGCTTCATCATCGGGGTCCCACCCCGCAGGCCGAGTGCCAGCAGGGTGTGCTTCGACACCTGACTACAGTGGAGCGGGTAATTTTTCTTTTTTTATATGTGCAGTGATACTAAAAGATGATCAGTGATTTAAAAAGGGGCCAATACTACTCACTCCAAGACTTTATTCCTGAGTGTTTGGACACCCTAAAGATAGAACTGTGACACCTATGTCTAATTAGGTAGACTCCGGTGTTCAAGACGTGTGGTGTTTTAAAATAGCGACGAGAGCTATGTGATTAAATTACAGAGCTACATGTTTCAACCATCTTGCAATTGTGGGTTTTCGTCAGGACCAGTGCCCTACACACATGTAGAACACCCTTTCTCTCTATAGTCTTCTCACTCATTTTCCCTGGCACCATCCTCAACCATGAGTGAGAATCAAGGCCTTTCCTACACCTCAGAAGAAGTAGAGGAAATCATGGGAGATCTATCGATATTCGCGGATGCGAATATAGCACAGAGCATCTCACAAACTATGGATTGGGAGAATCTAACGGAATTGAAGCCGAATAGGATCAGAACTATTCTTCATGGCACCATCCTGAAGCAATACCTTAATAATAACATAGCACCCAAGGGCCTATTGGTAACTAACGCACCCTGTATTTTCCTGGAGGATGCCACATTCCGGAAGGACTGGGCCTCCATAGCGTGGCATTGTACGCATGACTGGATAGTCCTCATTTTAAAAACAGCTCTGAGACTATCAGAAAAAATACAAGTAGAGATACAGCTGGCCGATAGACACATAAAAACCACAATCTCTGGTTATAAATAGAAACTGGATGAGCTGAACAGAGAAATTAATGATTACAAAGACAATTTAACACAACAGAAGGTGCAGACATTTCAAAAAGACTTGAAAAGATTCTCTCTGGTAAAAGCTTACCCCTACTCGGACCCGGAATACATACCTCCCTCAAAGGCAGATAATAATTCTGATGCCTCAAGCAATGCCTCCAGCGCTAGCAGTAACTCGAGCACTGGGAGCACGAGACAGAAAGGAAGAGGACGTGGAAGGATGCAAGGTAACTGGCCACCTTTCAACCCTATGCCTATGCAAGGCTATCCAGGTTGAAGGATTCAAATTAAATACTAATGGACTATACTCACCAATAGCCCATATACCAATATCAGTAATAATAATTCAGTCGGCAATGGAGAAGGTTCAATCGTTTATTCTTCAAATACAAGCCCTGACAGGGGAGCCTCAGTCTACACGACCCTCGGAGGTGCGCAGAGGAGACTGATTACATACAGATGAAACAAGGCATGTATACATTTCGCTCACACCACAAAGTCGCCTTACTAGGAAAGATACAACCTGTCAGAGAGCCAGCAGGAATACCCATATAAGGCACAATTGATTGCAAATAGCCTAGGCCTTAGCTATTCCGGGGGCAGGTCAGTAAGGTGCCTCCCTGTCTATCTGTAGCCCGGGGAGTACAGGAACAGGCTCTGCTAGAATGTGGGCATCCCACAAGAAGGGCAGGTGTGACCTTGGGTTTCCCTGAGCTACAAGCTAACAAGCTAACAAGTGTAGTAGATGGCTAAGTCAGCCATCACGGGTTCATGCAGAAAGCGTAATCACGTGGCTTCAGGGAAATCGTCCTTGCACAAAGGGGAAACGAAACACAATGGCTCCGGTCATATCAATAGGTGCAAGCGAACTAAAAGTGAATCACTGGTTATTAGGCTACTACAATGAACTCTAATCATATAATTATACAGTCGCAGGGTTATATTGTATATATTAGGCCAATAACATGTATATATTTAATTTTAGATCCCATCAAGGTCCCTATAATCATCCCCAGAATTTCCAGATGTGGAGAAGTGTGGCTCAGGGGTTAGAGGCAGCAGACCCGGAAGCTGAGATCGGTCCTGGACCAGGGTTCAATTCCCTGCCTCGGCGGGGTCTTGGGCTAAAAATTCCACGGACTCGATAATTCTCGCCCCGGTGCCTCCTCGACTCACGGGTTCACACTCTGCGACTCTGGGCAATAGCTTGCTTAATCTCCACAACGGCCCCTCGCGGCGGGATGCCTGACTTTCACCTTGTGGATACCCTGCTATCTCACAGGGGAATACCAGGAAGGGTTCCCTAAGCAAGCGCCGGGAAACCCACTGCGGGTAGCTGTGCTCTATATAAGCTCAACTACATTTACATTTACATTTACATGGATGGCAACCACCATTCCAACAACCCTTCTACCCACCCAATACCTACAGACCGCCTTTTTTAAGGCAGGGGCGGAAGGGGCAGGGGCAGAAGAAGAAACAGCAACCAAAGCAACCAAGTAAACTGTGGAACAGAAGACCCACCTACGAATCCATCTCAGAGCAAGACCCCGCAGGCAGGACCCAGCTGTCGGAGAACCTAGCAACTAATCTAGCCACAAGACCCCTTTCCGACCAGGAAGAACGAGTACTGAATAAAGGCCTTGGGTTTGTCCCGACGGCCAACTTGGATAAATTTAAACTCCAATGCGAGCTTTTGGCCTTTTTCAGAAAACTGAAACTGAAAGCTTTTTTTGAAAAGAGGAATGACATGACTACCAATGATGACCCGAACGAGACCGGTCTACGCACAAAGTCGACCTTCATGCCACCGCCACACACGATCCCGGTGGAGGTAACCACGTTTGAACAAGCGGTCTTTAATGAGGTGGAAAAACTACACCCAAAAAAAAACATTTACGAACCTGACAAGACAGGAGAGAATCGCCCTGGAGAAACTCAGGGATTGTGACACCATCGTGGTAAAACCTGCGGACAAAGGTGGTGGAGTGGTAGTACAAGACAAATCAGCATATCAAGCCGAGTGCCAGAGACTACTGTCTGATGAGACGAACTACCGCAAACTACAAAGTGATCCTACAGAAGATCTACGGAGCAAGATCAAATACTTGGTAGGACATGGGGAAGCTGCAGGCTATATCTCAAAACAGGAGGTGGACTATTTGTGCAACAGCGAAGGAAAGATACCGTACTTCTATACACTCCCGAAGATGCACAAGAACAAACTTCCCACTCCGGGCAGACCCATAGTTTCGGGTCTGAGCTCACTGCTGGAACCTTTGTCCCGCTTTTGCGATGTCTTCTTCAAGGAGTTAGTTCAGAAGACCTTCAGGACACTAAAAGCCTGTTGCAACTTCTAAATGACCTCACAGTGGACGACGACACCATCTTAGTAAGTTTCGATATCGAGAGCCTATATACAAGCATTCCCCAGGATGCAACCCTAGTGTGGCGGGGCTCTACGTCCATGATTTCGACGAAAAGTATATACTTAGCGACAGGAACCCCTACAGCTCGAAAGTCCTCTTTTGGAGACGATATATCGACGACGTTCTGGCCATCTGGAAAGGACACGAGGACACTCTGGTCTCCTTCTTTGAATGGATAAGCACTTTTGATGACAATCTGAAGTTCACCTACGTCAAAGATCATAGTACCATGGTGTTCCTGGACCTAGTAATCAAGAAAGAGAATGGACATTTTGAAACACTGACACATTACAAACCGACGGCAAAAAACAACTTGCTGCGATTCGAGAGTTTCCACCACAGACCTCTACGGGAGAATCTTCCCTATGGGCAATTTTTGCGAATCCGCAGAAATTGCAGCGGACTCAATGAATACAAGGAACAGGCCAGGGATCTCACCCATAAACTTAAGGATCGGGGATATCCAGAAAGAATCCTGCAGAAAAGCCAGAAACGCGCACGCAACCAACCACGGGAGGCACTCCTGGAGAACATGGAGAGAACCACTGAAGACACTCCCCTTACCTGTGTCACGACATACAATACGGTGTCGAACGAAGTGACCAAGGTGATAAATAAACATTGGTCAATTTTGAACTCAGGTAAAATGCAATGGGAGAAACCCCTTTTCTCCTTTCGGAAAACGAGAAGCATCAAGGACTGTGTGGTCAACACCAGACCAGTCAGAAGAACCGTGGAAAGCGAAACTGTGCTGAACGCATGGGGACTACCTAGGATTACTGGCCATTACAAATGTGGTAACTGTAGTGTTTGCCCACTAACGACTAATACTAAAACACTCTAGCTCGAACCAGGGAAGACCTGGACCATCCGAGGACACACAAACTGCAATAGCGAGAATGTGGTATACAGGATAACGTGCCCCTGTAACTACCACTACATAGGTATGACCAGTAGAAAAATTAAACAATGCATCGGAGAGCACAGGAGCACCATCAGGTGCAAAAAGTCCATGACAAAACTAACAGAACACTATCTAGCTGCCGGGCATACCCCAGACGATTTGGAATGGACCATCATTGAACAGGTCAGCCCTGGGAACAACCTGAACCAACGCTTGTTCGAGAAAGAACAAAGATGGGTGTACAGGCTGTCCACCCACAAGACTGGTCTAAATGATAACATCACCTGGAATTCGGTCGTGGGGTAGAGGATACAAAATCCTTGACCTTGACCACCACTCTGCCTACTGAGGTGACGTTGCAGTAATCCATGTTCATGATACCCGCTGCACAATCCCTCCCCTGAACAGAATTACCACACGTATTATGTTTAGCTGCATTTTTCCTTTCTCCTTTACCATAAACTTAGACGTCCCCCAGTGTTTTGGGACCATACACTTATACCTCCAGTGAAGGAGCGCCAGGGTGGCTCTTCACTCAGCTTCCTATATCGAGCTTCTTCCGTGTTTTCACCCTCCTTCATCTTTTTTATTTATGCAGATAGTTTTGTTGTGCAAGTATCTCCTCACCACGAACTATCCTGCATTTCGCTCAAGCTTTGTTTTGGAGCACTCTGCTAAATACGGTATTTGAGCTTTGCACGTCAATTCCTAATGCTTTATTGTAACGCGCACATTCACACGGAGCCCCAGGCACCATGGCAACCTGCAAATATGTCTCCCAAACGTTGTGCTCGCTTGCGATTGGCCCACATATCCACGTAACCCTGGTCACGTCTAACCACGCCCACTCCAGAAAGCGAGGAGTTTTAGTATATCTCCGGTGCTGGAACGGGCTGCCGGTTACTTCCACGGGGCGTAACGCAAAGGAACCAAGTAGGTTACCTAACCGATGAGCAGAAGCCACAAGTAAGTCCCACGCTACTTGATCCTATGGGTGTTTTGCTGTGGCATTTGCTTTAACTCTCCGGCACTCATCCCGTGCTCTCAATTTTTTTATCAATTTTTTTACCAACCAGGTTACGTGAGCATACGGCTCTTGGAACCCGATGCCCATTAAGCGGCCAATTACCGCTTTCTGAGTAAGCTGACAGTTTTACATATACCTAGGGGTATACACCCATTACAACGCATTTTTTACAACGCACTACCATTACAACGGAACTTTTACAACGCAAATACTATTACAACGCATTTATTTACAACGCATGTTTTTACAACGCAGGTACTTTTACAACGCATACCATTACAACGTAAGTATTGGTAAGTATATAATTATATTTAAAATGTTATATGTTAGGTTTTTTTAAAGGGGTATTTTTAGGGTTCAGGGTCAGTTTTCAGTTTTTGGGTAAAGGGGTATTTTTAGGGTTCAGGGTCAGTTTTGGGTTTTTGGGTAAAGGGGTATTTTTAGGGTTTAGGGTCAGTTTTCAGTTTTTGGGTAAAGGGGTATTTTTTGGGTTCAGGGTCAGTTTTGGGTTTTTGGGTAAAAGGGTATTTTTAGGGTTCAGGGTCAGTTTTGGGTTTTTGGGTAAAGGGGTATTTTTAGGGTTCAGGGTCAGTTTTGGGTTTTTGGGTAAAGGGGTATTTTTAGGGTTCAGGGTCAGTTTTCAGTTTTTGGGTAAAGGGGTATTTTTAGGGTTCAGGGTCAGTTTTCAGTTTTTGGGTAAAGGGGTATTTTTAGGGTTCAGGGTCAGTTTTGGGTTTTTGGGTAAAGGGGTACAGGGTAAAAATAAAATAAAATTAAATTTAAATTAAATTAATTAAATGAAATTAAATTAAATTAAATTAAATTAAATACAATTACATTAAATTATATTAATTTTAAATAATATACAATTAAAAAAAATATATATACTTACCAATACTTACGTTGTAATGGTATGCGTTGTAAAGGTACCTGCGTTGTAAAAAAATGCGTTGTAAATACATGCGTTGTAATAGTATTTGCGTTGTAAAAGTCCCGTTGTAACGGTATGCGTTGTAAAAGTATGCGTTTTAACGTCATATATCCATACCTAGGTCCCTTACTGCTACATTACCAGTATTAATGAGAAATCCGACCTTTAGGATTGCAAGATGTGGCGAATCCTGGGTGTTTGTGAGACACGTGTGCTTCTCTTAACGTTAATGTCATCACGGCCTTTCTTTGCTACCACGGCACTTGCGAATACCTACTGAGGCGATCTCCCGCCTGCACACAAACAAAACGCTCGGTTTTAACGCCAGGCTACGGGATAACTGATCCTTGGGGGCTAACTACAGACGTACAGTTGAATCAGAGCAGTACTGGCATGGCTCCCCACTATAAGTCACCATGTTTTGTTTGCACTCCCAGATTGGCAGTCAGCACTCGTGATAGAAACACAGTTTCCTGATAGCTGCCATTAGGAGCACACTTTATATGTTCTATGTACAAAAAATGTTTGTCTATTGTCTTTGTGATCCCAACCCCATTTTCCTGAATTCTTTGTCCACAGGTTTGTCTTCCAGAACGGGGAGAAGACAACACGATTTTGCAAAGGGCCACAAGTTTGTGGTTCCGTTTTTTATGATCGAGGGCAGGGCGCACCTTAGCGTGTGCGCACCACCCAGGTCATCTACACTGTTCCTCACGAAAACCCACAATTGCAAGATAGTTGAAACATGTAGACCTGTATTTTAATCAGGAAACATCCTTTTCAACAAAACTTTTACAACGCAGTGCTTTTACAACGCAGGTTTTACAACGAAAACCATTACAACGCATTGCGCTGGGGGGGCGCTCTAGGATAGGGAATAGATTTAATTTACTATCCAACACCTTCCCTAGTGTCCACGGGGACTGGAGTTGGAATAGTAAATTAAACTATTCACTATCCAGCACCCCAAAGCGCTAGGCGTTGTAAAGGTTTGCGTTGTAAAAACTGCGTTGTAACAGCATACGTGGTAAAAGCATGCGTTGTAACGTCATACATCCATTTTAATCACATAGCACACGTCGCTATTTTAAAACACCACACGTCTTGAACACCGGAGTCTACCTAATTAGACATAGGTGTCACATTTCTATCTTTAGGGTGTCCAAACACTCAGGAATAAAGTCTTGGAGTGAGTAGTATTGGCCCCTTTTTAAATTACTGATCACCTTTTAGTATTACTGCACATATAAAAAACGAAAAATTACCCGCTCCACTGTAGTCAGGTGTCGAAGCACACCCTGCTGGCACTCGGCCTGCGGGGTGGGAACCCGATGATGAAGCATGTCACCAACTAGGTTGGTGAGTGAGGGGTCTTCTGAAAGGACATACTATGTCCTGTAAAACGGTTGGGCACACTGTGCAATATTGATCTTTAAGCTATGGTTACAGAGTATTTCTCTGTTATACCTATAGGGGGCACTCCTCCATTTGTTGTTTAAATATTCAGAAGGGTACCAGGAGTTCCCGCCCTACACACATGTAGAACACCCTTTCTCTCTCCTTTGTTATGAATAATTAACTAAACTACCTCAATTATACTCTTCTAATGCCATGTAACACCCCTTAATGTTTCAGATTCATAGAACCCCTAATTCTGATTGGACAGGCAAAAGGGATGATCATCACATCATGTCAGGTTTCAGTCGATTTTCTTTAGTTCATTGTCTAATGGTACCTCCCTTTAATCTTTATTTAAAAATCTTTATTCCAACCCGTATTCACAATTTTTATCATCATAAAGTAAACATTTGGTATTTTTCTCTTCCTTTTCACATGACATTAAGATGGTTTCCAGGGTATGTTGCTGATTCTTTTCTTGGATGGTATTCAAGGATGACAGTGCGGTTTCTGGCTCACTTAAATTGCACATGTGTAACAGGTCACATGGGATATAGGCCACGGTCTCTCTCAAGTGGCCCGAATACGAACTAATAAGAAAGTCAAGAAAATACATATTAGTTTCAAAATAAAATGATTTCACTGTATACCACCTATCTCTAGTCTAATCCCATTTACTTATAAATGTCTCTCCGCATTAGCAATTAGTAGAATAGTGTAATTTAGTTTCAGCAAAGCAGATGCTTAGCATGTGAGCTCTCAAGCGGCTATTTTGGAGGTGTCTGCGCATGTGCAGAAAATTCCCACCAAGCAAAAGCTTGTCATCACTACGTAGACGTAGTTGACGCATGTGCAATGCAATTTCCTGTGTTAGCGGCCATTTTAGATTTCACTCGAGTTACTTGTTAATAAGACACGTACCCAAGCTTCTTTTATTCTTGATATTTTAAATGTGGTGAACATTACACAATACATCAATTACTATGACGTTATAAGTTATTATGAGAGGATTGCCTTCAAGCAAGTCGCTTTTCTACGAGTCATTGCTCCATCACAATATCCTAAAATAGGATTGAAATGTCATCGACAACAATGCCATGACTCCGTCCTAACATTGATATATAATTAAATATGTGGGCATTGGTACTTTCTGCAGTATGTGATATGATTTGTTTGTCTTCATTATAGTCACTTGTAAAATATCTGAGTCTTAAAGTTCATTGACTTTTTTCTGTTGTGTGTCCCACTTCATTAATGTGCTAAATGTTTTCATATAAGCATTTGCTATTCCATTTGTATAATTAATATATATTTAATTGTATCTCTATGTAGCATGGTTTAGTATTTAGAGTAAGGGGCCGTTGGTCATTAAAATACTGACTCTCATGGTCCCTTAATACTCTTGGGTTACCCTTGTTCCTTAAAATACCATATTCTCAATTGGCAAAACCTCAAAGGAATCCAAAAAGTCACATATTTCCTCTGCTTCATAAAACCCAGTAGTCCTGCCGTTAGTCATAATTCTCATGATGGATGGTTCCAGGAGCCCAAACTTGATCTCACATTGTCACAGACTTGTGTGCAATGCCAAGATTTTTTTCCTCTTGATATTGGTATCCTGGAAGCAATCTGCTATAAAACCAACCGACTGATCATTAATCAGGAATTGGTCACCTCTTTTCTTAGCTGCTTAAAGTATCGGGGAAACATGTGGGGTTCGCAAAAGACATGCAGTCACAAAATGAGTCTTTCAGAGTTCACCTGTTTGCATGGTCAGATTGTATGATCACTTTGAAATTCTTGTGACTCACAGAACTCCTTTTTTAATAGGTGGAGGTCCAGGGTCTGAAGGAAGGCAATCATATAATCCTTCTCTACCCACTCAAGGATGCCATAAAAGCAGATGTTATCTCTGTGAGAGTGATCCTCAAGGTCTGTGACCTTCTATTGGAGTTGCCATGCTGCCAGCTACTAGTTAGGTGCGAATCAAGTCTCTCATACACTTCCCCAAGATCCTTATCAGTGGAGTCTAGGTTCGTATGTAGGGAGTTCACTCAGAGGACATCATGGTTGTAGTTGTATGTATTGTGTGTATCCTGGCGCTGATGGCCAAGATTTCCCTCATTATCATGTTCAGTGTGACTTCAGACATTTTAGACTGCAGACGGGAGATGGGACGCTTGCAAGCTTAGGGGAAGAACAATTATCTGATGGGCTCAGGTGTTGTGAGATTCAAGAGGTGTGTAAGAAACAATGTACGTGTGGCTGTTTTACCAAGGGTTGCCAAGAGCATATGGAAAGGAGGCATCTCCACAGGGTGAGCAATGGGTCTTGCGGAAGGATATATGGCCTCCAGATGCCAGCTGCCGAACACACCGACAAAGGGCAATAAGTCACTAGCAGTTAGTTGTCACTATGAGGATCGCCAAGTACTCTATATCACTTTGGTGCACCACTGCTGTTGTTGGCATGCCACCTACAAGTACTGCAGACATCCCCAGAACATATTATGCAGCCAGTGTGTTTTGTCAGGGTTCATATGTTGGAGAGAAAATCACAGACGAGGCAGGCCAGTCAGGGACAATTTTGCGTGTGCTCTGTAGCATCCATGGCTGCCGAATCAGTGAAGGGCAAGGTCCACTCGCCCCCATGATGGGTATTAGTCCAGAAAGAGGACCAAAGAGAAGGGTTACAAGTATCAGGATTTGGCCTACTTAAAGGCAACCACTGCATCTTCTGGCCCAAAAGTGCAACTTTCCAGATTTTTAACAAACCCCTCAAGGTGAGAGGAGTTGGCCTAATGGCTAGGGCGGTCGACCTCGAATCTGGGGAACTGGGTTCGAGTCTCGGCAATGGCGCTGAACATCCTGTGATTCTGGGCAAATCACCTAATCTCCCCGTGCCTAACAAAAATAAATGTGTGTCCTCATGTAACGTAACTGGTGCTATGTAAAGCACTCTGAACCCGATTTGGGTCAGGTTCACGCTATATAATTGTGGGAAGGGGGGTCGGGTGAAGGAGAGTCGCCACAAGTTTGAATGAGTCTGTAACCGGTTTTTATTATTTACTTCAATAATACCGGGTTGCTTGTAATCAAAAAGGGGTAAAGTACAAAACAACATAGGCGTGGCATCACTCCCACGAGGAACCGTCGAGGTCTTCACATCCGGTCTTGCCTCAATGAGAGATGGCCTGCTTGCTCCGGGGATGAACTCGAGAAAAAGAAAAGAGCCACATTAGGGACTGAGTTCGATATATACAAAGTGAGAGGGGGGTTTGGGTAGTGAGGGATCACCAGGGTACTACCACCGTCTATAGCTGCCTATGAGTGCAGGATGGCAAGGCACGGCGAGAGTGTCCACCTCAGGCTACCCGTTCCCACCCCGTGAGGAAAACAACCCCTGAAAACGCCCTCGTACCTTGTGAAGCCACACTTCTCCCTTGGAAGTGTGGCGGGGCGGCTCATGGAAACGTTGGCCTCCTGGCTTGTCGAGTCTCTGCTCCAGGGGTCTCAACAGCGGTTCCACGACGGTTCCTCCTTCTTCCTCCTTGGCGGCGTCTTCCTCGTCTTCTGGTCCGCTTTCCGAAGGTTCCGCGCTGAAGGAATGGGACGGGGCTTCCTTAAACGCCCCCAGCTCCCGTGATTGGTCAGCGGTAGAAGTCGTCCAGGCACCTGAGTGGCTGTGTGTAGACGCTGTCTGAGAACACGCCCCCGTCGTCATAGAGGCGGGACATGGAAACTGACGTGTCGGAGGCAGAGCCGGGGAAGCCCAGGAAACGTCATAAGGATCCTGCGGACGGGGTGGAAAGGAAGAGACGTTAGCAGGCACACCCCGTCCGTCCACGGCAGGGAGTCCGTCCAGGTCAGGGAGCCCGGCTTCGTGACACATCCCACCCCCAGGATTGACCCGATCGGGGGAAACAGGATACCGGGACAGAAAGTCAACATTACCCTGCAAGGAACCTTTCCTGTGACGGACCTCAATCTGGTACGGCTGTAGGGCCAGGAACCAACGCAGGATGCGGTCATTGTTCCCCCGGTTGCGCTGGAGCCAAGTCAAGGGAGCATGATCAGTATACAACACAAAGGGCCTCCCCTCGAGATAGTACCTCAACTTCTCCACACCCCAACGGACAGCCAGGCATTCCTTCTCGATGGTAGAATAAGCCTGCTCCCTCGGAAACAGTTTGCGACTGATAAAGAGCACAGGTCTCTCGGCACCATTCGCATCCACCTGGGAAAGAACCGCACCAATACCCACTCCAGAGGCGTCCGTCTGGAGTATGAAAGGTTTGAGGAAATCAGGAGACACCAGAACAGAGGAAGAAGTCAAGGCGTCCTTCAAAGCCTGGAAGGCTGAAGACTGTACAACAGAAGGGGAGGGGAGTGTAGCAGACTTGGTGTTTTTCCCAAGTAGGTCAGTGAGGGGCCCTGCCAGACTAGCAAACTGAGCAATGAAACGGCGATAGTAACCCACCAACCCCAAGAAGGCCCTGAGTTCTTTCTTTGTAGAGGGGTAGGGTAGTGCCTTGATTGCTTCCATTTTCTCAGTCTGAGGCTTAATCAGTCCTTCCCCCAAGAGATACCCGAGATACTTGACCTGCTGGAAAGCAAATCGGGACTTCTTTGCGTTAACGTGGAGATTGGCCTCCCTTAGACTGGTCAGTATGTTCCCAAGATGTGTTAAGTGGTCCTCCCATGTCTTGCTAAACACCACAATGTCGTCCAGGTAGGCCGACGCATATCCTAAGTGAGGTGCCAGCAGCGTATCCATGACCCTCTGGAACGTAGCTGGCGCCCCATGCAGTCCAAATGGGAGTACTGTGAAATGGAAATGACCAGAAGGGGTTGAGAACGCCGTCTTTTCCATATCTTGAGGAGCAAGGGGTATTTGCCAATACCCCTTGGTGAGATCGATGGTGGTGATGTACCGGGCCTCACCGAGGCGTTCCAGCAGTTCATCGACTCTAGGCAAGGGGTATGCGTCTTGTTTAGACACCCGGTTAACGGCCCTGAAATCGATGCAGAACCGGATACTACCGTCCGGCTTAGGCACTAGAACCACCGGGGAGCACCAATTGCTGTGGGAAGGCACTATGATCCCGGATTTCAGCATACTATCTACCTCGTCCTGGAACGCTATGCGTCTTGCCTCTGGGATGCGGTAGGGCTTTTGTTTTACCACTGCATTGGGGAGAGTAGATATACTGTGTTCCGCCAAGTGGGTACGGCCCGGTTGATCCGAGAAGACCGCTGCATGAGACACGAGTAGGTTTTTCACTTCTTGTTGTGGGGTGGCAGACAGCTCAGGGTTGATAGGAGCATCAGCAACTGTGTGACTTGTATTGGACACAGGAGACGCCACATTGATTGCTTGAGGGGGTGTTCCTAGCCATTTTTTAAGCAAGTTGATGTGATACATTTGGGTTTTACCTCTTCCTAATTGTATCAAGTACGTCGTGCGTCCTATTTTCCTCACGATCTTGAAGGGTCCCTGCCACTCCTTCCTCATTTTGTGTGTAGAGGATGGTAATAGTATCAAAACCCAGTCACCTATGTCTAGTACTCTCCACTTTGTACCCCGATCATAAAGGGTTTTCTGTTTGGTTTGAGCCACCGCTAAGTGCTCGTGAGCCAGGGTCCTGAGTTTATGAAGCCGGCTCTGTAACTGCCTGGTGTAATCCAAAAGGGCCTCGGCTTCCTGTGCTCCCTCAGTCTCCCAACTGTCTTTAGTGATTTCGAGAAGTGTTCTGGGGGGTCTCCCGAACAACAGTTCGAAAGGTGAAGTCCCTAGACTAGACTGTTTCTGGCTACGGAGCACAAAGAGGGCCAGAGGCAATAGCTGATCCCAGTTCTTCCCGTCACCCGACAACAATTTTTTTAACGTTAACTTAAGGGAGCCATTATATCGCTCAACCAAACCATCTGTTTGTGGGTGATACACAGAGGTTTTGATGTGTTTGATGTTTAATTGTTTGCACACCTGTTGCATCAACCGTGAAACAAACGGGGTGCCCTGATCGGTAACAATCTCCTTCGGAAAACCCATACGAGAGAAGACCTCAACCAACCTCTGGGCTATTGTTGTAGAAGTAGCAGCCTTAAGGGGAAAAGCCTCTGGATATCTCGTGGCGTAATCAACCAGGACTAGGGCATACTGATGTCCTCGGGAGGATTTCGGCAAAGGGCCGATCAAATCCATCCCTATTTGGTCAAAGGGAACCCCTATGATAGGCATGGGCACCAAAGGGACAGGAGGAGGAGTGTACGGGTTACGCTTCTGACATATCCTACACTCCTGACAATATTTCTGGACTTGGGCATAAATGCCTGGCCAGAAGAAATGACGTAAGATGGACTGACCTGTTTTGTCTACCCCAGAGTGGCCGGCTAACAGATGTGCATGACCAAAGAACAAGATCTGATCACGAAAACTATTCGGGACCAACAATTGAGGGTCGGCATCCGCCTTGGCGAGCCTGTACAGTAGGCCGTTCTTTTCAACAAAGGTGGGATAACTTCTAGTGGACAGGTCTTGTCCACTACGGGCAACCTGCCATGCGTTGCTAAGGCTTGCGTCGTTTAATTGGGCTGTTCTAAAATGAGTGTCTGTGGCCCAGGGCTCTACGGCTAACAAGGCATCACTAGGAAGGGACAGGTGGTGAAGAGCTTCTAACAATAAAGAACTAAATGTGGGGTTGTCTGTCCCTATGATTACAGGCTCGGGTAGGCTAGCCATTACTCCTACGGCTACGTCCATTTGTGTCCCCGAGGGCGTTGTCAACGTGACCTTGGCCACAGGGTACTCCTTAACGTCCCCATGGACACATCGGATACTGACCCATCTCCCTGTAAGGAGAGAGGTGTGTTCTACCAACTCCTTTCTTATAACAGATTGTTTACAGCCGGAATCCAACAACGCTCTTACTTTAGTACCGTTCAATAGGACACGTACATAGAAAGTGGTTCCGGTTTCTTGAGCGTACAAGATGGACCTTGGGGCATAGCTCACGTCCATGGGTTCTTCTTCTCTTTCCTTTTTTTTCCGACAAAAGCGAGCGATATGACCCCACTCTCCACAATCATAACATTGAGGGCCTGTATTAGGAAGTTCAGGTCGTTGGAACCGCGCTTTCACTGGTTCAGGAATGGGTTTTTGGTAAGTCTTTTTTTCGGTTTTGATAGGAGGTAGCAGCTTGGCATTTTTCTCTGGTTCCCTCGTATAAGGTCTACCCTGGGCTCGGGCGTAACAGGTCGCCATTTCTATAGCGTGATCCAGCGTTAACCCGGCATGTTGTTTAAGCCACCTCTGCGTGCTGTAGGGAAGGGACTCGATGAACTGTTCAAGGTATACCTTGTTCATTATGGCATCAACATTTCCTTCCTGGGGTTTAAGCCATAAGTCCGCAGACTCTTTTAACTTAAAAAACAAAGTTTTGGGTAAATCCCCGGGTGAACCCTTTTCTTGACGAAACCTGAGTCTATGGGTTTCCTCGTCCACCCCCAACCTGTCGAGGATATATTGTTTTACGACCGCATAAGCAGTAGTCCCATCACGGTTCACTGTCTGGTAAGCTGCCTGGGCCTCACCGATCAATAATGGCGCCAAATAGAAGGGCCACCTATCCCCAGGCCAGGAACTGGCTCTTGCCGCTCTCTCAAAGTTCAAAAAGAAAGCCAGTGGGTCCTTGCCTGGACTGAATTTTTGTAATGGAACAACAGTGCCTGGTGGTGGAGCTGAAGTCCTTCCCTGTCCTATCACAGTCATCAATTGTGTTTGTCCTTCAGCCAGTTTTATAAGATTGTCGGACTGGGTCTGAATGGCTTGGGTAAACGCGGCTCTGTCAGCTTCCATTTGGGTCAACAGATTCTCCATTCTGTTTCGAATGGTGGGGTTCACTGAAGGATCCAAATCACGGCACCACTTGTGGGAAGGGGGGTCGGGTGAAGGAGAGTTGCCACAAGTTTGAATGAGTCTGTAACCGGTTTTTATTATTTACTTCAATAATACCGGGTTGCTTGTAATCAAAAAGGGGTAAAGTACAAAACAACATAGGCGTGGCATCACTCCCACGAGGAACCGTCGAGGTCTTCACATCCGGTCTTGCCTCAATGAGAGATGGCCTGCTTGCTCCGGGGATGAACTCGAGAAAAAGAAAAGAGCCACATTAGGGACTGAGTTCGATATATACCAAGTGAGAGGGGGGTTTGGGTAGTGAGGGATCACCAGGGTACTACCACCGTCTATAGCTGCCTATGAGTGCAGGATGGCAAGGCACGGCGAGAGTGTCCACCCTCAGGCTACCCGTTCCCACCCCGTGAGGAAAACAACCCCTGAAAACGCCCTCGTACCTTGTGAAGCCACACTTCTCCCTTGGAAGTGTGGCGGGGCGGCTCATGGAAACGTTGGCCTCCTGGCTTGTCGAGTCTCTGCTCCAGGGGTCTCAACAGCGGTTCCACGACGGTTCTTCCTTCTTCCTCCTTGGCGGCGTCTTCCTCGTCTTCCGGTCCGCTTTCCGAAGGTTCCGCGCTGAAGGAATGGGACGGGGCTTCCTTAAACGCCCCCAGCTCCCGTGATTGGTCAGCGGTAGAAGTCGTCCAGGCACCTGAGTGGCTGTGTGTAGACGCTGTCTGAGAACACGCCCCCGTCGTCATAGAGGCGGGACATGGAAACTGACGTGTCGGAGGCAGAGCCGGGGAAGCCCAGGAAACGTCATAAGGATCCTGCGGACGGGGTGGAAAGGAAGAGACGTTAGCAGGCATACCCCGTCCGTCCACGGCAGGGAGCCCGTCCAGGTCAGGGAGCCCGGCTTCGTGACAATAATACTCTGCAAAAAAAAAAGGCACATGTCTGTGGTGTCCCATTTCGACTGTGCTCCAACCAGTGTACTCATACCTGGCAGAGAATTTGCCAGCTACTTGCAAGGAGGTGATCAGCACAGCAGTGTTACCATGCCAGATGTCCTCTGACCGACAACTGGCTGGGAGTGGGGTCAGTATTAGGTCTGCCTCTCCAACTGTGCCACCAGACACATATGTCAGGGTTTATAGTCAGCATTCTGTGCAGTTTCGCTTTCTCTGTTCAGCAGTGTGATCATCACATCCCGTACATGCCCAGAATGGGACTACGCCTCAGGATAGCCCATAGTCTGCAGAGCCTCTCAGTGAGTTGCAATCTTCAAGCGAGTGGCTCCAGCCTCAGCTTCATTACTTTATCTCTTCCTCATTACTTTATCTCTTCTCCGGGTTCACCCATATGTGTAGATAGCACACATAGATGTATTGGAAACACTGATATTAATGTGTGTATATATGTGTCCCTTATAACGATTTAGGAAGCAAGGCAGTGGTGGCGACAGCATGGAGCCATGGTTGGCAAGACACAGCATGTTGCCAACCCCAAGAAGGACTCCACCAATTGCTCCAAAAGCCGTTTCCATAGATATATCTAAAGCACTCAGAAGCACAGCAGCCACTGCTCCATGGTGCTCTGCTGCCTCGCTCCACCCCATGTCTGCCCAGCAGCTACTCTCCTCACTCCTGCACGAGCAGCTCTTTGTGGTATTTCTATGCCTCTCAGCAGAGTTTCCATAGAAATACAGGCACTTTCAGGAGGCCCAGATGGTGGGAATATGTAGTTGGAGGGTGGGTCTTCATACAAGAGCCTGGAGTCACTCAGGTAGGAGGTGAGGTCTTTATGTCATGTTAAGCTCTTGGGTTTCAGCAACATCAGGTATGCCCTGTCAGGGCTCTGTCCCCCCTCCAGGTGTCCCTTCTTTCTAGCTTCCACTGCAGAGCACACACCAATATTCTATTACATCATTCACCATCAGCCTTCCAGGCACCAGTGTAGACATGGAGGTGCATGCCATAGTGCTCCAAAGGGTCTCTGATGACTTCCTCTGCTCCATGTGAGCTCGGTGTGTTTTCTTTTCTCCCGCCACATTTGAATTGTGACTCTTGAACTCTGGTTTGGATAGCTCTGCTGACACCTGCCTCATGCTGAGATAATTTGTTTTAACTGCTCTGTGTATCTCCCCCTTCCTGTTTTATTTCAGTCTCCTTGGTCCTAAATTATAATTTCTTGCTACCTCCTTTTCTCTTTCCAAAAACATGCAATTAAAGCAATCTGGTGATGGTTCTGCACTGTATTCCTTTTCCTCTGTGCTTGCATATCCCACTGAGGGAAGAGTTACAACCTATTATCAGAGAGATCTGATTTTTTTAACCAAATTCTTATTGTACTCAAGGTTACAAAAAGGTTCCACTATTGCCAGTTAGGAGGGTCAGGTGTCTGGCAGCGAGAGTCTTTAGCCCCACATTAGCACCATTTGTTTCTTGCCACAAGCAACGCCTTTGAAATAGACCAGCGTGAGTGGGTCTCCCTCCCAGCCTGAGACATTTAGGCCCATATTTATCATATTGTTGCATTGCCTTAATGCTATGAAAGGGGTTGCAAGAGTGACGCAACCCTAAAGTCAGCTTTATCAAGCCTAACAAGGCCACCTTGTATGGCCCTGCACGGCTTGATAAACCGGGAATAACGCAAGGCGGAGCAAATCACTTCCCTTTGTTACTCTGCTTCAGGAAGGCATTCCATGGGTGCTCCCACGTATCCAACCATGGATTTAGGTGTATTCCCACATTTACCATTAGTGGTACACCTGAGAATAAGTCAAAATACTATGCCTCCCCAGTGGAGGCGTAATGGGGAGAAATATCTATGTCCCTCCTTGTTTTTTCCTCTTTCTATGTGTGCTGCATTTTGCAACATACATAGAAAGAGGAAATGGCTTTCAGGATTGTTTTTGCGTAGGAAGGAGTCCCTTCCTCCACAAAAACAATCCTGCTGACAATGTAGGCACCCTTGCACCATGGTGAAGGGGGGCCTGCATTGTCGCAAAGCAGCCAAAACTGCGCCAGTGCAAGGAAAGGAAAGGAATGTGCTGTATGATATTAAATATGGTGCGTTCATGCCCTTTTGCACAGAAAGGTAGCTTGCTGCATCGTGCTGCATGAAAGTTTGATAAATATGCCCCTTAGGATGGCATGGGCTATGGTAGCAGGAATATGCCCATGCTCCGCCAGATTTGTGTACATATAGGAGTTAGGTATTTACTATCCAAAGCAAAGGGTGTTTTCCTTCAGGAAGGGGCCTTTTCTCGGTGCAAAAACACTTTGTACTGTGTTGTGTCATGGGGGTGTTGCCAGGGTGGATCAGTGCAAATACAATAGGTTTTCACAAAAAGGAGTATTTAATAAGATAATTGGACTCACAGGCACTTGAGGTAAGGGTGCTGGGGGTGCTGCAGCACCCCAAAAATAACCATGCTGGAGATCAGAAGGTGAAATAAGCAATAAAGATGCCTTTAAATGTTTTTAATCTTTTCACATTTGTGATGTATTTAAGGATAGAGGTGAAATGTTAGGCTAAGTCTTCTGGCAAATTGCTGCTTATTCTTTTCACAAGGAGACTGGTGTTTACTTTTCTTTCTTGCTGCAGAATATCATTGTTTTTTCTAACACACAATAAAAGTTAAAGACCTGTAAATGAACTATACAAATATTTCTAAATAAGTTAGGAAACCAAAAATGTAAATCTAAAAATGTTAGAATTCTGTGTTTGATGAAAAAAAAGATTTAAATAGGATTGAAACATATAGAGACATCTAGGGCCTGATTTACAGTTCGGCGGACGGGTTACTCGCTACAAACAAACCAGTTATCCAGTCTGTCGTATTACAAGTGCTATTGGATATAATGCAATTATAATACGGTGGACAAGATATCTGCCATATTTGTGGTGGAGTAGCACATCCACCAAACTCAAAATCAGACCCTTAGTGATGTGCAAATATTGAATTTTTGCTGAAACCTCGTTTTCTTACATTGTTTACGTCCTATGGGTTACAGTGCATGTCAATGCGAATTTTGTGACCATTTCCATGGAAAATGTGCTGTCTGTTAAAGCAAGCAATTAGCGACAGTATGCTTTCAAATGGACCACCGACTACATATCATACCCTTAACAATGCTGCTGAATGGGCGTGCCTCATTTGCTACACTTGTTCTTTGTGTGACACTTGGATTTTTCCCTATACCTATGACTTCAGTGATGTAACGTGGATGGCAGCCCCCACTCTGAAATTGTTCCAGCACCACTGTCTGGACTGGATTGGGCTTTGCGTCAAAAACTAACGCCTACTGGAAACAAGTGTAACCATGGGGAAATTAGTTAATTTCTCAAAAAATACAATGCATTGCATGAGTTCTGCAGTGCATAACATACATCCAATGTATGGGATTTCCCTGAGTTTGTGTAGGCATATTAATGTGTACTTGAAAGGTATGCCTCCATTATACATCCTATGCTAGCCAGGGCATGCTTGACCCCCCCTGCCGTGTTGTGACGCTCTGGGGCAGCTTGTATGTGCACCAGCGCAGTGGGTGATATCAGCAGCAGGCCAATCTTAGTGAACTCAGCTCTGTGTGTTGCTTACCCTCTTGTTCAACGCAGCACAGCAGACATGTACGCTGTGCTGCATTGCATGGAAAATTAGTATATTTGGTCTTGCATGTCTTCCAGAGCCCCAACACGAGTGTGGGGGTCTTTGTTATACTGGAGTCCCTGTTTGGCTCTCTGGTAGAGGGTGTTGGCCTGTGGAAATATCTAAACTGAACTTGTGTTGTTTCTTCATGATATTCCATGGATGGAAGATTTCCTGATGTTGCCTCATATGCAAGCGCTTTTCAGTCAAGGCGCTTTCTATTTTTTCCAATCGTACATCCCATCGGCGTTCATAATATCTCCTCTTAGCCGAGCTGTGCACCCAAACTTCTTGAAGAAATGCATTTTTAATGGGACTCGAACACTTCACTTTAAGTCCACTTATAAGGGGAAAACTAGGTTTGCTGTGTTCCTCCCAGTTTCTTTTGCAAGTAGACGGTCTAAATACGAAATAACTTTCATTAAAATAGCTAACATTTCCCAGTGAAACTTAGAAGAGCGGGCTCGCCAAAATACCTGAAATGTACACAAAAAATGTAAAGTGTTTCTTTGAAATGTGTTTTAATGTTATATGTTTGTATTCAAATTAGACTTACACTCGTTATGCGATTGGCTGAGGCAGGGTGAATATATTGTCATTTGCATTGGGAGATGGTTTTTATGACATGATGTATATTGTTAGAAATGGGATTTCGGGTTGGACAAGGCTTCCGCCTAATCCTAAACCAGGCAGAAACCACCACTCTAGTCAGGGCAAGGAAGTTACACGCTGAAGATAACCCCTGCTCATCCCCTTGGTAGCTTGACATGAGCAGTCAGGCTTATCCCAGAGGCAATGTGTAAAGCACTGGAATGGATCATCTCCTTCCTCGACGGAAGAACCCAGAGAGTCCGCCTACCTCCGTACAAATCAAAGGCCACCGAAGTCATCTGCGGCGTACCCCAAGGATCCTCGCTGAGCCCAACCCTCTTCAACGTCTACATGAGCCCCCTCGTGGCCATCGCACGCCAACACAACCTGAACATCATCTCCTACGCCGACGATACCCAGCTGATCCTCTCCCTTACCAACGACCCCGCCGCCGCCAGAGCCAACCTTCACGAAGGAATGAAAGAAGTAGCCGAGTGGATGTCGACCAGCCGCCTGAAGCTGAACTCGGACAAGACGGAAGTCCTCATCCTGGGATCCTCGCCCTCCGCCTGGGACGACTCCTGGTGGCCCCCCGCCCTGGGAACTGCACCCAAACCGACAGACCACGCACGCAACCTGGGCTTCATCCTGGACTCCTCCCTCTCCATGACCGAGCAAGTCAACGCAGTCTCCTCGTCGTGCTTCAACATCCTGCGCATGCTACGGAAGATCTTCCGGTGGATCCCCACCGAGACCAGGAAGACTGTCACCCAGGCCCTCGTCACCAGCCGACTGGACTACGGCAACGCCCTCTACGCCGGAACCACCGCCAAGCTCCAGAAGAGACTCCAACGGATCCAGAACGCCTCAGCCAGACTCATCCTCGACATCCCACGACACAGCCACATCTCCGGACACCTAAGAGACCTGCACTGGCTCCCGGTCAACAAGAGAATCACCTTCCGTCTCCTCACCCACGCACACAAAGCCCTACACGATCAAGGCCCGAGCTACCTCAACAACCGCATCAACTTCTACGCTCCCAAACGACACCTCCGATCAGCCAGTCACGCCCTCGCCGCCGTCCCCCGCATCCGAAGAACGACAACAGGAGGAAGGTCCTTCTCCTACCTGGCTGCCAAGACCTGGAACTCCCTCCCGACCGACCTGCGCCTGACCCAAGACCACCTCGCCTTCAGGAAGAAGCTCAAGACCTGGCTGTTCGGGCAGTAGCAGCACCCCCCCCTAGCGCCTTGAGACCCTCCGGGTAAGTAGAGCGCTCTATAAATGTCTATGATTGATTGATTGATTGCGCAACACACACACACAGCAGCGACACACTAGGCAGACCACAAAAGAAACTCCACACAAGGTTATATAAAAAATTACCTTTGTATTACTTATAAACACATTATATCATAATCACAAATAAACCCTGTGCCAACTGGCACTAGGTAGTACTTTAACCTGTTTGTTGCTTCGAACGTTCTGCGCCAGTGCTGTACGTTCGAAGAAACGGATGCGGCCGCGTCGGCCAACGGACGTGCGCAGCACTGGCAAGGTAGTGCTTGCGACGACCGTTGGCCGACGGCAGCACTCAAGGGGTTAAAGGAGATTATATACATGACAGAGTCAATCGGGCCACTGTCAGAACCATTAGGAAGTGGTATAGAGGAAACACCTTAGCCTAGGCCTCAGAGAAATGGCACAGTGAGGATGGGGCCCGTTGGAGGCCCATTTTTTAACAGGTGGCAGAGGAGACTGCCTGCTTCACAGGGCGGTAGCTATCATTATTGAAGCAGGTACAGTGCCACTGGGGATTGTGAGGCGTCCACTGTATTATATTTATGACGGTCCAACTTTACAAAAGAGGCATGGAGGCTTATTATCCTACCTAGCATTAGGTCTGAGATTCCAGATTTAGCTTATTGTACAGTTATTAAAAACTCACGTACATTTGTATAAAAAGAAGTCAATAGCTGCAAATGAAGCATAAAAAGGAGCGGGTAGGCTCACATATTTAAAATCTTAAAAGTCACAGTATGGATTTAATAAAGTCCTTTGGGGTTAGGCGGTCGAGTGCTTGCAGATTTAAGAAGCAAGAGTCTCCAGGGAGGTTAGCGTTGTTTTGGTTTGGCTAGTGCTTCGGGTAGGCCCTGTGACTGTTTCATTTAGTCTGCTTGCCTCTATTTTGAAAAATGTTGTTATTCTGCAGTTTAGCTGGGTTTCTTCAGGGTTAAAGCAAAGCATCACAGCCTGTCTACAGATTGTTATACCCTTCTGATTCCATAGGACCCGAAGCAGAGAACGCCTTATGTCCAAAAGATTTGTGCAGATGCAAATGATGTGTATGAGGTCCTCTTTCCCAAAAAAACAGAGTGGACAACGGTTAGCCGAGTTTTCCCTTTTCCAAGGAGCCAGGTGAGGTGTTATGGGTATATTGCCGAGGCGCATGTTGAGAAATGTGTTTTTTGTTTTCTTAGTGAGGCCCGTTGTTAAGTACTGTTGTGGTTTAAGTGCACTATAGCCTTTCAACACTACCCATCCATGCGCTCTCTTGGCTAGGGTGGCTTTAATGGACAGTCCGGTCCAAAGGTGGGCATTTAAGGATCCATGGTCAGCGTCTCTGATTTTCCGCCAGCTTTTTAGGTATGTGCCTCTTCTCTCCACCGTTTGTTTCTGCAGTCCGAATTGCAGACGGATTTGAGCGGGCGATGAGTAGGTGGGAAGATGGAATATTGCCCTGTATGCTCGGCTAATGGTGTTATCTAATGTCATTGCGTCTTTGCCTCGCATGGATTCACTGCCATAAGTGAGCATAGGCTGTAGGCAAGCTCTTATTACCTGTAGGAGAGGGCCCAATGTCCGGTCCGGAAGAGCTTTCTGCAGTGGCCTTATCGATAGATGGAATGGCGTGCCCTTCCGACGGATAGCCTCTAGTTGGAGTTTGAAAGAGCCATTGCAATCTATTATGACGCCTAGGTATTTATAAGAGGCTACCTGCTCTAGCATCTGTCCGTCCAGAAGCCATGTGAATTTCCGTTTTTTATGGTGATTCATTGTCATGATTTTTGTTTTGTTTAAATTGATTGTTAGTGAATTAGTTGTGGAGAATGCGTTGGTTTTGTCCAGAAGTTGGTGAAGGCCGATGGGGGTCCGGCTGATAAGGACAAGGTCATCTGCGTAGAGAAGGTTTGACAGTGTGATGTTGCCCAGCCGCGGTGCGTGAGAATTGACTATCTCCAGCTCGCCAGGGAGATCTGCAAGGAAGAGATTGAACAGCATAGGGGCTAGGACGCAGCCTTGTTTCAATCCTTTGCTGGTCCTGATTTGTCTTGAGAGATGAGTACCGGATCCCAATTTGATCCTGACCCAGGTGTTGGTATGTAGCATTACCAGCTGCTGTAAGATTGGGCCTGGAATTCCCCATTTGTTCAGCTTCTGCCAGAGTTTGTGTCGGTCTACGTGATCAAATGCGGCGCTATAATCGATAAAGCACAAAAACAGAGAGCTCTTGGTGGCTATTGCCGCGTCAGCCAAAAGAGTTAGCACCATGATGTTTGTCGTAGTACCCTGGCCGCTGCGGAATCCGGTTTGGGTTGCTGGGATGATGTTCTTTGCAGTTGCCCATGATGTTAAATCCTCCAGGATGAGGCCCGCGTAATACTTTGCCTCGGTGTCGATTAGGGCTATGAGACGATAGCTGCTTTGGTCGTTCCTGGATCCCTTTTTATAAATCGGGCTTATTATCGAGCCTCTCCAGGATGTTGGTGTTGTTGTTGTTTCCCTTATTTCGTGAAAGACTGGTGCCAAGATATTGCTCCAAAAGATGGCATCGTGTTTATATAATATTGGCGGGATCCCGTTGGGGCCGGGGGCCCCCTCAAGTTTACCTTTTGAGATTTGTGTGCTAATCCTGTCTGCTGTTATTAGGTATGGATTTTCCTCTCTGTTTGCAGTTGGATCGGGAGTTGTTAATGAATCTTCCTCCGCAGTTGGGATGTGGGACAGGGATGGTTTCCTTTTGTGAATTTGCATCTCTTCGTTGGTAAGTGTGCTGGTCTTGTCAAGACACTGGTGCGCGCCATCTAGCCAGACTCCCCCTCTAGACTTGTCCTCTTTTGGGTCAACTGTGTTGAAGTGAGCTGATAGATAATTAGCCCAGTCGGATTCTGGTATATTAGAATTAATGCCCTTATGTCCTGGCTGTTGGAGGCTGTGGATTGTTTTCCAGAAGCTGGAGCTATTCTTCTGTTTGGAATTGTGAACAATTTTTATCCAGAGATCTTCATTCAGCTGCCTTTTTTGCATTCCCAGGTCTTCTTTTTTAGCTGTGCTTTTGAGATGCGGAGCTCTTTTTGAAACACTTCATTGTTCGGTTCTTTCCGGAGCTGCTTGAGGGTCTTTTTTATTTCTCGTTTTATGTTTTTTATCTCTAGTGTTGTTATTTTTCTGTGTGTAAACCGTGAAGTCTTCACTTTTTGGGTTTTTAGCTCAGTAGCATGTTTGGCTCCCAGTTCGTTACAAAGTCTACCCAGGCATCTAGTGGATTTGTGTTTGTGCTAGATATCTGGGGCATGATTATTTTTGCACTGGTTGATAATTCCTCAGTCTGAGTAGTCTTGCACCTAATTCGTCTATAGTTGGTGTTGTATTGTCTATCAATGTATCTTTTTTCCACTGCTTCATTCTCGCAAGACAGATTTAGTTTAGCTTCTAGTGGCATATGGTCACTTTGGGCGCTGTCTCCTACTTTGAACGAACTGATTTTCTCATACAGTGGAAGTGTCGCTAGCATATAGTCAAAATACGAGGAAGTTCTTGACGAGAAGTATGTTGGTGCCGGTGGAGTATCCTCTGTGAATCGTCCATTGAGAACTCTCAAGTTTAGCTGCTCGAGATCTTTCAGTAGCTGAATTTAAGTGTTTGTGTGTTTGTTTGGAGAGGGAATGGATTGGCTTGGGATTTCCCAGACGATGTCCATTTCCTTTGTCATCTCGTCAATTGGTTTATATCCATAAAGGTGGAGATTGAAGTCACCTGCCACAAGTATATTCTCGATGTCCCTGTCCTCCATAAGACTTGTCAGAGCCTTTATGAGTTCCCTTGACCCCGATTGTCTGTGCTTCGGGTGTATATATATGTTTATGATATACAGCTGTTGGGTGACCTGGTTGTTCACGATTGTTATTGATAGTGCCTGTATCGCGTTGGGTGTGGTAATGCTTACTCTTATTGCTTCCATTGCTCCAATGGTTGATATTGAGGCGAATGTCGTCAAGCCGCCTGAGCTGTGGCCATATTGATAGCCTCTGGTTGCCGGATGGGTTTGGGTTGTGTAACCTTGTAGTAGTTTATCATTTGCTTCCCACGTTTCCTGGAGAAGAATCAGGTCAAAAGATTTTAAATGATTTAGTATTTCGGGATCCTCCAGTTTGTCATGAGAGACCATTGATGTTCCAGTTGCATATTTTGATTTTGGGGGGACAGAGGAGTTGGAAGTTACGGCTGGTACTATTTGTCAGTTGGTGTTACTTCCAGGTATGGTTCGTGATATTGTCATTCTCCTTGATTCTGTTCGGTAGGAAGTTAAATGTTGGAGGTGTGATGAATGGTTATCCAGTCCCCTTTCAGTATTTATTTAGCTGTTTGGAGGCATTCTTATTTCCTTTCTTCAAGGAGCAGAGTGGGGTAAGCTGGCCTTTTTGCTGCTTCTAGCTTGATTCCCCACTGGGAGAATCTGAGTGATTCCTGAATGATTGAGTTTGCTACGTCGTTTATTGTCCTTGTGGTCTTTGTTATTTCATTACCGTGTGGGTGAGGGGCTGGTAGAAATTCAATTGTAAGCAAATCTGAGGTGTGTATATTTATTAAGTTGTCAATTGAGTTGATTAGCTTTAATATGTTGCCTCTGTTTAGAGTGTCCACTCTTCCCTAGATTTGAATTCTGGGATGAAAAAAATTGTGTCCGAATCAGTTTCCCCAGGGGGCACTATTTGCTGATGTTGTTCGATATCGTTAGCCCCTTGTGGGTGCTGGATGTTGAGTGCTGTAGGACCGCTATTGGAACTCGCCCGCTGAGGTTGCTCCTTGATGTGGCCACTATCAACTTTAGTGATGTCTGCTATCTAGGGGTTCCCCTTTGGTTCAATGCTAGTGGTCTCAGTGTTGTGGCAGGTAAATTGTTTTAGGAAGTCGATAGTTGTAGCCTTTGTGCTGGCTGTGTCAGGCTCCTCTTGGGCCTGCTTGCCGGCTTCCACGGCCGATTGCCTTATTGCTACTCGTCAGTCGCTTTGACTTTTATGTGCCAGTTCAGGTAGGCTACTGGCTGTTGGGTTGTTTGTTTGGCCAAGGGGCTTCTGTTCTGTCTGTTTGCAGGTTTTTTCTTTTGAGAATGTCGGGGTTCCTGTTCCTGCTGCGGTTGGCTTGGTAGTATCTGATGAGTTTTTGGGTTGGGGTGAAGGATTGGAGTGGTCATGTAGTGCTTGCTGACTCCTGGCAGCTCTATGCCCCCCGGTGTCGTTGGCTGACAATTCTCTTCTGTGTAGTCCAATTCTGGTAGCTTTCTGTTCCTGCCCTTTCTTTTTTGAGTGCGTCGGGCGCGTTCATTCGTTGGGTTCAGCACGTCCTCTTGTTAGGGTGTTCTGAGGAGACTCTTCTAATAAGGTTTTGGGGACTAATGGCTGGCGTCGTTGCGTAATGGCTTTGTGAGGATCGTTGCTATTTCCTGGTGGCCTTTTGTTGGGGGATGGACTACCAGACCTGGCCTCTGTTGTAGGGAACTTTGTGGTGTTTGATTTTATGTCCTCCAAGAGGTTTCCCAGCAGCATGGGTAGTGATGATAGTTTATCGATGATTGGTGAACAGATGCAATTTGTTCTTTTGATTTGAGTTAGTTTGACTGACTCTTGTCCTCTTTTTATGAGGCCGTTTAGATCTGCGAGTTTTCTGTCAATCCCCATGGTGGCCTCTGCTAGGCTTTGCACGACAGTCAGTTGTAGATCTAATTTGTCCGATTGATATTGAAGTGCTGTGGATGACAGCTGGATTGTGTTGAGTAAAGTTGCCCAAAAGGTGTTGGTGGGGTCTCTAGTCCCCTCTGTGGGCTGATGGAAACTCTCTTCACTAGTGCTGTTTGTAGGTTGCTTGACGTTATATGCTACCACTAGTCATGTCCTTGTCCAAAGAGGAGGAGTCCCCGTCTGCCATGATTGGTGAGGAGTTAGCGGGGTCAGTTTTTGTTCCCTGTGTGGCGTGAGCCTCGGTGTCGCCTTGTTTTTTTGAAGCTGTGTGTAATTGGACTTTGTTTGCGCATGGCGATGCTGTGTCTTGATCATTTTTTGCCTTAGCTGCTGCCTGCTGGGTGAGTAAGGAGGGATGAGTTGGAGATGGGTGGCCGCTTATAGTGTTGTTGTTTCTGGGGTGCCCCGGAGACCCTTCCAGCCCTGGGGCGTGTTTACTCGATGTATCCGTCTTTGGTGCTGAGCTGGTTCGGGTTATTTCCTGGCTACCTCCCTCTATTGGTGGGGCTTGACTGGTGACGCCTTCTGATGCCATTGGTCTTCTAGCTTCTTGTGCCCGTTGGTCTCCAGCCCCTGATCTGCCTCTGGTGTGGTCCGTATTTCCCAGTCGGTAGCGTGTGTGTTTCTGCAATGTGTAATTTGGAATTTGGAATTTGGAATTTGAAGCAAGGAGTTGTTTGTACCGGCAGGTTGCAATGGAGATTGAAGACCTATAATGGAATCATTTGAAGAGTAGATGACGTTTCCTGGATTTTTTTAAAAGGTGAATTTTGTGTAAATTTTCGGTTGGTAGCTGTATTTTATTTTCGCTGGCTGGCCTCCTAGATTAATTAGTTTGTGGGTGTTTTTCCTTTTATTGCTTATAGGTAAATCTGGTGTTGGGGTTGGGCTGTGGACTATGTTGGTTGCCAGACCTTCGTTTGTGCAAATGTTAGTGCCATTATGGTTACTTTCCTGTAGGGGGGCATTGCTGGGGGTATTGCTAGCTTCCTTGATGCTGTTAGATGCTTGCTTATTTTTTCCTGGTGTCGCTGAACTCGTGATTGGGTTGTTCCTTTTTCGTTTAGTCGGTTGCCTTGTTGGAGGTCTTCTTTCTCTTCCTGACTTCATGGTGGACCTGCTGAGTCCCCTCTCAATGTCTCTCCCGGTATATAATTTTCTTCTTGCACCTGGCGCCAACTGAGCGCAGTTGCTGGAAGAAGTAATCAGGACTGGGTAGAGGCTTGCCTGAAGGGACAAAGTTATTGGTTCTGCAGGACAAGGTGGGAGCACCCAGCACAGGGACGCAGAGACGCAGGGACACAGGGGCGTGGGGACACTTCTTAGTTTGCCCCCCACTCTCCTCATCTGTGTGCCTGCTATGTGCTTCGGGGGCTGGGTGGTGATTGGTGCTTGATGGTTAAAGCCGCGAAAAACGAAAGCCTCCAAGGTGTTTCTTGCTCTCGTCTCGTGTGGTTCGTGACCTCCAAGGCAGACTCCGAGTCTGGAGCCAATACTGGGTTCGCTGCCTGGGTCTGCCTGGGTCAGTTGAGTTTTGCAGCAGTGTTCCCCCGCTGTGCTTCAGGCTGTTTCTTTGTTGGCAAATGAGCCCGAAATACCGTTCCTGCCTTTCCTCAAGATCGAAGGTGCGAAGATGCAAAGGTGCAGATGCACCACTGGGAGACTGTGGGACTGTGGGTGACCTTGCTCGCTCCCTGCCGTGAGGACCTCCTGGAGCCTGCAGGAGCCGTGGCTGCCTCAGCCTGACAGACTCTCAGCAAAACTCTCGTAATCGGCGTAATCGGCGTGTCCGCAGGAACACTTTGAGTTTGGTTCTGAGGGCGGATGAGTATTGTGATTATGTTTTCCAATGAGCACCTTCCCCAGTGTCTGCAGTCTCTGGGACCGCAATAGGCCCCCGCAGCCTTCCACGCAACCTTCCACGCGGCTCTGCTGCAGCCTCTGTGTGGCTCCTGCGCGGTCCGCTGCAAGTTGCGGCTCCCATTAGGTCTGAGGGCACCCTAGCTGTACAGAGGCAGACATGTGGGAGCTAATTTCAAGTCTGTTTCGAGATTGGAGTGATGGCCAGGCATGGTGTGAGATGAACCAAAGATACTGAGGAGACAGCTACTCCGTTACGTAGCTGTCATTAGTGCAGCAGTTTAAGTTGCACTGAAGAAGAGGAGTGTGAGGGGCCCAATTCACACAAATTATGGGGAGTATTATTTCTTGGACAATTTTTGTTTTCTTTTGATGTATTTGCTCCTTTCCATTTATTTTTGATTATGAGCCACAAAAAAACACCAGTCAAAATTATCTCATAAGCCCCGCCCCGTCTGCTTGCCCAAGTCTTGCCATGAAGATTTAGCTAGGGGCCAGACATCCAAACATTTTGCTTAAGGGGGGGTGGGAGGGGGGCTCTAAGCAGAATAGTTTGAAAACCACTGCTCTAAGCGTTGATTGATAAAGGCTGAGTGTAACAGTGTTTCTTATAATAGCCACACGATGGCAGCAGATCATCATTTTTGAGTGAAATTGCACCAGAAGCTTTAGCCAAGAAGTATGAGAAATTGTTATTTGGTGGAGAGGGGTGTAGTTAGCGTTCATTTGCAAAAGGGGGGAGGGATAGCACAGTGTGTACTTTAGTTTTTCACAACAGTGTGGCGAAGTAGTAGACTGGTTGATATCAAAATGTTTAAAGGAGTCTTCTGGATTTTAGGAGCAGTTTAGTTGTCTCCTTTTACCTGATGTGGTCTGCGCCTGTTTATTGTTCAGGTATTGTGAATTTTACCTAAATGTAGGGCCTTAAAGATTGTACGTGGTATACTTGACAATATTCTATAATCAAATCGAGGTAGGATTTTGTAGGTTTAAAAAAATGCACATTAGCATAATGAGGACGGCACAGGAAGTGAAATCACATGAACTTTCATCTGACATCACACAGAATTACTGTCTGGTCACCTGATATGGAGATCACGTGGGTGAGCGATGACGAGATGACATTGTAAAGTGATTTAGCTATATTACCGTGCCACATAGAAAAAGGAAAGGGTAGCATTTATTTACAAAAACGAAGTGTACGGCACACCACAAATAATAATAATACACCAGGGGGAAGCTGAGGCATTACGACCAGAGCTGATGATTTTGGAACCGTGGAACCAGGTTTGAGTCTCGGCGTTGGCTCAACATCCTGTGATTCTGGGCAAATCACTTAATATCCCGGAGCCTCAGTAAATACATTCTGGCCTTGTCTCATGTAACTGGTGCTCATGTAAAGCGCTGCAATACTTTGAGTCGAGGGCACGCTTTAGAAAACTGCCCAAAAAAAATAATACACACATTCTTCTCTAGGCAGGACTACTATCCTCAGTCCTCAGTTACTTAAGGTGATATCCAAGCTACGTTTTGCTAATGAGTTCAAGTCTTAGAAGTTCCACAATGGCTTGGCAAAAGTGAAAGCATCATCACATGTCATAATTCGTAAGTCAGAGCAAGTTCCCCTTTAGGCCTTGGGGGGGGCCGGTGGCCCTGTATGCAGTCTTACGTGCTCTTGCTGGAGTGGCTGTGCGTAGTTACCAAGTTTTGCATCTGCCGCCCAGTGTTGAGCAGACGTCTGGATGCTACGGCCAGTACGGAATGCATCCATGGCACTCCTCCGGTCACACAGTAAGTCCTCTTGAATCTGGCAGCAGGTCTTGAGTTCTCCTGGATTCAGGTAGTTCAATTCAGGTGCATTTAAAATAACACCACTGCACCTTTAAGTAATACACTTTGAGCAGCACTTCCTAAAGACGAGGAAAGGACACAGCACTCCCTTTAGGAAAGGCAAGAAAACAAATTCTGGTGCATTTAAAACACACACACACAAGTTTATTAATGCAATGTTTAGAATGGTAGGCCAAATATATTAGTAAAGGCACATTCACAAATGTCAAGTGAACAATTAAATGAACAATTGAAATAAAATGCAGTATATACAAAAAGCAAAGAGTAGAAAATATATACAAAATGGTTAGGAACACCTCACTGATTGAATTTGCATCATCCTTGCCAGCTCAAGCTGGGGAAGCCCTTCAACAGCCCAGGAAGGAGTTCAATCAGGACTCAAGTTCTGTCACCTCCACAGCAATACGTCTATTCTGTAGTGAACTTCCATCTGGTCCCCGAAGGCTCCCAGCTTAAATATCATTACTCAAACTGAGGCGAAGCTTCTAGAAAACCTCGCCCCCTTCTCATTAGAAAAAAACGAGCTGGCTGCACCAGTATGCGTCAAGGCCATGACGGAGGCTGGCCAAGCTCCGTATTTTGACTCCGCTGCAAAGTTGTACATTCTCACATCTTCCAGCCTCTATCCTGGCGAAGCTTCCACAAGGCCTTCCAAAGTACATAAAACAAAAGCAATCGCTCAGAAAAACAGAAAGACCTTGAATGTGAATAACCCAAAGAACTTGCAAGCACTGTTGTGCATGCAGAAAAACTGCAGCAAAGCAAAGTCAGAAAACAAGATGACATGAGGCCATTTCAAAGCCAATAGTAAGCACTTATAATTCTCTTAACCCAAAACAACTTGCAAACACTGCTGTGCACCCAGAAGCAAGGCAAAGTCAGAAAACAAGATGACATGAGCCAATGTCAAAGCCAATAGTAAGCACTTATAATTCTCATACCCCAAAACAACTTGCAAGCACTGCTGTGCACGCAGAAGCAAGGCAAAGTCAGAAAACAAGATGACATGAGGCCATGTCAAAGCCAATAGTACTGTCCTACTCCATGGCAGCTTTCACTAAAAGACAACAAGATTACAAGAGAGGAGAGAATCAGGCATATGCAAGACCGTCCTACATTAAGGCTAGGGTAAAATAACACTCTAAAATCAGTTAAAATGATGGTAGTTGAAGCTCATCATAGGGTGCCAAACCACAAGAGTGCCTCTTTCACTACACTCACTCTGCTCCCAAAATTCACACAGCAGGATTCCCACTGGACTTCGCAATTTCCTTCTCCTCAGAGGATCCTTGGGTCAGGCAAAAGCTGTTGCTATGGACTCCAGGCAAGTGCTCTTGATTCTCCTGGGTGATGTCCCCTCACCAAGCATAGGAGACTGGCAGACCCGTAGACCCCAGCTCTGGTAACAACACGCAGAAGCCATGCTGAGCTTCTCCACGCTGTTGTAAAGCTTCAGGTTGACAGTTTGGGAGACTCAAGCTTCCCTATTTATTATTCATTTCCAGCCGCAAATGTGACTGAGTGTCTGAGTCTTTGAGGTTCGTGTTCTCAGGTTTGACCACTTTGAGTCCTCACTCCTTTATTGTCTCTTCCTCCAGAAGAGCAGTCTGTCTCAGCAGGACAGTCTCCAATCTTGATAGCCCAAAACACAGGCTGTGGGCATGACCACAGGTTCACACCTGGATTGCAGCTGCAGTTATATTTCAATCAAAAGAGTATCAAAGGGCCCCAGCCCTACTCTGTATGATTCCTTTATGTAACGGGGTGCCCCAGGCTTGGGACCCTGTTCGGGGGTCCGTTACAACGCAAGCGCACGGGCCTCCCCACTTTGTCCCTAGTAATCACTCTTCTATCCCTCAGCAGACGGACTATCACGGATCTGGGGAAGACTTTGCTGTCCTACAGGAGGAAGACCGAGACTGGCCCTTTAAGCATCAAGCGGATGAGGAGTGGGCGGAGTCGTGGAGCGACTGGACCACGTCAAAAGAGGCTGACCAGAACAAGGGGGTGTGCTTGTACACCCAGGGCGAGTCCGAAGAGAGAGGTCGGAGAGACGGAGAGTCGGAGGAGACGGAAGACGCGCTGGGAGAAAGAGGAGCCGGACCGGGTGGAAAGACGCCAGGAGGCCAACGACCCCACGTGTCGCCCAGCCACTCACCCAGGGGAGGTGCGTGGCTCACGCAGGTGCGTAATCGCCTCAGGGGCTTAATGGGACGGCGGGGAGGTCCTCCGGTTGTCTGACGAGCCATCCTTGGGTCCCAGTTACCTTATCCCGAGCACTAAAACCCCTCCCCCCCCACCGATCACGCCCCATCAGCAAGAGGAGCTGAGACTGGAGGAAGGGGAGCACGCGTGGTTTTGAGCCCTCACCCCCTTTTCCCTGTAACGGCTGATAACTGCCGGATATCGCTCTTACGAGTGCCTTGTGTTTGTTTTGTTTCATACTGGTCCTTGGGAGGAGGAGAGGTCACGACGGACCTCGGAGACCCCAACGCCCGACGGAGCCTGGTCGAGGATCGGAGGACGTCTCGCCTTGACTCACGGAGGAGAAGACGCTCCCGGAGCAGATCACCCAGGCGAACCCCTATACCGAGAAAGACTTGTTTGGACCATTTGCTTAGTACAATAAAGCCCACTATCACTAAGACCCGCCTCTTGCCTTTCACTATCGACCCACTCGCTACCGAAAAGCTCACACTTTATCAGCCCCGTCCCCTTCCTGAGATTTGCTCAGGCCCCTTTGACCAGTGACCTCGTTCAGAAGCAAAGAGCCCCTTTTGAAGTATACTTACGACCCAGGCTCTTCCTTCTTCCAGTGTGTGTCCCACCCAGCTCTCAGAAATGCATCAATCCACAAGCCTGTCTGGTGGAATCCACTATCTCCACATGTTCCTCCAGAAAGTTGTGGAGTGACTGGTCTGGACCTACAGGCTTCATGCACTGTACCACTCTTAGACACATACTTAGCACTGCACGCAAACCAGTGTGTAGCTTACCATGTACTGCTGCATAACAGTGCGCTGTGTAAGGAGACAAATGTAAGCTTCCCTGTACATCTGGCATGGGCACACATACATAACTGTGCAGCATGTAACGACACGTGCAGGCCTCAATGCACTTATGCTACATGTACACATACATAACAGAGAGCCATGTAAAGCACACACCTTTCCAGCACTTCATCCATTCTGATGTAGGCCAAGGGTGAATTAAGCAAACAACAATGGAATTTCAATTGAATGGGCCAGTAGGGCCACTCCCATGATGCAGGTATATCATCCTGCTCATGTTTCTAATTATTCATCACACAACAGTATGCTCCCACCACTATGCTCATGCTACTTAGATCTTGGTAGAGGTGGTAGTACTTCACCATTTGAGGGTAGTGCATTGTGCTCCCCTCTCGGTCTAACCACACCGCAATCCGAATGACAGGCTTAGGTCATGGCGCACAAGCATCATTCGTGTTAGCCTATGTCCACAATTTGTTACCAAGGATCCAGATATCACCACAGCTGGAGTACTTAGGACAGGGTTACACATCTACTAACATGCGGGGGACTTTTCCATCTCAACACACATATAGTTGTAAAGTATTGGACCTAGTGCTGATCCTCATTGCAGTGGTTATTTGCAGTAAGTAGGTGTTTTTAATCTGACGAGTTTGACATTCTTAATGAATATTTGATTTTAACTACTCTATTACTGTTCCTTACACACTAAATCATGTAGATTAAGTAATAAACTTGTGGTCAACTCTGTCGAACAATATTGCGGAGGACCAGTAAACACACTTCACTCTTATTTATTATCTAATCTATGTTATCCACAATATTGAACATCGCGGTTACAGCACAGTGTCCTGCCTGAAACAAGATTGATCAATGTGTAGTAGTTCTTTTTCATTGAAATATAAGCTTAGATGTTTTGCAATATAATTTTCCATAACTTTGGTAAGCAAGGCAATCCCAAAGGTGGGATGGTATTTTTTGATGTAATCCAAATCAGCTTTCAGATTTTAACATGGGTTTGATAATGTTATTTTAAAGATGAACGTACACGCCCTTGTTCCAATGAGACATTTGAAATGCGAAAGGAGCTCTCACTGAATTGTCTTTCCTATCATTCCAAAGGCTATTCCAATGGATAAAAAAGTCTTCAAACAGTAGGTGTTTATGTTAAAGATTTTTGAACAAATTTCCTCTAATTTGTGGAGGTTTCCCCAACTGTGGAGAAGAATTTTTGGGCATTACCTCTGTCATTCTGTTGCTACCATAGTAATGATCTTCCCCTCCAGGTGGAGATGTATGATTCCTTCTCTCCCTCACACCTACCTAATCGCGTGCCTTACCTCAGACGAATATGTGAAGTTACAACGCGATCATTTATATTGTGGTATGTTATATCGCTATTATTACAACGCAAGTCGTTACAACGACTTGCGCTAGAGGCGCTGGACTTAGGAATAGTATGATTTACTATTCCAACTCCATTGTGTGTAACAGTAGGGAAGGTGTTGGTATAATAAATCATACTATTCCTTGGTGTAGAGCGCCATCCAGCGCAAGTCGTTGTAACGATTTGCGTTGTAATGACCGCGATGTAAATGTATCGCGGTGTAACAACCGGCTTGTAAAGGTCGTTCACCACCTCTGACACATACGCCAAACGCGCATTCAGGAGAATTGGACTTTCAGCTTTGCCATGTGGGAAGAGTAGAAAGAAAGCCATTTCCCAAAAAGAAGAAATCACCTCGACCACATTGAGGTTGCTAGCAGTCGAGCTGTGAGGTCCCACAACTCCAGAGCAGCTCCTGCCTTTGATGGCCCTGGTCACAGTAAACATGAGGGGGTTATCTTGGATTTATAAAAGGTTTGGGAGGGAAAATCCGTTCCATTGGTATATAATAGGGTGACCACCCATCCATAAATTTCACGGATTGTTTGTTATTTGGGTGTCACATCCATTGTCCGTCACCATCACTCTTACAGATGCCTGTTGTTCGTAGTTCTGGAGATTGCAGTGAGGTGTGCTGTTCCCCTGAAAGAAGCCTCAGGTCTGCAGCACTCACTGTGGGGGTCAGCCAGCACTCCGACTCTGTACTCTGGAGGCTGCACAGCCCCTCCCCCACATAGCACAGAGTGCAACCGAACCACTGTCATTCTGTCTGCCGGCCCCTTGTCACATACAGAATTAAACTGGGCCAGTCTGGGAAGTTGCAGCATGTGGCGCGCCTCCTCCTGCCTTGGCCTAGGGCTCAGCATTCTGCTTTTTGGCACAGATCTCTGATTTCCTTGAGCAGCAGCAATTTCAAAACATAATAAAAATGCCAATTAATGGTGAATAATGTGTCTGGTGATTGACATGGTTATTAAGGTGTCTGTTGGAGAGGTGCCAGTTTTGCCTAGTCCCAGTGTTGACTCATCATAAAGTAGCTCAAAGGAATAATGTACCTCCAGCAAAGCTCAATGTGTATGTAACATGTAGATTATAGAACTGTTTTTTATGTAGATAGGTCAGGTGGTTATAACAGTAATAGAGTAACTTTTGTTACTTGCAGTTCATAAATTATAACCCTAATATAGCACAGTGAACTATGCACCAGAATCAAAAAGCAGCATGGAAACTGCAAGACATGCGTTTAGAATCTTATTGTTTTTGCCACAATCTTTCATTATTATGATGTTTCAAAATGGGGTTCTTTTTATTAATAATAAATACTTATTAGTAATGACAACCCCAACCATTGAGTTATGTTAAATCCTGAGTTTGTGCTGCTCCCGAACAAGCACTCTTGAAACATAATGCCTACTAGTACAGATGACGTGTCTCCTACAACTTGTTGTTCTCATTGTCTCAAGTAACATTTCCTATAGATTGACTTACACACTTATATTAGTCATCCTGTCTATAAGATATATATGTGATGTAAAGCACCCCAACAACGTACATTGGGATGAGTTGCTCCATAAATGAAATTAAACACACATGAGAGAGGGTCTATGTAGAGACGAGGGCACCACTGTAGGGTGGTGGTGAGGTAATCCCTGGATAAGGACCGAGATGGTCACACCGGGTGCCTCCAGCACTAGAGCCGATAGCTATCATTCCTGCTGCGTGTGCAGTGCCGCAGGTTCTTAGACAAAAGCACTTCAGGAGCTGATTGTGGGACGGATTGGTAGGAAGGCTTAGCCTATGAATGGAAGGATTCGTTTTTTTCTGTACAGTTTTTATTTCCACATTTCAAGTTAGTGGAGAATGAAGAGCACTTGCATGTCAGGTAGAAATGCCTAATACATAAAATCAACCAACCAAGCGAAACCGCTTGCCCTCTGTGCACTGTTGCTTATCCCTGCTGGGAATTCTTAAGCAAAGCTAATCAAATTTCTTTCATGGCATTTCGCAAAATACTCAACATTTGGTTTGTGTCAATACTTTTTTACTGAAAGTATACAATTGCATACAATTCACAACACTAATATGAGTGTTGTGAATGTATTGTTTAATGTTTTTCAGATACAGCCCCTGATGAAGGGCCGTGGGGCCCGAAATGCATAGGGCAACTGGGCATTTCTCGAAAGAAACAATGGATTGTTAAAGGAATGTATCGTAAATGTAAACTGAATATTATGAAATGTAATAATGTTCTGATCAATTGTATACTTTCAGTAAAAAAGTATTGACAAAAACCAAATTTTGAGTATTTTGCGAAATGTCATGAAAGAAATTTGATTAGCTTTGCTTAAGAATTCCCAGCAGGGATAAGCAACAGTGCACAGAGGGCAAGTGGTTTCGCTTGGTTGGTTGATTTTATGTATTAAGCTCATTTGGGACATTGTGCAAACCTCATTAGCACGCATAGAGTAGTTTATTTTAAAACAACTCAGAAAAAGTTAATAAAAAAGGAGTGCCCTTCCTTAAACAATTTCAGAAATGCCTAATACAACATGACCGGTATGCACTAGTCACGAATTCTTGTAGTTCCACACTGTAACCTGCTAGATAAATGCTCTGTGCTGGTGCCCTGGGTGGCCTTCTACCTCATTCTTTGAAAAATAGCCTTTCTTAAAACAGATTTTCCCTCTGTATGCACTTATGTATGTGTATGTATGTATGTGTTATTTCTATAGCGCAACCATAGTCAAATGGCAGCAGGGCCCTGTAAAAGACGTCAGGCAACATTTATGTCTGGATACCTGTGCCAAATCATTGATGGGCATATTTAGACAAATGTCACGCAACATTGAGCAGCACGTGAAGTCTCTCCTAGCACTGGGGAACTAGTGGCTGTCTCGCACCAATGCAGGTCAGATACGTTTCTGGTGCAGGACGGGAGTGCTATCCTTCGAGGCAATATCCGATTTGTATCTGCAGCACACATGCAAAGAGGAAGTAACGAGGAGAAGTAAAGATATTTCTGGTCTTTATAACAGCCTCAGGCAGGCGCACCACATAGTTACAACTCTTCGTGGGTTTACATCAAAATACATAAGTGGATGCCCAGGGACGCCTATGTACCACTCACGTAACTGCTGCCTGACAGAAGGGCAGCATTCAGCACAGATATCACACAGCAACATGTACACTATCCCTGTCAGCTCCCCTTGCAAAGATATGAAAGCTCTGACATGCAAGTTAGAAAATAAACCTTCACATAATCTCTCTGTTCACTCCCTATTTAACCTCTATTCCTTGCTCAAATCCCTTTTCTCTATCTGTTCCCACTTCTCTCCTACTACTTTGCCATTCATCAGTGCCTCTCTGACTCTTCACATGCTTTCTCTTTGTTCCCTCTACCCGCTACCTTTTTACTCTTCCCAACCTTCTCTATGTCACTCTCAGCATCTTTTTGTACCTGTTTTTCATGCCTTTCTTTCTTCCATTTTCTTCAGTGATCCTCTATTCTCTCTTTCGCCATCCATTCTTTCTCTCTGATAGCTGGATGACCCTTGCTTGCTAATGCTACTTTCAGCAACACAACACTGCTTCTGGCACTATCATTCGTGGTACGGGGTAGAATTGTGAAAACTGCCCCTTATGTAGGCTGTCAAATTCTGCTTGTAGTGTATATGTGTGCTTGTTTTTATCTTTAAATACATCCAGCTGTATTTGAATGTTTGCTCAATACTCCAACGTGTAATACAAAGTAAAGAACTTACATCTGTTTTGACTTGTACTTCTGTCAGCTGTCTATTTTTATAATCATGCAACCTCCTCAGATGTGGCCATAAAAATGACCTTTTGCCCTGAATTCTCCTGAATTCTGACCCTTTGCCCTAAATTTTTACCATTGTTGTCTAGAATGTAACATCTTGTCAGGCGGTCACCCTAGTATATAATGAGCCATTGTTCGGTTAAACTGACAGTCAGGCAGTCTAGCAATAGGCCAGAAATAAAAAAAGATACATTTACTGTTAATGTCCCCCTGGTCAATGCCATTCCCTCCCTGCAAATCCACACACCCCATGGCCTCCATTTTAAGGTCGGTCAGATCCTGCCTATCCTAGTGCACCAGTCTTCACTGCTCAGATGAACTTTGAGGGCTAGGTAAACTTGCCTGCTTGTCAGGCAGGTTAGCGGCAACTACATTTTGAATGCCCTAAATTCACTAACTCACGTGGTGTTGTTGTTTCCTTAACCGCTTCGACGCGGCTGGAATTCCCCCGCGGTGCTGAAGAATTCCACGCGTGCGCGGAACAGACGGCCCCCGGCCTTCCTCAGCACACGCCCACCGTTACGTCGGACGGAAGAGGTAAATATGTTTGTGAAAAAGGCAACTTTTGAATCTGTGTTAGAAAGGTTGCATGTTATTTTATGTTACTTGCCCCTTGCCTAGCTTGCCTCTGCCACTAGTCTGGTCTTGTAGTGCCCTTCCTGGACCCATCAGTTGCAGACAGAGCATCCCTGCCTTGTCTCAAAGGCAAGTGTGGAACAGTTTGTGGTTGAAGAGCAGTCTTGAGTCTGCAGACACAAGTGGCACCAGACTTGCAGGAAGGTCCCAGGTAGAAGTAGCAGACAGACATCACATATACAGGAAGTGACCTATATCCAGGGGTTTCTGCTTCAACTGATCCTAGAGGCCTCACCAGCATTCTAAGAAGAATCTAGTGTCATCTCTACACTATACATATTTATCTGCACCGTCCCCATAAATCCCTAATCGATATAGCCCAGGTGAGAGGAGTGTGATGTCATGGGTAAGTCTCTCAGGGGAGCTTGGAGTAGTTTAAATTAACAATGTGCTTCAGTGAGCTAGTTGTTAAAGAATTAAATGGATAGTGCCATTCCGACCATATATATATATATATATGTAACATCAGATATGTCCAATGTAGGAACATCAGCGGTGGGCTCTTTATTTTGTAGGATCTGCTGAATAGGATTTGACTATTAGTGGTTTGCCTGCTTGTCGTTAGGCCATGAGAGTACTGGTGAGGTATATCCTAGAAGCTAGACCAGCTTTCCTGGTTGTCTTGCTGTCTTCTGTGTATTGGTGCAGTTGTTAAGACACACAGAGAATCTTGTGTCATTTAATGTCTGGTTGTTGGATAATGGGTGGCAGAGATGGAAAACCGTGGCATGAGCTGACCCCGATACAACTGAGGCTTCCATAGGTGTACGCGAGGTAGAGATGGGCGAGCCGCTGCAACTCAAGCAAAGTTTGAGCCTGAATCCTGGCTCTGTCTCAGCTCGTGGTCCTGCTGGAACCTCGAGCTCCTCATAACAAGCCAAGCCACTACTTGCGTCCCTTCCTCCTCCCAAATCCCGGTTTTGGCATCGGCTCAGCATCCTGTGATTTTGGGCAAATCAATTAATCTCGCCGTACATAAAATAAATGGATGTGACCTTGTGTAATATAACTGGTGCTCATGTAAAGTGCTGCAGTACCTTTGGTCGCATTTGTGACATAAAAAACTGCAGAAAAATTAACAAATGGGGTAAAAGCAAAGCTTTATTATGAAAAGGAAAAACAAATAGACAGGAGAGTAGCTAGGTCAATAAGACTGGGGAGAGTGAGCTTCATTTTTTACAACAATCACGCTGGCATATCATGTTAATCATTATATGAGAAGCAGCACATGAGGGGACCTTATGGGCCAATGGAAAAGGAAAGGGGCGTTGATTGTGAGAGGTACTTGAAACACAGCATTTTGTGAAATAACCATGGTTTAAGAGCTTCAAAATGGAAACAAGAGTGTGTGTTTTAGTCTGAGTGAGTATTTAATAATCCCAGGTGAAATCCAAAAGACATCTACCATACCCGACTGAAAGCACCTGTACCCAAATATCTATTAAATAATAACTTTTTGGGGAGGTATAACACCCAAACACTCCCCTGAAGCTACACCGCTACAAATAGATACTCATTTAGTGGCTAATTTGTACAAAGCAATACCAGAAAACCTGGAAAAAATGCAGCCTCCTCATTTAAATTGAGTGATCTTAGGCAACTATTTTATTTTACCCAAACTCCTTTTTCTCCTTATTGCGTAATAAAGAGCACTTTCAAATAAGTGAATTCAGAATGGCAGTTGTACAAAAATATTTTGTGTATGATTTAATAAACTATAATGTTGCTATATAATAATTTGTTCCAGGACAGGGTTTACATAACAACTGTCTTGTCTTCTGGTTCACTGATGATTCATGTTTAACAACTAGCACTTTTAATAAGTGCTTCTCATTGCAGTGCTATAATGTGTTGTATTAATGTCAAATCTTCCACATGCTAAAGAAATACACTTTTTATAACATTTCTAAGAGTCTTCGTCATATTTTACGTGATGTTTGTTGTAGGATTTACATAGGAAATATTTTCAGCGCTGGACTTGTGCGCGAGCTTGGACAGCCAAGCCAGACCCTGGCTCGTGTCTGGCTCGTCTTTGGCTCGGCTCTCCCTGTTAATTCTCTTCTAAGAGTAAATGGGGGAGGGACAGGGTACCCTATATTCCCCTTTTCTTCCTGGGACCACATATTTGCACTCGGGCGGACTTTAGGGCTGGTCGAGCCTGGTACAACAATTTTTGTGGCACCCCCCCATGACCTACTTCTTCACAAATTCCCTCACGACCAACCTCACAGTGCCCCTCATCTCTCCATAGCCCCTCTCTGACATGCATTTCATTTTTGTTTTTAGCTTTACTCATAGTTTGTTCATGTTCAGTTTTGTGAACTGCATGGTACACGTTCTTTGCAGCAGGCACATTAACCACTGCACTACTTTATGATGAGTCAAAACGGCCAACAGACAAACCTCCCTTCTCTCCAGCAGGAACATTAATCACCAGAGTAATCTTGACATTTTTATGGTTGTTTGGCAGTCTGCAGAATGTGCTTTTAACCTAGTAGTTATTTTTTAATACAGCGCCCTTCCCCTCCCAAGGTCAGGACTCAGGAGCGTCCGCAAGGTAGCACTGCCCTAAAGCCGGCTGCCCCGTTTGCACTGATCAGCCAGGGGCTACAGTGGCGGGCAGGTGAAGGTGGCTCCCGCGCTGTCTTCTTACTGCTCTAAGTGTGCCTTGAAGCTGCACTTCGTCCAGCTGCTTCCAGTAATACCCAGCTTCCTCTTTTGAAAAAGAAGGTGAAGGAGAAACCAGTCCAACTGCGCACAGCAAAAACATGACAACATTGGTTTTGCTTTGTTCGCCCAACGTTGGCAGGGTATGCCCAGACGTGGTTCCCTTACCCACTTTGCCACTGGATTCAAGCTAGCCTGGTTGATGAGGGCTGTGAGCCCGAAATCGGTCCCAGGATGCTTGTTTCTGGTCCAGGGAAGACATGGCTTGGCAGTTCGGGCTGGACTGTTCCCATGAGGCGCAGGGTCAGACTGATTTGCATATGGCCATGTCTGAACTGGGGTGGTGAGTGAGCTAAAGAATGATGATGGATTAAACCCAGATCAGTTGACTGGGGAGAGTGCTTGCAATGTTCAACACTCTGTCCATCATCCCCTTTGGTTTTGCTTTGTAGCCAGGAGTCGCCTGCAGCACTGTAGCCCATGGTGCACTGCAGTGTGGTGTAATGTTGTGGTTGGAAGAAGCAGGTTGTAGTCCGACCATGTTCTCCTAATGCAAAAAGGGTAGTGCTTAATTTGTGATACGTAAGTTTCAGCGCCACCCTCAGGAGGCCACCACAGCTTGTGCCACCCATTGCCAATGTCAGCACTGCCAATGACAGTACCCACACAATTTCTAACCATCACACTGCTACCTGTGTGACAATTCAGTCTGTTCAAGGCCCCCAAGGCAAAAGGAATGACTTGGAAGCAGGTATTAGTTGTTTGAGATGCATATTGAAATATTAATCAACTGTTGTTCTGCTCATCTTTAAATTACACAAACAGCACCACCATGTGGCAGTTGTCATAAGTGTCAGTGTTGACAATTAAGTGCCGGTGCCCAGCAACGGAAACCACTGGCTCAAATTAAGCACTGGCTCCCTTTACAAAGGAGAACCCCAAAACCCCTAGAGAGACATGCCCCATTTGGCCCATATTTTGAAAGTGGCGACAAATCATTTTTTTCACCATTTAATGGACCTCGGCAGTTGAAAGCCTCAGGAAACGAGCTGAAAATACACAATTTACAGTAGTGCTCAGCTAATTTTCCCTGCCTTCACGGTGTGAGTTGGTAGGTCTGTAGTCCTACCAGGCCATTTTTTTGCTTGAATTGGAGACTGTGCTCCACCGCCATCAAATGACGCTAGAGGTTGCAACTGGATGTGGATTCCCACGAGGAACTCTCCCATGAGCACTTTTCCATCTTTAAACGGTCCCCTTGCTGGCCCTTCTCCCACATCACAGGATGTATATCCTGTGATGGTAACACAGAAATCCTTTAGAAGACAGAAAGTAAACGTGCAGTATGAGGTTTTAAATCTGCCTGATGCCAGCAAACTTCTGAGATTCTGAAGGCCTGGTTATGTGAATGATTAACTGTAAGAATTGATGAATGAATGAATGAATGAATGAATGCATGAATGAATGGGTGAATGCAAGTTATTCATGAAGTGCAATGCTCACCTGCCTAAGGTATCCTTGTGCTGAGGATGAAACTGGGGGTCAGTCAAATCAAAATATTATTCAAAAATTCTGGTCTTTAGGTATTTATAGACCTCTGGTTGGAAATAGTTCTAAGAGAAAGAGGAAGAGAATGTCAGGATTTAACAGTGAGAAATTAGAAGAAACACTCGACCTGCATGGCACCCCTAAGGAGAGGCAGGTTATAGGAGCTAGATCTCTCAAGTCAAGCAGAACCATAGTATTGGAAATGTGACTACAGAAAATAGGGCATGGTTCTTTGCCAAAGAAATATGATAGATGAATTAAGCTTTAATGAAAACGCCTTTTTGCTTGGTAGACAATGGAGCGATCTAAGATGGTCTGACATATGTGCTCAGTATGGATGCCAAGACGTAGGTGAGCTGCAGGACTCTGGATGATGTTGTGATGTAGTATCCTTTTTTGTCAACATATAAATAAGGCTCTATATTATTATTGAAAACAAATCAAAAATCCATAAACGGCATCTCCGATATTTTTCAAGTGAGGTGTAATTAAACACTATAGTCTATGGGACTGAAAGACTCCCGCATCAGTCAAACCCATTACTGGCCGGCATGCTCGGTTGAACATTGCCACAAACCATAGGGAAAACAGACACGAAACAGTCCAAGTTACCATTCGAAAAACAAAAGACTAATCAGACACTCCGACTCTGTATCTGACCTCGATTCTGAACATAGAGATGGAGCTGCTTAGAAGGGTGATGACCTCCGGTACATACTTCTAGAGGTAAAGTCTAGTCTTAAAACGATTGACTATAAAATCGACAAGCTCACAGATAGACTAGATCAGGTTCAAAAACAAGTGGCCACCCTTAAACTGTGCATTCATAAATTAGAAAACCGAGCCACAGATGCACACGAGTTTCAAGCTGAATCCAGGGAACAGCTGCTGAATATGAAGAATGTACTGGAGGTTATTAATGCCAAAAATGAAGATACGGAGGCCCGATCCCGTCAAAACAACATACGCATCACGGGAATACCGGAGACTACAGCTATGGGCAAGGTTGAGGACTTCATTGAAACTTTATTGCAGGATATATTTGGTTCTAATCTCTCAGTAAAGTTTATCGTGGAAAGAGCTCGCTCTCAGATCCCTGGCCCCAAGACCTCCAGTGGGAGCTACCCCAAGACCTAATCTGGCTTGTCTGTTCAACTTCTGGGACCGGGACGGAATCCTTGTCATGGCAAGAGAGATGGGTCAAATAACGCACCAGGGCAACCAGATCCCCTTCTTCCCTGACTTCCCTGACTGGCGGTTCAATCAGCTAGAAGAGAGTTCATACCGGCCAAACGCATCCTTCGCCAAGCTGGCATCACTTATGTCCTTCTATACCCAGCCAAGCTCAAGGTAACACATCAAGGCAACCATCACCATTTCACAGATGCAAAGTCTGCTCTAAAGTTCGCCAAGCATGTGGCTGGTAATAAACACTCGCCAACACCTGCAAGTTGATCAGAGGCGGCTCTCAGCAACAATGATTGACATCTTTAAACACACCTGTTATAGAAATCCCCGGGAGTTGCGGTAGGGAGAGTGATGTGGACACGGACGGGTGGAACATTGACACTGTGGATGCCTGCACCTCCGACCGTCCAGCATTTTATTAACAACATGGTAAAGGGTAACTACAGTAGGTCTCCCATTACACTCTCAGCCACTTGGCCTCTGGTCAGGCTGTATGCCGGAAACACCTCGCCCTTGGGGAGACCTCCCTTAACTGTTATTTCTTACACATGTAGGGGGGTTGTTTGCTATTTGATGGGGGAGGGATGTTAATGCTCAACCTAATTGGGGGGGGTGGTTGGTATGGAAGGGGGGGTTTAAGGTTTGTGTCGCAGTGCAGCCGAATATTGTAAACAATTCAGGATATATGTCTAAGTTTCTAGACATGCTTTATCCTACTGTATGTAACTACAGGGGACTGCATATACAGGTTAGATCACAGATTAGATCAAAATCCAGACTAGCGGTGGAAGCTAGGGACAGGTTACAGGTACAGAGGCACAAATGGAGCATTATATCGCATCAATGTGACATGACAGACCTTAGGTTTTTGACATGGAATGTCAGAGGTCTGAATGACCATAGAAAGGCTAGACTCATACTGGCCTATCTGATCCGATACGAGACTGATTGTTGTTTCAATCAGGAAACCCACTTGACTCGCTCATCAAATACAAAGCTTCAACATAGATATTGGGGAGCTGCTTACTCCACAGTTTACACCAACTATGCTAGAGGTGTGTCAACACTTGCACGCCAAGGGCTTGAGTGAAACACAACATATATACCCCTAAACACTGAAGGGAGATTCATTTTTCTAAAGGGTTCACTGAGTGGCATGGAGTTGGTGATGGCAGCTATTTACGGCTCCAATACTGACAAGCCAGAGTTTTTCCACAGTGTATGGGCACACATCGTGGGATTGGGATGTGATACCGTTATTTGGGGAGGCAATTTCAATGCCATATTAAATGATTCCTTAGGCAAGGGTCGACGCGGAGACTGCACCCCAAGTTAGTGAAACTCTCAATGTACTTATTCAAGAAAATGAGCTTTTAGATATATGGAGACACCGATAGCGCAGTAGGCACTTGCATAACCTCACATCATAATGCTTGGTCCAGACTGAATTACTGGCTGGTCTCTCGTGATGTGGCGGCATGGACGACAGACGTTTGCCCGTCTGCGCCCGTCCGCGCCTGGACGCTGCCAGATGCCAGACACTCTGCCCGACCCATAAAAGATACACTTTACTATTCACAATAGGAGCTCTTGTCTTTTAATACTAAATGTTCTCCCTGCATTAAACATACCTGGTCTCCACTGGCTGGCTCTTTTAAGTGTAAACAATGTCCTTTTCAAAGCAAGCTAGATGGGAGAGGCATTTCTCCCCCTGACTCCACCGAGTTCAGGTTTCTTATCCTGAACTGTCGGTCCCTGGCTAAACACCACGCTGAGATCTTTGATTTATTAACAGAAGAGTCTCCTGATGCATTATTCTTGACAGAGACTTGGCTGACGCAGGATTCCGTTGCAGAATCATGGTAGGCACTTCCTCAAGGATCAACTTAATCAGCTCAATAGAACTGGCAAAAGAGGTGGTGGCATTGCATTGCATTAATCCATAAGGAGCTTTATTCAAGCAGCTTGAAGAAGGAGGACATTCCTGAGTGCGAAAGTGCACTCTTTAGAATTACCATAAACCACAATTTCGCGGTCTCTGGATTGCTCATTTATCGTCCACCAGGGCCATCTGAAGTCTTTAGAGAAGAATTAGTGAACAAGGTCACTCTACTCGCCAGTAAAGCAACAAATTTTACCATTTTAGGAGATCGTAATTTACATTTAGAAGACAGGCATTGCTAATTTTTCAGCTGATCTAGAGGCCTGCCAGCTGACCCAATGTGTCTCTAACAGTACACATGTAGCAGGTCATTTGTTGGACCCTATATTTTCCAACTTGGGCTCCATAACAGCTGCGTTCCCGACTCCCATGGCGTGGACAGATCACTTCCTTGTCCCTTTCTCTATTCGTTGGCAAGGTAAGCCGGCACAGAATTGTTCATTGTCGGTATGAAAACAACCCTGGCATAAATTAGATATTAACAAATTCTCTGATTTACTGTTAAGCCATAAACCTCAGGTACCATCCAATATAGAATCAGCTAATACGCTTTTTCAGGAGTGGCTGACCAAGCTCTGGACAGCTGTATTCCTGCTAAAGTTAGCTCGAAAGACAAAAGAGGACAATCCAATCCTTGGTTGAATGAATCTTTTAGTAAAGCAAAAAAAGTAAAACTGTAAACAACTGGAGCGGGCCTACCATAAACTGGTCTGGAGAGCCAGAGCAGACTACATTGCTAATAAAATCTTGGAGAGTAATAATCCCCCTAAAACGATTTTCTCCCTTCTTGAGGTCATGAAATATTCCAGCCCGATTCACCTATCTCCTCAAACACTCAGATTCACCTATCTCCTCAAACTGATTCACCTATCTCCTCAAACACTCAGTGTGATGAATTGGCTGGATACTTTGTGCACAACGGGAGAAAATTTACAAAAGCTTCCCTTTGATCACTGTTAATTCTGACCTGGGGGAAAGGCATGAGGATAGTGAACCTATTATGGAAAACAATACATTGTGTTCCTTTCCACAACTATCCCTCACTGACAATGAGTCCCTTTGCCTGAAAATCAAATCAGGCTCCTCAGTTGACTCTATGAGACCAGCTCAGTTTCGTCAATTTCACAACATCGTTTTACCAGTGGCCAGGGAACTGATTAATCTGTCTCTGTCCTCAGCGTCCTTACCATAAGCCTGGAAGCATGCTACAGTAATTCCTCTTTTAAAGAAACCATCTTTAGAACCATCTGACCCGGGTAATTACCACCCCATCTCTCAGCTTCCTTTCCTGGCTAAAGCCACGGAACCTCATGTAAATATTATTCTTACAGAGTTTGTAGAGCAAATGAAATTCTGGAAGCCTCGCAAAACGGCTTCAGATCCCGCCACAGCACCAAATCTGCTCTGATGGCGGTGATCGAGGAAATCTGCAGCAGACTAGACAAGGGAAATTCGGTGGCCTTAATTTATTTCGGTGGCCTTCTTGATTTAATTGCCGCTTTTGACACTGTATCCCATGAGATATTACTACGCAGACTACAGGAGATAGGGATTGGGGTCTGGCCTTAGCCTGGTTTCGATCTTTCTTGAAGGGTAGAACCTTCCAGTTCACCGTGCCACCTTTTCACTCCCAGGAGTATGCCATCAAACACGGTGTGCCACAGGGTTCGATACTGAGCCCCATGCTCTTTAATATCTATGTACAACACCTGGCAGTAGCAGCTAGAAGCAGAGGGTTGTCATTGGTATTCAATGCCGATGACACCCAACTAGTTATCGCTTTTTCTAAGAAATGCAAAAATAACCTCATCAAATTTAAGGAGGATATGCTGGTGATGGCTGACTGGATAACAGCAGAGTGCTTGCAGTTAAAAGCAAGCAAGTCAGAAATACTTTTGCTTGGGAGAGATAGTGACATGTGGTAAGAGCAATGGTGGCCAGACAAATTAAAATCTGCACCCTTATCAAAGGAGGTTGTTAAGAACCTGGGATTTTGGATTGATAGAAGTCTCTCCTTTGACACTCAGTCCAAGTCGGTCGCATGGATTTGTTTCGGACTTCTGAGAGGGTAAAAACCTTTGCTTCTTTTTTTTTATCCTAATATTCGTCAGACCATCCTGCAGGCCACGATTCTTTCCAGGCTAGATTATGGCAACTCCTTCTATTTAGGTGCAAACAAATCCTGTATTCAACGCCTTCAAAGAATACAAAATGCAGCAGCTCGGACTCCGTTGGCACTCCCGAAATCATGTTCAGTGTCTAAGCTTTTGCCTAAGTTACACTGGCTACCAGTAGATAGAAGAATTCAGTTCAAGACACTCTGTGTCGCTTATAAAATCTTGACCCAACAAGCGCCTCCGGTTCTAGCCAACATGCTAGTGCCGTATGTTCTGAGTCGATTCCTGCGTTCAACTGACCAAGAGCTGGCTTGTATCCCCCGAGTTCAAAGAGCCAGAGCTGGTGGTCGCTCTTTTAAGGTTTTGGCGGCCAAACTCTGGAACTCTCTTCCCTCTTCTATGGACTCTAGAACCACCTGGCGTTCCGTAAATCTTTAAAGACCTGTTTTTTCCCTGCGTAACTCTCATTCCTTTTCTGGCGGTCTCTAGTCACTTACACCTAGATAGCGCTGGGACGGCCCATCGCTGGGGCAGCTATGGCTGTACAAATACGTAAATAATAAACTTGTCTTTTGCTCAGAACCCTCTCTGACCATGCCCCTTGCCTGCTACAGCTCAGCGTCCCGATGTCATCTAGATGTACATTCACATGGAGGCTCCCACCCCTTGCCTTACTAGACCTGGCATTCAGAGAGGAAATTAGGAAGGATATAACAGACTACTTAGCTGAAAACAAGGGTTTGGTAAACTCAGCGGGAACATTATGGAAAGCCTTCAAAGTGGTAATAAGGGGGTGCAGTATAGCCAAACAAGCGGGCATATTAAAATCTATTAGACAGAGACTCCAAACCCTCGAGGCACAAATTAGAGATGGGGAAATTAACTTCTATAAAACCGGGGAAGGCAACCACTTAGCATCACTTAGGGCACATCTTTCGGAATATACCAAAGATGCAAACCAAGAAGTGAAGTTTATAGGGAAATATAATACAGCCAGAAGGGAGGAGGATCACCCTGGGTGAACCCTAGCATCTATGCTTAGACCACCGCGGAACTCAGCATTCATTAACAAACTTAGAAATGAGCACTGCAAAGCAATTGGAGGATCGCAACAGATTCCGAACACCTCTCCAATTTCTATGCAAGCCTATATTCCTCTACCGCCCCGGACATGTCGGCCAATCTTCACACTTATCTAGAATCACAAGAAATACTCTGGCTGGGCAAGTCACTGATCTAGATAGTCCCGGTGTGACTTGCCCAGCCAGAGTATTTCTTGTGATTCTAGATAAGCCCAGTTCCTACATCATTGGGTGTTCCCCACTCCATTTCAACTGCACGGGGCAATTGAACTGGACAGGGCAGCGCCTGTTCCGCTGAATGTGGCAATATTTTCCAAATTTAAGAGACCCAGAAATGAAATAGACACTGTCGAAACGCTTCGGTGGGCTTAGGATGGGCTACAAATGAGAGCAGAGCAGGAGTTGCTATACGCCCCATCCGCCCCTCTCGCATATAACCCCTAGATATCAGCATTGGCTGATCGCGGCGAGGTGCTTAGAGCTGAAGTGCTTGGCTGGAAGACATTTGCTGATCTGTATCCAGGTGATGCCTTTGTCTCCCTGCCAGCGTTGACAGGAGGTAGCACATCACACTTCTCTGACCTGCTTCTATACTACCGCATTAGGGCAACCTGTCGCCATGTGCATGACTCCTTCCCTGCCCCTCCACCCACATTAATGGCCCTATAACACATGTTAAACAACTCATCCCAGCGCAAGCTGATCACACATCTATACAATTTGATGCAACATACATTCCCGATCACTCAACTTTAAGCCCTTGCCAGCGGGAACGAGGAGTTACTCACGCCTCTGACCGAGGAATAGGGGAGATTTTGCTGTGGTCAGCTGGAGCTGCTATCTCCAAATTATAAACTCCGCCTGGTCCACTTTAAGTTCCTGCATAGGTATTACAGGACGCCCACGCAGCTTCATCATATGGGACTCTGTGAAGACACGAGCTGCTGGAGATGTGGTTTCGCCCAGGCTTCCTTTCTTCACCTGGCCTGGTAGTGACCCCAGATCGCACAATATTGGCATGAAAGTTTTGCTTCAATCAGTAAAATAATCAAATGTGCCTTCACCTCTGCTTTATGGGTGAAAAACGTTGTACTACATGGCTCTCCCGTAGACCTGGGTATAGTCAGGTGTGTTGTGCAGTCATGACATTGGGGCCACCCGTGTAGAAACAAGCTTCAACTAGTACTCTGCATCTTTCCTTCTTATATGTACATTGTAATATATATATTGTATTTGGTTTTGTAAAAAAATGTCTTGATGCTCCATGTAATATTCTTTAGCTGCACCAGTCTTCCCCTATGTTGTGTTTTCTTTTACCTATTTCATCCCTTTGTTTCCCCTTCCCTTTCTCCTCATGCCTTATTCGATATTCAAGATCATATATTGTATATCATGATTAACAATATATTTACATCCACATGCTGTTTATGATTTATTTCTAATAAATACAATAACAAATACATTTAAAAAAAACACTATGGGACCTATTTACAAACCGCATTTTGCAGTACGCACTACAAAACATACTAATAAAATGCTATTCACAAGCCTACCTCCGAAAGTTCCAGATCCGCATCTCCTATCCTTTTCTGTGTGGAGATCTCCATCCCAATGTCACAATTCGCTCCCTGTGCTCTCGTGCCCACCACCAGGGGCCACATAGTGGGACTTTCCAGTCTTCTAATAAGCTTCCAGACCCTTCCCTGCATGCATATCCTGACTTTCAGCCATTTGAACACTTATTGGGAACTGACATCCATTCCCAATCCATGCCGGGTTTTGTGATAGCAAGCCTGCTTATACTTGAAGCCAGCCTACTCATGCCTGAAACTCCATTACCCAGAATTCCCTGCTCACTGCTTTGTCTCCACCCCTGCAGGCCAAGGATGGGTGGAGGAATTCAGCTCACCTGTGGCTAGCTGCTGCTAGCCTGCTCACACCTCATGCATATGATTACTGTGAGCTCTTTTAAGCCCATCACTTGTTGTTTTTTGCAATTGCCGCCCTAAGTGCGCTGGGGATGCCCAGACGTGGGTCCCAGGCACTCCACACCACTTGGAGTCAAGCTAGCCGGGCTGAAGAGAGGTGTTACCTCGAAACCGGTCCGGTCCTCGGATGCTTGATTCCGGTCTGGGAAAGATATGGCTGTTGTAGTTCGGACTGGACTGTTCCCATGGGGCAACAGGGTCAGAGCTGATTTGCATAAAGCCATTATCTGACCCAGGGTGGTGTGGAGTGCAAAAAAACGATGGATTTGGGCCCAGATCTTTTGACTGGGGGAGTGTGTGACATTGATCCACATTCAGTCCATCACTTGTTGTTTTTTGCAATTGCCGCCCTAAGTGCGCTGGGGATGCCCAGACGTGGGTCCCAGGCACTCCACACCACTTGGAGTCAAGCTAGCCGGGCTGAAGAGAGGTGTTACCTCGAAACCGGTCCGGTCCTCGGATGCTTGATTCCGGTCTGGGAAAGATATGGCTGTTGTAGTTCGGACTGGACTGTTCCCATGGGGCAACAGGGTCAGAGCTGATTTGCATAAAGCCATTATCTGACCCAGGGTGGTGTGGAGTGCAAAAAAACGATGGATTTGGGCCCAGATCTTTTGACTGGGGGAGTGTGTGACATTGATCCACATTCAGTCCATCACTTGTTGTTTTTTGCAATTGCCGCCCTAAGTGCGCTGGGGATGCCCAGAGGTGGGTCCCAGGCACTCCACACCACTTGGAGTCAAGCTAGCCGGGCTGAAGAGAGGTGTTACCTCGAAACCGGTCCGGTCCTCGGATGCTTGATTCCGGTCTGGGAAAGATATGGCTGTTGTAGTTCGGACTGGACTGTTCACATGGGGCAACAGGGTCAGAGCTGATTTGCATAAAGCCATTATCTGACCCAGGGTGGTGTGGAGTGCAAAAAAACGATGGATTTGGGCCCAGATCTTTTGACTGGGGGAGTGTGTGACATTGATCCACATTCAGTCCATCCCTTGTTGTTTTTTGCAATTGCCGCCCTAAGTGCGCTGGGGATGCCCAGACGTGGGTCCCAGGCACTCCACACCACTTGGAGTCAAGCTAGCCGGGCTGAAGAGAGGTGTTACCTCGAAACCGGTCCGGTCCTCGGATGCTTGATTCCGGTCTGGGAAAGATATGGCTGTTGTAGTTCGGACTGGACTGTTCCCATGGGGCAACAGGGTCAGAGCTGATTTGCATAAAGCCATTATCTGACCCAGGGTGGTGTTGAGTGTAAAAAAACGATGGATTTGGGCCCAGATCTTTTGACTGGGGGAGTGTGTGACATTGATCCACATTCAGTCCATCACTTGTTGTTTTTTGCAATTGCCGCCCTAAGTGCGCTGGGGATGCCCAGACGTGGGTCCCAGGCACTCCACACCACTTGGAGTCAAGCTAGCCGGGCTGAAGAGAGGTGTTACCTCGAAACCGGTCCGGTCCTCGGATGCTTGATTCCGGTCTGGGAAAGATATGGCTGTTGTAGTTCGGACTGGACTGTTCCCATGGGGCAACAGGGTCAGAGCTGATTTGCATAAAGCCATTATCTGACCCAGGGTGGTGTGGAGTGCAAAAAAACGATGGATTTGGGCCCAGATCTTTTGACTGGGGGAGTGTGTGACATTGATCCACATTCAGTCCATCACTTGTTGTTTTTTGCAATTGCCGCCCTAAGTGCGCTGGGGATGCCCAGACGTGGGTCCCAGGCACTCCACACCACTTGGAGTCAAGCTAGCCGGGCTGAAGAGAGGTGTTACCTCGAAACCGGTCCGGTCCTCGGATGCTTGATTCCGGTCTGGGAAAGATATGGCTGTTGTAGTTCGGACTGGACTGTTCCCATGGGGCAACAGGGTCAGAGCTGATTTGCATAAAGCCATTATCTGACCCAGGGTGGTGTGGAGTGCAAAAAAACGATGGATTTGGGCCCAGATCTTTTGACTGGGGGAGTGTGTGACATTGATCCACATTCAGTCCATCATTTGTTGTTTTTTGCAATTGCCGCCCTAAGTGCGCTGGGGATGCCCAGACGTGGGTCCCAGGCACTCCACACCACTTGGAGTCAAGCTAGCCGGGCTGAAGAGAGGTGTTACCTCGAAACCGGTCCGGTCCTCGGATGCTTGATTCCGGTCTGGGAAAGATATGGCTGTTGTAGTTCGGACTGGACTGTTCCCATGGGGCAACAGGGTCAGAGCTGATTTGCATAAAGCCATTATCTGACCCAGGGTGGTGTGGAGTGCAAAAAAACGATGGATTTGGGCCCAGATCTTTTGACTGGGGGAGTGTGTGACATTGATCCACATTCAGTCCATCACTTGTTGTTTTTTGCTTTTAAGCCCCAGCTACCTTCAAACCAAGGTTGGTCATTGTAGCCGTTTCCCGGTGAGACCGATCCTTGTTTCCTGTGCTCCCTGAGCTTTTGCTAACCTTGTTTTCTGAGCTTTAGTTATGCCTTGTTCCTGACCTGCTGCTGTTTTCCTTGTTCCTGAATTAGCACTGCCTGCAGTGCTACCTTGACTTCTGAGCCTTAACATTCCTTGTTCCAGAACTGCAGCAGTTTTCCTTCTCCTGAATTAGCACTGTTTGCAGTGCTACCTTGTTCCTGAGTTCCTGAGCTATAGCTATTCCTTGTACCTGAATTAGCACTGCCTGCAGTGCTCTTGTTTCCTGAGTTCCTGAGCTATAGTTATTCTTTGTTCCTGGGCTTCAGCTAGTTCTTGTTCCTGAATTGCACTGTTTGCCGTGCTCTCTTGACACCTTGTTTCCTGAGCTGTAGCTATGTTCTGTTTCTTGAACTAGCACTGCCTGTAGTGCTACCTTGTCTCCTGAGCTAAAGTAATTTCCCTGTTCCTGAACCAGCACTGCCTGCAGTGCTACCTTGACTCCTCAAGCTTTATTAACTCCCTGTTCCTGAACCAGCACTGCCTGTAATGCTATCTTGTCTCCTGAGCTAAAGTAATTTCCCTGTTTCCTGAAATAGCACTGCCTGCAGTGCTACCTTGACTCCTGAAGCTTTGGTAATTCCCTCTTCCCGAACCGGCACTGTCAGCAGTGCTGCCTTGACTCCTGATCCTTAGCCCACTTCTTGTTCCTGCCCCAGCACTGCCTTCTATGCTACTTTGTTTTCTTGATTCCTTAACCTGCACTATTCTAGTATACCCCTGTAACCTCCGCTTCTGTATATCCTTTTCCAGTCCCTGCCCTTCTTCCCATTTCCTTGGTTCCAGTTCTACTTTGCTGAATTACTATTCTGATGTCTTGCTTCTGTTGCCTTGTATGTGTGTTACCTGCTTTCTGCCAAGTGTGACCTGTCATTTCCTTCCTTTCCTGTTAAGCACTCCTCCTTGCTAGCTCCTTGTCTACTGTGCTTGTGTTTTGTTCTACCCCTTTGCTGTTACTGCCTTGCGTGTTCATGTTTGATCGCCAGGATCCTTGGGCACAGCTGACTACCTAGGTGGTGTTTCTTGTTCACTGTGAGTATTGTCTCTGAGTTACATTTATAACATCACCATAGGTAAAAGCTCCACAGACCCTGCCTTTGCATCCATACCCTACATGTGGGTATTTGCAGTCAGTGTCTGGAACAGCAATTGTGGGTAAGAAACTTACTGAGCTTCAGTCTTCCCGTGTGGAGCTCCTGAGTGCTTTACGCCACACCCCCCTTTATCGTTAATGTTGTTTCATATATATGTCTTGCACATTCGTCCTGGGTGTAGTTATTCTGAATGCTAAATTGCTTTGTGAGTGCCTTTCTTTCTAAGTCTTACCCATCTTGTTCACTTGTACAGGCTTCCCCTTTGGATCCCTCGTTCTCATCTGACTCCCTGTATGATCCTGGGCAGCGCTGTACTCCTCTTCCTGTGTAAGTTTTCTACCCCGTGCCCAGTCCTTGCCCAAGTCCCTGACTGTGTTCCCCACATAGTCCCGAACAGTCCCTGACTCCCAACTGCGGAGTTTCTGCATGTGTATGTATACATTTTCGTAGTAAATGTGAAATGGAAAAAGGGTAGTGGCTGGAAAATGGAGAATACTTAGTACTCAAGGGGAGGGGTTAAGGGAGGAGCAAAGAAGGAGGGGTTTAGAGAGGGTTAGGACAAGTTTAGGCAGAAACGTACACCCACTCACAAAAGAGTAAGCCTCATTCTATTCACAAACTGTTCATCTATAGTTACTACAACCAAAAGGACACACAACAATAGTTGATACTCTAACTCGCTTTGACAATGAGTTCACCCCTTGTGGCAAGAAACTCTTGCACGTTTGAAGGACCTCTACCATGTGCACTTTCTTGTACGGTCCCACCCACCCTTTTAACAGAGAGCCAGATCATGATTCAAAACTCAGTCAAATAACAGGGAATTCCTTTTAATGGTTAGGCTTATTATCAAACCTTTCCGTAGAACAGGGGACTCCAATCCGAACTAAGGAAGGAAACTAATATTACAATAAAGGTATCTGCATTAGTAATAATTGGTCCCCGAGGCAACTCAGACAGCCAGTCCCATGTTGGGTGTCAACATATGCTTTTAAAAGTTACCTTGTAACTGCGGCCCAGTAGATACCTCTGTGCCCTTAGACAGTACAGGTATTGGCAAACCTTCCAGCTTGAGTGGAAGGAGCAGACAGATGTGACCCACATCTGCCACAAGTTGGCGATGATAGATATTGAGCACCACTCATGTACTGCCAGATACTGTCATGAATAAGAAAATCCAGACTGCCATATTCAATATTAAATCTCTATTTTCATGCAGCATATATCAGAAGGAGTAATTGCAACAATAAAAATTATGGACCTTGATATGAAGGCACCACGGATAAATAATATGAAAACCGACAGCATACTTTGGTGGAATTCTCTTTTTTCATAGTCCTGGATAATGTCTATATTAGCACCACAATCTTGCCAAAAATAAGGGCTTCCCATATGATGCACATGCATACATACCGATTGCTCATGTTTTTCTATAATCAAAGAATAGTAAAACATTGTTATATCGTAAATTCTCATAAATAAAATAGCACAACCCAGTTATACATCATGAATCATGTATAACTGGGCCATTATACGTCCTATCCTAAAAAAGCCCTCTGCTGATCCAACTCAACTTTCCAACTATCGTCCCATCTCTCTCTTACCTCTGTTTGGAAAAACAATGGAGTCACTGATTAACCACCAACTCTATCACTACCTGGAAGAAAATAAACTGCTTGACCCATCCCAATCTGGCTTTAGGGCCAGCCATAGTACAGAGACCGCCCTCCTCGAAATCGTAGATAACATCAGGCTGTCCCTTGACGCCAGGCAGTCCGCGGTCCTTGTCCTGCTTGATCTCTCCGCGGCCTTCGACACCATCTCCCACAACACATTGTTGTTTCGATTGTCGGAGATTGGTGTCGGAGGTCCGGCCTTGGGGTGGATCAAGAGCTACCTGTCTGACAGGTCTTCCAAAGTCCAAATTGGTCCTTTTACCTTTGAAAAACAGAATATTGATAATGGTGTTCCTCAGGGGTCCATATTGAGCCCCACATTATTCAATATCTACGTGTCCCCTTTAGCAAAAATCATCCGGAACCATGGGTTTGACACAGTGTCATACGCTGACGACACGCAATTAGTGATCCAGATTGGAACGGACCGTGATGACACCAAAACCAGATTCCTAAACTGTATGACCGCAGTAAAAGAATGGATGACCAACAATCACCTGTTACTGAATGCCAGCAAATCGGAGATCTTGCTCTATGGTAACGCGCAGAGAGCCTGGACAAGTGACTGGTGGCCATCGGTCCTGGGTCTATTCCCCTCCCCGAAAAAGTCTGCTCGTAATTTAGGTTTCCTCATTGATGACAAGCTTTCTATGGCCGAGCATATTAATACCACTATACGCACTGGCTTTGGCATCCTGAGAACCCTAAAAAAAATCTTTAAATGGATCCCGCTTTCCTCCCAGATGCCTTTTGTCCAAGGCCTCATTATCAGCCGTTTAGATTACGGCAACGCACTATTGGCTGGCTGTAATGACACATACCTAGCCAAACTTCAGGTACTGCAGAACACGGCAGCAAGAGTGATTCTTAACCTCCCCCCTCGCTCCCACTCGATCCCCGCGCTGAGGGCCCTACACTGGCTGCCTGTGAAAAAAAGGATTATTTTCAAGACCTGCTGTATAATTCACAAAACTCTCAACGGCAAAGGCCCCTAGTATTTAACAAATAAACTAAATCGTTATGCACCGGCTCGATCCCTTCGCTCATCCAGTAAACACCATTTAAAGGTTCCTAAAGTGCGAACTGTCAGAACTGGGGACAGGGCTTTTTCCAAACTCGGCCCTCAATCATGGAACTCCCTCCCAATCCAGCTACGTGAAGTAACCAATCACAAAAGCTTTCGTAAAGTACTGAAAACGTGGCTTTTCAGAAAGTAGCGAGCCCTCCACAGTGAATCCCTTTCTCACACCTGCTGGCGCTGTGAGACCTACGGGTGATACATGCGCCTAATAAATGCCAAATAACAATAACAATATGTAAAGCCTTTGGCAATGATCAGACTAACACAGCAAACATACTGTTATGATGTCGGCTCGGAAGTAGACATGAGGCAAAAACATAACACATGTGAATAGTGCATTTCTCTTTCAAGTAGCCACATCTCCATGACGATCACTTGGAGGTAAAGCACCATCTCTGGGCTTGGTATTACAAGTAGACAGTTTCTTCTTATAGTATGTGGGTATGTGGCCTCATCCCAGTGTTTCCAATAAGTATGTGCCCTTTGGATAGGCCACTCAAAGTCTTTTCTTAGTACTGTTCTCCCCGATGGCATGCCTTAACTTGCTAGAGTGAGTTCAAAGTTTCAGCCAGAAGTTCCTTCCTGGGACAATGGGCCTTATTTATGAGAAGTGTTTCTTCGCTGCGGCAAAGCAGTGATGCAAGACTTCTCAGTGTGCCCTCCTTGCGTCACCATGGATGCGCTGTATTGAGAGTACAGCACATCATGGCGCAAGAAGTTACAGATACGTCAGTATTACTGACGTATCTGTAGGCACAAAAGTGATACATTGCTGGGGCGTGTCTGAAAACAGATGCAACTCCAGCAATGTGTCCTTTCACATGGGAAAATCCCCATGTGAAAGGGCCTGCGTCATCCTTGCGCCTGCCATGAGGCAGGTGTAAGGTTTTGACGCAATGCCGTCCTAGAAGTGGCGCACTGAAATCTTATAGATTTCAATGCACCACTTCTACGAGGCTTTGATGTGAGGGAACGCCCACCCTGCATAAATTATACCTGACGCAGGTATAATGTAGCTCAGGGGTTTACAAAGTGACGTATCTGCGTCACTTCGTAAATATGACCAAACGTGGCGCATTATCAATGCAGCTGCATCACAAAAAGTGACGCAACGCCAACGTAAATGTGATGCAGGGTTTCATAAATAAAGCCCCATGTATGCAAAGGCAGATAATGCACATGGCTTCGAAGGCAAAGGGACTCTAAGGGAGCAGCGCTAGGAAAACATGCCGGAAAAGGTAAGACAGCAGTGTCTGCCTACCACTAACCTTATGGTGCACACTACAACACTAAGGCCTTCATACACATAGGAAGTGCACCATCTCTTGTGGAAGGGGGGGGAGTGGGACAAGTAAGGACCATCTAAATTGATTTAACAGGAAGAGCCAGCCATCTCTATAGTGAAGTTCGGGTAAACAGGATCTCACTACCAGAATCTGCTGCCACCAACCATTAATAGTGTCATAGTCTGGCATGAGCATTGCTACCTTAGTCACCCATGCTAAGACAAGTACCACTCTGAGTGGTCCCCAAAACCCAGACGAGCCATTGAGATCCATGCCATAATAATGTAGCACACTGACCAGGAATCCTGCGACACTAGGTTATTGCGCCAGAAAACATACGGGACTTGAAATAGTGGGTGTCCCATGGATATTACACCAGGCACCTTCTACGATACAGCCAGTGATGGTAAACCCTCTGCTGCCGGAGGAAGTGTTCAGCCTGTAGAAGAATCAACTAGCTGGTTTTCCTCCTCATAAGGTTTTTTTTGGTTTTTTTTTAAAATCTCTTTATTCGCATCAGATTGGTCCGTATAAGCATAAAAGCACATAGTAAACCAAGTACAGTGAAAACTTTAGTAGTCATCATACAAAATAAGCAGCTGGAGGACGTGACCAATAATATTACAAGCGGTGCAACACATTCTAGAAGTCTTATTTTCCTTTTTCTAGTTCTACAGTGGAATCGCACATGTGGAAGGATAACGTAAAGAGATATACATGCTTTCAAACATAACGAAAATGAATATGCCATTGTGAGAGAGAGAGCGACAAGCAACACAACAATCATTATTAAGGTGGTAACAGCATGAGCATAGGCAGACAAGGATCGAGGGAATGACATATGAGGAGATGTAAATAGTGCAACATCATCAATCGGGGCCAAGTAGGCAAAGACACAGAGAAGAAAACACCCCTTTCTCAAACATCACTAACCATGGAATCGGCAGTTCCCGCCCACCCCGTCCCAGTAGTGTTTTAATGACAAGACCTTCATAACGCAACAGGCAAAGCTCAACTGTCATGCTAGCGATACCTATCCCACCCCTTCCGGGACAATAGAACTGGCAGCTTGGGATTGTGTAGCCTGTGTTAATTTGCTAACGTACTGTCGGTATGGGCCCCAGATATCAGCTGGGCGTGAAGCTGTTGGGACCTGCGTGGAATATTCCACACTATTGATGTTACATTGGGCAAGACTGCGTAACCATGCCTTGGAGTTGGGGATTCGTCTGGACCCCCATAATAAACCAATTTCCCTTTTTGCGAGCAAGAAGCCTATGGCAGCCAGCTTCCGCGTGGCACGGGGGAACTCAACCACAAAACCAAGCAGTGCAATCTCTGGTATGGGCTACAACTCGCATTCCAGAATGTCGCCCAAGATGTGATGTACTTGCAGCCAGTAGTCATGCAGTTTAGGACAAGTCCATGTAAGGTGTGCAAAATCGGCATGCGGGGCCTTGCATTTGGGGCAGCAATGAGGCCTGGTTGGGTCAATTTTGTGGGCCAGGTCCGGTGTGAAGTACAACCACCTCAAAAACTTGAAATGTATCAATTTATGCCTACTATTAATGGAGACGTCTTTAGTAGCTCGGCAACAAGCGGCCCATTGGTCATCTGAGATAGTTCTACCCAAATCGGTTTCCCATGCCGCACGGACCCTCGCGTCCGAAGTAGGAAGGGCCGCCACACAGAGTCCGTACAGCTTAGAAACCATATGTGCGTCTGTATGGGACTGGAGTAAGAAAGTTAGGGCAGCCATGTCATCTGGGGGTAGTGGGAACGAGGGGAACTGCGCTCGTAGCATGGATCGCACTCTGGTCAATACAAACAAGTCCATAAACGTCCGGTCAGTGAATCGCTGATCCTCTGACACTGAAAAGACATGTCCGTCTGGGAACAGGTCCCCTATTGTGGTGAGCTGATATTTGGACAGTGTGTTGCAAACCACATTTTCAGCGGTGATAGGGAACCAGTGTGGGTTCGGTAGTGGAAGAGCCGGAGAATACAACACGTCTAACTGGAGTAGTCTACGCAGTTGCATCCAAGCCCATGATGTAGTGGAAACAGTCTGTATGTCTTGCGGGTCTCGGGGTAAGCTTTTTGGTAGTACCGTGTTGAGGGCAAGCGGTAACACCAAGTCCGCCTCCGGCCGCAGATATGGAATCGCAGCGTCCGGGTGGAACCAGGGATGTGCATAAGCGCATTGCGCGACCAGGTTGTAAAGATAAAAATCGGGCACTCCAAAGCCACCTCTTTCATAAGGCAGTGTCAGGATTCGCCAGGAAACTCGCGGGTTATTGTCTCCCCACACCAACTGCAGCAACAACGAGCGTAGTTGGGTGAAGAAGATTTTGGTGAGTGGGATCGGAATGTTGTTAAAGAGATATAAAAAACGGGGGAGCACGATCATTTTAATTATGGCAATACGGCCCGCCATCGAAAGAGGAAGGCGAAGCCAACGTGCCAGATTATCTTCCAGGAAGTCCAACGCCAGGCCATAGTTCAGACGAATCATAGATACCGTGTCTAAATGAATGTGGATACCCAGATATTTCACCGAATCAGCATTCCATTCAAGCGGGAACGGGCAGTCCCAGCGTTCAGTGGAGGGGGTGAGTGGAAAGATGTCGGATTTGTGCCAGTTAATACGAAGGCCGGAGTATTCCCCAAAGCGGGTGATCTCCAGAAGCAGGGGCGCCAGATTAGTCTCCAGGGATCTGACATATAAAATGGTATCGTCCGCGTATAGGGAAATGAGAAGCGGACCCGTTCGAAACTGGAGCCCACGGTGCATGTGGTGTTCTTGAAAGTGCCGCACCAAAGGGTCCATGGCCAGGATGTATAGCAGTGGGGACAGGGGGCATCCTTGCCGGGTTCCCCGAGAGAGAGGGAAGCTATCAGGAACAGTGCCATTAAGGCGCAGCCGCGCCCTAGGGGCGGTATAAAGCAGTTCGACCGTGGAGACGAACAGCGGCGGCATGCCCATCCGTCTCATGACAGACAGAAAAAAGGGCCATTCTAAAGAGTCAAATGCCTTTTCGGCATCCAAAAACACCGCAGCCGCTGGTATATTTGGGTCTATTCTGTGGAGCACCGAAAACAATGTTCTGAGATTAAAGGAGGTGGATCTGTGGGGGACAAATCCAGACTGAGCCGGCGAGATAATAGACTCCATCAGTAAAGACAGTCGGGTTGCGAGGACTTTGGCTAAAATCTTGTAGTCAAGGTTAAGTAGGGAAAGGGGTCTGTAAGAGCCACACCTCGCGGGGTCCCGACCCGGCTTAGGAAGTAGAATGATGACTGCCTCTCGGAGCGTGGGCGGCAAAACCCCCGTTTCGAGTGCCTCCGCATACATCTCTATCAAGCGCGGTACTAGCTCCTCCTTGTATTCTTTATAAAAGTCGGCCGAAAAGCCATCAAGCCCCGGTGCCGAGGAGCCCCTCAATGCATCTATAGCCTCAATGACGCAGTCCGGATCAATAGGCATAGCCAGGAAATCCTGCATATACTTCTCCAGGAACACCATGGAGATCTCGTTGATATAGGGGCCTGGGTCGCGATGATCCCCTGTCAGAGTGGAGGTGTACAATGTAGTAGGATAAGAAGGCTTCGCAGATGGCAGGGGTGGTCTGATGTCGAACGCCCAAGTCATCCACCACGTCAGAGATGTATGAGGCCTGTCGGGGAGGGCGGAGCAATTGAGCCAAGAGCCTGCCAGGTCTGTCTCCCTCTCCGTATTGTCTAGCTGAGTGTTGCACGCCTAGATATTTCAATTCCCTATCTGCAGTATCCCTGAACTCCTGCAGTAGCCCTAACCTCTTCGTCTCTATCTTACCGTCGGTGTCCGTGAGTGTGTCTCTGTCCAGTTTGGTTATTTCTGTCTCGATACGTGTCATGCAGGCCCGAATCTCGCGCAAGGCCCCCACGTGTTTAGTGATGCAAACCCCTCTAATAGTGGATTTGAATCCCTCCCACAGCGTGGCCCAAGTGTCTACTGTGCCCGTGTTGTGCTCAAAATACTCCTCTATCGCTGTACGAATGTCTTCTTTGAAGACCGGGTCAGATAACGCCTTGCCGGGGAAACGCCATTGTCTCTCGTATCCCCCCAATCTGGGAACCAGTAGGGTCAGTACAATAGGAGAGTGATCCGACAGCGTGCGTGGGAGTGTCGAATGGTCCTTCACCCAACCGGCCACCCCTGGGGAAAGGAGGCAGTAGTCGATCCTGGTACTAGTGTTGTGATATCCAGAGTGATGGGTATAAGTGGGCGTGTTAGAGTGTAAACGAGCCTCAATATCAATGAGCGGGTAGTGTGTGCACATATCTGTCAGGACCGCACGTGAGCGGGCGTTTGCAGTCTGGGGAAGAAGACGTGCTATCCCTGGTAGGGTCCATCAACAAGTTAAAGTCTCCACCTATCACCAACATATCGGTGTCCAGGCGTAGCAAAGCATCATGGAGACTTTGGAATAAGGCGGGGGAGTCTGAGTTGGGACCATATACTCCAGCAAAGGTGATCTTGAAGCCTAGAAGTACCCCTGTGACAATGACATATCTGCCTCCATCGTCAATTACACTGTCTGAGTGCACAAAGGGGACCCGCCTATGTATCATTATCGCCACACCCCTCGCATATCTGCTGTCGCCGGAAAAGAACCTGTATGCGCCCCAACCCCTGGCAAATGAGGAGGAGTCATTCCGCACTAAGTGTGTCTCTTGTAGAAACAATACATCAACCCCATGTCGCGCTGCGTAGTTTAGGACCTGACGTCGTTTTCTCGTGTTGTTTAAACCTCGGACGTTCCATGACATCAGGGTAAGTCTGGAAGGACCAGGTTGCTGTCCTACCTTAGCCATTCAAAACCGAAGGAATCACAATTAAACAAGTGTGTGCATAGCAGCCGCCTCCCTCCCGCAAAATAGGCATCATTCATGAAGAAAAACAGTGCAATGTCATTAACATTAGAACCGAAGAATGAAACAATCCCTCCCACCCTCCCACCACCCAGCCTCTCCTTAAGCCCCAGGAGGCAACTCCCATCCCAAATAAGAACACCAATATAATCAGACAAAAGCAATGGTCCAGTAATATAACCAGAAAGTAAAGGCAAACTAAGAGAAAAGCACAATACGGCTCGTGCCATGGGGGGGTGGCAACGCTCCGCCACGCGGGTACCCCGGCCGGGGCGACATTCAATTCTCAACAAGTATAGAAAACACTGCAAAAATAATATCATCGTTAGGTGCATAATACTGAAAGGAACGGCCATTCCAAAAAGAAGGGGTACAATTCAGCCTTGTCCGCTCTCCGCAAAAAGGTCAGTACTAGCCTGCGAGTCTGTGTGTGGCGGAGATTTTTGTGCTTCGCCTGAGGTCCTAGGCGACCCTCTGTTTTTGTAAGCTTGACAAAATTCCTGTACCTCAGCGGTGGAGTCAAAAATGCGAAACCTGCCATCCACGTCTACTCTGAGCCTGGCAGGGTACAGCATTCCGTAGCGCAACCCCAACTTGCGCAAAGCGGCTTTGACACCAGTGTATTTTCGGCGCGCGTCTTGGACCATAATTGTGAAGTCTGGGTAAAAGGATTGCACTCCGCCTTGCCATTTCACCTCGCCAGCCTCCCTGGCAGCTTTTAGTGCCGCGTCCCGGTCTCTGAAGTTCATGATTCTGGCTATGATGGGCCGGGGAGGCAACCCCGGATTAGGGCGAGGCCCCAACGATCTGTGTGCGCGCTCCACTATGAAGCCAGCCGTGAATGTGTCCCTACCGAATAGTTCGATCAAGAGATTTTCCACAAATGTGTCAAAGCGTCCGGTCGCCGTCGTCTCCGCCACACCAATTATGCGAATGTTATTGCGCCTACTGCGCGCTTCTAAATCCTCGTTCTTAATAGCAACATCCTTAAGGATCTTCTCCACGCGTTCCAATCTTTTTAGCGTCGACGCAGCTCCATCTTCTAAGTCGGAAACTCTGCATTCAGCTACATCCAGGCGCCTATCCTGCGATTGAATCTTCGCGCCCATGTCCGCCATTTTTTTTCCGAGGGTGTCGAAGCGGGAGTCCAAGGCCTTAAATCCAGCACGCATTTCGCCCAACATTTCGGCGACCATACCAGCGGTGTCTCCCGTTGTCACTGGGCCTTCAGCGTCTGCAGCATGTGTGGGTGGGTCTTCAACTGTACGGAGGGCAGCCGTTTCGAAGGTAAGTTTCCCCTGGTTAAGATCTCGTTTACCCATGATGGAAATGGCGGTGGACAGGCACCAGTGCGTCAAGATACAGTGACAAGTGCGACCAGCAAGAGCGTTGAGCACAGTTACAGGGCACCTTGCAAGCGAGGTGTACAGACCGGGACAAATGGATCAGGTGTCTTAAACACCACCCCGTGTTAGGCGCAATCCGCACCGCAGAGGTCGCAGGGACGCCAAGGCAGAACCGCGCAGTCCCGGGGGTTCCTATGCCGGGGTGACACGTCCGCCTGGAGCCAATCTGGAGGCCGAGCCCTTGCAGTAGGTAGGGCCAGTGGAGGGTCGTGGTGGCAACACTGAACCAGCAGGCAAGTCTATACCTTCACTTAGTAAGGTAGCAAATGGCAGCGTAGCAGGAAGACCAAGCATCTAGGTCAACGAGGCACAGGCAAGTAATTAGGCCAGAGTCACAAAGGCCATACAGACTTCTTGTGGCAATCCAGCATGCTCACAGGCGTGTAATGTGGGTGGCTGGTTGCTGCATTTGAGGGCTGGAGAGTGCGCTGTTCGTGGGCTTGTTGGGGGACAGGCGCGAGTCGGGGAGGCGTGTTGGTGGTGGGGGCGAAGATGTGGAGCCCCCACCAAATGCAGAGATGCGGGGCCGCCTGGAAATCGCCCTAGAGCCCCCCGGTTGCACCCCACGTCACCCCCCAATCACAATCAGGGCCCGCCGCCCGCCTCCCCCGCCCGCCGCCACGCAGCCCAGGCAGTCACCAAAATCGAGGCCCCGGCTCCCAAGGCCGGACCAGGCCGCAAGGGCCGGTCCCGTACCGAGGGTCCGCTCCTCCACCACTGGAGACCACCGGGGGCAAGAAGCGGGCCCGGGAGAGCCCGACAGCAACCCCAATGCCACGTGGGGAAACAAAGGGGCCACCCAGAGGACTCACCAAGCGCTCCGGCGCAGCAGGGTCACGTCCGGCGAGGCCCGAGAGGCCTCACCACCCCTCCGCAGCTGCACCCGTTCTCGCCGTCCCCCGGCCTCCAATCCCGGCCAGCTTCATCAGGTGGTGTTAGGGGTCGGCATCACGCAATTTCCGACCCCTGTGCAGTGTCGGATCTCCTGGAAACGGCCCCGTTTGCAGCCCGCTCGGCGGAGCTCTACGTTCAGGTGGCCATTCCGCTCGCCCGCGTAGCCACGCCCCCTTCCTCCTCATAAGGTTGCCATGGCGATGTAGACCTCCAAATTCACAGCCTCCTCTGGCAAATAGAGGAATTCCAATTACCGCCCACCTGCAGTGACCTGATTTAGATTAGGGTGGTATTGGAAACTACTTCAGTCCCTGAGAAAGTTCTAAATCTGAAGGAGAATCCACCATTGTAATGTCCTCTACCAAGGATCTCACCACCGTAGGGGCTGTATAAAGTCAGCCGGGGGAACCTTCCCCAGATTTAGGATTACCTTCACAAATTAAAGTATTTTCCGTTCCATCCAACTCTAAACCAAGAATGCTGCTCACAGTCTTTTCCCAATGTCTTGCACCAGTGCATACAACATTACCTGGTGTCAGCTGGATACAACCTTCAGTTGGCAACGACTCCTCTTTCGTTCCGCTTCATTGGCATAAAGGAAATTGTAAACCATTAATCTGTTGTACCTGGATTGTGCAGTGTGTCTGTCTGTGCACGCCCCAACTGAGACATCCATGCAATCTCTCATGGAAGGGAGGAACTCTGACAGGGAGTGTGGCTGGGCCAGAAGCCAGGGAATCCTCAACACACTATAACAAGCATTTGCAATGCAATAGGTCTCGCATTAGGAAAGTTTGAGCTATTGGTATTGTAAATAACACATTTTTTATTTATGTTTTGTTTTCAAAAATAGCAAAATTAATAGCTTTGTCATTTACAATGCCAATAGTTACAACTTTCGCAAATGTGACACCTATAGCATTTGTAATGCAATATGTGTTGTATTTACGTGACTTACATGTATTGATATTACAAATAACAATGGCTTTTCATTTTTTTTAATAATGAATACTTAAATAAAAGTTATTGTAATTTATAATGGCAATAGCTTAAACTTTTGTAAATAACTTTTGTTAAGATTATGTTCAGTGTATTTTATTGTGACGAAAATCCAAGAACAGAAGTGAAATATTAACATATTTTTGTTACATTTGTAATAAAGCTTGAAACATTGAGAGAACATATTTGAACCAGTTGTTGTTGAATGGTTGCACAGATTGATGATGTGGTGGCGCTGAGTGATGTTGTGATGGCGAACGAGTGATGCTGTAGCGTTCGGTGATGCTGTGGTAGCGCATAGTGATGTTTTGGTGCCCCTGAGTGATGCTGTGGTGGTGCTGAGTGATGCTGTATGCTATGCTATGTTTTGTTTTGCTATCCTATGCTTTGATTTGTTATGCTATGCTATGCTGTGTTTTATTATGCTATGCTATGTTTTGTTATGCTTTGCTATGTTTTGCTATGCTATGCTTTGTGATGCTATGCTATGCTATGTTTTGTTATGCTATGCTATGTTTTGTTGTGTTTTATTATGCTATGCTTTGTTTTGCATTGCTATGTTTTTTTATGCTATGCTATGCTTTTTTGTGTTTGGTATGCTATGCTATGTTTTGCTATGCTATTACATGTTTTGTTTTGCTATGCTATGTTTTCTTAAGCTATGCTATGTTTTGTTATGCTATGTGTTGTGTATTGTTATGATATGTTTTGTTACGTTATGCTATGTTTTGTTATGCTATGCTATGTTTTGTTTTGCTATCCTATGCTTTGTTTTGTTATGCTATGTTTTGTTGTGTTTTATTATGCTATGCTTTATTTTGCAATGCTATGTTTTGTTATGCTATGCTATGTTTTGTTATGTCATGCTATGTTTTGTTGTGTGTTGCGATGTTTTGTTATGCTATGTTTTGTTATGCTATGCTTTGTTTTGTTATGCTAAGTTTGTTATCTTATGCTATGTTTTGTTCTGCTATGTTTTGTTGTGTTTTGTTATGCTACGCTCTGTTTTGTTATACTATGCTATCTTTTGTTTTGCTGTTATACTATGCTTTGTTTTGTTATGCTATGTTTTGTTATGCTATGCTTTGTTTTGTTATGCTAAGTTTGTTATCTTATGCTATGTTTTGTTCTGCTATGTTTTGGTGTGTTTTGTTATGCTACGCTCTGTTTTGTTATACTATGCTATCTTTTGTTTTGCTGTTATACTATGCTTTGTTTTGTTATGCTATGTTTTGTTATGCTATGCTATGTTTTTATGTGTTTTGTTATGCTATGCTATGCTTTGTTGTGTTTTGCTTTGCTATGTTTTGTTATGCTATGTTTTGTTTTGCTATCCTATGCCTTGTTTTATTATGCTATGCTATGTTTTGCTATCATATGCTTTGTTTTGTTATGCTATGCTATGTTTTGCTATCCTATGCTTTTTTGTTATGCTATGCTATGCTGTGTTTTGATATGCTATGCTATGTTTTGTTATGCTATGCTGGTGAGGGTGAGTGAGGGTGAGGGTGTGTGAGGGTGAGGGTGTGTGAGGGGGTGTGAGGGTGAGTGAGGGTGAGAGGGTGTGAGGGTGTGTGAGGGTGTGTGAGGGTGAGGGGGTGTGATGGTGAGGGGGTGTGAGGGTGAGTGAGGGTGTGTGAGGGTGAGGGTTGTGAGGGTGAGGGTTGTGAGGGTGTGTGAGGGTGTGTGAGGGAGGGTGAGGGTGGGTGAGAGGGTGTGTGAGGGTGAGGAGGTGTGAGGGTGTGTGAGGGTGAGGAGGTGTGAGGGGGTGTGAGGGTGAGAGGGTGTGTGAGGGTGAGGGTGTGAGGGAGATGCGGTGAGGGAGGGTGAGGGACAGGCATTGGACATTGAGGGACACAAGCACGAGCACTGAGAGGAGCAGGCACGGGCAGTGAAGGACACTGGTTTGGGGCAGTGTGGGTAAAACATGAAAACAGGTCGAGACCTAGAAAACTGAAGACCCAACTTCTATTAATGGCACCAGCAATACTGATGTGATAAAAAAAGAGCTGTGGGTGAAACACACTAAGATGGGCACCATATGCCTGTAGATAACGGTTCATATTTGACTGCAGGCCTCATATCCTTGGAGAAACCCAGCGCTGCCTCAAAGCTGTAAGGTCTAGTCTCGTGGGCACAGCTCCCTACAGTGCCAGCGCGCTTCTAGCCGCTCTGCAGGCCTGGATCCCTGAGCAGCAAGTGCCTGCCGATCGGATTCATATCAGACGCAGGCATCGTTCCCTTAGAGAGAGACCCTACGCTCTCTCTGAGCTGTAGGCCGATAAAGCGCCCTACAGCAGTGAAGCGCTTCTAGACGCTATTCCGGCCCTCGATTTCAGAACAGCAAGTGCCTGCTGATACGGGTTCAGAATACAGGCCTCATTTATCATTAGAGAATGGAGAGACACTAAGCAGTCTCAGAGCTGTAGGCCGGTAAAGCGCCCTACAGTGGTGACGCGCTTCTAGCCGCCCTTCGAGCCTCAAACTTTGCACAGCAAGCGCCGCGCCTGCCTAGCGCCTTGAGACCTTTTTGGTGAATCGTGCGCTATATAAGAACCTATGACTATGACTATGACTATGAAACGGGCTCATATCAGACTGCAGGCATCGTATCCGCAGAGACCCTGCGCAGTCTCGTCTTACATTGAGGAGAGCGGGGTCCAAACGAGCAGCCTTTGGGCTGAGAAAGGCGCAGCAGGCACCCTAGGGGGTCTGTCACATCATTGAACCCTATCACCTTCTCAAACCCAGGTTACCTCCAGCAGGAAGGGTATATAAGGATTGTCTGCTTCATGCTTGGTTCTGGTCGCACCGTGCAGGCATTTTAAGTGCAAAGTTCAGAAGCCGCCGCCATTACCTCATATATCTTTAAAAAAAACTCTTCTGCACTAAGATCACAAACATGATTTTATGATCAACCCACTACAAATGTTGTTAACTGCAGGGGTGGAGGTGGGTTTAACAGCAGGAATCTGGCCAGAAGGGCTGTCACTCACTCCATTTGCATTTGTCACAGTCGAGGGTCTAACAACTGGCGTCGGCAACTGGATTAAGGCCGAGTAATGATGGTTTTCTGAATTAAAACCAGACACGAAAAGGAGCGCCGGGCAAATCCCCAGAGAAGCCTAAACACTTAGAAATTAAATCCGCAAAGCACTGAAGAATTAAACACCACAAATAGTCCATGGAAAAGCACACACAGGCGTTCTACCATACAGCCTGCCTCTCTCTGTCGCACAAAATCTCTTTTCTTTGCCTGTTTTACGACAGCTATGTCAATTTATGAAGCAAATCCGAGTAAACGCAACTCCCAGCACTTTAATACAAGCTTGTGGGTCGTGTTGAGAAGCTTGGAGCACTGAGGGTGGAGATGAGTGTTCCTTAGAGGCAGGACCAGCAGACGGTTTTAGCCAAAGTGAAAGCGAAAGCGCGCGACCTCACAGGAACACACACGCAGTCCTTACGCACTGCGTATGCGTGCGGCCAACTTTGCCTGGGGCATGGAGCGCGTGGCAGTGTCTGGGGCTCCCGTGAGCTGAGGGAGCCCCGCGTGTTGTAGCCCGTGTGATGGAGGCATGGAGCCCTCTCGCAGAGAGCGTGTGCCATGTGATGTGACGGAGCTTGTAGCGGAAAGAGCCCGGTCAGTGGGGGGAGGGGGTGTGTGCGCGTATGTCTGTGTGTCTGTGTGTGTGTGTGCGCGTGTGTGTGTGCGCGCGCGTGTGTCTGTGTATGCGCGCGTGTGTCTGTGTGTGCGTGTGTCTGTCTGTGTGTGTGTGTGCGCATCTTGATCCATTGTGAGTGTCAACAGCATGCCGGAATCGGAGCGCGTGTTCACGCGCGCGACCTGATCCGATTCCGGCATGCTGCGCGTGCCCATCTCTTGTCTCCTTGTAAGTAGAGCCGCCGACAATAGGTCTCGCTGCGACAGGGCTTCGCCCTGTGTCGCAGGTGCGAGACCTAAAAACAAATACTGCATTCTTCCTCCCCTTTAGGCCAAATACCAGCTTTGTTTATCCTTTAAATAAAAGGACAGCAAAGCTGGCAAGGCATCTTGTGTCTCCAACTGCATGCATTTGTCAGAAGATCCCATTTTTCACCAAACTTAGCTTCATTTTATGCAGGGCTGAGTGAGCCAGACTGGCGGTAGTGGGCATTGGGTGTTTGCCCTGGAGGACGGAAAGGTGGGGGCCGGTTTTGGAGCAGTGGGGGCAGCATTGGAGCGGTGGGGGCCGGTTTTGTTACTGAAATTGATCCTGCAATATCGGCCCCAAGTAACAAAGCAGCAGTGTGTAAAGAAGGAATACTCTTAATAAGTTGATAAAAGTAGAAATCATTCAGATGAAAGGATCCCATCCATCAGGTAACTCTTTCCAGTGCAGCCACTCAGCCTCAACTGCATACTTTCTAATCAAACATTCTATGCAGGCTGCTGGCACTGATGTATCTAACATTCCAGTCTAAAAGGTATAACACCAAGATGTCACACATCTCCCTCCTTACAATAATACAACAAATACATAATAAAACTATTTAACAAAGTCTTTCAGATGAGCAGGTTCAAGAGAGACCCTAGAAGACTTGCGAAGACACAGAGATGGTCCACCATGATGAGATGACTCCAAAGATTAATCAGAATTTATCCCACACTTCCCACCACTGGAGATAAGATCTTTTCTGATAACCACAACTCTGTTAAGATTCCAAATCCAATGATCAGCCGTCTTAATTGCATTATTGAAAACTTTGATGACTTGAATAGGTTTCATAAACATAGCAGACACCATCATATTTGTATTACTTAGATTCTTTATGAGAACCCAATCTCCCACCTTTACACAAGTTTTTTTAACATTCTTCCTGACATCAAAAAGTCTTTTCCTATTCTGTATCCTTTGAGCTTCACGTAATCTCCAGTCCACATGATCATTGGCAGAATCCAACTTAGGCTGTAAATCATTAACCCAAGCTGGAGCTACCAATGTGTTGGCCCTTCTAGATCTAAAAAGCTCATAAGGAGACTTATTAGTGGTGGCATGTGGGGATAACCTATACACCTTAACTTTCTTAAAAACATCACATCTCCAGTCAGTTCCCTAAGATTTAGCCATCCTAACAGTCTCCTTAAGCACACGGTTGAATCTCTCAACTATGCCGTTGGTCTCTGGGTGGTATAAGGACGACTTCTTGTGCTTAATGCCATGTTTAGAAAGAAACATTTCCATTTCCTTTGAAACAAATTGACAACCATTGTCTGTAAGTATAGTGTCAGGAATACCTTCCCTGTCAAATAGTTTTTCAAGAAAACTAATAACATGTCTTGTTTCAATTCCACGCGTAATAGCTATCTCAGGCCATCTTGAGTCTCACATTTTTATCCACTTGTGGAACTATTTGAAAGAGTAGTAGAAATAGAGATCAAAAATAGTTATGACAACATTCAGTCACAGTCCAATAATCTATCCAAAACACATAGAATTGCTTTGAAAAACGTACAAGACTCCGAACATGTAACAATAAAACCTGCTGACAAGGGCGGTGGTGTTGAGGTCTTCAATACTGTTGATTATGACAACAAAATGAAGGCATTGCTAAATGTCAAAGAACACTATACCCCGCATCATTTAGAGTGCTGGAGGGATTAAAACGTGAGGTAGCCACCTTCCTAAAAGAGGGCAAAGATAATGACTGGATTTGTGAAGACGAATATAAATGTCTTTTAAACAACAACCCTATCACCCCGGCAATCTACGGGTTGCCTAAAATTCATAAAAACACGCTAGATCCGCCCATGCGGCCAATAGTCAGCAGTTTGGGGTCCCTATTGGAGCCCCTGAGCAAGTATGCGGACTTCTTCCTACGGCCTTTAGTCCAGCATCAACGGTCCTACTTGAAAGACACAGCACATACCATTTCAATATTGGAAGGAATGAGCTTTGATAAGGTGACCCAATTATTGGTCACCTTAGATATCGAAGCGTTGTATACCAACATTCCCCAAGACCACACCATTCAAGTGCTGTCATCTATCCTTGAGGGTGAGGATCTTGGTGGTGGAAACAAAGACTTCATTCTGGGCTGTGTAGAATTGGTATTAAAAAACAACCTTTTTCTCTTCAAAGATGAGTTATTCAAACAGGTCAAGGGGACCAGCATGGGGGCCACATGTGCCCCGAGTCTGGCATGCCTATATGTTGGACACTTTGAAAAACAACATATTTACAACGAAATGGCACCTTTTTACGAGAATGTGTCCCACTGGCACCGGTTCATAGATGACATTATCTTTGTCTGGAATGGTGCCAGTGAGGATCTACTGACCTTTTTGGAGTGGCTAAACCTGGGTGACAGTAATTTAAAATTCACCGCACACTACAGTGCCCAAAGTGTGGAATTCCTAGACATAAAAATAAAAGAGGTAGAGGGGTTCTTGGAAGTTGAACTGTACACAAAGCCGACAGACAAAAACTCCCTTTTGCAATATCAGAGTAACCATCCCAAATCCCAAAAGGACAATTTTCCCTTTGGAGAATTCTTGAGGCTACGCCGTAATTGCACGAGCCTGACTGACTTTTACCACCATGCTGAAATTATGAGTCATAAATTAGGCGAAAGGGGTTACCCCAAGAAGCTAATAAAACAATCTATGAAGAGGGCCAGATTCTATAACAGAGACAACTTACTAGAGGTTGATAGGGTCAGGAAAAACAAGGCTGACAACAGAATTGTGTTTGTAAGTCAATATTCTGGCCTTAGTAACAAAATAAAAAATATAGTTAATCGTAATTGGAAGATCATCAATACAGGCCTGCCCGCACCAATACCGAAACCATTGTTTTCGTTTAGGCGGAATAAAACAATCAAGAACGCCCTAGTGAAAACATATAAAAACACGCCAAATTCTGTACAAACCACCTTGGTTGATAACAACAAAGCAACAGGCAACCACAAATGTGGGTCGTGCTCAATATGCCCCAATTGCATGGTAACAAAGAAATTGATATTCAATGGAAAAACTTTGATCCCCAAAAGTCTGAACAACTGCAGAAGCAAAAATGTAGTATACCTGCTTGTCTGCCCTTGTGGTTTAGGCTATGTGGGGGAGACAGGCAGGGAGCTCCGGATAAGATTATTGGAGCATAGATCTTCAATAAAAAATAAAAAAGAAAATGCACCCCTATCATACCATTATCAGAAGGAAAACCATGGCTGTAACGAGTTCACATGGTTCATTTTAGAAAGAATAACTGTCAGTAGAAGAGGAGGGAATGTAGATGCCCTAAGAAAAACACGAGAACAATGGTACATGTGTTTTTTAGATACAGTAGACAAAGGGTTGAATTCAAAAGAAGATTGGATGAAAATAGTAGCCAATAACTGAGCAAATCCAAGAGGTCAACTTTTAAAGCAGTGGACGGTATAAAAATCTATATCTGCGAGATACCGGCAATAGGGTACTACTGAAATGGTTACCTAGAACTGAGAATAAATATTAGGTCAGCTCTCACATGCGTAAAGAAATAAATATTTACCCGGCATGTAGCCTTAAAAAATCGACCGTACATTTTAATAGTACATCGACGATAATATTGCAATATTGTCACGGTTACAGAAATAATATAGCATGTCTCCTTAATGCAAAACATAAAGAGATGAGACGGTAATCCAAAACGAGGCTAATTCATGAAAACAATAGCGGGCATGGGAGAGGAGTGGCTCCGTGACTAACACGATAACGAGGCATGGAACGCATATGACAGATAGGAAGCGGAAACGCAATGATGACAACACCCGCCCGCTAGCGAGGTAGACCAGCTGTAAAAAATTATACTAATTGAAGGGATATAAAAACAGAGGTGAAAAGAGCGGGCAATTTGAAATCTCGCCGGACAGTTTGATGAACCAGAGAAAAACGCTGGTCGGGGTGGAGAAGCTGTGGCGGTAACACGAGCAAGGTAAGAGGTGGGAGATCGATGTAGCCCCCGGGGTGCGACTAACAATATTACCCAACACAGAAGGTTTGCAAGCATGCAAACTAACTTTAGCGCCCATATATTCTTTAACCCCATAGATACGACAAAACAAGACTTGATGCAGCACAGTATCCACCCCGCTAAGACGCTGTAATCCAAGGAGGAAGGTGGGTGATGCAAAGGACGCTATAGGAAAAAATACAAAATTAAGCTAGAAAGACCAGCCTTTGTAACTATACAATGCTTGTCATTTGCTTTCAGAAACAAGCAAAGACATAAAACAGCGGGGGCTTTAAACCAAGCAATCGTGACTAGTTCGTGATTTTAAGCAGATACACTATAAGGAAACACCAATAAAAAACAGGTAAACCCGGGCATGGAATCAGTAAGACATACTGTGCAAACTAAATATAATGTTAGAAAAGCTCATATGATACGAGTTATCAAGATGTAGATGCATGATAAAAATACAAATACTAAATCTAATTATAGATATCCCGTGTGTATCCTGGATGTAAAAGCTCACCACCTTGGGACAAGAAAAAACAATAAGAAATCCCACAGCAGTAACGAAGGTAATAAATAGGGCTAAAATTAGTAGTCGTAATAAACAGGCATCGGTCTGCTTAAAGAGCAAAGTGTAAAGATAATTCATTGTCTTTCAGAATAGCCCCGTGTTTCACCATGCTGCGGCGGGATATCCAGAAAAGTCCTTTGTTAAATATGAAATAAAAGGTAACAACTGCTATGGTATATCGCACCTTTTTGGTTACAAGTTGTTAGAAAAAGGGTGACTGTGTTAAACTCCCGGTTGTCTGCCAACAAGTGAAAGCCCATGGGTAAGGACCAGGCCCGAGGGGAGGGAGCATACCTAAGATGAAAAGCATAAGCACACATGATAATATTGGACAAATGTAGGTGCTAAGACGACTGGACATGATAAGATTAATGTCGGCGCTATAGAATTGCATGTGTTTTCTAAGAATAACGATCACGACTGTGGAGTTATTACTACAGACCTCTAAATGGGCACGAATAAAATGTGTAACATTTGAAATGGATAAAATTCAGTGATGTGATGTGTTTTGTAATTAATGTCTAAATCAAAAACATAGAAAATAAATACTGACAGTGATATATTTGCTCGCAGGACCTTTCAAAGTTTAAGGCAACCATCCAGTGCCGCTGACAAAGAGAGACTTTACAAAAAACAGTCTTGAAAAAGATGGCAAGAAAATGAAATAAGAGCAAAGGCTAAACAGAAAAACAACTTATGCGAATTTTATAAAAATAGAAATAAGTATAAAGAAGCAATGGACTGAAATGATATTAACAGGAATAAATTTAATTTTTATAAAAATAGATAAATTTGTATACACAATAAGAATGATAAAAACTAATGATTCATTGTGTGACCTTTCTTTTTAACACATCTAATGAAATCATAGCAATAAAAGGTTACGTTTCCTTAATTATAAATTTCTGGTTATGAAGAATGAGGGCTGTATGTGTCAACGCGTTTCGACAAGGTCTTTTGTCTTCATCAGGACAGATGAATATTCAGCCACTTTTTCTAAACAAAATAAAACAATATTTTTACAAATTACATACAATTAACAGTGCATTGCCTCTTTTTTTAGAAAAATATTTTCTGTAAAAACACTCTGTCATCTGATAATAACATTGTTTTTCATGTCTTAGCCAAACTTGTATTATTATACATATCTTTTCAGGTAGAAAATGTTGGAAAAAACACACCTATCTTATAGATCTTGATATAAATAATGCCGATACAGACGGATACACAAATCAAAACTTTTTTGTTAATTCTAGTGCGAAAAAAACTTTACAGAGTTTGCATACATTTCAAAGTTTGTATACATTTCGCTCTTAAAGATAAATAATCGGCGTAACATTTTATTATCACATTTATCAGTCAAACTAATTTCTATACCTATACTCTAAGGAGTTTCGACTGCATCAAAGAGAGGCATCTATTACAGATATAGATAGCTTCTAATTATAGATTTCTTGATATCGATTTTCTTCTTAATTTACCCTTATCTTTTCTTTAAAGTATTTGTGTTAACCGGTTTGTCCTGACGACCATAAGGAAAGGTTTATAAAGACAGTTTCAAGGACATATTATAAAACCAGCATTTTGAAATGAATGCCGATTAGGATTCTTCCAATTAATTCTCACTGGGTCTAGAGGTCTAAGTAACGAGGCATCTTACTAAATAGGATAACAAAAAAAGACTTTGCTTAAACTATTAGTGAATCTTATGTACTTTAGTCTCCTTACCCAAAGCAAAAAATGTGAGACAGTGGTTCGCAGTTGATCGAGGGAGTAAGGCACCTTTCCCTTTTATTTCTGGAAAAAGTATGTGATATCTATTTTTTTATAAAAAAGAAAATTACGGTTTGTTATTTTCTGGAAATGACTTAAAACTACTTATTTCAGGCGTTGCTCAAAGAATTTATAGGTATTCTCAGTTTATAATTGGTGATTCTATATTCTTACCTGTTTCAACAGTTTTCACTGCTTTCATCTTACTTTTCCCTGCAAATGATCATCGCTGGCTGTTTTTTCATTTATTTATAAAAAATGTATTCAAAGGTAAAAAGGAAACCTCAGACGTTCTCCGTTGTAATCGTTACAGGTGATCAACTATTTAAGATAGAGGGAACATAAAGACTGATATCAATTGATATTTCAGGCTTACATGTATTTTCGAAATTATTAACTGTTCTCTATTATTTACCCGTATTGGATAATAAATTCCAGAATAGATGACTTTCAAAAAGGGAACAAGTTGAGAGGCTACGATGTGGGCTGATAAGTAGCGGAGAAATCAGCTTTAATGAAAGACCGGTCTTTACTAGAAGCTTGACTCCCTTCAGTCTCCAAGGACGCTGGTCAATTCTAAAAAACAGAATTAACTTTGATGTAAAACAGTATTTCTTTCATAAGGTAATATCTGCTGTAGCCCAAAACGATTTTAAGTTAAAATACCTAAGATTTGGTTGCTGGAGTAATTGGGAATGATATCCACTTTTCAACTAGTAGTAAATCTTTTTCTCCACTTCCGTAGTTACACTGGCGTGGTGCAGCCTGACGGTTAGGTTAGGGTGACGCCGCCGCTAGATTCAGTAAGGGCACAGAAGGAATAAAAACGGTATATTTAGAATAGCGCTCTTACAAATCAGAAAAGGCGCGAGAGATGCTTCGCATCTGGGGGTAAAAATACTCTTACTTGTTGTAAATCTTTTTTCTTTTTATCCGCTTCCGTAGTTAAAAATGGCGTGGTGCAGCCTGACGGTCTGTTTAGGATGACGCCGCCACTAGATTAGGTAAAGGCACAGAAAAAACACAAAGGGTATTTATAGAGTAGCGCTCTTATAGCCACAAAGGCGGGGGCACGAGAGACACTTCGCAGATAGAGATTACAATACTGCGAGGTCCATACGGGGTTTTGCAAAAGCTCTTACCGGTAAAATAGTCATGGAGCGCGGAACGTCGCAGTTTCCTTCGGTCGATCAAAAGGCAACGGAGAATTACCTAAGTCCGTTCTCTACTATTATTTATATCCTGGATAGGCTCCACCTACATTTTCAAGCAGTATTCCTTCTTCGATGTTTACTGGATAGGTATCTATCACCTGAGTGGGCTACAGCTACATTTTTAAAGTGGTATTCACCTACATACCTTTTTAAAGCGGTATTTATCTTTAGATGGTTACTAGTTAGGTGTCTATTTTCTCAATTCAATTGGGGTGGTAATTTATATATACAGGTACAAGTTTAGATATTATTATCTCTATCAAAAATTCCAATATTTAATGTAAGACCAATTGTCCTTCTATTCATATTGGTATCTATCATTTCTATTTTTCCTTTTATCTTTACAAATGTACAGGTAGGGAAGTCATAATATGTATCAAAGACATTTGAATATTATAGGTTGGTAATATATTATCGCATTATGGAGCTGGTACTATATTATCGCATTTTCCCACGGTAAGTCTTGGTTCAGTCCGTGGTCAAAGGTCCCAAGGGTAAAGATCCAGAAAACTTCTCTTTTTTGCGTGTCTCATCACCTCCTTGGTTCTTTTGTTGGTGGATCTTCTCGAGTATGCGCCATTTAAGTTCTTCTGGTTTATGTTTGTATTCCATAAAGTGGTTTACTAGGGGGGCTGCGATTTTCTGTGTCTTAATGGCTGATCTATGTTCAGTTAGTCTGGTTTTTATCATGCGAGATGTCTCACCTACATAACCTAGGTTGCAGGGACATGTAATTAAATATATTACATTCTTTGTATTGCATGTCCAGAGTTCTCTTGCTTTGATCGTTGTCTTGTTTAGCTGCATTTCTTCACCTGTTAGGATAGTGTCGCAAGATTGACACGAGCCACAACGTGAGGTGCCTTTAATGGCATTCGTCCCATCAATTGATTTTTGGATGAAAGGAATGCTCTCTGTAATGCTCTTGTGGCGAGAATGAACTATTTGGTCCTTTAAGTTTTTATTTCGCCTATGGGAAAACATAGGTTTAGACAATTTCTGTTGGTTATCCAATACATTTAAAAGGTGCCAGTTCGAGTTTATTATTTGCCTAACCGTGGAGTCCATAGTGGAATGTTTCGTAATGCAGACTAATTTTGGATCAGTCTTATGTTTTTGGGATTGTAACAGAGTATCCCGGTCATAGAAGCGTGCTCTCTTATACGCTCCTCTAATTAGACGATGTGGGTATCCCCTTTGGATAAATTTAGACTTCATGATCTCCGCTTGAATGTCAAAGTCTTTTATATTGGTGCAATTCCGCCTAACTCTCAAAAATTGAGAGAAGGGGATGCTATCCTTTTGACAACGGGGATGATAGCTTTTAAAGTGGAGAAGGGTGTTACGGGCAGTGGGCTTTGTATATAAGTCCACTTCCAGAGCTCCATTATTATTCTTTATGTTTATGTCTAAAAATTCCACTTTGGATTTGTTGATATGCGCAGTGAAGCGTAAGTTTTCATCTGTCAAATTCAGCCACAGAAGGAATTCCTTCAGAGTCTGTTCCCCATCGGTCCATACAAAGAATATATCATCTATGTATCGATACCAATGGGAAACAGACTCAAAGAATGGTGCCACCTCATTAAAAATGAATTTGTTTTCAAACAAGATCATGTAGATATTAGCTATTGATGGGGCCATAGAGGCCCCCATGCTTACTCCTTTGATTTGAAGAAAAAGTTCTTTACCAAATTCAAAGAAATTTTCTTTTAGAACCAAGTTTAGACAGTCTTTAATAAATGGCTTAGAACATGGGATCTTATGTAAATCGATAAACCACATAGTGGCATCAATTGCTTCAGCTTGGGGTATATTACTATACAAGGACTCGATATCTAGAGTCACCAAGATATCATTATTGTCGTTGTATGGTAAATTTTCTACTTTCGCGATAATATCGCCAGTGTCTTTTACATAAGATTGTGATAAAGGGATATAAGGGCGTAGGATTTGGTCCAAATATTTTGAGACAGCTTCCAGAGGTGTACCAATTGTGGAGACAATTGGTCTATATGGTGGATTTTTTTGGTCCTTATGGATTTTGGGTAGTCCATATATGCAAGATACTTTCCTGTCTGATTTATTTAGGAAGTCAAATTCTTTTTTATTTATTATTCCTTCATTTGCTGCTTTTGTAGTTAATCTGTTTATAGTTTTCACTATTTTTTCGGTCGGATTGGTTTGAATTCTCTTGTAAAAACTAGGGTCACTTAACATTTTGATCATGTTATCCTCATAAGTAGTACGGTCGACAAGGACTATTCCTCCCCCTTTATCGCTACTTTTAAATACAATTGTGTCGTCATTTTTTAATTTTTTAAGAGAATCATGTTCCTCTTTTGAGATGTTGTATCTGGGTTTTGGAATAAATCTGAGTGCTTGATCTAGTCGCTTGAGGACAACCTTCTCAAAGATCGCCACTTCTGGGCCAACTTGTTGTAGAGAGGGAGTAAAAGTGGATGGCAGTGCTACGATATTGTTACTAATATTATCTATGTCCATGGGGTCATTATTTTGGAAAAACTTTTTTAGCCTAATTTTTCTCAAGAAGGAGTGAATATCACGATAAAGTTCAAATATATTTACTTTTGCATGGGGGACGAAAGATAGTCCTTTTGTAAGGAGAGACAAATCCGAGTGTTCCAGGGTATAGGAGGATAAATTAAAAATTGGGATTACATCCCGTTCCTCCAATACTGTTTGTTTCTCGTCTCTAGGTATTGTTGAGGTTCCTGGGCATATTGGTTGGATTGATAATTGCCTCTCGTATGGTTCTGAAACCTGACTTTCTGTCGGCCTCCTCTCCCCCCCGGTGACCTAAAAAAGGACGACGACTGTTTCCTTGGCCATTTCTAGGGTTGAAGGGTCTATCGTCTTGATATCCCATATTACTTTCTCCCTCAGAATCCTGGTCAGAGGCCGAGGAATTTGAGAAATTGTTAATTCTTTGTTGAAAAGTATGGGGGTTTGTACCTGATTGTGGATCAGCCTTAAAAAATCCTTCTACAATATACGGATATGTTTTCTCCACAGAATAGAATCTTTTGTCTTTACCAAATTTATCCTCTTTTCTCTTTTTTAAATAATCGGTAAATGATATTATATCTTTTTTTATGGTTTCCAATTGTTTCTCTGCTTCTTCTAAAGTTGTCGATTTCTTCAATTTATCCTCAAGATCCTCTATTTCTTTTTTTATATCTGCAACTAATTCTTTTGACGTAGAGATGATTAACATCATAAGATCTCTCGAGCATCGGCTCGCGATCATTTTCCATTTTATTAAAAAGGCTTTAATGTCTACAAACAGGCCTGGGATGTTCCGAATCCTTAAGCCCATAGGGATTATGCCATCTTTGAGGTAGTTCAGCATAAATTCCCCATGTGCTTCTACTCTAACTAGTTTCTTCCTTAGATTTAATAATTTGTTGTAATCACTGGTGTTTTGTGGATTACCTGTTTGGTTAGTACCAAAATCTGCATTGGTTCCTACTAAAGTCGCAAAATCCTCATCAGAGAAACCAAAGGTTTGAAGGTTGGACATCTTATTATGTGGACAATTTTAAGAAGAGCTTGGAAGAATGTTACGCCAATAATTCAATCACTTAGATCAATAGATATATGATACAATTTTTAGAAAGGATCAATAAAGATAAAATTTCCAACAAGCGGCAGAAATTCGATAGAGAGAAAGAAAAGGTCCCACACGGATCAACCGTGGGTAATGTTTAGTAGGTAACAAGGACCCCCTGATAGGGATAGGACTCCTGGGTCAGGGAAAACAATTTTCATGTAGGGGTATATACCCAGGCAGACTTACAAGACAAGAGCAAAGGCTAAACAGAAAAACAACTTATGCGAATTTTATAAAAATAGAAATAAGTATAAAGAAGCAATGGACTGAAATTATATTAACAGGAATAAATTTAATTTTTATAAAAATAGATAAATTTGTATACACAATAAGAATGATAAAAACTAATGATTCATTGTGTGACCTTTCTTTTTAACACATCTAATGAAATCATAGCAATAAAAGGTTACGTTTCCTTAATTATAAATTTCTGGTTATGAAGAATGAGGGCTGTATGTGTCAACGCGTTTCGACAAGGTCTTTTGTCTTCATCAGGACAGATGAATATTCAGCCACTTTTTCTAAACAAAATAAAACAATATTTTTACAAATTACATACAATTAACAGTGCATTGCCTCTTTTTTTAGAAAAATATTTTCTGTAAAAACACTCTGTCATCTGATAATAACATTGTTTTTCATGTCTTAGCCAAACTTGTATTATTATACATATCTTTTCAGGTAGAAAATGTTGGAAAAAACACACCTATCTTATAGATCTTGATATAAATAATGCCGATACAGACGGATACACAAATCAAAACTTTTTTGTTAATTCTAGTGCGAAAAAAACTTTACAGAGTTTGCATACATTTCAAAGTTTGTATACATTTCGCTCTTAAAGATAAATAATTGGCGTAACATTTTATTATCACATTTATCAGTCAAACTAATTTCTATACCTATACTCTAAGGAGTTTCGACTGCATCAAAGAGAGGCATCTATTACAGATATAGATAGCTTCTAATTATAGATTTCTTGATATCGATTTTCTTCTTAATTTACCCTTATCTTTTCTTTAAAGTATTTGTGTTAACCGGTTTGTCCTGACGACCATAAGGAAAGGTTTATAAAGACAGTTTCAAGGACCTTGGAGTATAGGTATAGAAATTAGTTTGACTGATAAATGTGATAATAAAATGTTACGCCAATTATTTATCTTTAAGAGCGAAATGTATACAAACTTTGAAATGTATGCAAACTCTGTAAAGTTTTTTTCGCACTAGAATTAACAAAAAAGTTTTGATTTGTGTATCCGTCTGTATCGGCATTATTTATATCAAGATCTATAAGATAGGTGTGTTTTTTCCAACATTTTCTACCTGAAAAGATATGTATAATAATACAAGTTTGGCTAAGACATGAAAAACAATGTTATTATCAGATGACAGAGTGTTTTTACAGAAAATATTTTTCTAAAAAAAGAGGCAATGCACTGTTAATTGTATGTAATTTGTAAAAATATTGTTTTATTTTGTTTAGAAAAAGTGGCTGAATATTCATCTGTCCTGATGAAGACAAAAGACCTTGTCGAAACGTGTTGACACATACAGCCCTCATTCTTCATAACCAGAAATTTATAATTAAGGAAACGTAACCTTTTATTGCTATGATTTCATTAGATGTGTTAAAAAGAAAGGTCACACAATGAATCATTAGTTTTTATCATTCTTATTGTGTATACAAATTTATCTATTTTTATAAAAATTAAATTTATTCCTGTTAATATCATTTCAGTCCATTGCTTCTTTATACTTATTTCTATTTTTATAAAATTCGCATAAGTTGTTTTTCTGTTTAGCCTTTGCTCTTGTCTTGTAAGTCTGCCTGGGTATATACCCCTACATGAAAATTGTTTTCCCTGACCCAGGAGTCCTATCCCTATCAGGGGGTCCTTGTTACCTACTAAACATTACCCACGGTTGATCCGTGTGGGACCTTTTCTTTCTCTCTATCGAATTTCTGCCGCTTGTTGGAAATTTTATCTTTATTGATCCTTTCTAAAAATTGTATCATATATCTATTGATCTAAGTGATTGAATTATTGGCGTAACATTCTTCCAAGCTCTTCTTAAAATTGTCCACATAATAAGATGTCCAACCTTCAAACCTTTGGTTTCTCTGATGAGGATTTTGCGACTTTAGTAGGAACCAATGCAGATTTTGGTACTAACCAAACAGGTAATCCACAAAACACCAGTGATTACAACAAATTATTAAATCTAAGGAAGAAACTAGTTAGAGTAGAAGCACATGGGGAATTTATGCTGAACTACCTCAAAGACGGCATAATCCCTATGGGCTTAAGGATTCGGAACATCCCAGGCCTGTTTGTAGACATTAAAGCCTTTTTAATAAAATGGAGCATGATCGCGAGCCGATGCTCGAGAGATCTTATGATGTTAATCATCTCTACGTCAAAAGAATTAGTTGCAGATATAAAAAAAGAAATAGAGGATCTTGAGGATAAATTGAAGAAATCGACAACTTTAGAAGAAGCAGAGAAACAATTGGAAACCATAAAAAAGATATAATATCATTTACCGATTATTTAAAAAAGAGAAAAGAGGATAAATTTGGTAAAGACAAAAGATTCTATTCTGTGGAGAAAACATATCCGTATATTGTAGAAGGATTTTTTAAGGCTGATCCACAATCAGGTACAAACCCCCATACTTTTCAACAAAGAATTAACAATTTCTCAAATTCCTCGGCCTCTGACCAGGATTCTGAGGGAGAAAGTAATATGGGATATCAAGACGATAGACCCTTCAACCCTAGAAATGGCCAAGGAAACAGTCGTCGTCCTTTTTTAGGTCACCGGGGGGGGAGAGGAGGCCGACAGAAAGTCAGGTTTCAGAACCATACGAGAGGCAATTATCAATCCAACCAATATGCCCAGGAACCTCAACAATACCTAGAGACGAGAAACAAACAGTATTGGAGGAACGGGATGTAATCCCAATTTTTCATTTATCCTCCTATACCCTGGAACACTCGGATTTGTCTCTCCTTACAAAAGGACTATCTTTCGTCCCCCATGCAAAAGTAAATATATTTGAACTTTATCGTGATATTCACTCCTTCTTGAGAAAAATTAGGCTAAAAAAGTTTTTCCAAAATAATGACCCCATGGACATAGATAATATTAGTAACAATATCGTAGCACTGCCATCCACTTTTACTCCCTCTCTACAACAAGTTGGCCCAGAAGTGGCGATCTTTGAGAAGGTTGTCCTCAAGCGACTAGATCAAGCACTCAGATTTATTCCAAAACCCAGATACAACATCTCAAAAGAGGAACATGATTCTCTTAAAAAATTTAAAAATGACGACACAATTGTATTTAAAAGTAGCGATAAAGGGGAGGAATAGTCCTTGTCGACCGTACTACTTATGAGGATAACATGATCAAAATGTTAAGTGACCCTAGTTTTTACAAGAGAATTCAAACCAATCCGACCGAAAAAATAGTGAAAACTATAAACAGATTAACTAAAAAAGCAGCAAATGAAGGAATAATAAATAAAAAAGAATTTGACTTCCTAAATAAATCAGACAGGAAAGTATCTTGCATATATGGACTACCCAAAATCCATAAGGACCAAAAAAATCCACCATATAGACCAATTGTCTCCACAATTGGTACACCTCTGGAAGCTGTCTCAAAATATTTGGACCAAATCCTACGCCCTTATATCCCTTTATCACAATCTTATGTAAAAGACACTGGCGATATTATCGCGAAAGTAGAAAATTTACCATACAACGACAATAATGATATCTTGGTGACTCTAGATATCGAGTCCTTGTATAGTAATATACCCCAAGCTGAAGCAATTGATGCCACTATGTGGTTTATCGATTTACATAAGATCCCATGTTCTAAGCCATTTATTAAAGACTGTCTAAACTTGGTTCTAAAAGACAATTTCTTTGAATTTGGTAAAGAACTTTTTCTTCAAATCAAAGGAGTAAGCATGGGGGCCTCTATGGCCCCATCAATAGCTAATATCTACATGATCTTGTTTGAAAACAAATTCATTTTTAATGAGGTGGCACCATTCTTTGAGTCTGTTTCCCATTGCTATCGATACATAGATGATATATTCTTTGTATGGACCGATGGGGAACAGACTCTGAAGGAATTCCTTCTGTGGCTGAATTTGACAGATGAAAACTTACGCTTCACTGCGCATATCAACAAATCCAAAGTGGAATTTTTAGACATAAACATAAAGAATAATAATGGAGCTCTGGAAGTGGACTTATATACAAAGCCCACTGCCCGTAACACCCTTCTCCACTTTAAAAGCTATCATCCCCGTTGTCAAAAGGATAGCATCCCCTTCTCTCAATTTTTGAGAGTTAGGCGGAATTGCACCAATATAAAAGACTTTGACATTCAAGCGGAGATCATGAAGTCTAAATTTATCCAAAGGGGATACCCACATCGTCTAATTAGAGGAGCGTATAAGAGAGCACGCTTCTATGACCGGGATACTCTGTTACAATCCCAAAAACATAAGACTGATCCAAAATTAGTCTGCATTACGAAACATTCCACTATGGACTCCACGGTTAGGCAAATAATAAACTCGAACTGGCACCTTTTAAATGTATTGGATAACCAACAGAAATTGTCTAAACCTATGTTTGCCCATAGGCGAAATAAAAACTTAAAGGACCAAATAGTTCATTCTCGCCACAAGAGCATTACAGAGAGCATTCCTTTCATCCAAAAATCAATTGATGGGACGAATGCCATTAAAGGCACCTCACGTTGTGGCTCGTGTCAATCTTGCGACACTATCCTAACAGGTGAAGAAATGCAGCTAAACAAGACAACGATCAAAGCAAGAGAACTCTGGACATGCAATACAAAGAATGTAATATATTTAATTACATGTCCCTGCAACCTAGGTTATGTAGGTGAGACATCTCGCATGATAAAAACCAGACTAACTGAACATAGATCAGCCATTAAGACACAGAAAATCGCAGCCCCCCTAGTAAACCACTTTATGGAATACAAACATAAACCAGAAGAACTTAAATGGCGCATACTCTTGAAGATCCACCAACAAAAGAACCAAGGAGGTGATGAGACACGCAAAAAAGAGAAGTTTTCTGGATCTTTACCCTTGGGACCTTTGACCACGGACTGAACCAAGACTTACCGTGGGAAAATGCGATAATATAGTACCAGCTCCATAATGCGATAATATATTACCAACCTATAATATTCAAATGTCTTTGATACATATTATGACTTCCCTACCTGTACATTTGTAAAGATAAAAGGAAAAATAGAAATGATAGATACCAATATGAATAGAAGGACAATTGGTCTTACATTAAATATTGGAATTTTTGATAGAGATAATAATATCTAAACTTGTACCTGTATATATATTAATTACCACCCCAATTGAATTGAGAAAATAGACACCTAACTAGTAGCCATCTAAAGATAAATACCGCTTTAAAAAGGTATGTAGGTGAATACCACTTTAAAAATGTAGCTGTAGCCCACTCAGGTGATAGATACCTATCCAGTAAACATCGAAGAAGGAATACTGCTTGAAAATGTAGGTGGAGCCTATCCAGGATATAAATAATAGTAGAGAACGGACTTAGGTAATTCTCCGTTGCCTTTTGATCGACCGAAGGAAACTGCGACGTTCCGCGCTCCATGACTATTTTACCGGTAAGAGCTTTTGCAAAACCCCGTATGGACCTCGCAGTATTGTAATCTCTATCTGCGAAGTGTCTCTCGCGCCCCCGCCTTTGTGGCTATAAGAGCGCTACTCTATAAATACCCTTTGTGTTTTTTCTGTGCCTTTACCTAATCTAGTGGCGGCGTCATCCTAAACAGACCGTCAGGCTGCACCACGCCATTTTTAACTACGGAAGCGGATAAAAAGAAAAAAGATTTACAACAAGTAAGAGTATTTTTACCCCCAGATGCGAAGCATCTCTCGCGCCTTTTCTGATTTGTAAGAGCGCTATTCTAAATATACCGTTTTTGTTCCTTCTGTGCCCTTACTGAATCTAGCGGCGGCGTCACCCTAACCTAACCGTCAGGCTGCACCACGCCAGTGTAACTACGGAAGTGGAGAAAAAGATTTACTACTAGTTGAAAAGTGGATATCATTCCCAATTACTCCAGCAACCAAATCTTAGGTATTTTAACTTAAAATCGTTTTGGGCTACAGCAGATATTACCTTATGAAAGAAATACTGTTTTACATCAAAGTTAATTCTGTTTTTTAGAATTGACCAGCGTCCTTGGAGACTGAAGGGAGTCAAGCTTCTAGTAAAGACCGGTCTTTCATTAAAGCTGATTTCTCCGCTACTTATCAGCCCACATCGTAGCCTCTCAACTTGTTCCCTTTTTGAAAGTCATCTATTCTGGAATTTATTATCCAATACGGGTAAATAATAGAGAACAGTTAATAATTTCGAAAATACATGTAAGCCTGAAATATCAATTGATATCAGTCTTTATGTTCCCTCTATCTTAAATAGTTGATCACCTGTAACGATTACAACGGAGAACGTCTGAGGTTTCCTTTTTACCTATGAATACATTTTTTATAAATAAATGAAAAAACAGCCAGCGATGATCATTTGCAGGGAAAAGTAAGATGAAAGCAGTGAAAACTGTTGAAACAGGTAATAATATAGAATCACCAATTATAAACTGAGAATACCTATAAATTCTTTGAGCAACGCCTGAAATAAGTAGTTTTAAGTCATTTCCAGAAAATAACAAACCGTAATTTTCTTTTTTATAAAAAAATAGATATCACATACTTTTTCCAGAAATAAAAGGGAAAGGTGCCTTACTCCCTCGATCAACTGCGAACCACTGTCTCACATTTTTTGCTTTGGGTAAGGAGACTAAAGTACATAAGATTCACTAATAGTTTAAGCAAAGTCTTTTTTTGTTATCCTATTTAGTAAGATGCCTCGTTACTTAGAAGTCTAGACCCAGTGAGAATTAATTGGAAGAATCCTAATCGGCATTCATTTCAAAATGCTGGTTTTATAATATGTCCTTGAAACTGTCTTTATAAACCTTTCCTTATGGTCGTCAGGACAAACCGGTTAACACAAATACTTTAAAGAAAAGATAAGGGTAAATTAAGAAGAAAATCGATATCAAGAAATCTATAATTAGAAGCTATCTATATCTGTAATAGATGCCTCTCTTTGATGCAGTCGAAACTCCTTAGAGTATAGGTATAGAAATTAGTTTGACTGATAAATGTGATAATAAAATGTTACGCCAATTATTTATCTTTAAGAGCGAAATGAATACAAACTTTGAAATGTATGCAAACTCTGTAAAGTTTTTTTCGCACTAGAATTAACAAAAAAGTTTTGATTTGTGTATCCGTCTGTATCGGCATTATTTATATCAAGATCTATAAGATAGGTGTGTTTTTTCCAACATTTTCTACCTGAAAAGATATGTATAATAATACAAGTTTGGCTAAGACATGAAAAACAATGTTATTATCAGATGACAGAGTGTTTTTACAGAAAATATTTTTCTAAAAAAAGAGGCAATGCACTGTTAATTGTATGTAATTTGTAAAAATATTGTTTTATTTTGTTTAGAAAAAGTGGCTGAATATTCATCTGTCCTGATGAAGACAAAAGACCTTGTCGAAACGCGTTGACACATACAGCCCTCATTCTTCATAACCAGAAATTTATAATTAAGGAAACGTAACCTTTTATTGCTATGATTTCATTAGATGTGTTAAAAAGAAAGGTCACACAATGAATCATTAGTTTTTATCATTCTTATTGTGTATACAAATTTATCTATTTTTATAAAAATAAAATGTATTCCTGTTAATATCATTTCAGTCCATTGCTTCTCTATACTTATTTCTATTTTTATAAAATTCGCATAAGTTGTTTTTCTGTTTAGCCTTTGCTCTTGTCTTGTAAGTCTGCCTGGGTATATACCCCTACATGAAAATTGTTTTCCCTGACCCAGGAGTCCTATCCCTATCAGGGGGTCCTTGTTACCTACTAAAGAAAATGAAATAAGCCATCGAAACGCGTCGACGCTATATAACCTTCACAATTGAGTAACCGTGCCAATTCTGAACAGTACAAAAAATATATGTGCCTAAGATTGGTAGTCTGAGATTTAGATACTTGATGTGCTTTATTGCCAATGACAAAACTGTATTGTCTTCATGTGTCTCTCTGTTGTATTTTAGTATAATCTGACCAGTCATGTGGTACTGTTAATTTGTTTTTTTAAAACTGCCATTCTTTATTGATAAATTTTGTCGTGCTTGATCCTATACTGCAAAGGAAAAAGGTTTCCCCTTTTCCCCCCTTTTTTATTACTTGTGATATGGTATTGCCATATGTTTTAATATGTGATTTCTCTTTGTTTTTAACAGAACAATAAATTTGTAACTAGTTTTTTATATATTGACTTGTTGTTTTATCTTGTTTGATGTCGAATGTTCATAATTAACATGTGGGCTTAATGAATGAATTTTTCCAAGGGATAACTCTACTTCACTAAAATTAAACCAAGACTAAAACATACCACTCAGATCCTGCAGAAGATATAGGTCCTAAAATGTCTAAACCTACTTCCTTCCAAGGCGAATCAGGACGATCCCTAATGATCATGTGTTGTGTCTTGGGTTTGGCCACTCTATCACTTAAAGCACATTCTACACAATCTCTAATTGTTCTTTCCACTTCCAAATCCATTCCCGGCCACCAATAGGAAGATCTTAGAGTCTCTTTAGTCTTAGAAATGCCCAAGTGAACAATGTGAGCAAAATAAATGAGTTCACTTCTTATGGACTGTGGTGGAACTAACCTCGTACCCCTCATTAACAAACAATCCTGCTCAGATAACTGATCTTTGACATGCCAGAACTTCTCTAACATTTCATCCCCCTTTACTCTACACCTCCAACCTGCATTGATTTGTTTCAACACCTCAATAAGAACAGAATCAACCTCTAAAGCCTTGTTCCATTTCTCTCTGTCAATAATACATTCTTGTATGGAACACATCAACGCATCATCCTCATCCAAATCATCATTCACATTAGACTCTTCAGACGGAACAAGGCGAGACAACGCATCAGCAACCTTGTTTTCTCCCCAGGAAGAAACTTAACCTCAAAATTATAATCCTGCAATCCAACAACCCACTTAGTGATCCTACTGGATATGGCATCTATACCTTTCTTCATCAGAATTTCACATAACGGTTTATGATCCGTTCTTATCTCAAAAGAAGTTCCCCACAACAAGTTTTTTAATTTTTTAACAGACCAATATACCGCTAATGCCTCCCTCTCTACAACCGAGTATCTGGATTCTGCACCTTTCAAACTCCTCGACAAAAATAAAATCACAACTTCTACACCTTCACAACTATGGACCAAAACTGCACCCAGACCTCTCAAACTAGCATCAGAAATCAAAATTGACTTTTGAGCAGGATCAAAACTACTGAGTTTGGGAGCACAGCTCAATTTCAACAACAAGAACTCCTCTTCACACTTTTCACTCCAAACAAAATCACATCCTTTCTTGAGTAAACATCTCATATTGACACAAAGAAAAGCAAAACCCCTTATGAACTTGCTATAGTACTCAGCCATTCCCAAAAAACTCATCAATTCTTCCTTGCTCGTTGGTGAAGACATTTTAGAGATGGTGGATACTAAACTTTCTTTCGGCAGGATTCCCCCTTTAGAGACAGTATGACCTAGGTATTCAATAGAATCTTTCCTAAATTTACATTTCTCAATGTTTACTGTAAGGCCAGCATCACATAACGCTTCTAAAACCTTCATGAGTCTCAAATCATGTTCCTCATTATCAGAACCAAAGATCAGGATATCATCCTGATATATCCTCACTCCTTTAATGTTTTTAAATACCGTTTCCGAAGCTCGCTGAAAAACTGAGGCAGCTGAAACTAACCCAAAGGGTAGTCTTACAAAACAGAAAGTACCAAAGGGGGTTATGAACGCTGTCGAAACTTTTGACTTTTCATCAAGGCTAATCTGATGGTAGGCAGATCACAAATCCACAGTGCTAAACACTTTAGCCCCCTTTAAAAGAATTAACATATCAGAGATCTTCGGCAAAGGATAATGATCACTAACCACATTTTTATTTAATTCTCTCAAATCTACACAGAGACGTAAAGAACCGTCCGATTTCTTCGCTGCGACAATGGAGCGACCCATTCAGTCCCCTCAACTACCTCTATGATGCCTTCTCTAACAAGTTTTTCCAACTCCACCTTCACTTGATCCCTGACAGCAATGGGCACATTGCGCACCTTGCAACACACCGGAATAGCGTTATCCTTCAATTTTATGTGATGCATATAGTTTTTTAAACTCCCTAACTTTTGTGAAAAAACACTAGGGAATTTCTTTTCTAGATCACGACTAAATTCTTGATCATCAAATGTTACAGCTTTGAGATCCTGACCAAAAGGATCTTTCAAAATGATTGGAGGTGATGAATTTGGGTCTAACATAACCCCAAGATCCCTTTGCGCAAACCAACTTATAGTGCTGTCCCCTTCTTGAGACACATACACCTTAGTCGTGGTCATTCTTCCCTTATAATTGATGAGGCCCATGAAATAAGCACGCAGTTTGATAGGCTTGCCACCATAGGCCAAAGGTTTGATATCAGGGTGAAATAATTTTGTCTTGTCTCCTAAATTCTTTAAATAAAAATCCTTTGCAACTATAGGTATTTTGGCACCAGAGTCAAATAAGACTCTGGTTGGATGCCCATCAACACAGATCTCATCAGAAGGACAGTTTTCACTTTCTTGATTGCTTATAACTTGCACCAACACTTGACCACAATCAACTTCCTCAATATCTTCCGTTAATTCATCAAAATCATAAAAGATTTCATTTACTTTACCTCTAAAGTTTTTCCCTTTGCACATATGAGACACATGGCCTTTCCTTTTGCATTTACTACAGGTCAATTTCCAACCTGGACACTGCCTATCATTGGCGAAGTGTCCCATCTTGCCACATCTAAAGCATTTAACTTGAGAAAAGTCAAATTTACCCTGAGGTTTTTTACCAGGCACACTATTAGATACATGTTCACTTTTATTCACCTTCTGGAAAGCATCAACTTTGTGATTTAACTTTACAGTCTGGACAAAATCTTACCTTTCGCTTACCCATTCTTTTTAATTACTTCAATACATTTGATGGAATGTTCAATTCTTTTCGCTATTGTGATGACATCATCCAAACACGGCTCATCCTTCTGCCATAGTTCATCTCTAACTTTCTCACTAATACAACCTAACATAAATTGATCCCTTATACGTTCATCAACTAATGCTCCAAACTTACAAGTCGAAGCAAGCTTCCTGAGAGCTGTAATGTAATTTTCAATAGTCTCCTCCTCTTGTTGAGCCCTGCGACAAAAATGATACCTTTCCAGTATGGTACTGACTTTAGGCAGGTAATGTTTGTCCAGCTTGGCCATGCAAATTTCGTACTCATTGAGAGAACTGTCATCAAGTTCCGGAAGATGGTCAAACACATCTTGACCTTCAGAGCCCAGACAGTGTAGTAATAGGGCTGTCTTCCTCTTCGCACTAAGACTAGAACCACAAACCCTCGCATACCGTTCAAAAACTTTGCGCCATTTTTGCCATCTAATCGGAGGATCTCCAGGAGAAGATAGGAAAAATGGCGTTGATGTAACGTTTTGCATGGTGCGAGAATTAAGAAATAAACAATAATTATATACTCAAAATTGTCCAGTTCAACTCTGTCTTTGGACGGATTGTGCGTCAATCAATTAAAATTAATAACTAAAATATAGTATATGCACATATGAGACTAAACTTCCACATGAGCGAAATAACAGATGCTAAATTCTAAAACATGTGAATGAAAATGATAACTAAAACTAGTACCTCCTTCTTAAATATGTCTTTGCAATAGTAAAACACTTAAAAATTTCACATATGCAATGCAATGAAATTAGTGACACACTATTAGGCTTAAAAACATGTGTCCATGAGGCTGTTAAAAGTGTGAGTGTGTCACAGTGGCAACACACTTCAAAACATATCAATAATAGAATCCAAAATGAGTGTGCTAAAGTAGATTTTCAAATTAATCCAATAGTCAAATGCCACGCTATTCCTTGAATAAATAAATAAATATGAGAGATCAATATGCGTGTAAGAAAACACACAAATACCTCATAATAGTGTGCGTGTCACTGAAGTGGCAGTAAAACGCAAATGACTCCCATAAATCCTTATTGAAATCCTTGCAAAAGTGTGCGTGTCACTGAAGCGGCACGCATGTAACACCAATTCGCACAAATAAAAAAACTCCGTAGTAGTGTGCGTGTCACTGAAGCAACACGCAAAGAACTTCAATCCTTTTCAAAGATGGCCACCACGTCGGGCGCGATGACGTAAAACCGCAAAGAACTATGGGACGCAGCCACAACGTTGACCGCGATGCAATACACTACGGACTGCTTAAATCACCGGCTTCTTTGATGGAAGACAGGAGCACGTTCCGAACTTCACGCTCCACAGAAAATGGTGAGTGAAGCAATAATGTATGACGTGTGTACAGTCCAGGTGATACCAGTTAGGTTACAGTCTTGCAGGTTTAAAAAATGCGATGCCAGATAGATTTCAATCTCACAGGTTTTGAAAATGCCCAAAACAGCGCAGTACAATCCAAGTTCCCAGGGCAAAAACAACTCCGTCAATACCCCTTGAAAGTCTCTGTAACAGACAAATCAAAGTGCAGTTCAAGCAAATTCTTAGCTTTCCATTTGAAACCCTTTTGTAGGAATACAAACGAGATGTAAAGTAAACAATTCCTCTAAATAAAAGTCAAATCGGCTTGTAACTATTAAGTTTAACACAGTACCTTTAAAATTTCTTGAAATCTTGGAATCCAGCAAACAGTAGTCACTGTAAAGTCCAATCTTCTTATTTTTTTTTTTTAAATATATGTGAGTGTTGAGATCCTTTCTTCTACTTCATCCCGTCCTCGTCGCCAAATGTAAAGAAGTAATACTCTTAATAAGTTGATAAAAGTAGAATTCATTCAGATGAAAGGATCCCATCCATCAGGTAACTCTTTCCAGTGCAGCCACTCAGCCTCAACTGCATACTTTCTAATCAAACATTCTATGCAGGCTGCTGGCACTGATGTATCTAACATTCCAGTCTAAAACGTATAGCATCAAGATGCCACACAGTGCTGGGGCCAGTTTTGTTAAGCAGCAGTGCTTCACGCTTGCCCCCCAAACCACCCCCCAACGCAGAGGGGGGGTGGGTGCCAGTCCGACAAAATTGTCAGGGCTGCTTTGGGTTCCCAGACCAGCTCTGATTGTATGATTTACAGTGTGGATTAATTTTATGCAAATGAACAGCTGGCCATGTACAGTTGAAACAATATTTTCCTTTTCTTTGTTTCATTTACTTTTTATTATTACAAAAAAGGTTTTTTTTGGTTTTAGCTCTGGAGTCACAAAGTCCCTGGGGTTAAAATATCACAAGATATTCAAATGAGGCAGAAGCATATACTAACAAAAGCTCGTCTATGAGTGTCATAAATAAATGTACCCACAATAGGACCTGTATATACCCTCCAATTTATCTTTCCTCTGAGTAGCAGGAGTCTAGCTATAAGGCAGCAGAGCACTGATACATAATATGGTAATATTAATAACATTCTTTATGTCCAACATTCGACCTTTGGACCATGACTAATCCACAGCTCTCCCCCGTTTGCGCAACGCAGCACTGCAACTTTTCTTGTTACCGAGCATTGTGTAAACGTTTTGTAAATATGCCCATAAAGTCTATTCACAATAAACACGTTACAGCTACTGCCAAAGTTTTTATAAATATTTTGCTGCTTATAACAGTAGTAATTATCAGTAAAAACAGGTACGTTGTTAGTAGATACGAAGAGTCGCTTATTGTGATCCCTGGGCATGTGCCACGAACTGGCAATTATGGAAGGATCCAGTTATTCTAGTCTTAAGTTATTGTTCCTGGAAGAAGGCCACACACCTATCTCCTCCCAGCTATAGTAACTCTGAAGCAATTTCCATGGTTGCCTTGTTGTTAACAATTGCACAGGCTTGACAGGTAACCGGTGGTACTTGGAGCTTTCTCTAGCTGCCAAGAGAGGGGCAGATAAGGGACAACATTGTATTTTACTACACCAACAGCAGTCAAAGGGGCCATTGTTATGGCTTGCACCAGGGCCCATGGCATCCTAGCTATGCTGCTGTCAATGGAGGCAAAGGCCTGGGGTGGGCACGGATAGTGAGCGCTGGTAACAAAGCACTTTCTCATATTAGCACCATGCATATTATTTCAAAAATTCAGAAAGCAGTGGAAAATATGCTTTCACTTACAACTCCATTTAGAGTGGCGTGGTAATTGGAAGTGTTTAGAGTTACTGCTCAGGCAATTAGTGTACATGGTAATTTCCACATGGGTTATTAGTGCACGGACAATAAGCATAAAAGCATAAGAGGACAAACTGTGGTTAATTTGTAAAAAATAAATGCCGGGGCTCTCGTCAGAAGGCTGCTTGCACCAGCCCATTTCTTCTGTCAGTGCCACCTAATGCAGATCCAACTACTAACCATGAAACTGGGGAGCGGATGTGGTATAATGGCCACAGCTGCCGACTTCAGAGCTGGGGAATCCTGCTTGAGTCTTGCGCCAGCACAACATCTTGTGATTCTGGGCAAATCACTTAATCTCCCCGTGCCTACCATAAATGAACATGTCTTTAAGTGGTGCTCATGAAAAGCACCAGTGTTGATGATTAAATGCTGGTGCTAAGCACGGGTAACCACCGGCTTAAATTAAGCACTGAGGAAAAACCTCATATGAAGCTCCAAAATTCACACATACTGCAAAAGGCAAGTGCCAGAGCCCACCTACAAACTCACACAATTGTCATCATGTTGGTAAACTCGATATGAGGACATCAACTTCACTGTCACACAATCGGACAACAAATATACACATAAGAGAAAAATATTTTTTCCCCAAACCACATAGACTAAGAGCAATGCATAAGCTACAAAATTATGAAATAACGGTAATTTCCAGATAGCACAGTTTATTTATACATAAAATTAATAAAAACAAATTAAGATCACAGTAAAATTGGGAACACAGAAAATATACCAGAAATGAATCAAAACATCAATACATCTAATCAGATTCAAACACAAAATCAGGGAGGTATGCACAATTCCTAAATCAAATATTAATAGTACTATCCCTCTATTTTATTTCAACGCGTTTCGACGGACAGTTGGAATATCGCCGTCTTGCTCAGGAAGTATATACTGTATTCCCAAAAGATCTGAAATTACATAAAATATGTCTTAGAAACTACCTAGGACATAATTCAGAACTACACTGTACATCAAGCATTCCGAAATAACAATTTTTGTGCAAACCCGCTATTGCTCTTAACATCATGACAATTTAACCACAATTTATATAATGAGACAAATAACACCAATAAAACATAATGTTGATAACATCATAGACACACACATTTTGATCATCATCTTCATTTCATTATTACATCAGTATATCGTATTATGTTAATGCCTTTTAATTTTTAAATGTAAACTTAATTATGGCATTATTCCTTCGTTCAACCTGGTTCATCTTGGATGCTACCTGGTAGTTTATTGTTACCAGTGTACTATATTTTTTCCCTTATTGAACAGGGGTATATATCTCCCCATCACCTCCATGTTCCACAATGTACCCACTAGATATACAAGGTCACTAACCTCGAATGCCGAGATATTCACTAAAATAAGGAGGTTAGTTGACTCCTATCTGGAACAAGGCTTCCACTTAGTGATAAATACCAGGGAAGCTACTCAGCCACTGCAGGAGAATATAGATAAAAGCCCTCTTATTCCAATACTCACAATTCTAACATAGGACCATACAATTTATCCTAAGCTCGTGAGGCCACTATTATGCAATCGATGTAGTAGGAAAGTACTTACATCAAGAGTAAAAAGACTATGAATACCTTTCCAAGGTAAGACGAATTGTTTATTCAGTAGGTAATCTACCTGTAAGATAAACATATCACTTCAATTATTTTGATATCTTATTTACTTGGAAAGTGCATCCACTAGCAGAGTTCGCTACCGAATACTCACACAGAGTGTATTTGGGATCCAAGGTACTCGCGGTAAAAATCGCAATTCAGCAGCACATAGCCATATATCTGCGACGCAGTTGCAAGAAACACTGAAAAACGAGAGTTGTATTAGCTTAAACCGTGTTTTAATTTTTAAAGTTTCAGCGTGTCTCACGGACTGTTTTTAATCTAGCCAACATTACTTACATCAGTAATATCTTTTCCTGTGTTAGTCTACTAGCTGCATACGTTTTCCGGGCCTTTTTTGGGATTTCAATAGATCCTCAAGCCGCCTCTATGCAACGAAATAAAAAATACAGCCGCACTTATTTTAACAAATCTAATATAGAGGGAGGAGGTGGAAATCCCTTTCCCTACAGGTGCATAAACATACCGTGAATGTATTGCTGCTCGCATACCACGGGTAATCTGCTCGTCTCCGTATGATTAAATAATACACACGTATTCCGGGCCTTTTGTATGGATTTTCAATGAATCCTTAAACCGCCTCTATAGAGCAAAGATAAAAATGCAACCGAACTTGTTTTAATATATGCCCGGTATAAAGCAGCGGTGAGAGTCGCCATTACTAGCCATGCATAAACATACCGTGAAATATGCTGCTGTGCGCGTCCCGCGAGTAACCTGTCGTCTCCGAATGGAAGCTCCGAATCACGCCACTGGCCGGCTTATATTCCAGTTAGCGCGCCATTTCCAATGCTGAGGCCCACTCCCAAAACATAGAGGAAGGACACCCAGTAGTCCAGAACACCATCCGGACTACAGCCTGCATAGACCTAAACATAGGTTCACACTAAGCCGTGCATGTCGCCGAGTATCAAAAAAATGTGAAACTACGGCTCCATGCATTTGTTTTAAATATGTACGTAGCCATTGACGGACAGACCACAATACTCGCGCACGTGTGTCTAAGGGTATAGATTTCTATTTATATCTATAATTATACACACTCCCGCGCTCCTCTTATAGGGATCTTATGTAGACACGTAATGTAGACACACAAGAGGATAAAGACCCCCATTGTGCCACAGATATATCGATTCTCCTAAAAGCCATCGGCACTTAGTAAAACTAGTGCCTTCAAAAATACTATTTACAGTCAGAGTCCATGATATTACTACAGGACAATGCACACAGTTATTATCTCTGATTTACACATACGGATAAGGAAGGGGCGGATTGCAGAGGCAACCAACTACTTGCCACCAATAATCCTATCCCATTCCTCCCGAGAATTAAGTCCATGTCTAACTGTGTTAAGGAAGGATATATACCACTGTTCTCTGTTTTTACGGGCATTTGTCAAATTTCCACCTCTTTTTCCTATTTTTACCCTCTCCAATATGAACCACTTGAACTCATTTTCACCATGCTGTTTTTCCAAAAAATGGGAAACAATTGGGGCAGTAATCTTTTTTGTTTTAACCGCAGATCTATGTTCCTGGAGACGCGTCCTCACTTCCCTGCCTGTTTCGCCCACATAGCAGAGCCCGCAAGGGCACTCCAGTAAATAAATTACACTCTTGCTTCTGCAGTTATTGTGAGTCTTACATTTGACAATTTTTTCATTGCAGGTAATTTCAGCTGCCACAATACATTGTTCACAGATGTTACACATCCCACATTTCGTGGTACCTACTACCTTTGTATTGTCTAGTGTTCTCTGAGTGTCCACTGATTCCTCTTTGTAAGTATGCACTAGTAAGTCTCGCAGGTTTTTATTCTTTTTGAATGCAAAGAGAGGTTTTTCTAAGGCATTCTCCTCTTCGTGATTCAAAATATGCCAATGTTTGTTTACCACATTCTTAATTTGGTTGCTTATATTCGAAAATTTACTCACAAACACTACCTTTTTTAACGGGCTTTTTTCTTTCTTAGTGTTCTGTACCAAGGCTTCCCGGTCATAGAACCTTGCTCTCTTCAATGAGTGTGATAACAATTTTTTAGGGTAGCCCCTCTCTTTGAACTTCTTCTTCAGAATTTCTGCATGTTTATGGTAATCATTAATGTCAGAACAATTCCTCCGCAGGCGCAGGAATTGGCTAAAAGGTATATTCTCTCTTTGCGATTTGGGGTGGAAGCTTGAAAAATGGAGAAGGGTGTTTTTCGCCATTGGTTTGGTATACAGTTCCACTGATAGCACACCCTCGGAGTTCTTAATGGAAATGTCCAGAAAGTCCACTTTTGTGGTACTATATGTGGAAGTGAATTTGTGATTCGAGTCACCCAAGTTAATCCAGCACAGAAACTCATCCAACATCTCAATAGTACCTTCCCAAATAAAAAAGATATCATCTATGTAGCGGTACCAGCCCGCTACATTTTCAAAGAAAGGAGCCATCTCATTCTCAATATGTTTGGACTCAAAGTGCCCTACATATAGGCAGGCCAGACTTGGGGCACAGGTGGCCCCCATGCTGGTACCTTTCAGTTGCCTAAAGTATTCATTTTTAAAGAGGAAAACATTGTTTGTCAAGATGAGGCGTACACAGTCAACAATAAAGTCTATGTTTGCTCCATCAAGATTGTGGTTAGATAGAAGGTCATATATGACCTCAACCGTATCTGCCTGGGGGATGTTGGTGTAAAGAGACTCAATGTCCAAAGTGACAAGACACTGAGTCTCTTCACAGAATGGCAATCCTTCCACAAGGGAAATAATATGGGCTGAGTCTCTCACATAGGATTTAAGATTACAGACCAAAGGCCTCAAAAAATGGTCTACATATTTACTTAAGGGCTCAAGTAGGGAGTCGATACTACTAACAATGGGCCTCATAGGGGGATTTTGCCTATGCTTGTGAACTTTAGGGAGGCCATAGATGGCAGGGGTCTTTGGCTCTATATTATTCAGGAATCTGAACTCCTCCTCACATATATAGCCCTCTTCCAGAGCATTAGTCAAAAGATTCAGACATTCACGGGATATCCTTGTGAGACTAGTCGCATTCGTACGGGCATAATGTTCCTTGACATCTAGCATCTGAAGCATCCTATCTTCATAGTCTAGAGTATCGAACACTACAACACCACCACCCTTGTCTGCGGGCTTAATTGTGATGGAGTTGTCATTCCTCAATGCCTCCAGCGCTATTTTCTCATTCTTAGAAATGTTGAAAGATCGGGGTTTCTTGTCATTCTTTATCAATCTCTGTATTCCGCTCTCCACTGCCGTTTCAAAAGCCTCAATATTCTTGCCCACCATACCTAACGTGGGGGTGAACACAGATTTAGGTTTAAAGCCTGAGATGTTTTCATGGGCCCTATTCTCTCTATTTTCAAAAAATCGTGTTAGTCTGATTTTTCTAAAAAATGACCTAAGGTCCTTTTCTAGTTGGAATTTATCTAGGTTAGTAGAGGGAACAAAGCTAAAACCTCTACTGAGAATACTTATTTCCATACTACTCAGCTCCTTGCTAGAGAGATTGATTACTGGTAGTTGGCTGGTCTCCAGTATTGTTTGCTCCGAGTGTTCAGATACTCCTGCTGAGGAGGTGCTCGGTTGTACTGTTGTTGTCGACCCCGATTGAACTGGCCACGTCCTTGGTTGCCATTGTATCTCTGCGCCCTTCTTGGGCGTGAGTCTAAAAAATGACCCTGGTCATGGCCATTCCTACCAATTTCAATGTCAGTACCATCTTCTTCCTCACTCCCAGAACCAGATGTTTCAGAAAAAGTAACCTGTTTATTGCCCCCTCTGGAATAGATTTGCCGGTTTGGCGGTCTTTCCCAGCTTCCATCATTTCTACTCTGATAGTAATTTTCTCTCAGATAGGGGTATACATTCTCAATAGAGAACCGTTCTATATCCTTTTTTAGTTTGTTTGTTTTCTTATTAAACAGGTAATCACTGTATCCTTCGACATCTTTGTTAATATCTGCTAGTTTCTTTTTTGCCTCCTCAAGAGCGGGACAGTCTTTGAGCTCTTTTTCAAGTTTTTCAATCTCCTCTTGCTCAAGTATAATCAATCCTTGGGCAGTCTCAATAATAAGGAGCATCCAGTCCCTACTACATCTATTAGAAATAAGTGTCCATGTTTCCAGGAATTTCCTGTTCTCTGTAAACAAACCTGGCTCATTCCGAACCTGCAGACCGATTGGAATAATACCTGATTTAACATATTCAGTTAAAAAGTCTGCATGAGCTTCTGTACGTATGAGCTTCTTTTTTAGGTTCAGTAGTTTTCCCCAGTTTTCTCCCTTGCCTGACACTACTGTAATTCTGTTTCCCTTTTTGGTGTTGATAATACGGTGCAGTTGGTCATCGCTAAACCCAAAGGTCTTAATCTGATCCATTGCACGTTACAAATATGCAATAATATATATAAAAACAAGCTCTCCAGCCACAAAGGGCCGTGCAATAGATCTCTAATAAAAGAGAGAGGGACCCAAAACCAAAGGGATAGAGTGCCAAGAATCGACTTTATGTCAAAATAGAATTCCCTTTGGGCACATTAGATATGAGGACATCAACTTCACTGTCACACAATCGGACAACAAATATACACATAAGAGAAAAATATTTTTTCCCCAAACCACATATACTAAGAGCAATGCATAAGCTACAAAATTATGAAATAACGGTAATTTCCAGATAGCACAGTTTATTTATACATAAAATTAATAAAAACAAATTAAGATCACAGTAAAATTGGGAACACAGAAAATATACCAGAAATGAATCAAAACATCAATACATCTAATCAGATTCAAACACAAAATCAGGGAGGTATGCACAATTCCTAAATCAAATATTAATAGTACTATCCCTCTATTTTATTTCAACGCGTTTCGACGGACAGTTGGAATATCGCCGTCTTCATCAGGAAGTATATACTGTATTCCCAGGTAGTTTCTAAGACATATTTTATGTAATTTCAGATCTTTTGGGAATACAGTATATACTTCCTGATGAAGACGGCGATATTCCAACTGTCCGTCGAAACGCGTTGAAATAAAATAGAGGGATAGTACTATTAATATTTGATTTAGGAATTGTGCATACCTCCCTGATTTTGTGTTTGAATCTGATTAGATGTATTGATGTTTTGATTCATTTCTGGTATATTTTCTGTGTTCCCAATTTTACTGTGATCTTAATTTGTTTTTATTAATTTTATGTATAAATAAACTGTGCTATCTGGAAATTACCGTTATTTCATAATTTTGTAGCTTATGCATTGCTCTTAGTCTATGTGGTTTGGGGAAAAAATATTTTTCTCTTATGTGTATATTTGTTGTCCGATTGTGTGACAGTGAAGTTGATGTCCTCATATCTAATGTGCCCAAAGGGAATTCTATTTTGACATAAAGTCGATTCTTGGCACCCTATCCCTTTGGTTTTGGGTCCCTCTCTCTTTTATTAGAGATCATGTTGGTAAATACAGCAGTTCACTAATAGAAGAGATTCCACCTTATCAACCACTGCAGGAGAACTTTCATCTATACCACAACAGAAGACAATAATATAGATGGCAAGATGGCTCAGTGAGGTAAATGCTCGCCACTAAGACATGCAGTGTCTGGAAGTCATGAGTTCACTCTCGACACGGCAGACTATGCTTTCCATTCTTGGAAGGCCCTTGTGATGATGTAAGACAAAAAATGCAGTTAAGCAAACTGCTGTGTGCATTTACGTGGCACTAAACTACTCGCATGAAGTGACCAATAACGTGAAGGCTACACCTCAGTATATGACATAGGCTCACATTCAAGCTGTCACAAAGAAAAAACTTCAAGTTTAGTTGCACCTCTCTTGTGTGTGTCACTGAAACTTGCACTGATGCTGCCTGCTGCTATTGGCGTAATGAAACTTGACGAGGCCCCCCCCTGCAAAGTACATGGAGGGGGGGCACCACGCTCTGGATCCAGTCAGGCGATCTCAGTCCAGGGGGCCGCAGCCAGTGCATGGTGCCGGAAGGGGATGCCTGGAGCTTGCCCCCTCCCTCCACCCCCGAACATCCTGTTCTCCACCCTTTCAAGTGTGCTCCAAGTGTTATATATGAACCTAGCATACCTGCCAAGCAAGATTTGACATTCTAGTGCCAAAAAGGATGTCCATAGCCCCCATCCTACATATTGGGTGTAGTTCATAGGAGACATCTCTGCCTATTCAGGTTAGCCAATGACTTGCTTCTGGGAGTCAGAGGCTAAGTACTGGCTGGCAGGTGGCAAAGGCCTATGTAAATGTAAATGTATTGCGACTTATATAGCGCACGTATCACCCGAAGGTATCAAGGCGCTTGCTTAGGGAACCCGTCCTGGTATTCCCCTGTGAGAAACCCCGGCAGGGTATCCACAAGGTGAAAGCCAGGCATCCCGCCGCGAGGGGCCGTAGTGGAGATTAAGCAAGCTATTGCCCAGAGTCGCAGAGTGTGACCCCGTGAGTCGAGTTGGCACCGGAGCGAGAATTGTCGAGTCCGTGGAATTTTGAGCCCGAGACCCGCCGAGGCGGGGAATCGAACCCTGGTCCACGGCCGATCTCAGCTTCCGGGTCTGCCGCCTCTAACCACTGAGCCACGCTTCTCCACTATGTTAATTAACCTTCTGACAGTTCAGGCAGGTAAAAGGCAGCTTTCTGGAAGTTGCTTTTTCTTAATAGTTATTAAAAATCCAACTTTACCATTGAATTGGATTTTAATAATTATTGGAAATAGTTGTTTCATTTTTTTTCTTAGCTTGTCCCTTTCCTGAGGAACAGAATTAGTATTTTGATCTTTACTCTTGTTTTCTGCACAAACAGCTAGGCCTGACTCACAGAAAACATCTTTTGGGTGCTAGTCACTGTTAACATTACATTTTCACATGTCCTACTTTTAAATACCATACACCCTGCCTTGTGGACTACAAGGCCTGCATAGGGGTTACTTTTACCTGTCAAAAATATTTATTTTGACATGTCAAAATGCAGATTTTACACTGCTACAGTCAGGCTACAATGGTAGTCCTGAAACCATGTTTGCAATGCCACTGTAGTCGGTGGCACGATAGTGCTGCAGTCCATGTATATGAGCGAGAGGGGCGGAGCATAACCATTCACAGGAAGAGGAACAGAAATGAGGTGGGAATGCACAAGCACCACGGCAGCATCAGGGCTGGCTGCTCCATTTTCAATTAGGCTCTTTTTGTGTGATTCTAACTATGCATGTGACAGGAGGCAGCAGTCTCTCTCTGTATTGAGGCACAAACCATTGTAGTTTCGTCATGTTTGGGGCGCGGCCTCGATCAAGGTATTTTATTATTGTGCGCCTCCGGGCGTTCTTTTTGTTACCCTGGGCGGGGCAGTGTGAGCTCTACTTTGAAAAGCTAAGGGCGAGGCAGGGCGAGCTGGCAGTCTCATGGTAGCAGAGACTGGCTCTTGCAGGCTGGGCATGGGCAGTGCGCCCCACCCATACCCACTTTTCCCTCCATTTGGTTTTAAAGTAAATGGAGAAGTGAGGACCCGCTGTCAGTGTAGCCTGCCGGCCTTATAAGGGCCACACTTGTGACAGTACATATTGATCAGTCGGGTCCTGGCTTTAGTCACTCATGCGGTGGTGAGTGCTCATTCTCGCAGTCATTTCTGCCCCAGTGCGGTTTACCTTTGGCATTTGTGTGTACCGGTCAAGTCAAGTCAAAAAGTCCTTTATTTGGTCTTTCATGACCTTAAAGTCAACCATCCATTACTGTGCTGAATCAGGCTCATTATTTCTATCCAGGGGTGACTCTGCTGTGAGCTGCCATGGTCGCAGAGCGGTGTCATCCCTGACGTAGCACTCCATGCTGAAGCTTTTGGGGATTAGAGATCCTAGTTGCACCAGATTATTGAGGGAAGACTAGCGCTGATATGTTTATATGCCTGTGTACATTTATCCTGTATTTGTGTAAAACTGTATGTACAAGTCTCTATATGTGTGTATCTGTATCATTAGGATGACCAGTCGTCCCGGATTTGCCAGTACAGTCCCGGGTTTTCACCAGCTGTCCCTGCAGATTTTGGCAATTTTGGCTGAGGTCCCGGCTTTCAGTGAGGGTCGACTGAACTGATCGTTTTTATGTGTTAACAATGAAGCACTAGTTAGCAGCTCTTATTAGTAAGCTATTTAAATATGATACTGGGTATAAAAAATTACTTTTCATTTAATTCCCTAGTGTCTAGTCTGGGGTTCTCTGTTGATGAGTGCTATCATTCTGTGCCCTTTGGATAAGATTGAATTGAATCCTTCTTCTATTTTTGCGCAATTTCCCGGTTTTAGGCTTTCAAAATCTGTTCACCCTACGTATCATGTGAGAGAGTGGGTATGTGTTTCTGCTAAGGTTGAGCGTGAGCGAACTAGCAAATTAACAAGAAGACCTATGGCAATGGTCTTGCATGGCTCTAACAGCCCCAATATGATCCAAACTATATAAGGAAGAGGTGTGGCGCCGTGGCCAGGGCGACTGACACCGGACGCTGGGGCTCATGGTTCGATCCCCTGCTCCGGCAGCAGGTCAGCCTAGTACCATGCAACTCTGGGCAATAGCTTGCTTAATCTTCCCGACGGCCCCCAGCACCGGGATGCCTTTGAGTAGCTGTGCGCTTTATAAATACTGGGTTTACATTTACATAACAAGCATTTGCAATACAATCGGTCTCGCCTTTGGGACCTTATATGCTACTGTTCTTCAACATGGAGGAAAGTAAGCACTAAACTGAGTGACACGGCAGGTATGGGAACACATGGAGAGAAATATTGCCTTTCAGCAGGAAATGTTATAGTCCAAAGCTTTGTTTTTAATATAGAATCAGGGCCTTCAGTGGTCATATTTCTGAAAATACAAGATTTGAAAAAAAGAATATTGCCTACGGGTACTCGTGGAACATAATTTCTATGGACTGGAATCTAGAGAATGCTAAAGAGATTCTGGTATTTTACTGACCTCTGCTGGTCGTTTTCAAGCAAGAAAGTTAAATAGAGGCAGTTGCCAGAAAAACATAAAAAACAAAGTCCCTCAGCAGAAATCAATTCTGGTATTTTACTGACCTCTACTGGTCGTTTTCTATCAAGACAGTTAAATAGAGGCAGTTGAACAGAAAAAAAGTCCCTAAGCGGAAGTAGACATGTTCTAGGGCTGATCTCCAGAGTCCACAAAGTACATACACATAAGTATATACTAAAGTATGTACAAGAGGTCTCGAATGTTCAACCTAAAAACGGTTGACATATAAATCATGCAGCAAATATCCCCCTAAAAATTCTGAAGCATGTCCCTTTAACATGCAGAAACAATTTATCAAATTGCTTTGAGTGACAGTTTTTGAGAACAGGTAGTTTTAAAAAATCCTCTTAAAAGCAGTTCTGCTCTCCCCTCCACCTGCACCCGCATGCAGATGTCATTAGTGAAACAAGAGGCAAGTCAGGTATTTTTTCCCTCTAAGTGGCCTTTATAGGCTTACTTACACATCGAGCAACACTACAGTCCATGAAATCAAACACAAGAGGTGTTTGCACAGCACACTACTAGAACTCCTGTGTGTCAAGGCGGTTTAATATGAAATACAGAAAAAAGGAAAAAAAGGAAATTAGAAAATTGCGTAGGATCACACAATTTGGTTCAAGGGGGAAGCCGGGATAGATCCTTAGTTTTCCTATTTCACGTTGTGTAATTCAGCCACGAGATGGATTTTTACTTCTATCCCACCTCAAATGTTACTGCTGTGGCTTCTATTACTGGCACATGAGGTTATAGGGGCAGGGTGTGCAGCAGAAGCCACCTGAATATTTGGCTCATTTGTGGTTCAAGCTGAGCTCGAGCCAGGCATCTCGCTACAGACTACAGTGGCTTGCGTAACTCTAGGGCGGATGCGGATTTATAGCAAACTTCACGTCTCATGACTTTCTTAAGTCACCAGGCTCCACTGAGGAGGTGTATCTGGGACCGCAGGCAGCAGACCTGCTACACGTCATAGCTGACTCCCGACAAGTGTTGTAGATGAAAATTGACAATATGGCAATATAAAAGACATTGGAAAGAACCAACCTTAGGACACTTTTGGAGATAACAACATTCAATCAGTGTTCTTGTAAAGCACGACTACTCACCCGTGAACATTTCAAGGAGCTAGGTGGGGGGTGGGGGGTTGGCTGGGTCTGCGGTTCAGTAGAAGGTCTTGAGGTCCTTCCTAAATTGCAGATTCAACAGCAACGGGAGACACTGTGCTTACCCTACATACAAATATAAATGAACTGCCTACAACAATAATGACGCTGCAGGAGACAAGGGCACTGAAGGATAGAGCTGAATAAGAACGAGGCAGATCAAGAATGTAATACTCTAAGATGTTCACCTTCTGTAGCAGGTGGAGAGCCCATTGTGGAACATTTCCTCGAAGACTAGATTCTAAGGGCCTCATTTATGAAAAGTGACGCATCGCTGCATGAAAACAGCGATGCGTCACTTTTCACTGTGCCCTCCTTGCACCACTAATGATGCGTCATATTTACAGTATGACGCATCATTGCGCAAGGAGTTACAGATACGTCAGTATTTCTGACGTATCTGTATGGCACAAAAGTGGCGCATTACTGAAGTGTGTCACAAAAGTGATGCAACTCCAGCAATGTATCCTTTCACATGGGCAAGCCCCATGTGAAAGGGCCTGGGTGAGTCTTATGCCTGCTGTGAGGCAGGCATAAGAAAATGACGCATCTGTGTCCTAGAAGTGGCGCAGTGCAATCACATAGATTTCACTGCGTCACTTCTACGACCCTTTCTTGCGTCAATACGCCCCCCTTGCATACATTATACCTAGCGCAGGTATACTGTGGCGCAGGGGTTTACAAAGTGACGCATCTACCTAGATGCGTCACTTTGTAAATATGGTGCAACAAGGCGCATTTTTTACGCCACTGGTGCGTCACAAAAAGTGACGCACCAGCGGTGTAAAAGTGACGCATAGCCTCATAAATAAGGCCCTAAAAGTCATAAAATCTAAGGGCCTATAAAACTACTATTTGGAGGAGACACATAGGGAGTTGGCCTCCGCTTAGATCTGGGGCCTCTCCAATACAGTACTTAATTTGTAAAGAAATAAGTGCTATGGCTCTCGTCAGTAGGCCACTGAAGCTTGCACCACACATTTCCGTTTCCATGCTGCCAGAGATAACTTCACAAAAGTGGTAGTAGTGGTTCCCAATAGGGAATTTTACCGCACATCAAACAACGTTACATAATTCTTCAATCAGTACTGTGTGAAAATATCTAAAATTGAACGAGGTGCTATGTAGGTACAGCCTCCTTATTACCAGAAGGTGCTAGTTGCAAATTAGATAACTAATGTGCTGAAGACAAACATATTAGAACCTTTTTGCAGTGCTCCCTTTAAGTAAAACAAAGCACCATTTAATCCTAAATATAGTAGCAATGGGCATATAGTTGTCCACAATATGCCCAGTTCAGAACAGCGATCCAGAGTTGAAGTTCTCTCTTCTCGTGATAGAAATATTTCTAAGAATCCAAAATGTTCTTTGTTTCCATTGTTGATGTATTAGTTGTTTAATCCAGCAACCATCAGCCGACACATGTTTCGTCTTAATCACAAAACTTTTTCAAGGCAGTTCGGCAATATCATGTCCAGGCGTCTCTGGCCTTTATACACAGCTACCCCGACATGTATATTCCACATCCACAAATCAATACGAATTAAAGAAGGTCCGAGTTGTTTTCCTTGGTAGGATATAAATGTACTAATACATCCATTAATGCGCAGTGTCTACTCCTTACACCCACGTTTAGTGGCTCACGGCACAACACGGCGTGGAGTCCTTGATAAACTTCCTCACAGATCGGAGCTTGAGCAATCGTGTCGCAACGCAATTCTGTGTTTTCGGCACTGCCAGTGATAGCAACAACATCACACTCCAATCAGTGTGACAATTCACACTATTCTACCCCCAATAGCTATAGAAATGGCTTGGGCTGCAGGTAAAAGGTCATTTTTAATGTATATTAAACAAGCATTGGCATAGCCAATAGGTCTCGCATTTGGGACCTTATAAGTGTTTAGCCATGCAACAGTTGGTGTTGTTGCACCAAGGATATTCTGCTGCATAACTAAATACTTATAGGGTCCAAAAAGCGAGACCTATTGGCTATGCCAATGCTTGTTTTTAGAGTGACTAAATCTAATGAATGAGTTGCCAACTCCTGAATACTAAGAATAAGACGTTGATTCCTACGAAGACTACTACTTTTTTGTCTTGTATGAGTTTGCTACAAGTAATGTGGCAACAGTGTTTTCGGTCCAAAGTATCAGCCAAACATAAACCAGAAAATGCTGGTTGTGCAAAAGTTGGCTGACGGGGTAGCCCCGCTAAGAAGCGTGAAGGGATGACGCCGCTTGCAAAAAATAAACTGAAGGGGGCGCGGTCTAGTGTTGAACTGCTAAGAGGGAAGCAGGCAGTCAGTCAAGACGGAGATCTTAGGACGCGAGTGGTGCGCGCGTGACGATAAAAGTGAAGGCGAAACCTGGAACAAACAGAGAAGTTAGGCGAAATTAAAACACGCAAAAGATAGGGCATAAGGGAGTGCGCGAGAGCAACTGTAAGCCATGAACAACGAGAGAGCGGGGTGGTGAGGGGACGAAAGGAACAAGCATTGGCTGCGAAAGTAAAAGTGATTGCGATCAAGCGCGGTGGCCGCTAGAAGCGATCTGTGGTGGGGGAGGGGGAGAAGAGGGAGTTGCGTGAGGAGGAAAGACAGCGCAAGCAACAAGAGCGCCCGGGAAACTGAAAGTACGGCCGGCCACCGGTCAGCCATGAATAATTAGGGGAGGAGAAGCCGCAGAGCGCACGCTGGGAGAAGCCCTTTGATGTGGTGGCGGCCGTGAACAAAATGCAATTAGGAGGGAGGGAGGGAGGCTGATGCGCGTGCTTGTTTGGTCACGTGATTCACGTGAACTCAAAGGAAACCGCACCAAAAAGCCCTTGGTTTCACGAGTATTTTGAGCACTTGAATTCTCTCCATTTCCCATTCCTTCGGAATGGAAAAGGCGAGACCTAATAAATGACTGTTGTTGTGGTCATCTCTAAATTAGCTAGACAGCGCCACCTTGTGGTAGACTGTCACAAGCGCTGGTGTTGACAATTAGGTGCGGGTGCACCAGCTAGAATTAAGCATTGCTACTCTGATAACTGAAATAGACCACTCCTTGAACTACTGTGATAAGGAGGCTTACTCCTCTCAATGTGCCCTAAGCAATGGTACATCACATTATGAAGGCCTGGTGATCCGAATCTACCAGGATTATACCTTCCGGGTCCAATTAGACAGGATATCCTTTGAAGCAGTGAAAAGGAAATTACAGGTAGAGGGCCTCAAGTACATGCAGCTCTTTCCTGAGAAACTGAAGGTCATCAGAGATAATAAAAACTCTCTTTTTCACTTTACCCCGAATGGCCTCGGACTGGTTGGAGGGATGGTCTGGGTGTAAGGGGACTCGATGCACAGGCCGACTGCAGACACAAGTTATCCGTTCACAGACTCTTGACCAACCTTTGACGGGGACCCCTGGCTGCTAGCTGGAGGGGAGCGGGGCGTTATAGAGGTTAATGCTGATGGAACCAGATCATTGCCAACATACCTTTCTTTTCTTGTATACTTAAAACTCCTACCTGTGGGGTGTTGGGTCTCTTGGGCTACGGGATGCTTAGAGTAACCTTCCCAGGCTACCCCTGGCTTCAGAGAGAGGTCACTGCTTGAGACCTTAATGGCCTCGGAGGTGGTGGTACTCTGGGCCTGGTGCTATACGTGGACTTAGGCTGCCCTGATCTTGTTGGATTTTGGTTGACGGTAATGTTATGGTAGACATTAGTTGAGTTCATTAATGATCATTTTTGAATTGGGGGAGGTGTATTTGGACCTTGAACCACTATATGTGTTTTGTAGCGTTAAATATCCCTGCTAATAAAGGAAATTTAGAACCAGATATTTAAAACAAAATATTGGGTGGTTACACCCAGGAAACAAATGCCTATTATAAAGAGTTCAAAGTTAATTCCCCAACAGTATGCAACTTGCGCTGCAGTTTGGTAATACTTACACCTCTCTCTGTCACTAACTACCAGCGTTGCCCCTCCCTCCGTTTTTTTCCTTACGTGGTATTTTATAAATTATAATATAGCTAAATTCGCCTTAATATTGATTTCTTCTTAGTCATGAGAAATGTTGTTCTGTAATGACAAATGCCCTCATTTATGGATTCCATATTGAATGTATTACAACATATTGACTTTGCAATCTGTGTACAGCAGTGACATCTCACTGCTCAAGTTTCCGAACTTGCCTCAAAAAAGTGTGTTGCATTTACTTTTACTATCAGAAATGTACCTGAGCATGCACCCTATGCACAGGGCCGGACTGGCTACCGGGCAGTTGTGTGTGCTGCCGAGCAGGGGGATGCTTTCGTTGATGGGAACCTGTGTGTGCAAAACGAAATTCGTTTTGCTTTTTTTTTTTCAAAGCGCACGCAGGTCCCCATCAACGAAATACGCTCATACCACGGAGAAATCATCCCCCTGCTCGGCAGCACACACAACTGCCCGGTAGCCAGTCCGGCCCTGCCTATGCAGAATAGATGACAGGTTTTTTTATAGTGAATTTTTATATATATATAAAAATATATATATTTACATATATACATATATTACCTACTGGCGGTCGCCAGTAGGTATATATAGTTAGGATTTTTTCTCTATGGGATTTTTGAAAATTCTATGTCTAATAACTTTGGCGTTTGTGGACGGAATTGGCTGAAATTTTCAGGAAAATGGCACATTTTGTTTCTGAGCAGCCCCTAAAAATTTTGGGGGGGTTCGTCAAGGGGGGGCCGAGAAAAAAGGGGGGTCCCAAAACGCGTTTTTCCCATGTTAATTTCCCTAGGGCGGTTGGCCTCACTTTTAGCCCGAACGGCTGAATGGATTTGCACGAAACTTGGCAAAATTGTAGGGACTGGTAGCCCGATGTGCCTTTTGTAGGTCTCAATATATGTGCTCCAGTGGATTTTGAGAAATTAACGTTTAAAAAAAGATATATATCTGTAACAGCGGACCGGGCAGCGTCCCAGGACGCGTACTTTTCGCGCAACGGAGCTTTGTGAAGCGAAGCTGATTGGTTCTCCGGCGTCTGTCAACATTCCAAACAGTCCGTAGCGGCCGCCATCTTGTCTCTCGGTAGGATCGAGAGACAAGAGGAGGCCAAAGCGAAGGGGCAAATGACCATAAGGGGGAATAGTAGATCCTCGCTGACCCCCTACGTTTGATGTGGAGGTTTTAAAAGGGCCCCGCGGGGCAAAAAAAAATAAAATAATAATAATCGAACGGCTGAATGGATTTGCACGAAACTTGGCAAAATTGTAGGGACTGGTAGCCCGATGTGCCTTTGCTAGGTCTCAATATATGTGCTCCAGTGGATTTTGAGAAATTAACGTTCAAAAAAAGATATATATCTGTAACAGCGCTCCGCTTCGCATACTTTTCGCGTTACGGAGGTTTGCGAAGCTGATTGGTTTTTCGGCGTCTGTAAACATTCCAAACAGTCCGTAGCGGCCGCCATCTTGTCTCTCGGTAGGATCGAGAGACAAGAGGAGGCCAAAGCGAAGGGGCAAATGACCATAAGGGGGCATAGTAGATCGTCCCTGACCCCCTAGGTTTGATGTGGAGGCTTTGAAAGGGTCTCGCAGGGCAAAAAAAAATATACCGTTTTTTTAGTTTTTTTGCGTGGAGTGCGCCCGGTTCGCGAACCGGGAAGCGTTCTGGGGAGCGTACTTTCTTGAAAATTAGTGAAAAAAGTTAGAGTAAAATAATAATTGTGAGTGATCAGATGTAGGGTAGCTCTGAGAAGAGCTTTTGGGTTTATGGTACATTTAGGTACTTATAAGTAGGTACCAATGCACAGTCTTAAATTCAGAGTGAAAACTCTGTTGCCCTCATCTGAGAAGTGAACTCCATCTCCTCTGTAGATATCTTGCATGTAGTAACGCAAGTTATTGTTGTACAGGGAGCCCATTCCATGGTCTCTCATGTAAGCTGAAACAGATTTGTTTACATGCTTCCTCGATTTCTCAATTTGTGGACAAAATTGGTTCGACCACCTCCATTTCTGTCTTTGGTATATATTTGAATATACCAAGGCAGTCTGAGGAAAAAGTGCCATCAATTGCTCAAAGGTGTCCTTTAAAAGCATTTCCAGACCTACCCCAGTCAAAGTGCCCAAATCATTACCTCCACAGTGCACAATTAACAGGTCAGGTTTTGGCAAATGCATAAAGGTTTTCACCAATGGTATCAATTGGTGACATTTTAATCCTCTGTGGCCAAACCACTTAATTTCCACATCTTGTAAATTGAGGTTAGGTAAATTCCTGTTTTCAGCGTACCTTTGAGCCCAATATATGTAACTATGTCCAACAATCCAGACAGAAAACATGGTGAGAGAAGGTTCTGCTGCAGTCAGATGAAGTGTGGCAATGAAATGGCAGTTGAAAAAATGAGAGTGTAAAATGAAAAAAACTGAGGAGTTTCTGTGTTAATGAAGCAGTAAGAGTGATTGGTGGATTTTGATTGCTGAAAACAGAAAGTTAGTGTGCATGGAGGAGTTCGTTGAAAGATGTATTTTGAGTGGCGAAGAAAAAATCATTAAATGAAAGAATGCTCTGGATATGCAGGTGCACTGAGAGTTCAGAGTTCAATTGCAACATTGTTGTGTGAGAGGTCTTGCAAGAGGTGGTTGCTATGCAGAAAAAGCAGAGAGGGGGCAGAGGGGGGAAGGGTTTTGCTTTGAAAAAAAGTGAGGGAAGAGTTTTGATTGGGTGACATGAGAGATATGTGTGAGGAATTACAGCATTTCTGTGCTTTTGATAGCTGCAGACTCTGGAGTGCATACCTTTTGCTCTACTGAAGACAAATTGGTGTGTTTCTGAGACTGTTTTGAAACTCAAAGTATTTGCTAAGGTGAGAAAAGATTTCTTTAATTTAGATAGAAAATAGTGTGCTTTAAGGAGAAAATTATGAAGAAAGTTGTGTTTTTCAAATGTTGCTTTGTCTCAAGTGTTTCACAAATAGATTTTGTTTCTTTGAGAAATTGTAATTGGAGAAAATGTGAAGTATTAGTTCTGACAGGGCTTTTATGTGCATAGGAGCTGTGGAGTGTTTTCAAATTATGACTTGTAAATCGTTTTTGAGAAAAAGCAATGGTTTTAATATTGATGAGAAGGACATAATGGTGTCTGCTTCTTTATAAGGTAATTGAGAGTCTCTGATGTTATTTTTCCCATTTCAATGTAAGAAGTTTGTCTGTGGAGCAAATTGCTTGTAAATATGCTCCCACCTGTGCATGGCAAATTTAGATTTTGAATGTTTCCGTTACATAGGCATGTTAAAGGTGACTGAAACATGCTGCAAAGGCAATCAAAAAATGCTTTTATGTGTCTTAAGGACATTTTAAGTCATTTCCCCATGTGCAGTGTTTTCAAATTATGAGTTGAAAATCGTTTTTGAGGTAAAGGAATGTTTTCAAAATTTATGTGCGCCATATGACCCCAAATTTCTTTTTCAGGGGTGCAGCAGGGTGTTCTTGAGACACCCCTGCACCGTCGGAAAAATTTGTAATTTGCGATGAGGTAATTGCTAATCGCAAATTGACCTTCATTCCTATGGGCCTCCTGCTGCATGGAAATGAATGGGTAATTTGTAATTAGCAAATAGGTCATCGCAAAATAGGAATGGTAAAGAATCGCTATTTATTCCTTAAAGTTCGCTATTTAGGAAATGCAAAAAACTTTGATGATACATATGGCGGTTTATCTCTAACAAGATAAGAAGCATAGGGATAGATTTATGATGACTGGCGCATCACCAGGGATGTGTTAGTCATTCTGTGCCGCTGTTCCGTCACCTATGGTGTGCTGCATTTACAATGCGGCGCATCATGGGGCAAAAACAGCACAGATGCGTGACGTATTTGTGCCGTAAAGTTGGCGCATTGCTGGAGTTGTATCGCAAGTGTGATGAAGCTCCAGTAAGGTTGAGGGGTGCCCCTGTCGCAGGGTTTCTGTTCTGACACAGAACTGTGGACAGAGGATTGGAACCTCGGCGAATTAGGGTGTCCCAAAACTCACCTTAGTAATCAAAACCCCTTAGCAAGCTAGGTACAGTGTCACATTGGATATAACAAACTCTCAATGTTTAGACAATCCAGAATATGAACTTATAGTACCTCAGGATACGTGGAACTCATGAACAGTCGGTCGTTATATATTTCTTAGAAACGAGAACATGGAGTTAAGAAGAACACATGTGTATTTGAAATGTTTATTTACTAATGCCGTCTTCTCAGGCGTAGTATCTTACATTATACAAGTACACATATTATCAGTAGCAAAATTACCAGCATAGTCAATAGTACATAAAAAGCGAATGGTGACAGTATGTTAACATGCTGTAAATGAATAAGAGTTAGCAACACTTATAAGCAGCCGCGGGCCGTGGAGGGAGTTACGGTGGGGCAGGGTGGAGAGGGCTCCACCCTGCCCCTCCCCCTCCCCGCATCCCTGCCCCACCGTAACTCCCTCCACGGCCCGCGGCTGCTTATATCTCACCCTCCCTAATACACATAATATATTATTTGCTAAGAAGGTCTCTTTGTGTTGGTTTAGGGCGTGCCGATACTTTAGTGTCTTAGATTTGAAGGAATCACATCAGCATAGAAAAGATAATCCATATGCCGTGCTTAATATCGCCAACGGCATTGTGCCATAATATTCTAGCATGCGATTGCGGAACAGTGTCAGCAGCTGCAGGGCGGGAGCTTGCACAGGAGGGACATCCATATTTAAAAATGTAAAAAAGCACAAGAGCGTCCGCTGGTAATGCAAGTAAAAATGGGAATCCACGAAGCAGAGTGGAAAAAATAGAATGTAAGAAAGCAGGGATGACTCCAAAGATTTTCTCAAATGAAGTCACGAGACCACTGGTAACAACTTTAAAAAAGTGCGCCAGGCCCTTTGTGGAGGACGCGTTAGAGATAGTCCGAACCATCTTGCTGAAATGGAAAGGCGAATCTGTATTTAAAAGGGTCTGCACCTCTGTACGGGTGTTCGCTGTGTGAAGCACGAAAGTTTCACGGGCCGAACTCAAGGCCACCTCTCTCTGAGACAAAATAGCTCTTATTCTTGCCATGCCGTTGAAATGTGCTCCCAAGGTTGGTATTTGTGGCCAGATTGAAAACTCCCTATGTTCATGTGTGGGAGGAAATAGAACATTTATGCAGCAAATAACCCGTTCATTTACTGTTACGATAAAATGAATACTTTTAATTAACCCAGAACAATCTTCATTATTGAGCATCAAATAACTACCATTTTCCAAGAACTTGAACGTGGGGATGATAGCAGGAACTGGTGTGCCTTGCAACACGCAAGCCATATTTGGTCGGTGTTTGTTGCATGAACCGTGTAACTGTATGTGCCTACACATTAGTGAATGATCTGGCGTCTCAGTGCATTCCTCTCCATTCAGATAAAGTTCTTGATCATCTTTGAAAATCTGTATGTGTATGGAAGCGACCAGACTTCATGAAGAAAACCACTACCTAAAGGTTAATAACGACCTGTTGGTATATATTTCATACAATTTGAAAACTTATATAAAGCAAAAGGCAGCGTTATTAAACCGTGGATAAGGCACGTTGCCAAAGCAGTCAACCTTTTGGATTTATACTGGAAATGTTAAAGGAAGAATTACGGAGTAGGGCCTGTAAATCTTTAATAGACAACGAGTAAAATTACTCCAACCATCATATTCCTCTAACTCCGGGATAGTAGGGGTGTTTAATTTTTTAGAAGTAGCCAATCCAAAGCATTTGGTCTGGGAAATTGTTTCATTCACAAACAACATATGTTTTGGGATGAGACATGCACGGTGGAAAGCCTCAGTGCCTTGTACCTGCCAGGTTCGTGAACCCCAAACTGATGTAGATCCTGGATATTTTTACTCTGTATTACGTTAGCATGGTCTCATTACTGGTTTAAACGCCATTTTTCCTTTTTTGTAACTTCTGCACACGACACTTAGTTGTTGCTTTAGCTTTCAGCCTACCTGCGTCAAGATCTATGCCTGCTTCAAGCAGGCGCAGGGTTTTGATGTAGCTTTGTCCTATCTGATTGTAAATGCGGCACACCGTGGGTGGCAGAGCAGCGGTGCACGTTAACTGGTGCATCCCTGGGGATGTGCTAGTTAATATAAATCTGCCCCTTTACATTTAATTATGTGCAGGGGACACAGAGTAGGTGAGGTTTATCCAAGGTTAAGAAGAGATGAGTCCTGTTCAGTGAAAAATTGGAGATAGGCTTCAGTATATTATATACTTAAGTAGTGTATTAAGTTTTTGATGACTGTTATTAATTTACTGTTGGGTAATAGTGGTTAATAACATTTTTTATTATATTTTACCACAGATTCAACTGCAGATTATTTCAAGATTTTAGGATGCCTAGCAAAGGAAGAGTAAGAAAGGCTGCAAAACGTCAAAGACAGCAGGACCATGGAATAATGCAGCAGTCCTCTAACAAAAAGATTTGTTAAGTCACCAAGAAAGCACCGGGTAAGAGTCGAAAAACAGTCATAAGAAATATGTGTAGTAAAAAAAATATTACTACAAAAAATGTTTCAGTCCAGAAAAGGAGAAAGAATTCAAATGGTAAGGAAAGGCCAATGAGAAATGTTACTGCTAGAGTAAGAGATAACTCTATGCATGAAAGTAGAAGGAAACAACAGTTTAGGGATATTCGTAAACGAATGTTCCGCCACAGGATAATTTGGAATTTGTTAAAAAATATTAAGAAAGGTCAGCAGAAAGTGGTTTTTTATAAGAGAAAAAAAATAGTTGAGAAAGTTATTGATCAGGCATTTGAAATTAAACGTAAGTTATTTATTTTGACAATCAATAGAATTAGGAAGCTAAACAAGGTAATTTATGATTTCAAAAGAAATAGTAGATGGAAGAGAATAGTTAATCGTAGTAATTTTTGTGAAGTTTTTTCTGGAGAATGGATGCATAGTTCAAGCTCTGAGGCATTTTTTAATGAGGAGAGTTATTTCCAGGATAATGATTTGGTGCATGCAGTTGACACCAGTGGTCGAGCTTATGAAGTGAAAGATGGTTGTCCAGTTGAAAAAGAAAAACTTGTGAGAACAGAGATAGAAGAGGTGTTAGGTAATGAGGTTTTAGGGAGACGTCCTAAGGGTCCTGTGTACACCTGGAAGTGTAGTAGTATTTGCAGTGTACGACAGGATTCCATCAATTTGCTTTGTGATTTTATACGGTCATTTAGTAAGAAAAGTTTGAAGCAGAAAATGAAGTTGTTGCAAGAATTAGATCCTTGCAGAGTGAGAGAAGTGATAGGTTTGCATGGTCATTCACTGGCTTGTCTTTCCAGGAGAGTATGCCAGAGTGTTTTTCATCATTTCAGGATGCTAGCAGTGCATCATAATAAAGTGAGGAAATTAGTTAGAATGTTGTATTATGCTAAGAGTCCAGCAATTATGCTTAAACAATTATGCGCTGCTCTTTTGCATGGTTCTGAAATAGATGTGAAGAATATATGTGAAGAAATTGAGTTTTGTTACTTTGGAAGTAAAGAGGAGAATGTTGAAATTGACCAAGAAGAAGAGAGTAATGTGGAAGATAATGTAAATGTGTGCTGGACTTGTAAAGCGCACAGCTGCCCGTAAGCGTCCCGGCGCTTGCTTAGGGAACCCGTCCTGGTATTCCCCTGTGAGAAATCCCAGCAGGGTGTCCACAAGGTGAAAGCCAGGCATCCCGCCGCGAGGGGCCGTAGTGGAGATTAAGCAAGAGTCGCAGAGTGTGACCCCGTGAGTTGAGTAGGCACCAGAGCGAGAATTGTCGAGTCCGTGGAATTTTTGAGCCCGAGACCCGCCGAGGCAGGGAATCGAACCCTGATCCACGGTCGATCTCAGCTTCCGGGTCTGCCGCCTCTAACCACTGAGCCACGCTTCTCCAGCGTAGTGTACAGGTTTCCAGTACAGATAATTTCCAGAGGGAAATTGCGACGTTTGAGGTGAAATCAAGTGAGAGGCCAAATTTCACTTGTGTGTGTTGTCGACGCACTTATTATAAGAATCAGACTAAGTTAGTGGATTTATATGGAAAAAGTGAAAGGGAAAATAATAGTGAATGGAAGGATTTTACAACATACTTGATGGTAGAAAATTGTTTTGATTTGGGATTGGATCAACGTGTGTGTACTTATTGTTGTAACAAATTAAATCAAAACCAGATGCCTGCTAGAGCAGTTCATAATAATCTGGAATTGGTTGAGATTCCTTCTGAATTGAAGGATTTAAATACTTATGAATCTATTTTGATTCAAAGTATCCATCCCTTTCAGGCTATTGTAAGAATGGAGCCAAAGACAGGGAAATTGCCTCCATCAGATTTACAGAGAGGATTAAAGGGAAGAGTTGTTTATTTGCCTCTAGATTTGAAGAAAAACATTAACGCAATTGGAGTAGAAAAAGTGGAAGAGGAACCTCTTGTTATCTTAGTTAATGGGGTTCCGACAAAGAATAAGAAAATATGGCAAGATTTAGTAGATGTTAGGAAAGTCAAAAGGGCAACATTGTATTTGAAAAAATATAATAAATACTATAAAAATGTATATGTTGCAGAAGAGGAAGTAAGTGAGGAAGAGGATAGCGATTTGTGTGCTGGTCAAATTGAGAAAGTAGAACCCTGTACTAGTGAAGAAATATATGAACATTATAGTGTTCATCCTTTGCATTCCAAGGAAGTCATGGGGAATGCTATTGAGTTGTTTCAAATGAAACAAGCGAAAGGGAGTCCCATTAGTGTTTGGGAGGAAAGTTTGGAAGCTCGGTGTTTCCCACAGCTTTTTCCAACAGGTCAGGGAGGAAGATATGATGAGCGACCTCATCAAATTCCTGCTTCTGAATACCGGACTTTGCGATTGTATGCAGGAGATCCTAGGTTTCGACAATGCATTCCTTATTTGTTTCATCTCCTGTTTGAAAGCGATCTGTCTGGACTGTCATATGCAGTGAACCACATCTTGAAAAGTGGTATACACATGCAAAACATCTCGGCAAGTGACTTTATGGATAAAGTCAATGTCCAAGACAGTATTTTGGATTCTCACCTGATTAATCTCATGGCGTGTCAGCGTGGTACTAATGAGTACTGGTACCGTCGTCATGGTGATTTAAAATGTATGCTGAGGAACTTAGGAACTCCCACATGGTTCCTCACTTTGAGCTGTGCTGAGTATGGCTGGGAAGACTTGCTTGAATTTCTACGAGAGGCAAATGCTAACGTAGAAAACATCGAATTCAAGACACCCGGAGAACTGTGCTCTTTGGATCCAGTCAATGTATGTAGGTACTTCAATCATAGATTTGAAGGTATGATGTCTTTCATCATGAATAAGAAGAATCCACCTCTTGGAGAGGTGTTGGATTTCTTCTGGAGGAAGGAGTACCAAGCAAGAGGTGCTCCTCATATACATATGTTGCTGTGGATCAAGGATGCACCTAAATTTGGAACGGATGCAGACGACTCAGTGATGAGTTTCATAGAACAGTATTCTACGTGTGCTGTTCCAAACGCAAAGGAGAAAAAAAGCCTAAGAGAAAAAGTTCTACGTTTCCAAAGCCATCGATGTGGAAAGTACTGTCGTCGTAAATTCCGGAACAAAGACAAGTTCTACACCAAATGTCGTTTCGGCTTTCCACGATCGGTGATTTCTAAAGGAAGAGTGAACAGTTTGATGTCTTCGCTGTGACATAATGTGATGAAGAAATCACCTAAAAACACATACAATTTGAAGAGGAACGAAGAGTCTAAGTACATCAACGACTACAACCCGGTGATTTTGTCCATGTGGAATGCTAACATGGATATACAGTTTGTGGCTGATAACTGTATGGCTGTGGCTCGGTATGTGACATCTTACATCACCAAAAAAGAGAAGACAGAATTGAAGGATATGTGGGAGGACATTTCCCATGAAAAGAGCCTCAGCAAGAAGTTGTACAGTTTCAGTCTGAAGATGTTGTCGCATCGAGAAATCGGAGCTTACGAATGTTCTGAGCGGTTGTCTTCAGCAAGTCTCTATGCCAAGTCCAGGAGTATCGTTTGGGCGAGTGTTGGTCTTGCTGCAACGCGTAATCGAGTTCTGAAACCTGTGCGGGAAATTGAGTATTTGGCGGAAAAGGAGCCAAACAGTACCGACATTTTGAAGAGCAACATGTTGGATACATATTATCCAAATCGAAGCAGTCACCTCGAGAATGTTTGTCTGTATGAGGTTCTGCAAAATTACATATTCAAGAGGAACATCAAAGAAGATACTGAGAAAGGAGTGTATGCTGTAATAGGAAGTGAGGGATGTCTGGTCAAGCAAAGAAAATGCCACTTGATAAACCATCGAAAATTGAGTGGCGAATCTCGTGAAAAAAAGGAGTTTTTCTATTTAGCACTTTTGCAACTTTTTAAGCCTTGGCGTGCAGAAGAGGAACTGCTTGGAGATTTCCTTTGTTACGAAGACTCATTCAATGCTGCCAAGGAGACCATAGAATGTCCTGCTTTTCCCAAATATGTAGAAATGTTGAATGTGGAAATTGAGCAGGAAGCAACGATTGCAGCCGAGATTGCCAGAGACAGTTCTCAGGACAGTCAGAGTTCTGCTTCATTGAGTCAGGATCCACTAGGAGGACCTCTTATCGAAAATGAAGCTGCCACTGCTATGAATGAAGTGGAAAGAGCCATGGCACATGCTCAGGAGGATGCGGTTAACTTAGAAGAGTTGGAAAGACAACTCAACGTTGAGCAGAGGAAAATATATGACGAACTTACCATGCAAATTGATCATGGATTAAGTCATGACAAGAAAGAGTGCTCATGTACGTCGTTGAAGCCTGTCCGACTGTACGTGAGTGGAGAAGCGGGAACTGGAAAAAGTTTCCTTATTAAAGCAATTTCATGTTATTTGCAGGAAAGGACAGAGTCATCGCTGTCTTGTGTTGTCACCGCTCCAACTGGACTGGCAGCACATAACATTAAAGGGATTACTTTACATCGTTTACTGATGCTGCCAGTGGAGCATGACAACAAATTAGAATATCACAAGCTATCTGGAGATGCTTGTTTTGAAGTTTCAAGAGTCTTGAGGAAAATGAAACTTCTTATCATTGACGAAGTAAGCATGGTTTCCAATGTCATGCTTGCCTTTGTGCATTTGAGAATGCAAGAAGTTCTCAAAACAGAGTATGATGTGTTATTTGGTGGCAAACACATCATTGTTTTCGGAGATCTTCTGCAGCTGACACCAGTGAAAGGGCAACCTGTGTTCAAAATGCTCACGCATGAAGATACCAGGAAGTGCTTAGGGAGTATTGGCAACGTCAATATATGGTTAAACTTCAATTATGCTGAACTGCATGAAAATATGCGTCAGGCAAAGGATGAAGTTTACAAGACTATTCTACAAGATGTTAGAATTGGAAAAGTGACCGAGCATGGGAAAGAAGCTTTACATGCACGATTACTGACAAATTTATATCCAGACGAAGATGTTGTGCCTGAGAATATTTTTCAGAAAGTTACTGAGAAAAAATCTGGAATATGTTTGATGCCAACTCTTGCAGAATGTGCCAAATTCAACAACAAAATGTTGCATTTAGAAAAGCAAGAGATTGTGAAATTGGAAGCTATTGACAGAGTAGAGCATATGGGATCAACAATTATTTTGTCTGAGAATCTGAAAACAAAATTGGATTCATTAGAGAAGAGTATATCTAAAACTGCGGGTTTTGAAAAGACTCTGAATGTGTGCTTGAACTGCCGTATAATTTTAAGAAGGAATTTACATGTTGAAAGAGGTCTGGTAAATGGATCAATGGGTAATGTTGTTGATTTTGTGAAATACAGAAATAGAGATGGAATTGAATTTTTAAAAATTAAATTTGATGGCATTGAGGAAGTACAGCTAATTGCTCGTTGTTCTGCTAGATTTTTGCTTGTAAAAGACTTATATGTTCGTCGTAAGCAGTTTCCTGTTTGCTTGGCATATGCGGTGACAATCCATAAATCGCAAGGTTTAAGTGTAGACTGTGCATTGGTGAATATTGGCAGTTCTGTGTTCAAGGAGGGTATGGCATATGTGGCATTGTCACGAGTTAGGACTTTATCGGGATTGTACTTGATTGAGTGTGATGTCACAAACATTTGTGCGGATCTAGATTGTGTTAAGGAATACAATAGGTTGAGAAGAGAGTATGCGCCACATTTGCCTCAGTATCCTTTGTTTGAGAAACGTGTGGTAGGCCGGAAACGAAGAAATGTGACCAATACTGGGGAGGTTGTAGCAAAAAGACGAAAAGTCGATGAACCTGAAATTATAAGCAGAAACAAAAAGGATTCTGTTGAAGATGTTGTTGGTTTTCAATTTGAAAACAGTTCTGGTGTCAACTGCTATGCTAATGTAGTGGTTAATGTTTTGTTTTCTCTACAAAATGTAAAAGAAGAGATTGTGGTCAATTCTGATCAAAGATTTTGCAGTTTGTTAAATTCTGTGTTAGAGAAATGTAGCACTGATAGAACAAACATAGAAAGTGTGTCTGAAATTCGAAATCTGTTAGACAGATGTTCAGGCCAAACACAATTCTCTCAAAATAGTCAGCAAGATTGTCAGGAGTTTTTAATGTATATGCTTGATGTATTGCATGCTGAAGGTGTAGATGTAGATCACCTGTTTGGGCTTTCTTATCAATGGCAGCATGACTGCGAGAACTGTAGGGTATCAAGTAGTACTAGTGTAGACTCAGAAAGATTTATATATTTAACTTTGCCAGACAGTAAATCAGTCTCTTTTAATAAGCTAGTAAAAGCAGCTGATCACAATATGGAGTGTAGGCAATGTAAATCTGAAATGATGTCCACATTATTTATACGAACATATGGCCAGTATGTCATTTTAATGTTCCAACGATGTAGGCCTGATGGAACAAAATTGACAACTTTAATTAAAAATTTTGTGGCTTCACAGTTGTCAATATCAGGAAGGACTTTTGTAACTGTAGCAATTATATATCATGATGGTCCTTCAATAACATCAGGACATTATACAGCTTATTTAAAGTGTAGAAATGGCTGGTCATTCTGCAATGATTCTGTTTTAATTTTTTTTTTAAAATTGCCATATGACCTTAAAAACTCTTACCTGGTGTTTTTAAAACCAAAATTTTAGGGAAAGAATCTCGGGATGTGCTCTGAGGAATTTCAAGAAGTTCTCATGGCTCCTACACTATTTGGCCTTGAGGATAAGTGTAGTACAGAGACATAACTTTTTACCATAACACTGGACGTTATTGAGAAATACGTGCACTTTGAATGAGTTCAGAAAAACTATTTCTTTTTATAAGCTAATTGAAGCAGCCAATCAAAACATGGAGTAGAGGGAATGTAAGTCTGCAATGCTGTCTACTGTTTTACATTGCTTTGTGATTAAAAGTGATGTAGAGAATTAAATAATTGTACTAGTCATAAAGGTAGTGTAAGTCTGCTTCATAGTAAGCAGTATCAGTGTGATAGGAAATGTAGAACATGATTGAGCAAGAAGGGGAAGATATTACTAGTCCAGGATTGTGTAAATGATCTTCAACATTTTAATTCTGAAAGTTGCGGAAATGCGAAAAGACGGGATTGGCTAACAAGAAATCCAAGAGTTATACATGGCTCTGACAAGATTTGGCCTTGTGGAATCTTGTGGTAGAGAGCAAGAAGTCATTTATTGTATGTAACATGTTTTTGAAAACGATGGAGGTTTTCTTTCAGAAAGTGGCGGGTTGAAAGTAATAACAGCACAACAGAGTGTAAGCTGTTCATAGGACATCCTTGGCCGTCATGGAAAGTAAGTTAACTTTAAGGAGTTCTGAATTATGATTTGTAATGTTGTATGGGTTTTTTAAACACAATCATTTTGATTGTGGTTTTTTTTCCCCGCTGTTATATGATGAATACCTTCAAGTCACTGTTTTAGTGAAATTTGATACATTCTGAGAACAGCAAAAATAAACCATTTAACATGTATAATTAATTCTGTTCTGTTTGCATTTATGATGTACATGTAGAACTGTGTAGGAGGCATGGAGAAGGTGAGGCTTCTGTAAGTGTCAAAGTTGTTGCATACAGTGCTCATATTCTACGTAGTCTTTTATATTTCATTACTTTCACTGTTTCTGACTGATCTAAAAAAATTTTTTTAAAAAGAACAGTAAGTATAAGGGAAGGAAACAGACAGTTATGTTAAAAGAAACACAGCTATAGGGAATAAACTAGGGATACTGTTACCCGCAATCCTCTGCTGATGATGTCACTGAGCATGTCATGAATGATGTAATATATGACATCATCAGCAGTGGATTACGGGTAATAGTATCTCTAGTTTACTCCCCTATAGCTGTCTTTCTTTTAACATAACTGTCTGTTTCCTTTCCTTATACTTACTGTTCTTTTTTTAAAAAAAAAATTTTTGGTTCGCTTCCGGTTCGCGTACCGGGGAGCGAACTGGGAAGCGAACTAAGAGAAATAGAGGTTGGCACAGTTGCAAATATTGTACCAATTTTTTAATAACGGGGAGGTAGTTCTGAAAAGAACTTTTTTTTAAATTGTTTTTGTTGTTTTATATTTTTTTTATTATTTTTCTGAACATTTTTTTACTTTTTTTGAATTTTTCTGAACAGTTTTATATTTTTTTTGTTTTTTTTTCGGAGGGGGCAACGAAAACGATTCATTGTAAAGGGCTCAACAGGAGCAAGAAAACAAAAAAAAAGAATTTATTGTTTGGGGAGTTTCGGACAAACATGAGCATGATTGTCAATAGCTCTGTTGATCAGAGTGATGCTACTTTCTCCGTAGCAAATGAATCCACTGCAATGTACGCAGACTTGTTTTACTTCACGAAATCTCGTTTGTATATTTGGCACCATCTCCCTGCCCTCTGGTCCCGTTACTTCCGGTACAACAGATCTTCTGGCCATAATAGGGAGATTATCTAGGTCGTCCTGTTCCTCTTCTTCCTCTTCTTGCTGAATTATAACTTTAGCAGGTGGTCCACTCTTCCTTGGATGTGGTGGAGGTGGTGGGGAAGCACCAGCTGAAGCTAGTAAAGAAGCCATTGCTCACTGGTAACAAAGGGTCTTTCTCTCACAATGATGAAAGTCAGAGTGAGGAAAGAAGGAGGGATTTTCACCATTTGGGAAAAAAAATAGTTCTCAACCAATGAAAAGTGTTCATTTTAGATCATATGACCTAGTCTTACATCATTAGGAAACCGAAAGTGAAATGAACCAATGAAAAGTGTTATTACCAAGTCACATGACCTGCTGTGTTTACGTTACGCGCTTTGCAGGGCCTCCCGGTTTGCTTCCAGAAACCTGTGCTTTGCGACTCGGTAAGCGTACGAGTTCGCTAACGTAGCACGTCATATGACGTATCACGCGACAACGCGAAACGTCATGCGGACGGGAGGCGTCACGATGTTGTTTTCTAACGCGGCAGTTGCGGTAAAGAAACGTTTACCGGCTCGCGGTCTATTTCGCGGCATCAAGGTCAGCTAACGGGAAGCTTCCCGATTCGCGAAGCGGGAACGAAGAAAAAAAAATATTTAAAAAAAAAGTTATTAATAAACATATAAAATATATTTTTGGATTTAAAGAAGAATACATTTTACAGCTACAGATATTAGCTGTTAAAAAACCAATGAAATTCACTGAAAAAACCATAGGTTATAGACCATATATAGTTAGGAATTAGCATTTACAAAACCTTGAAAATTCACTGAAAAAACCATAGGTTATAGACCATATATAGTTAGGAATTAGCATTTACAAAACCTTATTTTACTCACACAAAACCATTGAAATTCCATATATAGTTAGTTGCACTAACTATATATCGCGCACCCGCAATCCACTGCTGATGATGTCACATATTACATCATTCATGACATGGTCAGTGACATCACTGATGACATCACTGATGACATCTCAAATGACATCACTGATGACATCTCACATGACATCAAAATGATCACATCACTGATGATATCATTCATGTGATAATACAATGCATCTCCTCACACTCTAATATAACCTCTATTACACCCAGTGTTAAATAGAGAGTATAATTTTTGAAACCATTGACACACCAATACTAGTTACTACATACGCACTCACTGATTCCTATGTCTACACACACATTCACTCATACAATCATTCATACATACAATCACTCATCTTTACGACACTATCATATGCACTCATACACCTATACAGACACTCACACTCTGCCACTCATCCATGGAGTTACTCACACACCTAGTCAGTCCTGAAAAGAATCGATCACACTTCCATTTTCTCATCTATACAGTTAAACACAGAACACCTTACATTTTTGAAACATATACTAACACATACTTACTCTCTTATAGAATCACTGATACAAGTACACATTGATCTGCACAGAGTCACACACCTCCCAGCCAGCCATACACACACTCAGTCTCCCATACAAATACTTGTGCAACCAATCAATAACCCATATAGCTACTTATATAGCTACTGATCAACACATGCAGCAGCTTGCACAACAACAGACATACTGATGCACACTTTCAGACAGTTTAGTCACTAACCCGTGCATTCAGTAAGACGCATTTAATCACTCACTCATACAGTCAATCACGCACCTACTAAAACCTTCATTCAGTCACCTATACATCCACTCATTCTTCAATATGTAAAACATATTTAAACTTTACAGAAACACATAATCACTGGATGTTGTCATCAGTGATGTCATCAGTGATGTCACTGACCATGTCATGAATGATGTAACATGTGACATCATCAGCAGTGGATTGCGGGTGCGCGATATATAGTTAGTGCAACTAACTATATATGGAATTTCAATGGTTTTGTGTGAGTAAAATAAGGTTTTGTAAATGCTAATTCCTAACTATATATGGTCTATAACCTATGGTTTTTTCAGTGAATATATATATATATATGTGTGTGTATAGCAAAGTTTCTTCAAAAGAAGACGCCGCACACCACCTCAATTATGTGACTTTTTCGTTTATTTCTTGGGGTACCTACAAGAAACTTTGCTGTATTCATTGTTTGGCGAGGGTGTCCCGAACCTCGCCGCCAGCACCAGCTTTTTGCTGCTCCTCTCATATTGGGACATTTGCTGTAACATTGTTGACTCATGAGAGAGAGCCCAGGATTTTTTGTCGTGCTTTGAAGAAAGAAAAAGACTTGGAAAGGCACATCGTTGTAGAAGAGTCCCCGTGGAATCAGAACGGCGCTGCACGGATTTCCGCAACCTGCCGTTTCTGGACTCTTGTGCAAACAGAACTTTGTCTCAGCACGAAGATTTTACAACCCATACGCTAGTAAGACGCCACTGGTCATTCCGCCGGTCGAGCGCCGACTGGAAGTGTCGGAGGGCACCACCAGCGACGGGAGACTCCCGGGTAAGTGAAACGACGAAAAATAAACCTTGTGGTGTGTCATAGCGCATGGTAATGCTGTAGCGAGCAAATGACATAGCGCGCTTTCTGACTACTGAAACGCGCTGTCTGATTGTCACTGCTTCCAGACAGGAACCAGACTTTGCTTACCTCAACCAGACAGTTTATTTCTTGTGTTTGGTGTGATTAACGACAACATCGCATACTTGAATTGCGTGAATCCCCATAAAAAACAACCACGTGCAAAAAGGTCACGAATGTTAATATTGCACGATCAGAATATCATAACTCATACCTGAATCCCAAACCTCCTGAATTTAAAATGGAACAACGTACAGCGAAACGGCTAGAAAAAGCTGAGAGTATATTTGTTAAGAATGCTGCAGCATCCAGCTCAACAACTGTCAAAAATGCGACTAGCACATTTGTCAAAGTAACTACCAAGCAACTCTTTCACCAATTAGAAAAATTACAAAGAAAAGAAATCTCCAAAAGCTGGGAAATAATAACCCTGAATAAATATACGGAGCTAGGACTAGTTCCAAGGGGACTTCGCATCTTTACCCTACCAAACCATCCAGACACCAGCGCAGAAATGCTTGAAGAGTGGGGAGAGAATAACATGGAATGTTCACGTAGAATGATACTTATCATTGTGAAACATGCTAGAAAAGATCTAGAAGTCTTACATACCAAAATACAAGATATGGAGGATCAAATCCAAGGACAAGGAGAAAGTGAAGAAACCATCAAAAATCTACGCCAAAATATGGATAAAAATCTTGACAAACATGACAGTGAAATACAAGATAGAAAGGAACGCAAGTTCAGGCGTGACGAAGCAGATTTCGAAAATGGGACCATTTTCACCTTTGCTAAGCGCTTTGAAACGCTAAAAATGCAACATCAGACTGGACCAACAAACGCACATCAGGACAATACTGTCAGTGAAACAGAGTCCGAAGTAAGCGACGGGGAACAAACTAGAGTGCCATCAAAAAAGCTTACTTTTTTAGAGGAGCTAGAAATGCTCCACAAAGATCAACAAACCCCAAAAACACGGGGAAGAGGACGCGGCAGTACAAGAACAAGAGGAGGTGGAAGGGGACAGGTGTCAAACCCTACACAAGGAGGAAAACCCGGAGAGGCCGCAAATCAAAGATACCCTCTTCGCAACAGGACATTCAAAAAATAAAAAAGGTCAACAAATTGGATCACAAGTTAATAATTAACCTATCTGACTACAAACTGACAACCATAGAAGAGACCATTCTGAGCAAAGGCTTGACCTTTTGCCCTGACAAGCACCATGATGAAGTTGAAACTAGAATTGACGTCTATAAATACGTTCGAAAGCTTAAATTAAAGAAACTTTTTTCGCGGAAAAAACAAGGAGAAGAATTGCCCACAACAAGCACCAGTGCACAAACCAAACCGCTAGAAACCCTTGTAGTCGCGGATGCGATAAGCTTACAAACAGCGCTTGAACTAGCTCATCAAGTGGAGCAAACAGACCTGACCAACACCCAACTTCTTTCTCAAATGGGCCACGTGAAAGGGACACATCCAAAGACCAATTTAAAAAACAAGTCAAAATTTTGTCCTGTTCTTTACCCTGGCAATCGTATTGATGTATTTCATGATCTGGTAGTGGCGGAACTGGAGACAATGAAAAATACAATTAACAACAAAGAAAATGTAACTAAGAACCAACGCATTGCTCTAAAAAATCTCCAGTCAAATCCAATGATTGAAATAAAGCCCGCAGACAAGGGTGGAAACATCGTAGTTTTGAATAAAACTGACTACTTAGAGGAAGCACATCGCCAACTAAACAATGGGACCAATTACCAACTATTGGAGCGTAATCCAACAATGGATATGACAAGGACTTTACACAAACAAATTGAGGCATGGCAAGGAAATGGCTTAATAAGTAAAGAAGAAAAGAACTTCTTAACAGTCAACCATCCTATTTTGCCAACAATATATTTCCTTCCCAAGGTACATAAGACTCTGATCAAACCACCTGGACGCCCTATAATATCGAGCTGTGGCTCCCTATGTGAAAATGTATCTTCCTATGTGGACTATTTTCTAGCTCCTATAGTCCCGACTCTGAGCTCATTCATTAAAGATACTGGCGACTTCCTACGAATCATCATGGGAGTCGAATGGCAACCAGAGTATTGGCTAGCAACTATAGATGTTGTGTCACTATACACATCGATCCAACATGATATAGGCATGAACGCAGTAAAATACTTCCTTAACCAGAGACTGATATCCGAGCTAAGACACACTAATATGCTAACTGACATGATGTCGTTTTGCTTGGAGAACAATGTTTTCACCTTTGACAAGAAAATTTACAAACAAGTCTGTGGTTGTGCCATGGGAGTCTCCTTCTCTCTGAGCTATGCCAACCTCACCATGGGTTGGTGGGAAAAAAACATAGCTTGGAGAGAGGAGAATGAGCCATACACTACGGATGTGGTTGTTTGGCTCAGATTTATAGATGATCTGTTCCTCCTGTGGAAAGGGACCAAACAAAAACTAACGGAATACATTGAGATTTTGAATGTGAACGAGGTAGGATTACAGTTCACATCGAACATTCAAAAGAAAGAAATCGAATTTCTCGACACAAAGATCTACATTAACAATAACAAACTGGAAACCACAGTATTCAGAAAAAAAACATCCACGAATAGTGTGCTCTATGGAACAAGTTTCCATCCCATTTCACTCAAACAAAGTATCCCCTACGGGGAATTCCTACGAATGAAACGGAATTGCTCGGAAGAGATTGAAATGGAAAACAAATTCACAGAAACTAGAGATCGCTTCATCCGGCGAGGATACAAACAGGCGGATATAACCAAGGGCGAGCAAAAAGCAAGAGCTAAAACAAGAGCTGAAACTCTGATACCCAAAGGCAAACCTATAGAGAACAATGATGAAGAAAAACCACGACTGATTCTAACATACTCAAGAGAAAGTTACAAAATCCGTAAAATCTTGTTAAAATTTTGGAATGTGCTGAAAAAGGACAATGATATAGGAGTGCTAATAGGTGATAGACCCCTAATCACGTACCGCAAAGCGCCCTCATTACAAGACACACTAGTCAACAGCCATTTTAAAAAGGAAATCAAAACTTTGAGTTGGCTAGAAAAACGACAACTAGGATTCAGCAAATGCACAACATGCAAAGCATGTACCATCGGCCAGAACATCAAAACCTTAAAGGATCCAAAAGGAAGAACATTTGAAATAAAGGACAAGATAACTTGTGAGTCATCATTCGTGGTATATCAAATTGTCTGCTTTTGCGGTAAAAAATACATTGGTTCAACTATCTGCCCACTCAAAAAAAGAATACTTGAACATACTAGAGCCATTCAGAACAATGATATGAGCTAAGCAACGGCAAAACATCTAAAGACACATCCTGGCAAAACATGGAAAAATATGAAATATGCAGGAATTGCCATGGTGGGAGAAAATGAAAGAGGAGGTGATCGTGTAACAAGATTGAGACGCCTGGAATCGAAATTGATAATCAGGTTTAAGACCAGACAGCCGTGGGGTCTCAATATGGACGAAGAACTGAGTGTACACTTATAATTTTTGATGAACTGAACACTGATTTTGTAGATAACTAATCTCTGATTCCAAAAGTTTTATGACAACTTGGTTGATAGTGCAATTCAAGTGACCTAATGAAATTAATAACTTTTAACTCTGCGCCAAACCGGCTGTTGATCAAAGCATTGAATGACATTATTGAACGGAGGCACTTAGCCTCAAACCGCCATGTGTAAATCGAGGGCCAGGGCATTTAGCCATGGAATACTAAACATGGACACTCAGTCCATGATCTCTCCCCTATGGTCGCGCGAACAGGATAACAAATATACATAAAGTATAAATAATGCTATGGTCGTTGCAGTTATAGCATTGACTAACAATAATAAATAAACGTTCACCAATGCCATTTCAATGCCGCGATCCAGCTGGCAAAAGCGCAGTGCTAGATAAACAAATGCAAAAATGAACTACTGAACCCACAATGCATCCTAACTGCCAGGTGGAGTTTGTCAGTATAAATGGTAGACACAAATGAGGGACATGTGTTTGTAACCGTGATCAAGGACAGTTTACCTGTCTGAAACGCGTAAAAGGGTGGGGTACCTACAAGAAATAAACGAAAAAGTCACATAATTGAGGTGGTGTGCGGCGTCTTCTTTTGAAGAAACTTTGCTGTATTCATTGTTTGGCGAGGGTGTCCCGAACCTCGCCGCCAGCACCAGCTTTTTGCTGCTCCTCTCATATTGGGACATTTGCTGTAACAATATATATGTGTGTATGTATATATATATATATATATGAAAATAAACAAGGACCCCCTGATTTGGATCAATTTCCTGGGTCAGGGCAAAACAGTATATGTGAGTAAAATACCCAGGCAAATCCTCAATCGAACACTAGGACATGAACAGAGACATTAGCTCAAAAAGATTTTTGAGAAAATAATCAGAAAAACGTTTTTGCACATTAAGTATATTTTAATTTCTATTATAAAACATGATTCAATGATAAAAAAAGGGTTTTAAGTACATTTGTATCGATACATGATAAAATATTCCAGCATTATACCATATGCGTGAATTTAGACATGAGTAGGTACATATATATTACAATAAAAAGATGGTTTCCTGTCTACGCGTTTCGACACAACTGTGTCTTCCTCAGGACTGTACCATCATATTTCTATAGATACCAACACTTGGTACCGGGATAAAAGCCAATATGAGGCAGATTACACAGCAATGAATCCCAGGGTAAAGTGGGAGTTGATAGGTTCGTAGTTTACACCCTCTCTCGGTCGGCTAGCTTGGCTCGGCTTCAGAAGTTAATCTATATGGCCTTGCTGCATGTAGTTTACGGCGTCTTTGGTGCGTGAATTGCAGAGCTGAGCACGGACCGGTGGCAAATGGATCCCGGCGGTTTCTTGAAATTCGGCATGAATATATATATATATTACCTACTGGCGGTCGCCAGTAGGTATATATAGTTAGGATTTTTTCTCTATGGGATTTTTGAAAATTCTATGTCTAATAACTTTGGCGTTTGTGGACGGAATTGGCTGAAATTTTCAGGAAAATGGCACATTTTGTTTCTGAGCAGCCCTTGAAAATTTGGGGGGGGTTCGTCAAGGGGGGGCCGAGAAAAAAGGGGGGTCCCAAAACGTGTTTTTAACATTGAGTTTTCCATAGGGCGGTTGGCCTCACTTTTAGCCCGAACGGCTGAATGGATTTGCACGAAACTTGGCAAAATTGTAGGGACTGGTAGCCCGATGTGCCTTTTGTAGGTCTCAATATATGTGCTCCAGTGGATTTTGAGAAATTAACGTTTAAAAAAAGATATATATCTGTAACAGCGGACCGGGCAGCGCTCCAGGACGCGTACTTTTCGCGCAACGGAGCTTTGTGAAGCGAAGCTGATTGGTTCTCCGGCGTCTGTCAACATTCCAAACAGTCCGTAGCGGCCGCCATCTTGTCTCTCGGTAGGATCGAGAGACAAGAGGAGGCCAAAGCGAAGGGGCAAATGACCATAAGGGGGCATAGTAGATCCTCGCTGACCCCCTAGGTTTGATGTGGAGGTTTTAAAAGGGCCCCGCGGGGCAAAAAAAATAATAATAATAATAATCGAACGGCTGAATGGATTTGCACGAAACTTGGCAAAATATTAGGGACTGGTAGCCCGATGTGCCTTTGCTAGGTCTCAATATATGTGCTCCAGTGGATTTTGAGAAATTAACGTTCAAAAAAAGATATATATCTGTAACAGCGCTCCGCTTCGCGTAACGGAGGTTTGCGAAGCTGATTGGTCATTCTGTCACTGGGCTATAGTTGGGCTACATCTGGCTGATATTTGGGCTACATTTGTTTTTTTGTGTGTCTGGCGGCCATCTTTGGGCTACATTGGGCTACATTGGGCTTCATTGGGCTACATTGGGCTACATTTGGGCTCCAACATATATATAGGCCAATGTAGCCCAATATATATTTTTCAAAGTTAATTTTCGTAAAAACCACTGGAGCATATATCTTGAGACATAGCAAAGGCACATCGGGCTACCAGTCCCTACAATTTTGCCAAGTTTCGTGGAAATCCATTCAGCCGTTCGAGCTAAAAGTGAGTCCAACCGCCCTATGGAAATGAAGGAAATGAATGGGTAATTTGTAATTAGCAAATAGGTCATCGCAAACTAGGAATGGTAAAGAATCGCTATTTATTCCTTAAAGTTCGCTATTTAGGAAATGCAAAAAACTTTGATGATACATATGGCGGTTCATCTCTAACAAGATAAGAAGCATAGGGATACATTTATGATGACTGGCGCATCACCAGGGATGTGTTAGTCATTCTGTGCCGCTGTTCCGTCACCTATGGTGTGCTGCATTTACAATGCGGCGCATCATGGGGCAAAAACAGCACAGATGCGTGATGTATCTGTGCCGTAAAGGTGGCGCATTGCTGGAGTTGTATCGCAAGTGTGATGAAGCTCCAGAAAGGGTCGGGGGTGCCCCTGTCGCAGGGTTTCTGTTCTCACACAGAACTGTGGACAGAGGATTGGAACCTCGGCGAATTAGGGTGTCCCAAAACTCACGTTAGTAATCAAAAACTCCTTAGCAAGCTAGGTACAGTGTCACATTGGATATAACAAACTCTCAATGTTTAGACAATCCAGAATATGAACTTATAGTACCTCAGGATACGTGGAACTCATGAACAGTCGGTCGTTATATATTTCTTAGAAACCAGAACATGGAGTTAAGAAGAACACATGTGTATTTGAAATGTTTATTTACTAATGCCGTCTTCTCAGGCGTAGTATCTTAGATAATACAAGTACACATATTATCAGTAGCAAAATTACCAGCATAGTTACTAGTACATAAAAAGCGAATGGTGATAGTATGTTAACATGCTGTAAATGAATAAGAGTTAGCAACACTTATAAGCAGCCGCGGGCCGTGGAGGGAGTTACGGTGAGGCAGGGAGGCGGGGAGGGGGAGAAGCAGGGTGGAGAATACAAGTACACAAATTATCAGTAGCAAAATTACCAGCATAGTTACTAGTACATAAAAAGCGAATGGTGACAGTATGTTAACATGCTGTAAATGAATAAGAGTTAGCAACACTTATAAGCAGCCGCGGGCCGTGGAGGGAGTTACGGTGGGGCAGGGAGGCGGGGAGGGGGAGGGGCAGGGTAGAGAGGGCTCCACCCTGCTTCTCCCCCTCCCCGCCTCCCTGCCTCACCGTAACTCCCTCCACGGCCCGCGGCTGCTTATAAGTGTTGCTAACTCTTATTCATTTACAGCATGTTAACATACTGTCACCATTCGCTTTTTATGTACTAGTAACTATGCTGGTAATTTTGCTACTGATAATATGTGTACTTGTATTCTCCACCCTGCTTCTCCCCCTCCCCGCCTCCCTGCCTCACCGTAACTCCCTCCACGGCCCGCGGCTGCTTATAAGTGTTGCTAACTCTTATTCATTTACAGCATGTTAACATACTATCACCATTCGCTTTTTATGTACTAGTAACTATGCTGGTAATTTTGCTACTGATAATATGTGTACTTGTATTCTCCACCCTGCTTCTCCCCCTCCCCGCCTCCCTGCCTCACCATAACTCCCTCCACGGCCCGCGGCTGCTTATATCTCACCCTCCCTAATACACATATTATATTATTTGCTAAGAAGGTCTCTTTGTGTTGGTTTAGGGCGTGCCCATACTTTAGTGTCTTAGATTTGAAGGAATCACATCAGCATACACCAGCTCTCTCTTCATGTGAACCGCATCAACTGTTGTGTATGTGTGTTCGGCAAAGCAATATAAAACCCGCCTCATGCCCAGAATTGGCAGAAGTTGCACTTATGTTATGAGTATGAAGTCGTGGAGATCAGACCTCATAACAATTCTGTATCGTGTTGTTCTTGAAACTTTAGCACTCGCTGTACAGATATAGTTTAACAAGCAAAGCAGATAGTAGAGCAATAACATATTATTCTCATGTAAACCACGATGAACTACTAGGTGGAAAGCTAAAGCAACAACTAAGTGTCGTGTGCAGAAGTTGCAAAAAAGGAAAAATGGCGTTTAAACCGGTAATGAGCCCATGCTAACTTAACACGGTGTAAAGATATCCAGGACCTAGATGACACCTCCCCATGATCCGGAAACGAACTGAATAAGATAATAGAAGTGCCATCTCATGAGAGCAGATTGCAAGTTTATATGTGGACGGTCCGCAAGGTAAAGCATTAAAAACTAGGAAAATTTAATGCTAAAGAAAAATAAAACAGCCAAGTACTTTATCGAGTCTTAAGCCAATAGGCAAGGTAAATAATAAAAACTTGACAAATAAGTCAATGAATTGTCAATGAAATGCTAGTACTCAGCATATCAAACATGAAAAAGGTCTATGACATAACTGTGTATGCAAAATAAGCTGCAACAGCCTCCAATAGGAAGTCACCGTCTTCATCCGAAAACAGTTCAGCCATCCAATTTAAAAGCGGAAAAGAACATACGTGCTCTCCCAGCACCGGATCCTCTATCACCATCAGAGGACAGCTTGGTGGGTTTTCAAGAAAGCTCTGTTCCAAGAAAGACTGTGCTGCCGCCAATAAATTCCAGGGACCAATTAGTCCATGCATCAATGCCACAGCCATAATCCTTTCGCCAGGACAAACCAACTTGTGAGTAATGATAGGAGTCATCAGCTGATTAAAGTCGACGTCAGGAGAAACCGGTCCGCAGAGACACAAATCAATGGCCCAATCGAAATCACAGGTCAGGCAGTGAAATACAGGCTGGACACAGGTGAAGTAGGAGAATCGAAAAGATAATCCATATGCCGTGCTTAATATCGCCAACGGCATTGTGCCATAATATTCTAGCATGCGATTGCGGAACAGTGTCAGCAGCTGCAGGGTGGGAGGTTGCATAGGAGGGACATCCATATTTAAAAATGTAAAAAAGCACAAGAGCGTCCGCTGGTAATGCAAGTAAAAATGCCAATCCACGAAGCAGAGTGGAGAAAATAGAATGAAAGAAAGCAGGGATGACTCCAAAGATTTTCTCAAATGAAGTCACGAGACCACTGGTAACAACTTTAAAAAAGTGCGCCAGGGTCTTTGTGGAGGATGCGTTAAAGATAGTCCGAACCATCTTGCTGAAATTGAAAGGCAAATCTGAATTGAAAAGGGTCTGCACCTCTGTACGGGTGTTCGCTATGTGAAGCACGAAAGTTTCACGGGCCGAACTCAAGGCCACCTCTCTCTGAGACAAAAGAGCTCTTATTCTTGCCATGCCGTTGAAATCTCTCCCAAGGTTGGTATTTGTGGCCAGATTGAAAACTCCCTATGTTCATGTGTGGGAGAAAATAGAACATTTCTGCAGCAAATAACCCGTTCACTTACTGTTACGATAAAAGGAATACTTTTAATTAACTCAGAACAATCTTCATTATTGAGCATCAAATAACTACCATTTTCCAACAACTTGAACGTGGGGATGATAGCAGGAACTGGCGTGCCTTGCAACACGCAAGCCATATTTGGTCGGTGTTTGTTGCATGAACCGTGTAACTGTATGTGCCTACACATTAGTGAATGATCTGGCGTCTCAGTGCATTCCTCTCCATTCAGATAAACTTCTTGATCATCTTTGAAACATCTGTATGTGTATGGAAGCGACCAGACCTCATGAAGAAAAGCACTACCTAAAGGTTCATAACGACCTATTGGTATATATTTCATACAATTTGAAAACTTATATAAAGCAAAAGGCAGCGTTAATAAACCGTGGATAAGGCACGTTGCCAAAAAACCCGCAATCCTCTGCTGATGATACTTCTTTTTTTGTTTTGTTGCTCCTGTTGAGCCCTTTACAATGAATCGTTTTCATTGCCCCCTCCAAGAAAAACCCAAAAAAATATAAAACTGTTCAGAAAAATTCAAAAAAAGTAAAAAAATGTTCCGAAAAATAAAAAAAAATATAAAACAACAAAAACAATAAAAAAAAAAGTTCTTTTCAGAACTACCTCCCCGTTATTAAAAAATTGGTACAATATTTGGAACTGTGCCAACCTCTATTTCTCTTAGTTCGCTTCCCAGTTCGCTCGCCGGTACGCGAACCGGAAGCGAACCAAAAACAGTAAGTATAAGGGAAGGAAACAGACACTTATGTTAAAAGAAAGACAGCTATAGGGGAGTAAACTAGAGATACTATTACCCGTAATCCACTGCTGATGATGTCACATATTACATCATTCATGACATGGTCAGTGACATCACTGATGACATCACTGATGACATCTCAAATGACATCACTGATGACATCACTGATGACATCTCAAATGACATCACTGATGACATCATGACACACCAATACCAGTTACTACATACGCACTCACTGATTCCTACGTCTACACACACATTCACTCATTCACCCATACAATACCTCATACATACAGTCACTTATTATTACAACACTATCATATGCACTCATACACCTATGCAGACAGTCACACACTGCCACTCATCCATGGAGTTACTCACACACCAAGTCAGTCCTGTAAAGAATCAATCACACTTCCATTTCTTCATCTATACAGTTAAACACAGAACACCATACTTCAGTGACATCACTGATGACATCACTAATGACATCTGAAATGACATCACTGATGACATCTCAAATGACATCACTGATGACATCATGACACACCAATACCAGTTACTACATACGCACTCACTGATTCGTACGTCTACACACACTCATTCACCCATACAATTACTCATACATACAGTCAGTTATTATTAGAACACTATCATATGCACTCATACACCTAGTCAGTCCTGTGAAGAATCAATCACACTTCGATTTCCTCATCTATAGTTAAACACAGAACACCATACTTTTCACACATATACTAACACATACTTACTCTCTTATACAATCACTGATACAAGTACACATTGATATGCACAGAGTCACACACCTCCCAGCCAGCCACACACACACTCAGTCTTCCATACATCCAGTCATTCTTCAATATGTAAAACGTATTTAAACTTTACAAAAACACACAGACACTAGATGATGTCATCAGTGATGTCATTTGAGATGTCATCAGTGATGTCATCAGTGATGTCACTGACCATGTCATGAATGATGTAATATGTGACATCATAAGCAGTGTATTGCGGGTGCGCGATATATAGTTAGTGCAACTAACTATATATGGAATTTCAATGGTTTTGTGTGAGTAAAATAAGGTTTTCTAAATGCTAATTCCTAACTATATATGGTCTATAACCTATGGTTTTTTCAGTGAATTTTCAAGGTTTTGTAAATGCTAATTCCTAACTATATATGGTCTATAACCTATGGTTTTTTCAGTGAATATATATATATATATATATATATATATCTCCAACTCTCTCCTTTATGGAAAGCAACGAGCTGCACTCCAACAGTAAAATTAAATGATTGTATTTAACTTCCTTGGCAGTCCTGACGCGTTTCAGTCGTGCTTCGACTTTCTTCAGAGGTTCCGCCTCGGCATCTCATCGTTGCCACAACGTTGATTCCTTTTAAATAAAGCCCCCTAGTGGGCGTCCATTGATGGATGCTACCAATGCATCCTGGGATTTGTGGTACTGATTTGAACCCTCCAGTGGGTGATGCTGCATATAGTTCAAGATTTTATCAGGAATACAGTCCATTCTTTGATTTTACTGTTGCTCCGTAGCATACCTGCTTTTGAGGTTACAAGGAAACCATACCAGAGCCAGTCTTTGGTAGCGCCTGCCGTCCCTATTCGTTTTCACGAGCATCAAAAAGCGGTTCTATTTCGGGCAAGAGCGGCGCACTTTCTGGCGGTGCAATACAGCGAAAATCTTCAAAACCTCCTTCGCGGAGAAATGAAGAGACGGACCCCATGGCTTCAGGCAAGGCAATGTTTTTATTCTTGCAACCATTCAAGGATGACGCGTTTCAAGCATCAAAGTGCTCTTGATCACACACCGAGCACCACGTCAGCTCTGCTTTTTAAACTTTTCAAATGCCACCTCCTTTCGTGAGTCACATGACCACTTCCCTAGACATTGAGAAAATACTATCAACTGCATTTTCAGGAGCATTTTAAATCTATAGTAATGTTTGTAACATTTTACAAAAATACATTTCATTGTGCAAAACAAAGGTCTTATTGCTTGATCTTAAAATAGCACGATAAAAAATTAATTATCCACCGCTTGAATGCTGAAGCCCGTATACACATATTGCATTGAAATATTGCAATGAAATAGCTGGTGCTATAAATATTTATCTTTATAAATACCTATATACAATATATACATTTACAAATGCAACTATAGTAACAATTCATGATATCTGCTTAATGCATGGCGTATAGCTTCAATGTAGCTATATAAATAGTCATGAAACATATAACCTTATATGATACCTTGTCGTACCAGTTCCTAAAGGTCTGTGTGAAATATGTAACCTGCTCCCTTGGTATACATACTATATACAAAATTTATATTTACAACATATTCTTCAGACATTAATCCAAATATTGCCACCGCCCGGTTTTTTAAATAAGCACCACCTATCACGTAATCGATTTAACCTTTTTTTTATCTATACTTCAATTTTTGAACAGAGCTAAAAACAAATTAACTATAATATCGCCTTTGTTCCTTGTCTTGCTATATAAACAAACATTGTTTTGGAAGTAAGTTCGGAAACATGGGAAATAAGGTGCTATATATATGTGCAACCTTCTCATATAGCATGCCGTGGCATGATTCCACTTAAGACTGCACGAGAAGATTTCCGGTTTTTACACCACTTGTAAATCAATGAATGAGGTTCTTTTCTTTTCACCTATATCACTATTCTCTGCTTTTAGTATTCCAACGCTCCGCTGAGATTCAGAACGAATAAATGTTGGAGATACACTCTTGCCAGCACCGTAGTTAGCTCCTCTTCTCTTGGCATTTCTTTCTATCTTCGTTTGTTATTTCGTCTAGCTCTCACTCACAGGTCATATATGTGGCAACACTTGGTCTTGGCCTATCTTTCCACACTCCATTTTCACTTATGATGTAATTTTTATCTCTTTTACTAGGTATTAATAAAACAAATGTTTAATATTGTCAGATTCTTCTTCTCCTTCTCCACCTGCACACTAAACTGGTGTCCTTCCCGGTGGGTTTCTTGATCTTGTTACACTCAGGGCTCATTGCATCTCTCTCTCTCTTCACAGCCTTGAGAAAGCCCTGGCTCAACTTGCCACACAGGGTGAAACACGTGTCGGCTGTTTCCTTTCACTAAACACCTTTCATCAAATAAACTAAAAAGAGTGGAATGGATCAATAAATCAGTGAATGAAAATAAAATAACTACTTTCACTCAAATAAACTTGGACTACTGTGCTGCGTCACAAAAAAGAATTACCCTACTTGATAAAACAGATTGTTCACAAGGGAGGAACATATGCTCACACCCTTAACCCCAGAGTTCAAAGATGTGTCTGAGGGTGGAGTGGGCACGGTGGGGTTTAGTTATGTACACCTAGGAGAAGGAAAGACCACTAGACAAAATAAAATTCATAAAAGCACACGTAGATCCTGTCATCACTGACTCAGACCAAGGTGGCTTACAGCATGTCGATCCTCCATTGAACTTGCACTGAGCTGTATTGGAGAATGGATAAACTGAAAATACTCTCCTGGAATGTGAGAGACCTAAGGTATTACGTCAAAGAGGCAAATGATTTTCTCTTGCATTAAACATAAGGCTCTCAGGGCCTCATTTATGAGGCCGTGCGTCACTTTTACACCGCCGGTGCGTCACTTTTACACCGCCGGTGCGTCACTTTTTGTGACGCACCAACAGCGTAAAAAATGTGCCTTGTTGCATCATATTTGCAAAGTGACACATCTAGGTAGATGCGTCACTTTGCAAACCCCTGTGCTACATTATACCTATGCCAGGTATAATGTATGCAGGGGGGGGTTCTGACGCAAGACAGGGTCATAGAAGTGACGCAGTGAAATCGCTAAGATTTCACTGCGCCACTTCTAGGACACAAATGAGTCACTTTCTTACGCCTGCCTCACAGCAGGCGGAAGACTGACGCAAGCCCTTTCACATGGGGCTTACCCCATGTGAAAGGACACATTGCTGGAGTTGCGTCACTTTTGTGACACACTTCAGCAATGCGTCACTTTTGCGCCATACAGATACGTCAGAAATACTGACGTATTTGTAACTCCTTGCGCCATGATGCGTCATACTTAGGGCTCCCGGTTTTATGGTATTTATTTTTTTGCCATTTCCGTCTGTATTTATCCATATTTCTTTTTGGGGCATTTTATCTGTATTTATCCACATTTATTTTTGCAGCAATCAAAAGGCAGCGCTGCAGCTAGTATTTTTCCACATTTAAGTGGACAATGTACACCGTCCTGCTTCAGGTGTGTGCTATTGTCTTCTACTGTGAGCTCCTGCCCTCTGGAATTATGATAAACTAGAGTTATCATTGAACCACAGTTACTTGAAGCCATGGTTCATTTTTCATGTGTTACTATATTAGGTACTGAACATGCAAACTGCAGACCAGCATTGCTGCGTCAATTAATTCATTCTCTCGTAGTGCATCCTGAAAAAAGAAATGCTTCTAGGTGCTCTCAGTTTTATGATGCACACTAGACCATCAGCCTGTACCATCCACATACCAACTGGTAATGCAGATTAGCATCCCCTCTAGGCCAACAGCTCCTAACATCTTGGGAAAAGCTATGAAGGAATACGTAAATACACACTTCCTTAGTGATGTTCACTTGGCCATCAGTCTAGTAATTGCCACCCATGAAACGCTAGCACAGCCCAGTCAGGTCAGGGCACCCCAAATATATCATGTCACCTAGCAGAAATCAGCGCTTCCTATAGAATGCCAGAAACTACAGGTCTTCACCAACAGACTGTCAGACCATGTAACGTGCATTTGTCCTTCGTTCACCCTCTCCCTTTCCAGGCGGTGCAATTTCCAGACGGTGCAGAATCAGGATGAATATCCAGATATTTATAAGCTTGGCTTCCACCAGGCCAGGGGAATCTTCGAAAGGCGCATTTCTGGATCATTTCATATTGAGTTAAGAGGTTCTGTTGGCTGGATATGCGAAAGCCCATCTAATCCTGTGGAACTTGTGTCATTGACACCAGACTGCAGCCATGTGTATAAAGGGACCACATGAGCAGCAGGGCAAGGATGCAGACACACTGCTGGCAACTCGGGTAAGGATCCTCATTGCATTTTGGTGGCTGCAGTTCATGATAAACTCAGTAACTCAAAAGTAAGGCGGTATTGTGAACACCTAATGACACCCAGCTCCAGGATTAATCATGAACTGCACCTGGCAGATTGGAACGTTTGCTGAGTTAGGAGCAGAGTGCTTCCCCTCCCCACACACACACACCTTCGTATACCTGCCTAACTCCATCCCAGGACTACTGCATCATATGACGACGAATAAACATAAACACATGAAACGGGGGCATTTGCAGCATCCATATTCATCCAGAGGGATATTGCGCTATTGACAAACAACTGATGCTTTTTGTTACCCAACTCAACAATACTGATCAACCTTGGAAGGAAGAAACGTCACGTGAATCTGTTGCAATTTCAACCCATGTCAACACGGCTCCGCACACATTTCATATTAGGGCACATTCATTTTTATCAGTCACGGGGAGATTACGTGACAGTACACAGTACACTGCACTGCAAGAGCAACCTGCCACAAACACAAAGATTCCAGCCCCAACCACGATTGGCTCAGGGGCACGGCAGCAGGTCAAAAAATACCCTTATTAGAACGAAGGAATCTCTAGCAAATCACAAGCCCTGCAGCCAGCGGCGCAGCTAGAACCAAATTTAGTGGGGGGGTGGCGGGCTGGGAAAACATTTCGGGGGGGAGGGGAGCAGACTCTCCCAGCAATAGTTAGATTGGCGATTCAGAGGCTCTAGAAGTGGTGACAAAACAACAAAGCCTCATTAACAAGTTAGAGATCTTTGAAAGAGCTGTGAAGTACTCGGTGCGGCTGTGCCCGGGAAGCTGATTCAGCCCAGGCAACCACACACGAGGGGGGCCTGTCTGCAGCTGAGGGACGTGACAAGTCACCTCGGCTGGAGCACGGCAGCACACACAATTTACAAGTATTTAACCGCATCTACATATAAATACAGACAAAGGAAAAATAGTTTTCCGTCTGTATTTATGTGTAAATATCCGTTTAAACGGAAAACCGGGAGCCCTAGTCATACTGTAAATATGACGCATCATTGGTGTCGCAAAGAGGGCGCAGTGAAAAGTGACGCATGGCTGTTTTCATGCAGCGATGCGTCACTTTTCATAAATGAGGCCCTCAGTATTTACAGATTTTTATAGATAAATACAGTCAGAAAACAATGCCTTTCTTGTCCGTATTTATTTTTTAAAGCGGGAAAATACAGGAAATTTGACTTTTTTTGCATTAACTCTCCATGCTATCAATCATGAAATCTAGGCAAACAGCAGAGTAGACTGACAGCCTGGGGAGTTAAAAATTTAGATGAGATTTCCCGAATTAATTGAATATTTCTAAATACATTCATAGTATAATGCTAATATTTTCCGGTGGGTGTACTATTTTGTTATATTTGTCTGCCTAGTGTGCTAAAACCCAACAGCTATTAAAGAATAACAACACATTTATTACTTAACTAACGATATAAATATATAAGTAACAGCTTCGTTTATTCACAAATAAATAAATAAATATGACGAAACACTGATAAAATGGCAAAATAAAAAATATGGATAAATATATATCAAAATTTTTAAAAAATACACACCATAAAACCGGGAGCCCTAATTAAACTTCATCATATTGACATAATGTTCTTACAGGCACATTACCTAGCACTTCAGGAACATCCGTAAACTCGTCACAAAACGTGGGGGCAGCTGTAATCAGCTGTCTACTCCTCTTATTCGAGTGGGATGTCTATCTGGATTGCGGGTGAGGTTCCATTTGTTGCCACGATGTGGAAAGGCGGGTCGCTTTTTGTAGGTCAATGGTACCATAAATGGTAGCCACTGAGTATGCTAAACTATGCCCCTAACTTGGAAGACATGTATTTTTTTCCTTGTCTGCCTTGTCTGCAAGACGTGGTGCTCCTTCAGTTGGGTGGTCCCATGCTGTGTAGGGAGACTTCAATTGTGTTATGTCCCTGAATGGAACAGCCACTGGCAATTACCAGACTCACAACACAGACTTTCAAGTCAGTTAGTGGACATGCAAGAGATGGCTGTGTGGAGATGTAGACATCTGATCAAAAGAGTGCATTCCTATAACTCTCCTCCAAATGGGTCATATAGCAGACTGGGTTACTTCTTTCTTACCTCAGGTCTATGCGTGAAGGCCTGGATATTGACTATGTGGTAGGACCCTCCTGGACCAATCCCTGCTTATGCGGAACTCAGGTATACTCACCTGATGGATGAGGATGACAGCGCTTCTGGATGGAGAGCTCCCTGCATGTCTTCGACAAACATTAATCGACTACTCTGATATTAATTGGAGGTCGACAAATAAGAGGGCCTCTGAATGGGAAGCAATGAATCTAATCATATGGGGGGCTGCCACCAGGAAGGTGGTGGGAGCGGCGGAACACCTATGCAGAGACATCAGTCAAGGGGAACAGAAAGTTGAAGACATGGAATGGGATCTGCATACCGCAGTCGAGGCGGAATGTACTGAATGTACTTTTTTTTTCTCTGAGTTTTATATAGCGCGAACTAGACCTGAAGGTATAGGGTTTCAGAGCGCTTTACATGAGCACCAGTTGTGTTACACAAGGACACAACAAACACAGTAGAAGGCCATAAACAATGCCCAGGGATCACTTCTGAAGGAGAATGCATATGACTACACCCACACAAAACATGACTCCCAAGGTTGCCTCTAGATAATAGGAAGGAATTAGACCAATCCCTTACAGGTGCAGAACTGAGGGCTGAGTTAGAAGATATGTAGAATGGGAAAACCCTGGTCAACTCACTGATAAGCTTTGGAGGTGGCGGAGAAAGCTTATCAGGATGGTTGCCTGTAGATCACAATGAGTGAGGCATTAATTATGGTGATTCCCAAGCCGGGGGCAGGACCCTGCGGAGAAAGGATAATGCAGACCCTTACCTGCCACTAAGATTATTAGCAAACTTCTGGCCTGCGCACTGGCCCAAGTTGTGTTGATGTTGGTGCATGAAGCAGGATTTATACAAAACAGAAGTATCATCTTCGACTTACAAAGACTGGCAGACGTGGAACACTATTTGCGCACACAGGCGGGTTTCAGAGCCCATCATAGTACTGAGCTAGTGTTGTCCGTACTTGACAAGCTCAGAATTATGGCTGAAAACAAAAAAACGAGTGCCCTGATTTTATTAGATCTATCAGCGGCATTCGATACGGTCAGTCACGAAAAGCTGCTGTCCCGTCTTTCTGACCTGGGCATCACCGGGCTAGCACATCAATGGCTAGAAACATTTCTATCAGACCGGACTCAGAGGGTTCCGTTGGGTGAGCATGCATCGGCTAAGGGCATTCTTACCTGCTGTGTACCCCAGGGCTCCACATTGTCCCCACTCCTCTTTAACATATACCTGCAACCCCTGGTGGAGACCCTGGCTCTAATGGATTTCTGGGTCTGCAATTATGCAGATGATGCCCAACTCCTCATATGGATCAACAACTCTAGTCAGTCCCAGGAATCGGCGCAAAATCTACTCAGATTCACAGTGAATTGGATGACGGCCAATTCTCTGAAAATAAATCCTGCCAAGACTGAAGTGCTCATCATTCCCACAAAAAGCAGCCCTTGGTGTGACCTTTTTTGGCCACCGGAACTGGGCACTACCCCCATACCAATGCCGGTCGTAAAAAGCCTGGGTATAAAAATTGATTCAGAGTTGTCCATGTCCAGCAATCTACGGCCAAGCTCCAGTGTACATAAAAGAACGCTATGAGCACTATGTTTATTTATTTATTTTGTGTACTTATAGAGCGCAGTGCTGTCACTCATCACCCAGAGGGCATCCTGGCGCTTTCCAGGCAGGATACTGCGATCATCTGAGGCCTGCCGCCTAGTCCTGCCCCGATACACCACCAAATCCAAAGGGGGCACAGCGTTTTCTGTCATGCTCCCACAAATTTGGAACAATCTACCTGAGCACCTTCGCAGGGAACCGGTCCTCCTTACCTTTAGGAAACAACTTAAAACGCTTCTATTTAGGGAGGCCTTAGCTACAGTGTAATCTGCTGCCTTGTACCAGTTGCCGTCAGTGATCCTGGTCACTCTCTCTAAAAGTGCTTAGAGACCTGAAGGTGATTTTGCGTCACACAAAAGACATTTAACATAACATAACATTACACACACGGTTTGGATAACGCAGTTGCTTCACTCAATTTTGAGAAAGAGTTAGACACCGTGGGGTGGGACTATGTGTTTCATGCATTAGAAGAGATAGACTTCAGGTCTTGATTTATCTGTTGGGTGAAACTGTTGTACACCCATACAACGGCCAAGGTGAAAACTGGGAAACTGGAGGTGGTGTCAAGGATTTTAACTGTAAAATAATACGAAGAAAATTGAGAAACAAGCATTCATTAAACAAATACACAATTTTGAAATCATTTATTTAATTCACAAACAAATATTAAAAACATCTAGATTTTAATTTTAAATTCATCATCATCATGATGAGAGGTGGCGGACATACTCTTAAAGAGGGAGGAGATGGCTTTCACATTGCAGATCTCCTGTGTCTCACAATCCTGAACTAGACTGCTCTTCTGGGCTTAGATATATATGCAAAGGTGCTTAAAAATGCTTATGTATGTGCTACAAATGCGTATTTGTATTTGATTCTATTGACTTGAGTTCTTCCCACAATAATATTGTAAGACTGTTTTGTTGGTGATGAAAATGGATAAAATGTGCTTAGAAAGAACTTAAAACATAATATAGTGGTGGGGTTGTTTGTACTAACAAAACAAACAGAACTTTATTACTACCCAATAGAACCCTTCTTTATAACCTTAGAATAATAATAGACTGAGAAAAAAGCAATAAGGATCTAAACTCATGACTTACAGTTTGCATGCAGCTCCTTGATGCCTGTCAATTGCACACTGTGTGCTATTACAAGAATTGTAACTTAGGAACTGCATGTTACAAAAGGATCTATGTGTCAAAAGTAGTAAATAGGCACCTGAGCAAGTGGCCTCCACTTCCTGCTTGTTCCAGCCTGTTCCAGTTGCCACCTTCTGACCAAGTGACACCACTGCTGCCAGGGTTTCCGTGCTCACTGTTCTACTCACCAACAGAAGCTCTGACTACCCCACGACCTACTTAATGTAGGCCACAGCACAACCAGATTAGTAGGCACCTGGGCACCCAGCTTGTCACTTCCCAGTGGCCTCCAGTTGCCGCTTGTTCAGTCTGATCCTGAAGAGTCCCCTTCTAGTTATCCAAGCGTCTACTTCATGCTCCAGTCAAATTCTTTGTAACTGCAGCATGGCGTACTCAACCCAGGCAACTGTGTTTGATGTAATCTTGGCCCCTGTTCATAAAGGACCTTTTCCCTCAATATATTTAGGTCCTTCATTAGGACCTGTGGGATTACACCAAGGGACTTGTGCAACTTTTTCCTTCAAGGAAATTACTTCTGCCATCCTTATCTGACTGAATATAGAGTATTCGTTTGCTAAATCTACTCCCATTTATTGGCTGCCCAGAGTTTAAGTCTCCCCTCCTTAGGCACCCTCCATCCGGGACCGGAGGAGCAGTTTTGTCGGTTGCCTTTGTGGAAAATTAGTACGGTTTGGTAAACATTATCTGCGCCATCTTGCCTTTCCCCCTGATGCCACACTTTCTGTCTTGCGCACCCGCCATTTTAGGTGCCTCGAACAGAACCGCCCTCTGCACACCACTGGCCCCCCCAGCATGGCCCTTCGTCCTCACAAAGCCCGCACGCTGGCAAAACCCCCGCCCGCACATGCCTCGGGTCATAAACCCCTCTCCAGCGCAGCTCTGCCTCAGAACCCCATCCTGTTCCCAGCGCGACACCTACCCTCATTCCTTTCATGGTCCCAGGTCCTTTTGATACAGACCCCCTTTCCTGTGTGCCCGTTTGTCTTCCTCGTTCCCAGGCCGACACCTAGCTCTGCCGATACTGTTTATTGCCCCTCCAATTACAGTAGAAAGCTTCCCTCATCAAAGGACCCCCGAGTTGATCAAAGCCCCCACCCTATGAGATCCGTCCGAACCCCCACATTCCGTGAATCGGCGGAATGTCCAGCTGTGCGATAATCATCACCTGTTGTGACCGGGGTGGGGACTTCAACTGTAAATGTGTGTGGGAACGGGCCTGAAGGGGAGATTCGGAGGATATCCTTTCATACTTCAAAACATTACAAAGATGTGTTACCTGCAATAAAGATGATGAAAATGTGTATAAAAGGCCAGGCCTCAGAGATGCGGTTAGAGCACCTCATGACGATACCTGCTGTCTGAACTGATGTGTTCTCCTCCGGAGAGAATAAACCTTGTTTCCTGCCTTCCCGTCTCCAGCGCCTGCCTCTTCATTTATTAATATTTTGTGGGTTAAAGAGGCGATACCGCCGGGCAAATATTGATTGTCCCTGACCTAGATTTCACAATTGGCGCCCACGTGGGGCCCATCAGCGACTCGTGGATCCAGTGGGAGAGGTCCTGACGACAGAGTGAACGACTGCAACGATCGGGAGAGCTCTTGCCCAATAGACCCTCGTCTGGCAGCCGATCATCCGAACTTCACTGGTTCCGAACAGACCTCTCTCGAGTGATCTACGGTCCTGACTGGGAACCATCAGGAGTGCCGCGAGGAATACGAGGAAAAGAGGACGATCGGGCGCTGGATTCGGAAGATAAGAAACTGTCTATACGGTCCGGGTAAGTTCGTGTAGACACGACGAATTGCGAAATGATTGTTTAATTGTTCAGAAAATACTAGTATTACTCTTTGTTGACTTATTTGGAGATTCACTGTCTGCAAACGGAGAAACAGTAGGCTCTTTCTCCTTGCAAACAGTGAAGGATAGGTAACGCGGCCAGCGTGCCTATCTTTCTCCCCCACTGATTGTTCATTTGTTCACGAATTGTTTTCGGGAGATTTCCCCCTCCCACACTGATTAACGGTTTTTTGACCTCGAACTACTGTTCGCGGATTGTTTTCTGGAGATTCTCTGTCTGCAAACAGGAAAGAACAGGTTCCCCTTTGCAGATAGTGAAAGGGTAGAGGACGCAGACCTTTGCGGGCCTACTTATTCTCCCCACTGGTCGTTTAGTAATTGTTTTGTTATTGGTTCATGAGGTATTCACTGCCTGCAAACAACGTAGAATAGAAATATTCTGTCTAGTCTTTGCACGCAGTGATAAGATAGGCAGTGCTGACTTTTTGTCCTCATCGCGAGCTGTCATGTCTGTCTTCTCCCCACTGGTTGGTAGTTGGTTCAGCCCGGACCGTTTATTAGAGGTGGATCATCTAGCTCCGCTGGAAGGCACCCCTAATAAAGACATGTTCGTAAACTATGGATTAGTTACCATAGCCTATAGCAAACTGTGGCACAGGTATACCAGAGAAAATCAAGAGAAACAGTGGCCACTGATAGGATCCTTCGATCTTGATAAAATAGAAACGGTAGAAATAGCCCTTCGTAATAATAAGACAACGCCTATTATGCTCGACAGTCTCGGTATGTGGCGCAAAGAAGCAATGCAACGAAAGAAAAGAGACGAGGACAGAGCAGGTAAAGGAATATATCGACAGGACAACCCCAGGACACAACGTCCCGAAAGTAATCCCCCGACACTACGCACAGGACGGCCAGACTTAGGGCAAAACCAATGTGCTTTTTGTAAATATGCCGGGCACTGGAAAGCCCAATGTCCGACTCTACTGAACGAGAGTAGGAACAGAGGGCCGACAAGAATAACAGGCCGGCAGAAAGGGAAAAGGCGCGAGACAAAGATGAATCAGACTGACATGGACAAGCCAGATAGAACCACCACGTTTGATTATGCCCGATGGCACAGATTTCGCCAGACCGATTTCAGCGACATGTTCGAGTCCTCATAGATCGAACAATGTTAAGACGAGAAACCCAGTCTAGCTCTGAGTTACCCGGTGACGAACCCCGTACTACCGCTACTGTTCCCTAACATAAAAGAAAAAGGCCACCCTTTTCGGATAACTTGCAGAAACAATACACAGAGTAGTATCGGACAGATTAGTATACATTCCATTGATGAACTCAAACTTCGAGTGCAATGAGACTGATTACTCTCTGTTGCCCCCCCACTCTGTGAAAGGAAGCAATTACAGGCCTACATAGACAACCCCCCATTACCCAGACATGCCTGTCCAAACAAAATACCTACCCCCACTCCGGAAGTTCCCGAAATGCCGCAGGTCACCGGTCACGCCCATCCGGAAGGTGAAACACACAGCACGTGTGGGGCGGAGCCTGTTGACAACCGTCGATCGAATTGCCAGTGGGATATCCAGATGGCACCACGGCCCGGCATGGAAATGGCTGTCCCATCCTCTTCTTCGCGGAGTGGGCTGGGAGGGAGAGGCGACGCGGACGGGCCTCTCCCACCTCCTCGGATAGGAGGTTTCCCAGCCCCAGTCCGGCCATCACAAATACCTCCGCTGAAATTAGTCCAGGTTGGGCTGGGAGGGAGAGGCGACGCGGACGGGCCTCTCCCACCTCCTCGGATAGGAGGTTTCCCAGCCCCAGTCCGGCCATCACAAATACCTCCACTGAAATTGCTCCTGGTCGGGCTGGGAGGGAGAGGCGACGCGGACGGGCCTCTCCCACCTCCCTGGATAGGAGGTTTCCCAGCCCCCGGCCCGGTGCCGAAATCCTCCAGCCAGGCTGCGCCAATACTTGCGCAGCACGGAACATGCACTGTGGCGCCAATACTTGCGCAGCACGGAACATGCACTGTGGCGCCAATACTTGCGCAGCACCGAACATGCAACGGCTGCACCAATAATTGTGCAGCACCGAACATACTATGGCTGCGCCCATAATTGCACAGCACCGAACCTGCGCCGCAGGTGGCCATACTTCCGCAGCACTGGGCATGGGACTTGTGGAGCACGGGATGCGGCGAGGCCATCGTGCATGCCCATGAAAGAGAGCGGCATGGAGTGCACCGGGGGAGGGAGACGGCGCGAACGAGTCTCCCTCGCCCCCCCAGGTGGGGGCGCCTCAGCTGCACCCTAGCCGGATGTCCTGCTCCCGCGACACGAAGTTCCATTTTTTTCACCCCAAAAGGTCTCTTCCGCTCCTGCAAACTCGACAAAGGGCGGCTGCTGCAGGGCCGCAAAATGGCGTCTGGGCCCCCTGGAAGGCGGGTCTAGGCCGCTAGAGTAACTTTGACCAGCAACGTAACTCGGACGCTTGCCCACCGGGGCACGAGCCCCCACCTCCGACAGCATCTCCACAGCGTTGAAGATTCTACAAAAGTCCCAGGAGCCCTCGGCTCCTACAGGCTCCCAGTGAGGAACAACTGCCTTGATCGCTAACGAAATAAGCATGACATAGCCACTCCTTCTGTTAGCATGAATTCTCGAACTGCCGAAAAGGACTCTGGTCCAACTGCCGGTTGTCGGAAACATTTTTTCCTGATGCTACTTCCGGACTAACCCGGCCCCGCCCAAAATGGCGCCGGTATCAATAGGAACTTACGAACACCTTGTGGTGTTTTTAGCTAAAAAGACTCGATGTTCCGAGATATGTTATGATCCTTTGTACACTTGACGGAAAAGAGGGAGGATTCACTCGACGAACATGTAAAAGGACCACGTGAAAAATGTTTTTTTCAATGTACGATTCATTATGATATTATCATAACTGACAGGTAACCTCACTTATGACACACACACCCATGGTATACCTATAGGAAATTTGATTGCAACTAGTCCAACTGTGCTTCCAATTATGAAATGAATGCCCCTTGATCCCTCAACTATTTGATAGACGTTTTTAGTTCCCTGCAAATGAATGAATAAACCTTTTTAACATGTTTTTAATCCTACAAAACAGCCCCCCCCTACTGTACGCACTTTAGCCATTGCCGTGTTCGGCCAACCGAGATCGCACTGTCATATCAACATGCTGAACGATTGTGCAAATAAAGGTTTTCCAAACTATGAAATGGGTATTGCATGCTTTTTGTAAAATATGGGATCAGCGGGAGAGATTTTCTGTGCACCCTGCTTTGTTCTCTTTTCAAGGTTATCGAAAGATGGGTGCCCAGCTCCGGATGAAGGATCGAATCTACGACACGATACCCTGCCTCCAAGTATGCGACTGGCTCAGGAACTAACGCACGGAGAAGGACCTCGACTTCTGAGGACGGGTAAAGTGAAGCGGTGTAAATGATAGAATGTTATAAAGGTACGGCACTCAAAGGTACTAGGGAACAGAGTTGGCCGAAAAGCCGATATGCCTTAGAACATCACAGCGTTGGAAAAGGGATTTAAGGACCCCGATAGCTAGATACATCTACAAACTAGATACCTCGCTCTAAGCGCTTCTGATTTTCTTTAACGTTTCCCTATACACGGCCTATGATGTCACATTCGGACCGTCTCCCTCACAAACTACCTATCGCTCGCCATTCTTGCCACACTACCCCGCCCCTCCCCCGATTTCGGAAACCAAGACCCCAGGGATTATATCCCGAGGAGATAAGACGAGTATGTGGTGAGTAAAGGATTTTCGTGCCCGTACATTTTGATATGCTCGAATGCTGTTCCCCCCTCCCATCCCCTCTTTTCCTCCCTCTGCAGGTTACATTGGAATCACGACTTAGGTATGGTGAAGATCCGAAGTCTCGCCATGTCTGATACACGAAGCGGACTAACGTTGCCAGATGGCACCTAAGCACACCCACAAACTACTCTTGTAACGAAAGAGCCAAGAAGTTGTATGATATGATAAAACACGGTCACCCCTATGCCGTGTTGCGTGAATGGGCACGTGTCACGTATGTCTGAAACTATGCCGTGTTGCGTGAATGGGCACGTGTCACGTATGTCTGAATCTATGAGAAAATGTTTTTGTGCGACTGAGACGTTGACTTGACTGATCGAAGGACCGAGAGTGCGAGAAGTGCGATACAATGGTGTCTTTTACTCAAAGCATGTCCCCTCTACCCTGCCTAATGTTCGCCCGTCCCGAACCGCATGCTTTCGAAATTCTACCACAGACCCGTGATGTCTCATGTTGATTAATGCGCTGAATAGCCTATCTTAATACACGGCCGCTCCCTATGTTGCACGTGTACTATTTAGCCTATTGTTGCATCTCTCTCTCTCTCTCTCTCTCTCTCTCTCTCTCTCTCTCTCTCTCTCTCTCTCTCTCTCTCTCTCTCCCACACTCTCACTCTCCCTAACGACTGACTCCAAATTGGCAAACCACCACCCAATTGGCTCCAAATACCACAAGTATTTGCACAAATTTGTCTTAGATAAATTCACTTTGATGCCATGTTACTACCTCTCCTTTCTACTAAATATTGATGAAACCTAAAAATTGACCAAAAGGGAAAGGACAGGTAAGACGACTAAGGTTCCCTCATCTGGCCCATATTAAGGGAACTACATGTCAGTGGCTACTATGATAAAAATGCCTCAGGTAACACGACCTTCCCCGTCCCGAACTATCTCAATGCCCAAACAAATAAAAGTGAATCAAATAGTTATTGCAAGCCCCCCCCCCCGTTTTTCTTTTATGAAGTAGTCAGGTTGTAAGAGACTATGTAGGAATTAGAATGATGTTCTGCAAAGGTTAAGATTAGACCGACATGAAGGAATTGTTACGATGAACCCTGGTGAAGGAAAATGTTTAGCTAAAGGGTAGGATGCCTTGATAGAAATGAAAAATGTTTAGCCTATGCTCGTTCCTCAGAAAGATACCTATCAGACCATGGTGATAGCACGTTGCACTTTTTTTGTAAAATATAAAGCCCTGGAGAGCGGTATAGCTTCGTAAGGCTCGTACTAGGGAAATGGGTCTCTACCAGAAGAACTGACGTAACTGTAATAAGCAACATGCAACGAATAGGTACCAGATCTCATACCACAACAATGAATGTAACCCCAACAAACACCGAAGGAATAGTTGCGAAAGAAAGTTGTAGCAAATCCGGCAAGCCCATCATCAATTGTTTATATGTTGGTTGTGAACCCCAATATAACGGATGTTTCTCATTTGCTTGGAGCTGGGAGAGAAATAGACTTATGTGATTACCTTCCTCTGCCAATTCTCTAAAGACTGTCTTCTCGAACTCATTTAAGGGTACCACTGTCGGAGGAAAGAAAGACCGGATGTGGGAGCACGTGGCCTGACTACTGATTATGGGACATCTGCGACATTGGCCAAGGCGTGACCGCGACAGTAAGGAGCTGCAGGACGAGGCACTGTTTTCGACAAAATGAGAGGAAAGGGCTGACCTGATGCCCCTGCTCGACGATCAACGTGTGCCGAAAAGTCCCCGCTCTCTGAACTCGGTCATGGGCCCGCCTACCTGAAATTTTCCGTCCCCCTGGTCTGTTCCCGATCTGGCCCTGCTCCATCCCCTTTTTCCCTCTGACCTACCCTAAGGACTATTCACACGCTCTCTTCCTCCACCTGAACTCTTTGACAATTGACTCGAAAGAACACGGGGCGAAAAGGACCTTTTTTTGACCAGGAAAGCGAGGAAAAGGTCATGCCCTGCAACGCGGAGCTCAGAAGAGAGCTGGACTCATCGCTCCACCGCCGGTGCTCCACCGTGCCAACAGAAGACGACAACGAATGCTGAGAACTCACTAATAATGGTCCATGACAATAGTACCTCCCCTTCGAACAATGGTGCCCCTGATTATTGTTTTTACTACGTCTCATTTCTCTCCCAGCCGCTATTGTATTGATTATGCTCCAACCAAATATGAACAGAACTACATATGTAACAACCTATCAGTTCACATTCCGAATGACTCTAAGCATCTATGAAATGTACTCAATGCTCTCACTACAGAATCGTTTTTGCCCGATATTGTATAACTATGACTTTCCTGCAAAACGAGTTTTTCGATAGACCCGCCTCCTAAGACGAAAGATTTTAAATGTAATGTTTATAGCTCCTTCACCTGGGTTCCTACTTCTTTGCTTATGATCACCACAGTAGACATGGATAGGAAATAGGCCAGCAAGATGTCTTGGATATGTTAAAGGGAGGACTGTGGAAAATTAGTACGGTTTGGTAAACATTATCTGCGCCATCTTGCCTTTCCCCCTGATGCCACACTTTCTGTCTTGCGCACCCGCCATTTTAGGCGCCTCGAACAGAACCGCCCTCTGCACACCACTGGCCCCCCCAGCATGGCCCTTCGTCCTCACAAAGCCCGCACGCTGGCAAAACCCCCGCCCGCACATGCCTCGGGTCATAAACCCCTCTCCAGCGCAGCTCTGCCTCAGAACCCCATCCTGTTCCCAGCGCGACACCTCCACTCATTCCTTTCATGGTCCCAGGTCCTTTTGATACAGACCCCCTATCCTGTGTGCCCGTTTGTCTTCCTCATTCCCAGGCCGACACCTAGCTCTGCCGATACTGTTTATTGCCCCTCCCCGTACAGTAGAAAGCTTCCCTCATCAAAGGACCCCCGAGTTGATCAAAGCCCCCACCCTATGAGATCCGTTCGAACCCCCACATTCCGTGAATCGGCGGAATGTCCAGCTGTGCGATAATCATCACCTGTTGTGACCGGGGTGGGGACTTCAACTGTAAATGTGTGTGGGAACGGGCCTGAAGGGGAGATTCGGGGGATATCCTTTCATACTTCAAAACATTACAAAGATGTGTTACCTGCAATAAAGATGATGAAAATGTGTATAAAAGGCCAGGCCTCAGAGATGCGGTTAGAGCACCTCATGACGATACCTGCTGTCTGAACTGATGTGTTCTCCTCCGGAGAGAATAAACCTTGTTTCCTGCCTTCCCGTCTCCAGCGCCTGCCTCTTCATTTATTAATATTTTGTGGGTTAAAGAGGCGATACCGCCGGGCAAATATTGATTGTCCCTGACCTAGATTTCACACCTTTTGGACGCCTGGGCTGTCATTCATTTTTTCTGCCTGAGGAAGACCCTACTTGATGTATTCACGCACACATTACATTCGGAGCGAAACGTAGAAGTAAAGCGGTCCCATGTCCGGGTCTACTATAATTATAAACTGAACAGCCATTGCGAGTTATAGTGGAAATCCAGAGAAAGACGGAGGAATTTATGTTTATTGCCTCTTTTTTGTTTTGAATTTGACATGCGGTTGATTGTTTCACTAAATGTCACTTACAACCCAATGTAATTTAGTCTTGTTAAAAATCTGATGTGGTATTAATTACAGGAAATACTCATTCACTGCATGTTTTCTTGGGGTGTGCTATGGATATCGAGAGTAACTATCGCATCCAGTAACTATTGCTTTTTTTAAAGAAATGATTGCTGAGTCCAAAAAGTAATTTCCTTTGGCTCTACCTAACTGAACCACTTGTAGCCTCTTATGATTGTTACCCAGGTTCCGAGGGACACAGGGTTATTACCCCATTGTTGTTAATGCTAATCTCTTTGCTGCATATTTTTACAAAACAAAAATGTATATGTTGACTGTCACACTCTGATTTTCAGGACTCCGCCCTTCGTGACTCCACACTCTGCCTCACCTTGAACCCAATGTATGGGTTCTTAGAGTATTTTTTTTTCAATTCCGGGACAGGTTACAGGTGGAGGTGTTACCTTGTGCCCCAACACCGCAGCTGCTCGTATTTATAAACATTGTGCCTGTATTTCACCGTGCCTCAGGTGAAGACACGCATTCCTGCAGGCAGTAGCCCTTTTATTTGTGAGAGAGGCACAGTAGGTAGTTAACTTCAAAGTCTTATTTGAAAGAAGGAACTTCTATTTCCTAATGAACTGCAATTGCATATTTGCCAGCATTTTAGAACAGGAAAGTGGTAGATTTGGAAAAAATCAGGGGAATTTATTTTTGAAGGAGAGGCACTTTCAGGCGGGAGACAGCTAAAATGAAGCCATTCAGCCTTAGCTTTTTTATTTAGAAGCTGGAAAGAGAAATACAGATGAAAGCAACCATGCATGAACCGCTCGTTCTGCCATTTAACAAACTATTGAAGCACATTTTGTTTACTCCCTACAAAAGTGTATTAATACCTGCTTTGACACATTTGTTTAAAAGCAGTGTGCCTTTCACCCTCCTCTGAGCTCAATAACACATAGAAGTGTAGAAAACATATATTTGATTTATAAAAAGTAAAAGAAACCCAAAAGGCGCCACGGACGTTTGACATTGGACTATGCCACCTAATGCTAATGGTGACTCAGTCATGTGATCAGCTTACACAGGCATCTCCACAGCAAGGACACTAGCCCACACCCTGGGAAAAACGTTCGGCAGGTCTGGATTTTAGCCAGAAACCCCTAGAGGCTGTGCACGTCTCAGAATGCATCACCCTGCTGCAGCACCCTACTATTGGCTAAAAAGCTTGGGGTGATGGAAGGTGTCACTCAAAACACTGCAGCACAGCGGCAACAGTCGCCTTTATTTTTTTTACTTTATGCGTTTTTATATAGCGCGGACTTAACCCGAAGGTCAGAGCGCTTCACAATAGGAACAGAAATGAAACATGAGGAGACAATTACACGTGAACAAATTACAAAAGCAAACGTTAAGTTACATGAGGCAAAGTTGACAATTGTGAGCAAACAAAATACAAGCGGTAGCAAACGGTACAGTACATGAGGAAAAAGTGATATGTGTGCAAGTTACAAAAATGTACAAGTACAAGTAGAGGTACAATACTTCAATAAATGGCAAACACTCAAGCACAAGAACAAACGTTACGTAGGCAATGGTGGCACTTGTGCAAGTATCTAAAGCAAACAAAACGTAAGAGGTAGCAAACGGTGTGTTGCCTTAAGGCATTAAGCTATTTTATTAGCAGGCAGCTGGCTGGGTAGCTTTGCGAGCTTCTTACTTTCTGTGATATGTTTTATTCTCGTTGTGACCAACTGAGACTTTTCTCCATCATTCCTGGGTTTAGATAATGTATTCACAGCTTTTATCATGGTGGTTCTCAAGTGCAGTACAAACGCCGTGTAGAGACCAGTGCGTGCACACGCAGTTGGGTGTGTGTGCAGTAGCGCCCAGCACTGTCCCTTTAGCCTAAGACGCTGTTTCCCAGACTACCTTTCCAAGATGGAAGCTGCAGTCCTGGGAGGGGGAGGGGCTCCGTGCCGTCGTTTCCTGTGGGGGCTGTTCTCGCTCTGAGCGGAGAGGGTTTCTTTATCGTAGTTAATGGCCGTAGGCACTGCGCCTTGAAGCTACCTCTCAGAGCGCTGAAAGAGACGGGCGGCGCGGAGGAGAAGGGGTGAGTGGGGGCTTGTGAAAATAAGTATGAAGGGGTGGGCAGAGCAGGGGTTGCATGGACAAATATGGAATGAGGGCGTCAAGGGTTTGAGGAACGGGAACGAGAGGTGAGTTCTATGGCTGGGGCTATGGACAAGCGGGGAGCAACTACAGGATATAAACGATATGGCGATGTGCAAAAGAAACGGGCTGAGCAGGAAGGACGCAAGGTGATGTATTGAAAGACCAGTGTGTGTTATTAAAGAAGGCGGGGGCGAGTTCATGTTTTTTCTTTTCCTTGTAGTTTTACATAGCGCTAACTCGACCCAAAGGTGTCGGAGCGCTTTATATAACCACCTGTTATATTACACAAGGTCACTTATTTTTGAGGCACGGGTAGTTTAAATGATTTGCCCAGAATCACAGGATGTTGAGCGGACGCCGAGACTCGAACTTGCTTTCTCAGTTCCAAATTCCGCAAGTTTGGCCATAAGGCCACATCCTCTCCCTAGTTCATGGATTGTAGCTGTCCAAAGCTTGTGATAAAGGTTCCATTTGCCGTTAAAAAATGCCTGGTTTCTTTTTCCATTGCAGTGTAGTCCACAAAAGTACCATAGTCCCAGAAGGACGCTTTGATAGGGAAAAATGCGAGCTGAATTATGGTCACGCCTTCCGTTGGACACCTATGTGAATTTGAGAGGAATGGGGTATAATAATGTATTAGTGGAACTGTAAACGGGGGAGTAAATACAGTCATAATCAGTTCTGTCATAACCAGACCTATTTGCTTTGACAATGCCTGTTATTTTGTCTTATCGTGTATAGCGCCCTGTTATTTAGTTTTTATCGTGCATAGCGCCAACTTCAGCCATGTTTCCGTGCGCTGTATCTAAGATCTTTTTGCGTAGAACGTTGTCGTCGCATATATTGAGTGTTAATAGCTGAGCGTAGAGTACTTCCACAATAGAGAATTAAGGGTCATTTTGAGGCAAAGCAGTTAAAATCTTGTTATAGATGGAGCGACATTATAGGTTAATAAATCAAACATGAGAGGTTTGTGTACAGTGCACTTTTGAACTCGCATTTTTCAAGGTACTCTCCTATTAATAAATAACAAGCATTGGCATAGCCAAAAGGTCTCGCCTTGGAACCTTATAAGTATTTAGTTATGCAGCACAATATCCTTGCATGGCTAAACACTTATAAGGTCTCAAAGGCAAGACCTATTGGCTATGCCAATGCTTTTTTTGTTTCATTGCCAATTACGTATTCAGAGTTTTTCACAATCTCATTTTCAGAACTGAAACATTTTCAATTATTCATAACATCTCTAACACTCATTTGTCTGAAATGTAAAAAAAAAGTGCTAAAAAACTTTTTGTCAAAGTCAATGGGCCTGGCTGGTGTGTTTTGTAATGGTGCTCTGTTGTTGTGTGATAGGTTTGGATGTACACACACCTACAGTGGCACCCTTCTGCCTGTCAGGTGGCATACTGTGTCAGTGGTAATTGTAGTTCTATGTCTGTGTAGTGTAGCATTGTGGTTGTAGTTCACGTTTAAAGCGGTTTACTAAATTTCATAGTTATCAAGAAACTCGTTTAAAGTCTCAAAATCAGTACTTTAAAATTAATGACAAAAAATCGGCCCTTGTGGTAGAGAGAGCTAGTTTATAGTCAAGAGAGAGTTTTGTGGAACATTATAACTATGAGACCACTACATAGTATATTGAGGGATTCGTGTTGATTTTGTAGTGGCAAAATAGTGTCTAGTGTCTGCAAAAGCTGCCAGTACTCTTTGAGCACGGATACATTCACACTGGTGAAAAACACCTGAATATAAGTTATGCCACTTATGCTCGGGCCCCGTGCCCAATCTCAATACAATAATGGCCCGGTCCAGCAAGAGACTGGTAATGACACCTCCACACCCTTGGTTAAAGGGAGGTAATAGGGGCCCATTTGCATCCGGAAAGGTCGCAGACAGAGCAGACTCAGTCCAAATCGGCTTTCATGCTGCTGCAACTCAGATACCACATTGTACATTAATGATTGTAATGATTTTTCGAAAACGCTCCATTTAGTGACACATTTCATATGCAACCCTTTTGGGTTTTCGATTCCTCTCAAAGCATTGCTGACGCACTGGCACCACCAAAACTAATAACCTTTTATTTGCAAACCTAGAAAATGGAGAGGTTTGGCATGAAACCACCGTATAAAACAATGTCTGTTATAATTATTTGAGCAGGACAGAGCACAACAGCAAGTTGACAATCAGAGTCGTACTGGAATAGAAAATAGGGTCGTGCACCAATTTGGCCTCCATAGGCGAATCACATAGCTGAAAAGTGGCCCATGTATGCAAATCTGGCCAGTTTCAAATTTGTATAGTTTTGTGGGTGTTTTGCAAGTGATGGGAGACTGCATCCATTTGTGCCTGTTGCCGTAAGTTTGTAGTAATATCATAGAAATAAACAGTAAAAGCCGGAAACACGAGCCATAAAAGAGGCCCACAAGCAGCCAAAAACTAGTCCATACTCTTAAATGTGATGCTAGCCCTTCGGGCTTGACCAGGTTGCTCTATAACCCAGGCGTATCCTGTTTATAATAAAAATACGTGGTAGCCAAAAAGGTGGTGTCAACGTCCCCACGGCCCTGAATGGCCGGACTCTTCAATAGGACAGAAAGCTGTTATTATATAGCATGCGTCCAATGACAGGAGTGGTGGGTGCACTTGTAAGTCACCCCACACCACGTAGAAAAGGGCATGATAAACATATAGATAAGGGTTTATACCCCGAACCCCACAGGTCAGACTCACCCCTTTTGTAGCTCCCCCAGGAAGTAGCCTAGCTCACAGATAGACGACGTAGGTGAGACAGTCCAGGCAGAAGTCAGCAGGACTGCTTCATGGCACGCACTCAGCAGCTGCGATTCTGCCGAAGGCACAAGTAAAAAAAAAAAAACAGACATACACAGCGTTTCCGTTGCGGGATCGGGCAGCGGCACCATCTTTTTTGAAGATAATTACTAACAGATGGTGCCGTTGCTCGCTCCCGCAAGGAAACGCCAAACGTGCACGTGTTGCAATAGAAAGCAATGCAAAACGTGCAACCTTTTAGGCTGATCGATTTGCAAAAGGTCCCCTCCTATGAAGCGCATGCATGCTGCGTAGGCGGGACCTAAAAAGGAGTCTCAGTATGGTAAAATAAAGTATTTGCTCAGGATCACACAATTTACTCAAGCAAGGCAGCCTAAATTGATTCCAGTTTCCAGGGTTGGATTGGCATTGAAAACCGACCCGGGCACGCTAAAAAAAAGTGGCCTCCAATTGCATATTGCTTTTCCACAAAACAATGCTTCCGCGAAATTTCATTAAAAGGGGTGGGGGGGGGGGAATGCATGGATTAGTTCAAACTGGTGAAACACACACATGAAAACAAGTAAGGTCTCCTCTGCTCAGGCCCCCAGCCCACGCTCAATATGCTTAAATTAATGGGCCGGTGCAGCGAGAGAAAGGAAGTGACACCTCTGCCCGTTGATAAAAGGGAGGTAATGGATCTGCCTCCAGAAAGGCCACTTGGGGGCCGCTGGCAGCATCCAAACAACATAGAGACTGCACAAATCGGCCCCCCAGTCTGGAAAAAAAAAGAAAAAAAAAAAGCAGCCAACAGCTGTAATTCGGACACCAGACCCTCGGGCATTGCCCTAGTGCCTGCCTTACCAATCCGACGCTGCCAGTTTCCCAGTGTGCAATTCAGCTGCTGGAGGGGCATCTCTGCAAACAAAGGCCAATGGTTTCTCTTTAATTCTTGGAGGATAAAACTAAAGTGTGGGTGAGAGGCAGAATTCTCATTTCGTTTTTGGCAGTGCCACATAGCACAAATCTTGTCCAAGGGCATAAGAGCGGTTCACAATAGACCCAGACCATGTTACAGTATTTTTTTTCTTTCTAGCACAGGGAGATTTGCTGTGATTCACAGGCTGCTGATCCGAGGCCGAGATTCGAGCCTGGTTCTCCATGTTACATGGTCAGCAGGTCCAGCGAACTGGCCACGTCACCTCCCGTGAAAACTTGGCTTATTTTGGGTTAGAGGTTCCAAGAGGACGCTTTATGGGCTCACCCACCCAGTGCCATCTTAACACATGGGCGTGCTGGGCAGTTGCCAGGGAGCCCCAGGAGCATAAGGGCACCATGCAGACCAGAATTTAACACAAATTTTCCATTAAATATTTTTATTCCTGTGAGTGGTTGTATAGGCAGGGCCCGGCGCACTGCTCTGTCGGGGGCCTAGAACGCTGTTAAGACGGCCCTGCACCCACCTCTAGTACAGACTTTGAGTCACTGATAGTAAATAAAATAAGCGCCAGTTAGCACAAATGCACAGTGGTCTTAAACACCAGTGACCCAGAAGGAAAATAATCTAGAAAGAAAATCCATGAATTATACTTAAGAAACTGGTAACGAAAGAGTGAGAATGTCTACTTCTGTCTGTAGTCTGATAAAGCACCAATGGGCTTCTCAATGAGGTAGGTACAACATGAATGAATGTGCAGGTGCTTCTCACAGACCCAATGTTTGGGCAGTTTAGATGGGGTATCTATTGATATGAAACCGCATTCCTTGTTTTGGAAGCATTGTCGGAGAAGGATCTGAAAGGCACATAATTTTTGCAAAGTTTTTTTGGGTCAAAAAGGTCATTGGGATCATTTAACTCAAAATGTAGGTAATTGTTTTGAATTTTCATTGAAAAAATGGGAAACGTGACATTTTTAAGGGAGTGTTTTTATAATGTTAAATGCATTATATGAAAACCGAATTTAAATGGCGTATTATACCCACGGTTGAGCCATGAAGTGTGTTAGTGGTGTGCGTGGGTATCGGACTAGTTTTCTTACCAGACCTGGATCACTGTGCCTAGGCGGGTAGTGCCTGGAAGAGGCGTGAGAGTCTACTTATTTAAACTCTTTTTAGGGAATCTTCCCACAGGCTATTTAAATTGAAGGTGCGGCGCTGAGAAGGGAAGGGGACGTTGGCATTAGCAGCTGTTGCTGTCATTGAGGCTGCTTGGGGTGGGGCTGGTTGCTGAGTCAGCATTCTGCTGATCTAGAAGGCTGGCAGAATACATGCAGACACTCCAGCCTGTGGCGGGACTCTCATTTTTTAAAGTAAAAACTTATATTATAGAGCTTTCTCTCTTCGAAACGTAACTCCAGTTCAGGTAAGTGGGGAAATTAAACTCCTTTTATTTTCTCTAGACGTACCTCTTTGCTCTCCCCAAATGGTGGTCTGTATGCAACAGCCATACTGTCACCTATACATGGCAAGGTAATTCCCCTCCACAATGCCTCATGGTCAACCACTATCTAAACCTGTGTTGAGGGGGCTAGGGTTGTAAAGTGGCTTACAGTCTCACTGCACAAACAAGCTTGTCGCCGTGCTAATATAGGCCTTGACTGTCACCCGCCTTGCGGCACTTGGACGCAGAATATATCGCCATCTGTAGTGTGTTGTGCTTGAATCCTTTGCCTGTCTTTCTGTTCCTGGTACCATAACTCCCTCCCTTCTTCCCTGTTGTAGTGTCATCTTTCAGATTTTGGGTTGTCATTGGTGACAAACTGCAAACTCTATAGTCTAGTTGCGTCATCCGTGCTCAGTTGGCAGTGTAGGAACCTCTTCCTAGGAGTGAGTGTAGGCATGGTAATGGCAGTGTGGTGCTTCTGCATACATTTCGAGGGGTGCTGTAGAGGGTGGCATAGGGGAGAGTGGCATCACTACATACTTAAGTGACAGGGAGGTGTGTCTAGTCTGGTAAGGCTGAGCCTAATTTGTATGGCTGGGACTGCCCGTTTGTGTGTCTGCAGAGGGGGGGGGACTCCATATGCTTGATGTACAGATGCTCAAAACGAAGCCACTGTGCGTATTTTGTCTTGGAGAACTGCTGCGTGGGATTCTGCCAAGTCGTGGCCAGTATGACTTGTGGGTGGGGTGGTCGGGGGTCGCGATGTGAGGGGTAGGGCTTAATAAAAAATAAAAAAATTTACTTACCTTCGCCTCCGTTCTTGCGTAGCGTCTCCTTGTCTCTCTCTGCTCCGAGTCACAGGAAGCAGGCAGCCTTCCTCCCCTCCCCTAAGCCAATCACAACAGCGTTGTTATTGGCTGGGACGCCGACCACAATGGCATCTATAGGGAGGCTGTTTTCTCCATGCAAGCTGCATGCAGCCTACATGGAGGAAACAGGAGTGTCTATGACTGGTTTGATCAGCCCTGGGGCCGACCAACAGTCAGCGCCCACAACAGTGGGCAAGCAACTCCTCCCTTGCCTGAAGCAGGACTGCCCACCCACCCGCCCCCTACCAAACCCTTCTGCTTTCTCGCAGTGCAAGAAGCAGAAACATAAAATGTATTCATACCATTTATGTTTGTCTCACACTGCGAGAAAGCAGTGGGGCGACGCTCCTCCGCCCATGTGGAGGAGCCACTCCTCTGCTCACGTGAAGTAGCCACTCCTGATTCTGCCCCCAAAAGTGGTGGGGGGTTTTTCCCCAATGTGGCCACTTTATTAAAATTTTACCACAAACGTTGCAAGTATTAGAATAGAACAATCAAGGCTTAGATATGTTTTAAAAACATAAAACGAACAATTGTTAACTATTCAGTGAATCCAGCTCAGGAATGTTATCGTAGTTTATGCGAAATATATTTTAAAATGAACTGGATGAGATCTGAATAACTATTTAAATTGACACTGCTGAAAATGTAAATACAGTATTATAACTATAAACCAAGCCCACATAAATAGAAAGCAAATGCAAACAAGTAATAAAGAGAAAACCGTTTACATAGAAAGTAGAGCAAATAGAAAGTGGTTAGCATGTACATTATTCTACTAAAACAACAAAGCATTCCCACAAGATTGCCTAATGGAATGCAGTAGATGTAGACAAATATATGGCTTTTAAATCTCGACTACAAAAGACATTATAAATTGGTTAAGTAACTTATGGCACGTTTGTGATGGTAACTGCTAATTTCAGGTCTAATTACAGGAATAACAAGACTGTGCGACCACAGGGCCTTCTGCCTGAATATGAAGTTGCTGCACTTTACACATAAATCCATCTTCTGCTGCAGAAATGTGCAGATTTTAACAAAAAAAATTTGTTTCAAGAGGAAACAGATCAAATGTTATTAAAAGTGTTGCATACCTGGTGCAGTGCTGCAGTTTCTTGCTGTAATAAAACACTTACAATGGAGATGGAGTTGCCCAGATGGTGTAAACCTCCCCATTTGATGAATAGGTAGAAGAGATTTTGTCAAACAGGAAACTAAAACCGTAAGTAATTAAATATAATTCCTGTTGGGCGGATACAGTGAGAACTGTGTTAACATTTTTCTCTTATCACAAATTTGTGTTTACTGCCATTGGTTTTAGAGGGAGTGCTATTTCAACTGGACTTTCAGATTATTTAAGAATAATACACTCCCTTTTTTCCGCTTTGTCTTGAGTCCGTCGGACCCGTCATAAATGTAACATATTTGTATGAAAAGTTCTGTAGTATCTTACAGAGCTGTTTTTCAAGGGAAAGTCTTCCTGTGTAACTTGCCTTTGTTGCTGCTTAATTTGGTCAACCTTTTGCATAATGTGGGATTCTACTGTACTATAATTCCAGTATGCACGTATGTGTGCCAAACAGAGAATCTCCTAACTTACCTCTCAGTCTAAACTCCAGAATAAATTAGCATTGTTACAATGAAATACATAAGGTAATATAGTTCATTTTTTTGGAATGCCAAGAGCAACCTATGGTGGTATAAATATTTGACGGTTTATCACGAAGAAACTTTAGAGGTTTAAATATAACTAATCCAATGTTCATGCTGTGCTTCTGGACCGCTGTAAACCAGATTGTTTGTTCAGCTGATTTTAGATGAATATTTTAAAGTTTCAAAACTCCACACTTCGAAGAATTTCCAAGTGAAACCAGTCCATGTTACCCTATGGAAGAAAAGTGAGTTATCGGCTTTTGGGTAAGTACTCGACTGGCAGAGGTAAGGTTCTGGGCATAGACACAGGGGTCTCCCAGTGTGAGGTAGGTACAGGTGGTACACCCTCAGCGGCACAGGGCAGCCAGGTGCAGAGAGAGTTAGGCCCAATGATAGCCTATGTGCGGCAGGGGGGCTTTGGTTGGTGGCTGCTGGCAAGCAGGCCACGCGTTTGTGGGAGCTGGGCTCCTGGTCACTTGCACAGGGTAAATGGGGAAGTAGATTAGGACCAAGGTTGCACTGCCAGGGGCACTTGGGCAGCTGGGTGCAGGGTGCTTTTGAGCTGTCGGTGGTCAATGTTATTCAATGGAGAACTTGGAAGATGAACAAAGGCTGCAGGCTCGGGGACGGAGATTCTTCAGGCGCGACCAACACTTCGTGGGGTAAGTTGCCAGGGGGGCCGTTCTCAGGGTCGTTGTCCACTCAGGCACGGGCCGGGCTTGGCAGGTGCAGTGTGCTGGATTCGCGGATCCTGGCTGGCACCTGAGGTGTTGCTTTTTGAGCAGAACCACTGCTCGTGGGAGTCGGAGTCTTGGTAGAGTCTCAAGGTAGTCCGGTCCTCCGTGGTTTGTGAGGTTCCTGACCACTGAAGATGCCGGAGTTTCGCAGGAGCAGCTTCAAGGATCAACAGGCCGGTAGGGCTGGGGCCAAGTCAGTTGATGTCGTCCTCTTGTGAGCAGCTGCACGGCAGGTCTTATGGTTTCTTGATCTTCTTGCTTGGTTCAAATCGGGATCTGAGGAAGGAAGGTTCAGGGTGCCCCTAAATACTAAATTTATGGACGTTACAGGTAGGGTAAGGGTAAGGGCAGGGACCAATGGGTCCCAGTCCTGGGGTGAGTACACCTCCTATCCTGCTCCTCTCCCGTGGGAGGGGGGCAGGAGCCTATCTGTGATTGGGCAGGGCTCCCCATCCTCAAGATGGCCGGAGCCCGGAGTCGTGCTTCACCTCGCCTCTCCCACTTGAGGGGTGGAGTGTGCACAGGATGGCATATCCCTTTTCCTCACGTAGGGTTTCCCGCCAGTCTTCCCGCCAGAGTGGGGGTCAGTGCTGGTGGGGGCCAGTTGCTGAGTACAGCAAGTGGCCTGGAGAAGCTCACAAAGGTGGCATTGCGTTGAAGCTTCTCCTGCCCATCCTGGGGGAGGAGATCTCGCACCTTACCCAGGATGTGCATTGTTGCAGGCCCAGGAGCGCAGATGGCTCTCTACGCACGGGACCAGCAACATGTCTGCTGTGTGGCAGCCTCTCAGACAAGACGTGGATTGTAGGTTAGGGTCAGGGGGGCAACTCTAAGTTGCCTTCCGTAGTGCATTTGGCATTAAATCCCCCACTGGCATCAGTGTGGGTTTAATGTGCAGTGTAGCCATCATGGTGCTGTGGAGTTTGTGATGACAACCTCCCAGCACCATATACTCTTAATGGCACAGTGCCCAGGAATGGCCCTGGGTACTGTAGGGGCACAGGGCTCATGCAGCTGTGCCCACACCACTGGCATAGTGCACCCAGCTAGAGGGGTGACTGATGTATGCAAGGGCAGTGTGTGTGTGTCGGGGTACAGGGCCCCTAAGGGTGGCACAATTTGTACTGCAGCACTTAGGGGTCTTCACTGGTCACAATGCCCTGGGTACCATTTACCAGGGGCTGACATGTGGCCAGAGATGCCAATTGGGTTTAGGTTTCAACACCGTTTTAGGGAAGGAACACAGGCCCTGGGTACCTGGTTGGCAGGAACCCAGGGCACACTGTCAAAGTACATAAGCCATTCAGCAAAAAGTGGGGGCATACCATGCAAGAAAGATGGCACTTTCTCACAGGATGCACTAAAAACGCCCTAGCCTCTAAAGAGTTCTGGTCCATAGTTGGCACGTGCAGTAGAGCGGTCAAGCCAGTAGTAGAACCCAATATAGCAGCAGAAGCATGGGAAAGGCACTTCTAGGCCTTGTACACTACGAAGAATAATTCTGGCCACGTTGATTTACCCGTACTTCTGCACAGGGATAATCAGTGAGATGACAGAGTTTACCCTGTCTGAGGTGGTGAATGCTATAAATAGGCTCCTGCCATGTAAAGCACCGGGACTGGATAAGATTCCGGGGGATCTCTTCCAGCACGAACCGAATATCTGGGGACCTTATCTTCAGGTTCTATTTCATGCCATCTTGAAGGGTATGCCGAAACCTGGGCAGGGGCTGAAATAGTTCCAATCTTTAAATAAAAAGGCTCCCCCCTCCTACCAGCTAACTACAGGCCGATCAGCCTGATTGATGTCACACAAGCTTTTTGCACGGATAATCCTTGATCGCCTCCAAGGGTGGATGGACGAGCATGAGATATTAAGTCCATTTCTGGCCAGATTCAGGAAGAACACTTCCACCATTGACCAAATATATAGAAGCCAACTTATTTTTTGGAAAACTGTGAGAATGGAGGGTGGCAGCCTCTATTTGATCTACGTGAATCGTGATCTGGTCCCAGGTTAAAGGTATGGGAGGTACTTGGAGAAATGGGGATCCCCCTACCTGTTGAGCATACTTATAAGACTGCATGAGGGTAATTTTGCCAGGTAAGGTGTGGGAAAAGAGGTGACCTGACCTCACGATTTCCCGTTGGCAGAGGATTAAGACAGCCTTGTAAGTATTGATGGGTTTTATTAGGTGCTGCATTATAAGGTTATTGTCTCTTCTTTTGTACCCACCCTGTACATGTATTTTTTTTTTTATGGATACCAGAGGTTAAAATGGGCTCTAATATGCATAGTTAGAGGTGGCTAATGGCACCACTCCTCCAACTGTTAATGCATAATGGGGTATTGGGTTTCAGAAAAAAAATCTTGGCTCGAAACCTATCCCGAACTGTCTACAATAATGTAGAGCTGTGAAAGGCACCACAACCTGATCTTCTCTCGAATATATCCCCATAATTAAGACATGTTATAGGAAGAAAAAAAGGCTGGCGGCACAAACTGACTACAGAATTTCTGTAACAGCATTGCCAAACTGGGCATCTGTCCGGGCCTTGAAGTCGGAGAGTGGAGGCCATGGCCATAGCAAGACGGATCTAACGTACGCTCTAAGATATTCCTTCTGTCGCAGCCTGGCCCACATGGAATGAACCCACAGACCTAGAAGGAGAGGGGTTCTGCCACCTGGCCCAACAACTCCGTCTACCAGCCAACTGGCTAAGACTCTAAGAAAGCTACAGCATAAGTGCTATGCTACCCTAAGACTAACAACTGCCGAGAGAGCGAGAAGCAGAATTTATAAACTGCACTACATATGGGAGGTTTTCGCACCGCCTGCTGTACTAAAACTAGGCCTGGGTGGTAAATTTCCGTTCTGCTCGCGGAATTTGGGTAATTTTGCGCTCCGCGGAGAACGCAAAATTGCCCAAAATTCTGCGTTGCGCGACTTCGTGAAATTTTTTGCTTGTTCGCGTTCTCAAATGCGTGTTCGCAAGATATTTCCCCCCGAGCACGCAAACCGCAATTGCGAACAGTAAAAAAGGTCCGCGAACAAGCAATTCCGTGTGTTCGCAGAATTTCTGCGTGTTTGTGGAGATTTTTTGACCATTTTGCGGAGATTTGTGTAACGCGATTACGCAAATTCCTCCCACCCATAACTAAAACAGGAGACGTATGCTGCTGACTTGAAAGAAGGGCTACAAGAGGTACCAGGAGGCAGGGTTCCAGGGTTTGACTGCTTGAATGTCGTAGAGTTGCCTACTTTTAGAGTTTATCTGAAAGGCGAGTATTTAAGATGGTGACCTCTCTTAAAATGACGTCACCTTGGAGATCAGCTATGCAAAAGGTGAGGTGCAAAAGCATTTAAGTACCGCACAGGCCTAGATCAAACAGATCCAGTTTGAGACAAGGTGCCAATGAAATGTCTTCTTTTATGTTATGTTGTTAGGATATTTGGTATTTTTAAAGCGCACGGCTACTCCCAAGAGTGTCCCTCTCTTGCCTCCTGAAATAAGATCACATATTTTCAGGCTGCATGCAAGTCTGGGACCACTGACGCCTACATTTTGAGGTGGGGTTGATCTGTATAAAGCTCCAAGCACAGTAACAAAGTTAAGTGGTTGCTTGCTGTTGAGATTTGTGTAACTCCCAAACGCGGCGAAACAACTCCGAGGGTAAATAGTACGTGCCAACACCTGTGAGATATCTCAGGGGGTTGAAGTAAGTAAGTGCATGTTGGCGGTTTGAATGGCGCGCACCACAAGCGGTTGGCGGGGTTGTGGAGACTCTTTTTGCGATTATCCTGACTGCGGGGGGGTGGCAGGGAGCCTAAGCACTTCTGAATACACAGGGCACCCGTGTCTCCTGCCGGCATGCAGCCCAGCACTTCCGGACAGAGTCTCTCCCTGCTTCCTTGCAGTGAGCCTCCCAGTGCTGGTCATTTTATTCAGAGTAAGCTGGTGTTGAGCTCAGGGCTCATAAAGCAGGGGAGCCAAGTAAGCAAGGTGCTATGATTTGGTTTTTTGGGGATGGGGTGCTGAATACGCATTGCACCATGCAGGGGAGCTAAGGAACAATTGTACTGTGCTGGGGGGGCTCTGAAAGCATGATGCCTTGGAAGAAACCTGAAAAAAGTGCTGTGCACACAGGGTTGTGCTCAAGGATATATGATATTGGCAAATTATTCTTGTATATCTAATTTTGACACAATTGATAAATGTGGCCAGCAATCATGTGTTTTGCAAATGTACACCAATGGTACAGATTGGTTCCTGTGCTGCAGTTTATTTTTCTTGCACTTTTCACTGCCGCAGATTCATTGTTACAGCCCCTTACCTGAATAAATAGTGCTGAGAACTGCAGAAATGTCTTTACGACCATAGAAACTACTTTATACACTGATTCATTGTTTCCTATTCTCGCCTGAATTTACCATTAAAAACAAGGAAGCTGTGAGAAAAAACACTTGAAAAATGTTAGGGCTATTTGAAGCCTATTACTTTTTTTTATATAAATATATTTTAAATCTAATTCCTGTACTGATATGGGGTAGGTGTGGGGGCAGGAGGGGTGGTGGTGGGGTAAAGGGGTGGTAATGAAGGTTCCATTATGTTAGAAGATAAAAAAAAATCGAAATAAAAATAATACATACATGTTTGTGCACATAATTACATAAACACACGTGGAAGGTAAAATAATGAAAAAACAAAACTCGGCACATCATCTTATACTGGATGAAAAAAGCAAAATGTAATTTCTGATTGCATCGAGAATTTGATACAAAATTAGGGTCTAACAAATTGGCCAGGGTGTTCCAGTTTCTTAAACCTTCAGACAAACAGCGAAGTTTGAGTGTTCTGAAATGTTCTTTGGGCTTTAACCAATGGATGCCTGAAGAGCTCTTTCAGCATGAAGCTGCTCTAGCCCAGGTCTCTGGTCAAGTCAGTAGCTTCGTCACCTCAGCGAACGTTTTAGAACTCCAACCCCTTTAAACAAGTTGAGTAATGCAGTTACTAGTGGATACATATGACTGCAGCGCACAGCTTAGGGGCGAACACAAGAAACTGGTAAATCAAGCTGTGCGGACAGACCCCCAACAATAATCATAATTAGGGCTCCATGTATTATGGTTTTTATTTTTTTTTACCATTTCCGTCTGTATCCATATTTATTTTTGGGCCACGTTATATGTATTTAGCCATATTTGTATTGTGTATAAATGAAGTTGAAAAACTGTACATTTCCATACTTATTTAACTGATAGACGTGCACTCATTCTTTGATGTCTGTCGTGTTTTAGCTATTTAAGCTGTCAAATTTTACATAACAATACATCCACTGGTAAATACTAGCATTATACCATAAATGTATGTTGACATATGACCTTATTTAAAGAAATTTCATCCTGTTTTTTAATTTCCCAGCTGCTGGCCTATAAATCATAAGACAGCACAGAGAGTCACTTAAAAGAAGCAGAATTTTCTGTATTTATCTACTTTTAAAAATAAATGCAGACAGAAAAAACATTGTGTTCTGTCTGTATTTATCTGTAAAAATCAGTAAAAAACAGAAAACATGGAGCCTTAATCCTAATTCCCCAGCAGAGACCAGCACTCACCTGCATCCTCTTGGGTCCGTACCGCATTTACGCGGCTACGGCCGGTTCGAGTATCCCAGACTCCCTGTGCCTAATAAAAAATACATGATGATCATTTGTTAAGATAATAAAACCGTGGTAAATGGGGAAACAAAATAATAAATGTACAACGCCTATCGCAGTATGGCAAATGAACAAACTCCCACATGGTGAACGCAAGAAGATAAGCGCATTTGGTTTAAAAAAAAACAAGCATTGGCATAGCCAATAGGTCTCGCTTTTGGGACCTTATAAGTATTTAGTTATGCAGCACAATATCCTTGGTGCAACAAGATAAATTGTTGCATGGCTAAACACTTATAAGGTCCCAAAGGCGAGACCTATTGGCTATGCCAATGCTTGTTTTTATTGCAGCTATATTGTCCTAGCCCTGCACTTGCTGTTCTCGAATAGCGACAGCTGTGCCACCCAGACTTTTTTGTCTCTAATTCTGATTTACATAAGCACTGTTTTGTATGGAAATATAGCAAACCTGCTCCAAAATCATGATAATGAGAGCAAACAGCATGTGATAAAAAGCTGTTTTAATTTTTCTAGCACACCGTTGGATATGTGTCACTGAAAGGTGCTTGAGTAAATACTTGCCTTTGGCAGATACTAAAACAGTGTTTGAAACTGATGCCAACTGGGCTGTTTGAGCCATTAAAAGTTCCTTTGCCTTTTCCACAAGTCGAATGCCATATATGTTTTTTGAAGAATTCTTTTTTTTTTTTTTTTTTTTTTTTTTTAAAGTTTTATTGCAAGGAAATACAGCAAAGCGTAATAAGCAAAATAACATAATATATTCAGAAGTCAAAATATGTAGCAGTTTTTTTTTTTCAAAATACATAATGGAGGAAAAAAAATATAGAGCAGAAAACAAAGGAAATTAAATCCACCCGGCAATTGGTGCCCAGATTCTTTCCCCCATAATTCTTTTTTTTACCCCCTTTAACTTATATATAGCAGATTCCATAATGTACATGAATAATAATTTTTCCCGCCACATGAAAAACGTGTTTTTTTTTTTTTTTTTTGAAGAATTCATTGCTTTTATTGCTTTGTGATTCGTCCATAGGTGTATTTCTTTCTGTGTGAAGTAAATAGTATTTTCCTAAATGTAGCAAAAGAACATTAACTTTCATGGTTGCACTTTATTTATAATATCCGATCAGCGCCGCTGGCGGAAGACTGCAGTGATTTAGGATGTGTCTGGTTCTCTAAAGTGTTCTTGATCTGACCTCCTGCCTCGCCCGTGCTTCAAGGAGTTCGCCCAGGGGAAGGGGGAGGGGTTGGGGGAGGGGATGGGGTGAGGGGGTTGAGAGGACAAGGACAATATATTAACCCTGAGAAACAACATGGTAGATTTGAGGGAGAACAAGAATAATAAGCTGCAGAAATTTAAAGAGAAAAGAAAAAAGTCAGAGGGCGGAGGATTTGCGAGAGTTTGAGCTATTGGCATTGAAAATGACAATGCTTTTTATTTATGTGCTTCTCATAAGCAGAGACTAAGTACAAAGTAGGTGTTAACACAACGCTTGCAGGTTTTCAAAACACAAATAAAAAGCATTGTCATTTACAATGCCAATAGCTCAAACTCTTGCAAATGTGAGATCTATTGCATTGTAAATGCCGGTTTACTCATGGAGAGGTTTCTACAGTATGCCCAGATGAGAAGTGAGCACATTGTATATGCACAGTCTGTTGTCGCCGCACTTGAAGACGGAAGGGGTCACTGCCCACACCAAGCCCGAGAAGCACAAGGGCCAATCGAGTATGTCTGCTCATAGCGCATAGGTGTGAGTTGTTGAGCCCCAAGCACTAGAGAAGTAAAGCTACTCTTTTGCCATGCTTTCTTTGTTAGATTTTTTTCTCTGGAAGCCCAAAACTTCAATAAAACGAAAACGACTGGGAATCGTTGTCTTTACTGCCAACTTCCGACGTATTATTTGTTGCAAAACAATAACTCTTAATGTGTGCACGTAAGAAGGAAAAAAAACTAGTAGGGAAAGAATTAGAAACACCCTAAATGATGTACGCAGATCTTTGTAGCAGGCGCATTAACCCGCAGATGTAAACATGCAATTTGCAGGCACATTTCACTGACCATCTGAACTGTTACTGGGATTAGAACCTGCTTGGTTTTACAGACATAACACATGTTTTCATGATCTGCAAGGAGCTACTGCGGCAGAAGCCATCGCAAGCTATCAACATCACTCAATAAACGTAAAACGTGCACTTGGAGGTTTATGCACTATGCAAATAAGCCCACACGGAAAATAAACGAGCAGCAGGCGCTTAATATGCCAAACTATTCCTGTCGAAAACATCAACACTGATCTGGCGCATGGACACATGGAGCAGCGGTGCATGGTTTTGATTTTACATGCAATCAGACTACTGTACAAATGTTTCTTCTGTAAATACTTTACCATTTTCGTTTACGTGCGCAGCTCACTGAATGAAATAGATGGTTTATAAGCAGGAGTGCTGCTAACAAGTTACAATGAGCGCGCACCTCTCGGGCCGAGGAGAAAGACTTCACCTGCCAGTGACACAAGATTACACGGATCCAACCGCCCGAAGCCCGCCAGGCATTTAAATTAGTGAAAGAGCGGCCGGAGATCAAAGGAAGGGTGAAAAAAAAGCAATTAGAGGGGAGGAGATGGGAGGCCAGCGCAGCCACTGCCAAAACGAGTCACGGCCTGCGGCCGTGAATAGGTGACGGCGGGGGTTGGGGGGTGGGGAGCAGAGCTGTGTGAGGAACAGATGGGAAGGCTCGTGCATGAGAGACAGTCACGTGATTGGGATTTACGTGCACTGTCCAAAATCCGCCGCTGCCTTTGAGGTGAGGCATTTCTGCTTGGCTGTATAAATCTTTTCCTCCTTATACTCAGAATCCACAAACTGGATGGGTAGATCCGCTGGTTTCAGAGCTCCTTAATCTTCCAATCAACTGTTTCTCATCTTCAATAAAGGGTTCTATTTACTGTAAGTCTGCGTCATCATTCCTGCCTGCTTAGAGGATTCATTCTGTAAAAATCTTAGAATGCAGTGGTACCAACAACACGACTAGAGATTGAAGTGCTGTAATTGAAGGCAAAGATGAAATTCCCAATGCCGAAAACTCCAAAAGAAACGGTTGGAGTTGACGCTGAAAAAATACTGTTTTTTTTTTTTTACAAATAGGTTGGATTCTCTACTAATGGAACGTAGACAGTTGCCAGTATGCCCTTATTAAAGTATAGTACTTAAACTGTGGGACTTAACTTACGGTGGTTGTGAACTTCACCTCTGCCAAACAGTTGTCATTATAGCCAACCTACTCATCAGCATATTCAGACAGAACCATCGGTGAAGAATGTTTTCTCTCATGTGTGAACTTAAGATTTGAGACAGCGAACTTTTCATTTTGAGAGGGTTTCCCGAGAAGCTCGCTTTCCTTGTGCCCACTGAAAACGTGCTCGAGGGAGGGGTGGGGGGAGGAAGCGACAGGAGCTGGGGGAGAGGGTACACCGAACAGGAGGAAGGGAAGGCTAAGAAAGGCTGTGTTTGCGGGGAGGTGCTGGTGTGGGAGGGGGGAGGTGCTGGTGTAGGAGGAGGAGTGCTGCTAGGGCAAGGCTGTGTTTGCGGGGAGAGAGGGTAGGTGCTGGTGTGGGAGGGGGGAGGTGCTGGTGTAGGAGGAGGAGTGCTGCTAGGGCAAGGCTGTGTTTGCGGGGAGAGAGGGGAGGTGCTGGTGTGGGAGGGGGGAGGTGCTGGTGTGGGAGGAGTGCTGCTACGGCAAGGCTGTGTTTGCGGGGAGAGAGAGGGGAGGTGCTGGTGTGGGAGGGGGGAGTTGCTGGTGTGGGAGGAGTGCTGCTAGGGGAGGAGAAGCCCTGGCCGTGAATGCTCGTGCATGTTTGCTCACGTGATTCACGTGAACTGCAAGAAAACCGCGGGGCTGAAAGCCCTTGGTTTGAACAGGATTTTGCCGACATGAATTCTCGCTCCGCTCGATTTGCCTAGGCGCGCATTGATAGGTCGCGAGACCTAAAAACACCAATCCATAAACAGAACGAAGGCAAATGAAACAAGCATTTGCAATGCAATAGGGCTCGCAATAGTAAAGTTTGAGGGATTATTATTGTAAATGACAAATTTTTTATTTATGTTTTTGTTTTGAAATTTTGTGACACCTATAGCATTTGTAATGCAATGTGTTGTCTTTACATTACTTAGATGTATTAATATTAAAATTAGGATTTTTTTTTTACCAATATTTAATAGTTAAATTCAATAATTTGTCATATATAATGGCAATAGCTGAAACATTAGCAAATAATTTTGTGGAAGATTATGTTAGCAGCAAATCACAATGTTTTAACGAACAGAAGTGAAAACATTTAACATCTTTTTATGACATTTGCAATAAAGCTTGAAACATTGACAGAAAATATTTTAACCAGTTGTTGTTGAATGGTTGCACAGATTGATGCTGTGGTGGCGCTGAGTGATGTTGTTTTGGGGACAAGTGATGTGTGGCGTTCAGTAATGCTGTTGTAGCGCATAGTGATGTTGTGGTGCCCCTGAGAGATGCTGTGGTGGTGCTGAGGTGGAAGTGTGCACCTGGTGGAGTTGGAGGGTGGAGTTGGAGGGTGGAGTTGGAGGGTGGAGTTGGAGGGTGGAGTTGGAGGGTGGAGTTGGAGGGTGGAGTTGGAGGGTGGAGTTGGAGGGTGGAGTTGGAGGGTGGAGTTGGAGGGTGGAGTTGGAGGGTGGAGTTGGAGGGTGGAGTTGGAGGGTGGAGTTGGAGGGTGGAGTTGGAGGGTGGAGCTGTATTGGAGGGTGGAGCTGGAGGGTGGAGCTGTATTGGAGGGTGGAGCTGGAGGGTGGAGCTGTATTGGAGGGTGGAGCTGGAGGGTGGAGTTGTATTGGAGGGTGGAGCTGGAGGGTGGAGTTGTATTGGAGGGTGGAGCTGGAGGGTGGAGTTGTATTGGAGGGTGGAGCTGGAGGGTGGAGTTGTATTGGAGGGTGGAGCTGGAGGGTGGAGTTGTATTGGAGGGTGGAGCTGGAGGGTGGAGTTGTATTGGAGGGTGGAGCTGGAGGGTGGAGTTGTATTGGAGGGTGGAGCTGGAGGGTGGAGTTGTATTGGAGGGTGGAGCTGGAGGGTGGAGTTGTATTGGAGGGTGGAGCTGGAGGGTGGAGTTGTATTGGAGGGTGGAGCTGGAGGGTGGAGTTGTATTGGAGGGTGGAGCTGGAGGGTGGAGTTGTATTGGAGGGTGGAGCTGGAGGGTGGAGTTGTATTGGAGGGTGGAGCTGGAGGGTGGAGTTGTATTGGAGGGTGGAGCTGGAGGGTGGAGTTGTATTGGAGGGTGGAGCTGGAGGGTGGAGTTGTATTGGAGGGTGGAGCTGGAGGGTGGAGTTGTATTGGAGGGTGGAGCTGGAGAGTGGAGTTGTATTGGAGGGTGGAGCTGGAGGGTGGAGTTGTATTGGAGGGTGGAGCTGGAGGGTGGAGTTGTATTGGAGGGTGGAGCTGGAGGGTGGAGTTGTATTGGAGGGTGGAGCTGGAGGGTGGAGTTGTATTGGAGGGTGGAGCTGGAGGGTGGAGTTGTATTGGAGGGTGGAGCTGGAGGGTGGATTTAGAATTGGAGGGTGGAGTTGGAAGTTGGAGGGTGGAGTTGGAAGTTGGAGGGTGGAGTTGGAAGTTGGAGGGTGGAGTTGGAGGGTGGCTTTGGAGGGTGGAGTTGGAGGGTGGAGGGTGGAGTTGGAGGGTGGAGTTGGAGGGTGGAGTTGGATTTGGAGGGTGGAGTTGGAGGGTGGCTTTGGAGGGTGGATTTGGAGTTTGAGGGTGTGTGTGCCTGGTGAAAGCGTGCACTGACGTCTGGTGGTGTGTGTCTGCTTGGTGAAAGCGTGTACTGACGTCTGGTGGTGTGTGTCTGCCTGGTGAAAGCATGCACTGACGTCTGGTGGTGTGTGCCTGGTGAAAGCATGCACAGACGGCTGGTGGTGTTTGTGCCTGGTGAAAGAGTGCACAGACGGCTGGTGGTGTTTGTGCCTGGTGAAAGAGTGCACTGATGACTGATGGTGTCTGTGCCTGGTGAAAGTGTGCACTGATGGCTGGTGCTGTGTATGCCTGGTGATTGGAAATGCAATAGGTCTCGCAATAGAAAAGTTTGAGCTTTTGGTGTGGAAAATGTAAATATTTTGTGACGTTTTTTTTTTTTTAAATATAAAAGTATTAATTTTGTTATTAGAAATGGCAATAGTTATGAAATTATCAAATGTTACATGTATAGCATTAGTAAAGGTACATCTTTTGTTTTCCCCTGTCTTACATGTATTGATCTTACAAATCACAATGTTTTAACAAGAACAGAAGTGAAAACATTTTTAAAAAAATTATGACATTTGTAATAAAGCTTGAAACATTGCTAGAAAATATTTGAACGAGTTGTTGTTGAATGTTTGCACAGATTGATGCTGTGGTGGCGCTGAGTGATGATGTGGTGATGCTGAGTGGTGCTGTGGTGGTGCTGAGTGATGCTGGGGTGATGCTGAGTGATGATGTGATGGTGAGTGATGCTGTGGTGGTGCTGTGGTGGTTATGCGGTGGTGCTGTGGTGGTGCTGAGTGGTGCTGTGGTGGTGCTGAGTGATAATGTGGTGGTGCTGAGTGATAATGTGGTGGTGCTGAGTGGTGCTGAATGATGCTGTGGTGGTGCAGAGTGGTGCTGTGGTGGTGCTGAGTGATAATGTGGTGGTGCTGAGTGATAATGTGGTGGTGCTCAGTGATAATGTGGTGGTGCTGAGTGATAATGTTGTGGTGCTGTGGTGGTGCTGAGTGTTGGTGCTGAGTGATGTTGTGTTGGTGCTGAGTGGTGCTGTGGTGGTGCTGAATGATAATGTGGTGGTGCTGAGTGATAATGTGGTGGTGCTGAGTGATGCTGGGGTGATGCGGAGTGATGATGTGGTGATGCCGAGTGGTGCTGTGGTGGCGCTGAGTGATGCTCTGGTGGTGCTGGGTGGTGCTCTGGTGGTGCTGGGTGGTGCTGTGGTGGTGCTGTGGTGGTGCTGTGGGGGTGCTGTGGTGGTGCTGTGGTGGTGCTGAGTGGTGCTGTGGTGATGCTGTAGTGGTGCTGAGTGATGCTGTAGTGGTGCTGAGTGATGCTGTGGTGGTGCAGAGTGGTGCTGTGGTGGTGCTAAGTGATAATGTGGTGGTGCTGAGTGATAATGTGGTGGTGCTATAATGTGGTGGTGCTGAGTGATAATATGGTGTTGCTGAGTGATAATATGGTGTTGCTGAGTGATGAAGTGGTTGCGCGGAGTGATGCTGTGGTTGCGCGGAGTGATGCTGTGGTTGCGCGGAGTGATGCTGTGGTTGCGCGGAGTGATGCTGTGGTTGCGCGGAGTGATGCTGTGGTTGCGCGGAGTGATGCTGTGGTTGCGCGGAGTGATGCTGTGGTTGCGCGGAGTGATGCTGTGGTTGCGCGGAGTGATGCTGTGGTTGCGCGGAGTGATGCTGTGGTTGCGCGGAGTGATGCTGTGGTTGCGCTGAGTGATGCTGTGGTTGCGCTGAGTGATGCTGTGGTGGTGCTGGGTGGTGCTGTGGTGGTGCTGGGAAAGCGTGAGACAGGGCAAAAAAACAATGAAACAGGCAGAGAGAGCAAGTCAAAAAGAGAGAGCGGGCAGAGATAGAACGTGGAAAAGTGAGAGAGGCAAAGTAGAAAAGAGAGAGACAGCGGGACAGAAAGAGAGACGGGCAGTCAGAGAGAGAGGCTGGTACAGACAGTGGAAGAGAGAGAAGCAGGGACAGGCAGGGAAGAGAGAAAGAGGGGCAGAGACAGAAACATTGACAAAGAAAGAGAAGCAGCAGAAGCAGAGAGCCGATCAGAGAGGGAAGGAAATACAGGGGAAACGATAGAGGGGCAGAGACAGACACAGTTGAAATCACAGAGACAGGGAGGCTGATACACAGAGCAAGGCAGAGGCGGACTGTGGAAAGATAGATACAGAGACAGACACAATTGAAAAGACAGAGACATTCAGGGGCAAAGATAGAGAGAAGCAAAGAATGACAGTGGAAAAGAGAGGGGCGCAGACTGAGGCACAGAGAGAGGCAGATAGCGACAGCTGAAAAGAGAGGCAGAGACAGGCTCAGTGGAAAAGATACAGAAGCAAAGGCACAGAGAGAGAGAGCGATAGACAGTGGAAAAGAGGGCACGAGAGAGGCAGATATATTAGAGTAGAAAGAGCGGCGAAAGAGAGAGAAAGAGGAGGAGAGACAGAAACAGGAAATATTTCTGCGGTTTGTTTTGGTTCTGGCTGGCGGCGCCTCGGCCAAAAATGAAAGATAAAGGGAGAGACTGCGGCATGGGGAGCGGGGCAGAGACGGGCTGCAGAGGAGAGAGCGCGCGAGGGGGGGGGTGACAGACAGTCATAGAGAGACCTCCAGCAGAGTCTTACATTTAGGAAACAAAACGTGAAACTATGGTGCAGCCTCGAGAATTGGTAACATTACCTCAGGACCCAGAACATCATATGCTGCCTTCATTGAAAGGGATAATCTAACTCCTGAAATGTTCTTGATTATATAACCCAAGATCAAACAAAAACTAATTAACTATTGGAAGAAAAGCACGAGACCTTTAAAAAACACTTTCCTCCTTCACTAAAACATGAAGGTATACACCAAGTTCAATAAACTGGGTTCTAGAATATTAATTTAATGTAAATATAACTGGTGTGGCTCTGATTTTATACTTTGCTTATACTTTTTTGTTAAACAACTGTGTAAACTAAGTGTTCTGGCATCTAGATGCGACGGACCACACTGTAGAAAACCTCAAATCCAAAACCGTGGCATAACGTAAAGAACAGGAATTATTACCACGATAGCCCATTTTATTGGCTTTATAGCTAAAACAAGCAACTGTTAGATCAGTAAAAGCTAAAAACACATTGGGATTTTGACGAGAACAAAACATTAAGTGCCCACATTTTGAAAATCACTGGGATTATCTCGCTATACTAATGTTTAAGAGGAAAAAAGGTCAATGGAACTCAACTGCGTGTACCAGAGATGAGGAAGAAGAACTGTTAAAGTAAAGTGAAGTAAATAATTACAAGGGAGGACGGGCGACGAGACGCACGGAGAGCAGCAGCCTTTGATGTGCTGTCCGGCCGTGCAGTGAATAATTAAGGGAGGAGAAATGCTGGCATGTGGCCGAGCGCACGCTGGGGTTTTAGGAAAAAAACAGAGGAGGTGGGCTTAGGATACATGAAAGGAGAGACTGAGGTGGAGTGGACTGGAGGGGAAGGAGAGGCAGAGGGCAGAGAAAGGGCAAATGGAGGCAGAGCAAAGATGGAACGGCGAAAAGAGGAGGGGTGAGGTTACGTTGGGGATGGAGAACCCAGAACGGCGAAAGGCGAGCAGGAGCCTTTATGTAATATGGACTGCAGAGTGCGTTTGCTCCAATTTATATAACATAAGCAGCTAAGGGGTGCAAACAAGCATGTGCGCTATTTTTTGCACCAGTGCCAAATGTATGTGATCTGGCCCAGAAGTTGCTTAAAGAAGAGACACGTGGCTACACTACTATAACAAGGGAGGATACCCGGAGAAAAAAAACGGCAAGCTCGAGGGACAGACAACACGGCATTTTAGGACAAGTAAAGCACTCCAATTACGTTGGTCGAGTTTGCGCTTAATAGGAAAGGACGAGCCCTAAAAATATAATTTGTGGCATCACTCCCAAATAAATAAGGAGAGGAGGCAGTGGTGAAAGGTTTTGGAGTAGTCTGGTCAACATGGCATGTTGAGGGGAAGAAGCGCTGCATAGAGGAAACCAGGATTGACGCTTGTGCTGTTTAATGGGGGGCTGATGAGACGCATGGGGAGCAGCAGCCTTTGATGTGCCGGCCGGCCGGCCATGCAGTGAATAATTAGGGGAGGAGAAATGCCGGCCTGAGGCCGAGCGCAAAGCAACAGATGGCTTTGATGTGGAGGCAGGCAGCTCGGGCGAATTGAAGCACGTTCACGAGACCTCATGCACTCGTTGAAAACTGCTTTTTGAGAGCTTAGTTTAGCTCTTAGTTTCACCACAATAGACTCGTCCTATTCATTCCTTGCGGAATGGAATAGGACGAGCCTTAAAAAATACTACGACAAAACTTAACAAATGGCCAGAAAAGAACTAATTCTTGTAGCAGGGTCAGTCTCCAGGGTGCAAAAAAACAGCCCAAAGGCGGGTCTAATGTAAACCATTCACCAATTAACCCAAAGCATTTTCGAAAGGCGGAGGGAGAAACAAGTGATAAGCGATGGGTGTGCCTTACGAGATACACCATGTTGAGAAACAGCGCAAGTGCTGTCTAGACTCGACATAAAAGGGCAGGGAGTTTTAGAAGGGAATTGCGGGATCTGGGGGCCACGTAGAGGGAAAGACTGGAGCATGCAAGGTTATAGGACACTTTCAGCTCCGCATCACAATTGGCACTTTCACCCCTCCACCCCCAAAACGGTGCGAGGCTCTGGCTGTGTGCGATAGCCCATGACATTTGGAGAGATAAATGTGAACAAAAAAAGAATCAGTGCAACCATAATTCCAGAACCACTCCTTTGCAGGTGCTTTTCTGGTGTTCAGTATTAATAAACATAATTTTTAAAGGTGCGTGTGTGTGTGTGTATATGTATATATATATGTGTGTGTGTGTGTATGTGTGTATATGTATATGTATATATATATATATATATATATATATATATATATATATTTGCATGTGACAACTCTTGGACGAACATGCTGGGAAAGGGATTTCGATTGTTAACTTTTAATAATTAATATAGCTGTCTTTCAAATGTTTGAAAGCTATTTCTAAATCTCTACATTGGTATGGTACATGGTTATTTCTGTTTTGAATCTTAATATATGGATGTAACTACTTTGTTCTTCTTGCAATAAAGTGTCACTCGAAGTATTCCACGTAAGGCTTTGAAATGTCTCACTTAAGGATCCTATACAAATGGAAATGTCCAACATAAGCAAAATGAAAACTTAGCAGCTATGTTACTCAGTGGCGGCTGACAGGGAATGGTGGTGGCGGGGGCAGCCGGGAGACAATAAAGTATTAAAAAATCCACTTAACTTTTGCGAGCTGGACAGCCGTCTCTCCCCCCCTAGCCAATCACAACGATGCAATGCAGCTTTGTGTTTTCTCTGAGCGCTGTGGGTCGACGCTCAGATGGGGACTGGGAGGCTTTGTATGTTTTTCACAAGGCTGTGTAAAACAGGCCTGCTGGGGAAGATTCAAAGTGCCTAGGACTGTTTGTTCAGCCCGAGAGGTTCAGGCAAGCAGTCATACGCACTTGGAGTGGGCAAACCACTCCTTTCCTGTAACCCCAACCCCGCTCTAACCCAGCCCATAGTGAATAATAAAATGATAATATCTGGGTTATTTTATTTTCCCGCTGCACTGCTCCTAAAGCAGTGGGATGACGCTCTGGAGCCGCCACTGATGTCACTGCTGACATCGGATGTAACCCTCCCAGTTGCGATTTCAAATTCCGCCAACACCAACTCGACATTCCATCTGCCTGGTGTCTACTAATTAAGTACCATTTAATTGGGTGATAGTAACACCTGTTATAGAGCTTAGGAACTTAGAAAAAGGTATGAAACACTAAATGGAATTGTTCTGTTAAACAAGCATTGTAAAACCCAAGCTTTGGTGTACTAACTTTAACTGCCCTTGGTTCTGGAAAGAGGGTTGGGTAAGTATTTACACCAGTGTACAGATGCAAAGTATGTTCTACTGCCCCCACTCCTCATTCTTCCTCATTGACTGACTTGATGGAGGGTGCGGCCTGTAATTATGCAGCATTTATCCATGGCAACGGGCAGTCATCATCAAGATGACCAGAGAGCGTCTTGTCAGTGGCACCTGATAGCAACAGTGACCAAGTAATAACAGGCATAGAGCTTCCCTGACAGCACAGACATTAGTTGTATTAGGACACGATTGTCCAACATAGGTCCTGGAGAGCTGGATCCATGCCAGATTTTTAAGGATAAACTCTGATTATGTAAAGTTATTAATTTCTTTTTGTGACTTTCATTGTATGCAAAGCTTTCTTGCTTGGGTATCCCGAAAATCTGAAATGAATCTGTATCTATGTGCAACACCCACATCCTGGGAATATTATGCATTAATTGCTGCTAGTACTGTGTGTCAATGGCTCTCAGCAGTGTATCCATTAATGACCACAAGCAGTTAATGCTACATGAGTGGTCCCACACAGTACCTCTCGTTAGTGGCCCATGCACCGAGCTGCGCTGGCTGGCTCTCTCCGCTGGCACCGGGCTGCAGCGCCCCTGCACAGTGTAAGCTGCTATCACTGGGTGCCAGGGTGTGCCCGGGGTGGTATGGGTGTACGCCAGCTGCTTAGTAAACTGTGAATCCAGGGCAGAGGGCGAGGCAGCTGCGGAGTGCCATCTCATTGCACGTTCAGCAATTTTGGTATGTAGATCGACCTCCACTCCCCTCTAGCACTGATGGCACACGTGGTCTTACCGGAGACGTCCTGCACGAGTGGCTGGCATCTGCCTTCCTGGCAAACACAGCTTTCACCTCTTAAAAACAATCCGGAGACTACCACACATAAGAGCAAGTAAAAACGTGAGCGACACAGGGATTTTTTTCAAAACATAGTTTATTGTTTTTCTTACACAAAACATACTTTGACAATTACAAAATACTCGTTATCCCAATCCCTGTGGTAATATGCCATACAATATGTCAGTTCTTACTGTGAGCGACACAGGGATGAGCGCACAAACGCACCGCCAAAACTGGCCACACCAAGACCTGATCCAGGCCAGCCGAGCATGGCCGAATATCCTCGTCTTGATGACCACCTAAGGCCGAGGAGCATGGCCTCCGTCACAGGTCAGGAGCATCCCAGCAGGTGAGGTTAGTTTGTGGAGGTTAATGGAATAAAAAAAGTAACATGATGCATACAACCCAGTGCAGCTTTAGTTATTGAACATTGCGTGCGTTTACAGCCTAGGGCTCAGTTTGGCTACTCTGCAGCCTAGTGCTCAGTAAGCCCTCATTGTCTGTACCCTGCGGCTTAGTACGCCCTCGTTGTCTGTACCCTGCGGCTTAGTACGCCCTCGTTGTCTGTACCCTGCGGCTTAGTACGCCCTCGTTGTCTGTACCCTGCGGCTTAGTACGCCCTCGTTGTCTGTACCCTGCGGCTTAGTACGCCCTCGTTGTCTGTACCCTGCGGCTTAGTACGCCCTTGTTGTCTGTACCCTGCGGCTTAGTACGCCCTTGTTGTCTGTACCCTGCGGCTTAGTACGCCCTCGTTGTCTGTACCCTGCGGCTTAGTACGCCCTCGTTGTCTGTACCCTGCGGCTTAGTACACCCTCGTTGTCTGTACCCTGCGGCTTAGTACGCCCTCGTTGTCTGTACCCTACGGCTTAGTACGCTCTCGTTGTCTGTACCCTACGGCTCAGTACGCCCTCGTTGTCTGTACCCTAGGGCTCAGTTTGCCTACTGTGTAGTCCAGAGCTCAGTACGCCCTGGTCGTCTGTACCCTAGGGCTCAGTATGCCCTTCTCATCTGTACCCTAGGGCTCAGTACGCCCTGGTAGTCTGTACCCTAGGGCTCGGTACGCCCTGGTCATCTGGACCCGAGCCCTCAGTACGCCCTGGTCGTCTGTACTCGAGGCCTCAGTATGCCCTGGTCGTCTGTACTCGAGGCCTCAGTATGCCCTGGTCGTCTGTACTCGAGGCCTCAGTATGCCCTGGTCGTCTGTACTCGAGGCCTCAGTACGCCCTGGTCGTCTGTACTCGAGGCCTCAGTATGCCCTGGTCGTCTGTACTCGAGGCCTCAGTATGCCCTGGTCGTCTGTACTCGAGGCCTCAGTATGCCCTGGTCGTCTGTACTCGAGGCCTCAGTATGCCCTGGTCGTCTGTACTCGAGGCCTCAGTACGCCCTGGTCGTCTGTACTCGAGGCCTCAGTATGCCCTGGTCGTCTGTACTCGAGGCCTCAGTATGCCCTGGTCGTCTGTACTCGAGGCCTCAGTATGCCCTGGTCGTCTGTACTCGAGGCCTCAGTATGCCCTGGTCGTCTGTACTCGAGGCCTCAGTATGCCCTGGTCGTCTGTACTCGAGGCCTCAGTATGCCCTGGTCGTCTGTACTCGAGGCCTCAGTATGCCCTGGTCGTCTGTACTCGAGGCCTCAGTACGCCCTGGTTGTCTGTACCCGAGGCCTCCGTACGCCCTGGTCGTCTGTACCCGAGGACTCAGTACGCCCTTTTCATCTGTACCCAAGGGCCCAGTACGCCCTGGTAGTCTGTACCCTAGGGCCCAGTACGCCCTGGTAGTCTGTACCCAAGGGCTCAGTATGCCCTCGTTGTCTGTAGCCTAGTGCTCTGTATGCCCTCGTTGTCTGTAGCCTAGGGCTCTGTATGCCCTCGTTGTCTGTAGCCTAGGGCTCTGTATGCCCTCGTTGTCTGTAGCCTAGGGCTCTGTATGCCCTCGTTGTCTGTAGCCTAGGGCTCTGTATGCCCTCGTTGTCTGTAGCCTAGGGCTCTGTATGCCCTCGTTGTCTGTAGCCTAGGGCTCTGTATGCCCTCGTTGTCTGTAGCCTAGGGCTCTGTACGCCCTCGTTGTCTGTAGCCTAGGGCTCTGTACGCCCTCGTTGTCTGTAGCCTAGGGCTCTGTACGCCCTCGTTGTCTGTAGCCTAGGGCTCCGTACGCCCTCGTTGTCTGTAGCCTAGGGCTCCGTACGCCCTCGTTGTCTGTAGCCTAGGGCTCCGTACGCCCTCGTTGTCTGTAGCCTAGGGCTCCGTACGCCCTCGTTGTCTGTAGCCTAGGGCTCCGTACGCCCTCGTTGTCTATAACCTAGGACTGGGGGCGCCCTCAGTAGCCATGGGTTTGTGGCACACTCATTGCCTGCAGCCTCGGGCCTATAGCTTTTAACCTTGTGCAGCTGGGGACAGTAGGTTGTATCCATACAGCAGCAATGTGCACTCACAGGGAGAACAGTAACTAGAGGACGTATTCCTTCCTTGTGCCTACAGAGACTAAGGCAGAGTTCAATCAATCAATCACAGAATTTGTATAGCGCACTACACACCCGGTAGGGTCTCAAGGCGCTGGGGGGTGGGGGGTGGGGGGGGTGGGGGGGGGGGGAGGGGGAGGGGTCCGTTACTGCTCGAAAAGCCAGGTCTTGAGTTGCTTCCTGAAGGAGAGATGGTCCTGGGTCATCCGAAGGTGGATGGGGAGGGGGTTCCATGTCTTAGCCGCCTGGTAGGAGAAGGATCTTCCTCCGGTGGTGGCTTTACGGATGCGTGGTACGGTGTCGAGGGCGAGGCTGGTCGATCGTATCTGGCGGGTGGGCGTGTAGAAAGTCAGGCGGTTGTTGAGGTACTTGGGTCCCAGGTCGTGGAGAGCCTTGTGTGCGTGGGTGAGGAGTCTGAACGTGATCCTCTTGCTGACGGGGAGCCAGTACAGGTCTCTCAGGTGGCTGGAGATGTGGCTGTGTCGGGGGATGTCCAGGACGAGTCGTGTGGAGGCGTTCTGTATGCGCTGGAGTCTTTTCTGTAGTTTGGCTGTGGTTCCGGCGTAGAGGGTGTTTCCGTAGTCCAGTCGGCTGGTGACGAGCGCCTGGGTGACCGCCTTCCTGGTTTCGGTGGGGATCCATCGGAAGATCTTACGGAGCATGCACAGGGTGTTGAAGCACGATGATGAGACGGCGTTGACTTGTCTGGACATCGAGAGCGAGGCGTCCAGGATGAATTACTTTCTAATTACTTCTCTACATAGCATACTGTGAGACCTTTTTCTTTGCAGTCCTGCACAATTTTTAAGTATATAGTGTGTATGTGTGTGTATATATATATATATATATATATATATATATATATATATATATATAATATCTCTCCAAACACCATCTTCTATCGAAGTAGACCAGGGGAAACAGCGGGGCTTCAGGAAACCGTTTATTCAGACTTCTGGCATGACGCGGTTCGGCGATAGCCTTTCTCAAATGCTTCGGGTTTCCTTTTTTCAGTCTTTTATATTCTGCCCCTCCATCTAAAGTAGCGTGGTGCACACCTGAACCACATTTCATCCGAGAATACTTAAGCAGTTCAATGTTTGAAGACTGCAAATCCCATCATGCAGTGAGTTCGTGGCACGGATTAATGTCTCGTTCAGCCGGATATTTATATTACTCCAAGTCAGAGGCTGATTTTGAACGTGGTTAGGTTGAAACACTAGCATTGTGCTGGGAAACCAGCAGTTTCTGAGCCCTCACTTCCAGCCACTTTCCCGCTGGTAGCATACCTGGAGACAGGCGCGCAACACCCATTGGGCTCACCGGGCTTCAGCCCCCCCCCCCCCCCCCCCCCCCCGTCGCCTCCTCTGCCCGGGCTAAGATGACACGCACAGAAATCATTAACTAACGCTGCGCATCGGAGTCGAGAATGTGATTTTTATTATGCATTCTGAGAGGCCCAGCAGCCCGAGCAGACAGCCAGCCTCTGAACAGTTTCCTCGAGTGAACCCCCCTGCCCTGACCTCTTGTTTTCCTTTAGAGTGGCGCAGAGGTGAAATCCTTGCCTGAAGGCAGGGATTCACCTAAGCACTTGATGGGTTATAAGCATGGGGTGTGAAGTGCACAGCAGGGAGGAAGGCATGGCCAGTGCAGGTGACGCTTTTCTTTTGTATGGGAATTTCTGCTGGCGTCATAGCCCAGGGTGTGCTGTCTGTGCACTTGTAAGGATGTGTATTCCATACAAGTGCACCGACAGCAAACCCTGGGCTAAGACACCAGCAGAAATTAATTTTCAAAGGAAAAGCATCACCTGCACTGCCATCCCTTTCACCCTGCTGTCTGTGCACTTGGATGGAATTCACATCCACCGCACTGCTCACCAGATAAATGGTGAACAGGGCCATGGAAGGGCAGCAGCGAAGAAGCAGAGGGGACCCAGGCAAGGAGAATCCAGGAGACCTATCTACTCTGAGACGTTCGAGGGGCTGGATGCCAGGACGCAGTGCTGCTGATCAGCCCGACTCCACAGTATAGTATCAGAGGAGCAGTCAGAAGTTTTTTTATGTAAGTTCCAGTAACTTTAATGCATTTTTCAGCACATCATTACCTTTTGGGGGTGCTAGTGGGTAACTTTAGAGTTCAGAGTGGGTGTGTGTTTTAGGGAGCCAGTGAGTAATTTTATGGTTCATGGTGGGTTACAAATTGGGGTGCCAGGGTTTAATTTTAGGTTTCTGAGCGGGTATGGGTTTTGGGGTTCCAGGGGGCAATTTTAGGGTTTAGGGTGGGTATGGGTTTTGGGGTGCCAGGGGTCATTTTAGGGTTCAGCGTGGGTATGTGTTTTGGTGTGCCAGGGGTCATTTTAGGGTTCAGGGAAGGTGTGGGTTTTGGGGTGTCAGCGGGCAATTTTAGGGTTCAGGGTGGGTATGGGTTATGGGGTGCCGGGAGAATTTATGGTTCAGCATGGGTATGGGTTTTTGGGTGCCAGAGGGTAATTTTAGGGTGTGGGGTGGGTATGGGTTTTGGGGTGCCAGGGGTGGGGGGGATACTTTTAGGGTTCAGGGTGGGTGTGGGTTTTAGGGTGCCATGGGATTAATTTTAGGGTTCAGCGTGGGTATGTGTTTTATAGTGCCAGGGGTAATTTTAGGGTTTAGGGCAGGTGTGGGTTTTGGGATGTTAGGGGGCTATTTTAGGGTTCAGGGTGGTTATGGGGTGCCAGAGGGGAATTTATGGTTCTGCATGGGTATGGGTTTTGGGGTGCCAGGGGTGGGGGGGATACTTTTAGGGTTCAGGGTGGGTGTGGGATTTGGGGTGCCATGGGATTAATTTTAGGGTTCAGCGTGGGTATGTGTTTTATAGTGCCAGGGGTAATTTTAGGGTTTAGGGCAGGTGTGGGTTTTGGGATGTTAGGGGGTTATTTTAGGGTTCATGGTGGTTATGGGGTGCCAGAGGGGAATTTATGGTTCTGCATGGGTATGGGTTTTGGGGTGCCAGGGGTCATTTTAGGGTTCAGGGCGAGTATGGGTTTTGGGGGGCAAGGGTGTAATTTTAGGGATCACTGCGGGTATGGGTTTTGGGGTGCCAGGGGTCATTTTAGGGTTCAGGGTGGGTATGGGCTTTGGGGTGCCAGGGGTAATTTAAGGGTTCAGGGCGGGTATGGGCTTTGGGGCTCCAGGGGGGTGATTTTAGGGTTCAGGGTGGTAATGGGTTTTGGGGTGCCAGGGGGTAATTTTAGGGTGTGGGGTGAGTATGGGTTTTGGGGTGCCAGGGGGGGGATAATTTTAGGGATCAGGATCAGGATGGGTATGGGTTTTGGGGTGCCGGGGGTAATTTTAGAGTTAGCAGCATAGGTCATCTATAAAAAAAATTTAATGCACTTCCTCCACTAAATAAAACTTGTTACATTTGATAAAAATCTCATTTTAAAACGGTGCTGTCGATTTTTATGTGCACAGTATTCTTTACTTCTAATGAATGCTGATGTCATAAATAAAGGTACACTCCCCCCGGCCCCCTCCTCCGTGTTGGTTATTTGTTGAGAGCCGCGTCTGAGCGGGCCAGGCCACAGCGCTTCCTCCTGTTTCAAAGTCCTTGTTTTATTGTTTTACAGTTAGAGGGCGTGTGCATTTCACAACCGCCCTCACTCCAGAGACCATTGCCTTGGCAGCGCCTTCTCTTCCTCGTCGCCACCAGCGCTTGTTCGTTGAGGTGATAGTGCAGTAGTTCTTCGTGTACCGACTTCGGAAGGATGGAAGGCTGAATCGTCGTGCTGGGATTCCAGTGTGACCTACTGCAGAGGTCGGTGGTGAATGGCAGTTCTAGGCCATCTTGAGGCTCACAGATGAGTAATACTGCTGTTTAAAATGAGTGTCAAAGCCTATACAATATGGATTCTTTATCAGGTTTTCTTTCATTTGCAACTGGACTGTGTGCTGAGACTTTTTTTTGTTTCAGTTTTCTGTGCTTCTACATTGGGGTGCTTGTCTTTTGTGGTTGGGGGGTGGGCGGCAGTGTGTCCTCCATGTCTGTAGCCCAGGGCTCTGTGCACCTACAACTATTTACCAGCGATGTTGAGTCACAGGCAGGGCTTTAAGTGGGCAGGGTCTCACCGGTGCTGAGCACCGGCAGTTTTTTGAAGGGGATCTAGAAACGGGTCTCTATCAGGCTCTGTTTTGTGCCCTGGCAAAGTGAGCAAGGGGCTTTTGTACCACTTTGTTGTTCGCCATAAGTTGGCAGGGTATGCTCAGACGTGAGTCCCTTGCTCACTTTGCCACTGGATTCAAGCAAGCCGGGCTGAAGACAGCTGAAATGCCAGAAACCGGTCCTCGGAAGCTTGTTTCCGGTCCAGGGAAGGCATGGCTTGGCAGTTCGGGCTGGACTGTTCCCATGAGGCACAGGGTCAGACTGATTTGCATATGGCCATGTCTAAACTGGGGTGGCAGAGTGGGCTAAAGAACAGTGATGGATTAAACCCAGATCTGTTGACTGGATGTGAGTGTTTGATTGGTTCAGATACTCCGTCCATCACCACCCCCTTTTGTACCGCTTTGGTACTCTATACTGGGCAGTACCGGCCTATTTAAAGCATTGGTTGGCGCTACACAAAATGAATGAATGTTGTTTTATTGTGTTTCACTCTGGGAGACTTCTTCAGTTCTCAGTCTTTTCCATGGACTACCGGGCGTGCATTTAAGAAGAAGCACGCTGTGGACGCGGTCAGCGTTTCGTTCCCAATGAACCAACTGCTCATGACCTGGGCCCCAACAATAAATTGGTGGACCAGGCTCCAGGCCAAGTGTGGCATATGGAGCTGGGCGCTAGTGAGCCCTCCATCCCCCACTGCTCATGCATGCTGCGTCTCCCCTGAGCACACCCAGTTCATGTGTGTGGACTCCACTCATGCATCTCTTGGGTTTACGCTGCACCAGGACCTGCTTTGTCCGCTATGGTTTGTCTAGTTCCACATACGGAATCTGCACACTTAACACTTTGACAGCACCAAATAAAAATAATAGTCAGTTGGCAAGGTGGGCGGGATCTGGAGAGGCACGGCATGCCCATATATTATTAATTTTAAAAAACTTTGTGAAAAGGCAACCGTCCCAGGATGGGTCATTCTAAGATTTGAAACGTGTCAGCAGAAGTGTAAGGCAGGGAGTCTCCCGTGCTGTGAAACCAAGGGACAAGCCGACTGCTAAACAACCCTTCTTGCCAGGGTACCTGCCTGAAAGAAATGTAAATGCGCGCAACTGGTCAATCTAAATGTAAAGGTGCTTCGAAATCAGTATTGGCTTTAATTGACGGAATCACTTGAAGCTTCCTGGAGGCACAGATGTATTCATTCTGTGTAGTATTGCAAGAGAGCTACCAGCTGAGATGGGAAATGTGTGCTTTTTAGAGGCAGGTAAAAAATGTTTACTTTATGCACAGTCTGGCTATTACTAAAGTCTGTGTTTTGTAAGCTTTTTTTTTATCTGAAAGCTTTTCACGCATTTTGTAGCAGCCTATCATATAGTGTGTGCTCTGCCCTAACCAAGAGGTGATTCCTACCAGGCATTGCTGTGACCGCCTACACTCTCGTTCCCATGGCTGTGCATCGGTCTCCCTCCCGGCGCCGCTGTTGTCCACCTCGTGGCCGCAGAGCGGAGGGAGACTACACTTCCCAACCTGCCCCGCGACCCGGAAGCCATCAGCGGGGTCACCGCGCCCAGAGGCTCTAGAAATTGACGGCGCTCTCGTTAGAGCGGGTGCTCTGCCCTAACCAAGAGGTGATTCCTACCAGGCATTGCTGTGACCGCCTACACTCTCGTTCCCCTGGCTGTGCATCGGTCTCCCTCCCGCCGCCGCTGTTGTCCACCTCGCGGCCGCAGAGCGGAGGGAGACTACACTGCCCAACCTGCCCCGCGACCCGGAAGCCATCAGCGGGGTCACCGCGCCCGGAGGCGCTAGAAATTGATGGCGCTCTCCGCGTTGCGGGACGCAAGCGGGACGCCCGGGCAAAGGGTGGGCCCTCTTAGGCCCTCAGAGGCCTGAGGAGACTGGACTGGACCAGACCCCCTGGTAGTGGGATACCATCTGAGTAAGTTGCGCAAAGTTTCTATACTCTGGTGTAATACTGCCACTGTTGGACAATGTCTACTATCGTGCTTAGTACGGTCGTTGCTGTATGTGATAAAGCAGGGTGCCCGATGAATGGAACATTGGACAACTATTTTACCAAAGCTGCTTCTGAAGGTTTAAAAGACTTATCTGTAGCAGAACGGCGGGCTGATCGCCGTCGTTCTATTGAACGTATTAAGAACAGGACTCTTTCTGAGCCTATTCCTGTTGTTATTTTGGACAATGAGCTCTGCGCCAATACCACGGATGCCACATCACCTATGGCCAGCGTGCCCCTTTTGCTCAGGGAATGCTTAGCACCTTCCATCGGTCTAACTCAAACTGAAGCAGTCACCATTTCTCTTGATTCCTCTACTACACCTAATGTATCAAAGGTCATGATTTCACCAACACCCAGGCCAGGGAAGGTAGTAAGAGGAAAAACTATGAGGTCTCTGCCATACACAACCCATGGCCCTCCGCCAACTAAAAAGAGACGAAATAGGATGGATCCAACCAAGCCAAAGCTGAGCCACTCTGAGTTCGGGAAGAAGTCCAACCGTAATAGCACAGAAGTCACGGGAAATACAGTTGTTAAGGAAGCTGCAGGAACAACGTTAGTTCCTCCAGCTTTCCTACCATCATCTTCCCACTTAGTTGAGGAGTCCAATACTGAACGTGATTCAACGGTTGGAGGGTCTCAAATAGCCCCTACTAGTAATCTACTGGACAGTATAGAACTTATCGTGAGAAGCTATACACTAGCTATAGTTGAAAGACTAAAAGGAGTGGAGCTAAGACTTGGGAAAATGGAGGTAGATCTGGCTATATATGGGAATCCTACTAGGAGTTCAGAAGGCAAAGGGCCAAAAACAGCAACAATCCCTTCTCAAGCCTCTACATCGGCATATATTTCTACACCAGACACAGTTGTAGTAGCACCTTCGACCATCACCCCACATATTAACCTGAAATCAGTTATACCGGCTGTTTCTAATCACCTGCCTACAAGTACATCATCTGTATCTAAACATCCTCTCAATCCTAACACAAACCAGCCAAAAGTACCTACGACAAGACTGACCACCACACTGAATCGCATTCCTGATATTCTAGCTAATAATCTAGCAAGGGAAATGGGTAACTCATTAAATGGGCCACCAAGATTGGAGGAGGAAGAAGCTAGATACACAAGAGGGGTCCAAGGCAATAGACCACCCACTGAACTCCCGCCGGAAGCCGTACCCTACGTGGTGGTACTCACTGGGGTACCAGAGTTGTCTGGAAATAAGCGGGAAGGATTCTTCCAACTAAAGAACAAAATAATGCACTGGTTGTCCTTACACAGACCAATAGCCAGTAATATTAATGGCGACATAGTTCATGTTCGACGTTTGCCTTGGCTAGGTGGAAGACCAAAGGACATAGGGGGAGATGTGGTTGTAGTAAATTTTCGGGACAAAAATGCAGTACAATACATATTAAACTGGCCTATGGCAATGAGAATAACTGTATTATACCGCGCCCTTTAACCTACTTTTACCCAAGATCCATAGTATTTCCCCCCCCCCCAATCGGAAACCAATAATGCCCTTTTTGACAATCATTTTTCTAATATGAAGTTATGTTACTAATATTTATACCGCGCACAGCTGCCCCAGCAAAGGGGCGTCCTGTCGCATGAACAGGTACTAAAACACAACACACAGGAAGAGAAGAAAGACGGCTAACCAGGTACAGAAAACAAGAAGGTTTTGATAGCACACCTAAAAGCGGTCAGATTATCCAGAGCTCGAATGTGCACCGGGAGTGAGTTCCACAAACCAGCGGCAAGCACTCGGTAGGAGCGGCCACCCATCCTGCTGAGTTTAAAACGGGGGCAGGCCGCGAGATGAAGAGCCTCCGATCTCAGGGACCTCGATGGGACATAGGGGATAAGCAAGTTAGCGAGTGCAGGTGGCGAAGAGAGCTTCATGATTTTAAAGGCCAGACAAAGCGACTTAAACTTAATTCTTTGTCTGACCGGCAGCCAGTGAAGGGTGGAAATAGTACTGGAAACAGAACAATGCCTGGGAAGGCCAACAATGGCCCGCGCCACAGCATTCTGCACCCTTTGTAGCCTAGATGCCTCAGCCTGGTTTATCCCCAGCAGCAGCACGCTGCCGTAGTCCAGCCGAGATAGAACCGAGGCCTGGACCACGAGCTGCCGGGTGGAGGGATCAAAAAACTTAAGTATCGGTCTTAGACCTCGCAAGATGCCGTAGCAGGTGGCTGCAACCTTCTTCGTATGGCCCGTGAAGGTAAGCGCCGGATCCAACCATACCCCTAAGTTCTTTACTTCGGAAGCTGGAACGGGAGTGACACCCAATTCTGGAGGCCACCACTGATCTCCCCAGAGCTCCGCATGTTTCCCCAAAACCAAGACTTCGGTCTTTTTGGCATTCAATTGTAAGCAATTGGTTCTCAACCAATTTGCTACTGCCACAAGTCCAGCTCGGAATCTGGGGGCATCCTTTTCAGGATCTCCACTCAGTGTCACCGCCAGCTGCGTATCATCTGCATATGAGGTCATCGTCAAACCCCACTGTTTGACGATCGCAGCTAGCGGTTTCACGTAGAGGTTGAACAAGGTTGGGCTCAACGAAGAGCCCTGTGGAACCCCCAGATCCAAAGGATGGAAGGTGGACTGGCAGGGTGGTATAGCCACCTTAAAGGACCGATCAGAGAGGAAGGAGCGGAACCACTGAAGAGCAGTCCCCGCTACTTCATCTTCCTCTAGGCGCTGAATTAAGACACGGTGGGACACAGTATCGAATGCGGCGCTCAGGTCTAATAAAAGGAGCGCAGCCGTCCGCCCGGAGTCGAGCACCAATCGCATGCAAAGCGGTCTCGGTGCTGTGTCCCGCCCGGAAACCATTCTGACTCGGGTCCAGTATATGGTTGCGGGAAAGATGATCAGACAGAATGGAATTTACATGAACCTCAGTGACTTTGGCGGTCCAGGGGCGGTCCAGGGGAGAAGAGATATGGGGCGGTAGTTCTCAGGCAGGAGCGGGTCTAAATTTGCCTTCTTCAAAACTGGGGTGACTACCGCCTGCTTCCACGAGGAGGGGACCATTCCGGATGAAAGCGACAGGTTGATCAAGGAGAGTATCGGGACACGACACAGGGGGGAAAGGATCCTGATTTGGGCTGGCTTCAGCGGATCCAGAGGGGAGCCTGATTTAATCCTGAGGCTCAGCATGTCAAAAGCCTCCATAGACAGGTCAGGCAAGGAGGTCAGAGTCTCGCAAGCCAGGACCAACTGGCTCTGGATCGAGCTGAGACCAGTCAAATCCTCGGTGGATAGACTGCACTTTCTCTAGAAAGAAAGATGCCAGCCTCTCACAATGAGAGTCGGTGCAGATTTCTGCCGAAGTGGCCCTTTTATTCATAAGGTCTTTAAGGACCTTAAAAATTAATTTTGAGGGGTTAGTACTGGTTTGGAATTCCTGGGCATAGAATGCGGCACGAGTTCTGCAGATTGCCCTATGATAGGTCTTAAGTTTGGCAAAATAAGAGGATTTCAGGCTGAGATCATAGGACTTCCTCCATTCCCTCTCTGCTTTCCGGCATATTTTCTTAAGCTCGTTGTACCACGGGCTAGGTGCCTTAGAGTGGCATTTCGACCAGCACATAGGTATGAGGGAGTCAAGGGCATCCGAAATCCATTTGCAAAACAGTTCGTAACCTCGTTCCACATTCAGAATGAGGCTCAAGGGTTTCTTCTCCAGTAACCTGTAGAACTCCTCAAGTTTAAGCTTGTGCCAATGTCTTTTTAGAATCAGCCTATCCACAGATTTGAATGGCGGATCGTCAATGGGACAGAAAACTTCCACCAACAGATGGTCAGTTCAGCCAACCGGGATCGGGTTGGACACTGTTGTACATGCCTTTTTCCTTATCTGTTCCCTTCCCTGCCTCTCCTTGTTCCAACCTTCTAGATTGTTTAACAGGATTCTCCCCATGACGCTATCCCTGATTCTAATGTGTGGCAGTTATTACTTGGCTGGATGGGCGACAGACCTGTTACTTTCTTGCCTGCTGAAATAAACTACTTACCTACCACCTTCATGATTACGGAGTCTCATATCCTGTTTACGACATTTTGGGGACTTGCTGAAGGGAGCATCCGGCCATTTCTGTTTGCAGCGGAAGAAAGAACAAAGAAAAACAGCGATCTGTTTCCCGACGAACCCACTAGATACAGCGTTTCATTCTGCCCGTTTCCTTATGACTCTGGATCTAATCGACGTGGAGAGAATTTGGGAAATTCTGACTTAAAACTACGTTTCCTCCGTCCTTTTTGCCTGAGTCTGGTTGATGACGTCGCACGTCGCCCAGCAACAGAACAACAAGGTGCGTAACTTAGAAAGCATTCCTTGTTGCTAGGTGAGCCTGTCTCCCTGACTACGAAGGACGCGCAGGAGCTGGAGACGCGGAGAGCATTGTACGTCCTTCAGAATCCTCATGAGTTGAATGCCGCGCTCTTACGCGAGGTCAACTGCGCGACTCTTATGACACACGACGCAAGCGACGCAAGCGGCCATTTTGAGGACTTTTCTTCGTGTAAAACGTCGGCAGAATAACGCGAGTGGAGATAAAGAGCTTGAGTGATTCTATTATCACTTAAAAAAACGATTTGTCACAGCAAATTTCAAGTAAGCACACAATTAATGTGAATTCTGTGATACTCATACCTGTCTTACTCAATTAGCGCGTAAAATGTACATTTAAGCGTTTTTGTAGCATCAATCACCTTACAGCTCAAACTGCTAGTGCTTGATATTAGTAAGTGCTTTGACAATACTGAAGGAGTTTCAAAATGGCTCAATCCATAAATGTTGCTCTTCCTCCGCAATTTTTGAGTGAGCCAGGCAACCCATCCACTCCCTGGGAAGACTGGATCATAATGTTTAATAACTACATCGAAGCTCTGGATGGAGAGGACTTCTCACCAAAAAGAAAAAAAGCACTCGTGATGACCACGTTAGGAAAAGAAGGACAACGTCTTTTCAAATATTTACCTCAAGTTCTCTCATCCACTTCTCAACCTTTGGATGAGTTTAAAGAAGCCGTTGCTAGACTGGAGGTTAGATTTGGGAGGGAAGAAAATCTAGTTCTTCAAAGATACAGATTTTACAAGAATAAGCAACACGAGGGTGAAAGCATAGATGACTTCGTTGCCCGCCTGCGTGAACTATCAGTTAAATGTAACTTTGGTCAGATGGCTGATGAACACATTAGAGACCAATTAATTGTACAGGCTAACAATAGAAAAATTCAGGAACGTTTATGGGCTGCCAAGAACCCTACTCTCAAAGTAGCAATTGAATTAGCCAAGGTTGTTGAAGAGAGTGAAAAGTGCATTAAAGAATTGCATAAAAGTAGTACAGACCTGAAAGTGGCTGATATATCCCATAAAGTTGTCAACAGTGACATTAGTGATGATGAGGCGGCTGCTGTAGCAATTGTTAGAAAAAAGGTTATGTTTTGCAGAAAAAGAATATGCCTCAACAGTCATCCAATAGAACCCAATTACAACCCAGTAGCAAATTCATGTCCAGGATGTGTTCTAGGTGTGGGAGTTATTCCCATGCATCTGATGCAAAATTCTGTTTTGCTAATAATGAGTGTCTACGTTGTGGTAAGATAGGTCACTTTGCAAAGGTGTGCAAGAACAGACCTAATCCGAGGGTTACTGTTGTGAGTGAATATTGTGACCTAAAAAGAGATGTTAACAAAATTCTAGTTTTATGTGATACTGTGTGTAGTTGTGCTGAAAAGAGAGAACGTATTCCTAAAGCCAATTTTGGGATTGATGACAAATGTGTCAGTTTAATGGTGGACACTGGTTCCAAGTGGACTATTATTCCTTCATCCATGCTGAAAGAAGTTTGGGGAAACAAGTGTTTGGATGACTGTGACATATTTCCATCTGGTTACCAGGGAGAGAAAATTGATCTCCTTGGTTACTTTGAAGGGAAAATTGTTTTCAAAAACAGATCCACCTGGGGCAAGATTTATGTGTCTGTGAATGGTCCCGCCATTTTAGGACGTTCCCACCAATATGATTTACATATTATTGTTAATCCTAGGGCTGATGATCCTGTTATGGTCGTTGATGATTATTCTATTGATGACATTCTTGCTAATCACAATCTTGTTTTCAGAGATGAGTTAGGTGAACTGCAGGGCTACTCTCACAGGATACTGTTAAAAGAAGGAAGTATTCCTGTACAGCACAAAGCTAGGAGGGTTCCTTTTGCTTTACGTGATGAAGTCAAGACTGTCCTAGAAGAGATGCTTCAGGGTGGCATTATCGAGCCAGTAGAAGCTTCTCCATGGGTTTCTCCCGTAGTCATTTCACAGAAGCCTGACAACAAAATTAGGTTCTGTGAAGACCTGCGCTCTTTAACCACATGAGCGCTAGCGAAATTCCCCTCCTGTGCTCTTCTTTACAAAAACCCATTATTCATGACGAGCTGGGCTCGTCATGAGCGTAGCAGGAGGCTACCTCATGACGAGCCCAGCTCGTCATGAGCGTCGAAGGGGTTAAATAAATGTGTAGTGGCCGATGTTTTTCCATTACCAAACATTAACGAGTTGGTTTCCACACTCAAGGGGGCAAAGTTCTTCAGCAAATTGGACCTTAAACATGCATATCACCAGATTCGTTTGGATGATAGTTCAAAACATCTTACGGCTTTCATCACAGGTGAAGGAACTTTCCAATTCACTAGATTGCCGTTCGGTCTTATCTCCGCTGCCATTGTGTTTCAGCGAATGGTCACCGAAGTGTTTAAGGGATTAGACAAGGTAATCTTTTTCCAAGACGACATTCTCGTTTTTGGAGATACTTTGGAGGAACATAACAGTGTCTTACAGAAAGTTCTGTGTAGGGTTGTTGATGCTGGCCTCCCGTTACGCCGCGAAAAATGTGCTTTCTTGGTTAAGGAAGTTGAGTATTTAGGTTTTAGTATCTCAGCAGATGGCATCAGGCCTAAAAAGAATCTATTGGAAGCTATTGAACTGGCCCCTTCCCCAGCTGATAAAGAACAGCTCAGGTCCTTCATGGGACTAGTTGAGTTCTATTCTAAATTTGTAAAGGATTTCTCTACTAAGACAGCTCCATTGAGGTCTTTGTTGAAAAAAGGTGTAAAATTTGCTTGGTCAAGTGAACAAGAGTTGTGTTTTTGTAACATCAAGTCCGAACTTAAGTCTGCCAAAGTCCTTACCCCTTTTGACATTAAGCGGTCTTCTGTTCTATTGGTTGACGCAAGTGGTATTGGTCTTGGTGCAGTACTTCAAAAATATGCCGGGGTTGAGAAAACTGTAGCCTTTGCTTCTAGGCCGTTGTCTGTGTCCGAAGTTAACTATTCTGTTATTGAACGGGAAGCTCTTGCAGCTGCGTGGGGTGTAAACTATTTCAGGACATATTTGTGGGGCTCACGTTTCGTTCTTCGCACAGATCACAAACCCCTGGTTAACGTCTTAGCACCTGGTGGAACGGGCAAAGGTTCACCCAGGTTAGCCAGATTGGCTTCTCGACTACAAGACTATCAGTATGAGGTTGAATTTGTTCATGGCTGGAGAAATATTCAGGCGGATTGTCTATCGCGCCTCCCAGTACCTTCCGCTGGAGGTCAGGAATTATTAAAAGATGTGTGTGATGATATGGCTGTTGCTTCTCTACAAGATGTTTTGTTTTTGTGTGAGAGTTCTTTCTCAGCTGATGAGTGGTCTAAGAGCATGGAAGATGATCATGTGTTGAAAACTGTTGTTGATCTTGTTCTTAAAGGAGCAAGAAGAGAGAGTACTCTGGAGCCTTCTGTTAGACCTTTTCTTAAAGTTTTGAGTGAATTGTCCCTGTGTGGCAAGAATGTGTTAATGAGGGGTGATCGTTTCGTTCCTCCCAGTTCTTTGAGGGGTAAAATTCTTAGGGGCTCATTAGGATGGCGGACGGACCTGAGTCCGTCCGCCACCCTAGAGGAGGAGGGACCGTCCGCAGGGGCAGCGGCGGTCCCTCCGTGCTAATTAGGATGTGACCGCCACCCTGGCGGTCACATCCTGTATTTTTATCATTGCGACGGGTGCTGCTTGAAGCAGCACCCGCCGCAATGTTAAAAAAGTAAGTTGTGCATTTGCATGCACAAAGCGGCAGGCACCTCGCGGTGCCTGCCGCTTTGTGCAGGCAAATGCAGGGGGGTACCATAGGTACCCCCCATGTGCACCCCCCACCCCCCCTTACCCCTGGGGGCCCGCAACGGGCCCCCAAACACAAATCCGTATGCCTTTACACGGCGGAAATGCCGCCATGTAAAGGCATCTTTCCGCTGTCATCCTAATATGGCTGGCGGTGTCTGATAGACACCGCCAGCCATGTTAATGCTTTTCCGCCGCGGGCGCAATCCGCCCGCGGCGGAAAGGCGGCGGACAGATAGGAAGACCCACCAGCCATCCTAATATGGCGGTGGGTCTT